>NW_023425573.1:67383503-68619440 GCF_014108245.1 Pipistrellus kuhlii
CGGTTGTAATTCCCATGTAAGACTTTTTTACCTTTCTTTTCCTTTTATTCTAACAAATGGAGCACATGTCCTGTTACATTTCATTTCTGATTTTAATCCAGTCAGACTCTGAGTTTGCCTGTAGGAGGCTCATCCTTAGCAAGTCTTCGGTTCTCACCGTTGGTCACTGGTAGCTGCTTGGCTCAGTCACTTTACGGATGTGACTGTTTCCAGCGGAGCCGGAGGACAGGTCCATGGGAGCCTTGGAATGGGCTGTGTCCCAGTGAGGCATGCGGCATTTGAGAGCTTTGGCTGGGATTTCACATTAGCCAGTCCTGTCCCAGCCTCAAGAGCATTTCTAACTTCCCCAGATGTTTCCCAGTCTGATTGTTTAACTTGAGGATATCTAAATTCTCAAGAGATGCAGCACATCGGTATTCAAATGAACTTTTTTTTTAAACACACCATTCTTTTCCTGTATTTGGCGTGGAGTCAAGAGTGCTGACTGCAGTTTCATTCCACATAGAATCACAGAATCTGGGTTCTATGTTTACTGTTTATCAGCATAGAAATCCTAAAGGCCATTATATGAAGTTAGGCTTATTTAGACCAGTGTATTTATTAGTTGTCTTCTGTTCGGGTCTAGGAAGTCTCTTGAAGATGGAGCCTCTGTCCCACCGCTGACTCCCTGCCTAGCGCAAGCTGGTCTCACTGCGAAGCCTCCTGCATCCAAAGGCTACTTACAAGCTGTGGATAACGAAGGAAATCCACTTTGCCTCCGCTGTCAGCAGCCCACAGGCCAAACTAAGCAAGAGTGCAAAGTGAATGCTTGGGACTCACGGTTCTGCTCTCTGAACTGTCAGGAGGAGTTTTGGATTCGTTCTAATAACAGTTACCTGCGAGCCAAAGTATTTGAAATTGAACACGGTGTGTGTCAGCAGTGTCATCTGAACGCACAAGAACTCTTTTTACGTCTGAGAGACGCTCCTAAAAGTCAGCGGAAGAGTCTTCTGGGTGTTACCTGGACCGCCAAGCTCCCTCTCGAACAGGCAAGTCCTAACTGTGTGGCAGACAGAAGGCAGCGTTGCACTGAGGGATGGAGACTGACTTGCTCTCCTTTTAACTTTTTATATGGGAAATCTTGAATATATACATAACCCATCACCCAACTTTAACAGTTATCGACATTTTTGCCTTAATTTTCATCTGTCCCCTACCTCAGTTCTTTTTTTCTCTTGGAATTATTTTAAAGCAAATTTCAGACAGCACTTCAATATTTTTGTTATGTATCTCTCATAGACAAAACCTTCCTTCTTTCTCATTCTCCTTTCCTCCCTCTCTTTTTCTGTCTGGGAAATTTAATCCCATACCCCCAATAACCATTATCACACCCAAAACAATGGTAATTTCTTGATTAAATAAGCCTATTTTGGTTTCCCACCAGATTATCTTAAAAATATCCTTTTGTGGTTGCCTTGTTCAGGTTAGATCAAAATATGGCCCACACATGGCATTTAGTCATGCCTCTTATGGTCTTTTTAATCTGTATTGCCCCATTCTTTTTTTTACACCGGTGATTGCTGAGGAAACTGGATCATTTGCCTATAGGATTTCCCACATTCTGGGCGTGTCTCCCTGTTATCTGTCATGTTTCTCTACCCCCAGAATAATGGTTATAAGATATAGAGGCTTAATTAGATTTTCGTTAAATTATTTGGGGAAGAGATCTTAACAGATGATATTTGCATCAAGAAACACCTATGAGGGCCCTAGTCAGTTTGGCTCAGTGGATTGAATGTCAGCCTATAGACCGAAGGATCCCAGGTCCAATTCCAAAAAAAAAGAAAGAAGCACCTATAGGGAAACCTCATACTGTTTTCCACAGTGGCTGTACCCATTTACACTCCCACCAGCAGTGTACAAGTGTCCTTTTTCTCCACATCCTCAATAAATTAAAAAAACAACTATGGTCCAGTTGCTCTACTTTTCATGATGTTAATATTGAATGACAAAGGGCAAACAGATAATATGCAGTTCATTGCAATGAGAAGGAAACATGTTCATCTGTTGTAAAATACGATTTTAGCAGAGCAATTTATGACAAAATATTATCTTTAGACTCATTAATATTTTGCTTTGATTCCCAAAACTCAGTTGGATTTCTAATGCTGTGATCTAATCAGTTCTAAACTTCAAACTAAAGCAATATGTATAATTTTATAATGAACTGAGTTTTTTGTTGTTAATCCTCAAGTGAGGATATCTTGAATTTTTAGAGTGAAAAGGAGGGAGGGAGGAGGAGAGAGGAAGAGAGAGACAACCATCGATGTGAGAAACACACATCGATTGTTGCCTCCTGCATGTGCCCTTTAGGGCCAGGGATTGAGCCTGCAACCCAGGTATGTGCCCTTGAACGGGAATTGAACCCATGACTCTTCAGAGTGCAAGCCAAAGCTCTGATCACTGAGCTACCCCAGCCAGGGCAGTGAGCTTAATTTTTTTTTTTTAAATCACTCCTGAGCCACTCTGCCCACTAAAATATTGTCAAATCATATATTTTTATTTACCTAATATTGCTGAATTATGACAGAATTCATTAATAAGCATTTCTGCAAAGATGAATTTGCATAACTTAGAGAACTAGGAAGATACTCTGTTTTTTCAATGGTGTCCTGAGTTCCTGAAATATCCTTTGGTCATCTGGTGAGACATATTGTACCCCTCCCGGGGTGTCACCTGGTCTCACTGCTGTCTGCTGCCTCCGTGAGCAGGCTGCCAGGAGACACATGTGACATCCTAGAAGCAGCCTGTCCACGAAGTAGCGTAGTTGCACCCAAAACAAAAGTGCTCAGAGGACAGGGAGCACCATAGGCTCAGTTCTGGGAGGACCACTCAGAGAGGGGTGACTCTTTCGACAGGTGAATTTAGGCTTTTGACAATGTCCTCACGTGATTTGCCAATTATCAGGGAAAATAAACACCTTCTAGACTGTAGAGTCTGTCAGAGTAGACACTGTTCAGAGCAAAAGAATTGGTTACAAAAGGCAGAACCAAAATGGATCTTTTTCCTAAGAACGCGCCATTTGCTCGATGCATCAGACTTCTATTTGTAGTTGCTTCCACAGTGCCAGCCACAGCTGGACAAAGCCCGCCGCTCCAGCTCGCTGCCACTTGGGGTGCCTCAGGCTGGGCACTGCTGACCGGGCCTGTGCTCACGCAGGTCTGCAGCTTTTCTTGAAAGCGCTTTAGAACTGCAACGCAGGTTCCCACGGCTGGCAGCCAGGAAGTTGATTACAACTTCTTCCTTGTTCAAGAGAAAATGAAAATGGCCTTCACACTGATCTTTGTGATATTTAAACAACTGCACAGCCGTGCTGTGAGCTGGTTTTACTACCTTAGGTAAAATGTTACAATCCATCCCGTTTGAATGTAGGTCATCAGTTTAATATTAAGTGTGTGTATCATCACTGCTTTAAGTGGACATCTTTGTTTATTCAAAATATGCAACTTATAGAGGTTGTTCTAGAAATATACCAGTCCCTGTAAACTAGCAGATTCCCAGGTTATAGCTATTAATATTAAACTGCCATTGGTATAGTAATAAATGCATTTAGGTCAACAACTAAAGATGGTTTAAGTCAGTAATAATATTCAGAAGTTTTAAGTTTTTAATCCGTTCTTATTCTTTTTTGTTTTAGTGACTATATAAACTAGCTCAAAAGTGAAAAAACAACTAATTTTTCCCAGTCTGTCGGGAGTCTTGGTATTTTCTGCTTGCTTATAATTTTTTTCTCAAAATGGGTTAGGTAAGGGAAAAAGAACTTTTTCAGAAACATTTTATTGTTTTCAAATTGCTAACCTAGAGGCTTTCTCCTATTCACAAAAGCTATAAAGAGCCATCCCAGTGTATTTTCCCCTGATTCTGCTGTGTAAACATGATCGCACAATACAAAACCCACAGTTCCCGCGGTGTGTGTACAAAAGTGCTGATCCTGGGTTCTGGTTGCAGCTTAACGAGATGGTCAGAGCCCCCGGGGAAGGACACTTCTGGCAGGTGGACCACATACGGCCGGTGTTCGGAGGAGGAGGACAGTGCTCCCTGGACAACCTGCAGACTCTCTGCACAGTCTGTCACAGAGAGGTCAGTGCACTCCGCTCATCCGCTCCTCCCAGGCCTCAGAGGACAGCGTCACGCAGGCGTGGAAGAGCACTGTGAATCCACGTCCTGGGCTGGGAGCCAAGATACATTTTATTTCTTTCATCACCTAACACTTGTGTTTCCTCTCGAGGCCTAGGGCTCAGTCACAGATGGGAAGGAAGCTGCTTGCCTTCTGATTCATCCCAGGACCCGGAAATTTCCCCACCGCCTAGCAGAAAAGAAATACAATGTAGTTTGCAGAGTCTTGAAGAGGCCCAGACCTTCAAACTGGAAGTTTGGTGGATTGGGGCAGTGACATATGTTTGCATGTGCAGCTAAGGATGTCCTGAAATGTCTAAAACTTTAATAAATTATCTCTAGGACCATCTCAGTTCAACATGCAAACATGGCACTCGTGGCCAAAGTGTAAAACCTGTTAACCTTGGCACATCCTTGAGCAATTAATTACTTGTTGCTTAAATGAGAGGGGGAAAATGACACAGAATTTGTTTATCAACTAGGATGAATTTTTAACAGGCCATCGGCAAAAGGAAGTCAGGCCTACCTGTTGAGATAAACTTAGAAAGAAACATTTATTCAGTATGCAACTTTGCATCTGACTTATTTTTTCCCTTGGTAGATTTAAGCATTTTCCCACATTCCCATGATAAGCATTCATGTTATTGTCTAAGTTACACATGATTCTGTTGAATAGATCTCTACCTTAGTGTATTTAGCCCTTCCTATACTAATGCACATTGAAGTTATTTACATTCTTTTTTGTTCTTATACATATTGTTGCCATGCACTTCATTTTTTTATGTTTTGAGGTAATTTCTTAAGACAGATTCCCATATCTAAAATATCCCTGAGTCTCATGTTTGGATATTTTTGAGGCTGTTTTTCCGAAGGTTATACTGGTAGGCCCTCCCAGCCCATCAGGAAAGAGAGTGCCCATCTGACGGCATGGATTGTGCCCGGCGGTGGGGGAAGTGGCCTGCCCCAGTTTGTTTACTAAAGACCTGATGGTTTTTAAAATATTAATCAGTTGTATTTACAGCTTTGAGTTTTGTCCCAATCCTTTGACAACGTTCATATTATATGAGCATTTTCTTAACCTTTTAACGTTTTAGATTCCTCTCTTCACAAACGTAACTTTTACATAAATGGGGACTGTTCTGTTTGTTCTTCATTTGAATCCTCTTTGCTTTCCACACCCTTCCACCTGGGTCACTTCACAGGTGCACAGACCCCAATGGGAGTCGTCCGATTTCTCCACCGTGCAGATTAGTAGCACATTTAAGACTAATAAGAGAATTAAGATACAGCAAAGTAAAATGCTGCCCTGTCTGTGGTCACTTTTTCGGGTTCGCATGAAAAGTCTTATTTGCGGGACTGGCAAAAGGATCCATTTCTTGTCTGTCCCATTTTGTTTTCCACCTTGGTTTGGTTTGCTGGGTTGGGAATTCCAGAGAAGACAAAGGGGCCGGCCTGGTGCACACTGCACTCTGGGAAATCCCAAGATGGCCCTAAACCCCCACTTGGACGAGAAGAATCATGACCTCCTCCCTGAGACCCCAAGGGAGGGATGCACGGATCTCACTGAGTAGCATCCCCCAGACTCTGTGATTTCTTCTCAGCACCTGGTCCTGAGTGAGCCTCGGACCTTGGCCCTCAGCAGAGCTGCTCGGGTTTGCTGCTTGTAGTTGGTGATGCCCCTAACGGCTAAACACTGGGAGTGGGTGTGGCGGTCATGTACGTATTTCCATACTCACAGAATACACAGAGTTTGAGTTTCTGTAACCAGTACTTTTCTCCCCACATGTGAACACATTCATATTTTTAACTTTTAGAGAACTGCCAGGCAAGCCAAGGAAAGGAGCCAGGTGAGGAGACAGTCTCTGGCGGCAAAGCATGGATCCGACATCACGCGGTTCTTGGTGAAGAAATGAAGTGTAACAAACTTTGGATGGATGACACATGGCTTACAGTGGAGGAGTTTAACTCATTTTTTTTTTTTCATTGTGTCTACTATTTTAAGAGTGAAATTTTTCAGAAAGTCAAGAATTCAACTTCCCTTTTCATATGAAATGCTTTTAGCATTTAATATCTTTTTAAAGTATCTAACAGAAATCCTGAGACGCAGTACTATTTCTGTGACCTTGATTTCATGCAGACTCTCAATTGTGTTTCAGTAAGGCTTTGTTGAGCTCTAATTTCCTATGACTACCTAATCATGGTGTTATGCATAGATTGTTCTTAAAAAATATATTCTCAATTACTTGCAAAATGCTGCCAGATTAAGATTGTTTCAGGACTGCTGAGTGTACAGAATGGGGTATGGCAAGACCATAAGGGAAGTTTTGGGAGCAAATCCTCATTATTCAGGAATCCTGGGCAACGTGTGACCTGCCTGCTTAGTGTCCAAGAGAGGCTCCGGTTCACTACATGCCTCCAAAATGGGCTTGGGGTACACGTTTTAAGTGCTTTTTTTTTTTTTTTTCCTTATTTCTTAGCCAGTTGTCTTTATTAAAATGATGCTTTTAAAATAAACTAATTAGACCTATAATGTTTGTGGACAAATCATGGATTCTGGGTAAAGTAATTGTTAAATATGTTAAAAAATTGAAAATATAAAATGCCACTTAAACTTCAATTTTCAGCTAGCTGTTTTTTGTTTTGAGGGTTTGTTTGTGTTTGGTTTGTTGTTGTTTTGCCTATTTTTGTTTAATTTATTTCTTTTAAGACCACCTCCTTGCAATTTCCAGAGAGAAACTATAAAATAAGAAACAGACTTGGTTTCAAATACATAAACAGTGTGCTGGCGTTTAAAGCACTGCTGGTAACACTGACACAGAAGAATGTCAGCTTACTCCGGACACCTCAGTGTTCCTGAGGAGTACACATAACTTCTCTTCTCCTCCCACTGAGATGTTCTCAGGTGTAAGTCACTGCTCTGCTCTTTGACATATTTTCCATGGGAATCCTGCTGACAGTTGGAGTAGGCCATTCCCAATCCCATGCCAGAACCAAAGGCTAGTGGCCACATTCTTCCTTTAAAGAAGGTGAGAGAACAAGTCTTAATCCAAACCAGTAGCTATCTTGACGACCCTTTCAGCCAAGCACTGGTTCCACTTCCTGCCGAGCTCTGAATCCAACGTGTTTCCCATCGGAGCTCAGCTTTCCCAGCCTGGCCCCGCGCTCCGACTCCAGGCACAGCAGGTTTGTCCTTATGCATTAAAGCTAGGCTTACCGTGACCACCTTTCGTTTTTAAAATCCTGTCTTATTAAAAGGTTCCTATTTTAAAAGGAATAATGATGATAAAACACTTGATATTAAAGCATGACCTGATTGAGATATATGTTAAAAAATAAAATGTAATTGATATAAAAAAGTAAAAGGGTGATAATGAAACAAAAGCAGAGCATAGATCTGTAATATGTCAGAATCATGAAAGCGAAGAGTCGGAACTACACAAAACACAGGTTCAAGGACAAGTGCACCACAAAGACTGTGTATGAATTCTGTATGGATGTGACTCATCGGTTTGATACTTTCCAATTTTAATTAGTAGCGGATGTTTCACAATGCAGAGCACTTGTTTTTAGAGAGATTACACACTCATGAATTTTCTTTGTAGAGTTCTCAGTAAGTTTATAACTATTTTGCTGTATAAACTCAAATAGTGTTGTTTATTATACAAGTTAGGTTGGGCTTTCTTTGGCCTTTTTTTCTGCTTTGCTAGTCAAGCTCTTTGCAGCTTTCTGCCTCATTGCCAGAGTAACCCAGGATTCCTCACTGCTGATGGCTAAGAAGTCTTCACACTGTGTTTCCTCCAGCAGCGAGTGTTTGCAAGTGAGAGTTTGGTGTAAGTAGGTCAGGTTTGAGTGGAGCTTGTTCTTTAGATCAAATTAAGTTGGTAATTCTAGGGAGAACATTCTCAGATGGAGGAATGGGTGATGGTTTCAGGTGAAATGACCCATGTAGGTGGTCTCTCTCTTTGCCAGATTTCAAAATTCCAACAAAAAACACTATGAGAGCATCAAAAAGAATAGAATGCAAATAAATTTAACCCCATGGAGGTAAAAGATCTGCACACTGAGACTACAAGACTTTAATGAAAGAAATTGAAGAAGACACAAATAAATGGAAAATATTTTGTGTTCACAGACCTGAATAATTAATATTGTTAAAATATCCATACTACCCAAAGTAATCCACAGATTTCATGTAATCCTTATCAAAATTCCAATGGCATTTCTCATAGAAATAGAAAAAATAAATCCTAAAATTTTATGAAACTACAAAAGACCCTCAAATAGCAAAAGCAAGCTTGAGAAAGAAGAACAAACCTGGAGACATGATGTTCCTGCTTTCAAACTGTAGTACAGAGCTATAGGAATCAAACATTATGGTATTGGCATAGAAACTGATACACAGGCCAATGGAACAGACTAGAGAGCCCATCTATAATAATAAAAGGGTAATATGCTAATTAGACCAGATGTCCTTCTGGACGACCTTCCAGACGAAGCCAGGCTGCAAGGGAAGCCCGGTCCTGAGTGCCAGAGGGAAGCCGGTGCTGGCAGCTGGGGGAAGGAAGGCCTACTCTTGCATGAATTTCGTGCATCGGGCCTCTAGTGCGTATATGTTTCAACAAAGGAGATAAGACTATACAATGGGAAAAGGACAGTCTCTTCAATAAATGGTGTTTGGGAAAATTAGATAACCATATGTAAAAGAATGAAACTGGATCCCTATTTTACACCATACGCATAAATCAAGTCAAAATGGAATAACACTTGAACATAAGACCTGAAAGCATACAGCTTCTAGAAGAAAACATTTGCTAAGAGAGTGGAACATACACGTTCTCCCCCCACAAGAAGATAAATACGCGAGGTGATGACAGTGTTAATTAACTAGATGGTGGTTATTCTATCAATGTACCAAATGACCACATTGTGCACTTTAAACATCAGACAATTTTATCTGTCAATTAGACCTCAGTAAAGCTGGAAAGAAAAACACTCTAGGGAACAATGAGCATTGGCCACACAGGGCCTTGACCTACTTTACTTGTGGGGCACTGAGGCGGGGCTTTCTGGGACTGAACATAAAGGTAGCCGGAGATCGATAACAGCAAAGACCTCCCAAGGTAAACACTGCAGGGGGCTGTCCTTGGCCTCACTGTCTGAAAGCTGCTGCCCCTGTGGGTTGCACATGGGAAGTTCCCCAGAGGGCACACGGCGAGGGGGGGGGGGGGGGGGGCGGCGCCTGCACCCTGCCTGCAGGAAGGAGCTCGGAGCCGCCCACCGCCACCCCCAGAAAGAACATGGCAGCTACCACACAGGAAAGGAGACAGTGCAAAGCCAAGGGGCTGGCGGTATGCAGGAGGCGGCCCCGAAAACACTCCGCAGGTACAGACAGAGGGGAAGGGCTCTGGGCCCAGGGAACAGAGCAAAACATGGATCACCAGGGACGGACCAGTGTGCAGTTTGGAGCTGGGAGGAGATGCCTGCGCTGGGAGACATGGTGGTGGTGTCCTGAGGCCGGGCTCGCACCTCCCTTGCCCCTCCCGCTGTGGAGTTGGGCCATTTGGAGCTGGTGGAGGACTTCCTGGGCAGGTGCCTGTCCTTCCTCCCTGCTCGCCCCTGAGTGACACTCCTCTCCAGAAACGCTGATGACCGATAAAGCTGCTTTCAGCAGCCCCTGGGCCTAGGGAAGGAGCCGTTTGGAATTTCTAAGGCTTGGCCACTCGGCATTGAACACATTCGAAGGTACATTTCTTAGGGAGACTTTCCTGTGACAAATAGATACCGTTTTACATTTTCTGAACTGCTGATGGGAAAAGCAGCTTCTGCCCACACGTCTTACTAATACATCTTCAGATTCTTGAGCAAAACACTTAAAGTGTCGTTTCTGTGGAAATAAAAGCATGAACCACTTTAAATTATATGTCCAGGCAGTCAACATTCTTGAGCCCTTCGGAGTGAAATGGGAAAATTGTGTTTACTTAAGGGATACAGAGCCATGAATACCAAACAGCAGGAATAGGTTGTGGACATAGTATCCCACTTGCTGTTGCATGTTATTAGCCTGTCTCTCATTCCACCTTTTATTCTTTTAAACTGGAAAATTGTGAGCTCCTATTCAATGCCCAGATCTGTTTGAATAACCAACCCCCCGAAAAATGCCCCATCTCCTCTGATTTGTCAGTTGCCTATTGCTAGGAAGAGTGTTTTGCTGCCCTGGTTGTATTGCTATTGGTTGGTTCCCATTGACTTACCAAGAAAGTCCCGAGGTCAGAATGAACTCTGGTTCCGGCTGATGCGCCTGCCTTAACAGTCTTCCCCCAGCCCTGAAATACTGCGTGGCTCTGTCTCATTAGAGATGCTATTTTTTTCTTCTTCTTCTTCTAAAAACTAGCAGATGAAACATCTTTAAAATATTGTTAATTCTGCATTTCCTAAAGGGTACATATTTCATAGTCTTTCTGTTCTACATCTGCCTTCTCTTCACCAGAGTTCACTGACTTACAGAAACCCCAAACATCGTTCCATGTGACAGCTAAGGCCTTTTTAAGAAAGATCTTCACAGTTTTGACTTAACCCATAAAATGTACTTTAAAAAACAAAAAACAAAAAAACTAACACAATCACTGTTCCTGGCCATCACCATACACTTTACATACACAGTGTAGGTAGCCATGCCACGCAGGCACCTTGGCTGTAACTCCAGATTGCACACTCCCCCTTTAGAACCACCTGTGCCACCCTGCGAACCGCCCTGCACTTTCCAGCAGCAGGTCTTCTCCGCGGTGTCTCAGCTGGAGCCTCCTCTGCCATAAATGGGCGCTTACAGAGCCTGCGCAGAACCGCTCTGCGGAGCTCTGCTGTTGGTGTGAAAGCTGCTGTGAGGGGGTTGTGGGGGGGGGGGGTGTGATTGTTAATCCCTCCCTCCCCACATCAGTTGGGAAGCAGCTGAGGCATGAGCCTGAGAGTCAGAAAGATGAAATTCGGAAGATCATTTCTGAGGTTGATAGGGTGGGGAGAGGGTGGCACGGCTCTGCTCCTCAGCCAAGCTGACACGTGCGGCCCATATCCAGGTCGGGACACGGCAGCCTCTGCGGCAAAGCAGGAGCTTGATCCATTCTGTGAAACCCTGTCCCACAGTCCCTTGGCCTCATTGTGGGGCCGATGAGAGGAGGACTTGTAGGGCTCCTGGGCTCACAAAAGTGGCAAAGCAGAAAGCCCAGTCTGGCAGGCAGGCTGGTCAGACGGGAGGAGCAGGTGCTTTATCCTCTGTGCCGCCTCTGAAATCTCCTTCAGGGAGGAGGGACTAAGGGCAAAGAGAGACCAAATGTTTCCCATTTAGCAAACCTTGAGACGCCTGGAATAGGCATTTCGTTTCACTACCTTGCCTTCTTTCTTAAGTCGCACAATGATAAAATTCGTTCCTAACGAATGTTAGCTTATCCTGTCCCTGGACTAGATCTGGGGGAGATAAGAGATCAACCGAAGGACTTGTTTACATGCATATAAGTACAACCAATGGACACAAAACTCTGGGGAGGGAGGCTATGTATGGGAGGGGGGGCAATGTTAAAATATGTACACAGATAATAACTTAATAAATAAAAAAAATAGAGAAAAAAAAAGAAAAGACATGTATTCGCTAGTTCCTAAACTCCCCTGGGCATTGGGAGCCCTCTGCCCCCCGAAGTCCACGCCTGCCCTGTCCAGCCTGCTGGCATCTCTGAGACCCATTCCTCCCCAATGCCCACAGCAGCTGTAGGTTCGAATGACTCACTTTAGGTGGTCCTGACATCTCAATAGTATCAAGTCTTCCAATTCATCCTGGCCGAGTAACTCAGCTGGTTGAGGCAGCTTCCTAATATGCCAAGGTTTCAGGTTCAATCTCCAGTCAGGGCACATCCAAGAATGCAGCCAATGAATGCATTAGTAAGTGGAACAGAAAATCGACATTTCTTTCTCTCCACCCCCTCCTCTCACTCTCTCAACTCAATAAATTAAAATAAAATAAAGTCTTCCAACTCATGGACACAAAACATCTTTCTTCTTATTTATGTCTTCTTTAATTTCTTTGAGCAATGTTTGTAACTTTTAGTTGACTATTTTTTTCTTTCCTTGGTTAATTCTTTGTATTTTATTTTTTTACTTTATTATAAATGGGATTGTATTTTTAATTTGCTTTTCAGGTTGTTCACTGTTAATGGGCAGAAATGTAACTGATTTTTATAAGTTCCTTTTGTGTCCTGCAACTTCACTATACTACTTATTTTTTAGTCCTAGCAGGTGTGTAGGTGTAGGTTATGTGTGTGTGTGTGTGTGTGTGTGTGTGTGTGTGTGTGTAAAATCTTTAGGATTTTTTATATATAAAATCATGCTATCTACAAGCAGATAATTTTAATTTTTTTTCAATATGGATGCCTTTTATTTATTTTTCTTGGAATTGCTCTTGCTGGAATTTTTAATACTCTCTTGAATAGCAGTGCCAAAATCTCATTCCTGATCTTGGAGGAGAACTGAAAACTTTTCCTCCAAGATCAGGAATCTTTCCCTCCTAAAGATGATGTTAGCTGTGGGCTCTTCATCTATGACCTTTTTAATATTGTAGTAATGGCCTTCTTTTCTTAGTATTTTCATCCTTATGATGAAAGGGTGTTAAAATTTATCAAATGTTTTTTCTGCATCAGTTGAGATCATTTGGTTGTTGTCCATTCTGTTAATATGGTGTATTCCATCAATTGATAATTTTATGTTGAACCACCCTTGCATTTTAAGAATAAATCCCACATGGACATAGTGTATAATTATTTTAATATGCTGAGGAATTGGGCTTGCTAGTGTTTTATTGAGAATTTTTGCATCAGTTTGCAACATATTACCTTAAGAAAGTAGAAAAAGAAGAGCAAATGAAGCTCAAAGTCAGAAGACAGGAAAAAATAAAAGCAGAGCAGAAATAAACAAAATGGAGAATAAAAAGTCAATTAAAAAGTAATGAGCACAAGAGATGGTTCTTTGAAAAGATAAACAAAATTGACAAACATTTAGACTCACTAAAGAAATAAAATCAGAAATGAGAGAGAGGTTACAACAGATACCACAGAATTACAAAGGATTATAAAAGGATATTGTAGAAGGCTAGATGCCACCAAATTGGACAAGCTGGGAAAAGTGGACAGATTCTTAGAAGCCTACAACTTTCTGGACAGTATCATGAAGAATTGGAAAACCTGAATAGACCAGTCACTAGTAAGGAAATTGAAACAGCAATAAAAAACAAAAAAACAACAACCTCCTTTCCCCCAAAAAAGCCCAGGAGCAGACTTCCCTGGTTCATTCTAAGAAGCGGCATACACTATGGTTTCACTTACATGGTCAAACACTTGCTCCATGGGGGAGGTAGAGGAAGGCCTGTGACCAAGGAGGGGCCTTTAAAGGCTCCGTAATGTCCTCTTCCTAAAGCCAGATCGCAAGTCACAGGTAATAATTCACACTCTTTGTACCTTCAAACGTACACATATTTGGAAATCTGAAGTATTTTATAGAAAAAATGGCATAGCCCTGGCTAGGTGGCTCAGTCGGAGCTTCATCCCATACACCAAAGGTTGTGGGTTCGATTCCCTGTCAGGGCATATACCTAGGTTGCTGGTCCGATCCCTGGTCGAGGCACATACAGGAGGCAACTGATCGATGTTGCTCTCTCACAGTGATGTTCTATCTCTCTCTATCCCCCTTCCCCACTCTCTCAAATCTATTTTTTAAAAAACATATCCTGGCATATAGCTCAGGATCAAAAGTAACTGTACTTTTGTATCGACTTTTCCACTGGTTCATTGAATAGTTAGATGCAGTGCAAGGGTTTGGTGGGTGAAAGAAAGACGGAGTGGTGCCCAGGAGATTCACAGAGCTGGTCTGTGTGCTGCACAGGGTACTGTGACACTGTGGCCCATTCTGTAACCTGAAGCCACTCCTTAGACGAACTGGCACAAAGGCTGTGAAGGATGGTAAATGTATTTGGGGTGGCTTGGGAGAGGGGGAGTGTACAAGGCTTGACCAGTTCAGACGGGTGGGTGGGATTCCCAACTAGCATGATTTCAGACAAGGCTCCCCCCACTGCTGAAAGTCAGCCCCGAATCTGAGGAATTCTATGGCACGTCCAAGGCAGACACCATCTCCTCCCCTTACCCCTGGAAGGGCTGCTAACCCTGTTCAGGAGCCCGTGGCGGCACAGGAGTACCCGAGGAGCATCGTGAGCTTACACTTCAGTGTGTTCGCACTGTGTCCTGGGTTTAAAGAGCAGAGCAGACTAATCCTTGGGAAACGCCAACTTCCTGGCTGCATTATTATTTTTTAATATGTTTTTATTGATTTCAGAAAGAGGAAGGGAGAGAGGGAGAGAGAAACATTGATGAGAGAGAAACATCAATGGGCTGCCTCCTGCACTCCCCCTTCAGGGACTGAAGCCTGCAATCTGGGCATGTGCCCTGACCAGGAACCAAACTGGTGACCTCCTGGTGCATGGGACGGACACTCCACCAACTGAGCCACCCAGGCCGGACTGAGCCCATTATTTTATGGGTAACTTTTTCATCCGGCATCCTGCTCCCTTCTTCCCCAAAGCGTCGCTGATCCCGAGCAGCTGTGGGCCGGCCAGTGCACCTCACAGGTACGTCCTCATTAGGCACATTACTGACCTCCTCAGGAGTCCACGGGCCTTCAGGGGAAGCTACCAGGATCACTGGGGGAAGAAACAGCAATCCCGGTGCCCAGCAAACGCAATTAGGAAGGCCCCTAGGACAGCTGCTCCATGAGCTGTTCCATCGATCTGAACCAGCAGCAGCCGAATGAATCACCATGGCTAACGGACATGACTTCTGTCTTCCCTGGTCATTTTTATAAATGTTTTCATTAGAAAGGGGCCTCCTGTTTCTAGTAAACTTAATAGAGATGATAGATAGCGACCTAACAGCTCGGGACATCTTCCCAAAGAGCCCCCAGCTCTCCTCTGAGGAAGGAGGGAGCAGATTCCCAGCCCTGGCTCCCCTCCCGGGACAAGCCTCCCGCCCGCGCACAGAGGACGCAGTCTCTGGCTCATCGCTGGGCTCCCGCCAAGGTCTGTGCTGGTGTCAGTCCTTGGACGCTCTTCCAAAGGAGAATGGTCTTTCTCCGTGGAGCCCAAGGGCATTTCCTGTTCCTTCTCAGGAGGGTGGCAAAGGCACCGTCTTTCCACTGACGTGGGAGAGTCCCAAGCTGTGGGCACCACAGAGCCTGCGCCAGTTCCCACGTAGAACCGGGTGTTTTGTCAGCAGCTCAGCCCGGGCTGATGAGTCACGAGGCACAAAGTGACCTTGAGAACGGAGGCCGGCAACATCAGGGCCTCTTCCCATCCTCCTTCCAATGAGTGAACGTCCTCACAGCTCCTGGCAGGAGCTGGGCACTGTAGCCCAGAAGGACACAGGGCTGCTGTGTGGGGTCCCCTTCTCACCCCGAGCCCGAGGCCTGTGCTCCTGGGCCCCCTGGAAGAACCCGGCCAGGTCTCCCGGGAGCCCGCTCCTCCCCCAGGAGGCCTCCTGTGGGGCACCTGACCTGCTGCTCAGGCAGGAGCTGGTGGAGCCGGAGATGGGCTCTGAGGAACCCCAGGGCACTGCAGAGGCTGCAGGGCAGGTCTTTGCTGAGGGGCTGGGAGGTCCTGCTCCGGCAGAGAGCCCACCCCAGTGCCTGGTGAGAACTGCCCCTGCATATTGCCCCGGGAGGAGGGACATGCCGGAGAGGAGGCAGCCTGCCTGAGCTCAGGGAGGCGCCCGGCCCTGCGGAACCCCCAGCATCTAACATTGAGAAACAGGCCAATGGTGCTGGGACGGTTTTGGTAACACTTGCTTACCGTGGGCTCTGCCTCCGGCAGCATCCACGTGCCCGATGGTGAAGGGCCTCGGGAATATCCCCGGGAGCCGGGCCTGCAGCCTCTCCTCCCCTCGCCCCTCCAGTGAGCGCCCACGCGGTCGGTATAAAAACACACGTGTGACCCCTCCTCTGCTCTCACTGCTCACACCTGAGCACACTCAGCCTCTGCCGCCATAACCCAGTGTCCGGCAGAGGGAATCTGACTAGCGCAGCGGTCGGCAAACCGCGGCTCTTTGGCCCATTGAGCGTGGCTCTTCCACAAAATACCACGTGCGACTGAAACTCCGGGGTCCACGCACAGAATCGGTTTTCAGCCTGAGCGAGCCTATTTGGAAGAAGTGGCGTTAGAGCGCTCAAGGGGCCGAAGAGCCGCCTGTGGCTCGCGAGCCGCGGTTTGGCGACCCCTGTGCCAGCGTGGCCAAACCAGGCTCGGTCCTCACTTGCAGGCACCGCAGCGGGCCCCGGGCGGGGGGCGGGGGGACAGGGCGGTGGCCTCAGTGCCGGGAGGTCCGGCGAGTGCTGACCCCCTGCCCCTCAGGGAGTGTTCTGCGAACTTTTCTCCCCAAGCACAGCCCCCGGCCCCAGGAGCAGAGCAGAAGGGACACTTACCCCTGAGAGTGGGAGGGACCGCCCAGAGGAGGCCCCAGCCACGCGCTCTGAGCTGTTAGACCTGCTGTTCGCACCTGCTGCCGTGCCGTCCAGGCTGGTCCCCACGTGCAGGTCTCCCCTGACCCCGGTGGGGCCCCGGCTGGGGAGACGGACACCGTCAGCTTCAGCGTGGTTGGAGGTGGCGGAGGCTGATGGGACGCAGGGCCCCATTCCAGGCTGCTTCCCTCTCCGCCAGGATCCACCCTATGTACTGAGAACCCAAACCCAATGCTGAGCAGGTGGCTGCAGGGAGCAGGTGTTCTCTGCTCACTGAGCTCCCGAACCATCTCCGCTGAGAGAGGCTGAGGCTGCGCACTCAGCACAGAGGACAGGTCCCCGCTCTGCCCGCCATGCGGCTCAGCGGCCTACGGACCATCTCTCAGGGTCTTAGGGAAATATTTATTAAAAGTATTTTTTAAAATTAAAAATAGGTGAATTTTCCCAATCTTTTGAAAATCCCAAAACAACAGGAATGAGGAGTAGCAATTAGGATTATTCCTGGGCTCCTAAACCAGCTGCTGAAAATGTAGCACCCTGAGCAGGGAGGATAGAGGAAGGGAGGACAGGAGGCAGGCAGGGAGGATTGGGAAGGAGGGAGGAAAGAAGAGAGGATGGGAGGCAGGGAGGGAGGATGGGAGGCAGGAAGGATGCGAGGACAGGGAGGCAGGGAGGATGGGAGGCAGGGAGGATGGGAGGATGGGAGGCAGGGAGGATGGGAGGACAGGGAGGCAGGGAGGACAGGGAGGCAGGGAGGATGGGAGGCAGGGAGGATGGGAGGATGGGAGGACAGGGAGGCAGGGAGGATGGGAGGCAGGGAGGATGGGAGGATGGGAGGCAGGGAGGATGGGAGGACAGGGAGGCAGGGAGGATGGGAGGACAGGGAGGCAGGGAGGATGGGAGGACAGGAGGAAGGGAGGGAGGATTGGGAAGGAGGGAGGAAAGAAGAGAGGATGGGAGGCAGGGAGGATGGGAGGACAGGGAGGCAGGGAGGTTGGGAGGCAGGGAGGATGGGAGGCAGGGAGGATGGGAGGACAGGGAGGCAGGGAGGACAGGGAGGCAGGGAGGATGGGAGGACAGGAAGGTTGGGAGGATGGGAGGCAGGGAGGCAGGGAGGATGGGAGGCAGGGAGGATGGGAGGCAGGGAGGATGGGAGGACAGGGAGGCAGGGAGGACAGGGAGGCAGGGAGGATGGGTGGACAAGGAGGATGAGAGGACAGGGAGGACAGGGAGGCAGGGAGGACAAGGAGGCAGGGAAGATGGGAGGACAGGGAGGTTGGGAGGATGGGAGGCAGGGAGGCAGGAGGATGGGAGGACAAGGAGGCAGGGAGGACAGGGAGGCAGGGAGGATGGGAGGACAGGGAGGTTGGGAGGATGGGAGGCAGGGAGGCAGGAGGATGGGAGGACAAGGAGGCAGGGAAGATGGGAGGATGGGAGGCAGGGAGGATGGGAGGCAGGGAGGACAGGGAGGATGGGAGGCAGGGAGGATGGGAGGATGGGAGGCAGGGAGGCAGGAGGGTGGGAGGACAGGGAGGATGGGAGGATGGGAGGCAGGGAGGCAGGGAGGATGGGAGGACAGGGAGGCAGGGAGGACAGGGAGGCAGGGAGGATGGGAGGACAGGAAGGTTGGGAGGATGGGAGGCAGGGAGGCAGGGAGGATGGGAGGCAGGGAGGATGGGAGGCAGGGAGGATGGGAGGACAGGGAGGCAGGGAGGACAGGGAGGCAGGGAGGATGGGTGGACAAGGAGGATGAGAGGACAGGGAGGACAGGGAGGCAGGGAGGACAAGGAGGCAGGGAAGATGGGAGGACAGGGAGGTTGGGAGGATGGGAGGCAGGGAGGCAGGAGGATGGGAGGACAAGGAGGCAGGGAGGACAGGGAGGCAGGGAGGATGGGAGGACAGGGAGGTTGGGAGGATGGGAGGCAGGGAGGCAGGAGGATGGGAGGACAAGGAGGCAGGGAAGATGGGAGGATGGGAGGACAGGGAGGCAGGGAGGTTGGGAGGCAGGGAGGACAGGGAGGATGGGAGGCAGGGAGGACAGGGAGGATGGGAGGCAGGGAGGCAGGGAGGATGGGAGGATGGGAGGCAGGGAGGCAGGAGGATGGGAGGACAGGGAGAGCAGGGAGGACAGGGAGGCAGGTAGGACAGGGAGGCAGGGAAGACAAGGAGGCAGGGAGGCAGGGAGAGCAGGTAGGACAGGGAGACAGGGAGGAAGGAGAAAAAGGAAGGAGGGAGGGAAGGAGGGAGGACGGGAAAAGGCTCCCAGCTTCTGAGGATCAGGCTTCAGCTTCAGCTGGGCCCTCTCCCCACCATGACGTCATGCTTCGGTCCCAGAATAGTTGACAACATCTGGGAAATTCACACTCTAAAAATATGTCCTTTTTCCTCTTGGCAAGATAGCGCAGGAGTGACGGTGGGCTGCTAAGCATGCACTTCCCTGGTTATGTAACACGGACAGAAATAAGGGCTGTTCCGGGCCAGAGGGGGGAGTGTGAGTAAATAGCACTGGAAGTCAGTATTTAGGCAAACTGGCCGAGGGCCGAGGGCCTTGAGGAAAGTTTTATCCGTCCCCTCACTCAGTCAGGGCTGCCTGCCTGGGGGAGCCACTGGACACACAGCTCAGCAGGAACAGACCTCGTGTGCGGTGTGCGGGGGGCTGCGTGAGGAGAGGCGGCAGCAGGCTCACTGTCCTCCTGTCGCCAGCAAACGGGAGGCAGGACACAGAGGCGCACAGGACTCCTGGAGGCCTCACCCACAGGGCAGCGAGGAGCTCAGACGCCACAGGCACGGCTGCCTGCGAGGAAGGCAGGTGCGGGGAGGAAGGCAGAAGTCCAAACAGAGAACGCTGCCCGCATCTCCTCGGGAGCCAGCCAGGACGGTCCCTGCACTGGCACTCGCTCTGCCAGCTGCTGAGGGGCAAATCCTGGGCCGAGCCAGCAGGGAGAGCATAGAGAGGACGAGGGGTGGTGAACAGGAAAGCCCCGCAGACCAGCTGGGGTGGGGGTGGGGGTGCAGGGTTCGAGGGGCAGCGGCTGGGAGAGGCCCAGCTACTCGCTGTGCATTGAGAATGGACTCGCATGAAACCAAGGACATGAGAAGAAAAGGAAAAGGAGGGGAGACCACAGAATGCAGCCTGTGCCGTCCTTTGGGCCCTGACCTCATTCCAACAAGCAGCTATAAAAAGACTGAGGCGACGGACGGGGGGACGAGCGTGGATCGGATGGCAGACGACGTTAAAGGCTGACTTTTACAGTTGTCAGCTGTGATGCTGACGTGGTGTTCGTGTTAAAGCATGTCCTGGCCTGGCCGGTGTGGCTCGGTGGTTGAGCATTGACCCATGAACCGAGAGGTCCCTGGTTCAATTCCTGGTCAGGACACATGCCTGGGTTGCAGGCTCGATCCCCAGTAGATGCTCTCTCTCATAGATGCTTCTTTTACCATCCCTCTCCCTTCCTCTCTCTCTAAAATTAATAAAGACAGTTTTTAAAGTGTTCTGAGCAGCCCTGGCTGTGCCCCTCAGTGTGCCTGCCCACCAAAGGGTTGTGGGTTCAATTCATGGTCAGGCTGCCCACCAAAGGGTTGTGGGTACAATTCACGGTCAAGGACACATACCTGGGTTGCGGGTTCGATTCCCAGCCACAGTTGGAGTATGTGCAGGAGGCAACCAATCGATGTTTCTCTCTCTCCCTTCGCCCTCCCCCACTCACTCCCTTCCACTCTCTCTAAAAATCAATGGAAAAAATATCCTTGGGTGAGGATTAACAACAAAAGTTTAAAAATAAATAAATAAATAAATAAATAAATAAATAAATAAATAAATGCCGTAGCCAGTTTGATTCAATGGATAGAGCATTTGGCCTGGGGACTGAGGGTCCCAGGTTCGATTCCAGTCAAGGGCACATGCCCGGGCTGTGGGCTTAACCACCAGCAGGGGGCGAGTAGGAGGCAGCTGATCAATGATTCTCTCATCATTGATGTTTCTATCACTCTCGCCCTCTCCCTTCCTCTCTGAAATCAATAAAAATGTATTAATTAATAAATAAATAAGTGTCCTGGACAGGAGAAATGCCCGGGAAGACGTTCGGCTGAGAGGCCAAGGTCAGTGGTGGGTGTGGGAAGCCATCATGAAGGGAGGTGGGTGGGAGCTGGTGTGGCAGCGGGCAGGGTTAGAATGTCAGCCTGCCCACCAAAGGGTTGTGGGTTCAAAGGGTGTGAGGTCCTGCTCCTCCTGGGCCAGGTGGGAGTCTGCAGGCCAGTGGGGGGGGGGCGGGGGGAGGAGGGGGTTGGGGACCTCCTGAGTCCTCAGGACCAGGTCAGGCACCCTCAGTGGGGTTTTATAGATTCCATGGAGGTTCTCTGACACACACCTGAAACCGGGAGCAGAACATCTAGTCACAGTCAAATGATTCTCTCGGGACCCCAACAAGGAACGGAGAATTACAGGCCCGTGCTGCGCTCTGCTCAGCCGTCCCCTGTGCCCTTTCCCCCATGGGACTCCGCTGCGTTCTTCTCTCCAGCAGCCCCGTGCCCTCGGCCCTCGGCCCTGGGCCCACACAGATGGCCCCCATGTCTCCCCTTCGCCCCCTCCCTTGGCATGTTGTCGATATCCCTCCCTGGAGAAGGGGTGAGAGTCTGTATCAATTCCCCTGCCCAAATCAGTGGTTCTCTAAGTGCGGTCCAGGCACCCGGAAGGGTTCCTGGGATACTTTGAGGAAATCCACAAGATCAAAACTTTTTATACTATGATATCCTTTGCCGTACGTGTTCTTTCCTGAGTGTGGAGTGGAGTTTTCCAGAGGCTGTGTGATGTGTGTGTCACAGCAGACTGAGCGCAGAGGCCGGAAGCAAAGGCCAGCCATCTCTGAACCAGACATCCAGGTCAGCTTGGAAAAAGAATGCCTCTCTGCTCACCATCTTATTTTGTTTTGGAAAATACATTTTTTTTGTTTTGTTAAAATGTTATTTATATAAATATAATTTTTTTCCCTAAAAAGTTTTTATTGCCTTTTGTTCAAAATTGGTATTTCACAATGTATCTTGGTCCCAGGTTTCTAATATACTAAATACTGACATTAACTATGTAACTAAGAGTTTTGCGGGGGGGGGGGGGGGGGGGGGGGGGGGGGGGGGGGGGGGTCCTTAATAATTTTTCACAGTGTAAAGGGTTCTTGCGGATACATAGCTTGAGACCCCTGGTCTGGACATGACGTGGCAGAGTGCAGGGTCAGCTGAGTATGACTCTTTTATATTTTTTATTCCTCACCCAGTGATATGTTTATTGATTTTTAGGAGAGGGGGAGGGAGGGAGGGAGGGAAGGAGGGAGGGAGGGAGGGAGAGAGAAGCATTGATGTGAGAGAGAAAAACATTGATTGCCTCTCATACATATCGACCAGGGATCAACCTCCAACCTAGGAATGGGCCCTGACCCCACACTTTAAAAAAAAAAATTTTAATTTTTTTGGTGAACAGGACGATGCTCCAAACAGCCGAGCCCCTGGCCAGGTGTGTCGACCTCACCTCCCAGCCTGTCTCCCAGCCGAGGCCCCAGGGACAGAATGTAAAGCAATTCTACATTTTTTTCTTTTTCTTTTTTCTTTTTTATCTCTCCTTCCCTGCTTTTCTTTTTCCTGCTCTTCCTTTCCCCCTTTATAGCTTTTCTCATGTTTTTCCCTTTTCTTCCCTCAGCCTCAACTCTCATAATGAAGTTGCACATATAACGGACACCTTCCCTTCTCCATGGGAAGGGACGCTTTTCTCATGTTTAAACAGACCTGGTGACGTTTGAAACCGGCTTTTCATGGCTCCTCATCCTGAGTGTAGAGTGGAGTTAATAAGAGGGGGAATATGCATATTTTAAAAGCACGTCTTCTTCGCCTGTAGTCAAAGAACTGAAAATGAAAATGAGATTTTTTCCCTGTGGAACTGGCTGAGGCTGATCACAGGGCGAGTCTTGGTGCTGCTGGCAGAGTCCACAGAGAGGGACGCCCTCCGCGCGTCCCAGAAGCCGCGTCGGCATCGCTGATCAGGAGCCTAGACGCAGGCTCCCCCGACCCAGAGGAACGGGGCGATGGCGCTGTCGGCCAGTGGCAACTTGGAACTAACTGGCTGGGGTCCTGGGAACCGAGCATTAGAGGATGGTTTCCTCCTTTCTTTGGGCCCAGAGAAGGTGAAACTGGGAAGGGAGGAGGTTGCTGGACTTTGGATAGAAATGACAAAGGCAAGTCCTCCCGCGGGCTGCAGGCCAGGCCCGCGGAGAGGGGCATCCTGGGGGCGAAGCTGGTGTCCCTGAGAGGGCTTTGAGAGTCCCCTGACTGCCCTCCCAAAGCCTCAGTGACACATGATTAAACTGGGCACAGGCTGGTCTTAGCTGTGAGATCCCGAGGTCAGCTGGAGTCTCACCAGAGGTTGGCTCATCTGGACCCCGAGGGGCTGGAGAAGGACAATGACCTGCTTTTTGGATTCTGGGTAAAATGTCAGCCATTGAAAAACATCTTGGCCTGATTCATTCAGAAAAAAAAAATCACGTGGAGAGGCCTCATCTAGGAGGTTACTGCTCATTTCGCAAAATCTGTAAACTATGCAGCACAGGCGCTGTGGATCAGCAAACAGAACAGAGAAAATGGACCAAGGAGAGCAAGATGCTTGAGTCCTTTACAATGTGGTTAGTCATTCTCACACTGACAGTGGGGAGAGGGGTGTCGTGTGAAACTTCAGGAGGGGCCTTCAGAATGGCCACTCGAGGAAGTGCAGCTGTCAGGATGGGCTTTGGATGCAATCAATTTTCTTCACAAAAGAACATTTAATGCTATTTATCTATAGTAATAAAAGGGTAATTTGCTAATTAAACTGAGTTAATCGGATATCTTCCAGACAAAGCCACAGTGGCAGGGGATGAGGCAGAGGCAGTAAGGGGCAATCAGGCCAGCAGGGGAGCAAGCAGTTAGGGGGTGATCAGGCTGGCAGGGGAGGGCAGTTGGGAGCAATCAGGCTGGTAAAGGAGCAGTTAGGGGGCAATCAGGCTGGCAGGCAGAGGTGGTTAGGGGTGGTCAGGCAGGCAGGCAGGCAGGCAGGTGAGCAGTTAGAAGCCTGCTGTCCCAGAATATGAGAGGGGTGTCTGACTGCTGATTTTGGCCCAATCAGGCCTAAACTGGCATTGGGACATCCCCCAAGGGGTCCCAGATTGGAGAGGGTGCAGGCCGAGCTGAGGGACACCCCCTTCCATGTATGAATTTTATGCACCAAACCTCTAGTTCATTTATAAGATATATATGTAATTTATTCATTATAAGATATAAATGTATCAAAGTAGATATATACTCAGTTACATTTCTGTAACCCAAAGATGACCCAAAACTGGTTGAGCCAGCCCTGCTGGCTTTTGCCCTGTGCCTCTGTGAAATGGTTTTAATAAATAGTTTTCATCCTTGTAAAGAAAGAAATATTTTCATTTCCGGATGGCCTCTCACTTGAAGAAAGATGACTGGTGCTGGGACACTGGGTGAGGAGGCCAGAAAAGATGGGTGCTCGTTGGCTTAGTTCTGCCAGCTGTGGACAATGAAGACTCCCGGGCCCCACGCAGCCCAGGCAGGGCCCGGGGCCCTGGGCCCTCACAGAGTCCTGGAATGCTGCAGGGCGCCCATGGCCCGACCTCTGTGCACGCCGCCCTGTGCCAGGGCCTCACTCTGGTGGGAAGACATGCAGCCTCCTAGTCTGCTTGTGTGCCTTTGGGAACCTGCCTTCGCCTGCACCTCCTCCAGGTCTCGGTCAGCAATGTCCGTCGGCCTCTCTGAGCTGCTTAAACGTTGCCCAAGTTTAATGACTGCCATGGGGCCTGCCTCCCCTCCTGGGCGTCAGATGCATCTCTTAAGAGGGCACGAGTGCGAAACTAGCCAACCGTGAACTCCACAAGCTTCCTTCCTGGGCTGCCCCACTGCCCTGCTGCCTGCGCCTGGCTGAGCCTCTGAGACTCCAGTCTCACCCTCGCCCCTGGCAGGGGGCTGGGAGCCCTCGGGGGCGGAACTGCTGTCCCAAGGCCTGAGGAGCTGAGCCATTGGTTTCTTTTCTCTGCGGACCTTGCATGCCTCTGTCTGTGGTTGGCCCTGAGATGCTGGTGCCGGGGGGTCACAGGTCATGGAGGGAAGGAGGGGGCCTCGGGAACAGGGCTATTTGGAGCCACAGATGCTTCCAGAGAAATTCCAAACCCCAAAGGGGGAGTGTGGTCCAGGGTGGTGTGCATCTGAGCGGCCCACAGCCCACGGGCCACTTTTGTTGTCCTGAAAAGACTGAGCGTACCCTCCAGGTTGCCGACTCCACAGCCGCAGTCTGGGCCTCCAGCACTGGCTCCATCAGTCATCGCCGCCGCCTCAGCCGTATCTTCCAGGCCGCGGTCTGGGCCTCCAGCACTGGCTCCATCAGTCACGGCCGCCGCCTCAGCCGTATCTTCCAGGACGCGGTCTGGGCCTCCAGCACTGGCTCCATCAGTCACCACCGCCGCAGTGTCTTCATGGCCGCGGTCTGGGCCTCCAGCACTGGCTCCATCAGTCACCGCCGCCCCCGTGTCTTCATGGCCTCTGTCTGGGCCTCCAGCACTGGCTCCATCAGTCACCGCCGCCCCCGTGTCTTCATGGCCGCGGTCTGGGCCTCCAGCACTGGCTCCATCAGTCACCGCGACGCCTCAGCCGTGTCTTCCAGGCCGCGGTCTGGGCCTCCAGCACTGGCTCCATCAGTCACGGCCGCCGCCTCAGCCGTATCTTCCATGACGCGGTCTGGGCCTCCAGCACTGGCTCCATCAGTCACGGCCGCCGCCTCAGCCGTGTCTTCATGGCCGCGGTCTGGGCCTCCAGCACTGGCTCCATCAGTCACCGCAGCCGCCGCCGTGTCTTCATGGCCGCCGTCTGGGCCTCCAGCACTGGCTCCATCAGTCATCGCCGCCGCCGCCATATCTTCCATGACGCTGTCTGGGCCTCCAGCACTGGCTCCGTCAGTCACTGCCGCCACCGTATCTTGCAGGACGCGGTCTGGGTCTCCAGCACTGGCTCCATCAGTCACCGCCGCCGCCCTGTCTTCATGGCCGCGATCTGGGCCTCCAGCACTGGCTCCATCAGTCATCGCCGCCGCCGCCATATCTTCCATGACGCTGTCTGGGCCTCCAGCACTGGCTCCGTCAGTCACTGCCGCCACCGTATCTTGCAGGACGCGGTCTGGGTCTCCAGCACTGGCTCCATCAGTCACGGCCGCCGCCTCAGCCGTATCTTCCAGGCCGCGGTCTGGGCCTCCAGCACTGGCTCCATCAGTCACGGCCGCCGCCTCAGCTGTATCTTCCAGGCCGCGGTCTGGGCCTCCAGCACTGGCTCCATCAGTCACCGCCGCCGCTGTGTCTTCATGGCCGCGGTCTGGGCCTCCAGCACTGGCTCCATCAGTCACCGCCGCCGCTGTGTCTTCATGGCCGCGGTCTGGGCCTCCAGCACTGGCTCCATCAGTCACGGCCGCCGCCTCAGCCGTATCTTCCAGGCCTCGGTCTGGGCCTCCAGCACTGGCTCCGTCAGTCACGGCCGCCGCCTCAGCGGTATCTTCCAGGCCGCGGTCTGGGCCTCCAGCACTGGCTCCATCAGTCATCGCCGCCGCCGTGTCTTCATGGCCGCGGTCTGGGCCTCCAGCACTGGCTCCGTCAGTCACGGCTGCCGCCTCAGCCGTATCTTCCAGGCCGCGGTCTGGGCCCCCAGCACTGGCTCCATCAGTCATCGCCGCCGCCGTGTCTTGCAGGACGCGGTCTGGGCCTCCAGCACTGGCTCCATCAGTCATCGCCGCCGCCGTATCTTCCAGGCCTCGGTCTGGGTCTCCAGCACTGGCTCCATCAGTCACGGCCGCCGCCTCAGCCGTATCTTCCAGGCCTCGGTCTGGGCCTCCAGCACTGGCTCCATCAGTCAAGGCCGCCGCCTCAGCCGTATCTTCCAGGCCGCGGTCTGGGCCTCCAGCACTGGCTCCATCAGTCACTGCCGCCGCCGTATCTTGCAGGACGCGGTCTGGGCCTCCAGCACTGGCTCCATCAGTCACCGCGCCGCCGCCGTGTCTTCATGGCCGCGATCTGGGCCTCCAGCACTGGCTCCATCAGTCACGGCCGCCGCCTCAGCCGTATCTTCCAGGCCTCGGTCTGGGCCTCCAGCACTGGCTCCATCCGTCACCGCCACCGCCGTGTCTTCATGGCCGCCGTCTGGGCCTCCAGCACTGGCTCCATCCGTCACCGCCGCCGCCTCAGCCGTATCTTCCATGACGCGGTCTGGGCCTCCAGCACTGGCTCCATCAGTCACTGCCGCCGCCTCAGCCGTATCTTCCAGGCCTCGGTCTGGGCCTCCAGCACTGGCTCCATCAGTCACCGCGCCGCCGCCGTGTCTTCATGGCCGCGATCTGGGCCTCCAGCACTGGCTCCATCAGTCACGGCCGCCGCCTCAGCCGTATCTTCCAGGCCTCGGTCTGGGCCTCCAGCACTGGCTCCATCAGTCACCGCGCCGCCGCCTCAGCCGTATCTTCCAGGCCGTGGTCTGGGCCTCCAGCACTGGCTCCATCAGTCACGGCCGCCGCCTCAGCCGTATCTTCCAGGCCGCGGTCTGGGCCTCCAGCACTGGCTCCATCAGTCACCGCTGCCGCCGCCGTATCTTCCAGGCCGCGGTCTGGGCCTCCAGCACTGGCTCCATCAGTCACGGCCGCCGCCTCAGCCGTATCTTCCAGGCCGCGGTCTGGGCCTCCAGCACTGGCTCCATCAGTCACCGCGCCGCCGCCTCAGCCGTATCTTCCAGGCCGCGGTCTGGGCCTCCAGCACTGGCTCCATCAGTCACGGCCGCCGCCTCAGCCGTATCTTCCAGGCCGCGGTCTGGGCCTCCAGCACTGGCTCCATCAGTCACGGCCGCCGCCTCAGCCGTATCTTCCAGGCCGCGGTCTGGGCCTCCAGCACTGGCTCCATCAGTCACCGCGCCGCCGCCTCAGCCGTATCTTCCAGGCCGTGGTCTGGGCCTCCAGCACTGGCTCCATCAGTCACGGCCGCCGCCTCAGCCGTATCTTCCAGGCCGCGATCTGGGCCTCCAGCACTGGCTCCATCAGTCACCGCGCCGCTGTGTCTTCATGGCCGCGGTCTGGGCCTCCAGCACTGGCTCCATCAGTCACCGCCGCCGCTGTGTCTTCATGGCCGCGGTCTGGGCCTCCAGCACTGGCTCCATCAGTCACCGCCGCTGCTGTGTCTTCATGGCCGCGGGCTGGGCTTCCAGCACTGGCTCCATCAGTCACGGCCGCCGCCTCAGCCGTATCTTCCAGGCCGCGGTCTGGGCCTCCAGCACTGGCTCCATCAGTCACCGCTGCCGCTGTGTCTTCATGGCCGCGGGCTGGGCCTCCAGCACTGGCTCCATCAGTCACGGCCGCCGCCACCGTATCTTCCAGGACGCGGTCTGGGCCTCCAGCACTGGCTCCATCAGTCACCGCTGCCGCTGTGTCTTCTTGGCCGCGGTCTGGGCCTCCAGCACTGGCTCCATCAGTCACCGCCGCCGCTGTGTCTTCATGGCCGCGGTCTGGGCCTCCAGCACTGGCTCCATCAGTCACCGCCGCCGCTGTGTCTTCATGGCCGCGGTCTGGGCCTCCAGCACTGGCTCCATCAGTCACCGCCGCCGCTGTGTCTTCATGGCCGCGGTCTGGGCCTCCAGCACTGGCTCCATCAGTCACCGCCGCCGCTGTGTCTTCATGGCCGCGGTCTGGGCCTCCAGCACTGGCTCCATCAGTCACGGCCGCCGCCTCAGCCGTATCTTCCAGGCCGCGGTCTGGGCCTCCAGCACTGGCTCCATCAGTCACCGCCGCCGCTGTATCTTCATGGCCGCGGTCTGGGCCTCCAGCACTGGCTCCATCAGTCACCGCCGCCGCTGTGTCTTCATGGCCGCGGTCTGGGCCTCCAGCACTGGCTCCATCAGTCACCGCCGCCGCTGTGTCTTCATGGCCGCGGTCTGGGCCTCCAGCACTGGCTCCATCAGTCACCGCCGCCGCCGCCGTGTCTTCCAGGCCGCGGTCTGGGCCTCCAGCACTGGCTCCATCAGTCACCGCCGCCGCTGTGTCTTCATGGCCGCGGTCTGGGCCTCCAGCACTGGCTCCATCAGTCACGGCCGCCGCCTCAGCCGTATCTTCCAGGCCGCGGTCTGGGCCTCCAGCACTGGCTCCATCAGTCACGGCCGCCGCCTCAGCCGTATCTTCCAGGCCGCGGTCTGGGCCTCCAGCACTGGCTCCATCAGTCACGGCCGCCGCCTCAGCCGTATCTTCCAGGCCGCGGTCTGGGCCTCCAGCACTGGCTCCATCAGTCACGGCCGCCGCCTCAGCCGTATCTTCCAGGCCGCGGTCTGGGCCTCCAGCACTGGCTCCATCAGTCACCGCTGCCGCCGCCGTATCTTCCAGGCCGCGGTCTGGGCCTCCAGCACTGGCTCCATCAGTCACGGCCGCCGCCTCAGCCGTATCTTCCAGGCCGCGATCTGGGCCTCCAGCACTGGCTCCATCAGTCACCGCGCCGCTGTGTCTTCATGGCCGCGGGCTGGGCCTCCAGCACTGGCTCCATCAGTCACGGCCGCCGCCACCGTATCTTCCAGGCCGCGGTCTGGGCCTCCAGCACTGGCTCCATCAGTCACGGCCGCCGCCTCAGCCGTATCTTCCTGGCCGCGGTCTGGGCCTCCAGCACTGGCTCCATCAGTCACGGCCGCCGCCTCAGCTGTATCTTCCAGGCCGCGGTCTGGGCCTCCAGCACTGGCTCCATCAGTCACGGCCGCCGCCTCAGCTGTATCTTCCAGGCCGCGGTCTGGGCCTCCAGCACTGGCTCCATCAGTCACGGCCGCCGCCTCAGCTGTATCTTCCAGGCCGCGGTCTGGGCCTCCAGCACTGGCTCCATCAGTCACGGCCGCCGCCTCAGCCGTATCTTCCAGGCCTCGGTCTTGGTCTCCAGCACTGTTTCCATCAGTCACCGCCTCCGCTGCTGAATCTTCCAGGCCGCCGAGCAGGAGGCCGCAGGGCTCCTTGACCCCAGAGCACCAAGGGCAGGAGCCTCTCAAGACTGCCTTGCCTACAGAGACCAAAAGAGAGAGAGTGCCACCCTGGGCCCTGTGCACCCATCCTGCATCCCGGAAGCCAAGAGGTTGGGGGCTGGGGGGGGAGGGGGACATGCTCCGTCAGCACCCCAAGACTCACCCTTCGAAGGGGAAGAAGGGAAGGCCGTGCTGCCGGCTTCCGGCCTTCCAGTTTCTTGCCGTCCAGCCTCAAGCTCTCTGGCCCAGCCGGGCCGATAGAGGGGTTTGAGTGTGGGTTCCCCCGCTTCTCGCCAGTCTGGCCTTTCGTCCCGTCTGCCACAGGTGGGAAGCGGGAGTAGCCCTGGTTGCCGCGGAGCCTGCAAGGGGGCGGGAAGGATAGTGGAAGCCCCTCCACACAGCCCCCACTATCTCCCTAGCGCTCTCCCCGCCCCAGGGCTTCCTCCTGCCCTGGGCGGCTGCAGGACAGGCTGCCTGCCGCTGGAGGGCCCCGCAGGACCACAGTGAATGGGCACTGTGCCCCGAGGGGGCCCAGCCACCCCTAGCTCCAGGCCCCAGTGCCTCACAGATGGCTCCACCTTACCGCCAGGGCCATGTTCCCCGGCCTGGCAGCCTGTGCTCTCCCCAGTCACTGATTCCTGGGGAGGCTGGTTTGAGGAGTGTGGTTTGTACCAGGCACAGGGCACTCACTGCCTCTGAATGAGGGACTGTGTGAGGCCACATGGAGGGGAAGTGGCTGCAGGGAAAGGTGCCCAGTCCCCCTCCCCCCACCCCCCAATAATGGCAGCTCTGAGAGCCTGGAGGGCCCAGGAGTGGACGCACGGAGCTTGTTCCATTTCTTCGGCCTGAGGCCCGGCCTCCACCCGCTGACATGGGCCCGGCAGCCGCATGGCTAAGACCTCACAGTGGAGCCAGCCGTCGGGGGGTCACCAGGATTACCTGTGGCTGCTGCCTGCCGCCTGCTGCTGCCTGCGCCCAGCGGGGGCCTTCTGCCTGGAAGGGGCCCCGCTCTCCAAGCTTTGCAAGGCTTGAACGCCCAAAGGCAGGGGGTCCTGGCCCCTGGCACAGCTGCCAGGGTATCCCAAGGAAGGGGCTATGGCGGGGAGTGCGGACGGGGCAGGATTGGAGGGGCCGATGAGCTGCCTGTCCAGGTGGCTGGAGGCCCGAGGGGGACCGGAAGGGGGGTGCGGGGCAAAGGAAGACAGAGAGGCCAGGCGGACAGGGTGGATGGAGAGAGGGGACGGGGGATTGGCAGGGCAGGGGGAGCAGGGGACTCCTGGGAACCTGTGCTGGGTGCCGCCGCCTTTGCAGGCCCCCAGGAGAGGACGGAGCCCGTTGGTGAGGGCTGGGAACCTGGCTGGGCCAGGCCGGGGAGCAGCCCGAGGGCCGGGCCGGGGAGCAGCCGGAGGGCAGGGTCGGGGAGCAGCCGGAGGGCAGGGTCGGGGAGCAGCCGGAGGGCAGGGTCGGGGAGCAGCCGGAGGGCAGGGTCGGGGAGCAGCCCGAGGGCCGGGTCGGGGAGCAGCCCGAGGGCCAGGTCGGGGAGCAGCCGGAGGGCAGGGTCGGGGGCCCAGGGCAGGGGCCTGCTGAGGGCCGGGTTGGAGGGAGGCAGAAGAGGGGGAGGAGGTGGGGGAGAAGGGGATGGGAGAGGGGGGTCTGGAGACCCCAGGAAAACAGAAGTACTGCTTCTTCATCGTCACCGATGCGCAGAGTGAGAGTCCACTCCTGTGTGTGGGGTTCTGCAATCTGAGGGACCCGCCCCGTTCCCTTGGGAGTGTCTCTGTGACCTCAGAAGAGAGAATTCTAGAACCTCCTGGCTGCCCTGCCGCAGCACAGCACTGTGCTCTGTGGACATAAACCGAGGCAGTGCCTGGGCCAGAGCCCGGCAAGTCCTCTCTGCAGCCTGGGCCAGCCGGGGTCAGGCCCCTGGGGGCCGTGGGACCGGCCAGGCTGCGCCCTCCCCCAGTATCCCCTTCCTGTCCCCTCTCCATGGCGCCTGAGAGGCACAGACCCCTCCCAGCCCGTGGGGAGGCTCAGGCTCAGCCATTCCCCAGGGTGGGTGCCTGGGGGAGGTCTGGGCTCAGGGACTCCTAGAATGAGCGGGCACAGCCGTGTGGTCTTGGGCATCCCGGGCCCAGGGGTTCAGGGGAAGAGGCAGCCACATGTGCTGGTCCAGAAGCAGGACCTGGAGGGCTGGCTCCCAGGAGGTGCGGGGCAGTGGGCGGCACTGGCGCCGGAGAAGGCAGTGTTCACGGTCACTCCCGCAGCCCCAGCCTTGTGCTCCCTTATCAGCTCGGCCTCAGCCTCGGCCTTGAGGATCCTCCTGGGACAGGGACAGAAAGGACCAAACACTGGGCTCCAGACTCCTGACAGGGAAAGGAGCAAACCCACACCCCACATGGGCCTGAATGGTTTTCCTGGAACTTCCCCGCACTGGACGCCCTGTTATAACAGTCCTCCACGATTCTCCACTGGCTTCCCCTTCCATCAGGCGGACAGAATCCTAATGCTTTGTGTAATCTGGTCCCTTTCCTTCCTGCGTGCTCTTCCCTTCGGGAACTCTAACCACACTGGCCCTTTCTCTGTGCCTCCCACAAACCCACCTGACCCGCCTCAGGCTCACACTCGCTAGCCCCGTCTGGAATCACCTGCCACTCCCGAGGCAGCCCTCACTCCATGCAGGTCTCTGCGCAGACGTCACCACTCAGGCCTTCCCTGTCCCTGTCCACAAAGCCCTTCCCTCACACTGGTGTCCTTTCCAGTCATGTCCACAACGGTCTTTTATCTGTCCTGCTCACTGGTGGATCTTGTTGCCCAGAATAAAGCCTGGCACAGAGTTGGCACTCAATAACACTTGCTGAATGGAAAAGAAATATAAATGCTTACTGGACTTTACAAAATCCCAACCTGCAGAGAAATCTGAATTACTGCGTGGTATAGAAAATCACAGGCGTGGGAGGACGTCACGTGGGTGCCATGAGCATTTGTCAGGCTCTTTGCAGCACAGTACAAAGCACAAAAGAGGAAAGAACACCGACCATATAATTGCTCCTTTCCAATTTAGCGCAAGAACTAGGACATGCATACACTTTCCCAGACTCCCCAATCCGTTTGTCCTGCTAAATGACGATCTAACCCCTGCGATACCCTTGCTTAAAACTCTTCATCAACTCACCTATTTTGAGGATAAAGCCCGAACTCCTCACTGAGGTTCCACAGAACGTCACCTCTTCCCACACTGGGTTCCACACTCCGCACAAATGGAAATGCTGGCTCTTAAAACAGTTTCTTTTGCTTCCGAGTTTGGCTCATTCTATTTCCTCACCTATAACACTTTCTATCCCCTCCCGCACCAGCTAGCTTCTGCATCACGAACCTCCGCGTTCTTCCTTCAGCGGGCTCTTCCCATGTCCCAGGCTCCTGCAGGAGAAGCCAGCCCAGTGTGCAAGTACTTTCAACTCGTGGCCTGTGTCACGCTCGCTAACAGCCCACTGATGAAAGCAAGGCAGGGGTAAGTCCAGACTGAAGGGGTGGAAAAATGAATTCCACGTGTTGGGAGCAGTGATGAAATTCCAATAAATTAGGACAAACACATAAGGATGGGGGAATTATTGTAGTTCTTTGCAGGCCCTTTATCACACTTTCCCTCTCTCTGTCAGCTCCTACTCACCTTCTGCTCTCAATCTAGACACTCACCTAATCCCTAGCGTGAGTGAGAAACTCCCACAGCACCTTCCTGCATCACTGCTACTGCCCGGATCCCTCTCCATGCCGGTGAACAGTGGCGACAATGACATGGGACATGCTGGCCTCCCAAGCATACCGGGGGGGCTGTGCTTTCCACTTTATGGCAGCGTGGGACCAGCCTTCCCCAGTGACGCCAAGGGACTGAGAGGAGGAGGGAGTTCCAGTTTCTGTTTTGTTTTCGTTGCCTAGTACAGTACCTGGTTTTTATTTCTTAAAAATACCTGTGACAAACACTTAACTATAAAAGTAAAATGGGATAAGTTCCATTTTTAAAGACACAAAGAATATTCTTGAGATCCCTGCAAGATCTGAGATAGTATAAAATTAACTGGAGTAAGAATAAAACACCAGAGGGAAGGAAAGAGAAAACCAGCCAGAGAAAGCAGCACTTCCTTTTATTAGGCTCACAACGCCGTTTTGAAGTCCAGCCTCTCTCTGTAAAATGTGTCTTTCTCATTAACGCTCCATCGGAAAGCAGACAGACTTGGTCTTCACTGTGTCTCTGTGGTGCACCCTGCCACACCCAAGCTTCATAACCAGCCACATCTCAGAGAAGAGTCTGTGGAGGCCGGCGGTGATGGACCGGCCTCCCTCCACACACACACACACCCCCACACCCCCCCCACACACACACTCTTAAATATGTACACACATACTTTTTTTTTTTTTTTCAAAAATAATATAACAGGTCTACACAGATCTATTAATTATTTAAAGTTTCACAGCAAGGCCTATGCTTCATTATAAGCATTTTTTACTTTGGATTAAAGTGAGAACTTTAGGCCTAAAAACAGATTTAAGATTATTGAACAAAGGCCATATAGCAACACAGACACAATAAATCTTGATCATCAGACAACTAGAAGTACTCTGTGGATATCCTTATGCTAGTCCCACTCCATATCCTCATCAATTATTTTCATTTTAACTAAAATACTAAAGTAAAATAGTTCACTGAAATAATCTTCTATTCATTATATTAGCATATATACCAAATTATACTAACTGCCTGATAGTCTCTATATACCAAGACTATATTTTTGTTATACTTCATTAAATATGGTATCCAACCAGCAACCACACACAAGGAATGCATACTGAACAACAAGGGAAGGAGAGAACAATAATTTGCAGGCTATCTTTTACATGGCACTCAAAACAAAACAAGTAAGAGAAGCCTTACAAGATACTAGTAGGTAACAAACTAATTTGCAGTGACATTTAATATAGTTTTATCAGAAGGAATACATTTAGGTCATATACAGAAACACACATAAACTATGTGAAACTCTAGGATTTCTCCTAAGAGTATTCAAAATGCTCATCAAAAGTTAATTAGTATAATAAAAATGGTGACCAGGTGATTGAATAAACAGAATGTCATTTAATATATTAAAAACACAGATTCTGGGAATAGATTCTACCTCCCAAATACCCAGAAATCTGAGTTAACAGATCCTCTACTTTGCATACCTGATACTAATAAAAATATGAAGTGTTTTCACAGACTATAAATGCAAGGCCACAGCCTAAGGGACAGTCACAGAAAGAATAAATGAACACAATCTTGCCGGAGTGAGCACAGAGAGCTCCTGCATTTTTGGTCCCCAACCCCACCCCAAGGGCCATTTCTTTGAGGAAAAAAATCAACAGTTCAAGCCCATGACCTTGGGCCCCACAAGCTATTACCCAGCCCAAGCTTGGCACCAGACAGTCTTTCAGATGCCAGTACGATGCTGGATCCTTCAACTGGACAGGCCCTCTTCATGCCTCCAGGTTCCGACCGGCACCACCTCTTCCCACAGAAGGGGTCAGCACAATGAAGCCACAATGGGGGGCCCGGGAAGAACTAGAAGAAGGAGGTGTCAGATGAAAAAGCACCGGCCAGCCGGAAATCCTCTTTGGTGAGAACACTGTACATGCGCTGAGGCAGCGCCCGGGAGTAGGGGGCGGGGCGGGGCACCGTGGTGCGCAGGATGAGCTCCCGGCCAGCAGGGGGTGGGAAGTCTGACACCGAGCTCTGCCTTCTCTCCTCCACGGAGCCCATTCTCTTCGGTTCCTCCTCCGGTGGAGCCATGGCTGCAGCCTTGAATAGAATCAAATGCTAAATTCAAGATCAAGTTGGTGCTAAACTTAGATCACTATGAAGGACAGATGAATAAACATGATAAACGAAGAAAAATGTTTTACATTATTCAGTAATGTTGTCAACTATGTTATGATTATTCAAGAACACAACACAGAAAATACAACAAGTGTGAAACATTACATGAGCAGCCAGAGATTACAAATAAATTGGTGAGAGAGAGACAGAAGGGATAATGACTGCCAGGCAATCTGCTTTGAAAAGTGGGGGCCATATTCAAACATCTGATGAAGAGGGAAAATGTGCTGCTTTCTGTGTTTCTTCTAGCAAAGACCCAAGACAGAGTCTGACGTCCTCAGACCAGTAATGGAGCTGGTTCTCTCAGAGGCCAGAAAGGTGTTTTTATGCCGGATTCCAATTCTTTCTAAGGTTCACTGGTTGAATTACAACTGGGGCCAGTGGTTCTGTTTGTGGGCAGCTAATGTGAGACAGCAGGGAGCTCTACGTAATGTAGCAATGGCAACAAAAACCAAGTTCTCAATATCAAAGGCATCTATTTTCTCATTAAAATTGCATAAAATACATATTCAATTAGTCTTAATTTTAACTCTGATCACTACAGTTGTTTCATTTCTCTGATCACTGTATTTCTTGATTTGAAAAAAAATATTTTTGGCAATGGAAATATGAAACTACGCTATACAAGAATCAGCAAGAAAGGCATGTCAAATCCAAACTATCAATATTAAAGAGGTCGATAGTCTTAATGATCTTACAAAGTTAAAGGGAGGGGAAGGAACAAGAAACTATGAGGGACAAGGCTGTTTGTTACCTCATCAGAAGATTCAGTCAGCTTGAGAAAGGGTGAGAAAAGAAACAGTGATGAAAAGGAAACAAAACCAAGCAAGATGGTTTTAAAAAGAGACAAGGAATTTCAAGATTATTTCAGATAGCATGCACTACATTAAGGAACATGATTCTATCAAAAGAATTATCAAGACAAACATTCAACACACCTAGTTATCAAATTGAGCAGACATACCCACTACTCATGCATCTGATGGCTCAACAAGTGACATACAGAATGTCATTTAATGGGAAAATGATTTAACAAAAATCTATCTCTTTTTTTAAAAAAAATGTTTATTGATTTTTTTTAAGAGACAGAGGAAGAGAGAGGGATAGAGAGATGGAAATATCAATGAGAGAAATATCATCAATCGGCTGTCTCCTATACACCCCCTACTGGGTGAGGATGAGTCCATAATCTGGGCATGTGCCCTGACCAGGAATTGAACCAGTGACCTCTTGGTTCATGGGTTGATGCTCAACCACTGAGCCACACTGGTTGGGCAAAGAATCTGAGTTTTACTGAAAAATTAAAATGATCAGGGCTTGTGCAGGAGACAAGCAATCAATGTGCTTCTCTTACATCAATGTTTCTCTCTGTCTTTCCCTCTCTCTTCCACTCTCCCTAAAAAAAAAAGAAGAAAAAAAAAATCAATGGAAAAATATCCTCAGGTGAGGATTAACAAAAACAACAACAGAAAAGTATGATTTTTTTTGGGTTAATTATCACCAATGGATATTTTTTCCATTGATTTTTAGAGAGAGTGGAAGTGGGAAGGAGGGGGGGGGAGAGAGAAAAAGAGAGAGAGAGAGAGAGAGAGAGAGAGAGAGAGAGAGAGAGAGAGAGAGAGAGAGAGAGGGGAGCATTGATGTGAGGGAGACACACTGATTGGTAGCCTCCTGCACCTGCCTGGACAGGAGGTGGGGAGTGAACCTGAAACCAGATACATGCCCTTGATCAGGAACTGAATCCATGACCCCTTGGTGCTCAGGCAGACACTCTAATTGCTGGGCTAGACTGGCCAGGGCTAAAATGTATGAATATATAAAATTACTGTGTGCCTATATTAATAAACTGACATACAAGGTCAGTTATGAAAAAAAGAAGAATAAACTTGAGTGGTTTTCATTAGCCAGACATTTAAGGACTGAGTTGAGAAATGTACCGAACAAGAGCTTGTTTTATGGATTGGTCTGCCAATTCCCTGAAAACATTCACCACAAGGTATGGAAGTTTGAAGTAATGTGGGATGAATGAACAATTTCAGATTGGCTATATGATGAGGCCCTGAAAAGATGATACATTCTTATATTTATTGATGTAGAAAGATAATTATATTGTGTGGACATCAAAAATAATAAAGTAAATTATATAATACTAGAGGCCTGGTGCATGAATTTGTGCACAGGTGGGGTCTGGCTGACTTAGGGAAAGGGATGTGGGAGGTTAGTTGGCCGGCCGGCCACACCCACTGGTTGAACTCCTGGTTGAAGGGGAAATTTGCATATTAGCCTTTTATTATATAGGACTAGAGGCCCGGTGCATGAATTCATGCCTGGGTGGGGTCCCTTGGGCTAGCTAGCAATCTAGGCTTATGGGGCTGCAGGAGGCTGTCTGGCTGGGGAGAGGGGTAGCAGGAGGTGTGCTGGTTGGGTGGAGGTGCTAAGGGAGGTTGGCTATGGGAGTGCACTGACCAGCAGGGGCAGCTTCTGCATTAAGTGTCTGTCCCTTGGTGGACAGTGCATGTCATAGTGATTGGTTGACTGGTTGTTCCGTCCTAATGGTTACTTAGGCTTTTATTTATATATATATATATATATATATATATATATATATATATATATATATATTCCTATTTTTATAAAATATACATATATTTGTATACACTACTTGTTAAATGCTGATGTGATCTTCAGTGGGAAGTAAGATTAATGTGATTAATTTTTAATGTGATTAATGATTCCTTTAGAATTTTCTGTGTTGCCCAAATTTTTACAATGAGCCTTTACTTATAGTCTGGGAGGTGGAGGAGGGGAGATTGGAGGCTATTTCCATTTTGGGGAGAATAATTTTGCTTAACTATTCAAAACAAGTAACTCTCTCAGCATTAAATATATGAATACTTCAGGTTTTAAATCCTCTTAATACACAAATTTTAGAAACTGAGGAGAGTTTTTGCAACATGAGGAAAGAAAGTTCATATTTCTCATAACAAGAAATGAGCTCTTTAGCAATCTGGTGATTAAGCAGGCGAAGAAGACATAGGGTGTGAAAACAAACTTGGTTCTTTCTTTCATGCCAGACAAAAAAACAAAACAAATCAAAGTAATTATCTATTGCTTTCTAGAATTCGCATTTATAAGGAACTAAAATTCTTAGTTTTTAACTGGAAATTTTTAAATTTAAAGAGCTACCCTCATAAATAACCTCAGGTTTTAATTCTTCCTAAAAATTCAGATACATATATTTGGCCATGATTTTGATATATTAAATAGAATACTCCAGATGAACTCAAAGGAGATTATGAAGTTTTTACTCCTTGTGTAAATCCATTAAAAGTATTTTTCTTATTTGATTCTGAGAATCATACCTTCAAACCAGGTAAGGGCCCGGGGCTCAGTGCACTGGGTAATATTCTAGCAGAAACTTCAGGGTTAACAAGCCCGGACATGAGTCCCCGTGGGATGCCAGCACTTCTTATCCATGAACAGCGGGACAGAGAGCATCAGTACAAAGGCTAACTAGCAGCATCTCTATGAAAACGGCAATCTCAGTGCTTTAGGATGTCAGAAGTTACAATCTGATTCTAAACCTGTGCTTCCATAGCAGAAGTCATGCTAAAGAAGATGTTTCAAATCAGGCTTCTTCTGTGAAGCCTGTTTCCATCCCCAAACTCTGAAACCCTGTGCCTCCTCCCTAGGAACTCGCCGTTATAAAAACAGTTGGATTTACTAACTTCATAGTTAAGCTGGGAAACCATTTGCTGTACATGGAGTCTGACCAGTAAGACTGAGCCCCATTCTAATTTAAAAGTAGGGGACATTTTTTCCTAAGCACAGGACTGGCCATTGGCCATTGAGTCCCTATCAAATTAAGAAAGCAACATCTGACCGCAATACCCAGGCTCACACTGGGCCAGCAGCTATAGGAGCAGCCATGTGTCGGAATCAAAACAGCGCCCCACTGGGCAGAGGGCTGGCGAAGCCACAGCATGTCAGAGAGGAGCCTCACGTACCCGCTGTGCGTTCACAAACAGCTTGTGAATGATCCTGCCGGCGTGCCCTCTTCCCGCGCCCACCACCAGCACTTCGGGCTGCTCTAAAAGGCAGCTCACAAACCTGGGGAGAAAGAATAGAAGGTGAGCCGCTCACTTCCCATCAGTCCTCCAGATTAATTCTGTGGACAAACATTCACAATGATACTGGCTCAACTACCATGGCTGGAGTGGGATTTTATAACAGGATAAATTGATATTTGGAATTAAAATCGACTCAAATGATAATTCTTACTACCTTTTAAGCATTTTCATAAAATTTGTGAAAAGCCCATCTCTGTCAAAGTGCAAGAAGAAATATTCAGTAAAAGTTGATAACAAAAACCCAGTTTCATTTATACAACAAAGCAATGATCCATGTTAATTGTTTTTATTCTTTTAAAAATATTGATATTTTTAAATCCTCACTTAAGGATATTTTTGTTTTTTAATTAATTTGAGAAAGTGAGAGGAAGGGGTAGAGGGAGAGAGAGAAAGAAACATTGATCAGCCAAGACAGGTTTGGCTCAATGGATAGAGCGTCGGCTTGGGGACTGAAGGGTCCCGGGTTTGATTCCGGTCAAGGGCATGTACCTTGGTTTCGGGCATATCCCCAGTGCGGGGTGTGCAAGAGGCAGCTGATCGATGACTCTCTCTCTCATTGATGTTTCTAACTCTCTCTCTCTCTCTCCCTTCCTCTTTGTACAAAAATCAATAAATTAAAAAAAAAAAAAAAAAAGAACTGGGGTATGGGAGGGACCTTTTTCTGTGCTGAAAAATAAATATACATATATGCCTGCCCAAACAAAATGTATTTCTGAAAGGGCACACAAATACTTTAATAGCCAATGCTGGGGGCGGGGAGGGGCGGCGGCTAAACACTACAATTCACAGATTAATAATATCTCTTTTTGTACCTATTTCATTTACCATATGCCTACATTAGTTTTCAATAATAAAAGAAAACATTGTAAGTGTGTCTGTGAGGAGAATATGTATATATATATAGAGAGAGGAAAATGTGTAAGGATTTATTAATAGAGCTGTGGGTAACAAGATTACACCCACTCACCCTAGCCAGTTTGGTTCAGTGGACAGAGAGCGTTCGTTGGTCTCTGTTCCACTCTCCAATGGAAAAATATCTCAGATGAGGATTAAAAAAAAATAAAAAAGATTAGATCCATTCTATTGACAAATAGTTGCTGAATATCTGTTCTATGAAAGTTACTGGTAATACAACAGTAAGCAAAGCTAAAGAGAAAACAAACAAACAACCCCCCCCCCCCCCGCCCTTTACATAGCTTACTTTCTAGTTTTAGAGAGAAAGTGTGTGTTAGGGAGGTTTTTATATTTAACTTTATCTATGTTCTAATCTTTGAGAAAAATTAGGGCTCTCACAATAAAAATTTAAATAAGATCCTTTAGCTAATCAATTTCCCCCAAATGTTTTTGTTTGTTTGTTTTTCACAAAAGGCAATGGTATAAACTGGTTAACATTAACTTTTAAAAAGTCATATATAAATTTCTACTGTAAGGACTCTTATTAAAAATTATTGGAGAATGTTATCAAAGAACAGAGATAGTGAGCATTTTTCTAAATAGTAAGAGAACCTCTGATTTTCAAATGCTACCTACTAGTCAAGAGTCAAATCAATTAAGAAAGGTTATATAATCAAATTTTAGCATAAGCAAATACAAATTTGCTTATGTGTAGAAGCTGATCAACCAAACTTAGATGTATAAAATGGAACTCAGACATGAGATAAATGAGATAATTAATTTGAGAAAGTGAGAGGAAGGGGTAGAGAGAGAGAGAGAAAGAAACATTGATCAGCCAAGACCGGCTCGGGGACTGAAGGGTCCCGGGTTCGATTCCAGTCAAGGGCGTGTACCTTGGTTGCGGGCATATCCCCAGTAGGGGGTGTGCAAGAGGCAGCTGATCGATGACTCTCTCTCATCGATGTTTCTAATTCTCTGTCTCTCTCCCTTCCTCTCTGTACAAAATCAATAAAATATATTTAAAAAAGAAAGAAAGAAAGAAAGAAACATTGATCAGTTGCCTCCTGTACATGCCCCAACAGAGGACTGGACCCACAACCTAGGTTATGTGCCCTGACCAGTAATCGAACCATAATCTTTTGGTGCCTGGGATGATACTTCAATTAACTGAGCCAGCGGTCAGGGTTGCTTTGTTTTTTTGAGGTGTATAAGTGTACATGTGCGTGCATGCACAAAATGCATGTTTTGCTGGGCAGTGTAAACTGTGCCATTTTGTGCTGGAAATACAGTACTGCCAAGTCTATCACAGAGCTGTAGAATAGAGCTAAGAGAGTCAAAGGCAGAACCGCCAAGCACGCACTGCCTGCTCACTGATACTGCTATTTTAGAAATGACTCACTTGATTAGAGCTCATTCTGCTCATTTAAAAGGAAGGCATTTTCCATTATGCTCAATTAATATTTGACAAAGGAGGCAAGAACATACAATGGAGTCAAGACAGTCTCTTCAATAAATGGTGCTGGGAAAATTGGACAGATTCATGGAAAAAAATGAAACTAGATCACCAACTTACAAAGAATAAACTCAAAATGGATAAAAGACTTAAATGTAAGTCAGAAAACCATAAAAATCCTAGATGAAACCATAGGCAGCAAAATCTCAGACATCTCTTGTAGTAATATGTTTATAGATATATCTCTTAGGGCAAAGGAAACGAAGGAGAAAATAAACAAATGGGACTACATCAAAATAAGAAGCTTTTGCACAGCAAAAGAAACCATCAACAAAACGAAAAGAGAGCCTGTTGTATCGGAGGACATATTTGGCAATGATACAGCTGATATAGGGTCAATATCCAAAATATATAAGGAACTCATACCACTTAACAAAACGAAGACAAATAATCCAATTAAAAATGGGCAAAGTACCTAAATAGATACCTCTCCAAAGTGGACATACAGATGGCCAAGAGGCATATGAAAAAATGCTCAAACTCACTGATCATCAGAGATGCAAATTAAAATGACAATGGGGTATCACCTCACACTTGTCGGAATGGTTACTATCAACAAATGACAATCAGCAAATGACAAGTGCTGGTGAGGATGTGCAGAAAAAGAAGCCCTAGCGTAGTGCTGGTGGAAATATAGACCGGTGCAGTCATTATAGAAAATAGTATGGAGTTTCCTCAAAAAATTAAATATGGAACTTCCATTTGACCTAGTGATCCCACTTCTAGGAATATAACCTAAGACACCAATCAGAAAAAGCATTCACTCCTGTGTTCATAGCAGTGCAATTATACAATAGCTAAGATCTGAATATAGCACAAGTGCCCATCAGTAGGCGAGTGGATAAAAAAACTGTGGTACATTTACACCATGGAATACTGTGCAGCAATTAAAACAAGGATATTTTACCCTTTAAGACAGCATGGAGGGACCTGGAGAGTAGTATGCTAAGTGAAATAAGCCAGTTAGAGGAAGACAAGTATCACATAACCTCACTCATATGTGGAATCTAGTTAACATAATAAACTGATGAATAGAGTAGATCCAGAAAAAAAGGGGAAAAAAAAGGCATTTTCAAGAACAAAGAAGGCTGGGAGAAAACTTCACTCAACAAAAGATACAAAATTCAAACAAAATCTTATTAGAAGCTATAGCAAATGCCTTGTCATATACTATTAATTTTCTAGCATCAATAATGCCATTCCTTGTGAAAAGGCTGCTGCTGATGTTAACATTATAACAAATTCAAGCTACTGAAGTAGCTAATTTGGAAACACTTTAAAGCAACACGTCATTTCAATGGGCACAAACAGACAAGCCCTCACACGGAAGGCTCCCTGAGAGCGGTGCTGCCAGGGAAGAGACTGGCCCAGGCATTCGCCTCACCTGGAGAGGCCACCCGGTCACTCTCCACACATATTTGCAAGGTGCACAGAAAATGCACCTTCGCTCTCATGGGTATTTTTAAAAATTAAATGAATATTGAGCAAAATTACGGTTGCAGAACCCCTCAGACTGTGGTTAAGGAACAGTGAGAGCTGCAAGCAAAGCTCTGAGCAGTGCTGGCGACAGTTAAGGGCTGATCCTCAGGTGCAGGCACCGCCTCAGGGAGCAAACAAGGACTTCGCTAGGAAGAGAGACCTGGGAGGCTTGCTTCTGCAAGTGGGAGCAATGGAAACACTAGAAAGTACTCAGAAATACAGTAAAGGTCAAACCCCATGATAATTATTTCTCTGAATCTGGCCAATGCTTATTACAAATAATAGGAGCGTATCACAAAGAATCTTGACATTTCATTAAAATTTTCTAAAGGAGTGGTGGATTTTCCTACTGCAGACAAAAATAAGCGAGTCAAATAGCAATTACCTTTCGAGATCTTCCTTTTCCTCCTCTTGTTCACATCTCTCAGTTCCAAACTTGGCTTTCAGTGAGCGGGCTCTGGCAATTAGGGCTTCCACATTAGTAATTTGATGGATGATTTCCTAACAGTAGAAAAGGGGAAGTCATATATTGGAAAACAGCAAAGAAAGGCTCAGCCTTTTAAAATGTTTCTTGAAAGTAATTACTGCCCACAAGGAGGAGAGAGTACTTGGCGAGATGCTGACTGTCTACCCAACTTACTTCTAGTTTCTTGTCTTCTGGATTGGGAAAGTGCAGGACTTTGCTGGAATGGGATATTATCTGCTTGATAATCTTCTTAACGGAAGAAATGTTTTCCAGACCTTCTGTTAAGAAGATCAAAACCATCATTAAATAAGTTAGACAAAATACACTTTCATTTTAGAAATGAACTAATTACTAATCAAAACGGACATTTACCTTCTTCCTTTACCTTGAGCACGGCTGCATGAATCACACAAGGTAGCAGGTGCCGAGCAAGGTCTGCAGGTTTCTGCATTGCCAGATAGTGCAGCACCTGGAGGAGGCACACACTCAGACAAATTAGCAATGCAGTTGCCTGCGAATAAAGCAGCCATTTATGAAACAAAAAAATCCTCTGGACCAGTGATTTTCAACCTTTTTCATCTCATGGCTCATATAAACTCATTACTAGAATTCTACAGCACACCAAAAAATATATTTTTTGCGAATCTGACCAAAAATAGGTATAATTTTGATTCATTCACACCAGACAGCTATTGTTGTGTTGGCTGTTGTCATTTTTTTATTTGACAATCTAAGAGAAAAGAGGTCACTGTCCCTGACTAAGTAGTCAGGTGTTGTACGCTTTAAAAATTCTTGCAGCTCACCTGCTGAAAATTGCTGCTTTGGACCACTGAACTCACATCTGTAACAAAAGTAGAGAAGAGCTCTCTTCTCTTGGTGTCTACCCCTACATTCCAGGCAAATAGCTACTACTGCCAAAGGTAAGAATAATGTTACTGAGGACAACTGCTTACTCTGTCCTCAATAAGGGTCAATATTCTCATATCCCTGTCCCCACTTCCATATGTAATGCAGCAAATTAGGAAAAAATACAAGGAAAATAAAAACTACCTATAAATCATACCTCCTACAGATAGAATTATTAATGGTGTAACATTTTCATTGCAGAATTTTTCAAAATACCAAGCACACACAACGTATTAAATGAACTAATATGAAGTGTCTAAAATACTGTTTGTGATCTATTTTTCTCACTTATTATTTCTAAACATTTCTAGGTACCCTCCAATGATTTTTTTGGTTTGGTTGTTTTGTTTTTGTTTTTTAAAATGGAAATTGTTTTGCTTTTCTGATTTAAAAAATACAGCATTTTTATCACACAGATTGACTCTTCTTTCTATGGGGATGGAGGGCCCGGGTGACAGATTGGTGTGTGGCCAATTGATTAAGATTGTTTTTGGGAGAGGACATAAGGTATTAACCAGGTCTGATGTCACTGGGTTTTATTTAGCACAAGTGATGCCCTTTTTCTTTTTTAAAAATATTCTTGAATTGCAGTTTTAAACATTTATCGTTTTGATTTTGATTTTTAATCCTCACCTGAGGATATATTTTTATGGTGTTTTTTTTTTGTGGGGGGGAGAGAAAAGGGGAGAGGGGGAGAGAGAGAGAGAGAGAGAGAGAGAGAGAGAGAGAGAGAGAGAGAGAGAGAGAGAGAGAGAGAGAGAGAATGGAAGGGAGGGAGAGAGAAGAAAAGGAGGAGGGGGAGGGAGAGAAACATTGACTGGTATGTCAGACCAGAAATCAAATCCACAACCTTTTTGTGTGCGGGATGATGTTCCAACCAACTGAGCCACCTGACCAAGGCTAGTGTTTTGATTTTTCTTCAAGGACTCCAATAAAATGAGTATTATTCCTACTTTTCCTATTTTCCATTTCTACTATTTTCCCTCCAACCCCCTTTAGTCCTTTTGCCACTTTTTCTTGATGCCTTTTAAATATTATATTTAAATAAAATCCACTCTCTCTTGGGCCTCTTGTCATTTAGTTTTTATTTTTGATATGGTGTCTTTTTCTTCGATTTTTTTAAAATATATTTTATTGATTTTGTACAGAGAGGGAGGGAGAGAGAGTTAGAAACATCAATGAGAGAGAGTCATTGATCAGCCGCCTCTTGAATACCCCCCACTGGGTATATGCCAGAACCCAAGGTACATGCCCTTGACCGGAATTGAACCCGGGACCTTTCAGTCCCCAAGCCGACGCTCTAGCCATTGAGCCAAACCGGTTTCGGCTTTTTCTTCGATTTCTATCTTGAGTTAAACCAGCTATGGTTTCACTACTTTGCAGTTTTGGGGTCCATTTTTGCTCTTGGTTTTAGTATTTCTGATTAAAAGTAATTTTTCATATCCCCCATGCTTGTTTAAAGATATCTGATTCAGTATATATGGAGTGTTGTTAACAATTTTCTGCTTCATGGTCAACTTTCTGGGAAATGTTTTTATTAGCTAACTGATCCACCTGCATTTTTTTTTTTTATAGTTTTGTATGGATGTGATCTGCTCTTGAGTACACCTAGTTATGCCACAATTTGAAAGTGGCCCTTTTCTGTTCTTTAAAGGACAGCAGAGGATGAGGGAGGTTTGTAAGTTATTTATTTTTTTTGTTTTTTTATTGATTTGGTAGAGGAAGGATGAGAGAGAGAGGGATAGAAATATCAGTGATGAGAGAGAATCATGCCCCTTACTGGGACTGAGCCCGCAACTCAGGCATGTGCCCTAACCAGGAAGAAAACGTGACCTCCTAGTTCATGGGCTCAACCAAGCCACACTGGCCAGGCCTTGTTTGTCTTTCACTTCTGCATGATCCTTAATTTCCCTCTCATTTCCTTCTTTCCCATCATTGCTTTATCTCTAAGGGGTATCAATGATTCTCTATATATTTGGTTTCCCAAGACAGTTTCTCTAAGTGTTCACTTGTCATCCAGCTTAAGCTAAAACCTCTCCCTGTAGCCATGCTGTGAACTATCAAGCTCTACCTGTACCAAGTACTTTGGTGCCCAGTGTTAAGCTCTCTCTTTCTGGGGTGACTCTGTGCTCTGTCAGTCTTCTGTATCCCTCAGCTCTGCTTGAAACTCTGTCCATGCTCTCCTGCTGCCTGAGACTAAAACCAACAGTAGTTAGCATATGAATGCAAAAAGACCCATTGAAGGCTTTTGATATATGCTGTGAGATGAGACAGTCCAATGGTAAGCATTCTCTATAAAATATGGATATCTTATTTTTGGGCTAAGTGCAACTAATTCTGAAATCTTAAATAACGTGAACTAGGAGGTCACGTTTTCATTCCTGGTTAGGGCACATGCCTGAGTTGCAGGCTCAATCCCAGTAAGGGGCATGATTCTCTCTCATCATTGATATTTCTATCCCTCTCTCCCTCATCCTTCCTCACCCAAATCAATAAACAAAAAAAATAACTTACGAACCTCCCTCATCCTCTGTTGTCCTTTATAATATTGCCCTGCTGTTGGCTGAATGCCTCAAAGCAATTCCCTTCCCTGATAATCCTTTTACGGTTTACCAAATTTTACCTTTGATATACCTGTATCCATTCCTAAAGGGCAAATGTGTATTCAAGTAAATAAAAAGCAGACTGGCAGAAGTCTGTGAGCTTCTCCACTAGAGAGAGGTTTCCACCTGCCCCCTCCCCCCGATGCCTTCTAAATTCTTATTTCTTGTCTAGGTTTTCATTTGTGCGCAACGGCCTTCTTCAGATCCTGAACTCTAGCTGTGCTGGACGTGGCACCTGCAGCAATGGGAATTCCATTGGAATTTGGCTTGTTTCTCTACTTATAATTTTAATTTGAAGGTCACTGTAATCTCTGTCTCCTAGTAATGCTTAAGGCATGGATTTACTTACTTATTAATTATATGGGATTATTTGGGAGGCCAGTGGATGGTGGGTAGGAGGGTATGGGGCAATTTGATATCAGACAGCTACCACTATTCATTAGAATTCCAAATACTTTTTAGTAACTGAAAAGCAGTTCACTAAATGATCATACCATAATTTACTGAACCAAGCTTATTTTTGGTAACTTTGGTTATAGACCCACTTTTCACTAAAAAATAATTATTTCCTTAATAAATTTATTGGTAGAATTGCTAGGTCAAAGGACGTAGCCATTTTTAAGGCTTTTGATATATGCTATGAGATGAGACAGTCCAATGGTAAGCATTCTCTATAAAATATGGATATTTTATTTTTGGGCTAACTGCAACTAATTCTGAAATCTTGAATATAAATAGTAGGTACATAAAAAGCTCATTAAGTTCCAATGCTTTGCTTCTCAAGAGTGTCCAAAGATCTCATGTCTCTGATAGTGAGTCTTTTAAATGCTAGAACAATAACTACCACTTCAGTGTTAGATAGCCAAACCTCAGTTACCTTTTCTGCTTCCCGTGTATCGTCAAAGAGTCTCCTTTGTCTTCTGGCAGGAACTGGCTTAGCGGTTTCCCAGGCTTCCACCCACATGTTGCTTGGAATCTTCATTCGGGCACTCAGTTCTCCTTTCAGAACCGTGTTTCCCTTTTCATCAATCACTTCCTCTTCGATGTAATCCCGGGGTGAGTACCACCTCACAAAGTCTTCCAGACAGCAACCTGGATTAGCTGCCTAAATCAAGGCCAAAAATACAGCAGAACCAAATAAAAATCAACAGTTACTGATAAACCTGTTTGCAAGATCATACTTTCCCCTTCACAAAAAGCCTACCTAATCTTTATAAAATCTAATATGTGACATGAGTTTGGGTGTCACTTCGAAAACAGATCAAATGTTAAAATACCAAAAGCATTTTATTTTTGCTGTCTCTATTTTATAGAAAAAGAAAATACTTCCATTTGAAGAATTTGGAAATAAAAATTTTATGTAAAGTGAAAATAATTCTCTTAAACCAGTGGCCGGCAAACTGCGGCTCATGAGCCACATGCGGTTCTTTGGCCCCTTGAGTGTGGCTCTTCCACAAAATATCACATGTGGGCGCGCATGTACAGTGCGATTGAAACTTCGTGGTCCATGGGCAGAAGTCGGTTTTCGGCCTGGGCAAGTCTATTTTGAAGAAGTGGCGTTAGAACACTCAAGGGGTCAAAGAGCCACAAGAGGCTCGCAAGCCGCAGTTTGCTGACCACTGTCTTAAACAGTTAAGTAACATAGTTTAAAATTATAGTATAACTACTAAAAACTTAGAAAAGTATCAAATTAAGTTTACAGGTCATGTAAATTATATAATACACAACATGAAAGAACAACACAATAATGAAAAAATTCTGCTCTTTCCCCCCCTCGATAAATCAATACTGCAGTAAATATCAGCTAACCTCAAAAATGTTCTATTCAGCCATCAAATCCTTGTGCTTTATGTACAACATTACTCTCATATAAACTGCTTTTGTACTGTTAAGGAATTGAAATTCAAACTATTATTGTTCAGGTTTCTGAAATCTAACTAATTAAATTTTTATTCAGTGAATAATTCTATAGAATTTACAAGGGTGTATTTCAAAATCCGTTAAGTAATTACACATTCAAGCCTGGAATAAAAGTAGAGGCTTCCGCTGAAACCAGTTTGGCTCAGTAGATAGAGCGTCAGCCTGTGAACTGAAAGGTACCAGGTTCGATTCCGGTCAAGGGCATGTACCTTGGTTGCGGGCACATCCCCAGTAGGGGGTGTGCAGGAGGCGGCTGATCAATGTTTCTCTCTCATCAATGTTTCTAACTCTCTATCCTTCTCCCTTCCTCTCTGTAAAAAATCAATAAAATATATTTAAAAAAAAAAAGAAAAGAAAAAAGTAGAGGCTTCCCAGTGTTAGTAGTAAGGCACAGAGTTCTCTTTTGCAAGTGCACAGTAATATATTAGCAAAGTGCTAAGGCTGGGTATACGTATTATCCCCTGATACTCAAAGGATACATGCACACGCATTAGACACATACCTTTTGGTCATATTCCCTACCACAACAGAATCTTCCTGTATGAGTGCTATATTTAATTGCCTGAAATAGTAAGTCATGTAAACATCAACAAAGAAGTGCTATGCGGAAGGTCATTTCTTTCTTTTTAAATTAAATTAACCTTAGACCAAATGCAAGCAGACTTGAAGACAAGTTTTCTGGAATAGGTCCAATTTGGATTTCATTCTGTACTTGTCTCTGTAAGGATACTGTGGTAGGACAGGACAGATGAATATGAAGGCAGCTAGAGGTCAGGTAACTGGCCAGAGTGGCTCAGTGGTTAAGTGTAAGGTGACCAGACATCCCGATTTTTAACAATTTGTCCGCGTCCCACGGCGTTTTAAAAAAGTCCCGATTTTTGGAAAGATTCAGGACTGTCCCGCCAGAAGCGGGATGTCTGGTCACCTTAGTTAAGTGTCACCCCATACACCAAAATATTGTAGGTTCAATTCCCAGGTGGGGGACATACCTAGGTTGCAGATTCCACCCCTGGCTGGGGTGATTACAGGAGGCGATTGATCGATGGTTCTGTCTCACATCAATGTTTCTCTCTCTCTTTAAAAATAATGACATAAACTCGGGTGAAGATTAAAAGAACAACGAAAGAGCCACTGGGCAGGCTAGAATTTCCTACTGTGCACACACTCCCTTAAGCAAGTCTCTTATTTACTTTTTGATTTAACACATGCCCTGAGAGCCAAATGACTTTCCCCTCTCTCAGGAATTGAACCTGCAACCTTTTGGTGTTATGGGATAATGCTACAACCAACTGAGCCACACTGGCCAGGACCCAACTGACTTCTATTTATTCACGGTGCCAACTGTTTGTTTTAAAACAACACATCTCTCTTTCTTATTTCACAACACAAAAGAACTCACACACTTTATGTATCGTTTGTCTCTAAGGAAAATATGCAGTTTATTAAAGGTTTTTCTTTTAGTAACTATGGGGGGAATAAGCAGGGAATAAGAGCTTCCTTTTTTGTCACAAACCTGCTAGCTGGGAAGATGAAAGTGGCATGTGTTCTCATGGGTGTTTATGTTGGAGAAACTCACACTCAGGCTGGCCTAAGCACAGAGCAGGACTGAGGAGGGGTGTAGAATGGGGCCGTGGGGACCATCACGGTGCGACGGAGTAAAAAGGAAAGTCTGTGCCTGGGAGACAATTCTGGGGATCAGCAGTAGAAAGGAAGCCCTGTGGTCCAATGAACTACCCACTTGGTTTTCAAAAATATATACATAGATTTGTCTCTTCTTTCAAAAATAAGTAATAATAATAATAAAGACTTTTCTTCATCCTGAGTTTTGCAGTTAGCAAGCTACATGTCACCATTCTCCAAATTCTCTATGGCTAGATACAGGCCTAAAATGAGTAGGGAGCAAATGCCTACTCATCCTAAATGGGGACTCGTCAGAGAAACCTGCCATGACCCACTCAGTGGAGTTAGTCCCCTCTTAGACCTGCCTTCATAAAAGAACTCATCACACACTTATTTACACAACCTCCCAGAATAACTCAAAAGAGAATCCTGAGCCCTGACAGTGTGACCCACCTTAAAAGACTCCATGTCTGACAGCAGACAGGCGCTCTGCATGCGTGCCCGGAGGTGAGCCCCTTCCGCGGAGGTGCCCAATTTAGCCAGAACCTCCGACTGCTCCTCTAGCAGGTCTTCTGTCATAGGTGCTGGCTCCTGTGAAGCACAAAAGGACAAAGCTCAGCAATAGCCTTTGTGAGGACAAAGCAGGGCTATAAAAATAGAACAAAGAACAATTATCTCAGCTCTAGTAGTCCCAAGGGATGTATGGAAAAAATTTCAGAGAAATTCACAGGTTTTCTGGAACCTATATAGAAATGTACCAAATTAAAAAGAATAAATATGATTTTCAGGGTCTCTCCAACCCCAACAAATAAGATTATTACGTCCCCCTTGGTGAGAACTGATGACTACAAGACAGAAATTTGGGTGCACTAAACATTTTTCTGTCTGCTAATGATACAGAAATAACATCCTAATGATATTTTTATTTATGATATCACTAGTTGCTATAAGGTTTTTATTATAACTAATAAGAGAAGAAAATTGATATATATATGAAAATTAAAGGCAAATGAATTCAACCCCAACTAAAAGCCCCCAAATAAATTAAGTTTTATGCTGTAGGAGTTGCTTTGAGAATTTAGGTTCAAAAGACATTCTAATTATTAATTCCCATAAGAAGTTGTGGATTTTTGTTTTGGGAATCAGAGACATTACATATTTTAGTGGTAAGTCCCTCCCTCTCCCCAAAAAAAGCTACGACAAATCTAAAAGGAGGGTACACTGTAGAATCATTAAAAGAGGGACAGAAAACATCTGGAAACTTTCAAAGGGCTTTAGGAAAGTTCTAAGAGCTGATTTCATTGAAATATTAAAAACTCAACAATCCAGAAATTAACCAAACAAGCTCTCCTGTTTTGCAGTTAAAGTCAGAAAAAAACTGAACTTTTCTATCTTACCTAATATTAATAACAGAGAAACATGTAAATTGACCATACCTCTGCTACACCCACAGCCAATCAGAGTGAATATGCAAATTAACCCAACAAAGATGACAGTTAATTTGCATACATACCTGGGTCCCAGGAACCTCCTCAGCACCCTGGTCACTCCCAGCCAGCAACTGGAGGGGCAGGGGTAGGGGGTCTTTCCCAAGCCTAAAGCCTCCGTGGAAGGGGCTGAGCCTGTGATCAGAGTTGGGAGGGAGGAGGGAGCCCCTTCCCAAGCCTAAAGCCTGGGGTGGAGGCTTTAGGCTTGGGCAGGGACTGAGCTTGGGATCAGAGGGAAGGGGAAAATATCAATGGAAACATATCTCAGGTGAGGATAAAAAGAAAAATAAAGAAATGTCATATCCTATGAAAGACACATCTTGAAAATGCTTAAAGAAAGTTGTTATTTTTTCATGGTGAAGGGACTGGAGTCTGTGTTGATGAAAATACCTTGGTGGCTGTGGTGACTGGCAGTGGCTGCAGCAGTGGGGTGATGGGGCTGGTGCCTTCCCCTGATCAGCCTGGTCGCCTCCCACAAAGGGAGGCCAGACTGGAGCTTAGGTCCGCTCCCATGGGGAGCCGGCCTAAGCCATCAGTAGGACATCCCCTGAGGGCTCCCAGTATGTGAGAGGGGGCAGGCTGGGCTGAGGCACCCCTGCCCAGTGCACAAATTTTGTGCAGCGGGCCCCTAGTTCTTAGATAATAGAGTATGATATAGAAGTATTTAGAACATTTGTTAATGGATTTCTTCTAGATTTTAGGAGCTGACTATAAACCAGGGTTTCTCAGTCTTAGTACTACTGGCATTTTAGGCTGGGTAACTCTCTGTCATGGGCCTGTCCAATGCATTGCAGGGTGTTCAGCAACGTCTCTGGCCTCAACCTACTAGATACAAGTGGTACCACTCCACCTCTAGACAACAAAAAATGTTTCCAGACATTGCCAAATTTCCCTGGGGGCAAAATCACTCCCTGGTTGATAACCACTGTCTTGAGGACAAATACTTTTCACAACTATCTGTCATAAATAAAGTAGAAGCAAGGTAAAGCTATGACATTCAAAACACAGCAACAAACAAAAGAAAATAACATTTTTTTGGTATCATCCTAATTTTCTAAACAAATCTAAATGGGTCACTTTCAAACACTGCAGACGAGAATATAACATTGTTGGCTTCCCAGACAACAATTTGGCAACCAATACATGGCAAGCACTTATGATCATGTCCTTTGATCCAATAATTCCAGTTCCAGTTCTAGTAATATCACTGCAGCACTATTTATAAAGTATAAAAAGTGGAGAGAATATGGATATACAGTAAGAGGGAAATGATTTGATAGAGGAAAAATGGAAAGGAACTGCTCTAATAGTGATTATCTCTGGATTATAAAATTATGAGGGTTTTTTTTCCTCTACAATGAACATGCAAGACTTTTAAAGTCTCACACTGATCCTAAGGGTTGAGTAGTAATTGGAAAGCAGTAGGACAGTGGGGTTCAGAGTCTGCGCTTCTATAAGAATCCCAGCTCTATGACCTTGGACAATCACTCAAGTATTCAGTATCATACTGCTGTGAAGAAGAAATCCTGGCACATGTTTAAAAATGTTACCACAATCTAAAACACTGAGATACTACTTTTGCCTACTGTATGGGCAAAAATTTGGATGTGTCAATTATTTAAGTAAAATATGAATATAATTAATTCAAGGACAAGAACCTTACTGTCTACTAATTTATATTCTCTTCAACAATGTATTGTATAATACTTTTAGTTTATTCTACATAATCCCTTAGTTTGCTACTAAATTCCTCAAGACTAGAACAGTGGTTGGCTTATAGTAGGTATTCAATACATAATTATGGGTGGGAAAAAAGTGATAAAGGAAAGTTGGAGAGAAAATTATACTCCCTTACTCCTATATTTACTATTGACAGGAATGTAAGCTAGAGGAAGCCTTTATGTAGAGGAATATAAACATAATGCTGTTTATCTAGCAATTCCATTTCTCAATTTCTTCCCCAGGGAAACACTCAGATGTAAATACAAAGAACTATAAGAATTTATAATGTAACACTGTAATAGCAAAAACTTGCAAATAACATATATTGTGCATTAAGAGAAAAATGTCTAAACTGTGGTTCTCCCATTCCATATAATATTATATAGCAACTAAAAAAAACCACTAAAGAAACAAAATATATCTACATGTAATGACATAGAAAGACCTTCATAACATATTAGGTTAAACAAAAAATTATACACTAATACACATATTTTTTTTAAAAATCCACAAAATTATGTATCATATACATACATATATGTATATCAATGTATAGACTAAGAGTAAAATTTATAACCCAAACTAGTAAAAGAATTGAATTATGGATGGTGGCTTTCACATTTTCTAAATTGAGTTTTTCACAAAACATATTCAGATATTACTTAAGTAAAAATAACGCAACAGCCTGGCCAATATGGCTCAGTTGGTTGAGTGTTGACCTCTGCACTGAAAGGTTGCTGGTTCAGTTCTGGTCATGGCACATACCCCGGCAAGGATTTGATCCCTGGTCGGGGTGTATGTCGGAGGCGAACAATTGATGTTTCTCTTTCACATAGATATTCTTCTCTCTCTCTCTCCTTAAAACAAAAATCAATAAAGATAATTTAAAACAACAACAACCCAACAAAAACTATTATTCTTCCTTAGGTGTTGAGTTGTTGCTGTTCTACTTACTGATGGTGTAAAATGGCTCAAATTAAAGGATTCCTACTTTCTTTCCCCTCCATATTTTGGATTGTTGGTGTGTTTTTTTAAACATCTGAGTACTCACTACTCGTTTAAGAAATAATACATCACCTTATACAATATGAGCTATTATCTATTTAAATTTCAAAACATTTCTCAATTTGAGAAATAGTAGACCCAAAAGCACCAATAGTTTATTATTTAGATTTCACATCTTAGATCTCTGAACATAGGCTGTTTAAAGAATTGCCCCTATCCAAAGCAATCGTCTACTAGAATGAAGTTATATAAACAACAGGTATTTTTAAAAATTAAAATTTAATGTGCCAGTCCATGCCCTACCTGGGTTACAGGAATGTAGAGAGGCTCTCCATTATGCAGCAGTGTAAGTTTCCCGTGCTGGTTGAGTCGTCCTTCTGGCTTTAAATTTGCCATCTCCTTAAGTCCTCCTTTTTTGCCACTCTCTGGTCCATTTCCCTTAAATTCTTCAGTATCACTTAAGCATTCAAAAAATTCTTCCTCGCTATCGCTCCAAGAATCCCAGGATTTTCCCACCTCTCCCTTTTCCTTGTCCATATCTTTTAGATTATCTGGCCCCAGCTGGTCTCCAGATCTTCCAGCATCCCTTGGATATGTATTAGTCACATTATCTGAAATACTTGTTTTCCTCTTCTCATCACGTGCCTTCTTTCTTTCAATACAGCAATTTAACATCTTAAGAAAACAGACATATATATATTTGAATTCGTTACAGTAAAATAAAAATCAACCCACTGCTTGAATATTTAATTTTCATTCTCCACCCTTCCCCTACAACTTGTTGTGAATGACAGCAGCACAAAAAGAATGGCCTATAATCAGAAGTAAGCTCCAGCTGACTAAAGATCACATTAAACACTGCCACTGAAAGATCTTTACCTGCAGTTTCTGATGTAGTAAACAGCATCTTAGATCTGGAGGGCCACTTGCTAATCTATCAAATAAAGCAATGAGAAAACAGGTTAGTTTTAGTGAAATTGCTTCAGATATACAGTTTTTATACTTCCACAAATTTTAGCCATACTGATAAGAAATTAAAACTAGAGCTATATAAGGAAGATAACTGAGATGGGGCAAATAAGATGAAAAGATCAGAATTCATTTTAACCTCCTAGTATACAAATCACCAATAGCAAGTATAACAGATATTTCAAAGCTTAAGAGTAAAGTAGTGATAGCACTCAAGCTAATAGAAACTTATCTCTAAATCCACCCCAGTAAGTAGCTGGCATACAGTATTTCAAACTACTCAAAACAGAATAGACTATCTTTTTAGTTCTCTATTACTATAGTGAATTCTCAATATAAAACAACCAATCTCCACTTCTCTTTTGTCTGGATTGCCTCTAATTCTAAACCACTAAGTTCCCAATAATCAGCTAAGGAGAAACTGGCAAATGACATAAGAGTAAAAACATTTTTGGATTAGTTACCATTTTATATAACTTATATCATGAGTCTCCTCCCTTAGTAAGGATAGATTCGCAGTAATCAACATTTATACTAACTAAACTCTCCTCTGCGATTAAGTGAAATGTCAATATAAATTATACAAAAATTCACAGGTAATGTTTAATATCTGAACTTATAAACGTTAGATGTTATCTCTCCAAATATAAAATAATATGTTTACAACATGTAATTTAGAAAATGCCCAAATGTAGAAAGAACAAAATAAAAATACAATTTCACACCTGGAAAAACTACTCTTGACATTTGGCTGTATTTCTTTCCATTTAAGTTTGCTGTATGATATTACATAAACATCAGCATAATTGAAAATACTCAGTATATGCAATACTATATTCTACTTTACTACAAATATTAGGATCATTTTCAATGTTATTAGAGATTCTTGAGGAAAAACTTGTAATGGGTCTTTAACTTTCCATTGTAGAGATATATAATAATTTACTTAACCATTCTTTAATATTTGGCACTTGGTTGTTTCAACCTTTTTCTCCCCTACTAGAGGCCAGGTGCATGAAAATTATATAAGCACTGAAAGCGGGGGGCCCTCAGCCCAGCCTGCCCCCCTCTAGTCCAGGAGCTCTTGGGGATGGGGGGGCAGAGGGGAGATGACCTGCAGTCAGGGGAAGGCGATGCACCATCACACCTCTGCTGCTGCCACTGCCGGCAACACAAGCCTCAGCCAGCCCTGGTTACCTGAGCCTGGCAGCCCTGGGCAGCAGGGCAGTTGCCATCTGAGGCATGCCTGCACCTTGGGCTGGCCCTGGGCAGCTGGCAGCTGGCACCCAAAGCTTGCCTGCACTTCGGGCCAGTCCTGATGGTTGGGCAGCCGCCATCTGAGGCTTGTGTGCACCACCTCAGATGTTTGGCTGAATAGTCGCCATTTGAGGTTTTCCTGGGCCTCGGGCTGGCCCTGGGCAGCTTGGGGATGAGGGGACTGGGGGACTCCGGAGGCAGGTGTGCAGAGCAGCTAGACCCGTCTGGAGGTGAGCCCGGCCTTGCCCCGGGCCTGGCACCCCGGCAGGGCTAAGGGGACTGGGTGCCACCATCTTGTGTCTGTGGGCACCATCATATTTGAGGGTGAGCCAGTCAATTAGCATATTTCCTCTTTATTGGCTGTGGGCACCACCACCTTTGTGGTGGTGTGAGGGTCAATTAGCATATTCCCTCTTTATTAGATAGGATTTTAAATTTGCTGCAGTGAACACCTCTGAACATAAACATGTCCAAAGTTTCTTACCATTTTCTTAGGGTAGAATTCCTAGATGAGAATTAATGGTTCAAAAGTCAAATGCTGCCAACAAACACCTGTCTATACAACTAGATATTGAAATTATTACCCTGGTATCAGATAGTCGTTTTCCCATCTGAAACGCATTTCAAGAACAAATTCCTGCCAGAGGTGTGCCACTCCTTTCAATCCTCCATGGTAGAAATTGATCATACAAAGACACAAAGCCAATTTGTATGTTAAACTGTCAGATGGTGCAGATTTGAACTGATTGTAGAGATTCTAAATTAAACAAAATAGAAACAAAGCAAAACTTGTTAACAACATATTTATATGCATATTCAAAAACTGTGTGGGTGAAGATTTTAATACTAAAATTAAACCTATCCTACCAAAACTAGTTTTTTATCAATGTTTAATACATTATTGCCTAAACTGTCCTTAGGCAGTTCCATGTTTTTAAGATTTCTACAAGGATCAAAAAAGTGAAGCTGTAATTTAATGATGCAAAAGTTAAAGTTTCAGTGTCTTCTGTGGAATCTTTAAGATGTACTCAAATTTTTATGTTACTTTTAAAAACTCTGTACTTAAAAATAGTACACACTTGTCAAAACCAAAAATAGAAGATAAACTCAGAACAGTGCAAATTGAAAATGTAAAACTCTTGCCTCTTCTCCTCACTTTATGAAATCTATTTAACAATAACTGTTCTAACAGACTAATATCTCTCTATATCTGTCATTTAAACTCTCATTTATCAATTTATCAGACCTAGATAAGGAAAACAAAAATTTACTTTATTTACATATTTTGCAATATTAATGAGTTTTTTACTCACTTTCTTGTTTGAAATACAGGAACCAATCTGTTGCAAAACGTATCTTATTATTTACAAAAAGTCTAAAATGAGGGAAATCCCACAATCATCACAGTATTTTATGTTACTTTTTTCCATTGTTATCAGAAAAGTTCTTGCTACTCAAAATACGTCAATGTTCTATTGCAGATCATTTTCTAAGTGGAGGCCAAGATGGCCCGTCATGTTTTCTTAAGGTGATTTTTAAAATAAAAAGGTCCTTATTCTACTAATCTAGAAATATAGCAAATCCTTAGAAATTTGATGCATTTTGATCACTGGACTTACATATTCTTCACTTTCTGATGAAGGATTGTTGTCCATTGAAGAAGTTCCATCTAATGGCTTCTCAGAAGCAGCATCAGGGAATAAGAACTAAGGGAGAAAGGAAAGAATCACAATGTTGAACAAATTTCCTAATTTGTTGATTTTCGCTACTCATATAGGAACTAGTTGACTTATTAATGATTATGCTGTTAAAACAGTGCAAATGCTCTTATTGTACTGGCCAGTTGGTTCTTCATTATCTCAAAATATTTCTATTTTTCTTTAAAGATACAGTTTTAGTGACTAGCCAAGTTTAGGAATCAGAGGCTTTTCTTAATAGTAACTACCTGGTTCTGTAAACTAAACAGAATGCAAAGCCAAAATTTCTTCACTATGATTGTAGGTTCATCCAAGGTCATTAAAGTTTTAAGAAAGTGCTAATATTATAAAAAAGACGAAGTTATAAGAGAAAAAAAATTAAATGCCCATATATTCACGAGAGTCAGTTATTATATAATCCACATGTGTCAAACACAAGGCCCGCGGGCCAAATCCGTCCTGCCAGGCCTTGCAATGTGGCCCGCACCGCGCTGTCATCACTGCACTCCGCTGCGTTTCCATCACAATGACAGTTTATGACTGTTCAGTAAACCATTCGGCCCGCGATTTAGGCGTATTTTAGATTTTGTCCCCTTCTCTGATTGAGTTCGACACCCCTAATATAATCTATAGGTTTTCATATATGAAATAATCCGATCTAATAAAAGGGTAACATGCAAAATAATCATCACTCCATTACAAAGATGGTGGCATCCATAGCAAAAGGAAGGTGGTGCCCAGTTCTCTCAGCCCCATGGAAGTCCCCCAGTCTCCTGGGGAGGGAGTGGCCTGGCAGAATGTTTGCTTTGTTCCATGGACCGAGGCAAGTGTTCTGCACCCAGCCATGGATGGGCCTCTGGGCCTCAGAGAGCCTCTGGGCAGCGGGCACTGAGCAGCCAGGCCCTGCAGAGAGCTAAGGGTACATGGTTTTGTGCACAGTGCTACTAATAAAAGTGTGATATTTAAGACACATAACTTCATTTTATGTGATTCTCCTAAAAAGTAAGAAGCAGTCTGAACCTATAATGACCAGTGTTATCTTTCAACATGGTCTTTGTTTATGTGTCTGTGTGTAGGATTAAGAAAGAAAAATGCAATGCATATGATAAGTGAGCTATATTACTGGAATAACATCTCTAAGAATACATTCTTAAGAAGGGGCCTTCTCTACAGAAATTTACTTTGTCCTTTTTTTTTTTTTTAAATCACTGTTTCTCCCAAGTGCTTTGTGGTACTGTTGATTTTTAATTCCTTTTACTATGCATACTTTGCCACATATTACAGAACATACTCAATAGATTTTAGAAATAGAGGAACTACTGTGTGCCAAACCCAACTAACTCAGCACACTTACAAACAATATCCTATTCTCATATCATTGTGTGAGCTAAGTAACACTGCCCATGTCTTAGAGACATAGAAGCTGAAAATCTGGCCAAGAGCACTGTTCAGATTAATACAGTGATAAGATTAACATGAAGTTTATAAGACCAGTCTTCTTTTCATTGTACTACTCTGGAAGGTTTTTCCCAAGACTGTCTTAATACACAAATTGCCAGAAGTATGATTATAACTACAATTACAGTTAAGAACATGTACCAAAGGCATATTTTATGCCAAGCAAAATAACAGAAGGTCCTTTAACACTCACAAAAACTTCACAAGGTTTTATCAGCCTCATTTACAGGTGAGAAAACTGAAGTCAAATGGGTGTTCAAATCACAAAGTCAGGCTCCCAGGCTGGGCTTGTTCCACCACACTACCCCTAGGAGACACCGAGGCCTCTTACTATTCGCTGTAACACAAGCTTTCTCTGTGAGAGAAAGTAGATGGAGTCCAAGTGTTGCTGTGTGTGAAGCCTTCTTTGACTGCCTCTGCCCAGAGACAGGGGCACCCCTGCTGTGCTCTCACAGCCCCTCTGCCAGACTTCTCAAATGGAACACGTATTGTAAGTATTGTTTACTTTCCTTTTTCCCAGACACCAGTGAAAACTCTGAATGTGGGGGACTTTGTTTTACTCATTTTATATTCCCAATCCAGTGCCTGCCACACAGAAAGGACTGAAGATATAATGAATAAATGCATATGCATACAGACATATAAAGACATTAGTGCTTACCAAGAGAATAGTGTTGAGGACATCATTATTCAGTGGTGACTCTTCTACCCCTCTATGTTTTTTTATTTTCTTCTTTGCAGTATGCACCATATTTGAAACTGATAATTTATGAATTGGAACCGGTGCTGGCTCTGTCAACTTTGACAAGGCGTGAGTTATATCAGCAATTTCTAGAAGAATAGAAATGAATACAAATTATATTACCAACCTTAGCAGATCAAAGTGATGAGTAAACCGAAGACTGCATAAAATATTTCAGTCACTCCTTTTACTAGTGTTACATGGTCTCAGAATTATAAAATTTTAATACTCATGTTTACCTTCATATGCATGTAGATTGACAAAGGTGTAGCACAAGTTACTTCTCCCCAGGAGACTTCAAAAATAAACCTCTAAAACCCTGCTTTTCAAAATATCTCACATTCTTGGTTGAAAGACCTTATTAAATGCACTTAGTGTTTTAAGCTCAGGGTATATAGTATAACCTAGAGAGAAATGACAGCTATCTAGTCCAGCAACACTTCATTTTCCAACTTAATTCAAATAAGAAAATAGATCAATAGTTGCTAGAAACATGCCCAAGAAAAGGGGTTTCACATTTGAAAATAACTTAAAAAAAAAAGCAGGTCACCTCTCCCTTCTTCCTCAAATGTGGATCGTCCAAGAATCTCATCAGTTGATTCCTTCCGACGGCAAACTTTAAAAAATTCAGTGACAAAATCACCTAGAGAAAAAAAAGTTACTAATTTTTGCCACTTAACAAAGAAATCAGTCCTATAAGTTAAAGTACATGCCTTTTCACAAAACTATTAACTAAGATATGGAAAAAAATCTTCAAAACACATTCAGTATTTACAACTCAAGACAAAAATTAATCCAATTTTAAAGGAAACCTGGCTCTTCCTTATTCTCCATATCCCAGAATAGTAAATTTTTTCCTTAGAATTCCTTCTAGAATAAAAGGAAAGAAACTGCACCTAGTAATATTAAGCCCTTGCTCTGTGCCTGAATAAGACTAAGAGTATCTATTCTCAGTAAACTGTACTAGTAACAAGAATATTACCCTATGAATATAGTGGTCTTTTTTTAATTTTTTAATTTTTATTGATTTTTTTACAGAGGAAAGGGAGAAGAATAAAGGGTTAGAATGATGAGAGAGAAACATCGACCAGCTGCCTCCTGCATACCCCCTACTGGGGATGTGCCCACAACCAAGGTACATGCCCTTGACCAAAATCAAACCTGGGACCTTTCAGTCCGCAGGCTGACTGAGCCAAACCAGTTTGGGCTACAGTGGTCTTTGTTCCCTAACTGTCACCCTATTGGAGTTTGAAATCCACTAAAAAAATTTTTTTTTCAATTTAAAAGACTTAAATAGCCCTAGCTAATCTTGCTCAGTGGATAGATAGTGTGTTGGCCTGCAGACTGAAGAGTCCCGGGTTTGATTCCAGTCAAAGGCACATGTCCCTGGGTTGCGGGCTCAATCCCCAGTAGGGGGCATGCAGGAGGCAGCTAATTGGTGATTCTCTCTCATCACTGAAATCTCTCTCTCCACCTCTTTTCCTCTCTGAAATCAATACAAATATATCTTTAAAAAAGACTTAACTGTAAAGCATGAAACCATAAAGTCTTAGGAGAAAATATAGGCAGTAAAATTTCAAACATCTGACATAGCAGAATTTTTACTGATATATCTCCTAAGGAGACAATAAACTAATGGGACTATCAAAATAAAAGCTTCTGCAAAGCAAAAGAAACCAACCTCAAAATGAAGAGGGAACCCACTAGATGGGAGAACATATAATATTTGCCAGTGATACATCTGGTAAGGGGTTAAAATACAAAATATATAAATAACTCATACAACTCAACAAAAGCAAGATGAATAATCCAATTAAAAAATGGGCAGAAGACCTAAATAAACATTTCTTCAAAGAGGACATACAAATGGCTAAGAAGCATATGAAAAAATGCTTAAAGTCACTAGTCATCAGAGTAATGCAAATTAATTACAATGAGATGTAACCTCACACCTGTCAGAATGGCTATCATCAAAAAAATCAACAAACAAGTGCTGGCAAGTTGTGGAGAAAGGGAACCCTGTACACTGCTAGTGGAAATGCAAACTGTTGCAGCCACTGTGCAAAAGAGTATGGAGTTTCCTCAAAAATTTAAAAATGGAACTTCTGTTTGACCTAGTGATCCCACTTGTGGGAATATATCTTAAAAAACCTGAAACACCAATCAGAAAGAATATATGCACACCTATGTTCATAGAAGCATTATTTACAATAGCTAAGATTTAGAAACAGCCCATCAGTTGATGAATGGATTAAAAAAAGCTGTGGGGCATTTTCACAATGGAATACTATGTAGCTATAAAAAATGGATCTCTTACTCTTCAGGACAGCATATTATGCTAAGTGAAATAAGCCAATCTGAGAAAGACAAATATCACATGATCTCACTTATTTGTGGCATCTAATGAACAAAATGAATTGACCAATAAAATAAGACCAGAAGCATGGAAGCATAGAACAGAATGACATATCTTGATGTTATGGGGGACAAGAAGAAATAAGCCAAAGAACTTATCCTATATAATAAAGAGGTGATATGCAAATTGACCCTCATGCCCTCATGTCTCAAGATGGCCGCCCCCACAATGTCCAAAGCTGGCTGGCAGGGGAGGGCAGTTGGGGGTGATCAGGTTGACAGGGGAGCAGTTAGGTATCAACCATGCTGGCAGGGGAGTGATTAGGTGTAAATCAGGGTGGCAGGGGAGTGGTTAGGGTAAACAGGCTGGCAGGGGAGTGGTTAGGGGCAATCAGGCAGCCAGGCAGGTGAGTGGTTAGGAGCCAGCAGTCCCGGATTGTGAGAGGGATGTCCAACTGCTGGTTTAGGCCTGATCCCGGCAGTCGACTTCCCCCAAAGGATTCCAGATTAGAGAGGGTACAGTTTGGGCTGAGGGACAAACCCCAGTGCACAGATTTCATGCACCAGTGGACATGAGCAATAGGATGTGAAGACCTGGGGTGGGGGGGGTGAGTAGAGGCTAGCATCGTAAAATCAATGTTCTTCTCATGATATGCCACAGGTTGGGAGGCATAGCAAAAGGCAAAAAGGGCTCCAATAACTAGAGTGGAAGATGCAGACTATGCCAGAGGAGGAAAAACAGGAAGTGACATAAATGCATTTTAAGACTAAAAATCAGATCATGAGAAAATATCAGATAATTCTGAGGTGTAACTTGTTAAACTAAAATACTCTATTAATGCTATTCAAGAGTAACTATAAGGATTCACTACTGTCAGCAAAGATTTTTAAAAATTTATACATATATGTGCATGTGTGTGTGTACATGTGTGTGTGTGTGTGCGCGAGCGTATAAAGAGAGAGAGAGAGAGAAAGAGAGAGAGAGAGAGAGAGATCATTTGCCCCCTGTCCCACCAGACACGCCCCAGAGCCAGGGATGGAACCCACAATCCAGGTATGTGCCCTGACAAGGAACTGAACCCACTACCTGTTGGTATATGAGATAGTTCTGCAGATCTACAAAGCACTTCTACAAATGTAAAAAATGTAAAATTAAAATAAAAATATTTTTTGGACAGATAAAATAAAGTATAAAGAATGAGTTCAGTGTTCCTAATCTGGAAGACAGGAAGACTGGTGGTATTTCAGGAAAGGAAGATAATACATCTTACCTAGCAAACACTGAGGATTATCAGCTTTTCGAACTCTAACAGACCAATGGGGAGCCTGAAGAGGATCCAAATCACTAAAATGTAAAACAATAAACATAAGATCCTAATTATGATCATCTGTAATACTCATGAATTTATCAAAAATGCAGTCTAATAAAATATACAGAAAAATAAGCTATTATGTTTTACTTCCCTTAAACTTACTATTATTCTGATACATTAGGTCATTTGGATGAGTTTTAAAAAATCTTAAGAAATCAAAGTGCTTGGACAAAATAGAACAAATGGAAATACCAAAAAGTTTTTAAAAAGTGGTCAATGTACACTGATAATCTAATGAAATCATATTAGGAAATATAAAAAAGGAATGAGAAATAAGCAAATACGCATTTTAAAAAGATATATTATCATTCAAATAGCAAATCACTGTTTTACATCTGAAACAAATACAATGTTATGTCAATTATAACTAAATTATTAAAAAAAGATATAGCCCAAAATACTAACTGGCTGTTTTTTAAGTAATGGGATTCTAGGTAGTGTTTATTTTTTTTCTTTATATCCATCTTAATTACCTGATTAAGAAAGCTCATGTTATTTTCACCAGCAGCAAATACAACACATTTGTTTTAGTTATGAAAAGAAAAAGTGTCCTATTTCTCCTGTTTTGCATCAGGAATAAGAGGGTACTAAAACTGTGTTCCTCTTTCTCCACATTTTTCCTAGATAGATAATGTTTACTGTAATTTTCAAGCCATTTTCATTGGTAAGGAGTATATGACATGGATGCTATTTATGACATTTAAAGATCAAATATTATTTCCACACTTTCTGATGATCATCATCTCTTAAAAGCACTTTATGAAATGCTTCTAATCAGCTAAGAAAAGTTTAACAGAATTATGTACTAAATCCCACACTGATTAGATATATCTTTGCTAGAACCAAGTAAGACTGAAACTGTTCATTATATCTGAGCTAAGGATCACATCCCCAAAGTCAGTAGCTTAAAAACACGTCTTTAATACATATTCATCAGTCTTAAGAGTGATATTTAAAAAATAGAAAAATAAACCTTATCAGGAACTGATAGAAAGAAAATTGCTAACCATTAGCAGTTAATTTATTCTACTGAAATGTTCTGAGTCTCAATGCATAACTTTTAACATACTTACGAATAAACATCATTATCCACAATGATACCTTCAGTCAGGTGAGGCCATGTAGTTGCTAAGTGGAGTTCACTAAAAATAAACAAAACATAAAATGTATCCAAAAGCTTTAATGTGTGTGCATATATCAATATATATAACAGCCAAAAAGTGTAAATAATCCAAATGTCTATCAGCTGATGGATAAAGAAAATGTGGTATATCCACACAACAGCATATTATACAGCTATGAAAAACAATGAAGCAGTGATTCATGTTATAATATGGATCAGTGCACGGAAATATAAGAAAAATAAGCTATTATGTTTTACTTCCCTTAAACTTACTATTATTCTGATACATTAGGTCATTTGGATGAGTTTTAAAAAATCTTAAGAAATCAAGATTTCGTGCACTGGGGGGAGGGTCCCTCAACCCGGCCTGCACCTTCTCACAGTCCATGAGCCCCCAGGGAATGTCCTCTGACAACTTATGTAGTAAACACTACGCAGTCTGGCCTCCTTCTGTGCGAAGTGACTGGGTGGGGAGTGCAGCCCCGCCCCATCCCCATTGACCAGAATTGAGCCCGGGACCCTTCAGTCCGTAGGCCCATGTTCTATCCATTGAGCCAAACCAGTTAGGGTTCTACTTTCTTTTTGATATATTTTAGGTAGAGAGTGCCTATGTGACCAGCCCCAGTTAAAAACCCCAAGCATTTCCCTGGCTGGGTGGCTCAGTTGTTTAGAATGTAGTCCCATACTCCCAAAGGTTGCAGGTTTGATTTCTGGTCAGGGCACATACCTAGATTGCAGGTAATATTCCTGTTTGGGGCATACAGTATTCCTGGAAGGTAACCGATCAATGTCTCTCTCGCACATTGATGTTTCTTTTTCTCTCTCCTCCTCCCAAAAAATCAATTAAAAATATAAAAACATAACAAAACAACAGCCATATTCTTTGGTCAGGATAAAAGAATAACAAGCAAACCCTAAGCACTGAGCCTCTAATGAGCTTCCCTGGTAGATAACCTTTCACCTGTCACAATGCTTTGCTGGGAGCATTAAATGTGTCCTGTGTGACTACACTGGGAGATGAAGCTGTGCCTAGTTTGCTCTGGATCTCACCCTATGTGCCTTTTTCCTTTGATTTTTCCCCACTGTATTCTTTTGCTTAATAAATCATAGCCACAAGCACAACCGCTGAGTTCCATGAGTCCTCCCAACAAAGCACGGACCTGAGGGCAGTCTTGCAGACCCCTGTTGCACATGCATATATACACACCAAATTCACACATAGAAAAAAGTGACTGGAAGAACACATATCAAGCTGTTATCATTTATCTCCTATGAATGGTGGGATTATGAATTTAGTGAAATTCTTTTTCCTATCTAGATTCTAAATTCACTTCTTATGTTTGGGGACTGCAGAAGCCAAAAAGAGCCAATTATAGTAGGTCCTCGGGTTATATCGGAGATCCGTTCCTATGGCACGATGTACGCAATTTTCGCCGTAAGTCAGAACCCACCTACATGAGCACCAGCGTCACTCACGTGGAGCACATACACAGCAGTAATGAAGTGAAACAGTAAAAAGAAAAATTAAACAAAAACAATTCCTGACCTTTACTTGTGGTAAATAATAAAAAACATAAAGCATATATACGTCAAAATGATGGAACTTTTTTTAAAAATAAATAAATGAGAGATGGTGATGTAACCACAAAACAATGTTCGTCAAATCCTCCGTAACCCAAGGACTGCCTGTATTATTTCTCTGATCTTTGGTGGTGCTCAACTAACTGGCAACTCCAGTCGGAGACTGAATCCACAAGTATGGTTTAGAATTCACAGTGAAAGTAGGGCCAACTCTCCACAATAATGCAGTGTTACCTCAGTTATGAACTTGGCAACTAAACACCCTTGGCTCAACCTATTTTCCAAGCCCCGATCCCATAATGATTCCAATTAAACATTTGAGTTACCAATTATCTTTCCAAAGAAAATGATTAGAGTTTAAAACTATAAGCTCCTGAATGATTTTATGTATTAACCTCAGGTTCAGTTCCTAAACATTTATCACTATGTCCTCTCCTCTCCCTCTAACTATAGAACAGTTTTTTTTACAAGAAGAATGGACACCGAAGAAGGCCTCTTCATTTCCTCTTCCACTGCCAAAGATTCCTTTTTAAAAGCGCAGCTCCCACAACATTTGCAAATCACCATTTGATTTAACTGGTCTAATATGTATCACCTTACCCCCAATTCATTTTTGCATTCTTTAATCATTTGTTTCTCTACAGACTCATCACATATAAAATTAGAAAGAAATATTTAATAACTAATTATTTCAAATTTCTACTACCAGGGCAATTTTGTTCTTTCTCCCCAAATTTTCACTAAGCAAAATTCAAATGAATGAGTCAGTTGAAGAGTGATAAATCTATCTGTAAGTCACCATATACAATTTCTCTTGTTTGCTGTGTTCTAGCCACGCTGGCCATCTTGCATTTCCTACAATATAAAAGCTAAACTCTTTGTCTTCTAACTCTTTGTCTGCATAAGTCCTCACCTAACTGAGACTCAAGTTAAATATACTTCCTTTGAGAACACTCTCCTGATGGTGGCCCAATCTAAACTAGCTCCTAATTTTACTGTCATTACAGCCTGTACTTTTCCTTCAATTATCCCTCAACTTGTATGTTTATTTAGGTGATTATTTCTATTTCCTTCAACTAGACAGTAAATACCAGTCTATTTATTTACTTCTGTATCTTCCTCAGTTAGCATTATGCCCAGCTCATGTAATAAAAAAATAATAATTATAAAAGATACTCACTTTTTCTTCTCCTAATTTTAAAATATATATATTTTATTGATTTTTTTTACAGAGAGGAAGGGAGAGAGATAGAGAGCTAGAAACGTCGATGAGAGAGAAACATCAACCAGCTGCCTCCTGCACACCCCCTACCGGGGATGTGCCTGCAACCAAGGTACATGCCCCTGACCAGAATTGAACCTGGGACCTTTCAGTCCGCAGACCGACACTCTACCACTGAGCCAAACTGGTTTTGGCCTCCGGAATAATTTTTAAAGTATTATTATTTCTAACTCTATGTGAGATTATTAAGAATGTATGTATACAAAATATATACAATATATTAATATATTTTCATTAACCAAATAGCTTAACTTAGTAAGATAGCTTCTAAATCACCTTGTTTATATTTTCCAAATATTTTATTATTGATGATTAAACTTTCCAAGCCCCACATTTTCTTGTGAAGCAATTTTTCTTAAAGTTCAGTAGCTCTTTTAGAAAAGCAGGTGGGTAACCTAAGAGGTCACTCTTATGCCTTAAGTCTTAAACTTAAGTCTTAATTTGTACATTTTGAAAAAAGTGGTCATGAAAAATGTAAATGTTAATTATGGATGACTGATATATAAAAGTTTGTTACATATAACATTCACAATCGTTTTTAATATTTCAAATGTTTCCCAAAAAGAAGACCAAGAATCACTTCTATAAGGAAAATCAATACACGGTATTATATAAATTTTATATATTATTTTAAAGCTTCTTATTACTTAAGTTACAGAGAGAAAATAAAAAGATAAACAGATTGTTAGTCATAGGTCTGAATACAGTACTATATTCATTCTCGGAGGCTACATTATTAAAAAGCACAGTAAAAATCAATATTAATATGGTTTTTAAAGTGATGCCCCATAATTCAAATAGATTGAAATTCTCACCTTATAGGATCTTCACAGGCACCAAATGGTAGCTTGCCAAACTCCAAACCTCCAACTTCCCCTCCTACAAGGGCATCTATATCTAAACAAAAGAAACATTTTTCCATTATTGAACAAAAAATAGAGACAAGAATTAGTTCGGTTAGCCCTTTGGAAGATTATACATTTAAAAATGCCTACATCACAGTTGGTCGATGTTACGCTCTCATCAACGTTTCTAACTCTCCTTTCCTCTCTGTAAAAAATCAATAAAATATATTTAAAAAAAAAAAAAAAAAAAGTGCCTACATCAAGAGCTTGCCAAAACCGGTTTGGCTCAGCAGATAGAACGTCGGACTGCAGACTGAAAGGTCCCGGATTCAATTCCGGTCAAGGGCATGTACATTGGTTGCGGGTGCATCCCCAGTAAGGGATGTGCAAGAGGCAGCTGATCAATGATTCTCTCTCATCGATGTTTCTAACTCTCTATCCCTCTCTCTTCCTCTCTGTAAAAAATCAATAAAATATATTAAAAAAAAAAAAAAAAAAGAGCTCATATAGCAAGTCAGAGAGCAAGCAGCAGGCATTAAAGACTTGCCCCAAGAAAATCATAGTAAAGGGACACAATTCCTATTCCTATTTATCCAGTGTTTAATTCAAATCATGATTCCAATTTTATTCTCCTTAAATATTCCTTAAATATTATTCAAAAGAACATTATTTTGCATTTCTTAAGAATGTTGATTATATCACCTAGAAGATAGATTATCCACGTATTAAAAAACTTAAGCACTACCTTACCTTTATCAGTTTTGCTGTCAATATTTTCTGAACAAATTAGTCACCATTAATAAAATCATATTTCAGTTGATAGTATGTGGAAGTATTTAAAGTTCACCAAAGAATTTCCTTTCCATTAAGAATGGTTATCTGAGATTAGAGAATTTAGAAGGTAAAACACTCCCCTAAGTTCCATTCCTCTTGAAGAAGTAATCAACACTTCCAAAACACATCAAAAGGATTCATATTTATCTGAAATAATACGGATGATTGTTTTTAATTATTCCTATATCCCTGAGAATCCCTAAAATTAAAGTCTACCATTGAATTATGAACACACCCTGTTTTGCTAAAATCATGTTTGACAAACTATACCCTAACTAAATTAATAAAATTAGTCATATGGTTCACTTACTTGATTCAGTAAATTTTCTCAAGTCAATTCAATCTGTTTTCCCAACTAAAGAATGCTTACAATAATACAGATCACAATGACTAGCTTCATTATAAGACTAGAGGCCTAGTGCATGAAATTTGTACACTGTGGGGTGGGGTGTCCCTCAGCCCAGCCTGCACCCTCTCCAATCTGAGACATCCTGGGGGATGTCCGACTGCTGGTTTAGGCCCAATCTGGAACTGCTGGCTCCTAACCACTTTCCTGCCTGCCTGCATGATTGCCCCTATCCTAAGGTGACCAGATTTTAACATTGGTAAAGTGGAACACCATTAACCGGGGGGGAGGAAGGGGTTTTTGATTAAAAATTTGGTCTATATGGAGCAACAAAAATTTTCATAGAAAACAAAAATAGTATTGTAATATATTTTTTAAAATTTCAACGTAAGTACAATTTACAAATATAATAAATAAAAATTACGCATAGTATTATTTTATTCTTTGGCTACTTCTCATTTGAGTGAATTTTTAGTAGATTGCTGTTGTTGTTTAAAAGGTCATGAAATTTTTCACAAGAATTTGTTAAATTATATTTCACACAAAAAATGGCTTTTAAAGTCTCAACACTTAATTGTGATTTTCCTGATGTCCACACTTTATTTACCATCAAAAAACGCGTTCAGTCGCAGCTGGTAAGGACAGCGCATATTCGCACATATTCCACAACTGTAACTGATCAACAATGCAAACTTTGATAAGCAGTTCTCGATAATCAGTTCTCAACAATTATTTGTTATTATTAAAGTTTAACATTATAAAATTAACAAAAATAATATAAAACTCACATTCTGGCTAAAGAGCCACATGGCTGCCAAAAACCATATATTCCCTTCCCATTCTCCCGTCGTTCCCTAGCTTGTCGTGCATTCTTTCCAAAAATCGGGACTTTTTAAAAATGCCGCGGGACGCAGGACAAATTGTTAAAAATTGGGACTGTCCTACCAAAAGCAGGACGTCTGGTCACCTTACCCTAACCGTTTCTGCCTGCCAGCCTGATCGCCCCCTAACTGCTCCCCTGCCGACCCAATTGATGCTTAACTGCTCCCCTGCCAGGCCGATCAGCCCCAACTGCCTTCCCTTGCTGGCCATCTTGTGACAATGGAGGGCAGCCATCTTAAGATGATGTGGGGCAGCCATCTTGTGGTGGCCATCTTATGACAATGTGGGGGCAGCCATCCTGTGATGATGTGGGGGGGCCCATCTTGTAATGACATGGGGGTGGCCATTTTGTGATACACGGGTATGAGGGTCAATTTGCATATTACCTCTTTATTATATAGGAGCTTCAAAATTTATAATAAGCACATTTTGTAAATTAAAATTACTAGACTATAACTGCACAAATGTTTTAACTAAATTAAAAGTTGAGAATATTATGAAATGAAAAGACCATGAGATTTAGAGTTTGACCAATGTTTAAATGAGAACTTTATCACTTGGTGATCATATGACCTTGGTCCTGTTACTAATGTTCTCTGAGAAAGATAGTTATATCTATAAATGAAAATTATGTGAAATAATATATAAAATGCCAAGCACCGTGTCTGGCTCATATTACATTTTCAATCCCTTTATTCTCATTATAGGAGAAAATACTAAAAATGTATATGGTCTTCAATCAACTGAATAGGAAGGTTAATATTTTTATACCGAGTTTAAAAAATCAGCAATAGAATGTTAACAAAGGCCTTATTGGTGATCAGAATTACACTGCTAAAATTTTGAGTCTTTCTTCTAATATATATGTCAGCTCAGCTTTTATTTTTTTTCCTTGTAGTTTAGATGCAGCTTTCTTATTGTACACTAGAGGCCCAATGCATAAAATTTGTGGAAGAGTAGGCCTTCCTTTCCCCAGCTGCCAGCACTGGCTTCCCTCTGACACCCAGGGCCTGGGCTTCCCTCCCAGCCCCAGCTTTGTCTGGAAGGTCATCTGGAAGGACGCCTGGTCTAATTAGCATACTACACTTTATTATAGATTAGTTTCATATTATTCAATGGTACATAAAATAAGATAGTAGTAGCATATATAACTACTAAAGCTAAGAATATATTACATTACTTTTAATATCATCCCAAGATTACCAATTTATTATCTTCAATCCTATAAATAACCAACTATTTAGAATAAAAATAAACAGTAAAGAATATTATTTAATTCTTATTTATTTCTCTTTGAGGGAGGGAGACTAAAAAATGTTTTCAGGTTAGTAAAATCCTTATAATAATTTATGTTTGTATTTAATTTCTTTTTATATATACCTGAATATAATTACACTTATAAGTAAGAGAAACATCCAGGGGGGAAAAACGTCACTTAATTAGGCTCTATGTCTCTCGGGCTGAGCTTTTCTAGAACTTAACATGACATCTTATTTATATTTGTGTCTCTAGCACAGTCTGACCTATTATAAGCCAACTAGAGACTCGATGCAAGAAATTTGTGCGAGAGTAGGCCTTCCTTTCCCCAACTGTTGGCACCAGCTTCCCTCTGGAACCCGGGACCTGGGCTTCCCTCTGGCCCTGGCTTCATAGGAAAGATGTCTGATCTAATTAGCATATTACCCTTTTATTATTATAGATAATGACTGTTGAATGAAGCAGTAGGTAAGCTGTTTTTAATTGCATTTTTATCAAATACAAGTTAAAATACAATATTCTACAGGCCTTCCCATCATAAGTATATGTGTATACAAACATTTTTTTCCTGGTTTCCTTATTTAACACTCTTCTTCAAGCTTTATAAAGTTCTCTGCAATCCATCCTCAGCTTATGATAGCTTCTCTTATTATAGTATTCTAAAAACAGACATTTTAATCATTCAGTGCATATAGCACATGATGTTCCACAGCAGGGGGATGCTTTATAAGCAATATTAGCTTTTCAAAGTCAAGTATATAAAGTAATAATGTATCTAGAATAATCTAAAGAGTTTTATTAAAGAGAAAAAAATGATGAAGGACATTAAATCAGAAATATTGCATTTAGAATGAATTACAGATATTTCAAACTTAAAACACCTAAAACACACTCTTAAATAATTTTAATTTCCGAATATATTTTCTTTTCTATTTATATTCAGTAAGTGAACTACAGTTTTAAATTAGCTCACCTGGAGGTTGCTGAGGCCAAAAGTACTGCTGCCAATCCTGAAGTACATAGGTCAATCGAATAGCAATACTAACCGGAGGCAACGGTGTTAAAGGACATCCCTAGGAAATAAATGCAAAGACAGAATGGTGTAGCTTAAAACACACACACAGCGTTTTTAAAAACAATGCCAGAGGACAAAATGACATTAGAATAAAGCTGTTTATACTACTACCTGAAAAACAAGATACTAAATCCTTTGTCAAGCCCTGTGGGCAGGTGGTGCAGCCTCAGGTGCCCCTTCCCGGTGCAAGGATTAGGGGTGTGGCCTGAGGTCTCCCAGCCCAGACTGGGGTGGGAGGAGTGCCTTGAGGTCCCCCATAAAGCCCCGCCAGGTTGGGGACACTGACTTGAGATTCCTCGTCAAGCTCCGCAGTCTCAGGTCCCCTGTCAAGCCCCCCTGAGCAGGGGGCACAGTCTAAGTTCCCCCGATCCAGTACTGGGGGTGCACCTTGAGGTCCCCTGTCAAGCCCATGTATCTTGGTTGCAGGCATATCCCCGGCAGGGGGTATGCAGGAGGCAGCTGACTGATGTTTCCCTCTCACTGATGTTTCTGTTTCTCTATCCCAATCTGTCTTATATTCTATTCGCTTATTAGTCAGGACACATGCCTAGGTTTCAGGCTCTGTCCCCTGTAGGGGGATTGTAGGAGGCAGCCGAGTGATGTTTAGCTCTTACATCAATGTTTCTCTCTCTCTATAAAAATCAATTTAAAAAATTGATTTTTAAAAACAGGCAATAATTTATAATTTATATTGTCAACTACATCTTCCTTTTAAGTAATTCCATTATAAATATTATAGAGAAATTATCAAATTGCTACTTTCATCTGGATTCCAGAAAAGACTCACAATATCAATGCCAACTTACAATCTTTGATTTGAAGATATCCAGCAGGCCCGATAAGTGAGTGTACTGATTTGGCACTTTTCGAAGATGAACCATTTCAAAATCAGTTCGGACACTAGGACCCTGACATTCTCCCACATACATTCTTCGCCATTTGTGATGAATTTGCACAAAGAGTGGCACCTGGCTGTAGGACATAATTAAAACAGGAATTTTCTAAATGGTTCAAAGTTTGTTAAAAAGTAGAATGAAAATTTTATTCAATAAAAATGATCATATATTAGCCTTTCCAAAGTCATGATACATAAAGTTGATTCACAAGTACTAAATAATACAAATTAAACCAACATTCATGATGATATACTTTTTACTTTATCATTTGAAGATAAAGTTAATCGTTACTACTCACAGATTTTCCTCTGTGCAAATTAGTCCACTTGCCAAAATTTATTTGTAACCCCAAAATCAATACTTGCAGCACTTTCACAGTCATTTGCAGACATGTGGAGAGCATTAAGAATTTTGAGTCACCTGATAAGCGTGTTTCCAGCTCAGGTTGAACAAGGCAATGCTGTCAAGTTTTAAAATTAGATTTTGTAACAAAATTTAAATACAGTAAACATTTGGAAGCAAAACACAAAAACAGTACTCTTCATTTTGAACATTCATTGAGTATTTCAGTACGTTTCCCTTTACAAATGCTCTCCCTAAAGATATTGTTGAGTTAGTCTTATATACAAATTCCAAAAGTATCATAATGTACAAGTAGTAATCCCAAGTATAATTTTAAAAACCTAACACTTAACCATTTTCCTTCATAAAATAGAATTAAAAATAGTTTTTAACTTATTGTCTATTTTTCAAAATGTCCCCTACCAGCCAGTGTTTCCCAAAGCAATAGACACAGAACTTAGAAGAAGATTGCACTTAGATTCACTGAGAACAGCATCGCTGTTTGCTGCAGGGGCGAGCACCACGAACTCTCGCAGTCCATACCTTTAAAAAAAAAAAAAAAAAGAATAATTGCTATTAAAACAGGAGGAAACTTCAGAATACAAATATAGATTATAGGAAAAACATTTTTTTTTAAAGTCCCTTAAGAAAATTTAACAAGTCAGGTTTGAAGTACAGGTGTTTCTTTCTTTCTTTCTTTTTTTTAAGGGCAACTAAAGCTACTATCAGCATTTCCTTCATTTAGTAAAATACTTCTATCATTCTACTACAAACTAGAAGCAATGTGCTGAAATCACAAGGGAAATAAATAACAGTTTTGCTTTAAAAGTTTAATTTTAAAAATGAAACATGAAAGCTAGCACTAAAATTTTGCTTTAACTGATAACTAATAGTGGACTTTAATTTTAAGTCCACTATTATAGAAAGAGAAAGTTTGAAAGATTCCTAAATAGCAGTAAAATAATTACAAGCCATGATACACTTGTGCTATTCCTAAGAGACAAGTGGTTAACTTAGGAATCATAATTAAAGGAATTCTTTTATTCAATAACACATTAGGTAGATGACAATATTATCAGAAAGTAGTTTATTCTTGCTATGGTACTTTATAATAATGAAAATTTATTTAATTGTCTTTAAAAATGCCTTTAAAAAACTCAAGTTTGCAGCCATACTTTACAAACAGGAAAGTTCAAGTTGGTGATCTTGCTTATTGAAAATTCCTGTCCTAGGCTCTCCTCAATATGTATTTAATAATTTTTAAAAATAAAAATTATGAAAGACATTACTCATTGCCCTATTTTAATAAAATATAATAAAAGCCTAATATGCAAATTGTCCCCTTGGGCAGTTGTTTGACTGCTCGCTATGTGTGCTGATCCTCAGGTGGGCATCAGTGACATGGCGCTGGCAGCAGGTGGCAGTGAAGGCCCTGCTGGCCCCAATGGACCCTGATAAGAGCAGGACCATGGCAGGATGGTGAAGCAGGTGAATGGGCGGTGCCAGGTTAAGGCAGGTGAGAGAGAGGGCCTGAGTGCCCTGCTGATTGCCCTGCAGACAGTGACTAATGGCAGCAGTAGGAGGGTGGGGCCACCACCCAGCTCCCAGGCACTGTGAGGCAGCACTGTAGAGCAGGTGAGGGGATGGCATCAAGCCAAGGCAGGTGCCAGACAGGTCTGCAGGGCTGCGAGGGTGGGTGTGCAAGCTGCGGCCCGATGTCCACAGGCCACCCCAAGGGACCCACCCATGCACGAATTCGTGCACCAGACCTCTATTTTTATAAACATTCTCCTAAGACATCCTCCAAATGGCAATAAATAAAAATTTCAAAGTCTAACCCATAATCTGTTTATTGTTCAGATACAAAAATTCATTTTGTCTTCTTATCTCACTTCTACCCTTCTCCCTCTGAAATAAAAATTAGTTATGTAAAAGCAGCATCAAATACTGGGAGCTCAGAGCTATGAATTTTAAGCTCTAAGGGTCTTGAAAAACAGTTTTCTTTTATTAATATCCTTGGAAGACAAAAAACAAGAGAACATTTCCCTGTGCCACCCCCACACTAGAATGAAACCACTATGAAGTTTGTTGGTTCTTCTTCCAGAAATATTGTATCTGTCCATGTACCAACTCTATCTTCAAACAAGATTATATTATATATATATATAATTTATATACACATATATCCTATATAAGTCTAATATGCAAATTGTCCCCTAGACTGGGAATTTGACCAGGAATTTGATCAAGGAGACAGGTTGGCCAGCTAACTGCCCGTAGCTCCTCCCCGCAGTCGGCCCAGCCAATCAGACCCCACCAGGCCTCTAGTGTGTGTGTGTTAATAAAAGGGTAATATGCTAATTAGATCGGACATCTTCTGGATGTCCTTCCAGACAAAGCCACGGTGGCAGGAACTGAGGCAGAGGTGGTTAGGGGTGATCAGGTTGGCGGGGGGGAGCAGTTAAGTGATCAGGCTGGATCGGGGGGCTCTTAGAGGGCAATCAGGCCTACAGGGGAGGGCAGTTAGGGCAATCAGGCAGGCAGGCAGGTGAGCGATTAGGAGCCAGCAGTCCTGGATTGTGAGAGGAAAGTCCATTTGTCAGTTTAGGCCTGATCCTGGATGGGCCTTGGCTGGCAGTTGGACAACCCCCAAGGGGTCCCAAATTGCGAGACAGTGCAGGTCGTGCTGAGGGAATCCGCCTGTGCACAAATTTCATGCACCCAGCTTCTGGCATGCATACACACACACATTAGAGGCCCAATGCATGAAATTCATGCAAGGGGCTCGGTCCTTGTATACCGGGCTTCATCCAGAAGGTTGTTCAGCTGTTTGGTCTAATTAGAATATTACACTTTTGTAAATATACTAGAGGCCTGTTGCAGGAAGATTCCTGCAAGTATAGAGCTTCCTTGGGCCTATTCCTGCAAGAATAGGACTTCCTGCGGCCGTCTCTGCTGCCCTGCCTGCTTCCCTCCCTTCTCCGCCGCCCCGCTTGCTTCTCTGCAGCTTCATTCCCTTCTGCAGCACTTGGCTTCCTTCTACACTGTCTTCAGTCTTCACTCTGTGTCTGATTATGCAAATTAACCACCGTATTGGTTGTGTTAATTTGCATACACACTCCTGATTGGCTTGTGGGCTTAGCAGAGGTATGGTCAATTTGCATGTTTCTCTTTTATTATTGAGTAGATAGGACTAGAGGCCCAGCGCACAAAATTTGTGCACAGGTGTGGGGGGGGCATTCTTAGCCCAGTCTGCACCCTCTCCAATCCAGGATCCCTCAAGGGATATTCAACTGCTGGTTTAGGCCCATCCAGGATCAGGCCTATAACAGCAGTCAGACATCCTTCTCACAATCTGGGACTGCTGGCTCCTAACTGTTCACCTGCCTCCCTGTCTGTATGATTGCCCCTAACACCTCCCCCCGCCCTGCCAGCCTGGTTGCCCCCAACTGTCCCCCTGCTGGCCTGGTCACCCCCCATCTTCCCCACACACACACCAGCCTGGTCGTCCCACACAGCCTGCTGTTCAGTCATTTGGTCGTCCCTCCCTAACCTCCCTGCCGGCCTTGTCACCCCACGCAGCCTGTGTTCTGTCACCCATCCGGTTGTTTCAGTCATTAGGATATACATTCTGTACCATATCCCCTACTCATCAATACTTTGCTTCCAGTCTTATACTGTTGCAACAATATTGTGATTGTCTATTTCTACAACTATATGTGTGAGATAAAGTCCTAAAAGTTGCTGGAGAAAAGAACATCTGTATCTTTAACATTGATTGCTATTGCCAAACTATCTCTTCCCTCTCTACACAAACACAGCCTGTTCAGTGAATGTTGCCATTAACAAACAAACCAAACTGAACTACTTTTTGTTTATCCACAATGAAATTCTATCCTCTGGTTTTATGTCCTCTATGTAAAATACCACCACACACACACACACACACACACACACACACACACACACTCTATTGCCTTCACTAAATATCCAAACCCTGCTGGATCTTTTTTTGAAGATTTGCCTCCAATACCAATCCATCATCCCTGTTAAACATGTTCTCTTCTATGAACTCTAATGTACTTTCCCAATTATTATCTTTGAAGGATCAATATAAGTTATTTGGTGAGTTTATTTCAATTATACTTTTTAAAAAACTGTACAATTTTATTAAGTGGCATTTTAGAGAGGGATTGAGACTTAGCCTGCATGTCAAGGAAAAGTAAATTTTTAAAATGTGGCGATTATTAGCTGTAAGCCTCAGTTATACTTTTCAACTGTGGGGTTTTCATTTGGTTCTTTATTATAGTTTCCAATGATTGAGATATCTTATTTGATTCATTGTTAATATATTTTTAATTCTTTGAATACAGTTCTTTTAGTTCTTTGACTATAATTTTAGTAACTGCTTTGAAACTATTGGTAAATCTAACATCTGGGTCCACTAAAGTCCATTTCTACTGTTGTTTTTTCCCCTATTTGCATATGAGCCACACTTTCCTGTGACCCTGCATATTTAGTTATCTGTGGTTGAAAATTACATTTAGGTAATATATTATCGCAAAACCAGGTCCTATTTAACTTTCCTGAGAGTTGCTTCTCTTTTGTTTGTTTTTAGTAACTTGCTCGAGCTTAAACTGTGCAATCTGTCTCCCTCAAGGTGTTCAGTTATTAATGTCTCTATTCGGTCATTTTGTACTTGTTTTTTAAACCAGGCTACCCCTTGTTTTAGTAATAAGCCAATAACCTGGGCACAGATGTTTAAACATCTAAACCAGTAAGGTTTTCCTTTTCTGATGACTGATCTGTGTGTGGGGGTTGGATAATTGACTCAAAGTCACAGCTAGCTTTAGAGTTTGGGCTCTGGTGTTTCCTGTGTACATATGTATTGTAGTTTCCTATCATACAGGAATGCATACAGAGTGAACCAGCTCTTCCATGGTTCCCATACAAGGATATCCTTGCTAAATCTCTGACGAATCCACCACTTGCCTATGGACTGCAACCTCGGCCTAGCAAGGGTACAAGGTTTTGCACCCAGAAGCAAGTCTGCCTCTCTGACAAAAGAGCTGGTGGTTTCCATGGCCAGCCTAGGCTAGAAAACTACAGTTCTCACCAACAGAGATTTGTGCGAAGAGGGACAGTAATAGAACAGCCACAAATAGAAGGGCCAGAGGCCCCTGCTCTTAACAGAAGAGCTCAAGCAGTTTTTCAAGAGAAAAAACAAAACAAAAAACTTCTAATTTTTTTTCTGCCTTTAAGCAATTTCCAGTGATCTACAATAAGTTACTTATAAAACTTCTTCCAATTTCATACATTCTTTTTCTTTTTTAAAGAAGGTAACACTTCATGTCACCATTATCAGAAATCCTCTGAACATTAGCTTTTTAAAGAATAAGAATATTTTATAGGCCCTTGGGGCTATTTTAAAATTCCATTCTCAAAATTACCAGGTCCTTTCATATGTCTGTGTGTCTGTCTGTCTGTCTCTCTCTGACCAGCAAAAAAAATACATTAAAGTCACAAAAATAAATTTTGAAAAAGTCATCATAATTATTCATTTATAAACATTGTTCATAAGATTGTTTGTGGACTGTTCCTTTTATTGCTGCTGCTGGTCCCTTATAGTGACCACAAAGTGATTGAAGCTGAAAGTCTGACAGTAGGTGTTCGGTTAATGTTGAATGAAAGTCTTGCTCTATAACAAGGGTAGGGACCATCTGGCCTGAGGGCTGTGTAAGGCCCACAAAATCATTTGGTCTGGCCCTTCCAAGGCAAATGCAAGCGGGACTCGAAATTCAATAAATCTAGGCTCTTTTTCATAGCAACATAAATTTATATTAACCCTTTGCACTCCGAACCATTCTGGACATTGGCTACCAGCTATTCGATGCTACTTTGCGAAACGTGCGTTGAGTTAACTCAATTCCCCGTAATCACTAATAAACTGCAATGTCCCCTGAGAGGGGACATCCGAGTGATATGCTAGAATTCCAATGTCCCCTGAGAGGGGACAGCGGAGTGCAAAGGGTTAAGCAAATGATGTTATAAATATTCAAGGGCCCTTGGCAGAAAAAAGGTTTCCCACCCCTGTTCTATAACAACACACTGCCTTCAAATATACAGTATTTTGCCATGCTGATGTACATATTCACATTTAAGTTACCCATTTAAAGATCAGGGGATTCTACTGTTTAAATTAAATGGGTAATTTACTGAATTCCTTTTATAGTTGTTTAAATTGTTTAAGTTCAACGTTTTTAAAATGTCATAATAAAATAACAGTATTTATAAAACAATATCCAGTTTATTTGCACTTGCAAATAATTCTTTTATTTTTTAGTGTGCTACATAATCTGCTTACTATAGTAAACACAATGGAATGAACAAAAAGAAACAAACACAGATGTTATCATTTTCCCCTTTCTTAGAAATTCTTTAATAAAAAATTAAAAGACCAACTCACACCAACAGAATAATTTAAAACCAGTATATAAATTCCCTTTACCAAGTCTCCTTCCTTGACTATGGTTCATACTTGGACCATTTTGGTGATGGTGTGTTTTACAGTAATGCCACTCCCTCCAAAATAAAATTCAGACATACTTTGAATTACTAAAAATGATAAAGCCCTTTTAAATGTGATGTGCCTTTTTTATTAATGTGCCACATTTTATAATTTAAAGCTTTGATGTTACCATGTAACTGAGATCAACATTTGTTTTTTCAATTCCATTTCCAACAATATATGTTAACTTTTCTATGGTATTTAAGTGTTCTATACTAATCATCAGAAATAGGTTAGCTACTACCTAGATTTGATATATACTTTGTAGGAAAGTGTTCGCAGCAGGCCAGTGACTGCTATCCTTAGGATAATCTACTTGCAAGGCCTACCTTTGCTGGCACCTAGAACTTGGATTGGGGGGGAGGGGGTTCACTTCTGCTCTAACTGGTAAGAGTTACTGTGCCTAAAATGTTTGTACAAACAATGTAGTTTACACTAAACACCTGCTTCCTTCTGCGAGTCTGAAATTTTGTTATTTATCAGTCAGAAGGTGCCGCCCCCAATTAAAAACCCTGAGAACAGAGCCTCTAACAAGCTTCCTTGGTAGGCAACATTTCATATGTTGTCACAACCTGGTGCTAAGGGAATTAAGTATGTACTGTGTGACTCCACCAGGAAAGGCTCTTTCTACTGCCTACAAGCTTCGTCTCAAGCACCTTTTCCTTTTGCTGATTTTGCTCTGCATGCTGTCACTGTAATAAGTCATAGCAGAAAGGGCAGCTATATGCTGAGTCCTGAGGGACCTCCTACCAATCATCGAACCTGGGCAGCCTTGGGGCCTCCCCAACACACTTCCTAAAAGTTCTTCTGAATAAAATGCATACCTACCATCTTACCAGGCAATGTGCTCTTGGAGGAAAGTCATTATTCATACACAGCAAATCTTGCATAGACTGTGGAAGAACATCTACAAAAACATTAGATAATGAAAAAGTTAACTGTTCATTCTAAGGCAGAATTTTGTAATATGATTACAGAAATATTATAGAACATGTCTTGCAAGTCCATGTAGTTTTGCAATTGCTCAAAGATTTAAATCTAGGGCTAGCACTTAGATTTGAGGAAGAGGAAAGTCTTTCTCTCTCTTAGCAAAATGTCCTTAACTGACCAGAAAAACTTTAACACTCATCCTGCATATTTATTTTCCAAATGAATAGAGTATTTTTGACTGATAGCTCTAAAATTTATATGTTTTTAATACCCTGCTCACTCACAGTTATATACTAGTATATCTCAGGACGAAGATTGGTGATTTGACCTATAAACAACTATACGCACATTTACTGAATATCTAGCATGGGCAGGTAGTAGTTGCTTAATTCTCCATAACACCTTCTCTGATCTTTCCCAATTAAAAGCAATCTTTCCTTCTCTGAACTCTAGGAGAACTTTATCGGTGCTTTGGGATGGTACTTACTTTCTACCTCCTAAAACTGATACTTATCTATAAACCTTATTTCCCCTACTGAAAGATAAATTTAAGTTTGGGTTCAAATGGACTTAGCAGAGTAATTAACACATGGTAGGCACTCAATAAATATTTGCTGATTTAATTAATTTTTAAATGATGCTGTGATTCTTCCTTTGAAAAGATCACTTCTACTTCAGATGCACTGGTGAAATAACTATGCATATGTAAAACATATCCAGAGGATACTACATAATCAAGAGAACTAAATTTGTATTCAAAATGACAATCAACCCTATAAGTCAGGAGTTTTAAAAAAAAAAGCCTACCTTCTAGTACTTCATCCTTTCCTTCTTTATCAATGGATTCTTGTACAAGATAATGATGAGTAACTGAGAATTTGAAGTCAGCAAAGAAAATTTCATCTGATTTCTCTTCCCAGGTGCCAGAAGTAAATATACCCTGTATTTAACAATAAAAGGGGGGAAAACATTACAGTATTCAATAGCTACCATTATGTTTATTAGCCACAGGAATTTTTCCCCCTTTTCCTTCCATCTAATCTAAAAGTTCCATCCGCTATCTTCCACACAATTAAAGAAAAGGAAAAAAATATGTAAGTGAATAAAACAAAGAGGAAGTTATTTTATAACTGATTTATCAATGTTCCTTTAAAAAAAATTCCCTAGAATATAAATTATTAAGGAACTTACAAAATTATTATATTCAAGTACTTTTTGTGAGGTGAGTCTATATAAAACTAAAGGGCCAATGCACAAAATTCATGTGAGGGGCTTGGCCCTTGCGGCCTGGCTGCCTCTCAGCCCCACCCCCATTGTTCCGGAAGGTTATTCTGCCATCAGGTCTAATTAGCATCTTAGCTCTTTATTATATAGGATCATAAATATCCAAGGGGGTGGTGGTAAGAGATCAATCAAAAGACTTGTATGCATGCATATAAGCATAACAGACACTAGGGGAGTGAGGATATATGATAGAGGTGGGGGTGCTGGGGAGAGGTCAATGGGGGAAAAAGAAGACACATGTAATATTATACGTAATACGTTAAACAATAAAGAATTTATAAAAATCATAAATACACAATAAAACCCCCACCTTTCTACCAATAGCAGAATCCCTGAGTTACTTTGAACAAAAAAATGATGAAATTTTATAAATTAGAAAGTACATGGCAATAAAATATACTTTATAAAGTCTCAAATCAAATAACATCACTACAGCACACAGCATTATGGAACATAGAAATTGCTTCATAAAAAAGCAGTTTGTAAAATCAATTTAAGTGATGTGACATCAGTAATAAATAAAAAAAAATTTTTGCAAGCTTCTTTATTAAGCTTTGGCATTCAAATATTTCCATTTAAATAGAAATTTGTTTTTGAATTTTGCTTATACTTTATTTAAAAAATTTTTCAATTACAGTTTACATTCAATGTGTTTTTTTTTAATTAAAAAAAATCTTTATTGTTGAGAATATTACAGATGTCCCCGTACCTTCCCATTGCTCATCTCCACCTGGTTCCCAACTCATCCCAAGCCTTCACCACCCTACTGTCTGGGTCCTTAGGTAAGATCTTTGGTTAATCTCTTCCCGCCCCAGACCCCCTTCCCTTTGAGATTCATCAGTCTGTTCCATCCTTCCATACCTCTGATTCTATTTTATTTATCAGTTGATTATGTTCATTAGATTGTTTAGTCTGATTTTTAGATTCAACTGTTGATATGCATTTGTTGCCATTTTATGTTCATATTTTTTATCCCTTTCCCGTTTTCCTTCTCCAAGAATACCCTTCAACATTTTATGTAATACTGGTTTGGTGGTGATTAACTCCTTTAGCTTTTTCTTCTCTGTGAGGCTCTATCTGCCCCTCAATTCTAAATGAGAGCTTTGCTGGGTAATCTTGATTGTAGGTCCTTGATATTCATCACTTTGAATATTTCTTATCACTCTCTTCTGGCCTGTAAAGTTTTTGTTGAGAAATCAGCTGAGCCATATGGACAACCCTTTGTAGGTAACTGCTTTTCTCTTGCTGCTTTTAAGATTCTCTCTTTGTTTTTAACCCTTGGCGTTTTAATTATGTGGTGTCTTGGTGTGAGCCTCTTTGGATACCTCTTGTTTGGGACTCTGTGCTTTCTGGACTTGTAAATCTATTTCTTTCACCAGGTAGGGAAGCATTCTGCCATTATTTCTTCAAATAGGTTTCCAATATCTTGCTCTCTCTTATCTCCTTCTGGCACTCTTATAATGTGAATGTTGGTATACTTGAAGTTGTTCCAGAGGCTCCTTACTCTAGTTTATTTTTGGATTCTTTTATCTTTTTGCTCTTCTAATTGGGTATTTTTTTGCTTCCTCATATTCCAAATTGTTGACTTGATTCTCAGAATCCTCTACTCTACTGTTGATTTCCTGTAAATTATTACTTATTTCAGTTAGTGTATGTTTAATTTCCTTTTTCATGTCTTTATCTTTCTCACTAAGATCTTTCTTCTTGAAAGTCTCAAGAAGATCCTTGAGTAATCTTCTAACCATGGTTTTGAACTCTGTATCCAAATGTTTGGTTGCTTCCATTTCTTTCATTTCTGATGTTTGTTGTCTCCCATTTTGGCTGCTTCCTTGTATTTGTTTCTGCGTATTATGTAGAGCTACTATGTCTTCCAGAATTGGTAGAGTGGCCTTGTGTAGTAGATGTCCTATATGGCCCAGTGGCTCAGCCTCCCCAGTCACATGAGCTGGGCACTGTAGGTGTCCCCCTGTGTGGGCTGTGTACATTCTTGCTGTTGACCTTTGACTGCTGTTTGTGTCCCTGGGAGTTGACCTCCAGGCCAATTGGCTGTGAGCACCAACTGCAGCTACAGTGGAGAGATGCTGTGCAGGAGACACCCCTATGGACTTGCTTCAGTAGAGCTTCAGTCCTCACTGAGTCTTCCCCTTGAGTGTGTCACTTATGGATGTGTAGAGTTGTAATCTGCTTTGGTCTGAAGCTGTCCACTAGGTGCACTGGCACTAGAGCCTCCAGGGAGGCACAGTCAGCCACTGCATGGTACCACCTTGCAGGAGTTATTTGGTTTGGACTTTGAGATGCCCAGGCAAGGCTCAGCTATGAAGCAAGGCAGGCTCATGCTAGTGCAGGGCCTTGGGCCTTTTATTGTTAGGTTTGGGGCACGCTGACCCAACTGCAGCTTGTTTAGGAGATCTTAGGAAAGTCTGAAGCCTCAGCAAGGACAAACATTCATATGCAAAAACACTGCAAATGAGTGGGTGGGGCTTCAAATTGGATGAGGTGGGATCTCAGGGAATCACTAGGGCAGAGAAAAGAGATATGGTGGCCAGTCAGTCCTGCCACAGAGGAGGTATCAGCACATGAACAATGACCCCTGTGAGCACCTCCATCTGGGAGAAAGCTGCCCTGATGCCAGCCAATCACACTGGCACTGGAGCTCAGAGGAAGCAGAACCTTTTAAGTTCAGTTGGTGCATCAGCCCTTTAAAAGGAACACCTGGGTCTCTAGCGGCCTTTGTGCCACTCAGCCCCAAACCCTACTAGTTTTTATAGTCTGTACTTAATGGCAACTTCTTTTCCCAGCTCTGGAACTCTGGGCTGAGAGGCTGGTGTGAGGCTGGGACCCTTTGCTCCTTATAGGCAGCCTCCGCAGAGACAATCTCCCTCCTATCTAAAAGCAGCACCTGTGGGTGCCAATCCAGCAAATTCTGTGCCTCCATCCCTCCTACCAGTATCAATTCTTCTTCACATCTCTAGTTGTAGGACTTCCATTCAGCCAGATTTCAGGTGGTGCTGAATGATAGTGTTCTGTATTTTAATTGCAATTTTGTGAGAGGCAGAGAGTACAGTTGCTTTCTTAAGCTGCCATCTTGATTCTTCCACCCAATATTATTTTGTATTTTGGTTGTATAGCATAGTGGTTAGGCAATCATATACTTTACAATATGGTCGCCCCAATATTTAAAGTACCCACCTGGCACCATACATAATTATTACAATATTACCGACTATATTCCCTATGCTGAACCTCATGACTATTTTGTAACTACCAATGTGTTTTTCTTAATCCCTTCATCTTTTTCACTTAGTCCCCTGAACTCCTTTCCCCTCTGATCTCTGTGTCTATTAATCTGTTTCTATTTTATTTGTTCACTTATTTTATAAACAGCAAATTTTTTTGATAACATTTTAATTAAAAGTCTTAAAAAGCAACCTTACCTATGTAACATAAACATAAAAAAGAATTTTTCTCATGGGGCCTCTAATCTCCCATAACTATTCTTTCCACGGGTAGGCAATAGTCATTGCAGCATAGCATCATTAGGAAGCAGGAAATACCATACCAGCAAAGATAGTCCCAAACTAAATAGAAAATATGTAAGCAGTAATGCTGAGTTACTGAGCTTTTACAAAGTGTTTTCATAACTATACGTAATGTAAAACACCCAAATGTTCTGTGTGTTCTGGCAAGGCATTTTCAGTTATGAATTGAGTTAAATCATATTTTAAATGTCCTAAAGGTATCTTATTAAATACATCAAATAACAATCTTTTCATTAGAATTATCATCATGTATGACATGTACATGTTGGGTTTCCTTAAATTTAGGTTAACCTGTGTGAAATTAAGACATATAGCCTTTTATATACTAGTGGCAAGCACTTGGAAATGAAATTTTTTTTTAAATACCACTTTAACATAAAAAATAAATAAAATATCTATGAATAAACGTAAGGAAAGATGAGCAAGAACTCTACCTAAAAATACTTCAAAATGTTGCTGAAAGATTTAAGTCTAAGGGATGTATTGTGTACATAGATTGAAAGATACAACACTATGAAGCTGTCAATTAAATCTCCCCAAATTAATCTATAAATTAAACACAATCCAAATCCAAATCCCAGCAGGCATTTTGCAGAAACTAACAAGCTGATCCTATAACTAATATGAAAACCCAAAGGACCAAGAATAATTAAACGATGAAAAATACACTACCTGATTTTAATTTTGATGAAAAATATATTACCCAATTTTAAGATTTACTTTGCTACAATTTAAGACACTATAGCATTTGCATAAAGACAAATGGATCAATAAAATACAATGGTCCAGAAATATTGGTACATTCACACGTATACTTCATTTTACAACAGAGGAGCTACTGCAATTCAACAGGGAAAGGGTGGGTTTTTTTCCCCAATAAATGGTCCTGGAATAATGAGATATTCACATGGAAGAACACACAGGAGAATATCTTCACCACACTGAGACAGGCAAAGAATCTTTTGATAGGAAACAAAAGGTACTAATAATAAAAATTTTAAATTGAGAAAAAGAACTTTATTAAAATACTAGAGGCCCGATGCATGATTTATGCACATTGAATGGAAATTAATTATAAGGTGGCCGGCAGGGTGGAACTAGGCGAGATGGGTAGGCCAGAAATGCCCTGGAGCCAACCTCCCACAGTTCCTTCCCAGCCAGCCACACCTGGGGTGGCCCCATGGCTTGAAGGGCATCTGCAGAGTGAGCAGGCACCCTCTGACAGGTGGAGTCCCTCGGCCTGGCCTGCGGAGATTGGGCTGAAACTGGCTCTCCAACATCCACCGAGGGGTCCCAGATTGCGAGAAGGCAGTTCTTGGTTTCTCACCTGAGAACCCGAGAACTGCCGCTGCCAAGTCATCATAGCTCAGCAGCTCGTGTTGAGCATCTGCTCCCTGGTGGTCAGTGTCCATCATAGCTACTGGTAGCAGCATCTGCCCCCTGGAGATCATTGCACGATATAGCTATGGGTCGGACAGTCACTTAGCCTTTTATATATATATAGATAATTATGCTTATCAAAAGATACAGGTAAGAAAATTAAGGAAGCTACTGGAGAAAACATTCAAATCATATATATACCTGAAAAACAACTGGATATATAAAGATAATTTAAAAAACAATCAAATTTTTTTAATTGAGGAAAGACTTAGACACTTAGGAAAAACATTCTATAAGTGAAAGAAATAACTGTGGAATTACAAGGTTTTTGTTTGTTTGTTTGTTTACCTATGGGATTGACTGGAGAAAGAAACATGCAATCTTCCTGTGATGGTGAAAATGTCCTCTATTTTTATTTAGATGGTGGTAACAGGGTATATACATTTGTCAAAACAAACTGTACACTTAAATTCTGTACATTTTACTGTGTGCAATTATAAGCCAATAGAGGAAAAAAATCAATAGGATTTCTAAAGAGACAAAGAAAGGGAAGGAGAGGTTCTAACTTCTGGAGAAAATGTGAGGAAGAGAAAGCTGGCAACGCCCACAGCCAATAAGGAGGGACTATGCTAATTGGCTGAGGATTAAAAAAGAAATTGTCATTTTAACCAATAAGTGTACATAAAGCCCTTTTATAGTTCAACTAAAGGCCCAGTGCACTATTAAATCGTACGGGTAGAGTCCCTAAGTCTAGATTCCTGTGATCAGAACCATCTTCCGCCTGTTCACCAGTGCCCAAGCCAAAGGCTGCCTCCACCGCCTGGCTGTCAGGCCGTTGGGATCACCAGCTCATCCCTGGCTGCTCCAGGACTCAGGCCTGTAGGAAAGTGGGCACTGGAGACTTCACCTCCGTGTGTGTGCACTGGGCCAGATGCTGATGGAACGCACTACCTGCTTGGGGACGCTCACACGGGCATCACTGCCACCGCCACTGTGGCTGGGGCTTGAGGCACTGACAGAGGCTGCAGGGCACGCTAGTGACCTACCCACACCAGCGTGAGCAGCCCTGAGTGGGCAGCTCCAGGAGCCACCTCTTTCTGCTCCAGGAGCTAACCACTTCCCCATCACTCAGCACGTGTATGCAAATTAACCTCCATCTTTGTTGAGTGAATTTGCATATCACTCCTGATTGGCTGGTGGTATAGCGGAGGTACGGTCAATTTACATGTTTGTTTATTATTAGGTAAGGCGTAGATGGTCATCTTCCTAAATACAATTCTGATATTGTTTCTTCACTTAAAATACTGTAATGGCTTTCCATAACCTATATAGTGACTGCTAGAGATTTTTAATCACACATTCTATCAGTAAAACACTTTTAAAAATTCATCTCCATATATATATATAAAACTAGAGACAGGATGCACAAAATTTGTGCAAAGGACTCAGCCCTCACAGCCCTAGCTGCCTCGGCCCATCACAGACCCAGCTTCGCCCAGATGTTCATCTGTAAGGACATCTGGAAGGTCATTTGGCTGTTTGGTCTAATTAGCACATTATGCTTTTATTATTATGGATGTATGTTTATAAATTAAGCATTACTATATCAATATATTATGCATATTTTACAAAAACACCCACAAAAATTGGCATTAAAAATAGATATAAAATGTAATATAATTAGAGGTCATAATACACAAAAGGCTCATGACAAGTGCCTCAAACAATGGCATGCACCCGCACTGGTAGAACTACAAAGCCTACAGATGTGGCCCCATCTCTTTCCTGTTTTATCTCTCACAGCTACCTTCCATCTACCCTGTGTTACAATTATGCCTATTGACTTGTATTTCTCCAGAGGTGTGCTGTCGCCTTCATACCTGTGCGCAGACTATCCTGTTCTTCGCTACTTTATTTATCTTGGCATATTAAAAAAAATTTTTTTTAACCCTCATCCAGATTTTTTCCATTGCTTTTTAGAGTGGAAGGAAGGGAGGGAGGAGGAAAGAAACATCAATATGAGAGACACTCAAGCCTGGACAGGGCCAGATATCAAACCTGCAACCCAGGTATATTCCCTTGACCAGAAATTGAAATCACAACGCTTCAGCACATGGGCTGATGCTCTAGCCATTGAGCACCACCGGTCAGGGTGATCTTAGCATACTTTTTATTAATAAAAAAATATTCGCCGAAACCGGTTTGGCTCAGTGGATAGAGTGTCGGTCTGCGGACTGAAAGGTCCCAGGTTCGATTCCAGTCAAGAGCATGTACCTTGGTTGCGGGCACATCCCCGTTGGGGGATGTGCAGGAGGCAGCTGGTCGATGTTTCTCTCTCATAGATGTTTCTAGCTCTCAATCCCTCTCCCTTCCTCTCTGTAAAAAATCAATAAATTTTTTTTAAAAAATTCAACTATATAAATGTCAATTTCTGTAAAAGATTTGCTTTATCTCCAAACAAGTAGTGATTCTCAGTATCTTGTTTAAATCACGAGAATGATACCTATTCATCATTAGAATGATTGAGAACCACTGTTTAGAGGAAGCATACAAATATCTTCACAATCTAGTAAAACTACTGAATCAAGAATTAAAAGCAGAATACATAGAACTAAAAGAATTCTCACAACTCAATAAAAGCTCAACCCAACTTAAAACATGTACAAAAAAACTTTAACAGACATTTCAAAAAGACATACATAAAATGGCTAATAAGCATATAAAAAAGGTGGCTGCTACCAATATTCACCACAGAAATACAAATTAAAACCAGAATGAGGAATAAAAATTGGTTCCACAAACTACATACCCATTTAGGATGACTAAAATTTATGAGATGAAAACCAATTGTTGGTGAAAACGTGGAGACACCTGAACTCTCACATATTTGCTGGTGGGGGGTTAAAATGGTACAAAAAGTTTCAGCAGTTTCCATTAGTTAAGCATAAAGCATACACTATCCTATGACCCTATAAATCCACTCCTAAATATTTACTCAAGAGAAATAAGAGCATATGTCTACCAAAAAGCATTATATAAGAATGTTCTGCTTTATTCATAACTAGAGGCCCAGTGCACGAATTTGTGCATGGGCAGGGTACCTCAACCTGGCCAGTGATCAGGGCCAGTCTGAAGCAGGGCCAATTGGGGCCACATGGGGGAGGAACCATGGGAGGTTGGCCAGCCACAGGAGGTTGGCTGTGGGAGTGCACTGACCACCAGGAGGCAGCTCCTGCATTGAGCGTCTGCCTCCTGGTAGTCACTGGGCATCATAGCACCCAGTTGTTCGTTTGTTTAGGCTTTTACACACACACACACACACACACACACACACACACACACACACACACACACATATAGACTAGAGGCCTGATGCACAAAAGCTGTGCAAGGGACTCAGCCTTCGCAGCCTCACAACCTCAATTGGCTCAGACTTGGCCGGCCCTTGCAGCCCCGGCTTCATCTGGAAGGTTGTTTAGGAGGTCATTCTGCTATTTGGTCTAATTAGCATATTAACTCTTTATTGTATAGGATAGCCCATATATCTGCCAACAAGTGAAACAATTTGTGGTATATTCATACAGTAAAAATAATCACATGCAATAACCTAGAACAGTGGTTGGCAAACTCATTAGTTAACAGAGCCAAATATCAACAGTACAACAATTGACATTTCTTTTGAGAGCCAAATTTTTTTAACTTAAACTTCTTCTAACGCCACTTCTTCAAAATAGACTCGCCCAGGCTGTGGTATTTTGTGGAAGAGCCATACTCAAGGGGCCAAAGAGCCGCATGTGGCTCACGAGCCGCGGTTTGCCAACCACTGACGTAGAACAATGTTAAAGCTATTGTTTTAAAACAAAGACACAAAGAGTATATACTTTATGATAGCACATATATGATTCCTAAAGCAGGCAAAAGTAGTCTATAGTTAAAAAAAACAACAGTAGATGCCTGGGGGTCATGGGTGAGGAGCATGGGAATTAACTCAAAAGGGTCACTAGGACCTTTCTGGGGTGACAGAACTATCCAATATATTGAGTGAGGAATGTTATATTTATGTAAACATCTGTAAAAATTAAAGTTTTGTACATTACATGTAAATTTTATCCTCAAAATATAATTTAAAAAAAAACTTAGTGGGGGATAGGTAGGTGATAAAGGTACTACTCAAGCAAGAATTGGCAGATTATTCTTTACTGAAACTGGGTGATTGGCACATAAGGGTTCATTAAATTATCGTATTTATGTTTCAAATTTTTCAAAATGGTTTTGAAAAAATAACTTCTTAATTCTGCCTCAATGAAAAAAGAGAATTGGTCATCACTGTCTTTTACATAAAGTAAAATATCATAAAGGCATTCCCTAAACTTTCTTTTCTATGCTGAATAATACCTTTCCTTTATACTTTCTTTATTTTTATTATACAGCTCACCTTGAAATCTCTTCATGTTTTCCATATCTCATTTTACTTACTATAATCTATAGAAAGGAAAGAGTTGGAGAGTTACACTCCTTTAGTCTCTACTATATGTATGTCAGTATGCTACCTACTTCGAATACATTACCCAAGTTATATCTCCAAACTGAATTTTGTATCTAAAATTTGAGTCTTGTTTACTTATTCCTTCTCTCTCATGTGAATTTATGTTCAGGGGCAACATGAATCTTGTTCACCATTTCTTCTGATGTGACACACAGCACATACAAATCATATAATTGAGGAATATCTGAGCACACAAATACCCAGTTTAGCTCTCTTTTTGATGGTACAAATAATTTTTCATTGCAGTTATACCTAGCTTGTTTTTGTCTTTAATCTTACTGGAATCTGTATCAGAAAGCATACATTATCCTATGACCCTATAAATCCACTCCTAAATATTTACTCAGGAGAAATAAGAGCATATGTCTACCAAATTGTTGAATGTATTTGTTTTACAAGGAATACAATTATCTGTGATCGAGAACTTCACATTTTCTTTATTTCAAAATGTAACCATAGAAGTATTTAAATCTAGTGAGTCAATTTACTCTATACATTTCAGCATATCTTTAAATGATGTGATTTCTATATGTAGTGTTACTTTTCCTGCTCTTATTCACATAAAGAAAAACATCTGAGTGCTTTTATTGTCTCAAATTCTGTTAGGATCACCATTAAGGTGAAAAATAACCTAGCAAATATCGAGAACTGAGAGTTCCTTATAGAGAGATAAATCGTTTAATGATAGATTTATAGTAAAAATGATCAATTTTACTTCAAAATAATTAATCTAACAAACAAAACATCTATATAAGCTTAAATTAAACTGTTAGTTCCCTTTATCAAAATACAGAAAAATCTAGGTTTATTCTCAGAGTACAGTTTTCAGGAAACATTTGGGCATAGTTTGTGTAAAACCGCCAATATCTTAAAATTAGAATTGGAATTCCACCTCAATTTTGAATATTTTTTTCAGTCTTATCCTCAAAACATCTATAGTTTTTTTTGTTGTTGTTTTTTTTAAAAAGGAGGTGGGAAAACAAGTGTTATTAGTGGTATTTGTAAAATACAAAAAATTGAGTAAAATTACAGTCAGTTGGTTATTAAGACCAAGAATTTTTCCTCATTAATTAAGCACAATATTCTATCTGTTAGTCTAATTGGTAACTGCAGTATTTCTCTAACAAACTAAAACTTAAAAAAAAGAAGAAAAAGATTTTCTAACATTCCATGGGAAAAAGTGAGAGAGAAAGAAGTAAACATTAGGAAAAACAAAATCACTCACAAAGAATGACATTGTACATATAAAATTTTATTTATAAAACAGTTCACAAAACCTTACATGTATTATTTGCCACATATTCAAATCCAAATTTTTCCAATTACCATATGTTTATAGATTATACATAGTTTAAAAAAAACATTTAATTCAAATGTACCAAATGCAGCAAAGGGTTTAAAAATAGAAGTTTCAAAATAAATATTAATTTAGAGATACCAGCAAATAGATCTGACCTTTTCAAGTGGCTTTCCCAGAGAGTTTCCAATCAGTTTCCAGTCATTCAAAATTTCTTCAACTCTGGAAATAAACCTGGGAAGGAACAAAAAAAACCCACCTTTCTAAATATGTAACTGCATTTTTTTTTATTTTACTATTGTTATACAATTCTTAGAAAAGCATTTTTATATATTTTTAAAATATATTTTATTGATTCTTCAGAGAGAGGAAGGGAGAGAAGGATAGAGAACTAGAAACATCGATGAGAAACATCGATCAGCTGCCTCCAGCACACCCCCCACTGGGGATACGCCCACAACCAAGGTACATGCCCTTGACTGGATTCGAACCTGGGACCTTTCAGTCTACAGGCCGATGCTTTATCCACTGAGTCAAACCAGTTAAGGCCATTTTTTTAGATTTTAACATTTTTATCAGAGAAGTCTCATAAGTTTAATATTGTTACAGTCTAATTTATTAGTGTGAAATAAAAGTGAAAATAATTTCCTTTAATTCAAGAATTCTTACATTTTGAGTATACTGCTTATCCAACAAAGGCATTCTGCCTGCTATGAAATATAAATTAAGAATAAATGTCTAGATAAAATGAATAAATTGGAGACAGAAAAACTGACAGACTAACATGATAGTATTAAAGATAATTATGAAATCATAATATTTTCCCTATTTTCAAAATAACTAATTTAGTAACTTTTCCTTTAAAGAGTTAGGAATTCTCTGATATTCCTTTCCCCTTCCCAAAAAGAGAACATTATTTGGGAACATTGTTCATTAAAATTAAACAAATTTTAAGGAACAGCTGGCAAGAAAATCCAAGTACATTTATCAGCTTTAAGGAATAACTGATAGATTCTATAATTATCCACATCTTTAAATCTAATGATCAAACAAACCTATTAAAAAAGAAGAATTTGACTAGCAATATTCTCAACATTAGCAAATGAAAACTGTCAAATCTCAGCAGTAATGTTAAGTACATATTAAAAGACACTTTGTGAAGACTTATTACTCTAAGAAGCTGACTTCTTATGTAAGTATGATGCAATATAACAACGACATTGCTCTATTAAAATGCCTACATAATATTACTAGAGTATTAGTTAATTCTAGCAAAATACAAGGCATCAGGTTTATTCTTCAAGGATTTACATAATAATTTTTACATTTCTATTGTAAGACAGTAATGATAAATCACTTATGATTCAACTGAACCTTCTAATTAATTCCTCTTTAAAATTCAAGGCATTAACACTAACTGGGCACACATATTGTCTTTTCCAAATACTTGATTAAGTCTCCTTAGATCCAGGTATTTCCAGTCTATAAAGCATACTTTTCTGTCTAATTCGTAGAAAAAAATATAAAATAGTTAACAGTAATAATAATGCCATAAGGAAAAAAACTTAAAGGCATTAATATATACTAATTCACTTTGGGGAAGAGGGATTCAGTCAAAAGGTAATTATCAGCTTTGAATATGAGTGTGACAGAAATTAATTAATGTGTTCTAAAAAAGAATAAAAATGTAATAATAAAAAGGTATCCATATGTGAACGAAAATCTGTGTTAACTGAAACCTATCTTAATGTTCAACTGCAGCAAACAGTTGTAAATTAATGGTATATCCATTCAATAAATAATATGTACCCATTAGTAATGTTTTAAAGTCCATTTGAGGAAATGAATGTTCATTTGTTAATGGAAACTATATAAATAAATATTAAAATGGTTTGATACAAGTTTACATAGATTAGAAGGAATTTTCTCAAAATAGTAATAGTAGCTATCTCATGGTGGTAGGATTACAGGTGCTTTTTCTTTTTAATTCTACTATCGGACTCTATCCTAAAAGTATTGATATTTGACTAGAATAATTAAATAACTTTACCCTGAAAGATCTCCAGATCTCAGGTAAAGGGTCATTTCCTCAGTCTATATTAGGTCTAATGGCTACATGCTCTTACAAGACCAGATTTATTCCCCTTCTCAGCTCTTATTTCAATTGTAATTAGACTCATTTCTATTATTAATTTCACTAGAGGCCCGGTGCACAAGATTTCATACACAGGTGGGGTGTCCTAAGCCCAGCCTGCACTCTCTCCCCTTTGGGACCTGTTGAGGGATGACCTACTGCCCATTTATGCCCGATCCCAAATCGGGCAGTCGGACATCTCTCTCACAATCCAGGACTGCTGGCTCCCAACTGCTCGCCTGCCTAGCTGCGTCATTGCCTCTAACCGCTTATGCCTGCCAGCCTGATCAATACCTAACTATTCCCCTGCCAACCTGATTGCCCCTAACTGCCCTCCCCTGCTGGCCTGGTCAGCCCTAACTACCCTCCCATGCCAGCCTGGTCACCCCTGTCTTCCCCTGCAGGCCTGGTCTCCCCCAACTGTCCTCCTCTGCCAACCCGGTACCCCCTAACTGCCCTCCCCTACTGGCCTCGTTTCCACCCCTCCCCCCCCCCCAATTGTCCTCCCCTGCAAGCCTGGTCTCCACCAAATGCTCTCCCCTGCTTGGCCTGGTCTCCCCCCAACTGCTCTCCCCTGCAAGCCTGGTCCCCTCAAAGCCCTCCCCTGCTGGCCTGGTCTCCTCCATTGCTCTACTTTGCCATTCTGGTCACCCCCAATTGCCTTCCTCTGCCAACCCAGGCACCCCTAACTGCCCACCCCTGCAGACCATCTTGTGGAGGCCATCTTGGGACCACATGGGGGCAGCCATCTTTGACCACATAAGGGTGGCCTTCTTGTGTGTTGGGAGTGATGGTCAATTTGCATATTACTTTTATGAGATAGGATTCATATCTGTCTCTTTCACTAAACTATACATTCAGGAAGAGCAGGTATCATCTGCTCTTATTGACCACCACATCCCTAACGTCCTTGATTGTACCTAAAACATAGGCACTCAATATTTTTTCAACAGAAAAATGATAAAAAGAGGGCTGACTTAATAAATTGTATGGGTCATACCATACTGACAAGAACTTTTCATTTAAACATTATACTCAAAGTTGAAGAGACTCCAAAGTCTAACATCTTCCCATGAATCATAAAATACTATTTCACTGATAGTGTGGAGTGATTGGGACTGGCCCCAGCAATGGGTGTGAGCAGGCAGTGGCTGCTGCTGCTTCGATCATCCCTCAGGAGCAAGGGGAGGTGGAGAAGCCCTCAGGAGTATTTGAGGCAGCTACAGTCCATACCTGCTGATGGCACTGACCAATCAGGACTGGCACTGGGTGCCGGCAGTGGGTTCGAGCTGCAGCTCCAGCACCAGCAGAAGGTGCAAGAGCCAGGTGGGATCACAGTGTGCAGGAGCAAAGAATTTTCAGTAACCACCAGAGGCTCGCCCTGATGACAGTGACCAGTACCTGACTTGGTCTGGTGCCCTCCCTCACCTACTCCACCATCCCACTACGGCCGACACCCACCATGTTCCACACTTTGCCACCTGCTGCTGTCACCCGCCATGTTCCGCATGCACCCCCTCATGGTCAGCACACGTCATAGCACTGGTTGTTCTGCCATTTGGTCTATTTGCATATTAGGATTTTATATATGGAGACAGATAAGGAACTAAAGGATTTTAATATTCTACTTCAAGATATTTTAAATCTTTAGGTGGGAGAAAGTGGTCCTTTTCCACTCAATACTCTGCTGTTTCCTCACTCACACCCACAGTCATCCTCCAAGATCCAGGTTATATTTTTCTAACTGCCTTCAAGACAAGAAGTTATTATTTCACATTCAACAGGTCTAAAACTGTACTCTTTGTGCTCTGCCACTTTATCTCCATTCTTTCTTCTTTTGAAATGTCTTACAATCCTTTCCTCTGTCCTTTCTCTCCAATCTCCAAATTACCAACCTAGCTATAGATAAAGGTAAGTCACTAGCCTTAATTTTACTTCATCTTCTGAAACAACTCTCACATCACCGTTGCCACTATAAAATCAAGTGTCTCTCACTCTTGTTCTTTATTTACTTTTAAAAATATATATTTTATTGATTTTTTACAGAGAGGAAGGGAGAGGGATAGAGAACTAGAAACATCGACCAGTTGCCTCCTGAACACCTCCCACTGGGGATGTGCCCGCAACCAATGTACATGCCCTTGATCGGAATCGAACCTGGGACCCTTCAATCTGCAGACTGATGCTTTATCCACTGAGCCAAACCGGTTTCGGTTCACTCTTGTTCTTTAATGGCTCATGCTCAGAGTGCTCTGCAGACCCACCAGCAACAGCAACACCCCCTGGGAGGGAACTTGTTATAAATGCAGATATCGGAGTTCACTTCAGACAGACATAAACAGAGACAAGCATTCTGAACCACAGTAAAGTCACTGGTCTCTACTGAACTTTGGAGGATGACCATAACCTGGTCCTGTCTTCTTTAGGAATCTTCGTTCCAAGGTTACCTTCACCCCAGTAAAGCAATTCTTCGTGAAGTCCCAAAGGTTCATTTTCACCATCTCTACTCCTGTCAGTACCTTCTCATGTCTAACCAAACACTTCCTACTTCCCAGGCCCAGCTCATCTTATTTCTTTCCTATGAAAATATCTCCAACAATGCTAACCCATAACAATATCATCCTTACTTACACTTACTTAAACTGCTGTTTTTATAGTTAGTGCCAGTGGCTTACAATTTAACTATTTGCTGGTTTGTCTGGTAAAATATGGGTCTAGGGTTTTGTTTTTCTTCTTTTCCATTAGCATAATTCTGGACACAAGGTACCTGCTCCATAAAGCCTTAGTATGTTATGTTTTATGTCTTACCGACTTTGCTCCTTTGGCAGATACCATAGGTCAAACTGCTTTTCCAGTTGAGACTTTTTATGTTTTCCTATGTCACCTAACAACCTAACATCCACAAGTTACCTCCCCCAACCAGAAAGCCTATAAAATGTTGCAGCAAGCTCACTAAAACTCAAAACCCGGGCAACTGAAGGGTTTCTGATCCCAAACACTAACCCTCTTAATCTAAGCGCTCACTCCTCCACAAACTTGGCTTTAACTGATTTCAGGGATACAACAGTTCCAGCTGTTCCATGGAGTTGACAGGCACGGGCAGCCTGGGCACATTACCCTCGGAGTCCAAGCGTCCCGAGGTCGGTCAGACGCAGACCTCGGGAAGGTTACCCTACAGGACAGGGTGGAAGAGCTGGGCGAGCGGACCACCAGCAGCCGGCGCGCCGGCGGCCTCCTCCCAAAGGGGAGAACAGCAGCTGCGAAGTTTCCTGCTTATGTCAAGGAGTTCAACACAAGGGAAAACAGTGCGGAAGTGGGAGCCACGGAAATGGTGCGGGGAGAGTGGGGTGAGACTAAACAAAACTTTGTCTGGGAGCCAGTCTCGGGGCTCGGCCGTCGGGGGCGGGCCCCGCTGGTCAGACGCCAGACGCGGAAGTGGCGTCCGGCTGACCGGAGCCGGAGGAGGCGGGGACGGGGGGGCCCCGGTCCGGCTTTTCGCAAAGCAGTGACGTCACGGGCGGTCGGGGCTGAGGACGCGGCGGAGGGGGCGCCAGCCGAGGCCCAAGGTGTTGCTAACCGAGGCTACGACTCACTCACCTTTCCCACTCGGAGGCAGTGGTGAAGTCCGTGAGCTCAAACACCTCGGACTCGGGCTGCGGGAAGGGGAGGGGGGAGGGAAAAAAAAGAGATTGAGCGTCCAGGCGCTGAGGCAGAGAAGCGAACGTGCAGGCAGGAATAGGCAGGGAGCGACCACCTCACCTCACTGTCGGCCGCCATCTTGAGGACCGCCGGGGCAGGCGCTGGGGCTGCTGGGAAGAGGAGGGAAGGCAAGGGGAGGAGGAAAAGAAAGGCCCAGAGCCTGCAGGGGCGGGGTCGAGAGTCCGAGGGGCGGGGCTTAGAGCCCACAGGGGCGGAGCCCAGAGCCCGAGAGGCGGGGCCGAGAGTCCGAGGGGCGGGGCTTAGAGCCCGCGGGGCGGGGCCAAGAGCCCTCGGGGCGGGGCCTTGGTGCAGCCCCGTCCCCAGAGGCACCACCCCCAGTTAGTCCTGCTTGTAATAGACTTCTCAGACTGAAATAATTACATTAAAAATCGCTTTGAACTTGAAATTTTCCTATTATGAATTCAGGAAGGGACCAGAAGAAAAGGGACAACACAAGGCCCTAGATTCCCAGAATAAGATTGTATTAAAAACCTAAAAGTAGCTGGGACCGGTTTGGCTCAATGGATAGAGCCTCGGCTTGGGGTCCCGGGTTCGATTCTGGTCAAGGGCATGTACCTTGGTTGCGGGCAGATCCCCAGTAGGGGGTGTGCAAGAGGCAGCTGATCGATGACTCTCTCTCATCAATGTTTCTAACTCTCTATCTCTCTCCCTCTCGAACAAAATCAATAAAATATATATTTAAAATAAATAAATAAATAAATAAATAAATAAATAAATAAAAAAAAATAAAAACCTAAAAGTACTTTGAGTTTTTATTCATTCTCCCTTTGTTGATTGCAGGGCACTGAGAGGTGCTCTAAAGCCCACTCTCTCCCACCTACGCCCCTCAGAGAATTTACACATTTTAGTTAAGCCAGGAAACAAAAATCATTGTGCTAGTTATCTTGTTTATGGAAAGAGCAATGTGCTGTTCAGTGAAAACTTCTCTTGGTAAGCCATTGAGGAACAGAAGGTGTTCTGTCTAGCGGTTAATAATTACATCTCATACATACTGAAGTATTTACAGATACAATGATACCATATCCAGGATTTGCTTGAAAATAACGGGAAGGGGACGTAGGTGGGGCTAGGAATAAAACAAGATTAGCTATGAGTAGGCAATTGCTTAAGTCGGTGATGGGTACATGGATGTTTATACTCTCCTTAGGTCAGAATTTTTTCATAATTAAAAGTTTTTAAAACTTAAATCTCATTTAATGAATTTGCAACCCATAAGAAGGAATTTGGGGGTAGAAAAATAAGAAATTAATCTCAGCAATACAAAATTCAGTCTTAGGGCATACAAGAAAACTAAGGTCAGAAGAATTTTGACAACAGGTAGTTTATTGCCACTGCCAAACTTTGAACCCTGTTTCTTGATGTTCCTTCTAGTTTCTGTCCACCACACTGTTGGGAGGTTGTGTGAAGCAAGCATTCCCAAGAGTCTCAACTAGCACCTTCATTCATTTTCAGGGATTTATTCTCAACACCTACTATAATACATATAGTACTACAATCTGTGTTTTGTATTCCCGAACACAGATTCCACCCATGGATCACTATGCTAGGCTCTGGGGATATGAAGATGTATTGTAGAAATGTGGAAAGTGGAGCCGGGACCGGTTTGGCTCAATGGGTAGAGCGTCAGCTTGGGGACTGAAGGGTCCCGGGTTCGATTCCGGTCAAGGGCATGTACCTTGGTTGCAGGCATATCCCCAGTAGGGGGTGTGCAAGAGGCAGCTGATCGATGACTCTCATCGATGTTTCTAACTCTCTATCTCTCCCTTCCCTCTGTACAAAATCAATAAAATATATTTTTTAAAAATGTGGAAAGTGGAAATTTGCTGCATGAACAGAAAGAAGAGGTATTACATGTGTCAGCATCACTATTAGCAATGTAGAGGTCAATGGTAACTTTGACAAGAAGAATTTTAGAAGAGAGCTGAAGGATAAGATGGGGGCAGCTTGGTTGAGGTAGGGAAGGCTTCTAAGCAGAAGAGGCTGTTGTCTACCTACCAGAGGCTGGAAGGTAGACAACTCTGATCTGTATAACAGACCAAAGAGCAGCTTGAGCAGTGTTTGTGGTGAAGTTGGAGAAGTAGGTTAAGGGCCAGACCATCTAGAACCTTTCAAGCTAGGGTTGAAACACAATGGAAGTCACTAAAATGTTTTAAGCAAGAGAGCAATGTGATCAAACTTTCATTTTGTAATAGCCTGGATGTTATATGAATAGATTGGAGGGTGGCCCAAAAGAAGTAGGAACAGCAGCTAGTCACGGAAGCATCCAGTGAGAGATGCTTTGGAGACTTTGACTAGGGTGGTCAGTAGACTAGGTGAACTTATTTGATATGTATTTTGGATGTATGATAGGCAGGACTTGATGATGAATTAAATGCAGTGATAAGAGAAAGGAAGGTATTGAAGATAATTTTCTGGTTTCTGGTGTAAGCAACTGTGGGAGGCTAATGCCAAGTCGTGAGATAAGAAAGATGGGAAGGAACAAGGAAACTAGTGTTTTAGTTGGCAAGTCTAACAGGCTTGTAAAACATTCCAAGGGAGTTATCAAGGAGAAAATTGAGTATAATAATAGGACTCAGAGGCAAGACCTGGGGTGAAAATATAAGTTTGGGAGTATTTTAATCACAAGAACAGATGAGGTAATTTTAAGAAGAGAATATAGAAAGAAAAGGAGCCTCACATCAAGGCCTAAAAGAAATTTCATATTTAGGGGTGGGTAGGGAAAAAGTGTCTAGTGAAAGAGGAAATAGTGGCTAGAGAATTAGGAACATAAGGAAACAGAGATGACACATTTCAAGATGGTAAATATTGACTGCTGCTGTAAAATTAAAAGAGAGAAATATTGGGTCAAGAGTGATTGATTGTTATTGTTTATTGGTTTTTTTTGTTTGTCTTTAAGGCAAGTACAGAGGATAGTACAGTTGACTCTAGGCCAGCATGGGTTTGAATTGCCTGGGACAACTTATACTCAGATTTCTTTCAACCGAAATCTGAGTCTAAGTTGTCTCTGTATCTGGGGATTTTGCACAGCATTCAGCTCACCTCAGAAAGAAAACAGTATTTTTGTATTCCCAAACACAGATTCCACCCGTGGATCCAAAATACTGTTTTCCATCACAGTAGGGTAAATCTGTAGATATGAAAAGCCAACTGTAGAGTCAAAAGTTATCCTGGCCCTAGCTGGTTTGACTCAGTGGATAGAGCATCAACCTGCAGACTGAAGGGTCCCAGGTTTGATTCAGGTCAAGAGCACTTACCTGGGTTTTGGGCTCGATTCCCAGTAGGGGGCATGCAGGAGCAGCTGATCAATATTCTCATCATTGATATTTCTACACCCTCTCCTTTCCTCTCTGAAATCAATAAAAAAATATATTTAAAAAAAAAAAGTTATTCTGGATTTCTGACTATGAAGGGAAGTACCTAATCCCATGTTCTCCAAAGGTTAATTGTGAGTGTGTTTGTATGCTGATGATAATAATCTAAGAGAGAGAGATTGATGATGAAGAGATGGAGCTCTTGTTAAGGTGAGAGGGGAGGAAGTCCACAGAGCTGCTGGTCACAAACTCGAGACTTGCAGTCTGAAGTCTTACTTCATGAGGGGCCACCCACAGAGATCTCCTTGTGAATAGCCTTCCTGTGGTTGTGCAGCAAGGTGGTGCCAGGAACTCAGAGCACATGTAGCAGGAGGGTGGGAGGGAATAAAGAATATGTGAGGAGGTTGGCTTCTTTTGAGAAGGAAATAAAAAAGATGGATACAAACATAAGCATCAGGAGATTTGTACATATAAACTTGCCCATTTAACTTTTTAAGATTCTCACCAAGTGAAATAAGTCTGTAGGTTTGAGGTTAGATAAATCCAGGTTTAACCATTTACTAACTTTTGACTTGGAGCAAGTTACTTAATTCCTGTAAACCTCAGTTTCTTCATTAGTAAAATGGGGCTTGTAATAACTCATAGAATTATAGCAAAGATTAAGTTCCATGTAGTACATCTGTAAAATGGTTAGCATATGTCTTAGGATATAGTAGGTGATCGATTATGGTCATAGCATTTATAATGAATGTACTACGAAAGCCATAAAATGCTACTCACATGTAAAGCATTACATTCCTCTCTTGGCCTTGAAGAAGTCCCAGCGCAAATCAGAATCATAAACTGAAACATCACAAAGACTTGACTGTATGAATTTTGGAAACTGTACGAAACAGCCTTATCAGGTTGCTAGGTAAAGTTTTCTTCCAAGATATTTTTGGCTCCTTGTCTTCTCCCTGGAGGAACTTTTAAGATACCTAAGTTTATTTGTTAAAGTGAAGCATGAAGCCAGTTGCTAATGATGTGAAATACCCAGGGGGTACACACTTTTATCAGGTCTTCACTGGTTCATGAAGCAGAAAAAATTTTTGTTTCTTTGTATCAGGAGCTATTTTGCTACACGCCCAAAGGCAAGGGCCTTCCCATGCAAATGTGCTTTCTCTCCAGCATAGTTTTTTGTTACTTCAAGGTGTTACCAATAATGAGAATGGGGAGGGGAGGGGGGTGCGGGGGGGGGGGGATTCTGAGGCATAGGCAATTTAAGAGATTAAAATCCTGGAAAAATCACCCTAGGTTCAGTCCTCAGAGGAATGTGGGGGCATAGCAGATTAATTAGATTTTCGTGAGAGAGTAAACATTGTGAGAAGTGCAACAACAATGGGACTACTCCATCCTCATCAACCCTGATGGCCTCGAGCGGGGAGAATCAGGAATTTTCTATGATGCTGCCACGAGAACTGCAACCGAGGATACACCTAGAAGAGGAAGACATGCTATGGGAACAAGAAACTCTTAGTGCTGAAACCGGTTTGGATAGAGCGTTGGCCTGAAAGACTCCGGGTTCAATTCTGGTCAAGGATATGTACCTTGGTTGTGGGCACATCCCCAGTAGGGGGTGTGCAGGAGGCAACTGATTGATGATTCTCTCTTATAGATGTTTCTAGCTCTCTATCCCTCTCCCTTTCTCCCTGTGAAAAAATCAATAAAATATATTTAAAAAAGAGAGAAATCAATAAAATATATTTTTTTAAAAAACAAACTCCTTAAAAAGAAATTCTCTGACTCAAAATGATCAGACAGCATTTATTTATTCATTCGGTAATATTTATTCAGTATCTACTGTCATGACAATGTGGTCAATTCTGTGGAGGGATTCAAAGAATAATCTTGGCCCTCAAAAATGCTCACAGTCTGAGATAAGACATAAAGAACTATAATGGGGTTTAGAAAGGGATGCATCCTGGTTATCCAACTTCTCAAAACTCCTTGTGAAGTCAGTGGTAGGAAAGTATTCAAATGGCCTTTCAGAACACACACACTTATCTTCTAAATAAGCAGTCTATATTTCTTGAGCTAGAAAGAGGAATCTCCAGAAATTTTCAAGAGAAGTAATGTAGCTTTCATACACTCTTCATTCATTCAGTCAGTCATTTTTTCATTCAATAAACTTTTGTTAAAACCAGCTGTTACATGCCTGGCACTGTTCTAGAAACTGGGAAATAAAAACATAAAAGCAAAGTGTAGTCCAACCAACATGGCTCAGTGATTGAGCATAGACCTATGAACCAGGAGGTCATGGTTTGATTCTGGTCAGGATGTATGCCCCAGTTACAGTGAGGGGCATGCAGGAGGCAGCCAATCGATGATTCTCTCTCATCATTGATGTTTTCCTCTCTCCCTCTTCCTTCCTCTCTGAAATCAATACAAAATATATTTTAAAAAATAAAAACAAAGTGCTTGCCCTCTAGAAGTTTCAAGTATCAGGTAATTGAAAAGTCCTTCTAGATAATAACGTCAAGAGCAGCTAGTTCCAATTTTTAAGTTTGTAATTTGTTGTCTGGTAGATTCAGGAAGGACAATACTTGCTGGCAGGCTGATTTAATTTGCCCAAGTTTATTATGTGTTTCTATATTTTTAGAATTTTAATGGTTCTCAAGCTCTGAACCTAGGAAACAAAAGAATTAGTTGAAAAGTCATCAAATTTGTGTACAAGTTTACAGAATAAGCATGTTCTTCTAGCCTATTTGTGTGTATGTACAATCGATCACTATATTTTACCTGAGCATATTCTTATTTAATGGCCAATCTTTCCTTGTTAGGGAGAATGAACTATTTCAGCCACAGATGATTAATAAATGCAAAATCTTAAACCTAATCCTGGCCTTATTTTATATTGTACTATTCTAAGTCCCACCAACTGTTTTTATGTGAATAATAGTTCCAAATGCTTGTGATCTGCTTCTCAGATCTCTTTTAACATTTATGTCTGTCTAACTTCTAATTAGATTAGAAGGACAGAGTTCTCTCTCAACTGCTTCTACGATATTGCTGCAGTTCGTTCATCTTCTACCTTCCAGTCATCTCTGTTCTTCCATTTGCCCATTTATGTACAGCAATACACTGCCTTGAGGGAGACACTTAAAACACTGTCACCAGAGGCAGAGCCTGCGCATCGTATTTTACATGTTCAAGTACTATATAAGTAATAGAAATTTCTTCTCCTTACAAAAGGTTCAACTTGTATGCATAAAATAAATGGCCTCCTTGACTGTCTTTTCAATTCCTGAACCCCTAAGATAAAACTGCTAATACCAGTTAAATATGAACCCTTTCAGACCCTTTCCTATGCTTTTACATGCCATATATAATAAATTGTTTGTACTTTTACAACATATTATTTATATTATTTCTACTCATTTTTTAAAATTTCATGTATTTCTATTGATTTTAGAGAGGGAGAGAGATAGAAACATCAATGATGAGAGAGAATCATTGATCCTGCATACCCCACACTGGGAATCGAGCCCGTAACCCAGGCATGTGCCCTGACCAGAAATTGAACCTTGACTTCATGATTCATAGGTTGATGCTCAACCACTGAGCCACACAGGTGAGCTAGATGTGCTACTTTTTACTTAATTGTCTCCTATGGGTTGACATCTAGATACTTTACTATTTAAAGCTATTAATAACATCCTTAGATGGGTGATATGTATATAGAGGTTCGCTACATTATACTGTTTACTCCTCATATTTGAAATTCTCCATGATAAAAGTCTTCTTAAGAAAACCACTAAGGTAAAAAATTATAATATCAGCATTTTTGTGAGAATTACTGTAAGGTGAATACTGGAAAATAGAAATACTGGGTTGAATAATATATGCATTTTAAAATGTACTATAATAAATAACACCAGACTGCAATGTTCACAAACAAGATTACTATTTACACATCCATTAATCTATAATAATAAAAGCATAATATGCTAATTAGATTGGACATCCTTCCGGATAACCTTCTGGACAAAGCTGGGGCTGTGAGGGAAGCCTGGGTCCCAGGTGCCAGAGGAAAGCTGGTGCCGGCAAACTGGGGAAGGGAGGCCTACTCTTGCAGGAATTCCATGCATCGGGCCTCTAGTCCTAAAGGTAGTAGCCATTTCCCCACAAATTTAATATTATCAAGCTTTCACATTTTTGCCAATATGCTGAACAAGTAATGATTTAATTTGCATTTCCCTGATATTTGACGAAGTTAGACCATTTTATGTGTATTTGTCAGCCACTCCTCTTTCTCTCCTATAAAAGAGTGTTTTCAAATGTTTCACTTGTTTTTCTGTGAGATTGCAAGCTTCTGTGTTTTTATAAAATCTCTCCAGATGAAGCTGACGTCAGCTATGTCCCTGTGCCAAGGCTTTAAGGGTTGTCGCTTTGAGCTCTGTTCGTAGCATTGGCCATGCTCCTGCTCACATTCTCTTTGGGGTCGCAGAGCTCCTATTTAATGAAACCGCACAGCCCCCACCCCTTTCAGAGTCACAGAAACCCTGGCCTCTCTCTAGGCTACTAAGCCTCTTGGACCGAAGTGATCTTTGTCTCTCCTCTCAGTCCACTAAAATATCCAATTTATCTTCCTTCCTTTCCTTCATCTCCCCTCTCCCTCCATTGCCTTCTAAGTGGGAAAGATTGGGAGCAATCTTTTGCTTGAAGATTTACCCTAGAGTTGTGGTTTTTGTTTTTGTTTTTTTGTTGTTGTTGTTTTTGTGTGTGTGGTTTTTTTTAAGTTCCTAGGAAGACTGTGCTTCTTAAAAGCAACCGGTCCTTTCATGATCTTTCTGGAAAAGCCTCCACCTTTTCCCTCAACTGGGCTGCTGGGGACAAACAGGTTGAGCTTAGCATGCAGGGGAGGCAGCTCACATTCCAACCACTGCTGCCTCAGCAGAAAAGCTCTTTTTAGGACGTTAAAGTCCTTTAATCCTGCCCTGCTCAAGACATTCGGGCTGCCCAGGCAGTCCAAAATTATTCTTAGTGTATTCTGACAGCTAACATTGGATTTAAAACTTTAACTGTTGTTCCTTTCAAGCTCCTCTATGGCATCTCGCTTGCTACTATTGTTTTCTTTAACTATTTCTCCTCCTCTCTACCCAGCCAGTGTGTAATAAAATCATAGCTCCACGGAGAACCTGAGCTTTTCCTATAGTAAGCAAAATGTCACTGCATAAAATTCTCCACTGTTTTTTTGAGCATTCCAGGCATATATTCAGTTCCAGAAACATTCACTGAGAACCTTCTATGTGTAAAATACATAAACAGCATCAGGGAGACAAAGATAATTAAAATGCATCCCTTGTCCTCCAGAAATTAGAACCTAATGGAGAGATAAAATAACTCTACAATGAGTCTGATTCTGCTAAATGTCATAATGGAAGTGTTATGGGAATAGAGGGGTGTTAGGGGAATATATCCCGCTGGAGAGCACAGTGAAGCCTGGGGTGCTGATGCCCTCGGGAGCGGCTGAATGAGGGCAAGCTTTTGAGTGTTGTGACCCCCAGAGGGAGGACTTGATCACTGTGCTATTTCTCATTTCTTAGTTTTTCTTGCGTACTAGTACTCACAATTGTTTTTCTTACTTGCCATTGTGGAATTCATCTTTAACCCAGAACAGAGTGAGAGGGAGATGGAAACGTTAGAATTTGGGTTCTGGAGCATCTTTAATCAGAATCTGTAAAAATGCTATCCCAAATAGTTTCTTTGGGCCAAGCGAGGAATGGAAACCACAGGCAAGCAGTCATATTTCAATGCCTTTTATTTCACTCTGCCTTGGTTTCCACAAAATCTTCTCATAAGAATGTCCTTCAAACAAGAGCTTTGGTACAGCCATTTATCTAATTGGTTTTTGCCTTTAAAGCTTTCACTTATTGGTAGGTATTTATGGCAAACCAAGTGCCAATTGCTTTTACATTCACCTCTGACTTCCACTGTTGCATCCTACAGTCTTTTCTCTAAAAAACCATTGATATGTCCTTAAAAAAAAAAAAATCAATCCTGCTATCCTTTGAGTAAAATACTCTGATGGTTTCATATTGCACTTGGAATAAAATCTAACTTCTTACCATGCCTATGAGCATGCCTTCAAGGTCTGGCCCCTGCATACTTCTCCATCCTTAATTATAACACCTTCCACAAGTTCCATTCTTCTGTAACTTAAACATGTTATGTTTATACAAGAGCCCAGTGCACAAAATTCGTGCATGGGGTAGGGGAGAGGGGCATGTCCCTCAGCCTGACCTGCACCTTCTCCAATCCAGGACATGCCTCTTGCAATCTGGGACTGCTGGCTCCTAACCAATAGTCTGCCTGATTGCCTGATTGCTCCTAGTAACCTCTGCCTGCTGGCCTGATTGCCCCTAACCACCTCTGCCTCGGCTCCCACCACTATGGTTTTGTCCAGAAGGATGTCTGAAAGATGTCTGGTCTAATTAGCATTTTACCCTTTTATTAGTATAGATAGACCTGAATAAATGTACCAGCTGTCCCTACTGCCCAGAATTCTCTGCCTCCAACTGGCTACTTCTTTTCATTCAAGTAACCGATCAAATGTTACCTATGAGGAAGATCTTATGAGAGCGTACAACCTAATACAGTTCCCTCTTACCCATAACTGTCAGTCTCTATCACTTCAATTTTCTTCATAGCCTTTATAACCATTTGATATTACTTTGATTATTTAGTTATCTAACTATCTTGTTTATCTGATATTTTTTTTCCAGTGCTTAGAATAATGCTTTGCACAAAAAAGATTTTCAAGATATGATGTTGAGTGAATGCAGGGTGGAACATCTTTCTCCCTTCAGGCACACTATAGGTAATCTAACCTTATATCCATACGTAGATGACCTCAAATATTTGGAACTTATATGTCACACTTACAAGAAACCCAGAGATCAAAAAAGAAATCATTAGAGAAATTTGAAAATATTTTTAAGTAAATTACAATAAAAATATCCAGCTGGAGTGGCTCAGTTGGCTCAGCCAAGGGTTGTCAGTTCTGTTCCCGGTCAGGAAACATGCCTGGGTTGCAGAATTGATCCCCATTCGAGGCATGTGTGGAGAGTGGTCAATTGATGTTTCTCTCTCTCTTTTTTTTTTCCTTCTTCTCTCTAAGCATGTCCTCAGGTGAGGATTAAAAAATATACACAACATCAAAATTTGTGGTGTACAGCAAAAGAGGCACCTAGAGGGAAATATGTAACCTTATATTAGAGGAGGAAAAAGGGCCAAAGCTATTGACCTTTAAAGGTGACCAAATGTCATCCATACATATGGTGGGATGACCCTTGATATTTTATCTCCCACCCAAAGAGCACCCCCTGAACCACAGACTTTTATATCCAGCTGCCCTTTTAGAAGACTAACAAGCATCTCAAATGTATGTCCAAAACAGAACTCTTGCTTTTTTTGCCCCAAAATGTTCCTTTTCTACTATCTGCATCTCAATAAATGACACCTTCGTCTTTACAGTTGCTTAAGTCCCGAATTTAAATCTTCCTTGATCCTTTCCTCTCACCTTCTAATTTCAATTTTCTCAGCATATTCTCTTAATTCTATATCTAAAATATATTCCAAATTGTGCAATTTAGAATTGGAACGGCCACAACCACTTACAAAGCAAAACTGTTCCCTGACTCAGAAAACAGATAAATTATAGCAGACCATGATGTGCAAATCAAATGGTCTAAGCTTAAGTTACAGCCATAGGCTCCAAAACAACTGTACAGTTGTAGTAGTTTTACACAGATTCTCTTATTCTAAGAATAAAGCCATTGACTGTTCTAGCAAGCCTAACAAATTCCCTGCCTAAACCACCCTATGCCTACTGTATCGCCTGTGAAATTCATGATGGTTATGACTTTTGATAATTAACTCCTTTTATTACTATGAAACATTTCTCTTTATCTGTGGTAAAACTCTTTGTCTAAAACTCTATTTCACTCTGACTTTTAAAAATAGATTATTGTGCCAAGACCTGTTTGGCTCAATGGATAGAGCGTTAGCTTGGGGACTGAGAGGTCCCGGGTTCGATTCTGGTCAAGGGCATGTGCCTTGGTTGCGGGCATATCCCCAGTGGGGGGTGTGCAAGAGGCAGCTGATCGATGTCTATCATCGATGTTTCTGACTCTCTATCTCTCTCCCTTCCTCTCTGTACAAAATCAATAAAATATATTTTAAAATAAAAAATAAATAAAATAAAATAAAAATAGATTATTGTATAGTATATCTTTGCCATCTGTTAACTTTCAACCTATCTATAGCTTTATATTTATTTATTGAAGTTGTTGGGGTGACATTAGTTTACAAGCCATACAGGTTTCACGTGTACAACTTAATAAAACATCATCTGCACGCTGCATTGCGTTCCCATTACCTCAAGCAAAGTCTCTTTCTGTCCCAATTTTCTCCATCTTTGCCCACCTCCACTCAACCCACCGCCCTTTCCCTCTGGCTGTCACCGCACTGTTGTCTGTCTATGTGCTATGTATCCCTGGTGTACAGTACATTTTTTGGTTAATCCCTTCACCTTCTTTCATCCAGTCTGATCTCTCCCTTCCTCTCTGACAGCTGTCAGTCTGTTCCATGTATCCATTCCTCTGTTTCTATTGTTTTTTGTTTTGTTTGTTTGTTTATTTTGTTCATTAAATTACACATATAAGTGAGGTTATAAGGTATTAGTCTTTCTTTGACTGGCTGATTCACTTAGCATAATAATTTCCAGTTCCATCCAGGCTATTGCAAATGCCTTTTTTATTCCATTGTGTAAATATACCACAGCTTTCTTAGTCACTCATCTACTAATGGGTACTTGGGCTGTTCCCAGATCTTAGCTTCTGTAAATAACACTGCAGTGAACATTGGGGCACATATATTCTTCAAATGAGCATTTCTGGATTCATAGAATATAATCCCACAATTGGTATCATTGGGTCAAAAGGCAGTTCCATGTTTACTTTTTTGAGGATACTCCATACTGTTTTCCACAGTAGCCGCACCAGTTACACTCTCACTAATAGTGCATGAGGGTTCTCCACATCCTCACCTTCACTTGTTGTTTGTTGATTTACTGGTGATAGGCATTCTGGCAGGTGTAAGATGATATCTCATTGTAGTTTTAATTGGTATCTTTCTGATGATTAGTGACGTTGAGCATTTTTTCATATGTCTCTTGCCATCTGTATGTCCTCTTTGGAGAACTGTCTATTCCGGTCCTTTGCCATTTCTTAATTGGATTGTTTGTCTTCCTGCTGTTGAGTTTTATGAGCTCTTTTTAACTCCTTATCAGATGTATTATTGGCAAATATGTACTATAAAGTGGGTTTCCTTTTCATTTTGTTAATGGTTTATTTTGCTGTGCAAAAGCTTTTAGTTTGATGTGGTCCCTTTTATTTTTTCCTTTCTTTCTTTTGCCCTAGGAGATATTTTGGCAAAAATATTGCCACAAAAGATGTCTGCGATTTTACTGCCTATATTTTCTTCTTGGGTTTTTATAGTTTTGTGACTTACATTTAAGTCTTTTATCCATTTTGAGTTTATTCTTGTGCATGTCTTTTATATACAGTAGATATTTTGTCTTCTTTTAAAAATTTTTTTAAAATATTTTTTTATTTATTTCAGAGAGGAAGGGAGAAGGAGAGAGCGAGAAACATCAATGATGAGAAAGAACCATTGATCGGCTGCCTCCTGCACACCCCCTACTGGGAATCGAGCCCACAACATTTTTCCCCCATTGATTTTGTTGTAGTTGGTAATCCTCACCAAGGATGTTGTTTCTATTGATTTTTAGAGAGAGTGGAAGGGAGGGAGGGAGGTGGAGAGAAAGAGAGAAACATCAATGTGTTTCAGTTGCCTCCCACATAGGCCCCCCCTGGTGGGTTGAACCAATATCCCAGATACGTGTCCTTGACTAGGAATTGAACCCATAACCCTTAGGTGCTGGGGAAGATGCTCTAACTACTGAGCACCCAGCCAGGGTTTGGCATGGTAATTTTTTATTATCTTGTTACTTTTTCTTTACGGTTAAGCAAATCCTAAAATATCCTATCCAGCATTTTTATTTGTTGTCTGTTAAGGTATTGGTCTAAATAACATGGCCTACCATGTTCCTGAAAAACCTAAAATCTTGATTCAATTACTTTCATTTATCTTTGCTGTCATTGATTTAAGTTGTCACTGCTATTTTTTTTAACTGACCCATTATAATAATAATCTACCTTTTCTGTCTGTCTCTCTTCTTCAATTAATTTTCTTTTTTTTTAAATATGTTTTTATTAATTTCAGAGAGAGGAAGGGAGAGAGAGAGAGAGAGAGAGAGAGAGAGAGAGAGAGAGAGAGAGAGAGAAACACTGAGAAGATTGAGCCTGAGCCCGGCACATGCCCTGACTGGGAATTAAACCAGCAACTTCCTGGTGCCTGGGTCAATGCTCCATCAACTGAGCCACTGGCTGGGTTCCATTAATTTTCTTTTATTTTTTAAATCTTTATTGTTGAAAGTATTACAAATGTCCCTCTTTATCCCCCATTGACCCCTTCTAGCCTGCACCCACCCCCCCAACCAGGGATTATGCATATATTCATACAAATTCTTTGTCCAGGGATTATGCATATATGCATACAAATTCTTTGTTTAATCTCTCCACTCACCCATTCCCTCTTTCCCTCTGAGATTCAACAGTCTGTTCCATGCTTCTGTGTCTTCGGATCTATCTCAATTAATTTTCAATCCTGCTGTCAGGAAGTTCTTTCTAAAATAGAGATTTAATCATGTATCTCCTTAAATGTTTCCAATATTTTGTCCTTTTATCTTTTCCCTGGAGATGCTGTTGTTTAGTCTTCCTGCAATGTCCTTCTGTCTGTGGTTTACCTGTTAAATTGTCCTTCAAGTTTCAGCTCAGCTAATTGTCTTTTCTGAAGACTTTCTATGTCCTTCTGTTATGGGTATACTGTGTTCCTCCAAGATTCATATGTTGAAGCCCTAATCCCTAGTCCCTCAGACTGTGACTGTGTTGGAGGTACCGCCTTCAAAGAGGAGATTAAGTTAAAATGGAGCCTGTAGAGTGGCTCTAATCCAATACAACTGGAATCCTTATTAGGAAAGGAGACTAGGACAGTGGAGAGACACCGGGTCTGCAAACACACAGAGAGGAGACCGTGGAGGACTCAGTGAGAAACAGCTCTCTGCCAGCCCAGGAGAGAGGCCCCAGGAAGTACCAAATGTGGACTTTCCTTGGACTTCCTGTCTCCGAACTGTGACAACATAACTGTCTGTTGTTTAAGCCACCCACTTTGTGGTGTTTTGTAATGGGAGCCCTAGAAAACTAATATACACCACTCCTTCCAACCCGGAAAGTTAGACACTCCTCTTCCGTGCTTTCGAGAGGCCTTTTATACTAGTACAGCTCCATGGTGGCCTGATCACCTAATATTGTTTGTTTTTGCATGCTTGACTCACCACTGTTTCTGAAAATTGGAGTTTTCTTAAGAAAACAAACAAACGTGATTTGAATGAATAATTGGTTCTCAAAATGAGAGACAAGAGGAGGATTACCCTCTAGGAAACTAATTGAAATATTAATGGATTGCAGACCAGCCAGAACCCAAGAGTGACCCTGCAGAGATCCTCAACATCAGAAGCCACAGAACATTTAACTTTCTCTTGGCACAAATGTTAAGAGAGTACTATTCGTGGTGGTAGGAGAAACTAGGTAGGGTTCAGGAAGGAAAACAGAGAATGGCAGTGCTTGAATTAATGTCAGACTGCTTCTTACTGAATTGGGTGATGAAATAGTTACATAAACCTAGCAATCTCTGAGTGGTTTTTTCCCTGAAGTCTTCACTCACTAGAGAAGTATGTGAGATGAGCATTAGGATGGGAAAAATACAAATAGTTCAACACTGTGGTCAGGCTCATTAGGTACAATCCCTTAGCTCTACCAATTACTAGCTTAAAATTTCTAAGCCTCAATGTCCTCATCTGTAACATGGGAATGACAGTGCTTATAGTGTTTACAGGGTTGTTTTGAGGGTTTAATGACATCATTCATGTGAAGGACTAACCTTGTAAGCATTTAATGAATATTAGCTGTCGCCAGCCAGCGTGGCTTGGTGGTTGGGTGTCGAACTGTGAACCAGGAGGTCATGGTTTGATTCCTGGTCGGGGCATGTGCCTGGGTTGTAGGCCTGATCCCTGGTGGGGGACGTGTGGGAGGCAGCAGGTCAATGATTCTCTTTCATCATCGATGTTTCTAGCTGAAATCAATAAAAATATATTTTTAAAAATAAATAAATATTAGCTGTTGTTATGATAAAATGTTAGCACTCTATTCAGTTGAGTATCTATAACTTTAGGTATATCTTTAGAGGAGAACCCCCAGCATCCTTCAGTAAGTGGCAGGAAAAAAGTTAGTGGCACACAAATGCCAGGTGGACTTACGTTTAAAATGCCCTGAGTATACTTCTGCCTGAGTATGTTTTTACAGAATTTAAAGTCACATACAGCTGTTTTATCACTATTAAGACTCACAAAAAATGCAGCCCATTTACAGAAGCTTGTTCTTCAAAATAACACAAGAGCAGACAGGAATTATGTTCTAATGTAAGAAATTCCACTCACTGGTACTTTCTCAAGCATGACTCCAAAAATACAATCACTTTGGGGGTCATCTATTGGGTTCTCACGCTTTAAGATTCAGATTTGGAAAGGAGCCCCTCTGGTACAGTTACAGCAATCACAATGGCTTTCCTGGATAAAAATCTCTGTGGGTACGTGCCAATCAGGGAAGTGCACAGGAATCCAACCCTTTGAAGCACTTCAACAGCAACTTTGGGGAGTGTGCAATATTTGTTTTCTGTCCTGGGTGAGATTGTCCTGCTTGCAATCCTCCAAGCTAAATGCACAGTGGGTGGTTACCTGGGTGACAGCTCGTAAACGAAGCAGTTGCTTTGCAGCTAGCTGAAGGATTTGTGCACTCAGAATCAACTTTAAATATATTGTAAAGGTGCTTTGAGCTGTGCAACACCGGAAAATAAGCAAAGAAAACAATCTAAATCTACGCTGCTTTTAAATGGATCTCTTGTTGAAGTGTGGTTGACAGCTGTCCCAGAAATAAGTGCCACCGTGACTTAGGAGGATGTTGACCGCTGTTTGGATTAATGTCTCTTCAGCTGTGTACCAACTCCCTCGGCAAAACACACCATAGGTAAGCCAAATCTCCTCTTTTCATCATGTTTTAGATAATACCATATTTGTAACTTTTTTTTTTCTCTTCAAAGGATATCTCAGAGGAGGAATATCAGATGAGTGGATAGAGAAAACTCAAATAATTATATCCTTAGAGTTGTTGTGATAAACTTTTCCAATGAGACAACTCCTTGAAATCCTTCACACAAATGCCTCTAGACCAAGTGGTCAGCAAACTCATTAGTCAACGGAGCCAAATATCAACAGTACAATGATTGAAATTTTTTTGAGGGCCACATTTTTTAAACTTAAACTATATAGGTAGGTACATTGTTATTAACTTAATTAGGGCACTCCTAAACTGGCCTTTGCTAAAAATTCAAGGGGTCAAAGAGCCGCATGTGACTCACGAGCCGCAGTTTGCTGACCACTGCTCTAGACCATAGGCTAAACTGGTAAGAACAAGAAAAGTATATAAAATTGCTTCCATTGAATTATACCCAGGCAAATCTTTTCTTTTAATCACCAAAATATGTGTTCAATTTACATAGTGTAAACCCCCTTGGAACCATTCAGTATATATAATACGTGTTCTTGGCCAAATTTTCTCAAAATGAAAGAGGAGTCCCATTGCTTTCAGTCTTAATTTATTAAGATTCCAAATCAAATATACAGTGTAATAAAAAGATGTTGTTTTACAATTAGATTCACCATAAAGGAGACTGGGCTTCCATAGATGCTAAACCAGAAATCCTGTGCAATGAAATATTGCTTAAAAGTCATTGTTCAAAACAACCCTAAAGGAGAAAATTGAGAAAAGTTTTCTTATGAAAAAACTTAAAATGGAAATGTACAGACAGAAGATCACAGCGGAAATGGAACGCACTAATGAAAGCAATATGGGTCCATCCATGTTAATGGAAAGAGCAAAGTATATATAGGCATACTGCTGTATGTCATTCTTGTCTTCTTCCAGTTGCCACTGAGTGTGTGAGGCGATGGATGACCATGTAATGACCACATTGCCCACTATTGTAGCGATTGGATTTAACAACTTTTGGGTTGTGGTTGGGTTGAAATTTTAATTTTTTACTTAGATGGCAGATATTACTTGTAAAATACTCTAATTTATAAGTTACATTAAAAATTAAAGCACATAAAGTCCAGCATAGAGAATATGGTCAATAATAATGTAATTAGTATGGTGTCAGATGGGTACTAGACTTATCAGAGTGATCACTTTGTAAGTTATATAAATGTCTAAATCACTATGTTGTACACCTGAAACTAATATTGTATGTAAAATGTAATTGAGAAGTAAAAAAAAAAAAAAAAAAATTTAAAGAATTAAGCCACAACCTCATAACATACATTGTCTTTTCATTGCTAGGGGTAATAACCTTGAAAAAATACTTTTGGGGTCTTACTTCCAATTTATGAATAAAACTGGTAATACAAATGTGTGTTTCTTGTCCAGTTGTGACTTGTATATCTGATTTCCAGCTTTATTGAAGAACAGGTTTCGATTATCCTTTATTTCTGAAAATATTTCTTTTTCCTAAAAAGATATTGCAAATACTGTTGCATTTTCAAAATAAGTATACAAATCCAAGTTGCGAAGCAATTTGTGGGACAGATAGGTATCCTAGTGTTTAAACTTTCTGTGGCCTGGTTTTGAATGTATTGTCTCTCCGTTTAGCTTTTAATAAAGTACACGGTGCATTTAACGCTAATGACTAGGATAATGATGATGAAGGGACAGCAATCAACCAAATGTCTGCTTCCCTGGCAAGAGCTTAGAGAAAGCAGTCAGACATAACCATTCTGGAGAACCCGCCAGCAGTATTTGGTGAAATTAAATACACTCAGCCCATTCACCTCAGAGAAACTTGGGCATGATGCGAAACAAGGCCTGAACAAGGATATTTATCACAGTATGGCTTGTGGCGTGGGAAGCTGGAGGCCCCTTCGCTGTCCATCTCCAAGGAAAGGGATAATAAGATAGTGTGGTGTTGGACATGATACAGCCATCAGAAAACCAGAGGTCCACATGAGTACAGGCTAAAGCTTAAGAACAGTGGTAACTTAATAAATAAGCAACCAGACCTGGCCAGTGTTGCTGAGTAGTTAGAATGTCGGCCTGCACACTGAAGGGTCTCAGATTTGATTCTCTGTCAAGGGACTCTCCCTACTTTTTGTTTTAATTAAAAAAACAAAAAAACAAATAGACTTCTAAAGAAGACTTTATTTTCTAGAACAGTTTTAGGTACACAACAAAATTGAGTAGAAAACACAGAGAGTTCCCATATATTGTCTGAACCCTCCAAACAAGCCTCCCCACCATAGACATCCAGCACCAGAGTTGTACATTTGGTACAATTAATGAACATACATTGATATGTCATTTTATCCAGAGTTCAGAATTTACATTAACGTTCACTCATTTTTTAAAATATATATTTTATTGATTTTTTTTTCCAAAGAAGAAGGGAGAGGAATAGAGAGATAGTTAGAAACATCGATCAGCTGCCTCTTGCACACCCCCTACTGAGGAAGTGCCTGCAACCAATGTACATGCCCTTGACCGGAATCAAACCTGGGACCTTTCAGTCTGCAGACGCTCTATCCACTGAGCCAAACCTGTTTCGGCAGAGTTCACTCTTGATGTTACACGTTCTAAGGGTCTGGACAAATGTAGAACATGTACACATCATTTTGTATCACACAGAGTAGTTTCACTGCCTTGGAATCCTCTGTGCTCTAACTATTCAACACCCCTCCCCCACCCTGGGCCACCACTGACCTTTTTATTGTCACCAGGATGCACCTTCCATCCCCCATCCTATCTATAACCCCTCCCCCTGCCTTTCCCTCTTAAGCATTTGGGTGATTTCTGTCATTAGACAACTTCTGGGAATAGTTAGTGATTAGAATCCAATCCATAATCTTTCCTGCAATTCATGTCATTTTCTTTTCTTTTTTTATTTTTAATATATTTTAAAGAGAGAAAGAGAGAGAGAGAGTTAGAAACATCGGTGAGAGAGAGACATCGATCAGCTGCTTCTTGCACACCCCCTACTGGGGATCTGCCCGCAACCAAGGGACATTCCCTTGACTGGAATCGAACCTGGGACCTTTCAGCCCGCAGGCCTATGTTCTATCCACTGAGTCAAACCGGTTTCGGCAATTCATGTCATTTTCTAATTGGCATTTATCATTACTGCTTATTCCTTTTAAGTTTCCTGCACTAAATACTAGTGTTCCCCCAAATTTCTAATGGAGAATAAATTGAAATAGAGAATCAATTCCTCAAGTCTTTTCCTACTTTTGCTCAAAATGATGTTACATGATAATAACAACAATACTATAATAATAATAACAGCAATAATATCCAACGTTGATTACCTGTTTACTATGTGCCATTCACTATTCTAAAGGCTTTATACATATCCTGTCTAATTCCAAACAACACCATTAGAACATTAGTATTAGTATCTATATTTACAGATGAGAAAAACAAGGCACTGGAGAGACAGGATAGTGAGAAGTTAGGAAAATATCTGGGCAAGGGAATGGAGAAACTGAGACAAAAAAATTAAACAAGGCCAAACAATTAGAACTTTTTATAGCCACCTGGTGAATTGAAAGACCTATCTCCCCTAACCAAGGACACTCCCTAACCAGAAAATACATAACTTAAACCATGCTGGTCAGGGAAATAGAGAACAGAGATCCTAATAATGCCATTTGTGCCAGCTAATGCAAGCACAGAAGATGTCTGAGGAACACATAACAACAAAAAACACACACGAAACCAGATCCAAACACAGTCAAGATAAAGAAAAACAATAAAACAGGCCAAATAATGAGTCAGCATATTAAAAATTGCACCTGGGAAGCTCATGAATATTCTGCTGAAATCTCCCCTAAAATTCTCACCTTCAGAGAGATAAAACCCCCAGAACAAAGGATATCAGCCAGGCCTTGCCCTTGAGTTCGCCCATGCCCCTTCCTGGGCATGAACTTTATTAGCACCACGCTCTAACCAACTGAGCTAACCGGCCGGTTTGGGCATGAACTTTAATTTCTTCCTAAATTCTAAAGGTACCCACGAGGAGGAGGAACAACCAGAGGAGCAGAGGACAGTGGCAGCTCGACCACGGCTCACCCACTGATCCTGTCTCCAAGACTCCTTTTTTCTCTGACTTCCCAGTGAGCTCACAGCAGCCCCAGCTTGGCTCAATCATTTCCTATCACATTTCTAGGTAGCCAAAGCAGAGTCCCGCCCAGGCTCTCACCCATTGCTTCTTCTACCCTAATTGCTTCTTTGTTTCACAGTCCCCTTCTGGACTTGTGTTGGGAAGTCTTTTCTACAGGAAGTTGAGAACCCACACACTACTACTCTGTTGCTGACCTCATTCCGAAAAAGAAAATGCCTGCTTCCTCCTGCATCACATCCCTGAGCTGCCCAACCCCATCCTCTTGGCCCCATCTTTCATTATCTATGGCCAATGTGTCACAGATCCTCTTAGGCTTAATTTTCAATTTTTTTGTTTCAATTATCTGTGATAATAATCTTCCTCAAGTACCAGTGTTCCTAAAAGGCAATACTCAGAACTTCCCCTGGCCTTCCCAACCTATTCAGAGTGTAAACTCCCACCAGCTCCACTCTCTCCTCATTGACCCTGAGTATTGCCCTATGTTCATGCTTTTCCCCCTGCCAAAACTGCCCTTTCTCTTCCACTCTGAGTCTCCAAATATTACTGATACCTTTCTTATCATGGAGTGCTCCAGCCCACATGGCCATCACATTTCTCTGACATCTGTAAGATTCAATATCTATTGTTTGCTTTGATAATTATGTACTTTCTTGTATTTTGTCTTAACTATTTTATATTATGTTCTATGTGACAGGTCTATGCTGAAAGATAATAGCATCCTCTTAAATGAATGGATGAATTTATCAAACAATACTAACTCTGGGGTGAAGTACTTATTCTCTTTGAGAAAAAAAAGGTTTTATGTACTTTAGCCCATGAATTCTGAAGGCATTTATGTATTGAGAAGATTAAAAGACCAATTGTAGATCTTTTCTTTTTTTTTTTTAGCTTTTCCCCCACAAAGTTGTAGTATGAAATGAGCCTTTTGCTTTTCTGCTTTCAACCAAATGCCAGCTCACTGCAAATAAATTGCCCATTCAATGAAATAACATGGTGACTATGGTGCCAGAGCTGGAATTGGAACATAGAGTCTGACAAAGGAGTTTATGCTTTTCCAACAGAAGAGGCTCCATAGGATAGTAGGTGGTTTGGTGATTTAAAAAAATGCAATTTAAAAAATATTTCAATGATTTTGAATACTGAGCCGGGATATTTGAAATTAGGACTTCCTTGAATAATCTAGAATGGTGGTGCCACCAGGCTCATCAATGACTCATCCTGAGTTGCATTATGGAGGTTACAACAGCAGGAGGCATAGAATGTCCCTGCTATTGAGGAGTTTACAATATTATTGGGAAGATTGGACTTTCAAAAAGAAAATAATTTAGGGATTTTAAAAACAATGCTAAAGGAAATGAAACCCTACAAGAACTTGCACCAATAGAACAAACCAATACTTTGTAGATAGTATCTCAGATCCTTACCAACCATTTGAAAAGGGGTATATCATTTCCATTTTCATGTTGAGGGGATAAAGTTCAGAGAAGCTGAGTGACATGCTCAAGGTTACACAGTTGATAATCTGTGGATGAGGGATTTGAGTTTGGGTCTAAAACTTGTGCTCTTTCCATTCTTATGTTGATCATCCTTTCTTATCCTGCACCACAGCAGATCTTGAAAAGTGGTAGTAAAATTATTACTGTTTCCAACTTAAAATACATGGTGGGGCAAAAGTAGGTTTACAGTTGTTCATGTGGAAAATAATTCAATAATTAATAAATAAAAATGCAAGAATAAACTGTTTCACATACTTACACTGTAAACTTACTTTTACTCCACCCCGTATGTGTGCAAAGAACCAAAATTGGTGGGATATGGGGTTTTCTCCTTTTTAAAAATTGTCTTTAAAAACTGTTATAGTATTTTATACATAAAAGAAAGAAATGAGACTTACAGATAGACTTCGTTACATTTGAATTACCCACTGCTTTGTTATCTCTCATGTAATTAAGTTGTTTATTTTTTCTTAAAGGCAATTATATGGAATGAACAAGATGAATAAAAATAAATTGATTCATGATTTGCTGGAAATAGTTTCAAGAGGTGATGTGGAACACATCTGTGACCATATTACTAAAGTCCATTCCATTCTTGGAAACCTTGATTTTCAGCATCCAAAGACTGGGAATACACCTCTCATTACTGCAGCAGAAGAAAATCTAACAGAGGTAATGTGTGGTGATACTCTTCTAACTAAGGATTCCAAGAGGAGATGTTTGGGAAGAGCATTATCACCCAACTCCATGAAAGAATGTCTGAAGGCAGAAAGCAGGAGGTGGGGGATGGATGTGGGGAGAAAGAGTGAGGGGCAACTGGAAGGAGAACTGAGGGAACCTACATAATCTAGACAGTTACCATCTTAATTTCTTCCCCTACTCAGTCAACAGAATACTAGACTTCATGTTGGATACCAAGTTGAATCAAATGCAGATGTCACCTTTGAAGAGCTTACGGTCCAGTGGGACCACATAATGGGGCCTAAGTTTTTTCCTCCTTTCCACTCCCTACTCTCAGCTTCATCAGACCTAGAAAAGTGTACTCTATTCTAACAAATGCATATAATCTGGAAAGTAGGGAGAAAGGAGTAAATAAATAACAGTAAGATGGACAAGGACACAAGATTGTCCTTTTTATTCTAGTTTTATATCCATCGAGTGTCTCACCCATCTAGGTGCTTATTAAATGGATAAACTAATGATTAAATAATCCATTTGGGTCTTATTGATCATTTATACCATTGTGTGTGGGAACTTATAAGACTCTTTTTAAGAATGCAGTTGAGGGTGAGGGTATGTACTGGGAGGTGGGGTGGCTGGGGAGTGGGGTGAAGAGGTCAATGGGGGGAAAAGGACACTTATATAATACTTTAAACAATAAAGAATTTAAATTTTAAAAAAAGAATGCAGGTGATCTCTGGCAGGGTGGCTTAGTTGGTTAAAGCGTTATCCCATACACCAAAAAGTTGAGGGTTCAATCCCAGCTAGGGCACATACCTAGGTTTTGTGTTCGATCCCTGATTGAGAGGCAACCAATTGATGTTTCTTCTCTCTCTCAAAATTAATAAAAAATTATCCTCATATAAGGCTTAAAAAATGCTGGTGACAGTGAGAACAATATGAGCACTTGAAATTGGAGATTGTCAGCAAGAAGGGAGCTATAAGGGGAATAGAAAAGGGCTTAGCATGGGAAAACTACAGCGAAAAAGACAAATTTCACTCAACTGCACAGGATGGCACCTCTACAAGTTCTTGGGAATCTAAATGCAAATCCTTAACCCTGCTGGGCACTTCAGTTAGCCTCTCTCTTGATTAATTCTTAGCTTTTCCCCCTCTTTTGATTCTTTTCCATTAATACCTTTTAAACAAATTCTTAAATGTTATGTATGCTTTTTAAAAAGAAGCATGTGGCCCTAGCTGGTTTGGCTCAGTGGATAGAACATTGGCCTGCAAGCTGAAAGGTCCCAGGTTCAATTCTGGTCGAGGGTACATGCTCGGGTTGTGGGCTCCATCCCCAATGGGGGACTTGCAGGAGGCAGCCGATCACCATGATTTTCTCTCATCATGGTTGTTTCTATCTCTCTCTCCCTCTTCTTTCCTCTCTGAATCAATTAAAGTGTGTGTGTGTGTGTATATATATATATATATATATATATATATATATATATATATAATATGTGTGAACAACTTAAAGAAAAATGAGACCAGTGTCCATATACCCACCAGCCAAGTCAAAAATCAGAACATAGCCATGCGTCAAAAGCCTTTTATCTGCTCCTCCTGAATTGCATTCCCCATTCTTTATAATCATTATCTTGAATTTTGGGTTAATCATTTCCTTAGTTTTGTTACTTTTGCACATAATCCTAAATAATTCGCTGTTTACTTTTCCTGTTTTTGAATTTTATAAGAACAAACCTGCACAGCATGTGTCTCTATAACTTACTTCTGTTCATTATTATGTTTTTTGAGATTCACCCACTTCAACACATGTAGCTGTGGTTTTTCATTTTTATTGCTATTTAGTATTCCATTTATGCACAACTTGTCTATCTCACTTTGATGGACAGGTGGGCAGTTTCTATATTTCGATTGTTGCAAACAGTGATGCTCTTTCCCATTAGCATTTAATATACTGAGATATCTCCCTTCTGATGACACATAAATTAACAAACACCTTCACTGAGCTCACATCCTTCTCCGACCACTTTCATTCCTCTTTCAGGCCTCTTCAGATTAGCCTGATGCAATTTATTGGGTTCTTGGCATAAAAAAAACACACACATGGTCAGAAACAATAGCATTTGCCAGAGTATTATCAGTTTTATGTCAGTTACCCAATTCCCACAGGATGATTGGAAGGGAACCAATCTGTGACCTCTGCTCAAACAGTGAATTGTATTGCAGGAGAGGAACCCTAAATTTATGGAAGCCATATCTTTTATAATGGACATTCAGCAAACCTTCTCTTTGCTCCAGAAGGAGATACTATCTCTAGCCAAGGTTATTCACTGTACAAACACTACATGAATAAGCTTGAAAAGAAAGTCTGGTATACTAATCTACCAACAGAGACTGGGCCCAAATCCAGCAAGTTGTCTCATACAACATCTAAGGAAAGCTACTACATAGGTCCCTAAGCAGCAGAATGAGGCCACACTGAGGCTAGCCTCAACCATGCCTGATGCACAAAGTTCGTGCAAAGGGCTCAGCCCCCACCCTCTTGGCCTCCTCCACCGAAGCGGCTGCCTCTGCCTCAGTCCCTACCACTGTGGCTTTGTCCAGAAGGACATTCAGAAGGACATCCTGTCTAATTGCATATTATCGATATGTTTTTATTGTTATAGATTGTAATAGCTAGCATTTGCTTCAGTTCCCTGAGCCCCAATTTCCATAGAGCAACATAGAGAGGTGATACATATACATACAGAGGATTGGATTATAAGAGAGGAACGCTGAACTTGGGAAACCTGAATCTTTTATATTAGCCGATAAGTAAGTCTTCCCAGTGCTCCAGAGGGAGACACTGTCTGTCTTCCAAAGTTGCTCACTCTACAACTATCTTTAAAAACGAAGTCTAAAACAAAGGTGGTTAATGCCTCTGCCATTTCCCTTGTTCCTCACCATCATATCTCCATGATCTCTTTGGTCTCCCAACTTCCACTCTTCCCTACATCAATCCATTTCAGCAGCCAGAGTGATTTTAAAAATTACTTATCTGATCATGTTATTTCTCTGCTCAAAATTTCTACTGGCTCCTCACTTCCCTGAAGATTTTAACATTAATTGCCAAAAAGGGGTTGGTAAGGCCTTTCAATTTAGCTACTGATGACTTCATCATATCTCCTACTCCTGCTTCCCCATTCTTGAGATCCAGCCATACATTCCTCCTTCCAGAGCTTTGAATGTTCTTTGTCTTCTTGTCCACTGAGTTAGTTTGGGCTCCCATAACAAACATACCATAGGCTTGGGGACTCAAACAACAGATATGTATTTCCTCATAGTTCTGAAAGTTGGGAAGTCAAAGATCAAGGTTCTGGCTGATTCAGTGTCTGATGGGAACTCTCTTCTTGGCTTGGCAGAAGGAGACACAGAGAGAAGGAGAGAGAGGGAGCAGGAGGGAGAGACAAGCAAAGAGAGAGAGATAATGTCTCTTCTTACAAGGACATTAATCTATCAGATCAGGGTCTTATTCTTATAATCTTATTTAACCTTAATTATTAGAGTTCCTCTCTCCAAATACAATCACATTGCTTGTTAGGGCTTCAACATATGGATTTTTAAGAGAGAATTCTGTCCATAGCATTCACAATACTTTGTTCATACTATATCCTTTGCTTGAAACAATCTTTCCCAGCAGTCTTTGCCTAGTTAACTGAGTCTGATTCCACAGTTCTCAACTTAGACATCACTTTCTCCAGAAAGTCTTCCCAGCCCTTCTAAGACAGCTGAATAGTTTCTTCTATGAGCCCACTCAGCTTTCTGTATTTATCCTATCATTGCATATATCACACTGTGTCGCAATTGCCTTTTTATCTGTCTCTGTTCCTCACTATATTGTAAATGCCTTAAAGGCTGATCATCTGTTTTGTTCATTGTTGGGGTCTCAGCACCAAGAACAGCTCTTTACACATGCACTAATCACTCAGACCATATTTGTTGAATAAATTAAGCCTCCATCATTTTAAACAGAGTTCATTCTTTCCCTAGAAATACTTGTAACATTCAATAATCTATAATCCTGAGTTTTTGGGTTTGATATTCTAAACCAGTGTTTTTCAACCTTTTTTGGGCAAAGGCACACTTGTTTCATGAAAAAAATCACGAGGCACACCACCATTAGAAAATGTTAAAAAATTTAACTCTGTGCCTATATTGACTATATATAAAGTAATTCTCTTGAATAGGAATCAAATAAACACAAAGAAAGTATTTTATAATTACTTTATTATGAAATATTAAGTAAACAAAATAGTGAAAAATTATAAAATTCTTGTCTTGTCTTGTCTGCACCTACGGCACACCAGGCAACGCTGTTCTAAACTACAGATGATACTAATAGGAGTTGAATGTGTTATGTGAATTTAACATGAAATACTCACAGACCACCAGTTTAAAAAAACTATAGTATCCTCACACCACCCACATCATGGAGATTTTTTAAAAAAATGCAAATAGCAATCACCTGCTTCCAAGTCAATTCTTTATTCTTACACCCCTTTTAATCTCCTTTCCTATATCATGAATCGAAGCCATGTATATCTAAGTAAGTTTCCCACTCAGCCCTGAAAACACCATTGGTACTCAAAAATGTGAAATAAGATTGTTGTGGTATTGCAGGTTGTTGAGTTTCTTCTGGAAAGGGGAGCAGATATCACCCTTTGCAATTATGACAATCGAACTGCAGTCCATGTGGCTAATTGTGACATCCAAAGACAGCTCTTGGCCACCATTGGAATCCAGGCTCCCCAAATGCAACTTCTGCGAAGTTCATGGCAAGGTGATCTTGAACAACTTCAGCAATTGTTGGTCAGTCAAATCTAGGTTAACTTCTACCTTTGGGTGGGGGGTGGGTGGTAAGAAGGGCACAGACTACATATGACTTCTTTTAAAGAAAAATAACTTCTTTTCAAAAGAAAATGTTCCAAGACATTTCAGGCAGGAAATATGAGAAAGAAACAGAATCAAACAGGACACTGGGGTGGAAAAACAAGACAATAAAAGAACAAAGCAGCAGCTTTTGTTCCTTCCTATAGCTGGAAGCTAGAAGTCGGCAGCACCCGGGGAAATGATGCCCTCCCAGGGTGCCCGTGGAGAGCCACTGTCAGCTTGCTCAGAGGTATTCCCTAGACATCGGTGCCATTTATGCAGCTGCTGTTTAGATCTCTCTGGACTAGTTGCAGTTATTAGCTTTACCTTGAAAAGGGAACCAGAGAGCCGGTGCTTTGCATAATATTTAGCTGTGACTAAAGGAGTTAAGCGAATACATTTTTTAAGTGTTTTCATCTTAGGGTATTGATCTTCTTGTTTAGTTTTTCTAACCATTGATATTCTTTCCCAATAAAGATTGCAAAACCATATGCATAACCAAGGACACTAATTATTGGTGGCCACTGCTTACTCTTGGCATTTACCCTCAGAGATGCTGTCAGATCACATGACCTTCTCACTGAAAGAAAATCAATGGCTGCTAGGAAACCAGTTTCTTCTATTCCCTTATGGTAGAGACACAAATAGATAAAGGAAAAGTGAACAATATTATTGTCACCCAGAGTTCAAGAAAACATACAACAAAATCCAAAGGACTCTACATTTTTTGTTGTATTAAATGATCATCTAAAATCGCCATATGTCATGAATTCTGGCTTAGAATTTTGTTTGAAAGACAGTAGATTTTATTGTATTGGTATTTGCAACATACACATAATTGTAATCCAATGTCTGTTTACTTGATCATGTTTTTCACCCCTAAAGATTGGCAGCCGAGTTTTAAGAAACTAATGTCTATAACTGGACCCCAGAGCCTAATCCTACAGATTCTGAATTAATGTGTGTTGTAAGACTACAAAATTAATGTGCTGTTGTAAGGTTCGAAATGTTCATGTTGGTCCTAGCTAATAATAAACATCGATAGAAGAGGTGCTTTCTTTTCAGAGACCGAAGGAAAAAAAAGTTAACTAATTAATTCCCAGAACACCACTCTGAGGTAATAGCATTATCTCTAGTTTGTCCCTAGAGAAACTGAGGTAGAGATACTATGTTCATACGGCATAAAGTGAAATGGAGGTGAAAATTAAGGAGTTACTTTGGTCTATGAAATAGACAATTTTGATAATTTGGCTTTCCAGTAGCTTTTCAGTTTTGAGTTATTCAAATTAAAATTTTAATTAATTTAAAACAACAATTAACTTCTATATATCTCATTTGATTATATAAGTACAGTTAAATTGGTGGCCTTACTATTGTAACTCAGTCATCATTCCACAAACATTTATTGAGCATGTGTCTGACACTCTGCTCTCCGATCACCAAAACAACCCTGCAGGGAACACGCTATTATTCCTGCGTTATAGCTGAGGACTGTGAAGGCCAGTGAGGAGGGTTGCCAGGTTTTGCAAAAAAAAAAAAAAAAAAAAATAGAGGACAGTCAGTTAAATTTGAATTTTAGAAAAATATCACCCCCCATTTTTTTTTTTTTTTTTTTGGTATAATTATGTCCTGGATGAAAATTATTCATTGTGTAACTGGTGGCATCCCTTATTTTATCAGGGTAATTTAATCACTTTTTAACAGAGTGTCCTTGATATATCTCTATCAGGGAGGTTAACCAACTTATAATAGAAAGCTAAAATTCACCCCCCATGTCTGTCTGCCTCTCAGGCCTGTGTTCTTTCAATTCATCGGCTCCCTCCCAATATACTTATTGAGAAAGAAGGTATTGAAGTCAAAATAAGAATTTGGCCAAGCAATGAAAATGCAAAGATTAGAATAAATAGACATTCAGAAAAGCATAACGTAAATAACGCTTCACGTTTTTAAAGGCATCTGAAGAGTTCCTGGATGTAAATTTCCCAAACCAGCATGGCCTGACCCCTCTGATGCTGGCTGTGAGAGACGTGGACCTGTTTGAGAGTCTTGAGATGTCAGCCGTCTACAGACCTGCGGAGGTTCTGGCTGAGCTCCTCAGGCACCGCGCGTGAGTAGGAGGGGACACAAAAGGGACTTGATAGTTGCAAAGTGATGCACAGATGCTAGATGTTGCTATCTGTTATTTTTATTACATTGGTCCTTTGTTTTGTTTATTAAATATTCTTTTTTTATCTACCTTCAGGATACCCAACTACCAGGTCATTAGGGCATCCTGAGGTGTTGCATTTTGATGTTTTTATAAGAAAGCTTTTAAAGCATAAGACACATTTTTTTGAACACCCACAGCTAGTTAGAATAATTAATTTATCTAATCAAAATAGCAAGATTTTTTTTGGCACCAATTGGGATTAGAGTTGGAAAGGAAAAATACAACATGCAATTTGGACAGCTGATTGCATTATACTTTGCTATTTGTTAAACATGGTTTAAAATACTTACTCTTTTGGTAGTTAGTGGAAGTGTCAAATAATTCTGTAGTATGTAGCTCCCTACCCTCAAGATGTTACTAATTATTTTGGAAAGCATTGTCCATTGTCTAAAGCAATTTATAGTAGTGATTTCCAGTTACCCAGAAATTACTACATGCCAACATGTTCTTTTAGAAGGGGGCAAAGAAAATAAGTCAGAGGTTAACAAAGTCTCTCATGTTAGAATTGGTTTCCTAATGCTGTTTGTTACCTAGATAGCTTGTCATCAAATAAGAACAGATGGCCCAAGCTTTTTCATATGGATTGTGTTATGGAAAAAATAAAGGAAAAGGGGTCTTCAAAAAGAAAAGTATACTTTAGAATGTGAGCTATTTCTAAAATATTAGTATTAGAGGTTGAAGATGGAAGTTTGACGCTACCTCAGAATTTAGTGTTGAGAAACATCTGAGGAGATTGTTAAAAATAGAGGTTACTAGATACCACCCCAGAGAGGGTGTTCAATAGTTCTCTATTGAAGAGGGCCCAGAATACAGGAGATCAAAGGAGAAACACTCTGAAGACAGATGAACAAACTGAGGTCCCTAAAAGTTAGTGCTTGCCATTTATCCAGGTAGTAACAGTTGCCTGACCCTTGATCTTATGCTATTTCTTTTGAATCATAACCTTGGTGGAGAAAAGGCCATAACAGAATACTGTTGTGGATCATAAAACAGTACCCAAAACAAAAGATTCAAATTCAAAGGTATTAGATTGGAGACCATGATCAATTCTCTCCTTGTCCCAGAACATGACTAATGAAGTTTTATCATTGTTTCCGTCACTATGACCTGTTGATAGGGTTCTCATCATTTACGCTCTGGATCTCTCTGAGCTGATGTTAGGATTCAGTACAGCACAGAGAGGATATTAGTGCTGTTGCAAGAAGCCCTAAGATCAGTCAGTTGGGCTTAAAAACCATAGAGCAAAGAAAGAAAAATGAAATGACCACACAGAAAGTGATTTTAGGACAAGATCATTCCACTCAACCAAGAGCATATCAGCTTAATTTTAAAGAGACATTATGTCATTCTACTATTTTGAATGATAAAAGGATTAGGTGTTAGTATTTGAAAAAAAGAGATATCAAGAAGGTAACCAGTTAACTAAAACATTGAAAAGAAAAGGAATCAAGTCAACTATTTGGAATGATAAAACAATGGTTTATCAATACGTTTTTATATTTACTGAATTTATGCATCACTAAAAAATTATGAAAGTTTATGTTCAAAATTTTTCTGCAAATATTATGTTTTATAAAAAAATTGTCACTATCTTATACATTTTGAAGTAATTATTTTACCCCAAAACTATGTAAGATTGCCTTCATTTATTTGATGTCAATATTTTTCATTCCATATTCATTTTCTTTTTTCTTTTTTTAACAGATTTAACTAATAACCTTTTATGTTGATTCTATTTCTCCTAGAGATCCTAAGCTCTGTGATTTTAGTGGAAAATCAGCAATACATTATGTGTCACAAATAAAGAGTTTTAAGAAACAGCAGTTATTCGACATGCTAATGAATTCTATGCCCAAACCAGGTAAATATTCCTAGTCCACTTTCAAATTTCCCCAAATATAAGGGTCCTACTAGAAATCTTTCTTTTTCTACATGCATTTGATGGATCCATTTTAAGAAATCTACCTGACAACTATTTATTGAGCAGTGACTGAAAGCCCATGGCTAGGTTCTCTGAGGGATCCAAAAAGTCTAAGATATGGTCCAAACTTTTGAAAGTGCTCTATATGGTCAGGGACATATCACATAAGTCAAAGAGAAAGAACTTATTGGGAACTTGAAAGGGGAAAGGACTTATGGTGGTTCTTGGATGCTGGTTGAGATATGGTAGAAAAAAAAAAAAGAGGTTAGATATAGATGGGGAAAGATAGTCTTGAGCAAAGACATGGTGACAGCCACAGCAAAAGGTATAATGGGGGGGAGGAGGGGAAATGCTACTGAGCAATACATGATTTTGTGTAACCTGCTTGACTTTATTGTTTAATTGACTTTTTGTTTGAAGCTTCTGGTATACCCAAAACAAGGGTATACCTAAGAGGGTCTTGTGGAAGAGGTGAGACTCAGTCCGGTCCTTGAAAAATGATGGGATTTGATTTTGTGGAGCAGAGGCACCATGCTGTAAGGGTTATCTCAGGACCAAGCAGGAGTCCAGACTAGAAGTTCATGTCAGGGAAAATGAACACATAACATCAGATCCATAAAGAAAGTGTGTCCATTGAGGACCCATTAAATGTAAAGCTAATGATATCTCCCCCTCCCCCCCAATAAAATAGAATTATTAAAGAATTTTGAACCAGAGAATGATGAAAGCCATATTTTAGGAAAATTAACCTGTTCTTTATTGTGTAGAATGGATTCAAAGAAATAGACTCATGGCAGAGAACTCTATTAATAAAGTATGTAGTGACTCTGACTGGTTTGGCTCAGTGGATAGAGCATTGGCCTGTGGACTGAAGGGTCTCAGGTTCAATTCCGGTCAAGGGCATGTACCATGGTTGTGAGCACATCCCCAGTAGGGGGTGTGCAGGAGGCAACTCATTGATGTTTCTAACTCTCTATCCCTCTCCCTTCCTCTCAAAAAAAAAAAAATTCAATAAAATATATTTTTAAAAAAGAAAGTATAAGGTAAAAAGTACTAGGAAAAGAGTCTTTGGGCAAGGTGATATAGTGGTCTGTTAATGTGGTGCATTTAGTAGATATTATGAAAGAAGAATTCACAGAACTTTGTGATGTAAAGTTGATAGTGAAGACACAAAGAAAAAAAGTTGAGTAAGAGTTGAGTCAAACATGCTTTTGAAGGTCCAGTCCTGGGATGTGGGGAGATGGGAATACAATCAACAAACTAGAAGAACACTGGTTTTGTGAGGATACTGAAGGTAAAGTGTTCTAAAAAAAATTGTACTGATGGAACCTGGGCACTTTCAAGTAGCATTTTTCTGTAGGATGGGGCTTCTGGGAAAGGGTGGATTGATATATCAGTCCTGGAGTTCTCTACACAACAGAGATCATAAGGACCTGTGAGTGGACAAGATCATTGAAGGACTGCTGATGGGGAGAAATTGTGGGGTACTGAGGTGAGGAGGTGCCCCCACCGTTAGAGAGTGGTGTGCTCATAGGAGAATTGGGAGAGAGTTGCAAGAGGAATAAATAGAAACAATATCAAATTAGAAAGGAGCTTACAAAGCAGATATGGTAGGAAGTGGGAACTTTCAATGACAGGATAGAGTCAGAAGGTCGATTGCAAAGAGTAAAGAAGGAAAATATGATGAAGAAATAGAGGGTCTGAGTATAGATCACGTGTTCAGTCTTGTTTCAGTTACAAGATAAATAAATGAAAAAGCCATTGGAAGAGGAAGACGTTGTCATCCAAGAGCCCATGCTTATTTAGAGAAGGCATGCTGGCAGGAGAAGGATGAATATAAGAACAGTGCCCCTCAGGAGCTAACGGGGAGTTCACTGATGGGTGTCTGAACCTTGTCAATTTAACATGGCTTCAGTGCTAGATGGGACGTGTGCTCACAGTAGCTAAATGTTTTTCTCTTTGACAACTATTAAGCAAATATAATTTCCAGCCCATTGTTAGCGGTTTCACTTGGCAACTTTGCCTAATTTTAAAAAAACAACAACAAACAAAACTTCATTTATTCTGTGGATTCATGTTTTCCTGTGAAAATTATTCCCTGAAACTTTGTCAGGATCCCAGATTACTATCCTAGAAAAATCTTTGACAAAATGGAACTGATGTTAGAACCAAGTTCTAAATCTTCCTGTGAAATTGAGATGAGTCTTATCAAAACACATTATGTTTCTTTTGGCAGACAGACATGCTGAATCATTGCTTGACATTTGTCACGATACAGAGTCTTCTCCAACCGATATGACAGTTACCCAAAACCAAAATGTTCTCTTGCAAAGTGTCAGCAGCCGTGAGGTAAGATGCTCTCCTAAAGAAACAGCCAGTGAAGAATGGATACTTCATCTCCTGCTTCATTTGTGTTGCTTGACTATCTCATAGCAATTACTACAATTATATTTTAATGTAGTCATAGAGAAATTTAAAGCACAGTAAATGAGACAGTATTCTTGGAGTTTAATCTCAGAGCAGTAATTAGCTAGTGAACTCTTAGTCTCATACATTGAGTGTGTATATGTGTGCACCTAATACCACAAAATATTGTGACATCCACACTAAATCATGAAGTGTGGCTTGTCTTTATGGATGTTAACGTGGAAGAGGAGAAGATCGTGAATCTGATCGTGTCACATTCATCACAGGGTACCACAAAGGCAATGCCTCCTCTTGTCTCTAGCTGTCACCCGCTGCCTGTGATGAAGGACTCCACCAAAGGTTCCTATTACCATAGTAACAATACAAGTAGCTCACATGGTGATCCATAGGAAACTGTGGAATGGTACCCAAGAATTTAAAACAAATTGGTAACAGTGGTTGTCTATGGGGAAGGTGTAGGTGTACTTTACACAGTATCCTTATTCGTACCTTTTGAGTTTTTATAAAAATTAACATAACACAAAGAGTTAAAAATATTACTACTCAGTATTTTATTGATCAGAAAAAATATGTCTACGAAATTGTTTATTTTTAAAAGTTAATGAGGTATGGACTATACTATTTAAAAATAATAATGAGTTTTGGAGTTGGTGGAGTAAACACGTTTCAGTCCCTTTCTCTTTTCAAAAATCATCCCCAAACAACAAAGAAAATGAAAACAGAAAAAAAAATTAACCTTTTATTTTGAAATAATTATAGATTCACAAGAACTTGTAGTACATAGTGGTCTTTTGTGTCCTTCACCAACTTCCCCCAGTGAGAACTATTGTTCTAACTTTAGTGCATTGTCAAAACTAGGAAAATGACATTGACACAATGCAATAAACTAGACTACAGACCTTACTTGGATTTCACTAGTCTTTGCATGCATGCCTTTCTCTTTTTTTCTGTTTGTGTATGTCTGTGTGCAGTGTTCTATGACATTTATTCACCATAATCAAAATATAAAACTGTTTTGTCACAAGTAATTCCCTCTACTACCCTCTTTATAACCAAACACACACACACACACACACACACACACACACACACACACACCTCTTCTGTAACTCCTGGCAACCACTGATCTGTTCTCCATATCTATATATTTTTTTAATTTCAGAAATGTCATATAAATGGAATTATCATATATTTACACTTTTGAGATTGGATTTTTCTATTTAGCTTGATGCATATATGCTGATAGATCCAAGCTGTGTGTGTCAATAGTTTCTTTGGATGACTAAGTAATATTCTGTGATACAGATGTCCCCCAGTTAGCCATTCACCCATTGAAAGACATTTGGGTTGTTTCCAGTTTGGGCCTATTACAAATAAAGCTATGATGAACATTTGTGTACAGATTTTTGTACACACATATGTTTTCATTTCTCTGGGATACATGCCCAGGAGTCCAATTATTAGATCATATATGTTTAACTTTAAAAAACAGACAAACAATTTCCCAGAGTGACTCTCCTATTTTATCTTCCCACCAGCAATAAATCAGGGATCCAGTTTCTTTACAACTTTATCAACATTTGGTACTGTCAGTATTTTTTATCATAACTGTGTGGTGGTATCTCATTGTAGTTTTAATTTGTATTTCCCTAATGACCAATGCTGGACATTTTTTCATGTGTTTCTTTGCCATCAGCATGACTCATCTAAGTCTTTTGTCCATTTTCTAATTGGATTGTTCATTTTCTTATTTTGGGGTTTAAATAATTCTTTACATATTCTAGATATATGATTCACAGATATTTTTCTGCTAGTTGAAAAACTTGGCTTACTTCTTCCATCCTTTTTTTTTTTTTTTTATCCTCACCTGTGGATCTGTTTTTATTGATTTGTAGAGCGTGAGGAAGGGAAAGAGGGAGAGAGAGAAACACTGACATGAAAGAGAACATCAATCAATTGCACCTCTGAGCAGGATGGAACCTGAAATGTAGGTTTGTACCTGACTGGGAGTTGAACTCGCAGCCTTTTGGTGTATGAGCCAATTCTCCAACCAACTGCGCCACCAGCCAGGGCACTTTTTTGCCATTTAAAAATTTTATTTTTCAAGTAGAGTTGATGTACAATATTGTATTTGTTTCAGGTGAACAACCCAGTGATTAGACATTATTATAACTTATGAAGTGATCACCCTGATAAATCTCACACTCATCTGATATCACACACAATTACAATATTACTGACTATGTTGTACTTTACATCCCTGTGACTTTTTAAAAAAATATTTTATTGATTTTTTTTACAGAGAGGAAGGAAGAGAGATAGAGAGTTAGAAACACTGATTAGCTGCCTCCTGCACACCTCCCACTGGGGATGTGCCCTCAACCGAGGTACATGCCCTTGACCAGAATCGAACCTAGGACTTTTCAGTCTGCAGGCTGACTCTTTATCCACTGAGCCAAACCAGTTAGGGCCCCTGTGACATTTTATAACTGGCAATTTGTACATCTAAATCTCCTCTTTTTACCCATCCCCCACAACCATCAAAATGTTCTGTTTCAGGTCTGCTTGTTTGTTATTTGTTTTTTTAGATTCCAATGTAAGTGAAATCAGGTGGTATTTGTCTTTCTCTGTTTGACGTAGATATTTTACTGAGCACATACACTTTAGGTCCATCCATGCTGCTGCAGATGGCAGGATTTTATTTCTTTCTATGGCTGAATCATATTTCATTGTACATATGTATCACTTCATTAGCCATTCATCTGTTGATTGACACTTAGGTTGCTTCTATATCTTGGTTTTTGTAAATAATGCTGCAGTAAACATGGAGATTCATATGTCTTTTTTATTTAGTGTTTTGGGTTTCTTTGAATAAATACCCAGAAGTGTAATTGCTGGGTTCTTTGTTATAGCCTTTGTTTTCAAGTCTCTTTTGTCTGGTATAAGTATTGCTACCCTAGCTACTTCTTTTTCATAAAATATCTTTTCCCACCCCTTTACTTTCAGTCTCTGTGTGTCTTTTGACCTGAAGTGAGTCTCTGTAAAAAGCATATATAATTGGAGATTGTTTTGTAATTTATTCAGCCATCATATGTCTTTTGATTGGAGCAATTAATCCATTTGCATTTTAAGTAATTGCTGGTAGATATGTATTTACTCCATTTTATTATGCATATTTTTTATTGTCAACTCTGATAACAATAAGTCAGTAGATAATGTCTCATTTTGGTTTCTCAAGAGATAGCAAAGTAAATGTTTGCTAGAAATATGGAAGAAAATATCCAAAGAAAAGGGCTGGGAAGGGTGAGTAAGCAAACTGATGACCTTTTTGTTCTAAGTCTCTTACCATTATCTGGCTTTTTAATAATGTCAACCTTAAAAAAAAACCATGTCAAGCTTGATACAAATTAAAATGAACGAAGAAAAACCCACTATGTATATCCATATAACAGAAAATTATGCCTTGGTTAAATTTATATACAGAGTGTGATACTATTTGCATCAAAAAGAAAACCCCAATCCCTGTCCAGTTTTGCTCAATGGACAGAGCGTCGGCCTGTGGATTGAAGGGTCCTGGGTTTGATTCCAGTCGGGGCCATATGCCTGGGTTTTGGGCTGGATCCCCAGTGGGATGTGTGCAGGAGGCAGCCAATTGATGATTTTCTCTCATCATTGATATTTCTATCTCTCTCTCCCTCTCCCTTCCTCTCTCTGAAATGAAGAAAAAAATATTTTTAAAAAACCACAACAATACCATGTGTATGCAGATGTTGTTATGTAAGTAAATGCACAGGAATTTGTATGACTTAGCAAACAGACTGCTAACTAGGTGGGCTGGAAGGGAGGGTGGAATAGGGTGATGGTTAAAGGTTTATAAAAGCAGTTTTCTTAGAATAGAATGTAAAACTTGATGAAAATTAAAAGGATGAGATTAATTTGTTTGCAATGATTAAAAATTAAAATATAGAAATGGTTAAATAAGGATTCCTCTGTGACATGGGATGGGATGAAGTAGAATGAAAACTTTTAATATCACATGAATATCTAACCTTTGTTCATTTATAACTTTTCTAAACAGGTTAGAGTATTTCTTTTTAAAGTTCCTTCAGTACAGTGGTTCTCGAGAGGGAGTGGTTTGTCCCCCAGGGGGTACTGGGCAATGTTTGGAGACATTTTTGATGTCACACCTGGGGTGGAGGTGCTACTGGCATCTAATGGGCAGAGGCCATGGATGTTACTAAATATCTACTATGTACAGGGCAGGTCCCACAGCAGGGAGCTAACCAGCCACAAACGTCAATAGCACTGAGGCTGAGAAAACCTGCTGTGTGGGGGATTTTGTCACAGAATTGAAGGTTGCATTGGTTTTGGTTACTAACATAATATACCCTGTTTCCCCAAAAATAAGACAGTGTCTTATATTAATTTTTGTTCCCAAAGATGCACTAAGTCTTATTTTCAGGGGATGTCTTATTTTTCCATGAAGAAGAATACAGTACACACTTATTGTTCAATGAAAATAAAGGAAATTTATTACGATAGTACGGTAGTTGTCAACACAAACCAGACAAACTGTGAATCCTACAGTATCAAGAATTTACTCATTTATTCAATGACAATCATGTCATCATCTTCTGGAACATCATCATAACAATCTAATTCCTGAATTTCCTGGTGAATTTCTTGTGACTCCATTTCTTTCAGAATCAGTGGACCAAATCTCTCATGTTTAGCCTAAGGAGGGGGCCTTATTTTCAGGGGATGTCTTATATTTCACTCAGAAGGAAACCTGTAAGTAGGTCTTATTTTCAGAGGATATCTTATTTTCAGGGAAATACAGTAGTACGTAATTGAAATAAAATGTTAGGGTCACCCAAGGAGGAACGCTCGAGGTCAAAGTGGTAAGGGGTTATAAATCTATTAGGTCATCTGCATACCAAGATGGGCTGAGCCCCCAAATGGCACCAGTCCCCAAAGATGGGGAGTCAGAGGTTTCTAAAGGACTCTGGGCGGGCTTTTCTGGGAGGAGAATTCTCTGTGCAGATTTGGACTCTGGGAAACTCCTGAAGGGAGAGATAATGGCCTTAGCAAGTGGAATGTGGTCTAAGCAAGTGGAATACCCCTTGTGAAGTGGCCTAAAGGTCAGTTCTTGGGGAGGGGTACCAATTCAATTATTTGATCAGAACTAATATAAAATACCTAGAGACCAATCTTGAAAATGTCATAGATTAGAAATTGATAAACAAAACAGATTTACTTTTAGTTAAAAATATTTTTATTGATTCCAAAGAGGAAAGGAGAGGGAGAGAGAGAGAGAAACATCAATGAAGAGAATCTTTGATTAGCTGCCTCCTGCACGCCCCCTGCAGGGGATCCAGCCTGCAACCTGGGCATTTGCCCTGACGGGGAATTGAATCATGTCCTTTGGTTCCTAGGCTGACACTCAGCCAACTGAGCCATGCTGGTTGGGCTACTTTTACTTTTTTATGGTATATTTAAGCAATTTTCTTTTTGAAAAGGCAAAAAAATCCCTTCATGCTATTACCTTTTTTGTGTGAAACTTTAAAATGTTTATTGAACTTTCTTTCTATATTTTTTCTTATTATGATTAAAGTAACTCTGAACTCATTTCTGAGAAACCGACTCTTTCACTGTTGAACTTGCCTTTTCTTCCCTAGCGCTTTCGCTAGGGCTTCAATTGCAAAACCGAAAGTCATCCTTCCCTTCTTTTCTTTGAGTGAAAGCTCTCTTTTCCTTTCGGCTGTCTGCCGAGGTCTTTATAATTGACAAACAGAAGCAGCTGCCTTGCTTGTAGGCTCACTCCTTAGGCTCTTTACAGACTCTCTCAATCTTTTTCATCTAAGAAGAATCTTCTTTCCAAATTTAATTATGGATGATTTCTATGCCTTTTTCTCTCCTGTGGGTTTAGCATTCTGCTGTTTGTGGATGAGAATGTCCTATGTGTAGCCTGTGCGGCCTCTTGCATTGTTGTCAATGGTTCATGAAATCCATTTGTGTCTGGGATGTGCTAGTCTAACATTTTCTCTCCTCACCTCACAACTGAATGCCATCACTTCAGTTCTCTTCTTTGTGGCACCTGCGCACATCCTAAGCCTTTCAGATTTAGCATTCTGAAAGGAAATAGAAAATTCTGAGCTCTTTCTGCAGGAATCTTTGCTTCCATGAAAGCCTTCAAAGTAGGCATCATTCTCTACATCCCTTTTGTTTGCAATGCTTATGGTTTCTCAGCTTATTTTTAAAAAGACATTTTTATCAGGCACTTGTAGGTAGCACATCTTTTATTCTTTCCAGTGCAAAACTTATAAATTAGGTTTGAGTATCCTTTTAAAAAATGTTTTTGCTCACTGTTATTTTTATCTTCTTTCTGGTTTTTGTTGAGATTCTTTGTTTTGAACATTTCACGGTAGCAAGAAAGCAGAGTTGTTAAGAGGTCTGGATCAGACTTCTGAGTCTAGGTGTGATTCCTGGCAATACCACTGGCTAGCTATGTGACCTGGAGTAAGTAACTTAACTTCTCTGAGGCTCATTTAGAAAGAAGAAAATAGTTCCTGCCGTTAGAGTTGCGAGGATTAAATTAGTTCATATGTGTAGGTGCATAGAACATTGTCTGGCCCTACATATGTAAATGCTAGTCATTGTTACGAATTTTGTAAGTAGGTGTTCCCACACTCTGCATCTTCCAGCTTTTCCTCAAGGACCAACTATTGATGAACTGAGCAGATGAGGCTGATCACAGCCCATTAATCAACACAGAAACCTGGCGTGAGAACCAGGTGTATTTTTAACACTTCCAAATGTTAAAAATGTGCTATTTTCCAAAGGTTAGCACAAAAATTTCATTGAATCATTGTCATTATGTGAAATGGTAGGAAAATATTTTGAGGTCTTATAGTGTTGTAGAGTAAGGATCTGAACAAAAATTATATATACTAAAACAATTCAGTGGTCAATAAACATCTGAAACTATCTCCAACTTTTCTACTAATCAAAGTATGCACATTCGAACAATACTAAGATAACCGATTCTACATATTGCATCACTACAAATGAAAAGTGATGATACTTGATAAGAAAGAAGATGGAATGCAGCACACTCATGCACAGCTGGTGAAGTGTAAACTTTACTTTTAAAACTGTATGTGTAAAAAAAAAATCTTAAAAATTTTCATACTCTTTGGATCAATAATTCCATATCTAGGAATCTACTCTAAAGAAATAATGCAAAATTAGGGCATTAATTGCACAGGTGTTCCCAGCACTGTATGTAATACGTAAGAAGAATTAAAAACTGCCTACTAAGCATATAGTGCTAATGTTATAAGATTCATGGGCTGTTATGACCCCTATAGGTATTTTTTTGATGAAAAGAAAATTTAAATTCCATTAAAATGACATTTGCTTAGTAAATTGCTGTGTATTTCATGCTTATCTTAAAATATTAAATTATAGGATGCAGCTATATACTTAAATTCTTAGAAAAAGACAAAGGAAATATAATTAAATTGATGTTTTCAAATGTCAATAACAGTTGTTAACAACGTTTGCTTTTTATTTGTAGGATTATAGGTGATTTTTCTTCTGCTTTTAAAAAAAGGCTATTGTGTATTCCCATATATTCTAAAAAGAGGATCTCCCTCCCCACTTTGTAAACTGGATGGGAGGAAGAAGAAATTTGCCAGGTAGTGGTAGGAATTTTGAAATGCAGAGAAGCATGAGCAGTGAAATTGACGATAGTCTAGGATCAGGGGGAACCAGTCCAGGTCTCCCACCTGCCATTGGCATCCAGGGCAGTCTGAGGGGGGTACCTTACCTTTGCCAGGAAGTAGAAAGTACTTTTAAAAGCATGACTTGCTGCATAAAAGTAAGGTATGGCAACTAAAATATTATGGTTGAATAGCTAAAATATTGTTAGTGGCAGTATAAATAAGGGTTTTACTTTCATTATTTTCTATGATAATGAAAATGAGCAAAGTGAGAAAACATAAAGGCTCCCTGGGCAAGTAATGAATGGCAGAGTGTTGCGATACTCTGCCTGTCTGTCCATCAGACACCCGCCCGCGGAGCAAAGCCTTTTCATCCAACAGTTTCTTTAGACAGCTGGTCACCCAGATCAGAGAAGCCAGGGGCTCATGATCATAGCCAGCTTGTGATGGGCTATTGTAACCACTACCTGCATCTGTCACTGTTCTAGGCATTCAAAAGGGCAAAATCACCAGCAGCAACTTCTATGAGGGAACCTACCCATATCAGTGAATTCCAACAAGAAAGTATTTCTTCTTTAGAGAGTTTGGAGAACTTTTTATAAGTCAAGTTGATTCTCAAACATGTTTTTCAGCATAATGATTATGTCCTAGAGCAGTGGTTCTCAACCTTTCTAATGCCACGACCCTTTTAAAAATTATATATATATATATATATATATATATATATATATATATATATATATATATATATATATTATTGATTTTTTTACTGAGAAGAAGAGAGAGGGATAGAGAACTGGAAACATCGATGAGAGAAAAACATCAACCAGCTGCCTCCTGCACACCCTCTACTGGGAATGTGCCCGCAACCAATTACATGCCCTTGACCAGAATCAAACCTGGGAACTTTCAGTCCGTAGACCAACGCTCTATTCATTGAGCCAAACTGGTTTTGGCAATGCCACGACCCTTTAATACAGTTCCTCTTGTTGTGGTGACCCTCAACCATAAAATTATTTTCATTGCTACTTCATAACTGTAATTTTGCTACTGTTAATGAATTGTAATGTAAATATCTGTGTTTTCCAATGGTCTTTGGAGACCCTGCTAGCGGTTCTCAACCTGTTCAAAATTATAGTTATGAAGTAGCAACGAAATAATTTTATGGTTGGGGGTCACGACAACATGAGGAACTGTATTAAAGGGCTGAGGCATTAGAAAGATTGAGAACCACTGCCCTAGAGGGTAAAACAAAGTGATGCCATGATTGGATCAGAAAGCTGGCAGAGTGAAATCAGTCCTTTGGCAGCTTCCATATGGGGCAGGGATTTCCATTCTCCGCATTTGTAAGCATTGCCCCAATGAGGCAGACGGAAAAGACCATGTTCCTTTGGGGTTGCTCACTGTGACTGTGGCCAAAGGACTCTTTCCAGTTACCCACCCAGAGGGAATTTGTAGCAGCGTAGAAGCCTGGATAAAATATTGAGTTTCTATGTGTCTCTGTGTTTTCAACTTTGATCTTCATTTTTTATTATGTAATTCATCACATCCATGTCTGTCTGAGCCTGGTGCTCTTGGGGCAGACACTTTCTCATTATTTTAGTCCTAAATACTTCATTTAAAAGGAGCCTGCAGTGTGAAACTTTAGCCTAGAAAAGTCAACATTCACTCTGCCAAAAAAGAAAGAAAGAAAGAAAGAAAGAAAGAAAGAAAGAAAGAAAGAAAGAAAGAAAGAAAGAAGGGAGGGAGGGAGGGAGGGAGGGAGGGAGGGAGGGAGGGAGGAAGGAAAGAAAGAAAGAAAGAAAGAAAGAAAGAAAGAAAGAAAGAAAGAAAGAAAGAAAGAAAGAAAGAAAGAAAGACACTGAATAACTGAGTTCCTATTTTATATTTCAGGAATTTGACCAAGATGATGACTGCAGCCATTCCATACTGGTTAAAGAAGGAGGAGATTCGAGTGGTGATGGACGAGATTGGCAGCCCAGGACAGAAGGTATCTTGGCTTCTGTCCTTGAGGTGTTTACAAAGAGAACGTGGATTATTTAGTTTTCCCCCTAATTTCTGAAGTGCTCAGTGCAGAACTTCAGAAACACAGAAAAGCACAAAGGGAATGAAAAACCACTCATAAGTCTATCCTTTGCCCATGTCCGAATAATGAGTCTTGTCAACTTGCTCTGCCAAAACGGGCATCCCTCTGCACCCCTCTGTGTCCCTTTTCTGTTTTCCTTTTTCTTTAAAAAAAAAATACTTTATTGATTTTTTACAGAGAGGAAGAGAGAAGGATAGAGAGTTGGAAACATCGATGAGAAAGATTCATCCATCAGCTGCCTCTTGTACACTCCCTACTGGGGTTGTGCCTGCAACCAAGGTACATGCCCTTGACGGGAATTGAACCTGGGACCTTTTAGTCTGCAGGCTGATGCTCAGTCCACTGAGCCAAACCGGTTTCAGCTGTCTCTTTTCTTTATTCTACCCCACTTCATCTCAGCTAGCCATTCTCTGGCCCTTTCCTTTAAAAAAAAATATATATTATCTTTCAACACCCACTCCCCACCCCCCACCCCCGCCTCGCCACTGCAACCTTGGCAGTGAGGTTCAGGATCTGAAGGAGGGGTTGACACACAAATGAAAATGCTGTACAAGAAATATGAATTTAGAAGGCATTTGAGGGCCAGGCAGAGACCTCTTTCTTGAAGAGGCACAGGACTTCTCGCCTGGTCCGCTTTTTTATTTACTTCAATACACATTTTCCCTTTAGCAATGCATACAGCAGATCAAAGATAAAGTTTGGTGAACAGTATAAGGATTATCAGGTTAGAAAATTGCCTTGAGCCATTGATTTTCAGCCCTGCTGAATATCAAAGTCCATTGGCCTTCCAATATTTTCTTTTTGCATTAATATGCTAGCTGCTTTAGCCTCCAGCACCCCACCCCCCACCTCATTTCTTTCCTCACAGAATCTTCCATCAGCAACAGGGATCTGTTCCCTTTCAGATATAAGCATGTGTCCATCTGCTGCTGACCCAGAGCTCCTGCCTTGAGTGGAAGTTGGAGGCTGAACAAGGCACTAAAGCTCTCAGTCCCAGTCTTTTATTCTATGAGGCCATAAGTCTGGAATTTTCCAAAACAACGACCCATTCCACATATGGTATCCTGTCATATCTATAAGAACCCTTGCATTGAACAGACCACAAGGTATTTGCAAATTTTTGAGTCAGAAATTAGTCACCATAGCATCACATTTGTCTATCATATTCCACCTATAAACTTCTTAAATGTTTATTCAAACGGCTGCCATTTCTCTCCGCAGTTTTCGGACTTCCATGTCTAACACTACGACAAGCTGCCCTGCGGCTGTCTTTTTCCTCTTGTCCCTGGCAACCTCCCCAGGGTGAGGGGAGGCGGTGTTAGCCAGGCTGCCGTCTCCTCCTGCCCCTTGTGCGGTGCTGTCCTCTGTTGGCAGCCTCCTCAAGCTCTCTTGGCATCTCTTCCCCAGCATGAGGGCAGAGAATAATTCAGTAACATTTGAAATAATTCACACCATGAACCCTGAAAGACCTAATTAACATAAACAAATGTTGGCCCCTTCCAAGCAGTCCGTGAAGTTGGCCTTTGACTCCCAAAGCCAAGTTCTCAGATGCCCGGTTGTGTCCCACGCACTTTCCAGGAGGTTAAATAATACATTTCCTCGGCTCAGTTTGGAGATGACTTGCCACTTGAGATGGGATGGATTCTTTTAAAATCGATTTGTAGTATTTTAGGTTTTCATATAGGAGCCATGATCTTGTGGCCTTAAGCTTTAGTAACTTGGATTATAAATTTAAAAGAAACATGTATGTTTTTAACTTTTCTTCTCATATTTGATACAGTCTTCAGTTATCTTCTCATAGTTGCTACAGTCTTCAGTCATGTAAAGATGCAGTCATTCTGTGAATACACTGCTCAGTTTCCTATCTTCCATACATTGCTTTGTCCAGAACATCCTTTTCACTGACATTTATTTATTAGGAATGTTTGCTGCATGTTTTTCTGTCTCCAGTAGGTCAGCTCGGTGTTTTCCCTCCAGGATGATACAAAATGTTATGAAAGACATCCATCTTCCTTTTAGACCCAAGAGTGGCCCATAGCCTCATGGGTATCCATTGCTCCATTTCTAAAATGAAGGATTCAGATTAGGTGACCTCTCAGCTTCTTCCAGCTCCACACAGTAATCCCAAGCCTCTCATTTTGTGCTTACAGAGTGTGGTGACAGGATCTTTGAAAAAAAAATTATTTATTTATTTATTTATTTATTTTCTTTTTTTGAAAAAATTTTTTTAAATCAACCATTCAAAAAAAAAAAACTTCATTTTTAGTGACATGTCCTTTGCTATCATATAATAGAAAACTTGCAATCAAGTTGTTTTATTTGAGAAACATCAAGAAAAGCAAAGCTAGGTACATTTTCATGGTACCACATAATATAATATTGAATAACAAAGCGAGTAAATACTATTATCATTGTAAACAAAACTTCTCCTTTTAGAATGTTTACTGGTTTTTAATGCTAGTCTCATAAATAACATGGGCACAAAAATTGAACAGTAAAAATGCTTTTGTTATGGTGGCTCTCGTATGCAGGACAAAACATAATATCCAAAATCCTTTAAAAATAATAAAAACATAATTGTCTAACCACTGTGCTGTATACCTAAAACTAATATAAAATAATAATGAATATAAACTATTACATAAAATTTAAAGTTCTTTTAAAAAAAAAAACACCTCAATTGTGGCAAGGAAGGGTGTGTGAGAGACTGGGACTAATAGGTGTTAGGTTTGAGGTGCAGGAAACTGAAGTCAGAGACCACCAAGACATGTTAAAGTAAAGTTTATTCCCCAGTAATGAGCGGGATTCATTACGGAGGTAGAGAAATCAGAATTGAAGGAGTGGGAAGAGGAGAAAGGACCCAGCCGGGCTGTCTCCATAGATGGCGATGGAGAAAAGCAACAAGTGGCTGGTCTGGAGGACTTTTTAAGGGGAGGAACAGGAAAAGGTTGGACCGAGGGTGGAACAGGAAGGGGTGAGCTCCAGGGCACTTTGGCACGCACTGATTGGTGGTTCAATGTCCTGGGGATGTCTCTGAGGCAGATTCCAGTAATGTCATAGCTCCGCCCACCAGTTGGGGGGAGGGAGAATCTCACAATAGGGAAGATGTGTGGACATTGGAGGCCGTGGAAACAGCAACCAATAGAGCAAAAAAGGATGATTACACAGGAGAAGGGACAGTTAACAGACTGATGTATTCAAGAATTCTTAGATAATTCAAAGTACCGTACACAAAAAGCTTAACTCTTTGAATGATGAGGGACACAACCTCCTGAGAACAAAGTAAAAGGAGAGCAGAAGCATCAAATAAAAATCTGACATAAAGAAGTGGATCTTGCTCTAGAAAGACCTCGAAGCAGCCATGCCAAAGGGCAAAGCAGCAGGTTATTTGAGGCCGAGGCGAACTCACCGTCTGAGGACTGTAACCACAGGGCCACACATTGAGCCTCGGTGTTTTGAAGTAGACATGTTATTTTCAAAAGAACAATTCCTCATACAACATATTCTTTAAAATTAATACAAGAATGTGTATGACTCATCTTCCATCCATCTCTCTGATTTTTTTCATGCCCTTCAACTCTAAGGTTAGGTCATGATTGAAAGTATCCATCGTTCCAATATTAAAGGGAATAAAATTATTCTGAAAACTGCAAAACTTAAAAAAATAATAATAATAAAAACACCTCAATTGAGACAATGCTGATAATGATAGCATCAAGTAACTTTCCCAAGGTCACCAAACAAGTGGAGGAGGGATGCAGACCCAGACTCGTGCCCTGCTCTTGTCTTCTCTGCCATACACACGGCTTCCCCAGCCATCGGCCAGTGGACCTGACTTAAACCGGGCTCTTCCGGGCACACGCAAACTGAATCCATGCTCCGACAAACCCACGGACAGGGCAGGCACTGCGTCCTCCTCAGCACAATGCTTCTCTTCGCTTCCTATTTATCGTCTCGGTGAGGGCCACAGCTGCACCTTGTTTATTTCTACATCCTCAGCACAAAGCCTCGAGCTTGGCGTACACACTTCAAACCATTTTGTTAAAGAGAAGAAAAATGAATAGACTGACCAGCCTTAAAGTACAGGCTATTTTGACGTGGCTCACAGTGGTGTTTTGGTTATGTTTAACATGGTATGTGGTAAGCAAGCATTGGTTCTGCAAATTGGAACTTTCTACTTTAAGGTTTATACTGGGAATGGTTCCATGGGATCAGACAGGAGCTGGCCAAATTTACAAATACAGGCAAGCTCCTGAGGTAATATATAAATGATCCCGTGTAATTCCCACAGCAGTCCTCTGAAGTAGGTGTCATTGGTTACACTTTATAGAAGGTAGCCTTGTTTTTCCTATCCTAGGGCCAGCACTGCTTGTCATAAGCCTTTATTTTACACCTGGGAAGTTTTGCTGTATGATTTTTTTCTCTCTAAGAAAGCACTTATTTAAGACGTATCCTATGTTGGACAGAAAAGATACAAAGATGGCTAGCTCCTGGTTAATTCCGTTCTGTAATCATGAAGAACAGGTTAGCCAAATAACCAAAAATAAAATACTTCACTGGACTTCATTCCTTTCTTCTTCTTTCTACTATTGTCACGTGTTTCTATAGGTGTCGAGATTATTGTTACTTTTCCGAGAGACGTCTGTCACACCCAAGAGATGAGCCAAGAAGATTTAAAAGAAAGCAAGTAAGGAATATTCTTTGAAGTGTTCGGAGGAAATTTTAGAATGAAATGATACTTGCATGGCAACCTACATTTTTAGGGAGTCCACTAAAAAGAAGGAAAAAAAATCACCTGGAAGCAGGAATCACAGTAAATATTACTGTGGCAGGGCCCAGGGAAATATGTGTGGGCTCTATGTTTTTGTTGCAATGATCCATCTCTGCAATTGTATCTTGACCACAGCCAGAGACGATTTGAAAACAACCGGATGTAGCTGTGATCTAATAAAACTAGGAAAACAGACCGGAGGCCATGGTTTGCCTTCCCTGCACCAGAGCTGCTTGAACTGTGGTCTGTGGTCTTTCCGTTACCAGTCCACAATGAAGTCAGTATAAACTTGAAAATTTAAACACTTAAAAAGTTGCATTGCAATTTCACAAAGTAATGTTATGTTCATGGATCTGATCATGAAAAAAAAGAGGGGCTTTAAAATTTTTTTTTTCATTTCTTTTTTATAGTAATTCACTTTTTTGTTGTTGTTGTTAATTCTCACCCGAGGATAATTTTTTCATTGATTTTTAGAGAGAGTGGAAGGGAGTGAGGGAAGAAGGGAGAGTAAGAGAAAGAGAGAGATTGATGTGAGAGAGACACATTGATTGCTTGGTGAGGGTTGAACTTGCAACCCAGGTCTGTTCCCTTGACCAGAAATCAAACCTGAGACCCTTCGGTGCACAGGTCAATGTTCTAACCAATGAGAACACTGGCCAGGGCTGTAGAAATTCACTTTTATTACATTTTACAAAAGTGTCAGTCCACAATAGGCTGGAAGTTTAAGCACTGATCCTTTCATCAAAGACGGACTGAGAAGCACTGGCTGGTTAATGCCTTTGGAGAATAAGAGGGTGCCCGTGGCCACTCTGATTTCTCTGCTCAAAACAGGGGCTGGGAAAACTCAAGGGTGGGGTGCAGAGGGCAGGCGGGGTGGGGATCAAGAGGAAGGGTGGAGAGGTCTTGTCTTTTCAGGAACACAGCCATCCTCAACAGCACCGTCTGGAATGGTTCTCCAAAGTGTCTGGTGATGTCAGGTGGGACTGAGAACCGGAGATCCGGAAGACACGGGGAACGAGTTTTAAATCCAGCTATTTCCTCCCCCTTTTAGTCAGATAACCTCAGAGCATCGAGAATGGGCACAAGCACCTTCTGTTCCTCTTCCAAAGGAAATCAAGATGATGGACTTCAGAACAAAGATGCCAACCCCACAGCCTTTACTCCTGAAGCCAGAAGAAAGCTCCCAGGAGCTCTGTGGTGAGAACATGGTCTTCTTGTTACCAAGACCTTGCTCAGAACCCAACATTTCCAAGTCTGCAGCCAGAGATGTGCCTCCCTTTCTGAAAGGCCAGCAGAGAAAATCTGAAGGTGAGTCCATTTAAATGCAGTGATTCCTTTATCCTTCACTTAACAAATGCCTATTTATCTTCTTCTTGAGTGTTTGAAGATCTTTCCTGTGAACTCTTGTTTGCGTGATGTTTATCTGTGGAACCCTTGGGGTCCACACGGAGGATGCTTTCCTGCAGGAGTTGAGTTTGCCACTCTCTCCAGCTCAAGACTCATGACAAAGACAGAGGCACTTTTGGAGGCCAGTGTTTCCCCTTAGGGCAATGCTGTCTGCTATTTGCTTTCTGCTGTCTTGAGACAATCAACCAAGAGAAGTCACCATTCCATTCTTCTCCCACATTTCCTGGCCTGACCTGCAACACAATTGTCACCATTTGTTTATATGTCTGTCTTCACCAGAGGCAAAAACCACCACACCTTCAAGCACCTGGCACCAGGCCTGGTGCATAACTATTAACAAGTGTGATTTGAATTAATAACAGCAATAACCATTTATTGAGTGCCTGCTATTTCAAGGCACAGATACGCACTGATGTTCTAAAACAATACCGCATGCTTGTTTTAGAAATGAGGAAACAGCCCCCGAAGCCTAAGAGTGGGCCCGGGTCACACAGCTAGTGAGTTATGGAGGCTGGGCTCCACCGTGGACCACATGTCTCTGAAGCCAACATGCTTAAGCGCCTTCCCCTCTGTGTTCAGCTCACCCCTTCCTTCTGGTCCCTCTTCAGTGATGAGTAAAGGAAAGGATAGACATACTTAGTCTTGTAGTGGAGGGTTTAGGGAAAAGGAGGGGCAGTGGTGCAGGTACAGACTGGTGGAGTGTGGACGGAGAGCCTGAATTGGCCCATCAAGGACACACCCCCTTCTCCCACACACCACAGGGAACCTTGGAGGTGTAACAGAAGTAACTCTGCACACTAGACAAGCACACACGTGGTTAGGTCAGTATCTTAGTGGAAGCTGCTTATCTGAAAATGGCAGCTGCTGTTCCCCAGGCCTTGTTTCCAGCCTCTTAAAAATTTGTTTAAATGCAATTTTAAAAATGAGACAATCAATATATGTTAATTAAGAAAAAGGCAGGAAAGGCCGATGAGCAAATAAAAACTAAAAAGCACAAATAGTATTCCAAGACCATTTCTCCTAGAATGTACTTCCATACTTCAAGATAACATGTTTATCATGATACTGCTCAATTGTTCCATTCAGACCTTAGCTATTAGAGCTGAACACTCTTACATTGCTGTTCTCACACATGGGCAATCCCCAATCTTCTCCGCCTTTGTATTGAAAAGAAATCAGCACTCGGTGTGTCCATTGTTGTGACTGGGGAAATACTGTTTACAGCTGAGCTCATTCGTGTGCTGTGATGGCGTTTTCCTCCTGCTGAGACTTGGAGTTTATTACAGTCTTGGTGAATGCCTCCTTTCAGTATTCGCTTACTCTGTACACCCATCCTAATCCCTCCGGATGCTAGCTGATGGACTGTGAGAAGCACCTCAGTTCAGGCACCTGCATGGCAGGTCACCAGCTGGTTAGTGTTTTTGAAGACATTGCCTGGAACCCTCTGCCCTCCTATTTCATTCCATGTTGCTTGGTCTCTCCCTGGGGTTCCCTCACCACCAGCCTTGGCCTCCTAAGACACCTGAGCGCTGGCTACTCAGCGTCCTCCTCCTGGTTTACTCCCTCCTTTCAGGGGGCACATTTTCAGTAGCTCCCTGAGGACAGTGCAATAGTAATAGTTTTCATTGCCCTATTTTGCTGAACTCTTCACTTTCTTCCAGTCTGTTTTGTGCTCTGTGTTTTAGAGGCATTCTCCGCATAGACATCGATGAGGCCGGGCAGGTGGGGTGGGGGGTCCAGTGTCAGCGCGCACTCAGCTCCTGCAGGAAAGCATCCTCAGTGTGGACCCCAAGGTTCCCACAGATAAACATCGTGCAAACAAGAGTTCACGGGAAAGATCTTCAAACACTCAAGAAAACCCAGAGTTTCCCCGGAGAGGGATTGTCCAGGCTCCTGCCCAGAGTTGTGAGGCTGCTTCACCTGTCAGTGGGTGGCTTTCCTCCCATCCTCTTACCCTCACCCTAGCACCCACGTCTGCTCTCAGCTGCTCCTCACTCCTTGGCATCTCTGTGCCAAGCTCTCCAGAGGGTCATGCTCCCACCGCCAGCCAGGCCGGAGGAGCAGCTCCTGATGGTGGGCAGGGCAGGGAGTCTGGAATACCGAATCCAGCCGGCATCACAGGTCCTGGAGGTAGGGCTAGGAGGTTTTAAGAGAAATAAAGACAAGAGAAAGCGGGACTTCAGGAGGACTGCTAGTCCATGATGAGACTGCAGCAACTTTATTAGTTGCAAGCGTACATTTATGAGGCTTTTCTGGGCATTTCTCCAAGTGCCCCTTTCCCAGGACAAGGCCGCCCAGCTCCTCAAGACATTCTTGGAAAAGATACATAGAGCAAGCATCTGGTTAGATATCATTGAGAACAGCCTAGCTGAGAACATCCAGATGAGTCGTGCATCACGCGCACTCTCTAACAATGGGGCTATGGTCTGCCCTGTCCTTGGTTAACCCTGAAGGCTTAGGGAAGAGCAGGTAGGCGTCCCTACCCTATGCTCCATCCTTGCCCTCGGGCCCCACAGAACACGGCCTCCCACACTGGAACCTCCTCCTACGCAGACCATGCAATCCCTTGTTTCAGCCTCAGCTCTCCTCACCTTCGGAGGCGCCGTGTCTTCAGGGCCTGTTCTTGGTTCTTATTTCCCTCCCAGTTCTCCCCTCGGCAGGCAGTGAGCAGACAGAGGAAGTTGGCAAATCATCGATGATTATTCACCCATACGGTTTTCACTGTCTGAAATGTTGGTGATGTTGCTCATCTTCTGCTTTGTCCTCAGGGCTTTTGTTGTTCTTATTCACGCCTTTTAAAATGTCTTCACTGTCTTTTTAGTGAGGTTTGTGAGGAGTGTGGGGAGAAGTTTGGATGTTCAACCTTTTAACTGGAATTCTATTGATATATACATTTTTAAAAATGGATTTTTATATTTTTTTTTACAAAGAAGAAGGGAAAGGGGTAGAGGGTTAGAAATATTGATGAGAGAAATACCAATCAATTGCCCCCTATTAGGGATCAAGCCAGCACTTGACTGAAATTGAACCCAGGACCCTTCAATCTACAGGCCATTGCTCTATCCACTGAGCCAAACCGGTCATGGCTGGAATTCTAGATACATTTTAAACGGTTCTTAAATCACCTATCAGAAAGGTCTTATGTCTGCATTCTCACCCGAGTGTTAGAGTGCCTTTCTACCTCATGTCATTCCTTACCAACACTGGATACTATTTACCTAAATATTTATAATAATACCTGAAAGGTTTTTTAACTCAGGAAGTTATATATATGAACCCACTATAAATTATATTCAGTTGTATTTCTGGTATTAAGTTGTAGAATCTTTTCAGTAGAAAATCTCAGCCTGTAGAATATGGACTCTGTGAGGGCAAGGAATTTGTCTTTGTCGTTCACACTCTGTTGCCATCTTCTGGGACAGTAGGCACTGGTTGAATTAATGCGTAAAGAATTGGGGGCAGTGCCTTGACCAGCTGTGGCTGAGGGGTGGGCCCAAGCCTTTCCAATTGGGATCCTCATTTTAGGTGACCATTTTTCACCTGAGAATGGCTTCTTGACCTGCCTGACAGCTTAAAGAGGTCTAAGTGGAATTTCAAGTGGTAGCTGTGGCTAAAATGAAGGCCCACAGACCTTCAAAGCATTAAAAAAAAAAGGGGGGGGGTGTGGATAAAAGAGGGAAATTTCATATAAAGTCTCCAGCTTTCTTTACAATGGAGTTCTCGCAGAGATGGATTTCCATCTGGCATGGACAGCATCAACTAGGACTTGGTAATGGGTGGCCCTTTAGCGGGAGCATGTGACTTCAGCCTACCTCTGTCCCCACCTGTCCCACTTCACTCAGGTGTGTGAGCTGCTGTGACTGTGGACACACTGGCACTTTCGGCTTTAGCGTCAAGCTGTGGAAACCACTATATATAGTGGGTTCATATATATATTATATAACTTCTTTGTGGGGGACCAGGCCTAGAAGACAACAACTAGGCTTCACACTGCCTAGTCAGTCCCGTCCCCCCCTCCCACCAGCCACACAGCTCCCCTTCAGAATTTATGATGGATGCCAAGTATGAGTTCAAATACAGCTGAGAGATTATTATACATGAATACTTTGGCATTTCTGCACAGCCCAGGCTTTCTGAGCAAAAGGTACTAGGAAACTAGGTTGAATGGCGATTGAATGATACACAGGTCTTACAATTGGAGAGAGTGTGTTGCTCCAGAGAGAGTCAGAGGCTGGTTTCCTCAGGAGCTGCTTGCTCACCTTCTAGGACAATAGAGCCCAGAGACTACATTCCCCCTTTCTCCTAGGACAGCTGCTTACATTTCTCGGGAGGGGAAGATGATTTGAAGTGCCAAATGCTCTATGTAAACGCTGAGCTGCGATTTCTGTGCTCATTCCGGTGGTGCAATGCACAGGTCAGCACAGGGCTCCCAGCGCGTGGCCCTGTTGGAACTGGTGCTGCGATGCCCTGTGAGTAATAAAGCTCTGTTCCCTGGCCCAGAGAGCTCGTGTGTTCTGCCAGGATGTATATATATAAACATATATCAACATACATGTATACAAATGTCATATATAAGACATATATATAACATCCATGTGTGAGAAACAATATTATATATAAAACAACATCCCCCTCTAGTGGAAGTAGCCTAAGGTTTTTGTGTAATCAAACATACCTCCTTCCATATGAATTACAACTGGGATAACTCTCAATTTTGACTTTTTCAAACCTCAGCACCAAGGTGACTTAATACCCAAACTTTGGTGTAAGGCTGACTGTGTTCACTGTACTAGTGAGAATATCTAACTTTTATTACATTTTCTTGTTGTAGAGTTTTCTGCCTCTCATAAGAAATACAGCAACCGAAAAACTGAGGTAAGATTAGTTTTTAGTGTTACTGACTCTATCAAAGAATTCAAAACCAAAATTCTCAACAGTTATTTCTTGGAAAAACAACAATTCACATGTAGTTTATAGAGTAGCAAATAATTTCTGGGTAAATTATACCTTGCCTTGTATATTCTTTTTCTAGGGTGTTTCCTGTTCTCTAGATAATGATACGAGGAGCTCTCATATTTAAATTTGTCTTCTTAAAACATATCTAGAAATTAGGTCATTCTTACTTCCAGTGGCCGAAAGGTTTTCCTAGTTATCTAATATATCAATGAAGTATTTGGAAAGAGTCTTGCAATTCTCTCAACTGTCTAACTCTTCTATACCCAGGAGCCTTAGAGAAAATGCCTCGGTACTGCTCATTGTTGTAAAAGGGGTTTATTGAACAAAAAATATGACTCCATCTCAGGGAGATGTTTAAGCACTGGGAGAATCTCTTTATTTCCTGTTATTTTTTAGATGTGGGAGAAAGTCATCAATAAAACTAGGAGATTATGCTGCATCTTGCCCGGTTCTAAAGCTTAATTAAATTTCTAGTGTCAGGGTCCTTTCCTCTTAGACACAGGTGGCAACAGAATGAAAATGAAACGTAAAGCTCTCACTTCCCATGCAAGATCCAGTCCGTAAATATTCTGATGGAATTAGGTATTAAATCTGTATATACAAGAGAAGGACTCTGTGAAAAAGAAGCATGGAGTTTAAGAGTTTATAGCTTAATGGCCCGAACCTGAACATTATATATTGAGTTACACTGACCTCTAGAGGTTGATAATAACAAACACTAGCTTATTTTGAAACTACTTGTAGGACAAAGGAGAATTAGAAACCATCAGGGTTGCTAACTTTCAAGTATACAGTGTGGCCCATGTAAAGCCACCCTCAACAAAACAGTTCAGCAAAAACAATGAGGAGTAGGTGTGGTCTGGATACAAATTCTGAGTTAGCCTGTAACTCATTGTTCAAGTGTTAACAACAATTTTAAACTATTCTAAGTGGAATTGTTTTGTTTGTTTTTTTAAAAATATATTTTATTGATTTTTCACAGGGAGGAAGAGAGAGGGATAGAGAGTTAGAAACATAAATGAGAGAGAATCATCGACCAGCTGCCTCTTGCACACCCCCTACCGGGGATGTGCCCACAACCAAGGTACATGCCCTTGACCGGAATGGAACCCGGGACCTTTCAGTCCGCAGGCTGATGCTCTATCCACTGAGCCAAATCGGTTTCGGCTGGAATTTTTTTCTTAATCTTAGATCAATTCTTTGGAAAATAAAGAGAAAGGAGAGAAATAAAATGTCCCATCTTATATTTTAATGCTTACATTATAGGGCTCTCCTTTTAAATATAGAACCATGAATCTTTATGATAAATTTGGTTTTTAGAAGTATTATTTTACCTTGGTTCTAAATAAATAAATAAATAAATAAATAAATAAATAAATAAATAAAATAAAATAAAATAAACCCTGGAATGAGCTTTTAGTGTTGTTGTTGTTTTAAGTTGGAAGAAAATTGCTAATTTTTATGTTTAATTTTTTTGTGTGTTTAGCTTTTAACGTTATTATCTCAATGATAGCTTTGTACTTCTTAAATAGGAGGCCTTCCTAAAGAGAATCTTAGAATCTCTGAGGGTTACTTTAAACCAGTTAATGTGATATGCTTATATATTTCTGCATTCATTAGCTTTTTCTCTCTTTCCTTTTAGTTCCCTCTGCCACCATTGTCATTCTTGCCCATGAGACCTGGTCTTCTTACTTTCCCCCCAAATCACAAGTATCAAAGAGAGAGAGAGAGAAATATTCCAAGTCCTGTATCTTTTGTACCTAAGCTCTCAGAGCCTGTTAGTCCATCTGATGAGCTAAGACCACCAAACAAGCAACTGGAAGCCTCATTCAAGGTGTTTGTGGATCAGACTCTCAGGTCCTCCAATAGGTCTATTTGGTCCAGAAACATGTGCTCTTTTTGGAAGGCTAACCATCACAGACAACACCTGGAGATGGAGGAGAATAGGAAATGGAAGGAAACAGAAGGATGTGACAAAATTCAAATCTCTCACTTTGAAAAAGGGCAGTCTTTGGTATCCTTTGAGAATTTTAAGGAAGGCAACTTTCCTGCAGACGGGGAAGTGGATATGGACTGCGCTGGCACTGAAATGAGAAAAGCAGAAGAGAACTCTCAGTATCTTTCATCAGGGAAGACAGTGGGTTCCGTAGCCAGAAACTATGAACAAAATTCAGACGTTGGATGTACTATGCCAATCAAGTCCCAAGAAGCCCAGCATTCAGAAATAACTCTAAACAAGGATAAAGAGACTAGAAATGATCGAGATGATTCAAAAAGTACGTCAGGGCATAAAGGTGAACTAACTGAACCAAACCATACTTTAGAAGAATTTACTGTACTTAAAAGTTTGTGCAATGTAATTCCTGACAACAGCCCCATTGGAAGGCTACTGGAAGATCATAACAACGTGGAGACAAATACAAAACTATCAGTAGCAGAGGCAAGCAAATCTGAAGTGAATGGGATAGTGCCTCTTGTCCACATCACTTTCCCTGGAGAGGAGACTCCCAAGGAACCAGCGGTAGCCAAGCCAAGCCTCCAAAAAAGAAAGGGCACCTTTCATAACAATAGCTTCCACATCCGGGCACACCAAGAAAATGACAGGCATATGATGAAAACCCATAGAAACAAGTTCGATGCAAAAACCAAGACCAGTAAGACACCTCAGAATTTCATGATTTCAATTGATGGTTCCATTAAGCCTACCAAGCATAAAACCAGCATAAAAACTCAAGTTTTCCCTTCTTTGGGGCTTGTTGAGCCCAGACCTCGGCAATCACCCAAGTTTCAAAGGAGAATGCCTCAGACAGAAAAGAAGCAATCAACTGACTGGACTCTGAAACCTAAAAAGCAAACATCTCCTTGCATCTGTAAAAACACAGGAGTAAAAAAGTCTTTCTTTCCTAACCCTGTTCAACCCATACAGCCAAGACTAAATTACCTAGATCTTAAGTATAGTGATATGTTCAAAGAAATCAATTCAACTGCTAATGGACCTGGAATCTATGAAATGTTTGGGACCCCAGTTTATTGTCACATGAGAGAGGCTGAACGGCATGAAAACAAATATTATCGAGAGATATGCTCAGCTCCATCAGGCAGATGTATCAACGGTAAATGTCAATCTTCACACGGCGAGAGGAGCAGCAATAGCAGAACAAGGCTTTCTCAGAAAAGACCACATGTTAAACCCCCAAAGGCTTTGCTTGGAATTAAACACAGGCACAAAAGTCTAATTTCCAAAGAAAAGGGTTGCAAGGCTGTAGCTGGCAAACTACAAGACACTGAAAATGGTGGTGGGGTTTCAGAATCAGAGTGGCAGATGAAGTCTTTGGGAAATGACTATCTGTCTTCCAAAGACAAAGTTCAGCCCATGGACTTTGCTCAGACTCATGAACAGTCCACTGAACAGAACAAATTCCTTCCTGTCTCAGATTTGTCCATTGTTGAAGAAGTCTCTATGGAAGAGGCCACTGATGAAGGAGACATGTCTAATGATCAAATTCTTGCCACAAGCCTTTGGGATCTGCATGAACTTGAAGAGCTACATCACCAGACCCCCTTTGTCCTTTCAGAATACAGCAGGGCGGTGCCTGGTGAGAAGAGTTTCAACAAACATGTACCACAAGAAAAGCAAAATATAGCATCTCTTGGAAAGATAATTGCCAACCAAATCTTAACGAATGACGTAGAGTTTGATAGTTTGATAGCTACATCTAAAACACTTACGAATCTCTCTTTCCAAGACACACAAGGAAGTGCATCTTCTCAAACATATCAACATTGGGCACATTCTTTGGATCGTGATAGTTTAGCTTATAAGTCAATTACACACCAAACATTTGAAAAAACTTTAAATGATGCAGATTCAATTTCCCAAGAAATTCTTGACTCTAGAAAGAATGAAGAATTGACAGATGAACTATTAGGTTGTCTAGCTGCAAAACTATTAGCTCTTGATGAGAAAGATAACAACGCTCATCAGATAGTGGCAAATGAAACAGATCCTGAAAACATAAATCTCATCTTCAGTAGGAGAGGAAATACCATGCAAGAGTTGGGTGGAGAGACAACAAATGTCAAAATACAGGTTGGTATAATTATAATCAATGATTTAATTGGGGCAGGAAAGGACCCTAGAGGTAATCTGGTTCAAACTCCTTATTTTCAAATGAGGAATCAGAAAGTGTAAACAATTAAATAGTTTTTGTCCAAGTCTCATTGTTGCAAGTTTAGAATCCAGGTCCTCTAACTCTTGGGCTAAAATTTTTTTTATTATGCTGCTTTACTTCTGGAATTTTGATAGCCCACACTACAATGGAAAATTGTTGGGTATGTTAATACTATAACAAAACTACTTATTTAAATAGTTTAATGTTTTCATACAATGATTAAGTTTTCAACCAACAAATATCAGCAGTGAGATAATTATGGGTAAAGCATTGCTCTCAGTGGTGTGTGAATAGAAAGAAATTAATATGGTGTGCCGAATGCCTGGGGCAGGAACAGGTGTGGGCAAAAAGGGATCAGTGGAGGAAAAAAAGGGGACATCTGTAATACTTTCAACAATAAAGATGATTTTTTTAATTAATAAAAAACATAAAAAAAGAAAAAGAAATTAACATGGGCCCTGAAGTGGCTCATCATCTAGTTCACACTATCAGGATCAGGAATAAATATTTTAAATAGGTGATCAGAATACTAGGTAAATAATTATACTATAACTAGTTATTAAGAACTTACCATGTATGAGCAAGGGGCATCATATTGCCTCTTTTATATGCTTCATAACAGCTCTGTGGTATAAATACTAAACGTATTAGCAAATCCCCAAGGTTGCAGATGAGGAAACTGAAGTTTATTACTCAGTTAGCCAGTGGTGGGGCCAGTCATTCTGATTCCAGCCTTCCATGTTTAATGACTTAATCACTGTGGAGATATTCCTTGTCCTGAAAGGCCAGCTCTGCCTTCATGGTGATCTTGGTCTCTGCTGGGAGGTAGGTCGTGATTCAGAAAGGCCTTCAAGCTGGGGTAGGAAATGGGAGTATGTGATGCCGGTGTGAGTGAGATGGGTCTACCACTCTGCCATTTCAAACGGAAAAAAAAGGCTAACAAGCTAATAAATATAATCATCCAGACCTCCCCCCCCCCCCCCGACAGTCCTAGAGTAAAACACTGACTTTTTGTGACCTTTTCTTTCTTCACAAAGCCCTTAGCTTTCAATTTGGATAGAGAAATGTGAAAGGATGGGAAGGAGGAACCCAAAGGACCTTTGGGGGCTTGTATGCTCATTTGGGAGGAAGGGGACCTGCAGGTTGTCTTGTTCGTATAGGGCCTTCACCATGCCTCTGCATCACCATCATCATTTATTTCTAAGGACTGGTAAAGGAGGCCAAGACAAAGCCTTGACTCAGGACCAAGCAATTGGAAAACATGATCTGAATTCTACAAAGAGATACTTGTTTCCTCCCTTCCAGGGCAGGGCCTCTCACAGTTTTCAGTGAATGCAAATCTCTTGGGGATCATGTTAAAATGCAGACACTGATTCAGTATGTCTGGGGCTGAGATTCTGCCTGTCTAACAAGCACTCAGGTGATGTTGATACAGCTGTCTGCAGATTCTCCCTTGAGTATCAAGGGTCTACAGGGCCATGGATCTTCAGTCTGTTGCACCTGATCTTGACCACTAGATTTGCTTGTTATAGTTGTGGGTGTGTGCATGAGAGAGGATCTTACCTGTATGTATGTTTGCGTGTAAATGTAAAAATGTGTATGTAAGTATATGCTTATGTAAATATGTGTGTGTTTGAGTGTGTATGTGTTATGGAAGTAAGTGAAGAACAAAGGCTATTCATTCAGAGTTCACGACAGCAAAGGAACTGGCTACCATCACTTGCATTTGGCAACAAGTCAAAAGTAGGCAGAGGAGTGGGAAAGTCTCATAGTGGAAAAAGGGAAGGCTTCAGGTATGACCTGATCGGAGGCTGTTGGCATGGGTTAAGTAGAAGGGGCATCCAATGTAATTAGTTACGGGTGCATATTTGCCTTTTCCTAGTTAGCTGATCCTAAGTTAGAAGGAAGGAAGCCACCTCTTCTCTTCTCTTAGAGTTTAATGGCGACTTTTCTTTTTATCTCATTCTTCCAGAGACATAGTAATGGGTTCAGAATATATGACGAAGAGAAATTTCTCAGTGAAAAGATATTTTCTGAAAATAGTTTCAAGCATGAAGAAGCCATCCTGTGGACCAAGGGTGAGATCCTTGGGAAGGGAGCCTACGGCACAGTAAGTTAAATGGGAAACAAGATGAAACCCCAAACCCCCACTCCTCCTTGACCCCTCCTTCTTCTTTATACTCTGAGTAAGCCCTTCCCTCCCCACCCCACACCATACTCTTTTATTTAGAACTATTTCAGTTGGGAGTAACAGGAAACCCAAACAAACTGGCTTAGGGAAAAGGTGGTTCACTGCTCTATGTAACTAGAGGATCTCAAGTAGGTGTGGCTCCAGGCACAGGTGTTTCGGGGGTGAAACAATGTCATCAGGATCTGGCCTCTCTAGTTGCCTTCCAGCTCTCATTCTCAGGTTCCTTGTGCTTGTACAATGGCCTTCACATTTCTAGCCTCTCCTTCTCCTAAGTTCAAGTTTAATGGAAAAGAAATATCTTTGTTCAGCAGCTCAGAGTATTATTTTACCAGAAGTGAGGAGATCATTGCTGAGTGAAAGAAACAAAAGATGTTCCTTACATTTTGTGAATTGGAAAAAAGATCATTTGAAGTCCTAGCAGTATTGATAGTATTTACATAGCTTGGTAAAGAGAAGACTGTCCCCCAGATAACGCATGTTACTCTTCTAGCTGGACATTTGCGCATCAGTGAAAAGGTAGGAAGACTTGGCAGAGGTGACTGCTGAATTTTTCAGGACCTGCCTTCCTTTGTCTCCTTTGAGCTTTAGTGCCGGGACTGACCAGCCGACCCTGGGTAACGGATGAATGATTACTCTGACACACGTTTCTGTGAAAGAGAGGGCTAAGGGACTGCCTGGCTAGAGAAACCAAACCACCCGTTCACCTGTCTCCTTAGGCTGTTATTGTAACAACAGCTTGAACTAAAATGAACTATTAGATACCATCAGTTGGGTAAGCATCTTTGAGAAGACACGTGCATCTGCAGTGTCCTTTAAGCAAGGATTCCAGTAAATACCTGGGAGCTTACAGGTACACAGACTTGTTTGGAAAGGTCAAGGCAGGGGCAGCTGCCTTCAGCCAACTCCCCCTGTAGGTTTCAACCTTTTGGAGTTTGCTTTTTACAGACTTTCCAACCAAGTTCCATGCTTCTCCACACTTTAGCTCTAACATAGCCCTATTTTAGTCATCACACAAGGAGCTTTCCCAAACCACCATCTCAGTTAGTCCTTGTAGATATCTGTGAGGTAAGAACTTTACCTTAGCTTTGTAGATGAGAAAAAACTGGTCACAACTGTTATACAACTTACCCAAGTTACACAGCTGGGGTGGGTTAAGCCAGGATCTAAACCACATGTGTCAAACACAAGGCCCGCGGGCCAAATCCATCCCGCCAGGCCTTGCAATGTGGCCCGCACCGCGCTGTCATCACTGCATTCCGCTGCGTTTCCATCACAATGACAGTTTATGACTGTTCAGTAAACCATTCGGCCCGCGATTTAGGCTGGATTTTAGATTTTGGCCCCTTCTCTGATTGAGTTCGACACCCCTAAACAATATAGGCCACTTGTGATACCCACTCACCATGCTGCTCATTCCCATCTTAGCTCCATTGAAATGCTGGTTATATTTAATCATAGGTATTGGTTTGCTTCTAGGTATATTGTGGTCTCACTAGCCAAGGAGAGCTAATAGCTGTAAAACAGGTGGCTTTGGATACCTCTGATAAATTATCTACTGAAAAAGAATACCGGAAACTGCAGGAAGAAGTGGATTTGCTCAAAGCACTGAAACATGTCAACATTGTGGCCTACTTGGGGACCTGCTTAGAAAAAAACACCGTGAGCATTTTCATGGAGTTTGTTCCTGGTGGCTCAATCTCTAGTATTATCAACCGTTTTGGGCCATTGCCTGAGATGGTATTCTGTAAATACACAGAACAAATTCTGCAAGGCGTTGCTTATCTCCATGAGAACTGCGTGGTGCATCGAGATATCAAAGGAAATAATGTTATGCTCATGCCTACTGGGATAATAAAACTGATCGACTTTGGCTGTGCCAAACGTTTGGCCTGGGCTGGCGTAAATGGCAGTCACAGTGACATGCTTAAGTCCATGCATGGGACTCCCTACTGGATGGCCCCAGAGGTCATCAATGAGTCTGGCTATGGGAGGAAGTCGGACATCTGGAGTGTGGGCTGCACTGTGTTTGAGATGGCCACAGGCAAGCCTCCGCTGGCATCCATGGACCGGGTGGCAGCCATGTTCTACATTGGCGCACACCGGGGGCTGATGCCACCGTTACCTGAACACTTCTCAGAAAACGCAGCGGACTTTGTGCGCATGTGCCTAACCAGGTAAGAAAGTGCAGGCAGGAGGAGGAAGATAAATGCCCACAGATTTCCCCTCCAATATATGGCCCATTCGAACCTCCACTCGAATCAGGGAGTGATTTTTGTACCGAAAGGAATCATTATAAGTCATTTTGGATGGCTGTGTGCCTTGTATTCAGAGGAAGAACCTCCTAGAAGAGGAGAAGTTTTTATTTCTAAATGATTTATATCACTCCCCCCCCCCCCCCCAAAGTATTTCATTTTTATTTCCATTTTCACCTGGGCTATTCTTAGTGGTCATTTGCTCCAAAACTTATCCAAAGATGCGAGTTTAACCAAAAGAATGCCTTGGAATTGATCATTGCAGATAACTATTGGATGGTTCATTAGTTCATTGGCAAAGCTTTTTGATTTCTTGAGGGGGAAAAACAAAAGCACAGTTGTACTAATTGAGCAACTGTCTCCCTTTACTTTATGCTCTTCCAAGAGTGCCCCAAATAGGATCATTTCAATTAATCACCAGCACATATTTAAATGACTCCTTAAGAGTCTTCGTTATGGATTCCTGTGCCTTGAAATTTTAAAGATAAATGTAATGCTAGTTAAAAGTGCAGTAAGCTTTTTAAAAATTATAATTTTACTTGTGTATAAATTTTACCATAAACAAACTGAACAAGACTACAATATGAAAAATAGGGCCTACTTTTTAATCATAATTGCAACTGTTTTTTGAATAATTACTTCCGTGCCAGACATTGTTGAACAGCTGTATATACATTATGTGTTTCTTTCAACGAGTTAGGTATCACTGTTATTTCCATGTTACTGATGAGGAAAGAGTCTGAGTCACTTGCCTAAGATCACACAGCTGAAAACTGCAGGCTGGGCTCAATCCATCGGTTTGACTGGCAGAGGTTGTACTTTCTTCTTAAAGTTGGCATTTTGAGTCAAGTAGACTGGTTGGCATGCACACTTTTGGATGTTGCTTCTAATGTGGTTTTCCTCTCCAAGGGACCAGCACGAGCGCCCCTCTGCTGTTCAGCTCCTGAAGCACTCCTTCTTGAAGAGAAGTTACTGAATATGCACCAGCACTTTCTTTCCAGTTCCATTACCGAGCCTGTTATTGCTTCATTGTGGGAAAGATGTTAAAGGACCTTGGTTTTCCTACTGGAAAGTCCATCTAACTCAATTTAACTAGATCCTACAGTGTTGCTACCTGAAAAAATTGTTACATAGTAGTCTCTCTAAGGTTCGGGCATGATTACTTATGTATATGAGATTTAAAAAAAAAAAATAACAACAAAACCCCCCACATATTGACTATCCAGTAATCATAATCTCTATTGCTTATACAATATTCTTTTTTATTTTTGTCCTGTTATTGTAATGTCATTAGTTTAAAATAAATTGTGGGGGGAAATTGTACTTAATTGCTCGGTGGGTAGACATTTTTTTTCCTTTTTTTTTTTTTTTTTTTTTTTTTACAAGAGACTTGAGGAAAGAAAGACGTTAAAAGTAGAGACACTAGGTTCTGTTTATTTTGGGCTACAATTTTAACCTTGCAGGTGATGGGAGCGTCAAGGTTAACAGGAAGAGCTAAAGGCCTTAGTATTTTACTATCAGAGGGCCCCAAACTCCTCTGAAGTCTCCAACTACAAGCGGGTTATACTAGGTGGCCTCATAAACTTCAGACTGCTTTTCCTATAACTTGTAGTATGATTTGAGGTCTTCACTTTTTTGTAGAGAGAATTAAGTCATTGCCACATGTAGAACTAGCTAAATCTAGCCCACTGACTGGATAATGGGAGAGGATCAGCATGTATAAACTTTCAGGGCACCCTGGTCTCTATACTCGAAGAACATCCCCACGTAGGCCACTCTTCACATTCACATCCCAAACCCTGATAAACCTCACCAAAATGATCATGGACAAGTGGTCAAAATTATTACAAGCCCTTGTTTTAAGTTGGTGGACTAAGCATATTTGATAAGGTTTCTATAGCAGGATTTTTTAATTTTAATTTTTTAACTGGCTATCATTTCAACATGTCACAACTACAAACTTGAGGTGCATTCTCACACCAGTTGTCAGGCTTGCTGCTTCAGGGTTTTGAGAAATACATGTGAAATGAAGTCCAGCCCAGCTGAGGTATAACAGGTTTCATTTTGGTCAACATGTTTAGATGGGTTTTTGTGAATATACTTTCCTTCTTTCTCTCCAATTTGTACAGTTCTTTCTCATAGTTGAGAGAAATTTAAGGGATATGTTGTCTCTTATTTTACTTACAAGCATACCTCATTTTATTGCAATTTGCTCTATTGCATTTCACAGATTTTTTTTTTTTTTTAACTAATTGAAGGCAAGACCCTCCATCAGCAAAAGGTTTGCAACTCATACTATGTATACATATCACAGTAATGGACACGTGTCTTTGGTGTTAACAAACCTATCCCTCTTTTATTGATATAGAATTCTGAAGTATTGGAATATGAAACAGACCCTTCAAAACTTTAAAGTTTCACCCTAGCCAGTTTGGCTTAATGGATAAAGCATCAACCTGTGGACTGAAGGGTCCTAGGTTTGATTCTGGCTAAGGGCATATGCCTGGGTTGCAGGCTAGATCCCTAGTAAGGGGCATGCAGGAGGCAGCCAATCAATGATTCTCATAATTGATGTTTCTATCTCTTCTCCTTTCCTCTCTACAATCAATTAAAAAGTTTTTTTTAAAGAAAAAAACAACAACAACTCCTCTAAGGTTTCAATAGGCCAGCCTTGGTCCTAAGAAGAGCTTTCTGTTTGTTAAGACATGGGATTGGGATTAGGTCTCATCATCGCCCAAGTGTTTGACGCTTTAGAGCTTCCTCAGTAGGAAAAGTGACTGGAAGAAGACTGGGAGTGCAGGTAGGTGGAGTTGGGAGGGCTAGAATTCACTGAGCTCTTACTAGAAAAATCCACATCATTTACTTCTTGCTGCTGTTTGGGTTGGCAGTAATTCCATTTTATTGATGAACAGGGCTCAGAGCTACACAATCTTCTCAAGGTCATACACTGGTAGGTGGGTGTTGGGACTGCCACCCAGATTTGACTTTAGAGAACTTTCCCTGCTGCCTTCCAGATTCATGGTTTAAAAACAAAACCAGTTACATCATTACATTTTTATTCAAACAAAACTTCACTGGGGTGCTGATAAACCCCCTAGTCCTGTTAGTGGTTTTGATTATCTGAATGGTTTGAAAATCTTTTCACTTGGCAGTATTGCCTTCCCCTCTGACCACCTCCCTTTTTACCAAGCACAATGCCCATTTTCACATTCAGAGGTGCATTTCATTATGGGGTGAATCTTCCTGTATGCTCTGGGCCCCAAGCTCAACCAAAGGAAATGTAACTCCCCACGTAAACGTCTAAAAGCAGTTTCAGGTGTATGGAATTTGTGGCCATTTCTCAGTGGCTGAATTAGGAGTTGCCATAGTGGGAAAGAGTGATCTATAGAGTATGGGACTGGGAACATGCTGTATTCCACTCAACTGCTCTATCGACCCTCCTGTATGACCACTACCCCAACCCTGGGATTTCCAGTGTAATGAGTTGCTCTGAGATGAAAAACTCAATCAGCTCAATGAGCAGCCAAAAGCCTCCATCACCTACTGGTTTGTCTTTATTCCTCCTACTTGCTGCACTTGTATTAATCCAAAGCAGCTACATAATGTAGAAACTTGCATTTACAAAGGCTTTCCAGCTGGTAGGTGAACTGGAAAGCACCCTGTGTCGGTAGTCTACATCTTCACTGGTTCTCAACAAAGTTAACAAGACTTTGCAGATGGCATTAATGTGAGGTGGGAACAGCACACACTCAGAGGAAAAGCTCTATTATACTGTCCTATTGCCATGGCTGCCAAACTTGTGAAAAACGACGACTGAAGTCATCCCTAAAGCAGTTGCTACTATAGGTTATGACTTCAAAGACAAAAATAAATAAATAAATAAATAAATAAATAAATAAATAAATAAAATAAAAATCCAGGTATATCTCTGGACATTTATAAGGTTTAATAAGCCTCTTAATTTCATGGCAATATGATAAAAACCCTAATTAATGAGGTTCTCCATTGCTTTAAGAGGTGATTTTACAGGAAGGGAAAAGGCAGATCCATATAGTAGTTAAAACAAAAAGCACAATTTTAAAAAATTATCTTGAAAACAATAGTGGAAAAATGAGGGAACAATGGAGTAGGATGAATCACAAATGGAATTACTAAGTCTGGTTAACTGGAATTACTGACTTTATAACATTTCTAAATAAAACTCATGTAATTTACTATATGCTAACAATAACACCTTATTGTATTATCAACATAAGATGAAGACAAACCTTTTAATGCGATTTCAAAACATTTCGATTTGGGCTTCAAATGCATTTTGGAGGAAGAAGCTTTTCTACCCTCGTTCTGTGTTATTAAAGCCATGCAAGGCTTCTTTTTATTTTTCTTTTTTTTCCAGGTGGAAGGTGCAGTGCAGGAAGTCAGTGGAGATGGGTGGGGGAGGAGGTTGGGGAAGATCAGCCATATTAAAGTAGTTTATTTTTTTATGGTTAATCCTCCTTCCGTATAGTTGCAACTACTTACTCTTTGGTTTTTGTGGAGGTGACAAAAGAAGTTAAACAAAAAAATCCCGAAGTATGAAGTAGAGTGAACAACCAGAGTTCTATAAACGGGAGGCATGCAGTGCTTAAGCACATGTTGAAGTTTATGCACCTAGATTGGCCTTCATCATTCTCCCTAATACCCAAAACATATACCTCTATTAGGATGCTCTTCCATATCATGTTCTTTTTAGCCCTTCCATCACCCACCCCTTAAACCACACAGCCTATGATAGGTACTATCACCAACATGTTGTAGGGAAGAAAGTGGTGAGGCTGAGACTGGAATGAAGATATTCTGATCCCTGAGACCATACCCCTTGATGGTATCTGAATTTATAATACTAAGAGTAAGCTATACTAGGAGACCTGATTTCCCAGGGACTGAAACTTATTTCTGATGCACATTAACAAGACATATTAGAGCCTCGGATTTATGTTGTGAATACACAAATTTTATTAGTTTCTTGTAATAGATACCGAACTGAAATTCAATGACTACTTGAATTTATGCCGTTTACACATATTCCTGCTTTGGATTTTCTATCAGCAAACATCTCATTCAATAGTTCTTGGGGAACTCAGAAAATGAAATCCCAGTCACTGTTGACACCACCATGAGTACAAGTGCAGTTTTTCAAACCTAGTGAAACTGCTTGATAATAATAATGTACTCATTAACAATAGGCAAATCAAATTAAACCAACAACTGAACAGGTTTAAGTGAGGCTTCCCTCAAAAACTTTGAAATTAGTCTTCAGAATTTACTTTTGAGACTGATGGATCACAGTGAACAAGTCACCTTTATAAGAACAAAATTGTTCCTAGCCGCACAACTTTCAATGTGCCTTGCTTACCAACCTACCCAAGAACCTGTTAGGCAGAACAGGTACTGGAAAATTACATAGGCCACAAAGAGTCACAGGTGCAAAAGCTAGCTCTGCCCAACTCTACATTGTGGAAAAATGGATGCATGGCATCAGGCTGAAAACAACTGGAGCATCCCAGACCCCACTGGCTGTAAAGATGTTTCAGAGGCTAACTTCTTTTACAAAATGAGCAACATGTCACCTTACACTGATCAAATTTCAGATATTAACGTAGCCGAATTTCGAATTTTCAAATGAACACATCTGTATAGTAAGTTGGCACCCTGGGCAGCCAGGGACAGAACGTGCTGCTTTTCTAATATAAAAATGCCTGTTTAAATCAGCCCATTATAAACAAACGAATTCGTGCACAGGTGGTCCCCCAGCCTGGCTGGCGACTGGGACCAATCAGGGCCGTCTAGTCCAATCTGGAGTGAGGGAGGGACCATGGAAGGTTGGCTGGCCTAGGGAGATTGGCTGGGGGCGGGGGGAACATGACACTGACCTCTAGGGACAGCTCCTGTGTAGAGCATCTGCCCCCTGGTGGTCAGTGCACATCATAACTACAGGCTGGTTGATTGGTCGACAGGTTGTAATGATAGCTTAGGCTTTTATATATATAGATAGATGGGCACATGAGACAGCAAGATGACTCAAGATGCCTACAATCACCTAACAATTTAGGCATGATACTAGGTGAGAACTATTATTTTCTATTTAGATAAAATTTGGGAAAAGTGAGATTTTTTGAGAATACAACTTCCTTACTTTACAGATAATACCATGTTAAAAAAAAAAAGTCCTTATTTTCAAAGCACTAAAATATCTCATCAACCAAGGATACTTAAAGAGTACATTACTAGTCATTCACTGTTTATTTCTAAGGTTGGTTAAGGGATAAAACTCAGCAATTTAACTGATCAAATATAAAAAAAATGTGCTTTAAATGCTTTTAAGGCAAGGCATTCAATAACAAAAACCTTTAAATTGGTTATCTAAAATAAACCTCAACTAGTCATTTCTTTAGTTCTAAGGGGATATACAGGCTAAAATTAAGGTATCCAACTGACAAGAGAAAAATTCTCAAGTCCTATCCTAAATTAAATTACATCAGGCTGGAGGGTGGGAGAGACTGGAAATAAATCAGCTAACAGAGCCTAGGAATGAAACCAATGAAAGTCTGTTTATATTCCTGAATGTGTGTTGAAACTGTGAATTAACATCTAGGTTCCTAGAATTATCTAGAGAACAGCCATTACCCGATGATGCCTCATCCTTTACACATGAATATTTCAAACTGTTGCTCACAACCAATACAAATGCATCAAATACCTTTCCTTTACAGCCTACCCTGGAATGGTCCCCATCACACCTTCTCCAGCCCTTTTATCTAGAGCCAATGTAAATTCTTCCATGACAACTTACACCTTTCTTCCCCAAACTCTGTATGAAAGAGCCCCATCCATTCCAGGATGGTGGCCATTTGTCTTCTCCATTGAGCCCTGGACTGGTGGCTTAGACTGTATGTATGCCCCAGAACCAGACCCTTATTCCGGTTAGCCCTATTTTTCAGAAAAACTTTCGGCTTTGAAGATTTCTAACAGTACAAAGTAATGTAAACACCCCTCAAGAAATTCTATATGAAATCAGGTATCATGGTAGAAAATTTTCTTGGACTCTTAAAAACTCTAACCAGAACAAATAGCAGGCTCATAGGAAGAGCCAGATGCATCTATAAATACACTCAAAGATAAAATTAGGGATGATTCATATGACTTTTCAGTATTTAAAGACCTGCAATAAGAAAGGAATCTCAGCTGAAGCCGGTTTGGCTCAGTGGTAGAGCGTCAGTCTGCGGACTGAAGGGTCTCGGGTTCAATTCCGGTCAAGGGCATATACCTTGATTGTGGGCACATCCCCGGTGGGGGGTGTGCAAGAGGCAGCTGGTCGATGTTACTCTCTCGACGTTTCTAGCTCTCTCTCTCCTTTCCTCTCTGTAAAAAAATTAATAAAATATATATTTTTTAAAAAAATCTAAAAAGGAACCTCAGATTTAAATAAGAAAAAATAACTAGGATTTTTGCAGTCTTAACAATAAAGACTACTGCCAGTTTTGTAAGGTAGGCCTCCAGGAAATTTTCTGTGAAAAGATATTCCTTTGCTTTGGTTCTGAAATACTGTGTTTTAAAGTAGCTAAGGTAAATATTAGGGGGCACAGCTCAATGTTGGCAAGCTGGTCGAAAGAGGTAGAAGTAAAGCCTTCGTATGCAGTGTGCTTCTGCATAAAAGTAACAACCTATGACCTGGGGAGAACACAACTAAAGAATGAATCACTCTTTTATATAGTTAAAAGATAATGCTTTTTAATATTTCAAATAGTTTTAAAAATCTCATCAAAAATGTTTCACCTTAACAGTACTTTGCACATGTGGAATTTCATACCTAAATTTGGTGATACTATTTTGGTTCATTTATGGCTACTTACAAGAAGACTCAGTAATAATGTCCATTCACTAGAGTCTTTTTCTTTGGTTGAGCCTACTGGGACCAGGCTGATGAGACGGCTAAAGAAAATTCATGATAATATGAATTATGTGAATTTTCACTGAAAGGAATTGAAACTAAAAGGATTTCCATGTTTATCCCCATCGTGGTTTTGGAAGCTAATGTCCCGTTCAGAAGTTAAAGAGTTTGAACAGCTCACACAATCCTGTAAAAATTACAACTGGCTGCCCTTTAATAAATAAAGTCATTGTAAAGATTTACATTTACAGAGTGAAAAGTGAATACATAGCATTTTAAATTCAATTTTGTAAGTACTAATAAGTACTGACCCATAACAATATACACTAGCTAACTTTTTTAACTGTCCATCATTAGCACCAATAAAGATTCAACAAAATTACTTTTATTCCCACATCTCAAAACAATTCTGCAAATTCTTTGTGAAGTTTAAGTATAGTCACAGACCTTAAATATTCACATTGTTTTCTATGTCATACTGAAAATATGTTCACTAATTTTCTGGATATTCTTTACAAAATCTTATTAAAATTCCTGGTATTATCATCCCTAAGTATACAGTAGCATAACCACACTATGTAGTTTCACATGATAGCTCCTTAGAGGTTTCACATCTAAATTACCAAGAACAAAACCCTTCCCTCCCTCATTCTGTACTCAGCTTAATTCTATGTACTAGTCCTTGGATTATGTACCACTGTCAAAGTATAACTGCATCAAAATTATCATGTTTGTGGATACAATAATATGCCATACAGAACAACAAAGTTACACATAATGACAAAGATTACTAAAGTTTTGCAAGACGAACAAATGTTAGGACATGCTATCTAGGCAAAGTCCCTAGAAAGAGGCTCCTACTCTACTAAATTCAAATAACATCGACAAAATAACAAACAATTATCTTTTAAAAAATTATAAAGCTATTGGCAAATTAGGTAATTGCTAAATAAAAGTAGAGCACAAGATTAAACTCTAATATTTACAACTGCAACATACTTGGGTAAAATTACAATTGTGCACATATCAGTGGCTTTTTAAAACAAAAATAAATCATATACATAGAGGAAAAATGAAGACAGCCTTCAGTTCAACAGAAGCTGAATTCAACCCATCTCAAAGATACTCAACAGCTCAAAGATTTACCACAGAATAAATAGAAGACTCACTGATAAACCAGGGCCATATTACTAGTGTTTAAAACAAATTTAAAACAAATTAATGTCTATTGTTTATTCAAAGTCAGATGACTGTGCCAATGTGACCTCAACAGGAATATACTGAGACGTGCAAACAAATGTAAAACCTCCACTAGCTCTCTACCTTTTTTTCCTCAGAGGTTCCTGATAAGCTATAAATACAGGTACAATGCACAGTGATCTTTTTATTTATTGTTAAAATATAAAGAACTGAGAGAGTGGTAGTTTTAATTTTATTTTTAAAAGGAAGACTGAATTTACCTGAAAAAGAAATGTGGCATCACACACAAACAAGCTTGAGGGGAGGAGTATGTCTGAGAATACGCTGTCATTCCGAATGCTGAAGGAAATGCGATCCCTGTCTATGTTCAACTATGTAGTGTTGACGTTTTTTCTTTAAGGAAAAACTTAATTTTTCACTATGTACGTTTTGTGAGTTTAGTTTTCAAATCACAGTAATCTACATAACCATTATTAACAGCTCTGTGTTAAATATAGTACTGCAACAAACCAACAAACATTTAACTGCACTTCACATCAAGAGTATGTAAACTTAATTTTTCCCTCTTCAAGCCTTCAGAAAACTAGGGGCTATTTCAGCAGCCAATCTGGTCAGAACCCCTGAAGGCAGTGGGTGCCTCACAGCGTAAGTGACCATCTGTGGCACTGCATTCCCATCTGGTATTGAAGTGTCCCCCCCCTTCAGAGGCTTCCAGTAAGGCCTAGAGTTTAAGGTTAACATGAAAAAGTGCCACCTTTGTTTTAGATTAGTGATGGACTCTGACAAGATAAAATAAAGTTATTCTGTATATTGTTATACTTACAAGCAGCTCCAATCCTGAGTATTTATGGTAATATCTAAACATACAAAAATGTATGTACATTTTTTCTCCACTTTCCTGTAAACTGTTTTCAATATACTGTTTTATCCCTTTAACATTGAAACATGCAAATCATACATACAAGTATAAATACACAAAAGAAAACAATTTACACTCATTCAAAAGTCAAGCAACAACAAAAATAATATAGCTACAGTATTCAAATTATAAATAACAAATGCTTGAGGCATCTTATATTCCTAGAAGCAGCCAGCCATTCATCCTAATGTTCTTAGCTGCAATTGTAGAAATACTGAGTTTTGCACCTTCCATGCTTTTACAGTATTTATAACACTATCATATGTGGAGATAAAGACTTGTTTACTATAATCTCTTCTTTTCAGAATGAAGAATAAAGCAGCACTTACAAATATTGAAACAGTGGCGGCAACGGCAGGTGTTACCACTGCTAGATCAGGAGGATTCCATTCTAACAATTTTTAAATTAAAAAAAGGAAAGGAAAAATTGACCTAAACAAACGATTACATGTTCATTCCTTGGGCACTTAACAGCGAGTCCAGCATGTCGTATGTATCTTTGTAGTCCAAATGCTGGCTGTTTGTACTGTACTCATGATGGACATCAGGACCGTTGGTCTCCACTGGCTTCTTGTCCAGTTTCACGAGGGTGCTGAGATGTCCGTAGCCCACCTGGTATGTGACAGGGGGAGGAGGGGGTAAGGGATGGTTAAAAACAGAGTTGTGAGAGGATATATACTGCTTAACAGAGGAGGAAGAACTAGATGAACTACCTGAACTTTTGGAACTTTTGCTCATTTTGGCGTGATGGTTGTGAGATGCATCATTGACATGCAGCTTCTTCCTTGAAGAGCTGGAACTAGAGGAAATGCCATCACTGCTCAGGCCAACAGGACTCCTCAGAACAGTGGGTGGTATTCCATCAGCACTGTGTTTGCTGCCACCACTGCTGCCACTGTGTGAGTGGGAATGCTTGTGACTACTGGGGTGGTGGCGGTTGGAGGGATGTTCCTTGTGCTTATCTTTATGGTCTCTGCTAATATGTGGGCTGGAATGTTTGCTCTTCCCACTGCTTTCATCAGAAGAGCTGTGCCTTTCTGAAGAAACTTTTATCTTCATTTTCAATTCTTCTTTACTGGCACTTTTATCAGTAGGTGGTAATGGGATCCGTAGTTTCAGCGATCCACTTTTTTCCTTCTTATCTGCCATGTATTTTTCAGGCTTTTCTGCATTTGTGATAGGAATTTTCATTTTAATGGGAGAAGTTACAGAGCTGCTGCTGGATGCCTGCGATTGCATGTGTTTGTGTTGCTGTTCTGCCTGGGCAGCTATGTAATGATCCCTGACATCCAGATCAAGGGTTTCTAGCTTACGTTTTTCTCTGTATTTATCTAAAGACATCTTCTGAGGAATAACTCCTGGAGTAGCAGATATTGGTCCATGGTGCTTACTGCTCCCTGCTTTATGAGTATATTCTTGCTTAATAGAAGAATGATCAGAAATTTTGTCAGGTCTGTGATGCAATCCTGAATGCAGTGAGAGAGAAGGTCCCTGCTGGAAGTTGATGTTGTACTGGCTACCAGACAGAGATGTCTCCTGTTTCTGTGAATATATCTGCTCGGTCCTTGCGGATTCTTGATGTTGAGGCCATTCTTGGTGTGACGACAAACTGTATGAGGTACCTGGCATTCCTGTTGCTAGCACTGACAAATTATCAGACGTATGGCTGTCTTGCACAGAAATATTTCCTGAATTCAGAGGTACTGGTGCAGGGAATGCCGATGTAGAGGGTTTCTGAAAACTTGGGTTTGCAGGCACACCAGCAACACTATCTACTAAAATGGAATTCTGGACCAAAGATGAACCAAGAAGCGGCGTTTCTGATACTTGTCTATCTACTTTTGGTTTCTTAGCCGCCTGATCAGCCTATTTAAATAAAACACAAAAAAAGCAATGACAACACAGGAATTTAATACACAATTCTTTGCTTATAAAAATTCTATATTTATAAAACAAGACTATAAAATGTTTTAAAGCACTAATTTTGGAATTTGATATTCAACCTAGCCATCATTTGAGAAAGTAACTTAACTTGTCTAGGCTTTAACTTGCCCATTTGTAAAATGAGAAGAATATCACCACCATTGTGAGGTTTATAAAAAATTTATAAAATACTCGGCAAAGTCCAATGGACATAGTAGTTGAATACAGTATGTGTGTATATAGCTTCTGATACATTATAATTATTCAAGAATACTGGAAATAAAGAATATTTAACCCCCCAAATTCAAACTGGTTAGCTTTGTAATTGTTAGATAAATGACAAATTGATAATCTTTTAAACCCTGCCAATTCTCTTACCCTCCAGTTTCGAATCTTCTTCAACCTACTAGGCGTTTTCTCCAGTATCTGTAGAAATTCATGTGTTAACTCTAAAAATAAAATTTAAATTCATAACTTAGAAGGTGCCTTTATGATTTAAATTTCTCCCAAGTGAGCAATATTAAAAAGGTTTTCAAGAGTTCATCTACCTCACTCTCACCCTCCTATTCAATCTTCAGCATTTACAGTGGACAGAGCTCTGAACTAGTATTTTTAGAAAAAAATCACTTTCCCACCCCAATTTTATGTGCCTACTCAGGATCTCTGGAAAATTTAGTAGCATTAAAAAAAATATTCTCCCAAAATATAAACCTCCACTAGGCGATAATAATAATAATAATATTTGTTGCAGGCAAGATGCTTAAATAGATTTAAAATTAGGGGCAAAAGTTTGAGGAGAGAAAAAAAAAGGATATATTCCTCAAGATATTTAATTGCAAAGAGAAAAACAGTAACTTTACAATGAAGAAACACAGTAAATAACATCTTAATTAAGTAATGATAGTTTTCATTACTAGCAATAAGAGATATCAACATGATGTACCCACAATAAGATCTATACCAATGAAAGGGTAATATGCTAATTAGACTGGACGTCTTCCTGATGACCATCTGGACATCCTTCCTGACAAAGCCGGGATCAGGCGAAGCCACCCGCACACAGTCCCGGGCACTGGTGCCTGCAGCCCAGGAGAGGGAAAAAAGCTGCCCGCTCCGGGGAGGGGGGGGAAAGGGGGCCTGCGGCCGGCCAGAGGGAGGGAATCCTGGGTCCTAGGTGCGGGGCTGGGTAGTTAAAGGCGATCAGGAAGGCAGATGGGTTGGAGGCGATCAAGCAGGTGAGCAATTAGGAGCCAGTGGTCCCAGATTGCAAGAGGCAGTCGGACATTCCCTGAGGGATCCTGGATTGGAGAGGGTGCAGGCTGGGCTGAGAGACCCTCCTTCCACCCCAGGCCTCTAGTGCAGTGTTTTTCAACCTTTTTTGGGCAAAGGCACACTTGTTTCATGAAAAAAATCACGAGGCACACCACCATTAGAAAATGTTAAAAAATTTAACTCTGTGCCTATATTGACTATATATAAAGTAATTCTCTTGAATAGGAATCAAATAAACACAAAGAAAGTATTTTATAATTACTTTATTATGAAATATTAAGTAAACAAAATAGTGAAAAATTATAAAATTCTTGTCTTGTCTGCACCTACGGCACACCAGGCAACATCTGGCACACTAGTGTGCCGCGGAACAGCGGTTGAAAAACGCTGCTCTAGTGCATTGATAAAATTATTTTTGTGTTTCTAGATGTCCTCAGTTGCAACAGACATAAATCCTACTTTCCATTAGCTTCAAATTTTGTGAAGGAAGTTGGGGGAAACCCACAAAAAGAATAAGCTAAAACCCAACATACTAGTTTAGGCACATCTATTAAGAAAGAATGTTATCTAGTTCCTTTCTGAAATTTATAATAACATAGCTAAAATATCTTAATCTCTAAGAATCTCCTACCTCTGGCCAAATTCTCTTATGCCTTAACCATGGAAATTTCTTATCAGGAGACCCTCAAATTCTAGGCTCAATTTAGAGAGCTTGTAACCCCAATTTTTCCTTGTTAACTACATTTAATGATGCAAGGCAACAATGGCACATTTCATCAGTGGAACTACAGAGCAAGAACTGTTACCCAGAAAATACTATTAGTTGATTGCTTCACATCTTCTGCAATAATACCTGACTTTGAATCCGTACATTTTAAACTAACAAAACTAACCTTTGAGTTTGAGAAGTGTCAAAGGGCTTAAGATATTCAGTAGTGGTTAATATATGTACACTTTATCTTTTTTAGGCTAATGAATTCTTATTTTCATTCTGTGTTCATTTGATCATGTAATTATTCTTTTAAATTTACCAAATTGTTAAAAAGAATTATAGTTGTTATATGTTAAAAAAAAAAAAAAAGTCTATTTTTTGAAATACAAAGTAAAATATTAATACATGGAATAATGATATTTTGGATTAGCATTAAAACAACTATAGGGGAGCCCTGGCCGGTATGGCTCAGTTGGTTGGAGCATCGTCCTGTACACCAAAAGATCGCTGGTTCGATTCTTGGTCAGGGCACATACCTAGGTTTCTGGTTCTCTCTCTCTCGTGGTGTATACGAAAGACAACCAATCGTTATTTCTCTCTTTCTCTCTCTCCCTCTTACTTTTCCTCTCTCTAAAATCAATAAAGGCATATCCTTGGGTAAGGATTAAAAATAAAAAACTGCAGGGAAGGATAATGAATTGGCCAGAATTAGTAACTATTCAGTTTGGCATGAGTGTATGGGATTCACTAGTTTTCAAACCTATACAGAATTAGATAGAATTTTTCCATAATAAAAAGAAATATTTTTAACTCAAAAAAGATTTATTTTTTTTACTTACCATCTAATAATTCTAAAGTAACTGTAGGATCCACATATTCCCACCAATGTTTTCCATCAGTTGACACAGGAATCTCCCAATTGGACCATTTGCAAGCCAAATGAATGCATACACATGCTATCACTGTTGGTTTGTACTGAAGACAGAAGGTGGTAAGATGTAGACTGTTGTGGCGCATGTTTGACAATGAAGAGTCATAGAAATTCAAATATGTAAAACAAAGAAAAAACATTTACCAGTAAGAACAAAAACAGAAGTATAAAGGTTTTCTTCTGTAAGCCTAGAGTACAAAACCTATTTTATCATGTTAAAAGCTAACACTATACTTACAAAATTTTAGTACTAAAAAAATCCTAACATTATGAACATTACCCATACTATTAAACCCGAGTATTTTATTAATATTTTATTAATACTTATATTAATATTTCTGAGTTTTGTTTTTACATCTAAACTAAATGGAGGTGAAGACATATACCTAATACACTTCTATTTCCAATAACCACTATAATACCTTAAACTTTTTTTTGTGACATTTTTGTTTTTGTTGTAATACCATGGCAAAGAAGTAATGAAAAAACAGAGGACTCTTGGTAAAAGTGACACATTTCAACACTGCATTATAATTAGGGATTCTACTATTTGATGTGGCTTAAACGTAATTCTCAAGTAAATTAAAGAGAATTTAACACTTTTTCTATGTAAATCTCTGTCTTCTTTTCAATAGAGCCACAGAGAAAACTTACCTTTTGCGCAACAGCTTCAAAGCCCAATGTTGCTATGTACTACAAAAATACTCTTTCTCTAGACTGGGCATGTAACATGTTACAAGTAGGCTTTTCTAATCCAAGTTTTAAATTTAAGTGTTATTTTTGCTTTTGTTGTTCAGAATTCCTCAGAATAGAGGTTAAAGCCCAACAACATATATCTTAAGATATACATGGGTATTTGCCAATCCAAAATTTAAATAAAACTTAACAGTGTCACAAAAAAATTAAGGGCCACTTAAAGCTAGTTTGGTCCCTCTTCCCCCAAAACCCATTAAAAAACCCCAACAAATTTAAATAATTAATATAATCAATACAGAATTTTATATTAGATATTAAAGGCTTTTAAAAACTATTCTTCCACTTCAGTTTCAGAATTAATGAAAATGTTTATTGATCAATCACAACCCACACCATTTTGTATTTATATAAACTGAAAAGGAAGTAAGGTTTTTTAAAAGTAAAAATTGTACTTATGCACATCTAGGCACTGATAGGAGTCGACTACTTCTAATTTACTACTAATGGGTATTATATAACCAAGTTATAGAAATTTTATTTATTAAAAAACTTTAATGATTAAAGTTAAGATTGGATCAATGTGAAATTTTAAAAATTGTCATTTAACTATAATTATAAACTAGAAATAGCTTTATACTTACCAAGTTGCTCGAATTTCTACGTTAAGTTTAGCTCTGTGTAATCTTTAGCTGCTATTCAGGCTACCAATTTTAGACTTATGCACTCACAAATCGAGAATATGTCATCAGAAAGCACCACTACACTTCACATTGTGCATTTAACCCCTCTGTGCCCAAAGTCCCTTGTACAATACACCGCAAAGCAGACAGGAAGGTACCACCACAGTAGATGGTCCAGTCTCCTGCTGCAACAAGGGTAAGAGACACATTGAGGGGGCCCTGCATTAAAGGAAGCTATAGTGTGCTACAACAGTGCAACAAAGAGGGTCAGGATAACAACCTGTTGGTAGCCATGAAATAGGATGTCTGTGCCAAATCCTTGCTTGCTGTAAGGAAAAAAAAGAAAAACGAAGACAATACTATCAGCTTTAACATGCTACCATTAAAAAGTTCTCAACATAACAAAAACTTCAAAGATGTGTACACAAAAAGTAAATTTTACTTACTACTTACAAATATCACAAGAGCGCCATCATTTTCTATACTACTGAAAATCTTCAACAACATTCACTCAAATGTTTCTTGCTATCCCCCAAAGATCTGAGAAACAAGCCGATTTGCTTTTAGCTAGCCAGTTACAAGGGCTAAACTTGTTACTAAGTTAAGCATCTAGTCAGCTAAAAGTTGCAATTAAGCATTCTCCTGGATTTAAAAAAAAAAAAAAAAAAGAGGAAGAAGAAGAAAAGATTTTGAAGTCTAATACAAAATACAAAGAGTTGCCTGCCAGACTTAATCCTCAATCATATTTAAATTGGCTTAGTACTTCCATCAAAATAAAAGAAAACAAACCCCCACCCTCCAAAGTCAGAGAGCACAACCGCTCAGTTTCTCATCATGATACTAAGCATCAATTAATAAACAACCTAATACATTGTAAGGACAGATATAGGAAACTCCACTATATTATTATTATTATTATTATTATTATTATTATTATTTTAAATTATAGAATCCAATTAATAGAACTTTAGATATGAGTAATGTAGAGGGAATCATAATGCTTCAACATTGTCAACCTCTCAAAGAATAGAAATTAAGACACTGAAATGGAAAACAGGCCCTCCCCTTCTGCTTCTTATTTTTCCCAACAGAGATGCCTCTGCTATAGTACCCCCTTTCCTTCCAATTACATTCATAATCTTTCCCCTTTGTTTCAACTAGGGTCAGTTCCCTTCATCTCACCCTTCTCTAAAAGGCCTCAAAATCCTTGCCCCCTGTTAGTGTTATCTGTAGCACCTGTAATCCCTGCTGTCCCATGTGAATCTTAAAAAGGGACTTGGTTTAGCAGAGCTGTATGCTAAGAGTGTCCCAGAATGTCCTGGAGACAGTTTGACTTAAGTATTTCTTTCTTTCCTTATGGGAAAGAAAGGATAAATCAGAAAAGTGAAGGTCCCTGTAAAATGACATTAGCCAATTCTACAGCAAAGGAGCATAATACCAATTTTCTCTTGTGGGGAAAGGAGGTAAAGGACTTGAAAGAGGCCAAACCATTTACTCCTTTCACAAAAGACACTAAATATGTAGATAAGAAATTTTAAATTGCCATAGCAGTTTTCACCTCGCAAGATGTCTAAATTCAATAGCTTCATTGCGCAACAGAGGAAGAATGTAGGGAAAATGTTCTTTTCTTAGCTTAAAATTGTAAATAGAGCAAAGAAAAAGAGACTAAGCATGAAAGAAAATTTATTAAATGGAGTGAGATAGAAACCCTGTTACTCAAAATGTTAGTCACACAAGAGGAGTTTAAACATATATAAAATCTGTACTAAAATTTAAGTCAGTCACATTTTAAACATTAACAAAAAAAATCGTATTTTAATATTTTGCTTTGGATGATACATGAAATTTAGTTTTTATAAATGTTTTAAAATTTACTATTCAATTTTGCAAATCAATGTTCTTTATGTCTCTAGCTTTTTTAAATATAGGATAAAGTACAAAAATTAATAAACTTTGAAAAACAATTTTTAAGAAACTAAAACTTCACAATACTAAGCTGAAAATCCAGTTTCAACTCCTACTAAAGTATTATTTTTAACCTATATTAATATCTTCCTTCAATATCATTCTTCATCAGACTCAATTTAAAACAAATTATATGGCTTTCCATTAGTCTGACAAAATAGTTTACCCTTTCAAGTTTTTAGAAAAATAGTACTACTCAGATTTTTTTTCCCCCTTAATTCAACATCTATACTAGTTATTTATACAAATCTATACTATACTGTAAGACTGGGGATGAGAATGTGCTATAAAATATATTCATATAATCACAAAGAACAGGAACTATAATTAAGTATGTTCAAGTTTACAAATGATAATACGTGCTATTAGGATTAAAATATATATAATGGCATTTTTAGAGGTCCAGTTCTCGTGGTGCCAGATAACAGAGCCTTTTTTCTTAATGTAGTCATAACATAATAAAATCCTACCTAGGTATAAAATGAATTCAATTTAGAATGAATAAAATGTGAGGATATTTAAGTAAACACTAAAAAACAAAACAAGGCCTTCAAAAGTCTTACCCATTTTGTTTAGAATAATCCTAAAGAAGTCTGGTGGTAAAAGAATGAAACTGCAAAATTTAATTTTCACAAAGGAAGTAATAGAAAAAAGGCACACTAAAGGTTCTAAGGGATTGCTATTAGTACATAACATTTCTAATGGGAAACAGTAGTAGCAGCAGCAGTATAACAACAACATGCAAATGTGGAAAAACCATTTCTAGGCATATAACAGATACACAGGATTCATTAACAAGAGCAGAAAAATGTGTTCCACATGCTTTATAAGCAGTAAAGCAAAAAGTACAAAAGCTTCCTTATTCCTGTTTATAAAAGGTGTAATAGCCACATTACACACTATGTATCATGCTATATATTTCTTCATTATACACAAAAAGAAAACCATTTTTAATAATACTAAAGAACTGTGAAAAATGTAGTAAAACAATTTTGTTCAAATGAAGATGGGCAAAACATTTGCAAACATGACAAATCTAAGAAACACAATTTTTTATAAAAAAAAATTTGAGGTTGACCTCCAAATTCTTACACTGTAGTCTTTTCAAGAAGTCAATGAAAGTTGCTGGCATAAATTAAAAATTAATATTACTCTCTGTACTCATGTGTTAATGGCCTACATCTTAAATATTAACTGAAATATAGGACAGGCATAGCCCAATGGGGAGGTAGAGAGCCGAATATTTGAAGCCCTCCAAATTTTTAGTGAAATGAAACTTTCACTGAAGTGTATATAAATAGAAGTAGATGAATAGGAAGATACCCAACACTAAAAAGTAATGCTTCAAAATGACATTTCCTTTATTTTAATAAAATTCAAGAAAAGGCTATAATAACAAAATAAGCATTCAAATCAATTACATACAACAGAAATCATAAATACTGTATTTAATGAAAAAGTTTCAAAGATCACTTACCTCTTACTAGCTGGGTACATTTCACCACATCTGTGTGTGGGTGCTCAATGGTGATCTCAAAACCTGAAATGAAAAGCACTTTTCCCCAATCACTCACCACTACAATACTTGCCTGAGAAATGCCATTCACCATACAACCATAAATGTGTAATCTATTTTTCACTATTAAAAAACCCCGAAGACAATGTTTCTTATCACTGACACGAACACTATACATCTCTGATAAGAAATCATTTCTTCTCAAAAACAATGTTCCAATTATGAAAATTTATTATCAAAGTTATTTGGAGATTAGGGGGAATATTTATTCAAGATTCTGAATTACAATTAGTTTGAGATTATCCTCATGTTAAAAATAAACTAAAATTACGACAATTATAATTAAGTTTGTCCCACATGTTAAGCATGGAATTCAACTATGTAGTATATTTCTCTCGCCCTCCCCTTTTTATTGAATTCACTGGGGTTCTTAAGTGTATTCCAACTCTTTCAAAAGATGTGAAAAGAAAATTTTTCATAAATATAACCTTTGGGTTACAGTGTAAGAAATGACCTTATAAATAATACAGTGCTCTTATTTTCTTAGTATGCCTTAGATCAAAAGGTTCAGCAAGTTAGCTTATAATTACGTTTCATTAATAATAAAATTGTTAAGATTAAGTATACTTTGTAGGCCTCATGATTCATTAAACCACTGTTTCTAAAACCAAAGATAAAATATCGAAAAGCTTTCAATGCCCAATCAACCCTTAAGTAGGATAAGGGAGGACACATCTAATGCCTTCAGAATCAGTAGGTGAATAATATCCTAATAAATAGGTAATCCGGATTTATAAAGTTACTGGATAGTCTATTTATATTCCTATAATAAAACTGTAATAAAATCTGCAAAATCATACTTTAATGAAAGCCAAAGAGTTGTATCTTATATATTTTTATGTTTCCCTTAAAATGCTATTATTCATTCTCTATGCTTAAGATTCTGTCATAATGCAAATAAGACAATAATTAAAAAAAAATAGGTTTAATTATTTTAAAATATAATTTTCTTTTTCAACGTTCATATTTAAATTTTCATATTTATTTAATTTTATATAATAAACAATAACATTTACATTACTGGATTTGGAGGGAATGAGAATATTCTCACTTATTTTTGTATCCTTTTATACTATAAAAACTTTGAACAAGTGATATACATTTCAAACAAGCTACTTTTATAATAAAAAGAATCAATTATTATGAGAAGCTGTGATTACTACTTGAATTCAACATTTGGGATGGGAGTAATAAATAAAATAAAAATAACTACCATAATAAATAATGATTATGACACAGACACTATGTGGCAATTTTATAATACATCATCTTCACAATGTTAAAGTAGGCATTATTATTCCACCTCATATATAGAATGAAAGGCATGAAAGGTAAAGAGGGGAATTTTGCCCAAGACAGAGGCCTACAGATTTAAACCCAGCTTTCCATAAAGACAATGTTCTTCTAGGAGTAATACATGACCTTACAGAAGTCAAAACTGTCTCAAGCCCCAATTGCCTCATGGTAAAGTGAAACATCAGAATAAATGATCTTTAGAGGCCAATTAAATTGCACTAACTTTGTAGACAACATAACTTTTAGAAAAGAATGTTCAACATTTAACTATTTATTATGTCACATTAAAAATGATATACATTCATTAAATACTGACTATAAGCTCTAGGAGAACAAGAACTGCCATGTATGAATGTACACATTATAATCATATGCAGCAGTTTGAGAGGAGTATTTCATTCTCCAATGCAAAGCCAGAACGAAGCACAGTATCCCAATTATCTGAATACATTAAAATCTCACCAAAGGTTGTTTATGTGAAATGAAATGAAATTTTAAAAAAATGGTTTTCTTATAACCAGGCAATAATATTCTGGCCCCAAACTTTGTTTTAAAAATGAAACTTTCATCAAAGATAAAATCACTCCAGACTTTTTTCCCTTTATTTAGTATACATACAGTAGGCCCTTGAATAATGTCCTTTCAATCAACATCATTTGTAATACCATAGGAACTTAACTCTTTTGTTTGTATCAATTAGCCCATAGTAAACTGGTTTTGTTATTGTTTCACTTAGTTAAAATACCAATTGATGACATGAAGTAGAGACTTATTGTATTGCATTGAAGAACATACATAAAAATATTTGATGTAAGTACATACCTAGGGTTTGTAGCATTATGGTTTCTAGTAAAACCAGTTCTTGAGTTTGTTGAAGGTAAGCCTGCGAGGTAAAAAGAGTAATAACAAAATACTTAATATAAACATTTCTAGACTATGGGACCGTTAAATCTCATGAGAATTACAGGTTGATTACAACAGAACTAGAGTAGTTTATAAACATGAAGGAATGAAATAGAAGGAAATGGAGAGCCTATATTCTGTGACAAGTCTAAATTGAATTACTTCTGTAAATAAAGCAAAACCCCAAAAAACTTAATGATAATGATAATATGAAAGGGGGGAGGGCCAATTGGAACAAAAGAGATCTCTAGTCTATAATATAAAACTTTACCTAGGTATTATGAGTGCTTCAAGACATATTAAGATAGGAAGCACCAACCTACATAAGAACACCAAATTCAAACCCACCTTAAAGAAAAGTTTTTATCAACTTAATCTAGGACACCTTCATGTGATAATTTCTTGACAGTAACAGATTACTTTTAGAATTAACTTCCTCTTCAAAAAAGACAAAGTAAGAAATTTTAAAAAGCTGTATAATCTCTAGATAAAAAGGAAAAAGTTTAGATATAAAATACCAAAATAATGTATCATATACCCAACCTCAATAAAGTATTCACCCCCTAGCTGGTTGTGCTTAGTGTTAGAGTGTTAGCTCCTGGACTGAAGGGTTTGTGGGTTTGATTTTGGTCAAAAGCACATATCTCAGGGTCATGTGGGAGGCAACCAATTGACGTGTCTCTCTCACATCAATGTTTCTCTCGGTCCATCCATCCCCCCCGCCTTTCCACTCTCTAAAAAATCAATGGGAAAAAAAATCTTCGGGGTAGAATTAACAAAACAAACAAACAAACAAAAAATCATCTATTGCAATTACTCTAAAATAAATGGCATGAAAAATTTTCCATAATCTCATTTTTTGATCATGACATAACTACTAGAAACATTGTTAATAAGAAAACAATATGTCACATATAAGTATTCATTTATATAGGACATACTGCTAAACCCAGAGTGAAAGTACCTTTAATTTAATTTTTGTCCTGTTTTGAAAAGGTCACTGAGCTGTTTTTTAAAACATACATTTCGGTTATTTGAACAATATCCTAAGTAACCACAAGAAATAATTCTGAATTTGTAAAATTAGTAGACACTACTAATTTTAAGTAGTTATTTTTGAATAATTATAAATTCTCTATTTTTGAATGGCTATATTAATATTCTACTTCCTTAACTACATCTAGGATAACAACATCTAGATTAATAAAATCAGATATAGTTAATTGGAACTTAAACCTGATCCAAATCAAACTGAATTAATATAATCTGGTAGTCATTTAGTACTTAAAAGTTCCTGAAAAAGAACTCAACTATAATAAGAGTGCTAGAAAAATGATTTTAAAGGCCCAGAATTCTTTCTTGTTATAACAGATCATTTTAAAATGGTGCTTTCAAACGAGGTGTATTAAATTACTGATGTGTTTGGAAACTAGCATTACTCTTTAGGAAAGTTAAAATATTTTCAAAAAGTGCTTGCTGCTCATGAAAGCATGGTGAAATGTATTTTTATGTATCGAAGAGATAAGTAGTAATATATATACATTAAATAAAGAAACAATTCTGTAAAAAAGATTAACTACTGGTCTGGCAGTAAATCCAGAGGTTTTCCTATTCCTTCATTTGCTAATAATTTTGAATTATTTATCTCTGATCTTGAACATACCCAAACAATGGAGGTGAAATGATTTACCCTCTACACATATCACAGATATGCTGGGAGAATAAACAACAAAATGTGAAATACTTAAAAAAGCACCTTACATAATTCAGAATGACATTATAATTCATGAACATACATAAAATAAGTCTCCGCCTGATTGCTTCCTGCCTTTACATTCCTAAGTAGTAATAGGAATAACCAGCATTTGGAAGGAAACACTAATTAAGATGTATTTTTATTATGTCTAAATAATGAAAAGGTTTCAAATTTACAGAGAAATAAAAAAAAAAACCCCAAAAACCCAAAACCCAATTTTTACATACATCACACTTAGTATCCAGCAGTGGCTCTAGGGGATGAAGACAAGCATGTGCTACTTTGATAACATGTTCAAGTTTTCGAGCCTGTTCTTCCACTTTTGCAGCCAAAAATAATGCAGTAGGTGATATTATCTGCAGCAACAAAAGAAAGTTGGTGATTTAAAAACAAATTTTGGAAAAAACTTACTTTCTAAAGGGGATAGATAGGTGTGCAAGAAAGGAATGTAACACTGAAATTATGAATTGCTAGTTGGGCTATGAAAAGACTGATGAAAGTTTTAATAAAGTTATTCAATAAATAGAACTAGTGACCCCAATTGGTAAAATGTTTTACTTGTTTTGCAAGTAGAATACTAAAGGAAAAAGACTTATACTTTATTAAACTAAGAGAAAGTTTAAATAATATTAATGCACATTGTGAAGGTAAAGGGAAAAAAACACCTTAAGACAAGGAATGAAGCCATAGTTTTTAAAAAAAGATAAAAAACTGGGTAAAGTATACCTACTTTTAGGACAGCCATCACTTTCTAGGGTTTTCTTAATCAATGACTCATTGTGTAGCAAAAGCTACACAATCTTGCTTAAGAGATAGGAAAAGGATCTACACGGCAAATTGAAGATTCTGCACATGAAACTGCTACCTAATAATATCTCTAGTACTTTACTAACATCATTAAAAGTTTCATGGAAATAAACATGTATGACAAACTAACAGAGTAGAAACATTGCCAATTGAAGATCTAGAAATTAGCAATTTTTAAAGCACTACTAAGTTATGTTCTTTGGATTAAAGTATAAGAACATAGCACTAAGACAGAGAACACTAATTTTGAACGAACATTTATCCCTGAACTTACTAATAAACAAAGTAACTGCTGACTCAGAAAATGGGCATGCTTTAAACTCAAATAACGTTCCAAGATTACAGATAAATATTTCATGGCGATGGAAGGAGACAAGACTTTGGGTGGTGAGCACACAATGGAGTATACAGATGTTATACCCTGTTTCCCCGAAAAGAAGACAGTGTCTTATATTAATTTTTTCTCCCAAAGTTGTGCTAGGTCTTATTTTCAGGGGATGTCTTATCTTTCCATACGCTAGGTCTTATTTTCGGGGAAACACGGTATTATAATGTTGTATACCTGAAATTTACATAAAGTTATTAACAATACTACCCCATAAACTTAATTGAAAAAGGAAATATCTCATGGAAGTATAATGTCTAAATGTCAAGATTCAGATACATTATTTTTCAAGAGATAAACATCTTGAGTCTCACTATATCTTGGGGTTCAATCACTATAAAGAAACAATGTCAGAAGAGGGAGGGAAAGAGAGAAGGGTATAAATCAATGTGATTTGGGTAGGTAACAAAAGGAGAAAATTTCTGATACAGGGAAGGTGGAGCCTTTATTTTCACTGACATGAAATTTAATTGCTAGATTTTGTTTTTGAAAGGAACCTTCTCTATTCCAAATGCATTTGCAGATGAATGAGTAAAAATGATTAGAAGTCTTCTTCCTGATATATAAATCTTTAAAATGGAACTAAAATTAAATAAGTTTGGCTTTAAATAACCAGAAATAATGTTACATTTGGACTGAATAATTTTAATTTGAACTTTCGAATTAATTTCATCTTTTAAAATTAAAATTGTAACAAAATATATTTTTGAGAATGCTAAAAAAAAGCAATGTATTCTTAGTTTTCATAAATTTAGAATACACTGTTACTATTCTTACAACAAAATTTAATTAAGCAATATCAAACCCAGCTAATATTCTTAAAATGCCAGTTAAATAGCAGTCACACAGGGTGGGGGAGCAGGGATGGTGGTGGTGATATTTCTGAGATGTAAAAAGTATAAAACAACTGAGATTGGACAATCATTCCTATCTGGTATTTTCCCCATACTTAAAATTTCCTATTACTGCTACCTATTTTGATTAACTCCTTTTCAATATAGAGGCTTAACTCAAAAGATCATCTCCTTCCAAAGTAAAACTTCTGAGTCAGAGAGAAGTACCCTTCTTTAATCAAAGAAAAATTATGCATACCTCTATCATTATACTTATACTGAATTCTAACTTCTGGTTTATTAATCTTTCTGTCCTCCAGTCTAGAAGCAGCTTGAACACAAGAGATTGACTTATTCATTCATGTTCCCATTATCTAGCACTGTGCAGCTGCTGCTCAATATGTCTGAATGACTGACATGTGGATAATCTATAAACATAAAGGCACCAATATATAATTCAAAGTATTCCAAATGCCACAATAAAAATCTAAGAACCAATACCAAGTTAAGAAATGCAAGAAATACCCAATAAAATGAAGACACTCAGTTTTGAATAACTTCTCATTTATTATCTTATTCACATCTAAAAGGGGAATGGCTAAGCCAGCTTTCAAATGCTACAACTATTTATCAAGGAGTGAAGAATAGAGGAACAAGGCAAAAGTCAAATTAGACTAAACTTAATATTTAAATTCCTTCCCAACTGCCAGATGATCCAGAATTTCTCTTACTTGCCTAAAGGCACTTTTAAAAGTCTCTAATGAGTTTTTCTTAGTAAAATCTTTAGGATTTTACCCAGTTACAGGTCCATCCTCTTCTGACTTTTTGAAAGCCTCAATATGAAGAGGTACTTTCAGACCACACAGTTGTCTCCTTAGAAGAGAGTCTCAGTGTAACAAAGTATTGTACTAGTGAATGATTCTGAAATTCTACAAGTTATTTTAAAAATTAAGTATTTAGTGAGCTGAGCAATGATCAGGGTAGATTCCTGTGTATTTACCCACACTCCTCACAGAAGTCTTTCTGTTCCCTCTAAATAGGGCTCAATTCTCATTCTCCTCCAGTACAACTAATACCCAACACTCTTCCAAAGTTCCTGGTGAAATCCACTAACTCCATTCACATTTCCTTTTCTACCAGCCTGCAAACATTTTACTCCATCAGGGCTGTAAAAACAAAACAAAACACCTTTTTAGATAAATACTTTGTAAATATCCAAGTGAGACTTTAATTTTAAGGGTGATTAAGAAAGGTAATCAAACTAGGCACTACTGCTTTTTATATGGAAAGTTGATTCTGTTTGTGGCTTATTAAAAGGATAAGAATGTCAAATGTTTTAAATATTGTCAGTACTAGTTTGTGGCTTTTGAGGGAACATTCATTAACACACATAAACTTGGCTCAAAGAATTCACATCAATGCTGGAGTATATATAGGCTGGTTCAAGGACCAATTACTGAGATTCAGTTCACTGGGGGCAGGGACCATGCATTATCCACCTGTGTTCTGGTCTCTAGTTTGATAAACTTTCTCCAATTATTATAAGTAAAGGGAAGAAAAATTTATTTTTAAATAGTCCAGAGTTTGTTACTCTAGCAAATGTACAACTAGTTCAAGGAGGTATTATATTCTCAAAACAATATACCATACAAATCATGTAGGGGGAGGAAGAGGTGATGAAGCCAGCTGCAGCACAGTAGTCAGACTGCCTCAGAAAAATCTGACTAGCCTAGGCAAATTACTTATTCTCTTTGTGGTTCAGTTTCTGCATCTGTAAAATGGGAGAAACAGTATCTCCTGTAAACTTGTGGTAAGGATTAAGTGGATAAAGATATGTACAGCACTTAGAATAGTGCCCTATAGTAATATGACTCAAATGTCATTACTACGTATCTTGAAAAATTAAACAATTGTGTATTGTTACTGTTGAGCTTAAGTTTTAAATGCGATTTAACACACTATAAAATTTTTCTTCTTTCTTGTTCACCTCTTCCTTCCACAGTTAAACTCAATTCTTTAAAAGTTCTTAGTTTTGAACTAAGCAGATTAAAACACTGAGTTATGATATTTGACATTAACGGTTATACCCACATTCCTTTCTTCCTTTCTCTCTGCCGTTGTTTTCACCCCCTTCTCTTTTTCTATTCCTTTATGTTTTCATTCCTACCTCTTGGACTCACTCCTCCTGCCCATTCCTGGCCGCTGTCTCCCCTTTCTCTGCTCTTGATGATGCCCTCACTGCTGACATTCTTCACTCTCCATTGCTGGCTTCAACCTTGATAGTTGGGAGGCAAGGTTTTCGAATTAACAAAAAGCCCGGGCAATTTCTAAGTCACTGAAGATGGCTGTATCAGCCAGTTTCAAGTGAATCATCTGGTCTTTGTTTTAGCAATTAGCTTTATGCACACACTGTGAGTGTACATTTGTATTTAAGAACCACCCACAGCTGTGTTATTACTCAACTTTAAATCTCCTAATCCCCAAAGAGCACTAAAAGAAGCAAAGATAATACTTCTAAGTCTGCTTTCTATTTGATAATACAATACTAGTATCAAGAGGCTCATAAACTATTGTTTCATCTCTTTGTCATGCAGGCCAGTGAACTCAAACACCTCCACGTCCCTTTTCACCAGCCTCAACACCAATCCCTCCCCTAAGATGAGGATAATTATTTCTGTGCTTTGAAAAGGATTTCATTAATATCTAGCTAGTTCTAGGTATCACAGCTTAAAATTTGGAAATCACTGGCCTAAGAGTATAGGTAAGGGTAAGTAGTAATGGTATAACTTTAGCAGAAACTCATAGAAAGAAATTCCTAGAATAGAAAAAGGAAAGGTAGAAACTTAGATATAAGTAAAAACAAGGGAGGTAAGACCCCCACCAAAGAAGAAAATGGAAAAGTTCAAAATGTACATTTGCTAATAAGAAAGATTACCAAGCTCAAACAAATTAAACCAAAATTCCAGCACAATATTAAGAAGTGGTTTAAATCTTTAATTTTGCTGCACCGAAAAGACTGACATTTCAATATTACAAAAAATGTCATTAACTCAGCCTGGTATTTTAGCTATTTTTTTTTCCCTACTCATATAATTATGTGTGAATGTAATACTGTCAACAGAAAATAATTTAGTTTTAGAATTTAAAAAATCTTCAGGCTGGATGTTTTTTGGGACATCTAATTACATTTAAAATAGAGCTGGCTTAATAAATACTAAAAAATACTAGTATTCAATATTGCTGAAAAGCAGTCTTCAAGAGGATAAGGCTTGATTTCCATAATTACATTTAAATATATTAAATATGCCTAATACTATCTGGAATTTTAACATTTATTTATTGTTACAAAAGAAAAACAACACATAAACAAAAGCAACTTATACTTTAAAGTACACTTAGCATTTGATAGTTAAATCTCTATTCTCAGCTACCATCTCCCAAACTCATGTAGTACTTACTGTGAAACAAGAATATTAACATTCCATAGGTACTCAAATATTCTACATTAATCTTAAAAAGTCCACTTTTGCTCTGGCCAGTGTGGCTCAGTTGGGCATTGTCCCATGCACTGAAAGGTTGCCAGTTTGATCCCTGGTAGGGGGCATGCAGAGAGTATCCGATTAATGTTTTGCTCTCACATTGACATTTCTCTCTCCCCTTATCTCTAAAAATAATAAGAAAGGTCCACTTTCCTTCAGATGGCTAAACAAATATGAACTAATATTATAGAAATATAGACAAGTGTGTTATAGAAAAGTTAATATTGTGAAGATGGCAGTATTCCTCAAATTGATCTATAGATTCACAAAATGCCTTTCAAAATCCCAGCTTCTGTTTTACAGAAACTAACAAGCTGATCTTAAAATTCTTATGGAGATGCAAGGGACCCAGATAGCCAAAACAACCTTGAAAGAGAATAATAAAGTTGGAAGACTCATACTTCCTGAATTCAAAATTTACTATAAAATTATAGTAATCAAAACTATGTGGTACTGCACCACAGCACTACTCAACCACCTCCACAAATGACACACCCAAAGAGCCGGCAGCAGAGCCCCACTATAGCAAATCCTGCTCTATGAGGTCAGGATACACAATAGCTCCTTCCCTGTAGTGACAGCCAGTCCTCACACCAATCAGCTGGAGGGTCAATCCCTCCTATTGAGGTGCCAATAGCAATCAAGTCTCAACTACACACAACCCACCATGGACACTCCTGGAGCACCTCGCTCAGGTGAACAGGGAGATGCCGTGCCTGGGCCCTACAAGACACCTACTACATTAGGCCACTCTACTAAGACAGAGATGTAACGGCCCTACCTAATATATAAAAACAAACATAGGGAGACAGACAAAATGAGGAGACAAAGAAACATGTCCCAAACGAAAGAATAGGACAAAACTCTAGAAAAAGAGCCAAACAAAATGAAAATAAGCAACCTATTGGATGCACAGTTCAAAACACTGGCTGAATGAATAAGAAAACAATACCCCTACATATGCTGCCCACAAGGTACACAGATTGCCTTGGCTGGAGCATCATCCTACACACCTAAAGGGCACCATTTTGATTCCTGGTCAGGGTACATACCTAGCTAGATGTTTCTCCCCATCCCCCTAAAAACACACCACACAAACTGAAAGTAAAGAGTATGAAAAGAGAGTTTATGCAAATATGATATTACAATATTATTGACTGTATTTCTTCTGCTGTGCTTTACTTCTCCTTGGCTGTTTTTATAACTGGCATTTTGTACATCTTAGTCCCTTTACCTTTTTCACCCATCCTCACAAGCTCTGTCCCACCTGGCAACCATCAAAATGTTCTGTGTCTGAGTCTGTTTCTGTTCTGCTTGTTCTTTATTTTTTAGATTCCATATATAAGTGAAATCATATGGTATTTGTCTTTTTCTGTCTGACTTGTTTCATTTAGCATAATACCCTCTAGGTCTATTCATGCTATCACAAATGGCAGGATTTTATTTTTTATGGCCAAGCTTTATATATATATTACTTCTTCTTTATTGAACACTTAGGTTTCTTCCATATCTTAGCTATTCTATATAATAAAAGGCTAATAAGCAAATTGACCCAATGGCAGAATGACCAGTCACTATGATGCACATAGGGAGAGCGCTGCTCAGCCAGAAGCCAGGCTCACGGCTGGCAAGTCCATCGATGGTGTTGGTGGGACCCTCTCTTGCCTCTGTGGCAGTGAGTTTCTTCAGCTAAATACCAGAAGTAGAATCATTTCATGACTAGACTTTTGTCCAAGGTAAATATTGCTACCCAGCTTTTCTTTTTTCTTTTTCTTTTCTATCAATAACTATACTATGTGTACCAGTTAATAAAGCAGATTTTTTTTCAATAGATGGAGTTACACATGTTGATATATATGCGATTTGATATGTACGTTATTTTGTTGTATTGACAACAAGCTTCAAAACTTCATGTCAAATTTGCTGAAGGTGTTAATATCATAGATATTTTTATGCTTAAAATGTTGAATTTCGTGCCAAAAAAAGAGCATTTGCGGGAAGTTTTAATTCATCATTTTATTTTCAAAAAAAAGTTATTGTATACTTCAGAAAGCTTATGGTGAATATGCTCCATCTCAAGATATTTATTTGTGAACACCGGTTTAAACACTTTAAAAGTGATGATTTTGATGTGAAAGACAAAGAACAAAAAAGTTTGAAGACCAACAACTAAAAGCATTATTGGGTGAAGATGTGTGTCAAATTCAAAAACAACTTGCAAAAAAATTAAATGTTGCTCAGGAAACAATTTCTGATCATCTACAAGCAATGGGAAAGATTTTAAAGGAAAGAAAATGGGTGCCACATCAACTGAACAAAAGACAAATGGAAAACCGAAGTCATCAGTAAAACGTTGTTTCAACAGCATTCAAAAGACTTTTTTGCATTGAAATGTGACTGGCTATGAAAAGTAGATTTCTTCTGAGAATCCCAAATGCACAAAATCATAGGTTGATCCAGGTCAACTATCAACATTGACTGCAAAGCCAAATTGCTTCAGAAAGAAGACAATGCTCTGCATTTAGTGGGATCAGGAAGGTGTGGTGTATTATGAACTTCTAAAACCAGGTGAAACTATTAATACTGATTACTACTGACAACAAATAATCAATTGAACCACACTTTTTTTTTAAAAAATATATATTTTATTGATTTTGTACAGAGAGGAAGGGAGAGAGATAGTTAGAAACATCGATGAGAGAGAGTCATCGATCAGCTGCCTCTTGCACACCCCCTACTGGGGATATGCCCGCAACCAAGGTACATGCCCTTGACCGGAATCGAACCCAGGACCCTTCAGTCCCGAAGTCGACGCTCTATCCGTTGAGCCAAACCGGTCTCGGATGAACCACACTTTGATCGTGAAATGGCCAGAATGGTCGAGAAGACACGGCAAAATAATTTTGCTTCCTGATGATGCACCATCACACACTTCAAGACCAGTTAAAGACACGTTAAAAGATCTTGCCTGGAAGTATTAACCCACCCGCTGTACTCACCAGACCTTGCTCCTTCAGATTACTACTTGTTCTGATCGATGGCACATGAACTTTCTGAGCAGCACTTCAAAACATATGAAATAGTGGAAAATTGGGTCTCTGAATAGTTTGCCTCAAAACAAGAAAAGTTCTATGGGGATGGTATCCACAAATTACCTGAAAGACGGGGGAAATGTATAGCTAGCGATGGACATTACTTTGAATAAAGCACTTTTGATGTTTCTCTTGTAATTATTGTTTTTCTTTGATTATAAAATTCACCATTATTAACCGGTATACTTAGTATGTATGTATGGTGTCAGATGAATACCAGGCTTATTGGGGTGATCACATTGTATGTTAATGTCTCATCATTATGTTGTATACCTAAATTAATGTAATATTGAACGTCAACTATAATTGAAAAATAAGTTAAAACACACACACACACACAATGTGGTACTGGCATAAGGAAAGACATATAGATCATGGAACAAAATAAACATATTTATGGTATATTGGTTTTTCAACAAGAATACTAAGATAATTCAATGGGGGAAGAATAGTCTTTTCAACAAATGGCGACAGGACTACTGTATATCCACATGCAAAAAAGTGAAGATGGTGGTTCCCTTCTTTACACCATAAACAAAAACTAACTCAAAATGGATCAAACACCTAAATGTGGTAGCTAAAACTATAAAACTTATTAGAAAAAAACCAGAAATATATTTCCATGGCCCTGAATTAGACAATGCTTTTGCAGGTATAACAGCAAAGCACAAGTGACAGATGAAAAATATAAACTGAATGCATGTGCTACAAATTATAACATCAAGAAAGTGCAAAAGATAGTCCATAGCAGGGAGGAGTTATTTGAAAATCCTATAATAATAAAAGCATAATATGTTAATTAGACCAGAAGTCCTTCCGATGAAGCCGAGATGGCAGGAGCTGAGGCAGAGGTGGCTGCTGTGGTGGGGGCCAAGGCCCTTGTACAAATTTCGTGCACAGGGCCTCTAGTATCTGATAATAGACTGTTACTCAGGATATATAAAGAACTCTTATTGCTGAAACTGGTTTGGTTCAGTGGATAGAGCATCGGTCTGTGGACTGAAAGGTCCCAGATTCGATTCCGATCAAGGGCATATACATTGGTTGTGGGCACATACCCGGAAGGGGGTGTGCAGGAGGCAGCTGGTCGATGTTTCTCTCTCATCGATGTTTCTAGCTCTCTGTCCCTTTTTCTCTCTCTTCCTCTCTGTAAAAAATCAATTAAATATATTAATTTAAATAGCTATTCCTATTAGGCATTAAAACAATGATCACTGAACTATAGCAATAGAAAATACAGGATCTACCTAAGGATATGGGGAATGTGTAAAAATCTGGAATCCTCTCTGAATCAATGCACCATTTAAAGACTGCCCCCAAATCCTCAGAACTTTTTTCTGCTCTCTCAGCTATTTTTTTAAACCTTCATCCAAGGATATGTTTTTATTGATTTGAGAGAAGAAGTGGGAGGGGGAGACAGAGACAGACAGACAGAGAGAAAAGAGAGAAACAAACATTGATGGTTGCCTGCACCTCAACTGGGGATCAAACCCTAAACCTTTTGGTGTACAAGATGATGTTTCAACCAACTAAGCTATCCCATCAGCGCTCAGCTATTTTTTCCCCACACTTGGAACTATGTCAATTTTCATGATCTTAAGATTCTTGACTAGAAAAGAATTATCATTTTTACTTTTTCAACTTCTAAATGAGACCTCAATTTCAAATTAGTTTGAATGTGCACTCTTTCTTATAGAACAAATTCCAATGTCAATTCCACTATAATGTATTTGTTGATAGATACAAACATCTATACAGTACTTTCCATTAGTAGTTACCTGGTGTTACTTTTAAGAGTTTATAGTCCAAACAAGCACTGTCAAATATAAATGTAATGTAATTATGATTTTTCAAATAACCACATTAACATAGTAAGTAGGAAATTAACTCCTAGATAATATTTATATAGACATATAAATTAGCTAGGAGTTTATATAGGTTTAAACATATAGTTGGCATTTTGAATATAAAATTCATTGAAATATATTAAAACAGATTTAAATGTATTAAATGCTTCACTTTGCATGTATTTCCTTAAATGCGATCACATAGGTACTTAATATGTCAGCTTTATAACTAGAACCATAACTTATTTAAGTATAAAATATTAAGTTTAATACTCCCAAATATTATAAGGTAGTAAGATATAGTGATGGAAATTTGTTTACTTAAAAAAATTACCCAATTTTCTATACTAAAAACATCTTCAGAATACCTGTTCTATCTGCCTTCAAAGTCAATTTGAATTATTAGTACTAACAGACACATGTATGTATGCGTGTGCATGTATATATGGAAAATCTTTGAATATTTTACAATCATCTAGTTTTTGAAAAAGAAAAACCTGCTTCAAGGAGACTTTATAAAGCACATGTGTCAAACACAAGGCCCGCGGGCCACATCCGTCCTGCCAGGCCTTGCAATGTGGCCCGCACCGCGCTGTCATCACTGCACTCCGCTGCATTTCCATCACAATGACAGTTTATGACTGTTCAGTAAACCATTCGGCCCGTGATTTACGCTGGATTTTAGATTTTGGCCCCTTCTCTGATTGAGTTCGACACCCCTATATAAAGACTCATGTAATATATAGTCAAAATGTTCCATAAGTCAATATCCCTGTAATTAGGCACTTGGAGCACCATGTTTGAGAACAACCTTAAAGCTTTTTGGAAAACTTTTTATAGGTATTGTTTTCAGATTCAATTTGAAAAAAAAAAACCACATGCTTTTTTTTATGTTATCCATAAACTCTCCCAGATATTCTTCTCCTTGTTTAACAGAATAAACTTATTGGAGTACAGAGTTACCATATGGTCCAGCAATTCTACTCCTGGGTATATACCCAAGAGAAAGCAAAACATACATTCACACAGAAAGTTATATGTAAATGTTCATAGCAGCAATATAATAGCCAAAAGGTGGAAACAACCCAAATGTTAATGTATAACAGTAAACTGATAAATGTATTTAAGATGTGGTATAATGGTAGTTCAAGAAAAATAAAGTACTGATACACACTATACCACAAGCAAACCTTGAAAATGCACACTAAGTGAAAGAGGCCAGTCACAAAGGACACATTACTATATGATTCCATTTATGAGAAATGTCCAGAGTAAGTTGGAGGGACTTGGGACAGAGGGCCAAAGGGTGTGGAGTTTCTTCTCTGGGTAATGAAAATTTCTAAAACTGACGTACACTAAAACAACATTCAGTTGTATACTTTTAATAGGTGAAATGTGCGGTATGTGAATTACACCTCAAAAAGGTAGTAAATATAGGGCAAGAAACAAGTATTTATCTTGCCTTTTCAATATGAACTGTACCACTGGGTGTCCAAATAGTATATGAATCATAGCATTTCATTACAAAAATATTCTAATAAATAAAGAAGAAATGATAGAATTAGAGATTCAAAATGAATGAAAAGGATCTAGACATCAAATGTCAATAGCTAACACCATAAAAAAGAGAGACAACCAGACGTTAGGTGCCTCCTGTTGAAAGAACACTAAACCACCTGCACTTTTGCCAAAGGGATCTAATACGAATCTGATCGAATTTCAGGATCCAAATGGCAATTTGCAGGGAATACAAGAACAAAGTAACATGATAAACCACACCATGAGTATAAAATGAACAAATTCCAGACAGCTGGAAATTCTTTAGATCTAATGCCCTAGGTCAGTGGTAGGCAAACTCATTAGTCAACAGAGTCAAATATCAACAGTACGATTGAAATTTCTTTTGAGAGCCAAATTATTTAAACTTAAACTATATAGGTAGGTACATTGTTAATAACTTAATTAGGGTACTCCTTCAATCGCACTGTAAGTGTGCGCCTGCACGTTGTATTTTGTGGAAGAGCCACACTCAAGGGACCAAAGAGCCGCATGTGGCTCGCAAGCTGTTTGCCGACCACTGCCCTACGTTCTTCAACAAATTAAAACTTAGGTGAAAGAAAGGGACAGAGGGGAAACCTGAATATTGAGAGACTTAAAGCCCGATCCAACCCTCATCTTGCCTAAACTATGGTGTGTAGGAATGCAGAGATGGGTGGTAAGAGCATAAATGAACTGGAAAAAGTGATTACTTAAACATAAGAATACTGGTACTTTGTGGAGGGCAGGGTTTGATAGCAAAATGGGGCACGTAGAAGCACTTCTGGGGGGTAGTTAGCAAAGTTTCTTGACTTGAGTGGAGATAAAAAGGTTATTTGCCTTAAAATTCACTAAGCTGTACATTCGGTGGTTTTGTTTGTTGTACTTTATAATCATAAAACATCTCACCTCATATATGCATGGTTTTCCCTCAACACTAAAGGACACCAAACAGATGGGGATACAATGGAATGTGAAAATGATAAAATCAGAGATAGAAATTTAGAAGTGAAAGAGTGGAGTTATCTGGGAAATACTTTTTATAAAGAGTTGTAATTTCAGCTGAGTCATAAAACCTGACAGACCATAATCACATGAAATAGAGAAAGCACCACATGGGGGAGGGGTGGAAACAAAGAGGAGGAGGGGAATATGGCTGAAAGAGGAATTAGGGGCCTAGTTTAAGGAAGGATATTATTGGATTTTGTCCAATGATGTAAATCAGAGTATTTTCATTATTTACTTGTCTACTCATCTCCTTAGAAATCACTGGCACCAATTATTAGTGTGCCCTACTTCTTAAACATATATTAGGGTAGGACAAAAGTGAGAAAAATACAGCATGGGGATTAGGCAACAGATCTGGGTTTGAATGCCAACTACATAATGGCTGCTAGATTTCAGCAAGTCACTCAGTAACTGCATCTGTTTTCTCAGGAAGAGAATACTTTAGCTGAGATAAAGTGACTGTTACATAGTGTTTCTTAAATTTTTCATCCATGCAATTAATGTTAAAAAAGAATTTTCAAATCATCTAGTCTAATAATCTCAAATGTATAATCAAGGAAACATGTGTTTGGTTAGTATCTACTGTTTTAAACAGCAAAAATAAAACCCAAGAACTGTTTCCATATCAGTAAATAAATATGGGGAACACTTATCTCCAGATAAGCATAAAGGTAATAAAACAAAGCAAAAGGCAGGTAGATTTAACAAAATTAGAACATAATGAAAATTAGAATAACAGAATAAGACGACAAATTAGAAAAAAATAAATTTTGTGAGTAGATGTCAGATTCATAACAAACTCAAACAAGAGGCTAAGAACAGTTATTTCACAGAAAGGCAACATTTATTAACAAACTAAATACAAACTTTAAATTTTATCAAAGTTTCCCTAAAATCCTCAATTAAAAAAATTATAAATGTGATCTTTGTTCTTAAGGTCCTTGAGGAATTACAAATGAATAGACAATTTCTTACTGAACAGATGAAATTTAACAAACACTCAAAATTAATTTAATAAACACTCCTTCATTCAACTTAACTCTGTAGGACTGGTTAATGTGGGGTTTTTGCAACCTATTACTGACATTTTAAACCAGGTAACTTTTCATTATGGGGTTCTGTCCTATGCATTGTGGGATATTTAGCAGCATTCAGCTTCTATCCATGAAATGCCAATAGTACCCCTTTCACCTATTGTGAAAATGAAAATACGTCTCCAGACATTGTCAAATGTCCCTTGGTCAGCTAAACTACTGCCAGTTTAGATCTACGGGTCAATCTACACTACTCCTTCTGGTGCCATCTTAAAAATTACTTCCTCAGAAGTACCCACACCTATCCCCAACTAGGACGAATTCAATTCTATATGAGGCTGTGTGCTGGTTCTAAGAACTGGGGTATGCGCCGGGACCGGTTTGGCTCAATGGATAGAGCCTCGGCTTGGGGACTGAAGGGCCCCGGGTTCGATTCCGGTCAAGGGCATGTACCTTGGTTGCGGGCATATCCCCAGTGGGGGGTGTGCAAGAGGCAGTTGATCGATGACTCTCTCTCATTGATGTTTCTAACTCTCTCTCTCTCTCCCTTCCTCTCTGTACAAAAATCAATAAATTAAAAAAAAAAAAAAAAAAGAACTGGGGTATGGGAGGGACCTTTTTCTGTGCTGAAAAATAAATATACATATATGCCTGCCCAAACAAAATGTATTTCTGAAAGGGCACACAAATACTTTAATAGCCAATGCTGGGGGGGGTGGGGGGGGCGGCGGGCGGGGGCGGCGGCTAGACACTAGGATTCACAGGTTAATAATATCTCTTTTTGTACCTATTTCATTTACCATATGCCTACATTAGTTTTCAATAATAAAAGAAAACATTGTAAGTGTGTCTGTGAGGAGAATATGTATATATATATATAGAGAGAGGAAAATGTGTAAGGATTTATTAATAGAGCTGTGGGTAACAAGATTATACCCATTCACCCTAGCCAGTTTGGTTCAGTGGACAGAGAGCGTTGGTCTCTGTTCCACTCTCCAATGGAAAAATATCTCAGATGAGGATAAAAAAAAAATAAAAAAAATTAGATCCATTCTATTGACAAATAGTTGCTGAATATCTGTTCTATGAGAGTTACTGGTAATACAACAGTAAGCAAAGCTAAAGAGAAAACAAACAAACAAACAACCCCCCCCCCCCCCCCCCCCGCCCTTTACATAGCTTACTTTCTAGTTTTAGAAAGAAAGTGTGTGTTAGGGAGGTTTTTATATTTAACTTTATCTATGTTCTAATCTTTGAGAAAAATTAGGGCTCTCACAATAAAAATTTAAATAAGATCCTTAGCTAATCAATTTCCCCCAAATGTTTTTGTTTGTTTGTTATTCACAAAAGGCAATGGTATAAACTGGTTAACATTAACTTTTAAAAGGTCATATATAAATTTCTACTGTAAGGACTCTTATTAAAAATTATTGGAGAATGTTATCAAAGAACAGAGATAGTGAGCATTTTTCTAAATAGTAAGAGAACCTCTGATTTTCAAATGCTACCTACTAGTCAAGAGTCAAATCAATTAAGAAAGGTTATATAATCAAATTTGCTTATGTGTAGAAGCTGATCAACCAAACTTAGATGTATAAAATTGAACTCAGACATGAGATAAATGATGCATTCATTCTTATAAGCATTCCTTAAAATCACTAGTCTTGAATACGGTCCTTAACCAATAACCATGTACTCTTGGGATCTTAAAGAAAATTACAGTACACCTAAATTTGGCATATTATGTACAGTTTTGATTGTTGCAGCTCAAAAAAAGCAAAAGAACTAAGAAAAGTAGAAGGTGGGTGCTATGACAACAGACCATCACCAACAAAATACTCAGAAGAGTGTGCTTCTTATTACAACCTCATCTTAAGCGTACTCATTAGATTTGGAATATAAGAAACAAACGCATCATAAACTTGTCTAACCAAATTAATGAGCAGGGTTTCTAAGAGTAACTAGGTCAACAACTATTCTTTTTAAAAATATATATTTTATTGATTTTTTTACAGAGAGGAAGAGAGAGGGATAGAGAGTTAGAAACATCGATGAGAGAGAATTATTGATCAGTTGCCTCTTCCACACCCCCTACTGGGGATGTGCCCGCAACCAAGGTACATGGCCCTTGACCAGAATCAAACCTGGGACCTTTCAGTCCACAGGGCCACGCTCTATCCACTGAGCCAAACCGGTTTTGGCTTAACAACTATTCTTAAGATTGACCTTGGAGGCACTGTTGGTGCCAGGGCTTTTATACTTTACTAGATTTATCATGCGCTTGATCTAGCAAAGACATTCTTTAGCCCTGTCGGATGTGGCTCAGTGGATAGAGCATTGGCCTGTGGACTGAAGGGTCCCAGATTTGATTTCGGTCAAGGGCATATATATATATATATATACCTGGGTTACGGGCTCAATCCCCAGTGGGGGCATGCAGGAGGCAGCTGATCCATGATTCTCTCTCATCATGGATGTTTCTCTCTCTATCTCCCTCTTCTTTCCTCTCTGAAATTAATAAATATTTTTTAAAAAAGACATTCTTTAATTACTAATCCCAATTACATAAACCTCACTGTGCCCAGTGAGCAAAAGGGTAAATTTATCTACCTAGGTTACACATAAAAGTAGTTTACTGCTGATAGTGATCCAACTCTATAAGGCAAAATGACAATAGAATTCAATGATAAATCAGTTTCTGGATCACAAACATGTTGAAACTAATTTTATTTTTCAATACAATAGCACTTGAGTTTTATAGGATTTTTTACTTTTTAAATTTGTCAATGTGGGAAAATGAAGCCACAAAAACAGTAAAAATATAATTAATGCATAATATTGATTATAAAATTAAATATAGTTTAACTCCAGCATCTTAAAATTTAAGCCTGTTAGGGTTTAATTTACTGACTGGTGTTCAGTATACTTTGTGAAGACTCATGCTTTTTGTAAGTTTACTATACCATTCCATTATAATCCTAAAAAAATTTTCCCCCCAATGATGAGGGCGAGTATGAATTTAAAAGCGACTCACATTCAATTTGAGACCACCCCCTTCACCTTAAAAGAATAGGGGGAAAGAAAAAAAAAAAAAGAGTGAGGCTGTGCAATTGATTTAAGTGTACATACACAGATATTAAAACCACTTTTGATTTAATAGCAAAAGTAAAAAGACAACAATTACATATGAACGGTGCAAAATTACTTTTAAAAACAGAAATTAACACCAGATTTAAATTATCCTGCTAGTAACAAGTCAATGCAAAATGCTGAAGTTCACCTCCATACATATAAAGACATAAATAGTGAAAGTTAGAATGCAAGTGACCTGGAGTTCACCAGTCAACTTCAAGTTAAAGCTGTGAATTTTAGCTGTAAGCAAGATGGTTGTTTTAAAGCACACCAACCATGTAATAGGGGACAAATTATGAAAGAGGGAGGATTAAAAATGATAAGTGTAGACTTGTGGAGAGATATTTACTGGATATACAAAAGTAAGCCTGATTCAGGACATCTATAGCCACATAAAGAATTTCCAGCAGAAACCAGTTTGGCCCAGTGATAGGGCGTCCTCTGCGGACTGAAAGGTCCCAAGTTCGATTCCAGTCAAGGGCATGTACCTTGGTTGCGGGCACATCCCCAGTAGGGGGTGTGCAAGAGGCAGCTGGTCGATGTTTCTCTCTCATGGACATTTCTAGCTCTCTATCTCTCTCCCTTCCTCTCTGTAAAAAAATCAAAAAAATATATTAAAAATAAAAAAAAAAAGAATTTCCAAACTATTTTGACTTGTGATTTCTAGAAGCATTTTCCAGGGCTACTTAAGGAAAGCCACGTTTATATTACATTAGTATTCATTAGTTCACTACTGCCATTGCAGACAATTTAAATACAAATTTAATTTTCTCAATGAAAATGTTATTACCAAAAAGACTTCCTTCCTCTTCCATAACACCATCATTGACCTAAGTTCTGTGCACAAGAAATACTAGGAAAATGGAAACAGATAAAAAAAAAAAAAAATCACACAAATTTAAAGGAGAAAAAGTAGAAGCAACGAGGGATGCAAGAGACCAAAATGTGTACAAATACATATTGTTCAAGACAAACCTATTTGCCAATCTAATAAACCAAGTCAGACATGATCATAAGAGATGAAAATAAGAATCAATCTAAATTATGAAGCTTTCCTTTCCAATTTTCCAATTCAAAACAAAATTTTAAGGACCTTTTCAAAGGCTTTTCTTAGCAAAAAGATCCTAATGACAATCCACAAATATAGTCTTCCATGGTCCATTTTTCTATACACACCTTTCAGAATAGCATTCTAAAAATAGCTGTGATAAAAAAAAAAGACCAAAAAATACAGTGAGAATTAAGGTAGAGTTAAATATTTCTAAACAATATGCAAAATTTTAAACATACGCCAACAGAATATGTATGCTACTCTGAAAGACAGACAACAAATTCACACCTTTCAAAACTTAAAATAAGAATTTCAACTAAATGCCATTACTAAATGTGTCAAGATTTACAGGTAACGTTCAAAACCAGTGCATTAGTATTTTGTAGGGTTAAGTTTCACTTCAAACTGACACACACACACCCCTCTCCTCACATGGTATGCTTGCAGCAAGATTGGACGTTTGAATCACCAAAAATTTTAGCAGACAACTAATGGTAATGGGTGATAAACAGGAATTATTGTGTTAGCAAGTGAAATATTTCTGTAAACATTTAATTATTTCAAAAGGTCATTTCAAACTAATGTTACAATGAACCCTATTCATAACATTTGAAACAATGAGTCCAAATACAATTAAGATGTACAACAGAATGACTAGACTTGCCCAAATTACACGGTACATTACTATCTGAAATTATTTAAATTTTAAATGAATACCGAGTTACATAATCCTTTGAGTAAAGAAAAATGTTTCTTTTTATCTTTTAGCTCAAACGACCTGGTGTAGAGCCCGACACAATCTTGGAAGCTTGTCATCTAACGTTCATCAGGAGATTTACCTTTACTGTTCACTTAGAGCACTAAATCCAAAAGTAAAGTCAATAACCATTTTTCCCCCCTGCGAACCGACTTAGTTAAAATTTGGTGGCAGTAAGAACAGACAATAAAAATAGTACTTACGTTTTTATTGAACTTTGTGAAGGAATGGTACATATAAAACCTGTGCATATAAACAATCGCGGTGTTTATCGTAAGTTGGGAGCTGAAACGTAACATTGAGGAAATGTCTGAGGAGAACGAGACCTCTCTTCCAAAACAATCCCGGTGGAAAATTCCCCATTTACGGTTCTTTTCCAATCCCTCCCGTTCACAAAAAAGCACACACACACACACAAAAAAACCCCAAAACAAACGAAAAGCTAATAAACAAACGAGCCCAGACTTATCACGAGCTACAACCGACTTAAGCTCAGAATCAACCAGTTGAAACGCGCGCGCACAAAACCACGCCGCGAACACCGGACCCCGGGCGCCCGGAGGACAGAGAACCGCCAGGGACCGCGAGGGAAGGCGGCGAACACCGCCTCCAGCACCGCCAACCCTGCCTCCAGCCCCTTCTCGGACCGGAGCCCGAGCAGCCGCCTCTCTCCGGCCATAACCCCTGCGATTCAGTCTCCTCTCGCCCGGCGGCACTCCCACCCCGCCGCCGCCGCCGCCACCCCGCGCGGCCCCCGGCCCCGTTCCCGGAGGCTCCCCTCCTCCTCCCTCCGGCTCGGGCCGCTCGCGGCCGCCGGAGCCCGAGCCTCCCCTTCGGGAGCGGCCGAGGCGCACGGGAGGACCGGCGCCATGTTCGCGGGGCACCAGGCCCTGGAGACCCGGCGAGTCGTGGGGACAGGGCGTGAGCAGTGGAGAGCCAAGCACAGCAAAGGATACACATTGAGACGCTGCCCCATCTCCTGGATAAGGTTGGCCGCCTGCTGGCGGTACGAGAGCTCTATGTCCGCCTCCACTCCGCAGCGGCGGCTCGGCGTGTTCTCCAGCTGCTCCCGAGTAAAGAACCAGCGAGAAGAAGCTCCACGGCCCGACGCCATGACACTTCCTCCTCCGCCCGCTCCCTCGGCCGCCCCCCCGCCCCTCCCGGCTCGCGGACTCCTCGCCAAGGCCGCGCGGCCCCGCCCCACTCCGCTCGCCCTAGCCCGCGCACCGCCCCTTTTCACCCCCGGCCTCCGCTGTGCGCGTGCGCACGGGCCGCCCTACCGGCGCGCGCAAGTAGTTTACTTTCTTTTTTCCGGCCCCCGCCGCGCTTTGCGTGCGGACCCACAAGGCTCCGCGGCCGCTTGTCATTTGGAGACACCGGAAGGTGGGGGTCGGCAGAAGGGAAAGGTCGGCGCGGTGCATGCCGGGTCTAGGATTGATGGGAAAAAGGGGCGGGAGGAGGGGGGAGGGTCCGGAAGAGGTTGCCCTGGGGTCGGGTGGCGAGTGGCGGGCGGGCGGCTGGCGGGTCCTGGCCGTGGTTTCTCAAATCCGAGCGGGTTCGTGGGCCGGGAGCTTGGCGGCGCTTTAAAAGAGAGAAAACTTCCTCTGTCGCCGCGACCCGTAATAACCTCCTCTTTTCTCTAACGTTGGTCCGCGTGGGCTCCCGACTACCGTGTGCGGGAGAGAATCTGCCCAACCCGCGGTCCTGGGAGGGACCTACATGGGGAAGAGCACATAAGAAAAGACCTTCCACGTGTGCGTCGCGCTCGAGTGCTTTCCCCCCAACGTTACCTGGTTTGAATCGCACACCTACGTGGTCGGGTGTTTTGTTTTGCTCTTGAAGTAACTTGCGGAACGTTATGCAGCTAGTAACTAGAGGAGCTGGCTTTCTAGGCTAGGTTTCGAGTCCTATCAAGAGCGTGCTTTTAAACCCCGCTGCGATTTAAGAGAGGTTTGGAGAAGCGGATAGTGCAGGAGAGACTGCGTAAGAATGTTTCAAATATTTAATACAAAACATCGCTCAGATCTGTTCACTTCATTGCTAGGTCCCTGTAAGAAAACACCGCAGAGCTCCACTGGCCTCAGTAGGTCTGTGGCTCTGAGCCAACACCTACAGTATGTCTGCCTATATTGTGCATGAAAATGTTAAATTTAAAATGTTAACACTGCACAGTATAGGCAGAGCTGCTTCTAAAAGGCAACTGATATGATTTCTGAGTTCCTGATTAAGGCTCCAGGCCTTTGTCATCATTTGGGGGCTCCGATGGTCAGCGAGCTGTCCATCTTGACCCTGTCTGTCCCCGTTACACTATCCAGCTATTGATTTGGTTGCAGTAGACAGTTATGACTAGTTGTCTAAATAACTCTATTTCTTATCTACCTCGTTGGCTTCCAGCAAAGTGTACATGAGTCCAACACATTCATGAGAAAAACTAAGCAAATAAGCAATAGAAGGGAACTTCCTCAACTTTATGAAGAGCATTTTTAAGAACCCTACTGCTAGCGTTATACTTGGTGAGAAACTAGAAGCTTTCCTGGTAAGTGGAGGATATCTCCTCTCCCTATTCCTTTCAACATTGGGAGTCCTAGAGAATACAATAAGAAAAAGGAAGGAAATCAAAGGTAAACAGGTCAGGAAGGAAAAAGTAAAATTGATTTTATTCACAGATGACAATTGGTTATGTAGAAATTCTCATTTAAAAAAGCTGGAACTAGTAAGTGATTATAGCAAGATTATAAAGTATAAGCTTAAGGAAAAAACAAAAAATACAAGCTTAATATACATTATCAGCAATGTGCAACTGAAATTTGAAACACTGTTTACAAAAAGTAATACTGAGATATGAGTCTAAATATGTATAGAAAACTACAGAATTCTAAGGAAATGAAAGAAGGTATAAATGGGAGGCTATTCTGGGTTCATGGATAAGAAAATATATTTAGATATCAATGCTTTCCAATTTGATCTATAGAGTCAATGCAATCCCAAAAATTTTTAGCAAGTTATTTTATATAGTAGTGACTCTGCACGAAATTTGTGCAGATTAAAAGGGGATTAATTAGAGGAAATAATTTAATATTGCTATTTGCCTTTTATAATAGAAGTGTCAGAGAAGAAAGAAAATTAGTAAAATGTATATGAAAACCTTCCTCCTGTCAAGAGTCTGGGGCACACCACAGGACCCAGAGTCAGGTCCCCGCCCACCCACATGCACCTCAAAATCCTGTGAGACCCAGACCTGGCTACCCCACATCTCCCCCATTGAGCTAGATCCAGACCCAGCCAATCCCACCCTTGTCAAGCTCTGCCAGGCAGGGGCGTGGCCTCAGGTCCCCTGGCCTGGTACAGGGACAGGGGTGTATGGCCTATGATACCCCGTCAAACCCCGCCAGGTGAACGGGCACAGCCTCAGGTCCCCCAGCCCAGCACCAGAAGGGGGGCACAGCCTCAGGTCCACCATCAAGCCCTGCTGGGTGGTGGTGCTGCCTGAATTCTCCCGACTCAGCACTGGGGGTGCTCCTTGAGGTTCCCTGCCAAGCCCTGCTGGGTAGGGGCACTGCCTTAGGTCCCCTGTTAAGTCCAGCCAGGAAGGGGGGCCCAGCCTCAGGTTTCCTGGCCTGGTGCTGGGGCAGGGAACATGGCCTGAAATCCCCTGAACAAGCTCCACCAAGTGGGGGGTGTGGCCTGAGGTCCTCTGGCCTGGTGCTGGGGTGGGGGTGTAGAGAGCCCTCTGGAAAGGCACATGGAGATTCTTTTAATTCTTATCAGCTGAGCCCGAGGGCACTGGCAGAATCCAGTTATCAGTACTGATTTCTTATGTTTATCCATGTGCTTGGAATGAGGAACAAATAGGACCTTGACTTACCCAGATCTTGATATGCTAAATCTTGTACCAAAAATTGAGAAGCTTACCCAGATCTTGAATAGGATCTGGGCATACCCGAAACTCCATTTGACCTTAAACTCCCCTTTGGAAACCAATGAATACACTGTGTTGTCTGTGGTGAGTGTGACTGTCTCTCCATCAGAGAGATGACGCCCACCTAGCGCCCAGCTTTATGAATTTATTTCTGCCTCTTGTCTCTTTCTCTAATTTCTTAATCTCCAGCTCCTCCACTCAGGAACCTGTTGTTTTCCGTGCAGGACACAGAAAACAGAGAAAATGCCCACTGCATGGGGGGAGCAGCCTGAGGTTCCCTAACCCAGCACCAGGATGGGAAGTGCACCTTGAGGTCCTCCATTAAACCCCACTGGGCGGGGGTGTGTGGCCTCAGGGCCCCTGGCCTGGCACTAAGGCGGTGTGTGTGTGTGTGTGTGTGTGTGTGTGTGTGTGTGTGCAGCCTGAGGTCCCTGCAGATTGCTCGTTAAGGCTCCTTATGGGAAGTTGGCCTCAGCTGTGGGTGCAGCCATCTTTGTAACAGAGTGATAGTCAATTAACATATTCTCTCTTTATTAGATAGGATAACAAATTGATTCTAAAGTTTATATGGGAAGACAAAAGACCCCAAATAGCCAAAATAATACCAAAGAAAAAGTTGGGACTACTACCCAATGTCAAAGATCCTATATATAAAAATGTAATATGCAAGTTGACCAGCACACCCTTGCAAAATATGGTTGCCCCCCTGTAGTCACAAGATGTCTGCCACGGATGGCCAGCAGCGGAGAACAGGGACAATCAGGCCAGCAGGGGAGGGCAATTGGGGGTGACCAGGCTGGCAGGGAAGGGAACTTAGGGGCAACCAGGCCGGCAGGGGAGAGCAGTTGGGGGGGACCAGGCTTGCAGGGGAGGGCAGTTGGGGGCGATTTGGCCAGCAGGAGAGGGCATTTCAGGTGATTGGGCTGGCAGGGGAGGGCAGTTGGGAGTGATCCAGCCAGCAGCGGAGCTATTAGGGATAATAAGGCAGGCAGGCAGGGAGGTGAGTGGTTAGGAACCAGCAGTCCTGGATTGTGAGAGGGATGTCCGACTTCTGGATTAGGGCCAAATCCAGTTTAGTGGTAAATAATATTGTGATAACTAGAGGCCCTGTGAATGGATTAATGCACTGGTGACCAAGGAGGAGCCCAAGCCTGGGCTGTGCACCACACAGCTTCCACTCATCCCAGTCCTGCTGTGCCTGCTGCTCTGCTGCATTCTCCACATGCCTGTCCTAGGGCGATACCGACACACCCATGACCAAAAAGCGGCAATGGGCTTGTGTCCATTTTGTCCCGATGCTGGTCCTGATCCCAGTCCTGGTCTGGATTGCAGAGGGACGAACAGGCATAGTGCCAAAGAGGCTGAGCAATGCTCCTGCTGTGAGAGGTCATTGACCACCAGGAGGCAGCTCTTGCATTGAGCATCTGCCCCCTGGTGGTCAGTGTATGTCATAGCTATCTATTGGTCAAATGGTCTGAGGGACACAGCATATTAGGCTTTTATATATATATATATATATATATATATATATATATATATATGTATATATATATATATATATATCAGTAAGTTATATAAATATTTAATCTATGCTGTATATCTGAAAAATATTGAATGTCAACTGTAAGAATAAATAAAAGAGGCTTAAAAAAATGAAGGCAGCTTATATGTGGAATAAGCACCAATATATTTAGTAGGAGGCGAAAAAGTAAGATGTTACTATTTAGGTAAAATGAGCAAAGGAATATGTACATGCAAGTATTTGTATAACTGTAGACTATCTTTGCAAGAACACACACACAATTTTTTTTAAAAATTAGGTTGTGAGCAATGTTCTATATTCAGAAATGGAAACCTCAACCCACTTTTGTTCTATTGATTGAGGAAAAAGCCTCAGAATTGTCTCTTTAAGTTAAATATAAAGTGGGTATTTATTTAAATTAAGCTATTCTTAAGTAATTGTTTTGAATATAGGCTCAAGTTTTCTGGTTGGATAATATAAATTGAGTTGAGTCAGTGCTGGCTTCCTTCATAGGAGAGATTGAAAAGATGGGGAAGGGTTATGTGAAAGTACTGTTGAATGCATGCAAATAAGTGAATGAAGGCTTATTGCCCTTAACCGCTTCTGCCTGCTAGTCTGATCACTCCCTAATCACTCCCCTGTAAATCCAATCATGTCTAACTGCTCTCCTGCTGGCCTGATCACCCCCCAACTGCCCTCCTCTGCAGGCTTGGTTCCCCCAACTGCCCTCTCCAGCTGGCCATCTTGTTTGAGGGCATGATGGCCAATTTGCAAATTACATCTTTATTATATAGGATACGTACTTTGGAAATTTTCCTCTGGCAACAGAGTGGCAGATGGATTTTATCAGACTAAGCCCAGACTCAAGGGTATAAATAAGAGATTATTTTAATAGTTCTTGTGAGAGATGAGGACCAGAATTTATTTAGAAGCCATAAAGAAGAAAGCATAAATAAGAAATAAAAGATATAAAAATGGTATAACTATCCAACTGCTTACTGGATATTCCCACTTAAATGCCCAAGAGACATCTGAAATATAAGAAGTCCAACAGTGGAACTGTTGATTCTCTTCCCTCCCAAACCTGTTTATCTCATAGTGTTCCTCATCATGGTAAATGGTAGTAAATCTATCCAACTCCTCAAATAAATATGTCTAAAGCAAGGATGTGTTTAATACCATTAACTATATCTCAGAGGCTGAATTATGTGCATAGAAAAGTCAGAGCTAGTTTCATTGCTCTTTTCTAGTGTCTTTTTTAAAAATATTTTTTTATTTTTCAATTATAGTTTACATACAATATTATATTGGATTTAGGTGTACAACTTAGTGATTAGACATTTATCAATATATTACTAAGTGATCAGCCTAGTCTTCAGCCATTTCCTATTGTCTTTTTAGTATCTATTTCACTTAATTCTACTTTGATCTTTATTATTTCCTTCCTTCTACTAAATTTGAGCTCCATTGTTCTTTTTCTTATTTATTAATGCAGGCATTTATCACCAAGAACTTTCTTCTTAGAGCTGCTTTTGCTGCACCCCATAAGTTTTAGTGTGTTGTATTTCCATTTTCCTATGTTTGAAAGTATTTTTTGAATTCTACTTTTTATTTATTTGACCTACTGGTTGTTCAATGGTATTTTGTTTAATCTCCACATATTTTTGAATTTTCCAATTTTCTTCTTGTAATTGATTTCTATTTTCATACTATTTTGTTTGGAAAAGATGCTTGATCTGACTTAAATCTTATTAAATTTATTAAGACTTGTTTTGTGGCCTAACATATGATCTTTCCTGGAGAATGTTCCATGTGCACTTGTGGGATCCCTTAACACAACTCGCGTGGTTCAGGGCCCACTCAGGGTCTGGTTTCTGGAGAAGGCCGAGCACTAAAATGAAGAGAGACTGGAAAAGAGTTAATTTGGGAAAATGGGGGGCCAGGAGGGAGTCAACCTCTAGTGGGAAGACTACCACTAGGCTCTGGCCTTGCTCTCCCTTTTATTGAGGCTATGGGATACACCCATTACCCTTAAGCAGCTTTGGGAAACACCCATAGCCCTTAGGCAGGTAATAATCGATTATAGGATCAGTAATGATTTACATGCTTACAAGATGGGGAAGTTGCCTCAGTTGTCTTAATCGGGAGTGGTTGGCTCTGACCTTTCAGAGCTTCAAGGTTGATCAGCCTCTTTCTATTAGTGAGACAATGATTGGTTTCTGGCATGCACTTGAGAAGAATGAACATTTTTTTGCTTTTGGATGGAATGTTCTGGCCTAACCATGCTGTTTAAAGCTGATGTTTCCTTATTGATTGTATGCAGGAAAGAGCTTGTGGCTGAGTTTGTGAACAAGGGGGGAAGAGGTAGGAGATGAAGATAGAAAGTTGACCAGATAAGTAGGCCATGATTAAGAGTTTAGATTTTTAGAGATAGAGGATCCAAAATGGCTGCACAGGTAAACACCTAACCACAGCCGCACACAACAATTTCAAGAAAATACAACTAAAATATAAAATGGACATTACCCAGAACTACAGGAAAGTTGAGTGACTGGAAATTCTACAACGAGAAGGAAAGAGAAAACCAGAAGGAAAATCAGAGAAGCTGTAAAAGCCTAAGGTACGGAGATGCGCTGTGTGCACGGAGAGGACAGAGCTGGAGAGGAGGGGGCGGGGTGGCTGAGTGCCTGGCTGGCGTACCCTAGTGGGAAGGAGATAAAAGCTCCAGATTGTGCCAAACCCCAGACCCGACAGCGCGGAACCCCAGTTCTAGATTAGACCCTGGGGACCCAGGCTCATCCAGAGGGAGCCTGGGCTGTGAGGCGGAATCCCAGGGGAGCGGTGAAAGGCAGAGCCCCAGAGTTGTGCACATTGCACACAGAGGACGGACTGTTGACTCTGCTGCTAGATTGCCCTAGCAGGAAGGAGACAAAAGCTCCGGACTGTGCTGAGCCCTACTTCTGACTGCTCTGATCCCCAGTTCTAGGCCAGACCCCGGGGACCCAGGCTCATTCAGAGGGAGCTTGGGCTGTAAGGCGAAACCCCGGGGGAGCAGTGAAAGGAGATCCCGGAGGCGTGCACATTGCTTGCAGAGAACAGATGGTTGGCTGTGTCATGGGATTGCCCTGGCAGGAAGGAGACAAAAGATCCGGACTGCTCTTAACCCCCCTTCCAATCCCACTTCCAACTGAACTGAACCCCAGTTCTGGGCTCATTGGGGGTGAGCCTAGACTGTTTGGTAGTGGGAAAAACTTGGGGGCACTTCACTCTCAGAGGTGCTTACAGCGAATACCAAAGAACCCTGAGGAAAACTGAGACTTGGGAGCCGCATAGGGCATGGCTGACGGAAACCAAGGCTATAGGCTCCACCCTGAAACTCCGCCCCATACAAGCAGAACCCAGAGACTTTTAAGACTTCCAACTCAGGGAAGCTGTGAAAATGCCGAGACAAGGAAATAGATCACAAAAGAGAGTACCGATTGGAGGAGAAACCAAGATGCGGAGTGGGTGAGCAGCTGGTGTGCCGCTCCCACAACAATTTGAAGATTGAAACTAGTATGAGGGACATCTATCATCCAGGACCATGGGAGGGAGGTACTGGGTGGTTGATAATAAGCAATTAATGTGATGGTGGGAGCAGTGAGGGACTGATGGGGCTCTTGGAATGTGACCAGCCGGAGAAATGGAAGAATGGCGGGCCCGGAGGGGCCAGGCCTGGAGCAGCAGAAGCCAGGCCTGGAGCATCCAGTTCCAGAGCAGCCAGGCCCAGAGTAGCAGTAGCCAGACCCAGAGCAGCCAGGCCCAGAGCAGCCAGGCCCAGACCAGTAGCAGCCAAGCCCAAAGTAGCCAGGCCCAGAGCAGCCGGGCCCGTAGCAGCAGCAGCCAGTCCCAGAGCAGCCAGGCCTGGAGTAGCCAGGCCCAGAGCAGCCAGGCCCAGAGCAGCAGCAGCCAGGCCCAGAGAAGCCTGGCCCGGAGCAGCAGCAGCCAGGCCCAGAGTAGCCAGGCTTGGACCAGCAGCATCCAGGCCTGAAGCAGCCAGGCCCCGAGCAACAGCATCCAGGCCTGGAGCATCCAGGCCCGGAGCAGCAGCAGCCAGGCCCGGAGCAGCCAGGCCCGGAGCAGCAGCAGCCAGGCCTGAAGCAGCCAGGCCCAGAGCAGCAGCATCCAGGCCTGAAGCAGCCAGGCCCGGAGCAGCAGCAGCCAGGCCCAGAGCGGCCAGGCCCAGAGCAGCAGCAGCCAGACCCGGAGCATCCAGGCCCAGAATAGTCAGGCCCAGAGCAGCCAGGCTTGGAGCAGCAGCAGCCAGACCTGGAGCAGCCAGGCCCGGAGCAGCAGCAGCCAGGCCCGGAGCAGCAGCAGCCAGGCTCAGAGCAGCAGCATCCAGGCCCGTCGCAGCCAGGCCTGGAGCAGTAGTCAGGCCCAGAGCCGCCAGGCCCAGAGTGTTGTGGGGTTGAACCTTGGGTTCAAAATGAAAGGAAAGAAGGAGCAATGCAGCCAATTTGGGTACCAGAGTGTTAGGTTCGTCATCACAATGGACTCAGAGAAGCTCCTGTGTCCCTTCACCCAGAAGGACTGAGAGTTGCCCAGACGACAGCAAAGTGGGAGAAGAAAAGGCTACGCAAGGGACTGAGGTGCCAACATGGACATTCGAAGAAATTAAAGACTGAAATGGAAGCTACTTCATTAATCATGTTCCTGCTCTTGCTAGCATCTGTTAGCTTCCATTCTTCTGCAAAGTCTTGTGCAGCAAATCCAAGGACTCTGAGTAAATCTACACCAGCAACAAAAGAGACTCATTTAGTAGCTAAAAATAATAATATGTCCATAATTCTGATTTCTCATTTTGTTGTTTTGCCTTGGCATTGTTGTTATTATAATAGCCAGAGTTTTGCTCTTGACATTCAAGTTTTGAAAATAACATGTATGTGGTTTAGTTTTTGCATTGGCATTGTTTGCAATTGTTTTTAATTTTAGAACCCTATTATTGATGTTCAAATTTTATTTTAATTAGTAAAAAATTGTGAGATGTAGAGAGCCACCTGAGAAGGCACATGGACATTCTTTTAATTCTTATCAGCTGAGTCCGAGGGCACTGGCAGAATCCTCTTATCAGTACTGATTTCTTAATCCATGTGCTTGGAATGAGGAACAAATAGGACCTGGACTCACCCAGGTCTCGATATGCTAAATCTTGTACCAAAAAATAAGGAGCTTACCCAGATTTTGATGAATAGGATCTGGGCACACCCGAAACTCCTTTTGACCTTAAACTCCCCTTTGGAAGCCAATAAAAAACAAACAAACAAGGGAATTAAAAAACCTGATGAACAATATTAACTGTTGAATATAATAGAATCAGAGGTATGGAAGGGGAGTGGACTGATGATTCTCAGGGAAAGGAGTAGGGGGTGCGGGAAGAGAATGAACATAAACTGTGCATCTATGGATGAGGACAAGCGGGGGTGGGGAAAGGGCAGAGGGTGGCATAGGAACCTGGTGGAGGGGGAAAAATGAGGAACTTTTGTAATAATATGAACAATAAAGGTTATTTTTAAAAAAAGGGTTTAGATTTTTATAAGTTTCATAGGAAGCCAATGGACTTTTTATTTTTTTATTTTATTTTGTTTGTCATTGGACTTTTGAAAATAAATCTGTTATATAGTCTGATTTATGTTTTTCTTTTAAAGGAAAAACCACATTAAAAGTTGTGTAGAGAATTAATTAAGGAGTCAAGAATGATAGTAAGGAAACTAGGCAAGAAATGATGGTGACTTGGGCAAGAATAATAGAATGAAGTTGTGAGATGTCATAGATAGAACCAGCAGCACTTGATAATGGACTGAATGTAAGGAAAGGGAGGACAGAAAGAAAGAAATCAAGGTTGACTCCTAGGTATCTGTATGTGTGTGTATTATAATTTGCTCAGTCTCCTACATTTGGACAATATATAATTTTCAGTATTTTACAATAATAAATAATGCTGCAATAACATTAGATTCATTCTCCACATCATACATAAGGATAACTCCAACATTGATTGGCTCAAAGATTTAACCATAAGACAATAAAACTATGCTGGCACTAGAAGAAAGATGAGTAAATTCCTCTTTAATCTGTGTATAGAGAAGGGCTTTCTAACTATTACTGTCCTATCAAGTCTTAGGTCAAAGTTTTCTTTAAAGAGACTTTCTCTGATCCCACAAATTAATGTCTTATTCCCCATCATTCCCATAGTCACATTATACATTTCCCCATTTTAACTACTTCATCGTATTTATCAGAAAAAAATTCCTTCCTTCATTCCTTTTTCCCTCCACTTCACTCCTTTCTCTTTCCTTTCTCCCTCCTTTTTATGTTTCTTATCCTCCAGACTGTAGACTTCATTAGAGAAGGACTTTTATCCTTTATCCCTTTTATTCTATATCCCCAGTGCTACAGCGTGGCACATCACATAAACATTCTGTGAACATGAATATGAGTATCCTCATTATCAGTCTTTCTATGATATTTATATTTACTAAAATGATCATGTTTCTTTCCATGATAAATCAGTAATTAAACATTATGTTAAAAAGTGCTCAAATATAGGATATTTGAGGAGGAATGTTGCTCTTTTCTTCAACTTTGTTTTTAGGCAGATTGGTGTAATAAGCAGAGTGGTGGGTGGGTAAAGTAGTAGAAAGCAATAGGAGGAGCAACAAAGAGGTGGAGTAATGTACTGAATAAAGTAAAAATAACGGGATGTAGTTTAGCAAAGATTATATTAGCATAAATTACTTGCCAATACTCTTGATTTATCTAAGCTAATGGGAGGGAATAGGAGTATTAATCAGTCAAAGCAAGAGGGTAATTTTGAAAAATTATATTTGATTTTGGAATTCAGCCAGAGGTACACAAAACACAAATGTTCATCACCCTTCCTAAGACCAAGTTCATTTTCAGCAGCCCAGGTAGGACCATAAATGAAGGGTAAAATAAAGCTACCGTGGTATTGCTCTGCTCTCAATCTCCACGGCTAGCTTTACACACTCTACTCAGTATTTTAAATTAAAATAGCTTCTGATAAAAGAAAATTATAGCCTGGAATTTTTCTCCAGAATAAATTGTCATTTAGTCTGAAACCTCTATTCCCATAGTTTTGCCTTCCTATCTGTTTACCACCTCCAACTCTCCATAAGCCTTTTCCATCCTTCTAGACTCACTCCACGTTCCAACTTCTGTGAATATTCTCCCAAAAGTTTGAGTCCAGATGGATTTTACTGAAACTTCTGTGACACTCATGCTGTATTGCTTAGTAATTATTTCATGAACAAGTGACTTGCCTCCATATCCTATATAATAAAAAGGCAATATGCAAATTGACCTTAATGGCCCAACAACCGGTCGCTATGACATACACTGACCACCAGGGGCAGACACTCGATGCAGGAGCTGCCTCCTGGTGGTCAGTGTGCTTCCACAGGTGGAGCACTGTTCAGCCAGAAGCCAGCTCATGGCTGGCCAGTGCAGCGGCTGTAGTGGGAGCCTCCCCTGCTTCCCTGGCAGCACTAAGCTTGAAGTCGGACATCCTCCTGAGGGCTCTTGGGCTGCCAGATGATGTCTGACTGCCTGTTTAGGCCTGATTCCCCTGGGGAGCAGGCCTAAGCCGTCAGTTAGACATCCCCTGAGGACTCCTGAACTGTGAGAGGGATGTCTGACAGGTGGACATCCCCTGAGGGGTCTCGGACTGTGAGAGGACACAGGCCGGGCTGAGGGACTCCCCTGAGTCACGAATTTTCATGCACCAAACCTCTAGTTTGAACTATAAGCTCCTATGGTTATGAAATATTTATAGCATTTACTTTGTGGAATCTAAAGCATTTGCAGACCAGTTATGGGCCAATGGAAAGTGTTTAAACTGAATAAAAATAGATTATTTGGGCCCTCAGCACATATACTTGCTCAAAGTGGAGAATCTACTTGAGTCCTCTAGGGTGAATCTAGTTTTGGTCTTTTTTCATATAAAGCATTAATGACATTTTGCATTTTATTTTTGCTATTAATTTTTAAAAGTGCTGGGAAAATCATTTTTGGTTTGCATGTGAAATAATGTACTGCTTTTCAGAGTGAAAAACATGTGAATCATTTTATGTATAATTTAGGATACTCGAGGATATTCTATTTCTGGATAAAATAGTTCAAAGTAGAATTTTAGTATGCATGTTTGATACATATTTAATAACAAGAATAAAATATCTTCTTGAAAGATTGCCTTTGTAGTGAATTCAGTCATTCAAATTGTTTTCTCTCAAGACCCAAAAATGCTAGGGCATTGCCAGCTTTGAGTTTGTCCTGGAAAAAAAAAGAAAAAAAAAGATTTTATTTTAAAGCATTATTTAATGGTTGTTCTTAAGTCCTTTATTGAATGTCTTTATCAGGTTAAAAAAAAAATCAATTCCCCAACGTGAGAGAAAAATATTAGCAGGTTAAACAATGAATCTCTTACCCAAATCCTCTTGCCCCATGTTTTGAAACTTGGTTGTAGAAGAAAGGAAGAAATTATAAGGGAGAGAGAGAACTGTCTTAGGAAAATGTTCTTTGGGAACTTCAATGGATTTTAAGGACTATTTGGAGGCAAAACAGAGAAAAGGTTCAATTTAGGACTGTGGAACAGCAGAGCTAGAAGCCACCCACTAGCTTTCAGGCATGTGTTGTCCTTTTGCTCGGTCCCAAATAAAAGGGAACTCTTTCGGAACAAGAAAAGTGATATAGTTGAAGCCTCTCAGAATATTGTACAAATGTGTACATTTATCAATTTCACATGAGAAAAAGACTGCCAAATTTTTTCCACCTTCTCCCCATTTATAAACTAAATAAACTTCACAGAAAGAACTACTGCAATTTGAGAGGTAACTTTGTGATATGCTAACTGAAAGTTGTTCAGTTTACATAGGTCAGGCATGTAGCTGAGGGTGGAAGGAAACATGTATGGAGTTGTATAACTTTCATACCATATATACATTTAGATATCATGATCAATTTTTGAGCTTTAGAGAGCTCAAACTTATAAAATGAATGCTATCTTCCCAGATATAGTTATCCTTTTTTTTCCTGTACTGTAACATTTTATTTATATACTTTGTAACAGCTTTATTGAGATATAGTAAACTTGCCATATAATTTACCCATTGAAGTGTATAATTTAATGATTTTTAGTGTGTTCACAGAGTTGTGAAGCCATCAGTTTCTTGTCTGTTATTCTAGAGATATTTTATACACATACAAGCAAATATTTATATTTAGGTATATAGAAATTGTTTTTCACAAATGGATAGTATACAATACACAAATGGAAATATACTACATATATTGTTTGGCACCTTGCTTTTTTAACTTAATATATCTTGTAAATTGATTTTTAATATTTAAAAATATATATTTAATGATATTTTACAGAGAAGAAGGGAGAGAGATAGTTAGAAACATCAATGAGAGGGAAACATCAATCAGCTATCTCCTTCACACTTTCTACTGGGGATGTGCCCAAGGAACATGCCCTTGACCGGAATCAAACCTGGGACCTTTCAGTCCTCTATCCACTGAGCCAAACTGGACTCGGCTTTAGTGTTTTTTTGTTTTGTTTTGTTTTTTTGTTTTAATGGCTGTATAGATTTCATTATTACTTATGTAACTATTCTCCTATGATTGTTTTCAGTCTTTTATTATAGGAAATGTTGCACTGATTAACCTTGTACAAAATGTCATTTTTATTTGTGACTATAAAATTTTTATACAAGATATTTTAAAACTTTAAAGTGATAAGGACATAAAATACTAATATATAAAATCTCAGGGTCTGTACATACAAAATGACCGAAGGCTTGACTGACTGCTGCCACTGCGGGCGCCCTGACCCAGCACTGACTGCCAAGGGGGCTACGATCAGGCCCGAAGAGAGGCCTGGAGAGAGAAGCAGGGTCTGATCTGTAGCCTCCATGGCACCTGTTGATCAGCACTTGCCTCTCTCTTTTGCTCTAGTCCTTCAGTCCTGGCCAGCAGCTATGCCTTTCTTTTGGGTCTCAGCTGGGGCTGCTGATCAACCCTGCCTCTCTGATCAGGCCCATTGATAGGCCCAGAGACACCGACTGGCATAGAAACTGACCAGTCAGAACCAAATCTGGGTGAAGTGCGAGGAGCCAATAGCTGCCTAGGAGGCGGAGTGTTTGACACTGATTGGCCTAGAAACCAACCAATCAGAATCTAATCTGGGTGAACTGCAAAGGCACAACCTAAGGTGGGGCCTGAGGAGGAGTTTTAAGGCCAACAGCTGTTCAGTGTAAGATGTAAGAAAATGGTTCAATTTTTTAATGATCGATTTGGCAGTATAGTGCATCCAGATATAGGGATTATGTATTTTTGTCTGCCAAGAGCATCTCCCCCTGATAAAATAGGGCCCCCCCCCCCCCCCCAATTTAAGCAATTGTGTTCTATATAATCTATACTCTAAGAGGGTAATATGCTAATTAGACCAGGTCAACTGGCCATCTTCCTGATGTCTGACTTCCTTCTGGACAAAGCCGTGGTGGGGGCCAAGGCAGAGGATGTTAGGGGCGATCAGGCCAGCAGGGGAGGGCAGTTGGGGGCAAGATGAGGCCAGCAGGAGAGGGCAGTTGGGGCGAGATCAGGCTGACAGGGGAAGGCAGTTAGAGGTGATCAGGCAGGCAGAGAGGTTAGGGGTTATCAGGCAGGCAGGCAGGTGAGCGGTTAGGAGCCAGTGGTCCCAGATTGTGAGAGGGATGTTTGGGCCTAAACCAGTGGGGTCCTCAGTTGGAGAAGGTGCAGGCTGGGCTGAGGGGATGTCAAGGGAGAGAGAATCTGGGGACAATGCATCTCATTTTAACTCTACTTGGTTCAGGAGCCTAAGAGGTAGAACAGGCAGTGGTAGCATTATGGCACATTTACTCCTTCCCCGCCCTCTTACAGGTCAAATGCCGAAAGAAAAACACCCAGTTATTTGAGGGTTCTTGTCCTTGGGTCCTTGTTAATGAAGACTTTAGTTTCAATATTCAAATTACTAGAATCATTACAATTTTTGAGATTGGTAGGTTGTAAGAGAAACATTAAATTAAAAATTTAGACATTTTTCTTCTAACGTGCAAACATAAATATATATTTTTTCATAAATATATTATTATGATATGCTTCTTTGCAGTTTTCTTTCTTATCTTTATAAGCTTAGTTGTACTAGGTTGACTTTCAGCTTTTAAACTTTTTTTTGGTCCTTTAATACTTCATTCACTAGTATTTCTGGTGATCTAGTAATAATTCTAAGAATATTAAGTGTAAAAATTCCCTGTTCTTTGATATCACATATCAAACTGCTCTGAAACCAAACATAATTAGAGGAGGAAAACAGGAAGAAGTCCATGAAATAAAAGGCATGTACCTTTGTTTCTGCATCAAATTCTTCCATGGATTCTATCAATTTTCCAGGTTCCAGTTCACCTAGTGGAAAGGGGTAATCAGTTCCCAACATGACTTTATCCTGAAAAAAGAAAAAAATATTTTTATTTGTAATTTTTTAGAACATCAAAGAACTGCCTGTCAATTTAATTATACCCAATATATAATTATTACAAGCGCTCCTATGGCAAAGTATCAAAATTTCCCCTGATTAATAGAAACAAACTGATCTAAAATTTTAAAAAGTCAAATGATTAAAAACTTACTCTGGCCCAGCTGGTGTGTTTCAGTGGTTGTGTGAACCAGGAGGTCAGAGTTCGATTCAGTCAGGGCACATGCCCGGGTTTTGAGCTCCATCCCCAATAGACTGTGTGCAGGAGGCAGCTTATCAGTGATTCTCTCTCATCACTGATGTTTGTATCTCTTTCTCCCTCTCCCTTCCTCTCTGAAATCAAGAAAACATTTATAAAAAAATAAACAGATCCTCCAACTTATTCTGACATTTTCTCCAGCAGGTGTCACTATTAGGTCTCCTATAGTTGCAAATCAACTCACATCTCCCACTTCACGTCCTCTTTTTCCTCCAATAATTGAAAGAATACTCAAATATAAGAATCAGGCATTTATTTAATAAAAAATGCTGATGTATTCCAATGAAATGGAGGATTCTGTATTTCTTACAATGATACATTGCAATTGATCCCACAATTTTTGAAAACATACTACAGTTGAAAAATAAAAACTTTACAAATAATTGGATGGAAAGAAAACAATCCCTCAAATAATTCCTATCTCTACAAACTGTATCATTGTCTGTTTTTTTGAATGATGCACTTCAAATTTTCATTTGACATTTTGTATGTTAAAGCACAGAGGCTTGACTATCTATAAATATATAAAGCCCTAATGTGTTAGGCAATGTTTTGGAATCTAGATTACCCTGGTCAACAAAAGAGAAATGGTCCATGTCCTCAGAGAACCCACATTCTAGTAAGGACATTAAGTCAATAATGACAGTTTATCAAAATAAAATATTGAAATTTAACTTCTAGAAACATATCCCACTCATGTATGTCTTGGAAATGTACACAAGAAAATTAATTGCAACAGTATTTGTAACAGAATACTAGCAAACCAAATTATAGCATATCCAGAACCAAATGCTGAAATGGAATAACCGCCAAGTTATATTGTAAAAAGAAATGTACTTGAAATTATATTGTAAAGAGAGAAAAAATGTCTAGAACAATGTATCTGCTTTATACTCTTATTTCTGTTTTTAACAAGCACATGTACATACACAAATATATGTATGTCTAGAGTCTATTTCAGGAATGGTACTCAAGAAATAAATAACATTAGCTGATTCCAGGAAAAAAAAAATGAATTTGGGGTCAGGAGACCGCTCTTCTTTTTTAAGATGTAATTTACATACCATAAAATTAATATTTTAAAGGTGTACAATTCAGTAGGCATTAGTATATTCAAGAATTTTTATAATCATTCCTACTACCTGATTCTAGAACATTTTTATTTTAGATTTTTTGTTTATTGTCTAAAGTTTTACATTTGTCTTCTTTTTCCCCAATTGACACCCCTCCACCCCAGACATTCCCACCCCAGGCAAGCCCCCACCGCCTCAGTGACCGTGTCCATTGGATATGCTAATATGCATGCATACAAGTCTTTTGGTTGCTCTCTAAATCTCTCTCTCTCTCTCCCCTGCTCCCCCCACCCTTACTGTTTATCTCTAGATCTATTCTTGTTCATCAATTATCTTGATCAGAACGTTTTTATTAACCCCAAAGTAAACCCCATTCCTATTAGCAGGCACTCCTTATTATCTCCTTCCTCCAGCCTCAAGGAAACACTAATGCCATCTGTGTCTATGAAATTGCCTATTCTGGAAATTTCATAAACATGAAATGGAATATGTTGCTTTCTTTCATTTAGTATAATGATTTCAAGGTTCATTCATAATATAGCCCAAATCAGTTCTTTTTAGGCTGAATCACATCCATCATATAGATATCCCAAATTTTGTAGACCCACTTATCGGATAAGGAACTTTTGGGTTGTTTCTATCTACTTTTTGGCTATTATGATAATGCTGCTCTCAACATTTGTATACAAGTTTAAAGAGTGAATATATGCTCATTTCTCCTAGGCATATATCTAGCAGTGGGTTTGCTGTGTCACATGGTAAATCCATGTTTGATATTTTGAGGAATTACTCCACACAGTGGCAGAAGCATTCTACATTTCCACCAGCAAAGTATCAGAGTTCTAATTTCTCCAAATACTTACTGACACTTGCTGTTTTGTCTATCTTTTTTATTAGAGCCACTACAGTGGACATAAAGTGATACCTCAATGTAGTTTTGATTTGCATTTTTATAGTGAAGCTGAGCATCTTCTATTCATATGCTCATTTTACATTAATATGTCTTTGGAAAAATATCAAATTCAGATCTTTTGTGTTTTTGTTGTTGATGTTATTTAGTTGTAATAATTTATATTTTTTTGAATATAAACTCATACTTATCACGTATATGATTTACAAATAATTTTTTCGTGGGTTGTCCTTTCATTTTCAGTTGTGCCTTATGAGGCACAAAAATTTGAATTTTGATGAAGTCTAATTTACCTATTTTTTTTCTTTGCTTACGGTTTTGGTATGATATTTAATAAATTATTGCTTAATTCAAGCTCACAAAGATTTACCACTATGTTTTCAAAGAATTTGTAGTTTTAGTTCTTCCACTTAGATCTTTGATCAATATTGAGTTAATTTTTGTGTATGGTATAAAGAACGTGCCCAATTTTATTTTATTTTTTGCATGTGGATATCCAGTTGTCCCACTATACTATATTGAAAAGATTAATCTCTTCTCATTGACTTGTATTGATATCTTTGTTCAAAATCAGCTGATCTTTTTAAAAAATATATATATTTGTATTGATTTAAGAGAGGAAGGAAAAGGGAGTGATAGAAACATCAATGATGAGAGAGCATCATTGATCAACTGCCACCTGGCCACCCTACACTGGGGATTGAGCCCACAACCTGGGCATGTGACCTAACAGGAAATCGAACCGTGACCTTCTGTTTCACAGTTGACGCTTAGTCACTGAGCCATGTTGGCCAGGCTAGATCAGTTGATCTTTATGTCTGTCAGGCCAGTACCAGACAATTTTGATTACTGTATCTGTATAGAAAATTTTAAAATTGGGAGTTTGAATCCTTTTTGTTCTTTTTTTTAAAGATTGTTTTGGCTATTCTGGTCCCTTGCATTTCTATATGGATTTTAGGATCAGCTTGTCAATACCTACAAAGAAAAAAAAAAAAAAGCATGTCTTTTTTTTTTTTTTTTTATAAGGATTACATTGAATCTGTAGATCAATGTCAGAATGTTGCATTTAACAATATTGTTTTCCAATCAATGGGATGATTTTTTATTTATTTAGGTCTTCTTTAATTTTCTTCAATAATGGTTCATAGTTTATTGTCCAACTCATATTTTAATTGAATTTATTTCTCAGTATTTTATTCTTTTTTAATGCTATTGTAAATTAAATGTTTTTCTTAATTTCATTTATGGATTATTCATTGCTAGTAAATATAAATACAGTTTATTTCATATATTTATTTTGTATTCTACAATCTTGCAGAATCCATTTATTAGCCTTGATAGTTTATTTGTGGATTCCTTAGAATTTTCTATGTGTCATCTCCAAATAATTTTATTTCTTCCTTTCCAATCTGTATGCCTTTCATATAATTTCCTTTCTAATTGCCATAGCTAAAGTCTTCAGTACAATGTTGAATCTAAGTGGTGAGGGAAGAACCTTTCAATCTTTTGCCAGTAGGTATGATACCATTATTTTGAGTACTTTCTTATTCTCAGGCACTGGAAGTCCTTCTAGCTCATTTTGTACTTTATCTGTATTTAAATCAGCCTTTTCTGCCAGCAGCCTAGCTTCCTTACCGTGGAAAACGGTATTTAGTAACCAAGCTCTGTTAATTATTATGATAATTATTGTTGATATGGAACTCTGTGTGTGTACACAGACACACCCATATTTCTATTTCTACTTATCTATACTAGTAACTACCTTTTCCAACAGGGAGACACTTTTACTCAATTAATTTACTCTTTTTGCTTAAGTTTAGAATGCACAGAAAGTATTTGCAGGATTGCTAAAACATATGCTGCAAAAAGCAAACTTACTAGCTAGAATTCAATATTTTAAAGATACTAATTACAGAGCAAACTGCAAAATTTATTTATTTATTTATTATTTTTTTTAATTTTAATTTTATTTTATTTTCCCCCCTCCCTCCCTCCCACCTATCCCCTCCCTCCCCAGAGCTTTATGTCCATTGGTTGTACTTATATGCATGTGTACAAGTCCTTCAGTTGATCTATTATCTCCCCCAGATCCTCCTCCCCTCCCCCACTGAAATTTGACAATCTGCTTATTGCTTTACTGTCTCTGTATCTATCTTTTGGTTCATCAGTTTATAATGATCTTTATTATCCACAAATGAGTGAGGTCATGTGGTGTTTCTCTTTCATTGATTGGCTTATTTCACTCAGCATGATGTTCTCCAATTCTATCCAGGTTGCTGCACAAACTGCAAAATTTTTAAGTACTTAGTTGAATAAGTTTTGATGAATGTATACACCTGAATTACTCAAACCTCTATCAAGACACGGAACATTTCCATCACCCCAGAAAGTTCTCTCATGTCCCTTCACTTAAAATTGTTTCCAGTGTTTGGCTATTTTGAGTAAAGCTGCTATGAACTTTCTTGTAAAATCCTTTTGTGGACATATGTGTTTGTTTCTCTTGAGTAAATACCTAGGAGTACAACTTCGGGGTAGTAGGGTAGGAGTGTGTTCTACCAGTAGTGTATGAAAGTTCTAGTTGCTCTACCATATTCCCAACAGAGTTTTCTTTTTGTTTTTAGCCACTCTAGTGATGGGTGGTGGTTCCTCATTGTGATTTAAATTGCTTTTCTCTGATGAACTAATGATGTGGGGCATATTTGCTTATTTATTTATTTATTTATTTTACCATTTTAAAGAACATATTTTAGTTTCTTCTCTTTTTTTAAGTTTTAATGAGATATAATTGACATCAAACATTGTATTAGTTTTAGGTGTGACACAATGAATTGATATGTGCAGTAGACCCCCTTTTAATCACAGGGAATATGTCCCAAGACCCCTATTGGGTGTCTAAAGCTATTTATTATATATAGTACCAAACCATATATATATATATATATATATATATATATATATATATATATATATATATATATATATTGTGTTTTTCATAAATATATATATTCTAAAGTTCAATTTATAAATTAGGCACAGTAAGAGATAAACAACAATAACTGGTAACAAAATAGAATAATTATAAGAATATGCTGTAATGACAGTTACATGAATGTGGTCTCTCTTATTGTGCTGTACATATACCATGGGTACTCTGGACAAAGGGATATTTCACTTCCCAGAAGGGATGGAGTAAGATGGCTCGAGATTTCATCTCGTTTCTCTGAACTGTGTGTAAGTTTAAACTTGTGAATTGCTTATTTTGTTTAATATTTTTGGACTGCAGTTGACTATGGGCAACTGACCCTGGGGAATGTGAATCTGATGATAAGAGGGGTACTGTGTATATGTTGAGAAATGATTACACAGTAAGTTTAGTTGACATGTATCACCTCACATAGTAATAGGTTTTTTTTTTCATGTGATGAGAACTTTAGACATTTACTCTCAACAACTTTCAAATATACAACGTAGTATTGTTACCCACAGTAACCATGCTGTACATTACATCCTCAGAGCTTATTTACCTTATAATTGGAAGTTTGTATCTTTTGGCTACATTCACTCATATCCCTCTGCTTCTGTAAACATGTTTATTGCTAGCTGTATGTCTCTTGGAAAGTGGCTATTTAAATCTTTTGTTCATTTTTAAATTGGGTTGCCTATTTATTATTGAGTTACAATACTTTATTTTGGATATAAGTCCTTTATCATAAAAAATATATTTTGAATCATTATGTGGCTTAACTATTCACTTAGTTAATTTTTCTTATGATGAACTGAAGTATTTAACTTGATGAATTGTAATTTGATTATTTAAAAAATGTTTATTTCTTTCTGTGTCCTGTCTAAAATATGTTTGCTGGATTTCAAGTTGAGAAGATATTCTTACATTTTCTTCTTGAAATTTTATAGTGTCAGCTTTTATGTTTATGTGTATGACCCCCAAGTTAACTATTTTGGTACATTAAAATGAATAATTTTAATGAATTGAAAACATTAAATCTATTAGTCTACAGAAAAAGAAAATGTCTATTTGACATAATTTACAATGGTTTTAAGTCAACTTCTTACTTTGAAAACTGGTTAAATCTTGTCCTGCTTTCCCATAATTGATGATTTTAAAGAATTTTTAATTTTATTACATGTGATGAGATCTTAGCTAAGTAGGTAAATCCTGTTTTTGAGATGTATCCTGCAGGACCTGATCCTGTTTGGGGCTTCCTGTGGAGGGATGAAGCCTGGCTCTTTCCCTTGCTCAGGCTGAGAGGTCAGAGCTGGTTTGGAAGTGGATGATGTTAGGAAAGCCCTGGCCCCATAGTTCTCTAGCACCCCATTCTGTACATGAGGATGTGAGCAGGCACCAGGCTTGCACATTCCTTTTCAGTGCAATGCACATCCGTGTTCTCAAAAGTCACAGACTGCTGAGGCCTGGCTGTTAAGAACTCTGCTGTCATCACCTGACCTCTTTTATTCTCTTCTTGTGGAAAGGGAAAAGGCGCAAAAACGTGGGCTCTCAGTAGCCTCCACAGTGTGTGCTAACAAACAGGAATTTGGGGCACTAGTCACTGGTCCTTGCAAACCAAACCACCAAACCTGCATGCATTAAAGACACCCTCAAGTTAAGTTTTGTGTGCGGTGTGAAGTTGAGTCAAGGATCATTTTTTTAACCTCAGATGGATATCTACTTGTTGCAGCACCATTTATGAAAAGGCTTTCCAATCCTTATTTAAATGCTTCTGTACCTTTGTCATAAATTAACTGACCAGACAAGAGTAAGTCTATTTCTGCACTTTCTAGTCTACTCCATCAGCCTCCTTGCTGTCCTATGAAGAGGACCTCAGCAATCAGTGACTTTTGAGAACACAGATGTGATTGCACTGAAAGGAATGGGCCAGCCTGGTGCCCGCTCAGAGCCTCATGTACAGAATGGGATGATAGAGAACAATGGGGCCGGGGCTTTCCTAACATCAGGCCATGTTGTGTTGTCCACTTTAGTTTTATAGCAGCTCTAGAAACTCTCCAACTTTATTTTTCTTTTTCAAAATTATTTTGCCTCTCTGATTCTTTGCATATGCCTATAAATTTTAGCCTTAGCTTGGATTACGTTGAACCTATAATTTGGAGAGAACTGATACCATAACAATATGGAGTTTTGTTTTTTTTAAAATCCATAAATATAGATATGTCTGATATCATAGGTTACTAAGCTTTGAATTTTTCCTCTATTTATTTCTTGCATCTATCATTTGTACTTCCCTTCCCTAGTTTCTCCCTTAACTCAGGCTTTTACGATCTCTTAGTTCAGCCAAGTGTGACCTCTCTATTCCTGAAGAACCCTGTACACACTTTTATTCATAGCACTTCTTACTATGAGCTACTCTCTTATAACAATAACTAGAGGCCCAAGTCACGAAAACTCATGCAAGAGTAGGCTTTCCTTCCCTCGCTGCCAGCACTGGCTTCCCTCTGGCACCCGGGACCCGGGCTTTTCTTTTGCAGCTGCCTGCAGGCACCCGGGACCCAGGCTGGCTTCCCTCTGGTCCGGGCTTGATCAATAAATGCTAGATATTATTACTATTATAAATAATAAAATATCTAGCATTTATTGATTGTTTACTATATATAGGATGTTCTAAGCCATTTATATTCATTAACTAATTTAATCCTCACAACCTTCCTATGAGATAGGTTTTATTATTCTTATTCTTATTCAACAGATAAAGACACAGCGATGATAACTAACTTGCTTAGAGTTGCACAGCTAATAATGTAGTGGAGCCAAGCTTGTGTCTCTATCTCCTCCACTGAGCTAAGAAATGGGACATATACAGTGTGTCCATCTCTGAGCCAAAGGCATGGTATAGAGTCCATGTTTATTGAATTAAACTGGGCCACTACTATAATTTTCTAACTGGTGTCTCTGAATTCAGCCTCACCCATTTCAATCAATATCTAACACTGGAGAGAATGCTACAGTATTTTAAAAATGCAATCCAATCATGCCCCATCCCTACTTAAATTCTTCAATTATTTTCCACTAACCAGAAAGTAAAGCCCTAATTCCTTACATGGCATTCTCCATCCCCCCCCCCCCCCCCCCCACACATAAATGAGAAAGAAAATTGTCCCAAACCTGAGCTGAATCAGCACTTTGTGGTCTGATGTGATTAGCTACTCTTCCTGGAAAATAGTTAGCCTTAAAGATATAATTTTTCTTCTCCCCGTACCCCTCCTCTTTCCCCCCCAGTCTAACAGAACTTCTGAACCCGTTTCCCCCTATAAAATGTCTCTGCCAAGATAGAATCGAGTAGAGACTGATACTAAGCTATGGAGCATGCAACCTTCACCCTGCAGGACATACGACATGTGAGGAATCTCTCCTCCCACCTTTCCCCTGATTCTATCTCCTCTCTCAGAACAAGAAAAGCAATTATTAAGAACTTCACTTTCAGTTCTTTTATGCCTACTTACCTCTCCTTTATGAAATTACTAGCAAATTAAAATATGGTCAAAAGTTTACCAGGAAGTATCAACAAAAGGTGTACAGACAGACAAGGGTATGGAAAATTCAGGAGAAAGGTGGGAGCAGAGATTCCTCACATGTCGTGTGTCCTGCAGGGTAAAGGTTGCATGCTCCATAGCTTAGTATCAGTCTCTACTCGATTGATGCTAAAGAATACTTCTTGAGTTAAAAGTACTTTTTATATTGCCTTTTTCTACTACTTATTATCTTGTAACTGCAAATTGATTAGGTTTTAAGTGGATTACATGCAGAATCCCAAGTAACACACCTGATCTTGACCTCCCCAAAGCTGGAACTTTCTTTTGTCTTCTTGAGCTGTACTGTTCAGAAAGCCTCTTCTTTTGAAACAACTTTGAAATAAAACTCTGACATGCACCTATAATCAACCTGAGAGTTGTTTTAACAAATGTGTGCATTGAAGGAATGAATACTTGCTTGTAGGAAAAAGGGAAGTGTCATTATTACTAAGCCTTAAATATTAAATGTATTTTAAACTCTAAGTTCAAACTGTTGTGAAGATGTGACACTTTGATTTCTACAAACATTTTCCCCCCTATGTTTTATGAAAATATTTACATGAAATAATATGGTAAAGTACCTAATAAAATTTAAAGAAAGGCCACAATAGACTTAACAATTATTTCGAGATTCCTATATTCACTACTGTATAAAACTAGGTAACTACACCTGTTGATAGAAGCCCCAAAGACCCAAAGTTATGTGTACTGACATCTGTGCCAACAGCTGATCTTGTTTTTACTGTGCCGATGTTCACTAGGGTTTCATCTGTCCATATTGCTATTCCTTTTGCTAAAGCTGTTTACAATGCCAAAACACAACATAATTTTTAAAAGTCCCGTGCTTATATTACATTTGTCAACTACATTGGCATGATGTTAAAATCTAGAAATTAATTTTTCTTGTCCAGAATTCTTCCACTCCCAGTATTATGGCCTAGGACAGAAATACATTTTAAGAAGGGGTGTGTGTCTGTTCTGTTTTAATGTGGATAAAGCAAATGGCTTTAAAGCAGAAATGAAAACCTCTCCTCAGCAATTTATCCTTCCTGGTTAAGACGTGTCTCTGCTCCCCTTCCTAACTAGATTTTGGATGCCTGTGGCAGAAAACCAAACTTAGGATTTGGCAGCATTTAATTATTATTTATAGCTATTGTTTACAACTCCTCTCCATACGAGGTTAATTATCCTCTTGTAACAATCTGGTTTGTGAATTTTCCATACCCTTGTCTGTCTGTACACCTTTTGTTGATACTTCCTGGTAAACTTTTGACCATATTTTAATTTGCTAGTAATTTCATAAAGGAGAGGTAAGTAGGCATAAAAGAACTGAAAGTGAAGTTCTTGATAATTGCTTTTCTTGTTCTGAGAGAGAAGAGATAGTAGCAGGGGAAAGGTGGGAGGAGAGATTCCTCACATGTTGTGTGTCCTGTAGGGTAAAGGTTGCATGCTCCATAGCTTAGTATTAGTCTCTACTCGATTGATGCTAAAGAATACTTCTTGAGTTAAAAGTACTTTTTATATTGCCTTTTTCTACTACTTATTATCTTGTAACTGCAAATTGATTAGGTTTTAAGTGGATTACATGCAGAATCCCAAGTAACACACCTGATCTTGACCTCCCAAAAGCTGGAACTTTCTTTTGTCTTCTTGTCTGTGATTTAGGATTCTCTTCCCTTGGATCGATCATGAGTCAATTCTTAAGGATATCTGTGCTGGTGGAATTCTTTGACAACATCTACATTTTGAAAACCATTAACTCCAAAGGAATAATTCTAATGGTGGGCATTCTGGGAACCATGGTGGCCTCTTCTGGGATCCTGGCACTATACCTTTTAGACGGACACTCGTTTTCTTTATCAGGGAGTAAAGCAGGGAATGATCTTGATTGATTTCTCAGTACCGACAAGACTGCCTAGCATATATTTCCCTTCCCAAAGCTGGCAGCACACATAGCCTCTGAGGCCAATGACTTACTGAGCTGATGATACTAGTGATTAATATTCCTGCCAGGGAAGAGAAATAAAGTGCTCACCTGCTGGGCTGCATTAGCTCTCTCACATTTTCAGGGAATGCTGTGCGCACTGAATGATGTGGCTTACTAAAATTCAAATAGAGGAGGAGTGTTCATTTGTCTTCTGGAAAAGGAACAATTAACTATCCTCTCAGCATATTCATTAGTAGCATTGCAGTAAATACAACATAACTGTTATAACCTAGCTCACTACAAACATTCTAGTATACCAAGGATTCAGTTGGTTCCCTGAGACATCATTTCCTAGAGAAAGGGCCATATTTAATTCAATCAATGCAAAGTAAGAGTAGCCTTATATCCACAAGATCATTACACAACTCAATTAAACAAACATTAACTTAACACCTACTATCTGTAAAGCACTGGGTAATATAAATCACTGACATTTGTATTGTTCTTTGGCATAATATTATTTAACTCCTCACATCAACTCTACCTGGTTATTATCTCCATTTTACAACTGAGGAAGCAGGCTGAGAAGACGACTTGCTATTGAAGATCACCCAGCTAACAGGAAGTAGAGCCAGGACTTGACTTTTTCACTTATCGCAACTTCTTGAAAAGGTAGTAAGTTACACTCTTGTTCTCAGGAAGCTTAGATACAAAATGGGTTCCACTTTACTGAGGACAACAGTGCACGTGAAAACATCCTTTCGCCAGAATACAGGTTGGTGGGGTTGTTAAGGATAGACATACTAAAATACATTTAGATTTAAATCAGCTGGAAATATTCCAAACACATATGACATGCTCCACTGCCTAAAACCTCATAAGTCTTTCTTTGGTGATAAAAGAGCTTTTCATTGCTTTCAGATCATCCTAACCTTTAGAGTTCCTGAACAGAGTGGTCTGGAATGGTAAAGAAGGTATGGAAAAGGGGTGAAGAAGCTTTGGCTTTTGAGCCCGACTGGTTTTCAGCTTACGTTCAACATTTTATTTTTATTTTTTATTGTTGATAGTATTACAGATGTCTCCCATTCCTCCTCCCCCAATCCCCCCAGGTCTTCACAACCCTATTGCCATGGGCTATGCATATCTTAATAAAAGGGTAATATGCAAATCAACCAAATGGTGTTGCAACTTGTCGCTACGATGCATACTGATCAGGGGGCAGATGCAGGAGCTGTCCCCTGGTGTCCAATACTAATGTTGTGGCAATCGGTTGCTAAAATAGTCACTGCTAGTATCAGTGGAGAGAAATGGTGTGCCTGCATGTAAGGTGCATAGGGAAATGAATGCAACACGATTATAGTAACCAGTCATTAGCGAATGTTGTATTTTGCTATTAATAATTATGTATAACAGGATATTATAAAAATTAAGTTACAACTTTTATTAAAACATTTCTTTCTTACATACCATTATATTGGCTGGGCTGTAAAAATATTTGTTGTGGGCCACATGCAGCCCATGGGCTGTAAGTTTGACATGCTTGCTCTAGGGAATTTACTGACTTCCTGTTATAATCATTGAGATTTTTCTTTCTTTCTTTCTTCTTTTTTTTTTTTTTTTTTTTGATATTTTCTTTCTTACTCAACTTTTTTCTCCATTTTCCTGATAAAATTACAATTTTTAGTTAAACCAGTACTTAATACTTACACTATTATGATTGTATTATTCACTGCTGATTAAGCAATGTACAATGATTATCTGCTGTGATATGGATGTTTGTTTTCTTGGAGTTATTTCCTTTTCTTTCATTTGCTTAATTTTTTGTGCACGTACTATTTGTTTGTCTCTAATGCATCAACATATCTGTTGCATGCCTGGCAATCATTTTTTCAACTTCTCAAACACATCAAATATCCCATCAGTTCCTTTTCCCCTGGCCTGGAGGCCTCCCTCCACAGCATTAGTCCTCTCAATCTAATCTGGACAGTGGCTTTCTAGCCCAGCTGCCATGCTAGGACTTTCCTCAGCCATTTTGGTTTAGGGATTGTTTTTGAGAGATTTGCTGATGTGAATATAACTAGATTGAGGAAGCATTAGTCTTTAAAGAGAATCCTAAATTATTAATATACTACTGGCCTGATGCACGAAATTCATGCAAGAATAGGCCTTCCTTCCCCCGGCTCCCTGGGACCTGGGCTTCCCTGGCAGCACCGGCTTCATTCAGAAGGTCATCCAGAAGGATGTCCGGAAGGACATCTGGTCTAATTAGCATACTAACTTTTTATCATTATAGATACTGCTTACATGTCCTGGTTCATCAGACTGTGAGGCTACATAAAATGAGGTTATATTTGTTTTGGATGCCCAAATTATAATGGCTCCAATCTTCACAATTTGAATGTAAGCTCTCTAACTTTGCAAAGTGCCCTCTGAGTTTTTCTGTGGGTCCCTAAGAGGTACTCCCATGTGCTCACTATCTCATCTATCCAAAGGCTTTTGCATGTTCTTCCATTTCTGCTCTGACCCCTGGCCAACACGTATTGCCCTGAATGCTGTTTGAAGTATCCCTCATGCTGAGAGAATGCCTCACTGTGGATGGTATCCCTCATAAGGTCAGTGCTGTATTTTTCAAGGGTGTTTTCCCCCTGATTTTGCCATTTCCAAGAAAACCAGGGGGTACTAGGCTTGATGGGAGGAAGTAGAAATGACCCTTTCCCAAATTCCACACTATATTTCATTCCCCTCCTCCGTTGCTCAAAGGTTAGAGCCCACAGTCTCTCAGCTCCTTGCCCCTAACCCCTCTGTCCAAACCAAACATAATTCACAGTCACAACCAGCAGCTAAGCACTCATTTCTCCAGGACAACACAAAAGCTTGAAGGCTCAGACATACATCTCAGAATTTATTACCAAACCAGAATGTGTAATGTTTATGTTCTAGCCAATTTCTCCAGAGCGGCAGTCAACTCCACAGCGAGAAGACGTCTCCATGCTGGAGACCGAACACTACATGCACCTTTCAGATGGGCCTCTTTTTCTGCTAAATAAGATTTAAATGCTTGCATTTGCGTCTCCTCTAAAGCCAAGAACCATGTTGTAAATCTTCAAGTATGTCCACGTTCTTTTAGAAAACCCCTAATATTTGTTTTCCTTGGGAAAATCTGGAAACCTCCTTCAGATATCTGTTGGTAATACAGCAGAATTGAAAAACTATTTCAGACTTTTCACTAATCAGACTGATGTTTGCTCTAAAATTGTGATAATTTGCCAAGTTGGAATTTTCAAAGAATACTTAAGGGTGGAGATGCTGTCAACAGAGAGAGCAGCTAGCAGATTATAAGGGAGGAAAGATTTTTTTTTTCTTGTGAGATTTAAAGTACTACTGTGCTGGTCTTTTTCCAAATGAGAGAATTATTTTCAAAACGTGGGCCATGCTGTTTCAGGAAGAAATTTCAGGTGGTCCATTTCCCCCTCTTTAATGATCCAGTTTTCTTTACTTAGTGAATGAGGACAGTTAGGCTCACAATTTACCCTATCAGTAAGAGGGAGAGCCAGGATCTTAATCCAGCTCAATTTGACTTCAGAACTGTTGGTTCTCTTCTGTGTACTACATCGTGATGTGTCATTTTGAATGGGTACAGAGGTGACCCTAAAAAAAGAGGAGCTGATCTGGGGAATTCCTGGTCATGTGGATTGCCTGGGATTTCCCTGGCATATGCAGTGGTTCCCTGTAGACACATACTCTCTGGTGAAGGGTGATTTGCATAGCACCCCCTGTGCAAGTAAGCCTAATCCCAAATTTCACTGTCCCAGTTCTTTCTTCAGTTGCCTTTTCTTCAATTCCCCCCCCCCCTTTTTTTTTTGAGAGATACCAAGTAATTGGTTGCTGATCCTGCACTCTGCTCTCTATAAGCCATCCAGATGGTAGACTCAGCTTACCTTTCCTATGACATCTGTTAACAGCTTGAGGGCCAGGGGATCATGAACCAAGGAGTCTGTGTAGAAGGAACCCAGGTACTTCCTTGGGTTGATTGGATTGTCCTGGGCACACAGGTCTGGGCGCACACTGAATCCATGGGAGATTCTTCCTACTGTAAAGGGGAAGGCTCCACCTGCAAGTAAAACCCATTACTGAGGGCTTGCTTCGGTTGAAAGGGATTCCTTTTTTATTTATTTTTATTGGTTTTAGAGAGAGAGAGAGGGAGGGAGAAGAAAGATAGAGAAACATAGATGTGAGAGCGAAACATCAACTGGTTGCCTCCCACAGGGGGATTGAACCTGCAACTTGGTCATGAATCCTGACTTGGAATCAAACCCATGATCTTTTGGTGTATGGGACAATGATCCAACCAACTGGCCAAAGATTCCTTTTAATCCTCATGGATTCCTTTTAATCCTCATGCTATATGCAAAGAAAAGTTACAATAATCCAGCTGGTTAACAAAGGACCTGCTGGGTTCCAAATGCTGAGAGATGACCCAGAAGAACCCACAGGAACTCATCTAGAAATTCAGATTTGAGGAATTTATCCTAAAGAGAGAAGACAAGTGTATAAAGATAAGTGGTCAAAGTTTTCAAATGGTGTAATCATATGAGCAAAATATTGAGGCAACTTATAAGTTAGGGAATATCTAAATAATAATTATAACATCTAAAAATGTATTGCCATGCTTTCAGTGATAAAAAATGATGAAGTTCTATACTTATTGACCTGGAAGATGTCTCTATATGCTGGTGAGAAGGAAAAAAAAAATTAGAGAGCAGCACGAAGAGTTTGATTGTGTGTGTCTGTGTGTCCAAGAGTCACAAACTCAATTACTTATACAGTCCAAGCAGGAAATGTAAATGAATAAAATAGGCCTATTTTAAACAATAGTGAATGGTAGGCATTACTGCAAAACTGGACATCTTGTAGTCTGACAGAGATTTAAATAAAACAAATCAAAACAAAATAAAGCAAAAGCTGTGCCAATCAAACTAAACTTGTCTGCAAAAATGGAATTTGGTCCCTTAAACCATCATATACTTTAGGACTAGAATGATTACTAGAAGGATATTAAGGACTGAATTGTGTCCCTCCAAAATTCATATGTTGAAACCCTAATCCCCTAATGTGACTGTATTAGGAGATAGGGCCTTTAAGGAGATAATTAATGCTAAATGAGGTTATAAAGTAGGACCCTAATCTGGTAGGGCTGGTATCCTCATAAGAAGAGGAAGAGACAGCACAATGATTTCTCTCCCTCCTTCCCTCCTTCTCTCTCACTCTCCTTTCCCTCCCTCTCTGTGAATGCACAGAGTAAAGGCCATGTGAGAACACAGTGAGAAGGTGGCCTTCTACAGTCCAAGAAGAGGGGTCTCACTGGAAGCCAAGCCTGCCAGCACCTTGGTTTGGAACTCTAGAACCGTGAACACATTAATTTCTGTTGTTTATACCACCTAGTTGGTGGTGTTTTGTTATGGCAGCTGAGCTGAACAAAACAGATGGGGTCTTACCTCCATGTGCAAAACACACTTTCAGTTTAGGAAACTTTTCGAACACTCCACCCATGATCATGGAGCAAATGGCTGTGGTGGTCTCTGCCGGCATTCCTGAAAGAGGAAACAGTCACAAGGTACAGGGCTTGTCATCTCTCACATGATGTTCAGTGATGCTCACTGTGGGGATCTGTAATTGTCAGTGCCGAGAAACGTGGGGTCCCTGCGCCCTAGCATGGCTTGCTTATATACAGACTATTACTTTGGCGAGCAGAACTATCTGATGCTTCCTATTTGCCACGTGCAGGTAGAGTCACCTAATGGCTAGAATAGCTAAGGAGCCAGAGGACCTGTTTTTTTGTCCTGATTCCCCCAGCTTCAGTTTGGATGCAGTGGGGCAAGACAGTACAATGAGTCTGAGCTGAACCCTAACTCCTCCCATTTTTGCTTCCCAGCCTTTGGCAAGGTATTTAAAGCCCTGGAGCCTGTGAGATGGGGACAGTATAGCCCAACTTGCAAGGCTGTTGTGGAGGCTTGAAAATGATGTCAGGAAAGTTCCTGGCCAGAACTTCCCATTAGAGATGCACAAGAAATATCAATTGCCTCCCTGTGCCTCAGTTTCCTCATCTGTAAATGGTTGGGATGATCATTGTTCATTCTTGCCACTTAGTAAGTGCTCAATAAATGTTGACTCATATTAATATTCCTCCCAAATTTTTGCTGCTTCTTAGAGCTGAGGTTGAAAATAACTGGACTAAGTCCTGGCCCGGTAGCAGCTCAGTTGGTCAGAGCATCATCTTGATTGTGGGTTTGATCTCCAATCAAGGCACATACAAGAATAAACTAATGAATGCATAAATAAATGGAACAACAAACATGGTTCTCCTCCTACACCCCAAATAAAAAAGAAAAGAACTGGATTAAAGTGAATGATTTCAAGCTCCTCGAAGTGGTTGTTTCATGCCTGGTGTCTTTACTTCCTTGGACACAAGTCTGCGTTTGGTTTTCAGATGATTGCTTTCCAGACTGTGGTTAAGGAATCTCTATAGGCGCCACAGCTGAGCCTGGCACCTTCTGGGGAAGCCTGCTTCTCCAGCTGCCTAATGGGGCTTTAGCGGGTGCTCATTTCTGCCCCATGGTTCTGTGGACAGCGACACCCTGGCTCCCTGCCTCTGGGGAATTCTGGAAGCATGATAGACCAATGTCCACCTGAAATGGCAGAGCTTCATGAAGGCAGGAGATGAACAGCATCACTTCCTTCTGGTCCTGTGATTCTGCTTCCCATTATTACTTGGGCCATAACTCATACAGGAGCCAAAGCAGGATATCTGCAGTGTAAATTGGAGTATGGCCCACCCCTGCCAGAAATCCTCCAATCACCAATAACCACCTTTACATCAGAATAGAATTCTGAAATTAACCTGTTTGTTTATGAACTGTGTGCCTGCTTATGGTCTCTTTCCTCCAACCAGAACATAGACCTCAGGAAGGCAGAGGTTTTATCCACGTCTGTATCCTTGGTGCCTAGCACAGGGCCTGACATGCTGCAGGACATCCGTGTATATGTGTTGCATAAATGAATGATGAAGTGGCCCTTTGTTCTCTCCTGTTTTTCATGTGGGAAGTTGCCACGTATATAAGTCTGTGGGACTTGTCAAAGTGCTGTGTGAATGAGAACAAGATTTTCTTTGAAGCTGGAAAGCACTGGGGCTTCTTAGGTGATCTCTTTCTATTAATTCCTGCTCAAAATTTGGTGGGGGAGTAGATGGGAAGCTACCTTACTAAATATGCGGGTCTCCAAAAGCAATGCCAGGGGCATAAAATATCAGAGAAGAAGGAGAATCCAAACCAGTCTCTCACTTTACAGATGAGGAACTGAGGTGTCAGGAGGTGAAAGGACTTGCCACTGGTTACATAGAAATCTAGCCGAGCTGGAACTGAAATTCAGGTTTACTTTCAACACACTGTTCTATTTAATACTTTATGGTGGTTACTTCATAATCACCTGTATCAACGAGGCTGAGAGGGAATGGGTAATGGCCTCCCAAAGGAAACCCAGCCCTGCTCTGCGGGGACCACTCCTTGGCTTTGTGGATGAGCTGCACTTCTCCCACGTGGCCCCAGGATTCTAAGCTGTCTTCATGTCTTTTTTTTTTTTTTTTAAATCAGGATGCTAATGAGAGAGTGGACTGGCTAAAGGGAGGCCTCTCCTCTTTCCCTGTTCTCATCTGAAACCATGAATGAATGCAGGAGGCAAAGAGCAGAAGAAAGGAGCAGGTAACAGAAATTGAAAGCCTGGGTCACCCGTAATTGAGGGCCTCCGATTGTTGGCGGTGTCAGGTGACCTTCCCCTCCTAATTCCAGGGCTCTCATTTGAAAGAGTTGATGCTATTATCGGCTTCTAGAAAAATCTGTTAGGCAAGGTTACTTATCTCTGGAGCCATTTTGGGAGTCTATGTCATGACTTGGTTTTGGAGTCAGACTTATTAACTATGTGACTTGGAAAAGCTTCCTGACCCCTCTGAGATTCAGTTTCTCCATCCATGAAATGAGTATTACAATGTCAGCCTCATAGTGTTTTGTGTGAATATGATTAAAATTAAAAGAGATAATATATTTAGCAATAATCAGAGTAAGAGCGCAATAATGCACAATCTTGTTAATACGTTGCACTTTCTCTCTTTGACATAATAGTGTCTCACAGATAATTGGGGAAAACATACAAAAGTTAGATCTCTTTTCTAGACCCCCAAGCTGACACAAACCTATGAGCCAAGGGAGCCAGTATTTGGCCATCCGTCCATCCATCTGCATGTCCCAGGGGTGCACGAATAGGGAACAGTTCAGCTTCTCAGCTGCCTTCAAAGAAGGAATGAGTGAGAGGGTTATTTGGGTGAGCCAGCAGATACGGGTACTATTTTAGGGAAATTGCTTTTCCCTAGGTCTATATTGATCTGAATACACAAACCAAACTATTTCTGAAGTTGTTTTCTGATTTTTATAAAAGAGTCATTGATAAACTGTGCTCCTGCCTGGAAAATAAAAAGGACCCTTAGATTTAATGAGGGAGGGGGTGGTGAGTGGATTTACCATTGAGGTTGATGAATTTAATATATTGTTTGGCAAAACAAGTCACAGCAAACATCCATCATTCAGATGTTTTGGCTGAGAACAAAATGCTTAAGGATGATCTTGTACCTCAAATGCCAGGGAAATTTCCCCCGCTGGTTCCTCCTTGGTCTGCTCTTTTGGAAGGACTGCTCAGGTTCTATCTTTGGAGTTAGGATTGGAGTGTTTCCTCCTTCCCTCCACTTGGAAACTGAGGATTCAGAGAGTGAGGGAGTGATGGGCTGAGAGTCAGGGGTTCAGTACTAGGCAGGGGCAGGCTGGCCTGACCCAAGCCTCTGCTCTCTCAGAGCCTGACAGAGAGTGGGAATTTCTGGGGTCTGCAGGCTTTCACAAAGCCCCAGGAGCTCAGCTCCAGGAGCTCAGCCCCAGGAGTCCCTAAACAGCCTGGTGTGAATGAAATCACTTTAAAAAAGGAAGAGATCTCAATGCCTCCATCAGACATGTGCTGTTATGAAGGTCATGAGCAAACTTGTTCCAGGGTCTTCTGGGAAATGGAAATACCATCGGAATGAAATGACCTTTATTCAGCAAAATATTTCATTTTAAAAAGTCCCCTCACCAGGCATTGAGTATTAGTGCTTAGCAAGGTTCAAAACATATTTTTCTTAGCATTTCCAATATATTGGGGGCTGGAGTGACTCATCTGACCCTTACATATTAATATGTGAACTCACTAGTTTGATACAATGGGACTTCTGCACAGAAACATTTTTTAAAAATGAAGAAGCAATTCTGGGACAACATGGGATTCTGGATGTGGCAGGCAAAGGGTAGATTGAAGAAAGGCTTCTAATTCAACAGGTTCTGAGATAGAAACCTTTTGATATACACCTGATAATGGATGCAGGCTGGAAAGAGAATACCAGCTTCTTAGGTAGTGTGGGCTTGACAAAGACACATGCCCATGATATTTCAGTGGGACTTGACTCCTCATTAGTACAAAAGTTGATTCTGTGGCCTACGATGGTTCATTTCTATTTGATTCAATTTATTATAACAAATATTTTTGGTCACCTTTTGTATGTGAAGTATTGTAGAGAACACAAACAGAAGTCACTTATACTCTCAAAATTGTAACTCACGTTAACTGAGAACTTACCATGTGCCAAAGCTATCATGAGAATTTTACAATTATTAACTAGTTTTATTCTTTATAAAATGAGCACTCTTATTACTCCCATCTTACAGAGAACAGAGCTACAGCATCAGGGGCTAAGTAACTCTCTCAGGTCTGTGGGTGGTAGGTGATGGAGGCAGGTAGTCTGCCCCTACCATTCTGTCTGCCTCATATGCGTCACAAAGTCACGTTAGTGCCTTAAAATGGTGCTGAAGGTGTAATGATGGGTTCACTCACTAAGAAGGAAGGTCTAGGAACTAAGGTGGACAGGTAGATGCCCCAGAGCTCCAGGCTGACCTTGACATGACACAGCCAACTTGGCTCATGGAAACCCCTCTTATTTGTTTCAGCTCATGTTATGGATACAAGTTACAGAGTAGTGAGGCTGGCAAGACTTGCCAACCAAATAAACGTGCTGTCAACTCCAGGAGGTGGTAAGTCAGCTGGGCCAGGTGGCTCTCCTCAACCCCCTCAGGGACTGAAAGCCCCAAACAGCCTCGTTAGAATGATGGGTGGGCCAAGCTAGTCACACACATGAAAAGACTATACCCAGCAGGCTGCGGCTGCTTTCTGAGCCCAATTCCAGAGTAATAAAACGACTTGCAGCTGAAGGTTTGCTCACACTGTGCTGAAACAACTTGGATACACAGATAAATAAATCCTCTTTCAAAGCTCATTAAAGTTTCTAGAAAACAGCCGCTGCAGCCAGTAATCTTCAGGGAGCTCAATATTTAGAAGAGCATTAAAGCTTCCAGGTCACCAGGAGGCAATTTAACAGGCATCTCCTGACTGGTGGGCAGGGTCCATAAGTACAAAAAATGGGAATTTTCCCTCATGTAGTCAGAGCTCACCAGATGATAATAGAATAAATGATCAATGAGTGTAGTGCCTGGTGAGTGCACCAATACCTATTAATTCATTAGAAAATATTTTATATTTACAATGAAAATAATAGAAAACAATCCTATCCTAATTCTAGGAGGGAAGGAAACCATTCTGAAATGCAGCTGAATATAGAATCATGAATTTTGACTCCTGGTGTAAGGAAAGCAGGTTCAATTGCAGAAACAGGAGGCAGAGGAAGATTTTCAAAATATATGGCTTACAAAGGGTTTTACATGAGGAATGATTAAATAAATCAAAACATATGCATATATTGGAATATTATGCAGTTATTTAAAAATCATGCATTAAGAGACTTTTCATTTAGGGTGGAAATTCTCAATTAGGACATGAAGTCACGCATATAATAGAATATAGATATATGTAAAAACAAATGAAATACACTATAGCAGTAGTTACTTATCTTTGGGTGGTGGAATTATGGATTACACTGGACTATGGGATATGTTTTCCTTTTTACACGTTTCTTTATTTCCCCCAATTTCTTCAAAATTATGTTATATAATTTTGAAAAATAATGATTTTTCCCCCCAAAGCAAAAATAACTATTGTTTTGTATGTCATTAACACAATTCTTTGCACAGTGGCTGTGATAAGGATAACATTTTGGCTTCTGAATGAAAGGTTAAAAGGAGAGCATGGGTGACAGAAAGAAAAGAGATTTCACTCAGCTAACTCAGGGAGCATTTCCACTTGCCCCTCTCCCAATGGAATGCTCCTTATGGGAGCTCTTTCCATGTTTCCTCCTATGTCCTAGCATGTCAGCGGCATCTCTCACTCCCTCCCAGTGAAGTGGCGCATTTATCTTCTTCCCGCCAGCACCCGGCACAGTGCCCAGTCTCAGCACCCAGCTAGTGCCCAGCCCAGCACCCAGCCAGTGCCCAGAACAGCACCCAGCCAGTGCCCAGCCCAGCACCCAGCACGGTGCCCGGTGCCCGGTGCCGCCGCGCACTCACTGCGTAGACAGGGAAGAGTTCTTGTGCATTCAGGTCCCACGCGTTGACGTGGGAGCCGATCTGGACCCCCGGGAAGCCCAGTTCCTTCACACAGCGCTCCATCTCCTTGACGGCCAGCTCGGGGGCCTGCATGGGCAACGTCCCCAGGCCCACAAACCTCCTGGGGTGCTTTCCTACAGTGGCAGCTAAGTCGTTGTTTAAAAACTGGCACAGGTCTAACGTGTCTTGAGGTTTGGCCTGGTGGAGACAGATGAGGGAACACCACATCATTCAGAACCTTCTTCTTTAGTACTGTAGTCCGGACAATACCTCCCCAGGCCAAACCACCTGTCATTCTCAGTGGCTTTCCTCGTAGAAAGCTGAGGCACAGGCTGGGACAGGCCCTTGCTGCAGAAGACCCAGAAGCCAGGCATTGCAAATGCAAAGACAACTGCTCATGTTGCTGATTAGTTACAAATAGTGAGGCTGTAATCTGAAGGACAGACACAGTTACTGGGCCTGGCATTCCACCTCTGCAGAGAGCAGCCCGCAGGCTGCACCCCTAGGCGCCCCCTCTACCTCCACCCAGGAGGCTGGGCTGGGTGCCTGACGTCACCAGGGCCTCTCCTTGTCATGCCTCATTGTGTGACGTCAGGATGTTGTACACCTCTCCTGTCCCTGCTTCCCCCCTTCCTGTCTCTCCGTAGGCAGTGACATTCACAGTTACCTTAGCAAAATGCTGATGCAGATGAAGTTTGCTTTCTGTTCCCCTAACTCTTCCTTCTTCATTCTTTCCTTTCCTTTCTTTAATATATATATATATATATATATATATATATATATATATATATATATGTGTGTGTGTGTGTGTGTGTGTGTGTGTGTGTGTGTATTTTATATATTTTATTTTTTTAATTTTTTTAATTTTTTATTTTTTACAGAGAGGAAGGGAGAGGAATAGAGGGTCAAAAACATCGATGAAAGTGAAACATTGACCAGCTACCTCCTGCACACTCTCTACTGGGGATGTGTCCGCAACCAAGGTACATGCCCTTGACCGGAACCGAACCTGGGATCCTTGAGTCTGCAGGCCGACACTCTATCCACCAATCCAAACCAGCCAGGGCCTTTTCTTTCCTTTCAACCTCATCTCACCCCACTGCCAGGAATTTGGTGTTCTCCTGCAATCCCATGTTACTCAGTCTGATAAATTTAGACATATTGAAGTCATAAATTTAAACATATTTAAATCATTAATCTAATCACAGAAACAGATCAAGACTGAGTCACTAGCATGGGAATTATGAGTCCTGGTGGGGAAGTATTTTGAGCAGGTGGTATTTCCATTGCTCCGTAAACCACAACATGAGTGAATATTCGCACGTGTGCTCGGATTGCTGGTGCACCTCCAGCTGTGTACAAAGGTGTCCTCCCACGTGCTCACAAACGTGCCTGAAGCTTTAGCACTCGACACTTAATCCCTTGGGGAAAAGCGTCCAACTCTAGGAATCCCATTTTGAATTGTACATTTCCCTGGGAGAGGTAACACATTAGGCCATTATTATTGTTCCCACCTCAAAATCATGGTCACCTCAGAATACATTGGCTTGTTGCTTACTGAATAAGGCATTGTGGGGATGAGCCATCAGACAGGAAAGTTCTGATGGAAATTTAGGTTGAGTCTAGAACTGTGTGTCCAGTGAAAACACAATGCGAGTCACAGTGATGTGCTACTGTTGGCGACTATACTGGGCCATGTGGGTCTAGAGCAAGGACAGGACCAAGAATACAGGCCCCGAGGGCCCACGGCAGTGTGAGAAGCTGAGGGACCCCACCGATCTCTATAGGGGAGACACAGAGGGGAGGTGGCGCAATGTCAAGACTGAGTCATCTACCTACTTGCCAGACATACCCTCTGCCCACCAAGGAGATGGTTTGAAGTTCACACTCACCCAGTAGCTAAACATGACGGGAACCGTGGAAAGGGCTTGCACAGTCACTCCTAGACACAGACATGAAGAAAGGCAAAGCCGATGAGAATAGCCCAGATGCTGCTGTGTTTTCTATGCCCAAGTAGCTCAGCAATCCCCCTCCACCCCCCACCTCGTCCTCACTCTTCCTTCCCTGGCTGCTCCTCCCTGTCCTCCTTCTCTCAGGATCTCTGTCCCAGACCTCCCTCGTCCCTCAGTGTTGGGTTCTCAGAGGAGGGGTAAAAGCTGGACAAAAATAAAATCAATTAAGAACTAACTGGCACTCTTTATTTAGGTTATTTCTACCGTCCTTTTTGTGAAGGTCTATGTAAGCAAGAATTTCCCCAGCAATTTTTTTCAGGGCTTTTTATCTTAGCTCATGAATGACCGTGTATTTCCCAGCCACCTTCTCCCCCTCTTTAATTACTACTATGTTGTTCTGGGTCCTACTGTCTGGAATGCTCAGAATGGAACCCGGGATTTGGCTCCAGAATCCAGCCTCTAAGAGGCCTGAAATCTCTATCTTCAAGCTCTGGGAGCTTGGGTGTCAGGAGCGAGGCTGCCAAGTGGAGGGCGGCTCTCTTTTCCTCATGCTCACATCCAACCCACCAGCGAGACTTCTTTAGCTCTACTTCATTTCCTTTCATCCACCCAGGCATCCCCATCCCCTGCCTGCTAACCAGCATCTACCACATGTACCACGGCGAAAGCCTCCACCTTTGTCCCCTACCACCATTCTTGTCCTCCTATGGTTTGTTCTCCACTCAGAAATGAGAATAAAGTGCTAAAACTTAGATTAAGTCATTCCCTTGCTCAAAACTTTCCATCATACTAGGGTAAAATCCAGACTTGAGCATGGTCTGCAAGGCTCCGTACGGTCTCTCTTGGGGCTACATAATCTTCCTCGGTTTCTTGCCTGTTCTTTGTAACTGCTTTCTGCCTCAGGACCTTTGAATTGCTGTTCCTCCTACCTGAATGCTTTCCTTTTTTTCCTTAAAAATTTTTTTTTAAATTGATTTTTTACAGAGAGGAAGGAAGAGGGATAGAGAGCTAGAAACATCGATGAGAGAGAAACATTGATTAGCTGCCTCTTGCACACCTCCCACTGGGGATGTGCCCACAACCAAGGTACATGCCCTTAACTGGAATCGAACTAGTTCACAGGTTGACGCTCTATCCACTGAGCCAAACTGGTTTCGGCTGAACACTTTTCTTTTGGCTCATTAAAAAAGATAGGCTTTTTTTCTTTCTTTTTTTTTCTTTTTTACCCGAAGGTCTCAGTTCACATGTCACTTCTTCAGAGTGGTCTCCCTGCTACTCCAGCCATGATCTATCCCATTGTCTCATTCCTTTCCTTTTCTAATACTTATTACACTCTGTCATTTCTATATTTATGTATTTACTAGAGGCCTGATGCATTAAATTTGTGCAAGGGACTTGGCCCCTGTTCCTGTAGCAGCTGTGGGCCTCTGCCTAGGCCCCTGTCTGCCACAGTTGCCACCCTATGCCTCTCCTGACCCGCTGTGGCTTTGCCCAGAAGGAAGGACATCTGGTCTAATTAATATATTACTCTTTTATTATTATAGATTCTGTGCTTTCCCCTATTTGAATACAAACACCACTTGAGTCTGTCTCCATGCCATAGCATTAACATCCCGAGTGGAGCCTGAACATACCCAATAAACGAAAGACTGCAGGTTTGATAAGAGAGTATTATTAACCATTGTCATAAGATATTTACATTCATTGATTAGTATCAAACAAATGAGTACCTTTCAATTGTAAAATCTTTTACATTTTACACAAATACTTTCACTACATTACTTGATTTCATTCCTCTATTTTATAGATTAGATCTAAGGTCACATGTTTTGAAAGTGGTGCCATGAGGCTCCTGTCTAGCCTTTCTCCTTCCCTATTTCCCAGTGACCATTACTTGTCACAATATTTCATATTAATGTAGTAATTGTATCATTTGTGTATTGGTTGATTTTGATACATATTCTTTGGCCTCTCAGAACTAAGAGGGAAAACAAGTCTAATACAGTTAGAATTTATATATATATATATATATAAATTGGTGATCCCTCACCAATTCTGACCTCCTAGGTCTGTTCCAGAACCAGCTTCAATAGGAACATGACCTATGCTTCTATGTGCATCATCTCATTGTTATTATTTTGGCCTTTGTTCTGTGTTGGATCTTGTGATGAAGTGACCTAGGGGTTGCCAGTTACATTTCACAAAGTATCCTGGAGCAAATTCTAACATTCCATAGAGCACCTCCTCATTTGGGGCTGACAGGTTAACTCGTTTTGTGTAGACTTTGGAATAAAATGTCTCCTGCCATCTCTGTGTATATATATATATTTTAAAGGAGAGGGTTGGCAGTATGACATAGCACAACCTTTATACAACTTACTTGTTGATTGCATTTGGGGTCGAGGAAGAATATTTTAAAAACAAATTCCTAGGCCCATTTGTTTTAAAATTCTGATTTAGTGGATGGGGCCTGAAAAAAATATTTTAACTAGCACCCCCGGAGATCCTTACCCTGAGGGAGATTTGGGAAAATATTTTTGTGGTGGAATGAAAAGACAGCCCTACGCACAATCTTGGCTCTGCTTGTTACCAGCTGTGTGATTTTGAGCAAATCCATTAACTTACTTGCCCCCTTAGGTAACAACAGATAAAACAATGACTGCCACTTAGAAGCATTGAGCTTCCACCCAGCCTTCACCAGGCCTGGATCCCTCACCAATTCTGACTTCCTAGGTCTGTTCCAGAACCAGCTTCAATAGGAACATGACCTATGCTTCTATGTGCATCATCTCATTGTTATTATTTTGGCCTTTGTTCTGTGTTGGATCTTGTGATGAAGTGACCTAGGGGTTGCCAGTTACATTTCACTCCCTGTGAAGATGGCATAGATTGCTGGAATATTCTGTGTTGGGCCTTTGTCATTTATTTTCTTATCTCCACAGAGGTGGTAGGATGTAGTTGCTAAGCACTTGGGGGCAGACTGCTCAGGGTTCAAATCCTTTTTCTGACTCCTACAAACTGTGTGATCTTGGGCAAGTTGTTTAACCTCTGTCCGTTAGTTTCTTCATCTGTAAAATGGGCATCATAATAAATGATACCCCCTAGGGTTGTTATAGGGATGAAATGAGTTGATACCTGTTAGGTGCTGAGAAAAGTGCCTGGTACAAAGTAAATGCTCAGCAAGGAATAGTCATGACTGTGCTCTCAAAGACAGCCAATGGATGAAACACACAGCAAAACCGGAAGGGGACACCCTTTATCTAAGCCAACACCAGCCATCCGAGTCTCATTTCCTCTAGTTTTCTCCTGGAAGGGGTGAGGAAGCCTTGCTCTTTGCTGTAGATCTGAGCAGCACACTCTTTCTCTAGCTCCCCTCCCACCACATACTTCTAGACCAGGGGCATGTACGCTGTGTTCTGTGGAATGGTCTGCAGTGGTTTTCAGGCTTTCTGCAAAGTTCAAGTTGAATGCCATTTTAATATACTTTAATTATTTATAAAAACTATAAAGCAATTCCTGACCCAAAGTATCCTGGAGCAAATTCTAACATTCCATAGAGCACCTCCTCATTTGGGGCTGACAGGTTAACTCGTTTTGTGTAGACTTTGGAATAAAATGTCTCCTGCCATCTCTGTGTGTATATTTTAACTTCTTTTCGTTTATCTTTGATTAAGAAGGTGGTAGTTCTGAGCTGCTCTTTCATTTGTGGGTACGAATTGTCTGTTGTCTGGTTTACATCTAGACCACCAATGTCGAAGCTCAGGCCTGGCAGTGTTGTAGGGCAGTTCCCTCTGGCATGGTCCACACGTGCCCATAGGCTCAGACCATCTTCTGGAGCATGTGTACTTGGGTGGCACAGTAATAAGTGAAAGCACAGTGGCCATCATACCATATTTTAAATGGTCTTTTAAATTGTGGGACTTGTATATAAATATACTAGAGGCCCGTTGCACAATATTCTTGCAAGAATAGGCCTTCCTTCCCCTGGCTTTGCTCCCGGCCACCCAGGAGCCTGCAAGTCCTTGGTCCCGGTGGACCACCACTCCTATAGCTCCCTCTGCAGCTCCCCCACCTCCTCGTAGCGGGTGTCCTGCCCCTCCTGGCAGCTCCATGCCTGCATATGCAAATTAACTCACCATCTTTGTCAGGTTAATTTGAATACTCACTCCTGATTGATTGTGGGCATAGTGGAGGTATAGTCAATTTACATGTTTGTCTATTATTAGTCAAGAAGATAAGTAATACAAAGCAGTTCTCAGAAGTTGTTAGTGATTTAGCTTTGAAACAAGAATGTCCCAATTCTCCTCTTTCAAGTTTCAGAATTAACTTCATTATAGACAATTCTGAGATTACACTACTAACTTCCTTTCTAACTGCTCTCATTTCCACCCATTATGTGTCACTGGGGATTTTCTGTGTCCTGTGTACCAAGACAAAGTGCGGGAAGAAATTGGGTCCTGAATCTGACTAAGCAGGAAACTGGCATCCTTACTCTGCGAATTCTAATTTCTATTCTTTTAATCAACTCTAATAATAAGTACATACTATACATTTGAACTCAAAAAGCTTTAAAATAGTAAAATGCCACATATATGTTTTTTTTAATGATATAGCATTCTACTTTAAACAGATATACTTAATTAAAAATTAATTTTAATCCACACTAAAACAATTATAGTAGAAGGCCCACCCCTTCCCCATCGGGCCCTATGGAGAAAAGGCGTTGGAAGTTACCATCATATAAATCCTATAAAGTGGTCAACAGACTTCAGGGAGAGACGTGGCTTTTCTATCAGATGTGATTGATCACGGTAACATTTCTCAGAGTAAGTACCTGTTTGGTCCATTTCTCTAATGCGGACGTCTGGATCCCAGCAGTTCTCTTGGACCACCCTGAACACCTTCCCGTCCTTCAGCATCTTCGCCTCTCCCTGGGGCAGAAGAGGCACATCAGTAACTTCACCTATGTTTAATTAGATGAAGCCTTCCTTCTATGCTTTGGAACACAGTTCTCTCCTAATAATAGAAATCTGTTCATTCAGCAGAACTCAGCTTTTCACTCTCCTGTCTTCATATTGGCTGGCAGTTAAAGGTGTGTGCTCGTAGGCAGTTGAGCACAGAGAGAAACAAGGCCATGGTCATTGCCTTTTGGGGCTTCATGACTAAGGATGGCTGGTAACCTTGTCTACCTGAACTTCTGGCTACAAGTCCCGAGAGGAAGGCTCAGTGTCTGGAAAACTCCAGAAAAAACACAACATTTTAGAATTGAAAAGGACCTTGGAGATAGACTGTGTAGTCCAGCCTTCTGAAAGGTCTTATAGAGAAGCCACAGATGGATAGTCAGAAGAAGTGATTTGTCCGGCGGAGCAGGGCCCACTGATGTCAACACCTGCAGGAGGAGGTGGGTGATGAAGTGAATCGGTCTCGCAGCATGCGAGACCTTGGGGCCGAGCTGCTGACCGCCACCAGGCATTTGCCACCTGTGTACACTGTCTCTTATTCCTCAGGGCCGGGGCCAAGGTAAAGGGCTGTACAGAAGCACGGCAGTGGGTTCTAAATTCAACCTCCAGCTTGTGATCTCTAAAGGAAAGGGAAAAGTTCTGACCCAGGTCCCTGAACTCAGACTGCTCAGGTTCAAATCCCAATTTTACTACGTACTGTGTGGTCTTGAGCAAATTAAAACAACACCTCTTAGCTTCAGTTTGTTCATCTTTAAGGTAGGGATAAAAAATAATATAACTTACCTTAAAGAGATCTGTGAGCATAAAATGGGAGAATCCATATAAAGCACATGAGTATCTGACGCATGTTAAGTGTTGGCTATTCTAAGTATTAGTTATTAATGACATGTGGCTAACGAGGGACTAGGCTGTCTCCTACTGTCCCTCTGCTGTGAGGGCACATCACCTCTGGCAGTGCTTTAGGCCTCAACATTGCCCTTGGGCCCTGCGTGATGACCGAGGGGGCATGCGGTGATCAATGGCCTTGAGCTCTGCTTGATGGAGTCCCTGCCCTCCCGCTCTCCCCCTTGTTTTGATTGCGAGTTGCACACAGGTCTTGCCATAGCTTCTTTCTTGATCCGTCTATCCTATGGACAAAACCTTTTCCGACTTTTGCTTGGAGAAAGCCAACCACTTTTCCCTGCAGGTGTGGCAGCCCCTTCAAATGTGGCTGGCATGAGGAAGCCCTAAGATCCATGTTTTCATTTCTCATGGACTGGAGGGAAGAAGTCAGTGAGCAGGTGGCTTGTGTAACCACGACAGGTGTCTGTGTCCAGGCAGAACCCAGTCTCTTACATCAGGGTTGACTTGCTTCAGTCCTCTTCTTTTGCCGACCCTGCCAGCATCTGAACACCTTTCCTGGGTTGGGGAATCTCCTAGAAGAGTCTTAGTGGAGGCAGAGCCCAGCCTTCCTCTAGTAAAGTTCAAAAGCCCAAATGCTTGTTCTCCTTGCCCTGAGGTTGGCCAATCAATGCTTGGTTTTTAATCAAGAGCAAGTGATGCAAAAAGGCAGAACAGTGAACTATGCTGCCAATGACTCTGACAATGGCCACATGCTGTGTCTGTTGACAGGGGTACTAAAGGCGGAGAATTTATTGAAATGATACTTTACGTAATGAAAAGTTAACATTCAAAATAACGGAAATGACACCACTGGACTAGAATAATGCCTTTCAGTCCATTTTGGCTGTGACCTCACATGTAGAAATATTTTTTTCCATTGTGACCCAGTAGACCCATATAAATCTATTTAAACAGATAAAAACTGGGACAAAAGTTCCATGAAACAATGTTTGCTCTTACTATGAACAGTACATCTTGCTGTTTCCTTTTGTAATCTATTTCATTTTTAAAGTTGTCCTACCTAACCCCGTGACTTGTTATTATGATTCACTATTAGGTTGCAACCCTTATTTTCAAACTCTGGAGTCGATGATCACTGGTCTATGATTCTTTATCTTTAAGGAGACTGCCTTTGCTGTGGGCTTTCTACTTTTCCTGACTCCCTTGCTATTTATTGTCTCTTTTGTTCAGTTAGCTCAATATTATTGCCATTGAATAAATAACTTTATCCATTCGGGTTTCTTCTTGGCTTCCTAGTGAGGGGAAAATCATTTTTCAGATCAGGAGCCCAGTGATCAGAATTACACAGAATAGTGTGTGTTTATTGCTTGGTGGTTTGGAAATGGTGTGTGTGTGTGTGTGTAGGCTCAAGGGCCTGGAAAACACTCCGTGGGGATCTGTGGATGCTGCTGACCCATGGTTTGAAAGAGGCCCTATGTCCACCCTTTGAAATGCTCCCAGGTTTTTTTTGCCGCCAGGACTCAGTTCTATCCTCACCCCGTGCAGCCCCTGAGAGGAGGCTACCCAGACTGTCTTGTTCCCTTCACTTTCCTACATATTCAGCCAAAACACAGGTGGTATTTTTTCAATTCTGAACGAGGCTTTACCATGGCACACAAGCACCCCACCATTCATTCCAAAAGCATTGAAATTCATTAAGAAAAGAAACTAGATTTTCTCATGGCTGTTAGTCTAATTTGAATATTTATATACATTCACATGTTGTTTTCCAGTGACTGTAATCCCTGACCACTGTGATTATAAAAAATACAGATTTAGTTTTGTTTTGTTTTGAGGGAGAAGGAAGGAGAGAGTCACTGTTTTGTTCTATTATACTTCCATTGTATCCAAGTTTGCTGGAAATATGTAGGACTGGATATATTTTCCTTCTTGGTTTTTTTTTTAAATTTATTATTATTATTATTTTTAGATCTGCTGTTAAGTTTATGCAATCTCTTGACATGAAAACAAAGTGAAACGAAGTCCATTCAAATCCATTATCAAGGTTACAGACTGCAGCCTGGGATATGGAGTAAATAAAAATCACAGCAGCCTTTCTCTGCGTTGGGGCTTCCTCGCAGCCTTGTAATCAGCTCTGCTCAGCTTGTTTTCCTCCTGGGGAGACCCAAGGACAGTTTAGCTTAGATCACTGCTCAGTACAGAAGTGCGGCTCAGTGCCTAAATCAGCACTTAGTGGATGCCCCACCGATTCTGGTGCTGAACACTCTGTAATGGTTCCCCACTGCCTTCAGGATCAAGTTCAAAGGCCTAAACCCATTCTCCAAGGCTCCATCTGATGAGGCTCTGCCTACCTCTTCGGCTTCTTTCTACCACTTTGCTCCTAAAACCCTTGCTTGCCTCAATCCATTCTCTGACACTGACATGGCCTTTTTAAGCCATTAACACCCTCCAAAGACTTTGCACTGTGTTGAAAATAAAAATCCAGACTCCTTAGCATGTGCCACATGCCCCTCTATGATCTGGCCCCTGCCTGCCTCAATAGCCTCATTTCCTACCGCCTCCCCGTTTCATCACATCTCAGCCACATGCCCTCTTTCTTTGTTTCTTGAGCACAGCTCTTCCTCATGCGATAGCCTTTGTAACCGCTGTTCCCTGAGGGATGCTATTCCACCGTTTCCTTCCTTTCCTCCAAGTCTTCACTAGCTGCCCGTGCAGCCCGCCCTAAGTAACCTCCCTATTATAGCAGCGTTTGTCAGTCCATTCTCCAAAGTGATCAGGTTTGCCTCCCCCCTAGAGGCTTATCACCACGAGGGCAGGGAACAGGCCTGTCTTGTTCACCAGTATATCTCCCAGGCCTAGCTGGTGATGCTAATAAAAACCAGTGAGTGAATGAACATGGGCAGTGGTTTTCAAACTTGAGTAAGCGTCCGAATCACTTGGAGGCTTGTCAAAACACAAACTGCTGGCTGGTTCCTCAGAGTTCCTGTTCTGGTAGGTCTGAGTTGAGGCTCATGAATTTGAATCTCTTGCATCTTCTCAAATGAAGCTGCCCTTGCTGGTCTGGGGATCACATTTGGAGAAATGCTGGTCCCAGCCATAGCAAGTGCTTGAGTGGTGGGCTTAGATAAGTTTATTATTTCCATGCAGGTGTTCCCTGTCTTCTCTTCCTGGAAATCTGTTTCCTTTATTCCTGCTTCAAGCCTCAGGCTGGGCATCACTCCCTCCAGGAAGTCTTCTCCAGGATTAATGTCCAAATCTATGTCCTCCAGCACTTGGTGAAAAGCAGTCCGCCCAACCTTATCACACTGCATGTGTTTCTCCCAGGTCTGCTTTAGGCACACGTATGTTCCAGCTGGACACTCAGACATGTTCCCTCCCAGCTCCATGCAGGCACGTGCTGCCTCTGAAAATGAAGTCAGGGTTGACCTCTCTGAAGCCCTAGACTCTGAGCTCCTTCTCAGTCCTCTTTGCACCTTTCCCTCTTTCCTAACAGTGGCTTCTCCCGGGTCTCCAATGTTTAACTTCTCTATCTTGTGCTCAAACCTAAACTGATCCATTTATTTGGTTGGCCTTAATCTACTATAATGGCCTGGGGAGGAGGCCAGGTTAGTGCTCAATTCTATGTCCTCCAGCATCTATTCCTTAAGGCAGAGCAAAGATGCTAAAATTGGTTTGAGGGCAAAAAAAAAAAAAAAAAGTTTCTTAGTGGCTTCTCAAATTCCAATTTACCTTCTTGAATGCTGCTCTTTGCAGTGACCCACATTTTTCTAATAATTTAGAGAAACCTCAGTGCTGCTCCCTTGCCTATTGCAAAGTCCACAGAAGGACAGAAGGGTGGAGAGCGCCCGGAGGTCTCAGGCTCACTTTGGGAGAAACTCACCTTGCAGTGGTGTTGGAGCTGCACCCAGCCTCCATAGCCGAATCTCTGCAGGGGGAGAGGCACAGTTAGACCGAAAGAGCAAAGCGGACAGGACTGCAATAAAGGGCATTTCTGTGGCAAAGAATCCTGAGCTCCAGCCTTTCAAGTAGCACCTTTCCATCTTCTCCTCATATCCATGCACCACTTATTCAATATTTATATTAAAATCAATTTACTTTCTTCCCTTAAATGCATTTATTCAGGAATAAAATTCTATACCATAGAAGTGCTAGTTTTACCTTTTATCCTAATGCAGGTTGTAATTTTAAAGTGAGATTTATGTTAAAAAACATTTGTTTCTGTATCAACTAAACTATTTCATCAGGAGAACATGGACAGTAAGAACCACTCTTTAGGAAATGCCATATTGGAACACTGCTCTTTAAACTGTGTGTTGTGATCCATGAAATCAATTTAGTGAACAGTGAATGACCCAGATGTTCTAAAAATACCAAGCAGTATATGGAGCAGATGGTGTTGGTGTTTCACCCATATTCCCCCCCTTAACACTTCTGTTCACACCAGCCCTTTTGCCACAGAAGCCAACCTTCTAGTACTAGTAAACTAGTGTCCACCTCCCCTCAGCAGTCCTCAACCAATGACTGAGGGTGCTTGTCTGTGAATACACTGAATCCATTGGATCACAGGTCTGGCTGGGGTGAGGTATAGATTCTACACTTTTTTTTTGATGCCTTGCTTTCCCTGTCTTACTTCCTCACTCTACTGGTATTTTCTAAGGTCACCTCCAAAGTAAACTTGCATTTGAATTTTTATCTCAGGGTCTGGTTTTTGAAAAACCCAAGCTTAGATAGTAGAGGAATGGAGTAGAATGGAGGGGAGAGGAGGAGAATGGAGTGGAGTGGAAAGGAGTGGAGTGAAGTGTAATGGAATGGAATGAAGTGTAATAGAGTGGAGTGGAGTGGAGTGAAATGGAGTGTAGTGTAATGGAATGGAGTGTAGTGGAATGGAATGGAGTGGAGTGGAGTGGGGAGGAGTGGAGTGAAGTGGAATGGAGTGGAGTGGAGTGAAATGGAATGAAGTGGAGTGGAATGGAGTGGAGTGGAATGGAGTGGAGTGAAGTGGAGTGAAATGGAGTGAAGTGGAGTGAAATAGAGTGGAGTGGGGAGGAATGGAGTGAAGTGGAGTGGAATGGAGTGGGGAGGAGTGGAGTGAAGTGGAATGGAGTGGAGTGGGGAGGAGTGGAGTGAAGTGGAATGGAGTGGAGTGGAGTGAAATGGAATGAAGTGGAGTGAAATAGAGTGGAGTGGGGAGGAATGGAGTGAAGTGGAGTGAAGTGGAATGGAGTGGAGTGGAGTGAAATGGAATGAAGTGGAGTGGAATGGAGTGGAGTGGAATAGAGTAGAGAGGAGGGGAATGGAGTGGAGTGGAATAGAGTGGAGTGAAGTGGAGTGGAATGGAGTAGAATGGGGAGGAGTGGAGTGAAGTGGAATAGAGTGGAGTGGGGAGAAGTGGAGTGGAGTGGAGTGAAATGGAGTGAAGAGTGGAATGGAGTGGAGTGGAGTGGGGAGGAGTGGAGTGGAGTGGAATGGAGTGAAGTGGAGAGGAGTGGTATAGAGAGGAGTGGAATGGAATAGAATGGAATGGAGTGGGGTGAAGTGGGGTGGAGTGGGGTGGAGTTGAGTGGAGTGGAATGGATTGATCAGAATGCCTCCTATGTGTAATTTTTCATTTCATGAAACTCTTGTTTCCATTATATGTGGATGTTTGTGCTGAGTCACAATATAAAATATATTTCTTCTTGACAGTTATGACTAAAAAATTCTGTAAGCCTCTGCCTAAGAACATATCGTATTTCCCCAAAAATAAGACATCCTCCGAAAATAAGACTTAGTGCATGGAAAGATAAGACATCCCCTGAAAATAAGACCTAGCGCAACTTTGGGAGAAAAAAATTAATATAAGACACTATCTTATTTTCGGGGAAACAGGGTAGCTATATGTGACTTGTGTAACTATAGATTTTTAAATCTCATTTGTTCATTCACTCATTCACTCTTCATTCATTCATTTCACAAACCCTCATGGACTCCCTCCATGACTGGCCTTCCTAGGCAGAGAAAATAAAAAGTGAAGAACAGTTCCAGCCAGTGTGGAGCACGGTCTTGAGAGGGTGGGCTGGGTTGGGCAAATACTTCCATAATCACACGTGAGATGTGCTGTGATTGAGTGATGCACAATTCCTCTGGGAGCCTGGAGGAGGGTTCTGACCCACAACTTGGGTCAGGTGATACCAGGGAATGGAGATTGAAAGGGCTTTTGGGGTCAGATTGGAGAGGAACTTCCAGTGGTCAACATTTTCATGCTCCAAAGCAATGGCTCTCAAACTGTGGTGTAAGAGGGGAGAGTATGGCAGCCAGAGACAGTGATGTGAAGAGCTCCTCAACAGCTCCAGGCATCACTGATGGATAGATGAGTTAAGGAATCTGAAGGTCAGTACAACTTCTCCCGTGTTTTAGTTGGATGAGACCAGCTAGCAGTGGTTGGTTCTTATGTCATGACAGTGAGTTTGTCTTGAGGAAGTCAGGTCTTGGCAGATCCCTCGTCCTAGTTCTGCTCTCCCCTCCAGACTGAGAAGGGAGGTCTGGGCCTGTAGCATAGGAGTGTTTATGTGACTGTGTGTCTGTGATTTCAGTTGGCTCCAAAAGACTTAAGATTTTGGTCAATTTTATACCACCTGTATTCTATCTGTGCATAAATTTTGTTCTTGAGTTACAGCTCAAAGTAATCATCTTAGTCCCAGCTGGCATTGCTTAGTTGTTAGTGCATCATCCTGTGGACTGAAGGGTTTCAGGTTCAATTCCCAGTCAAGGGCATGTACCTGGTTTGCAGGTTCAATCCCTGGCCCTGGTGGTGGTGCATGCTCAAGGCAACCAATTGAGGAATTTCCAGTAGTCAACATTTGATGTGTCTTTCTCACATCACTGTTTCTCTCTCTCCCATTTTCCCTCTCTTCCTCCCTCCTTAAACACACACACACACACACACACACACACACACACACCCCCAACAACAACAACAAGACAACAACAGCAAAAAAAGTGTAATTAAGTTATTGCTAATGAAAGAAAATATATATATTATTTAAAAAATAATTTTTTTTAAATAAAGGCCAGAATTTTTCAACACTATTTCAAATTAGAAAAATCTTTGCAAGCCCTACTATTGGACACATTATTGGTGGTCAGTAGAGTTTTGCTGAAGGAAAAAGCCAAAAGCTTATTATCATCATTGTCTTGAGGCATAATCTCATGTGAATAACCTGAAACCACTTCCACCATGGTTTCTTAGCCTATTTGTGACAGAGTGTAGGTGCTGATTCATTAGAAACAATTTAATTAAGTGCTCTCTGATTCTGTTATCTTTGTGCCTCACAGATCTTAATTGTAACTCTGATTTATTATAAAGTGAAAATGAATAGCTTTCTCAAATCCTAGTCTTTTGTAATGATTAGTTAATCATCAAGCCAGCATGTTGATTCTGCTTTTCTGTTTCTTTGTTGCATAAGGAGAGCAAGGTTTTGGAGGTGTGTCTATTAATATTTAATTTTTTAAAAGGTCAGGTTTGAAAAGAGATGTTAGTTATTCCAAACAGGCTTCATCTTCTAATATAAAACTAGTACTGGTTTATCTTTTTCATTCTTTGATTGGAAAGTTTGAAAAAATGGTGAAAAAAGATCAGAGATTGATGCTTTGAAATATTTTACCCTCAAAGAAACAATTGGAAGGCAAAGGAAAATGTGCTGGAACTATTGAACTATGTGAACACCAAAGAAGATCTGCTCTTAACTACTGTTACTTCAATACTCACTCTGACCACATAGACTGAAAATGCAGAGGGAGGGAGATGGATCCCAGCACCACTTCATGTATTTTTACTTATCTCACTCCTCCCAATTTGAAAACACAGAACTGTTTTCTGCTATTTGGTTTTTCACAGGCTTGCCTGAACTTAAATACAAAATTATACCATATACCAGATCTGATTGCTTGACCTGCAGATTGGAAGCCAGATTCCAATACCCCATGATGAACCCTAAGTGGGTTTGGCATGTGTTTGGGATCGGGCTGGTGTTGAAGGAGGCACTTGGGGTTGGGGTGGCAAAAGGAAACAGGGACGTCCCCTATAGCAGTGCCATTCTCCTTGGGCCAGCTCTCTCAGCTGGGTGTCGTTGTAGTGCTGGGAAGGGGCCGCGTGATCCCACATAGCTTTGTGTTTCTAAGCTTATTTCTGAGTCTCCAGGACTTTATTAATCCAGCAGGGTTAATAATATAAATCCTATAAATTTTGCAGTTAGCAAGGTTTTATGTGGATCAAATTACATATTGCTCCCTGGAAGTATAAGAGTATTATGATTATTACTAGAGGCATAGTGCACAAAATTTGTATGTGGGGTGTGTGTCCCTCAGCCCAGCCTGCACCCTCTTGAATTTGGGACCCTAGAGGGATGTCTGACTGCCCTTTTAGACCCAATTCTACCTGGATTGGGCCTAAACATGCAGTTGGACATCCCTCTCACAATCCAGGACTGCTGGCTCCCAACCTCACCTGCCTGCCTGCCTGATTGCTCCTAACCACTTCTGCCTGCCAGCCTGATTACCCCCTAACCACTCTCCTGCCAGCTTGATTGATGCCTAACTGCTCCTCTGACAGCCTGATTGCCCCTAACTGTCCTCCCCAGCAGGCCTGGTAACCCCTAATTGCCCTTCCCTGCAGGCCTGGTCACCCTCAACTTCCCTCCTCTGCCTGCCTGGTCCTTCCCAACTGCCCACCCCTGCTGGCCTGATCACCCATAACTGCCCTCCTTTGCAGGCCTGGTCCTTCTCAACTGCCCTCCCCTACTGGCCATCTTGAGGTGGCCATCTTGTGTCCACATGGGGGCAGCCATCTTCGACCACATAAGAACAGCCATCTTGAGTGTTGGAGTGGTGGTCAATTTGCATATTACTCTTTTATTAGATAGGATTACTACTATCATCATCATCATGTGTATTTTGTTATCTGCTTGCAGCTTGTGAGACTGCTAGATGGAAGCCTGGTTTATCAGAAGAAAATGTACCTTCCTCTTTGAGGCAATAGCTGGAATATAGGAACAGGAGGTGGGCTAAAGAGTCAGCAGAATAGGTGTTTGTCGAGTTTCCAGGCACCCATTTATGGCTATTGCCTCCCCATGCTCTCTGCATCCCTCAGCTTTCTAAGCAGTTTTCACAGTACCTTTAGGGCCCTGCACAGCTCTTGGTGACCAGTTCTCTGCTCACACTAGAGTAGGGGTGTCGAACTCAATCAGAGAAGGGGCCAAAATCTAAAATCCAGCCTAAATCGAGGGCCGAATGGTTTACTGAACAGTCATAAACTGTCATTGTGATGGAAACGCAGCGGAGTGCAGTGATGACAGCGCGGTGCGGGCCACATTGCAAGGCCTGGCGGGACGGATTTGGCCCGCAGGCCTTGTGTTTGACACATGTGCACTAGAGGCAGGCTTCTGGGTGGGAGACAAGTCCTGGGAGGAGGTGGCTTGTGGTATAGGATACAGATCTCCCCCTTTTCGCCCCCCCCCCCCAGCAGAGGAGGAACCATTTTAGGCTGCGCTGGGTCATCATCATAAACATTGTGAAGCTGTGTTTACGCTTTAATAGAATATGGCGAGGAGAACAGCCCAGCAAGTTCCCATGTAGACACTCAGACTTCTTTTGAGGGGCGAGTTTGATGGGGTAAGCTTTTAGCATTGGCTGTAACAGGACAGCCTTTCAAAGATGATTTAGCCTAATTGGTATTTTTCAATCCACAATGTCTACCACCCATCTTACCTAAAATACCAATGAACAAAGAAACACTTAAGGTTAACATCCTTCTAGGAGACAACTATGAGAAGAAAATTGTCTCCACTACTTGCACAATGCATCACTATTTAATCAGAGTTTAGGTTAATCCATTTTTCCTCACTTGGGATAAAAAGGTGAAACATTATCAATGGTGTGAAAGTTCTAGAGAAGGCTTATGATTGGGTAAAACCTGATAATTCGCCTGAACAAAACTCAAGCCAATTTTAGATATCTTTTATGTCTCCCACCTTCCTAGTCGTTTTATTCAGTTACAGTTATTCATTCAAAAGTTCTTAATGACAGGAGGAAATATCCATCTTTGGAGAAGCACAGAGCAGTCTTTGGAAACATTCATTGTGCGAAAGCCTCATGTCATTTCCTCTAGGGTTTTTGATGTTCCTTCTCTCTTGTTCATAACAAGGATTTACAGCTTAAAGAACATCAAAAAGGAAAGGTTTCAGGCAGTACCCTAAAATAGACTACAAAAAAAAAAAATCAGTAAGTTATCTCTTGGCACTTCTAAACCTTATTTTAAACATTTTGGAAAGAAGATATGTTGTAGAAATCCCGGAAGCCTGTCACATTCCATTTCTTAATAGTCTCTTACTTGAAACTGTAACTTTCAATTCTGCAGTTGGCATGTATCTTCCCTTCCCAGCAGATGAATATATTATTCAAATGGAAGTGAAACTGACTGGCTTAAATTGTTCAGAAATTTTAAAGAATGCTTCATTTAAGGGGAGAAAGGAATTTTGAGAAATACATCTTGATCAATGTTCTTTCAAAATCAATATAAAAGTAATTTTTTTAAACTAAGAAATCAGAGCAACCAAATAATTTTAAAGCATTCGTAAAGCAGAGAAACTTAACATCTAATTTCTCAAAGAAAAGCTAGGTTTGTAATAGAGGCATTGAAAAACCCTGGAGAAGTTCCAAAAATAATTCAGCAAATTAATCACCATTACCTTTTTTAGATCTGGCCATTCTTTTGGTAGAATATGATTATGGATGTCAATTTTCATCTCCACAGGATCAGAGGAGAAGCGTATAAAGAAAGAAGTTTTGATATCAAGAGATGAACACCATGGAGTTTATTGATTTACTTTGCCCCTTCACAGCTATCTTTAGGCACTGGCCAGCAGGCCTGCTCAGCCAACTTTGAGTTCATTGGAGCTTATTCAAGTTCAAAGTTTTGTTTGTCAACTTAGCTGTTTGTCAGTAATTCTTTGTTAAAAGGCTGGGTAGCACAAAATTATTTTTAAAAAAGACTGTACTACACCTATGAATACAGCAGGTCCAAAAATGGACTAATCTTTGTTTTTAAATATTTCAATTTTATCAACATATATACATTTAAAAAATCAAGTAGTACCTGGTTAAAAGAAAAGAAGAAATAGTTTTCTTTGGGAATTCCTTTGAGAAGTACTGGTCAAAGACCTACTGAAATTTTTAGTTAAGGTACCAGATTGGTAATGCTCAAGCACTCCCTCCCCATCAATACACAGAAAAATAAAATGCAAATACTTTCTGGAGAAAATAATTCCAACTGATTCCCTCAGTATGCCACAGATTTAAAAAAAAAAAATACATTTTGTTGATTTTTTACAGAGAGAAAGAGAGAGGGATAGAGAGTTAGAAACATTGATGAGAGAGAATCATTGATCAGCTGCCTCTTGCACACCTCCTACTGGGGATGCGCCCACAACCAAGGTACATGCCCTTGACCAGATCGAGCCAACGCTCTACCCACTGAGCCAAACCTGGTTTCGGCAATATGCCACAGATTAACGTCAACAAAATATTGACTCATAATAAAAATTCTACACATATGAGGAAAAAAGCCATCATGAGTGAGTGTCCACAGAAATAATAATATATTTAAACCTCTAAGGACAAATATATTGGAGATATTGTTGTCAGTATTGCAGATGTCTCCCTTTCCCCCCCCCCCCCCCCATATTATTATTTCTTTGTAGAAAAAGGCAAGTTATCCTTAGATTATTAGTAGTTGGATTGTATAAGAATAAAAAAAATGGGTTCAATTAAGTCTGAGTGGCTTCTTCCTCCTGGCCCTGATCTGATGGTTATAAGTTAACTCAAATACCAGGGTTAAAGCCTGTATCTACTGCTTATTAGCTGATGGCCTTTGGAAAGTTCCATGGTCTCTCTGTAAAATAGGGACAACAGTGGAACTGATCTCATATAGTTATTGAAGTATTAACTTGAATAATATAATTGACAGCTATGAATTATACCATGACACATAATCTAATTATTTCTTAGTCTGCCAGATACAAAGACTGGCAGGAAGTCTGGTATTAGTCAATTTGAGGGACCTTGCTTTCTCCTCCTGGGTTATGTAAGAAGCCTGGTTTAATGTGACCCAGGACGGTGGGGTCAGGGCATGCCCTCTGACGTCACCACGATTGTGTTTCTCCTTGACCAGGCCTGTTTGAAGCCCTTGAAGATGGGCAGTTCCACTGGTTAAAAGGACCAATCCTAGAGGCTCTCATTTCAAAATAATGGAATTCTTTCCCCTCCATCTTCTTCTCTTCTAGTGGATGACAAGTGAAACTTTCCCTCTCTCTCTCTCTCTCTCTCTCTCTCTCTCTCTCTCTCCCCACACACACAAACACACACAAACACACACACACACACACACACACACACACCCCACCCCCACACACACACTAAATCAGGTCTTCTTTTTTTTTTTGTTAGCAATTCTTTATTTTTATTATTATTTTTTTAATGTTTTACTTTAGAGTTTTTCTTTAGTTTAAAACTTTATTTTCTTCTTTATTGAAAACCAAAACATTAAATAAAATAACCAATTTTTAAACTTTTAGTGTCTTTCTGCTTTATCTTTTTTTTTTTTTAATCAATCTTTATTGTTCATATTGTTACAAAGGTTCCTCATTTCTTCCCCCCTCCACCAGGTTCCCACCCCACCCTCCGCCCCCTCCTCATCCCCCATTGTCCTCATCCATAGGTGCAGTTTGTGTTCAGTCTCTTCCTCCCTCCCTTTCCCCTATAGTAAATCCCTTTTCAGATAGTAAATCAGTTACTTAGTATTTTCTCATATCAATAATACCACCACATGCCCAATGATACATTTCACACAAAAGACATTTCCAAATAGGTCAACCAGCCTCATCCAGGCCCCACCCAAGGCACTCACAGATCAACACCCCAGCACTGTACTAACTCAACACATCCAGATCTAAGCCTTCATCACTTGATTCAGCAGACCCTCAAGTTCCCACAAAAGTTTCCAGCTATGTCTGAGAGGCAGCCATGAGGCAGGGGCAGGCGAGGAGCGAGCTGTTCCGGGCCTGGCTGCTCCGGGCCTGGCCTCTGTTGCTCTGGTTCATTCCACAACCAGCTGCTCTGGGTCTGGTCACCGCCGCTCCCGACCTATTTGCTCTGGACCTGGCTGCTGCTGCTCCGGGCCTGGCCGCACCCGACCCGGCTGCTCCGGGCCTGGCCGCTCCCAGCCTGGCAGCCGCTGCTCCGGGCCTGGCCTCGCCAGACCCGGCTGCTCCGGGCCTGGCCGCTCCCAGCCTGAAATCAGGTCTTCTTATTCTAATCCCATTGCATCTCTCAACCTTGTTCCTCTCCAGTTTCACTTTTAGGCCTTCATCATCTCTGGTCTCTGACTCCAGTCTTGTCCCTCTATAATCAATCTCCAGGATTCTTAGTCAGTGTAGTCTTTCTAAACCACAAAATGATCATGTCTCTGTCCAGCTTAACCTTTTTCATGGTTTCTCATTGCCAAGTCCAAGCATGCATGAGAAACAAGGTCCCATTTGTACTTGTGCACCTCTTTTGTTTCTGTGCTTTCCACTGTGTCCTGTACCCCAGTCCAGGGAATACTTCATATCTTCCCAAATGTAATTTATTTCCTTTTTATCTGTATTTATGGATTCTTTGATCTCTAATTCTTGAAAGGACCCTTTTCTGCCAAGTGCACACCTATCCATAACTGAGCATTTAGCTTAAACATCATCCTCTTCTGACTGTTCACACCTCAAAATGGGGACTACCTTCTCCTGGGAGAGTAAGCTGGGGGCATGATTGAGTAGGGATGACCTTGGCGAAGCTGTAACTGATTTCTAGTTCATCTTTGAAGGTAATAGTTCCTTTCTACTACTTTTCCCTAGTCTCCAGCTTTTGTATCCAGAGAAGTCTTTATCTCTCTTCCTCCTTTTCAATGCTAGCTATTTAGAGAGGAGCAGGTTTCAGCCTTTTTCACTTGAGTTTGAAGTTACGTAAACAACAGTTACGGCACCTGTTGAATCAATGAATTTTTTTCAGAAAATAGCATGGGGCCAGGGACTGTGTTTGTGTTGTTTGTTATATCCTCAGTGAAAAGCAGCTGGGTAGGTGCTCATGATGGTTAATTTTATGTGTTAACTTGGCTGGGCAACAGTATCCTGGTATTTGGTTAAACATTATTCTAGATGTTATTACTGGTATGAAGGATGTTGTGTGTGTGTGTGTGTGTGTGTGTGTGTGTGTGTAGGTGTGGGGTGGGGGTTAATATTTGAGTCAATAGATTTTGAGAAAAGCAGATTACTCTCCATCCTTTTTTTTAACATTTAAAAAAATATATTTTATTGATTTTTTTTTTTTTTACAGAGAGAAAGAGAGAGGGATAGAGAGTTAGAAACATCAATGAGAGAGAATCATTGATCAGCTGCCTCCTGCACAACCCCCACTGGGGATGTGCCCACAACCAGATGCCCTTGACCAGAATCAAACCCTGGACCTTTCAGTCCACAGGCCGATGCTCTATCCACTGAGCCAAACTGATTTCTGCTACCCTCCATTTTGTTGGAAGGCTGGCTTCTTCTCCACCTTTATAATCTTTTTTTTTTAAAATAACTTTTTATTGTTCAAGTTATTACAATTGTCTCTCCCCCCCATAGCTCCCCTACACCCAGCCGCTGCCTTTACTCCCCCCAACCCCCGCACTGCCCTCATCCATAAGTGTATGATTTTTGTCAAGTCTCTTCCTGCATCCCCCACATCCCTTCCCCGCCCCGAGAATTGTCAGTCCACTCCCTTTCTATGCCCCTGATTCTATTATATTCACCAGTTTATTCTGTATATCAGATTTTTTATTCACTTGATTTTTAGATTCACTTGTTGATAGATAAGTATTTATTGTTCATAATTTTTATCTTTACCTTTTTCTTCTTCTTCCTCTTCTTAAAGAATACCTTTCAGCATTTCATATAATACTGATTTGGAGGTGATGAACTCCTTTAGCTTTTTCTTATATGTGAAGCTCTTTATCTGACCTTCAATTCTGAATGATAGCTTTGCTGGATACAGTAATCTTGGTTGTTGGTTCTTGCTATTCATCACTTTAAATATTTCTTGCCATTCCTGTCTGGCCTGTATAATTTCTGTTGAGAAATCAGCTGACAATAATATGGGTGCTCCCTTGTAGGTAACTAACTGTTCTTTTCTTGCTGCTTTTAATATTCTCTCTTTGTCTTTTGCTCTTGGAATTTTAATTATGATGTTTCTTGGTGTGGTCCTCTTTGGATTCCTTTTGTCTGGCCTTCTCTGTGCTTCCTAGACTTGTAAGTCCATTTCTTTCACTAGCTGGGGGAAGTTTTCAGTCATTATTTCTTCAAATAGGTTTTTAGTATCTTGCTCTTTCTCTTCTGACACCCCATAATTTGGATGTTGGTATGCTTGAAGTTGTCCCAGAGGCTTCTTACACTATCTTCATATTTTTGGATTCTTTTTTCTTTTTGCTTTTCCAGTTGGGTGTTTTTTTTGCTTCTTTGTATTTCAAATCTTTGACTTATTCTTGTGATCCTCTAGTCCACATGTGTCAAACACAAGGCCCGCGGGCCAAATCCGTCCCGCCAGGCCTTGCAATGTGGCCCGCACCGCGCTGTCATCACTGCACTCCGCTGCGTTTCCATCACAATGACAGTTTATGACTGTTCAGTAAACCATTCGGCCCGCGATTTAGGCTGGATTTTAGATTTTGGCCCCTTCTCTGATTGAGTTCGACACCCCTACTCTAGTCTGCTGTTGGATCTCTGTATATTGTTTATTTCAGTCAGTGTATGCTTAATTTCTAGTTGACCCTTTTTCATATCCTCAAGGGCCTCACTAAATTTATTGGCCTTTTCTAGGAAATTCTTGAAAAACCTTATAACTGTGGTTTTGAACTCTATATCCAGTCATTTGCTTTCCTCCATTTCTTTCATTTGTGACCTATTTCTTTGTCTCCACATTTTGGCTGCTTCCCTGAGTTGATATAGTTGCTTTGTGTGCTAGGTGTCTTATAGGACCCAGTGGCTCAGCCTCCTCAGTTACCTGAGGTGGACACTCTTGGAGCACCCCTTTGTGGGCTGTGTGCACAGCCTTGTTGTAGTTAAGCCTTGATTGTTGGTATCACTGGGAGGAATTGATCTCCAGGCCAATTGGCTGTGAGGATCAGCTGTGTCTACATTGGGAGAACTTCTGTGCTGGAGACATCCTTATGAGACAAGCCTTGCAAAATTGCAAAAGCCTCTGTGCTCAGTTTGGTTTTGCTTATATGCATACAAGTTCTTTGGTTGATCTCCCCACCCTACCCCCACTACACCACAGTTTTTTAATCCACTCATCTGCTGATGGGCACTTAGGCTTTTTCCAAATCTTAGCTATTGTAAATTGTGCTGCTATGAACATAGGGATACATATATTCTTTCTGATAGGTGTTTCTAATTTCTTAGGATATATTCCTAGAAGTAGGATCACTGGGTCAAATGGCAGTTCCATTTTTAACTTTTTGAGGAAACTTTATAATATTTTCCACAGTGGCTGCACCAGTCTGCATTTACACCAGCAGGCAAGAGGGTTCTTTTTTCTCCATAATTTCACCAACACTTGTCATTTGTTGATTTGTTCATGATAGCCATTCTGACAGGTGTGAGGTGGTACCTCATTGTTGTTTTAATTTGTATCGCTCAGATTAGTGACTTTAAGCATTCTTTCATATGTCTCTTGGCCTTCTGTATGTCCACTTTGTAGGTCCTGTACCCATTTTTTTTTATTGGATTGTTTTTATCTTCCTTTTATTAAGTTGTATGAGTTTCCTATAAATTTTGGAGATTAACCCCATATAGGATGTATCATTGGCAAATATGTTCTCCCATGCAGTGGTCTCTCTTGTTATTTTGCTGAAAGTTTCTTTTGCCGTGCAGAAGCTTTTTATTTTGATGTAGTCCCTTTTGTTTATTTTCTCCTTTGTTTCCATTGTCCTAGGAGATGAATTGGTAAACATATTGCTACAAGAGATATCTGAGATTTTGCTGCCTATGGTTTCTTCTAGGATTTTTATGATTTCATGTCTTACATTTAAGTCCTTTATCCATTTTAATTTTATTTTTGTGTATGGTGTAAGTTGGTGGTCTAGTTCCTTTTTTTTTTTTTTTTGCATGTATCTGTCCAATTTTCCCAACACCATTTATTAAAGAAACTGTCTTGACCTCATTGTATGCTCTTGCTGAAGGGTTGGCTTCTTCTAATCATTTGAGACCTTAATATAAAAATCATTGGCTCTCTGAATAAAGGGGAATTATGCTAGCCTTCAGACTTTGACTGCAGCATCAACTCTTTCCTAGACCTCTTACCTGTTGGCCTACCTTGTAGATTTTGAACTTGTCCACTTCCACAGTCACATGAACTAATTCCTTAAAATTATATATATGGAGAGAGAGATTTTTACACACACACACACACACACACACACACACACTTTATTATTATGTTTATCAGGAAATCTTGACTAGTACAATGCATTATAAGTGCTTCATGAATACTTGATGATCTAATTAATAAATAAACATGAATAAATGGATAAATGTCTTTAGGAGCATTTCCATCCAAGCCTCATGTGGAACTGCTGTATGAATGATTTCAGTCCTTATTCAATATCATGCAGCAACAAGTGCTATTCCTAGTATTTCCATGAATCCTGTGGCTCTTTTTATATTTGGAAAATTAGGTGTTCAAGGGTAAAGATAGAAGCCAGCTTTTGAATTTTGAATTTTAAAAGCCTCAGCCTTGGTGATTGATGGAAAAGGATGATTTAGGGCTGAGACCAAATTTCTTCACTGCTGAAGAAATAAAGACCTCCCAGGCCAGGCAGAGGGGAGTCAGAGAAAGAGGGTGTGTGTGTTGATACTGTGGGTCCCTGAGGATGGCATTCCTATGCCTGCCTTCCACAGGAAAGCCTGGGGGTAAGGCAGAGGAAGACATCTCAGATATCTCTCAGATCTGGTAGTAGAGGGGACCTATGCCATAATTCCTAAGCAATATCTGAGTAGGTGGCAAGGAAGTGTGGTTAAAATTGTACAAGGACTGGGAAGCTTTAGATATGTAGGCAGTGTGCTCGAGGCTGAGCATGGCAGGAGAGCTAGAGAGTGATCCCCAAAGTAGGACAGAAGCAGCTGAAAGCAAGCCAGTCATGAAAGAGTCTTGGGGTGAGGGATGAGGGATGAAGAAGCAGGCATCCTCATGTTTTGGTGATGGAAAGAAGATATTTCCGCATATGCCAGTATAGACAAGGATCCAAATCAGATACTGCTTCTACCTTTTAATGCTTTGGGCTACAAAAGAGTGATGGGGTTTAGAGCATGGACTATAGCATAGACTTACAAACTTTGTTACCTTGAACAAGTTACTTAATTCTCTATGTATTCATTTGTAAAATAGGACAACAATAGAACCTACCTTGAGCTGTTGTAAGGATCAAATGAGTTAACACATGGAAGGCATATAAAGCAATGCCTACCTTAGAATAAGTATTAGGGGGTCATAATTATTTTTCATAATATTATTGTCATATAGGTCCACCAGAGTTTAGATAAAAAGTCAAGAAAAATGGATGGGTAAGAGAAATCCTGAAATAACTGAGATTAAGTTTCTGCCATCTGATAGCATAAAGACTTTGTATTAATAATTGAGAGGTCTTATAGAAAAGTAGAGTAACTTATATATATTTTTCTTACATTTATACAAGAACACACCTGAAATTTTGCAAACTCAACTAGGAACCCCAGGTGTTATTATATGGGTAGGGAATTTTGGTGAAGGTTTGGATTGATAATTCCATCCTGTATATTATCAATGGACATGAGCCACCTGAGGAGGCAGGGAGACCAGAGTATAGATGGAGAGTTAGCTTACTGGGAGGAAAGGGGCTTTGAATAATGGGGACCGGGGAACAGGTGGGAAGTTGCTCAGGGAACAGGAAGTGATGGAAATCAGAGTAAAGGTAGAAGGTTGGTTTTGTAGAAGAGGATCCTCTGTCATTTTAAGAGTGAAGGGAAGGATGAAAGGATAGGATAAGGCCAAGAAGTGTTGAATCAAAGGCAATCAACCATCAGGAACTACTAGTATCTATTTTTTTTTTTAAGGTAGGAAGTTAGATCATCCACAGAGACAGGGTTAGAGATTTTAAATGAAAGGAATAGCTTTAAAATTGCTTCTGAGTGGCTTGCTAGGCGATGAACAGCAGCAGAGGGGCTACAGTGAGTAGACTTTAAGAATGTTTCATGGACAACCACCTGAAACATGCAAAATTAATTTTCAGTCCAGAAGAAAATGCAGCCAAAATGCACACTACATTTCTATTAGAAGAGCGGAATTCTGAATGAGTTTTTATCTCTGCATTTAAAAAATATTTTATAATGAAGTTGTAATATTTTGAAAGGTTTAAAAATGCTTTTTTAAAAAAATTTGTGATGTGTTACATTATCAGTTCTCAAACGTCACCATAACTAATGTCATCTTAGACTGTGAAACACAATGGTTTGTCTTCTCTGAGCAGTTTAAGTTAATCTAATGTTTCATCTCATTCTGATAGACACAATATAGCTTACCTATTTGCTTCAATGATTGAGATGATAATTTCACAGCAAGACACATTCTATGCCAGTAAAAATATATTTTTTAATCAATTGCAGGTTTCAAGAATTAAGATTCAATCCAAGATATCCTTTGATTACATTAGCATTTGCCAAATCAGATAAATTTAATAATATTTTACACTGGGAGAAAGAACTATGCCTACTGGAACTCAGGAAAAAGGATTGGCTTACTCTAAATTAGATTTTTGAGTGTCAGCCTAAAAGCTAATACACTGGAATTTTATTCATCTTCCCCCCCCCCCCCCACTCTAACTTGACTGAGAGAACAGCTCTCCTTTTGAGTAAGCCTCTTCATTCACTATTGCCATAATTAATACTTAATCAGAAATGAGGTGGTAGGCATTTGCATAATGGGGATTATGTGTTATTCACTCACAATGGCAATGTGAGTTGTCAATCACTGCACATTCTCACAGTGCTATGGGAGGAGGAGCAGCAATGAATGAATGGAAAATCCATCAGCTGAAGTGTGTTAAAAAAGAATGAATTTCACTCTGGACTTGTTCAGAACTCTGGTGATAGAAAATAATGACAATTTATCGTGTGGGGTTGCAGATGATTTGAGCAAAACCAGAGGTTCTCAATCTTAAACCCCAAGTAGTAATCACTTGGGGAAATGTAAAAATATTGGCCTGCCACCCTCCCTGCCCCTGGCCCTGCCCCTGTTCCCTGCCCCTATTAGTAATTAAATTTGAATTAGTAAATAATGAATGATATTTTTAGTAAAAATATATCCCAGATATTACATGGGGCATACTTACACTTAAAAAATAATGATTCATCTGAAATTCAAAGTGAACTGTGAGTCCTGCAGTTTTCCTTGCTAAATCTGACAGCTTCCCCTGCCCCCATTCTGATTCAGAATTGACAGGTCTGGATTTTTTAAAGCCCTCAGGTGATTTTAATGTACACCCAAATTCTATAACACTGGGCTAAGCCTTCAAAGGCCTCTTCTAGTCCTGGCCGGTTTGGATAGAGCGTCAGTCTGAGGACTGAAAAGTCCCAGCTTCGATTCCGGTCAAGGGCACCTGCTGCAGTAATGATTCTCTTTCATCATTGATATTTCTATCTTTCTCTCCCTCTTCCTTCCTCTCTGAAATCAATAAAAATATATTAAAAACCAAAAAACAGGCCTTCTCTACAGACAGGTTGTCTGGCAGAAGGCAAACTAAGAACAGGAGGAAGAAGGACGGGATAAGATTGTTACAACAGGTCAGTAGAACCATCACAACTCCTTTAAAGTCTTCTAGTTTGCTGTCCTATCTACTATGTATTTTTCTATATTTGTTATAACTTACTGAGAGCAATCATGGTGCCTGCTGCATCCACAGCCCCTTCTGAACCATACCCTCGTGTGAATGGGCGGTTCTGGGTGGCTCTGTAGGCCTGTGCCCTCCCCGGCCCAAACTGTGGCCTCTGGGCCAGGGATGGATCTGAGGGAGACAGTGGCCTGCGAGGTGGTGTGGTACAGACTTCTGCCCAGTAGGGCGAGGATGATTAAATTAAATCAGACACAGTCTCTTGGTGTGCATTTTATTTCTGGGTACAGAGCATCAGATGTTTGGTAATGGGAGCAGAATCCATTGAAATAGGTTAGGTCAGTGGCTTTCAAACATATTGAGCTGAATACTAATTAAATATTATCAGTAGTATTAATTAAATATTATTAAAACACAGGATTCTGGGCTGCACCCCAGAGTTTCTGGTTCAGTAGGTCTGGGCTGCAACCCATGAGTTTGCATTTCTAACATATTACCAGGCGTGCTGCTGCTTTAGATTCAGGGCCACACTTTGAGCATTCTGGGTTAGCTTATGCTACAGTAACAAACAAGCTCCAGATCTCAGTGGATGAAGGAAACAGAGATTTATTTCTCGTCCGGGCCAGCTGTTCAGCTGGGCGCCATGCTGCACAATGTCCGTTTCCTCAGTCTGAGACTCAGATGCAGTTAGCCATTCTCTGAAACGTTCTGGCCACCACAGCAGAAAGAAGGGTGAAGCACACCCTGACTCTTATAGAGTTCCCCCTGCAAGTGGCACATGTCACTTCCACTCAGTTTCTCTGGCTAAAGAAAATCACACATCCACACATAACTTCTAGTGGAAGTTATGTAACATCATCTCATCATTTGCTTAGAAGGAGAGAAAAAATATTTGCTCGAATGACAGATACTGAAGCTAAAAACAACACACAGAAACAGAACAGCATGCAGGTGGCATGAGAGCACTGGAGTCAGGAGTGAGGAAAACCCTGGCTGGTTGGCTGGTAGAGGCAAGAGTAATTAGAGGCAGAGCTGTATGTGAACAATCGTATGATGCTGGTGGTGGTTGCTGATGGTCGCTGATGATTGTCAAAGCTACTTGTGGTTCTGAACCATGTCTACGTTAGTTGCATTATGTCCTGGTCACCACGGGTGTGTTAATATGACTGCTGACATCTCCTTATGAGATTCCCAAGATCCTTAGTCCACATACATCTACAAGCTCAGAAGCCTTCACCCAGGACATTACATTACCAAGTCAGCACCAACAAAGCATAGCCCAGCAATTAAATGTAACTTCAAAATAACTTGAGTCCCCCACATGTATTTCTCAGACACCATGAAGGGGACCATAGATCAAAATAAAATATCTTCAAATTTCTTTAAATATTTTTTTCCATATAAAGCCCCCAATTCTTCCCTCGCCCCCACCTTTGGATTTCTGGATTTTCTCCTCCTCTTTCTTCTATTCCAGTTGTGCATCACAAAATCCCAAAGCTCTGATTTAGCAAAACAGGGGTGGAGACCAGCCTGAGCAGGCCCAGCTTGAATCCGTGATGGTGGTGGGAGAGGAGAATGCCTGGGTGTAACAGTTGGCCCACTGCAACCTTACTTCAAACCCACATTACTTTAGGTGCCTGAGGAACATTCAGTTCCTTGTGATCAACAGAGTTCAGACAACTTGGACATGGACTTTTATACCGGGACTGAATGATTTCTAAGGTACAAAGTGTGTGAGCAGGACTTATATATTCTGACAACATTAACAACAAAAAGGAAAATGGTATATCTTTATCATTGCTCAACTGCTCATCTTTTAAATTTGAGCTTAGATAGATCCAAACATCCTAAGTACACTTAAATTCTGTGTGTAGTCTAGTTGCTTACCCCACCCACTGTGTGCTTGAATTTACCATGAACCATGTGATTCTTTCTCTTTACTATTTTCTCCTGGTCACTAAGTGATAGATTGGCCTGAGCCCTGAATTTTGTCCATCTCCTAGGATCACTTTTGTGAACACATCTAGGGGCGGGCAGTGTTTCTCTTGAACTTGATAAAAAGACTCCCTTCCCTGTGCCCCATGTGTTAATAGACTTTGATACTGCCTTCCTCTGGGTGAGGAGTCTTAAAGACCAAGGAACCACGCCTACAGGTAGCCCTCCCTCTCACCATTTAGACCACAGCCCGGGAATTCCCAATGGCCCTGGGCTTGCTTCTAGGGTTTGTGTGGGCCTCATCCTGGTTCATCCTCCCAAGGACAGAATGTGCCATGGAATGCATATCCCCAGGCCCAAAAAGTGGCCAAGAGGTAGCTGTTTGGGAGTGTGTAGAGCTTGGACATGTGGGCTGGGAGTTTGAGGTCTATTGTGGATGGAAGGGAACTAGAAGTGAGGAGTGAAAGGGCATAGTTTGTGGGCCAGAGACCAGAACTGTCTACAGTATCATGCTTGGACACAGACAGAATTTCTATGAGTTTTAGAAATTTAACTTCAAACTTCTTGGCCTTTCACATATAATAGTTCTGAAGGGGTGTATTTGTCAAGGTAGGTAGACAGAATATGTTTTATTTGACAATTTGGCTTACAACTTACAGTCATAAATATAGCATATAGGCCTCCATTTATGTCCTTGCCCCAGGCCCTGACCTGGCCTGGTAGGCAGGTGGAGAACTCAAGGGGCTGGTACCCAGATCTTGGCCTGGAATGAAAGTAAGAACCTGACAGTTTAATTCTATGGTGCAAACACTGGTGAGATGATTCAATTACCTAATTTTACAAATTTAAAAACAATGGATTGCCCTGAGCAGTGGCTCAGTTAGTTGGGCATTGTCATGTGCACTGAAAAATTGCTTATTCGATTCCCAGTCAAGGCATGTCCTTGGGTTGCTGGCTCCATCCCTGGTGGAGGCATGCAGGGGGCAATGGATGTTGCATTCTCACATCAATGTTTCCCTCTCTACCTTTCCCTCTCTCCCTAAAAATCAACAAACTATTAAATAATAAACAAACAAACAAACAAATAAGTAAATAAATATGAATTGTCCTGAAATCAAGTTCTCTGAAGCATCACAGATAAGACTGCCCACCCCAGCCCTGCTCCCCCCCCCAAAAAAACCAAAACCAAAACCCAAAACCCAAAACTTCATACTTCACTTAGCCAGTGTGGCTTTCACTTTTGTCTGTCAACAACTTGTTGGTGATATACTGCCGGGACCGGTTTGGCTCAATGGATAGAGCGTCGGCTTGGGGACTGAAGGGTCCCGGGTTCGATTCCGGTCAAGGGCATGTACCTTGGTTGCGAGCATATCCCCAGTAGGGGGTGTGCAAGAGGCAGCTGATCGATGACTCTCTCTCATCGATGTTTCTAACTATCTCTCTCCCTTTCTCTCTGTATGAAAATCAATAAAATATATTTAAAAAAAACAAAAAACAAAAAAAAAACAAAACAAAAAAAACAACTTGTTGGTGATATACTGTGTGTGATATTAAGAGCAATAATGCTAGATGTTGACAACATGGTTTCTAGGCTCCAGGTCAATTTTTCTGCTTACAAGCTGAGTGACCTCAAGCAAGTTTCAACCTCTCTGAGCTTCAGCTTCTTCACCTGTAAATAGAATAAGGATCTATTTATAAGAATGGTTTAATAAGAAAGGCCTGGAAGGGCTGAGCACATAACATGTGTTCAATGAGGCGTAGCTGCTGCCACTACTGTTGCTTTCACTTTTATTGCTACTGTTGTCATTAATTGAGATACCTTAGGCCCATAAGCAACTTAAACTCATTTTAAAATTAATTAGAAAAATAGGGTAGCACATTCACATTGTGAAAAAATAAGACATAAAAAGATGTATATTGAACAATCTTCCTTCTACTTCTCTGGCCATTTACCTCATTCCATACAGCTCTGTATTCTATAGGTTTTTGTGTACTTTCACAGTATTTCTTTATTCAAATATAAGCAAATATGAAATATATTCTCCTTTTTCCATCTTCATACATAAAAAAGTAGCACACCATACATACTTTTGTGGACGGTGCTTTTGGTTACTTAATATATCTTGGGGATCTTTTCATGTCAGTATGTAGAGAGTCTCCTCATGCTTGTCCACAGTAGCATAGTATTCCTTTATGCCCCTAGAGATAAACAATTGGATTGTTTCCAATGTTTTGCTCCAATGAACAATGCTGCTGTGAATGTACTTGAACATGTGTGATTTCATGCAAGTAGGTCAGTCTGTAGGATTGGGTTTAAGTGGAGTAAATGTATTGTGGTTTTGATGGGTAATGCCAATGTGTCCTACATGGAGGTTGTACCATTTTATACTCCCTCCAGAATGTGAGGTTTAAGTCATGTGAACTTTTCACTCATATACATCAGTTAAATAGGACCAATAATGATGCCCGTTTATATTAGTTTCTGGCTGCTGCTATAATACTTACCATAAACTTAGTTGCTATAAACAGCAAAAGTTTATTATCTTGTAACTCTGGACATCAGCCATCTAGGACGGGCCTTGGTGCAGGCATGGGAGAGAACTTGCTCCTTTGCCTCTCCCGCATCTCCAGGTTCCCACATTCCTTGGCCTGTGCTCTGCATCACTCCAATCTCTGCTTCCGTTGCACATCTCCTCTGACTCTCTTGTCTCCCCTTTATATGGACTTTGTGATCCCATTGAGCTCACCCTGATTATCCAGGATAATTTCCTCATCTCAATATTCTTAATCACATCAATGAAGTCCCTTTTGCCATGTAAGGTAACGTTCACAGGTTTGGGAATTAGGATGTGGACTTCTTCAGGGGTCATTATTCTTCCTACACAATCACCTACTGCACAGGGTGAAAGGAGAGTCAAGGTAGAGAATCACCTGTGAAAAGCTGTCACTTTCTTTACCTTCCCCTCTGGAATATAAGAAAAGATGTGCTGTGTTCGGTTCAGCAATTTCGTATCTATTAGGTCAGAGTAAACCTTCTATATAATTGTTTTATATTTTATACTAGAGGCCCAATGTCTCTGCCACCTCTACATCCTCTGCCATGGCCTCCGGCCCACTGCAGCTTCGCCCAGAAGGATGTCTGGTCTAATTAGCATATTATGCTTTAATTATTATAGATATCTTTTATATTTAAGTTTTAATGTATGAAAGAATGAATGAGATTCTTGGAAAAATGTAAAGCATTATGCAAAACAGCTTTTTTTTTTTTCCATTAAAAAAGGGGATCTGGAAAGCTTGTCTCATTAGACAAAGATTAGTGTTAAAGATAACTGTGAACTCTAGAACTGTTATTTTGTCAAGTTTTGTAAATCAGTAATATGATCTGTTCTTATTCAAAACATATGTTTTATCTCTGAGTGAAGAAAATGCATCTGCCCATATTTTAATTTTTTTCCCAGTTTCAAATTAACATGCAAATAGTCTGTCCCTCTTTTCCAGGCTCCTGTCACTGAGTCGCGTATCCATGGACTAAGGAACAGACAGGAATAAAGCTGAGAATACACAAGCAGGGAAGGACTCAGTTTTTGTGAATTGAATGGAAGCAGCTATGACAGGAGAAGTTGGAAGGGATGGCCCCTCTAGGAAAAATGCCAGGTGTGTCCACCTCTTACCTACCTGTCTAGGTTTTCACCACGGTGTTTTCTTCTCATCACTTCACTTCTATATTGCTTTTTCTTTATAAAGGCAAAGGCTGACCAAGCCTGACTTCCAAATACCTTGACTTGGTTGGGGAAGGAAACTATTGGGTAGTGATGAAATAGATGGGCTTTGGGTTTGGAGCCCAATTCCAGTACAAAATGATCTTGAGTAAAGTATTTAACCTCCCTAAACCCTCCATTTTTTAAATCCAGTGGATAAATGACAATGAATAATGATAGTACTTCTCTCATAGAATTGACATAAAGATCAAATGACATAACATTTGTGATATGCTTAGCTTCAGTGCCTTAGTAAGTGCCAGCTACTGTTCTTATTATCAGTCACTCTTATTATCTGCCATACAGTCAAAATAGGTTTGATATCATCAATAAACTACAATACCGCCAAAACTGGTTTGGCTCAGTGGATAGAGTGTCGGCCTGTGGACTGAAAGGTCCTAGGTTCGATTCTGGTCAAGAGCATGTACTTGGGTTGCGGGCACATCCCCAGTAGGAGGTGTGTAGGAGGCAGCTGGTTGATGTTTCTCTCTCATCGATGTTTCTCTCTATCCCTCTCCCTTCCTCTCTGTAAAAAATCAATACAAAATATTAAAAACAACAACAACAAACTACAGTACCTCTGACATCTCAGTGGCAACCATCCCACTTGGACCAAATCATCCTTTCATTGGCCAATCCACTTTCTCACTATCCTTTGCAATCTCTCTTGGTTCTCACCTTCTTTTTATTTCCTTCTCAGTTGACATTCCAAGTACATACTGTGTACCTCCCCTTTAAAACAGCTTTGATTCCCTTGGTCCTCTCTGTCTCTTGTACCTGACTGGCAGAACCTCAGCCTTCATTATATCCAACTATTTGCCTCCCCAGCAGCCGACAATAACTAGAGAAAGATCACACAGTGGTGCACATAAAAACTATTTAAATAATTGTTTCAAAATATTGTTTGCCTTTTTCATTGTGCTGACATTTGCATTGGTAGTGTGAAAACAATGATGAGTAACACTTCTGCTGCCTTAAGCAGAATTCAAGGCAATGGCACAGAACCTGTTACTCATTTGCAGCTAAAAAAAAAAAAAAAAAAAAAAAAAAAAAGGGAAAAAACCAGTGCCCTGGCCAGTGTGGCTCAGTTCATTGTGCAGTGCACTAAAAAGATGCTGATTCAATTTCTGGTCAGGGCACATGCATCCCAGTAGGGGATGTGCAGAAGCAGCCAATCAATGTTTCTCACATAGATGTTTCTCTCCCTTCCTCTCTCTCTAAAAATAAATTAAAAATCTTTTAAAAAACAAAACAAACAAAACAAAACAAAAATACCAGTTTAACTTAAGAATATCCTTGATGAAACAGTAGAAATTGTTAATTTTACTAATCTTACTGCTTGATTATTTATCTTTTTAATGTTCTATGTGTCAAAATGGGATGCATATCTTTTTTTCTTTTTAATTTGTCTGTATTTGCCATGACCTTTTAAAGCAGAATGTGACTATAGCACTACACATCTATTCACAAAACTTGCTTTCAAGTGGCTTAACAACATGCCTAGGTAGCTTGTATTTCTGCTATGTTAAACAATCCTTTTCTTTGGAGACAAACTCTATGGATAGTTACTATCATTGTGTTGTTCAGCTTAGCATACTATCTTCTAGAGGCCGAACATGCAGTTGATAGATACAGGGGATGTTAGTCTCAAAAAGTAGATATTAGGAGATGAAGGTTGTTTTAACCATGCATTTCAGAACACTTTAGCAACAAGAGATTTGGTCTACTTGGGAATCTGCTTGAGACATAAACACTTCAGACCACAGAGCTAACTAACATTAGGCTACACGTATCTTACAACAAACATAACCCCATTCTGTTAAAACAGGCCAACATGGGACGAGGTGAGAAAAAGGAGCATTGCTTCAGTGCCTGAAGTATCACAGTCTCATACACATAGAGCGGAAGGAACCCGGTCTTCCCTTTAAGTAGTTGCCATGCCAAACATATTTAAAAAATGCTAACAAAAATAAAAAAGTCCTTGAAAATATATTATCCAAGAGAATGAAGGTAAAGTATTGAACACGTGTGCAGGTATTCTCCAGGTGAGCTTAGTCTACTTCCTCCATGCGCAAGGTGTCATTGATTCCTTCCAGGGGCGGCATCGCTTCTGTCACAGCTGTTGTGCTCTTGTCAGCAGGGGGGTCATCTTCATCGATACCAAGACCAAGTTTTATCATCCTGTAGATCCTGTTAGCATGTGTCTGGAGGTCTTCCAGACTGAAGCCAGAGGACAGGATCGTGGTCTCATAGAGCAGGATGACCAGATCCTTCACAGACTTATCATTCTTGTCTGCCTTCAGGTCTCAATGATGGGATGGTCTGGGTTTATTTCCAGGTGTTTTTTGCTGCCATGTAACCCACTGTTGAGTTGTTGCTCAGGGATTGGGTCTTCTTGATTCTCTCCATGTCTGCTGTCCAACCCTATGTGCTTGTGACAATGCAGCATGTGAATGTCACCAATCGGTTTGATATGACAACTTTTTCTACTTTTTTCTTTAAGATATCCTTCATGATTTTGCACAGGTTTTCAAACTTGGTTTTATTCTCTTCCTGTTTCTTTTTCTCTTCTTCATCTTCTGGAAGTTCCAGGCCCTCTTTGGGGACTAACATCAAAGTCTTCCCCTCAAACTTCTTCAGCTACTGCACACAGTACCCATCAATAGGGTCAATCATATAGATCACTTCTAGGCCATGCTTTGGAAAAAACTCTACAAAGGCCAACCTAGTGACCTGGTTCTTGGTCTCACCTGTGATGTAGTAGATATTCTTCTGGTTCTCCTTCATTCTGGTGCAGTAGTATTTAAGGGAGGCCATCTCATCACCAGAAGCAGATGTGTAGTATCTTAACAGCTCTGAGAGCTTCTTCCAATTTTGAGAATCTTCATGATTCCAAAGCTTAATATTTTTAGAGAACTGCTCACAATTTTTTTTGTAGTTTTTCTTATCTTCTGCCAGTTCAGTGAAGAGTTCTAAGCAGTTTTTGACCAAATTATTTCTGTTAACTTTCAAAATTTTGCTCTGTTGCAACAACTCCCAGGAAATATTTAGAGGGAGAGCCTCAGAGTCCACCACACCTCTAATGAAGTTCAGGTATCCAGGAATCAGCTCCTCACAGTTATTCATGATGAAACCCTGCAAACAAACAACTTAATGTTTGTAGTGAACCCCTTTCACGTCCCATGTGGTTCAGAGTTCAGGTTCAGGGTTCTGGCTCTGAAGGAGGCCGCACGCAAATGAAAGAGACTATAAAATATTAATTTGGAAATATTGGGAGCCAGGCATGAGCCCAACTCAAGGGGAAGGACTCTGTTTTGATCCACCCATAGCTCTAGGCAGGCAATTCCAGTAATAGCCAATCAGCAAAGATTTACATAAGATTAAAAGGTGGAACTTGCTTTAACCATCATTGTCTCAACTAGACAGTGGGTGGTTGGCTCTGACCTTTTAGAGCTTCAAGGTTGATCAGCCATCCAGGTTCCTTGTCCACACCTCCCTGCTGGTGAAGACAATGGGTGGCTTCCAACAAATGTTCTTCTTTCTGTTTTCAAATAGGTTGGAGGAAGCACTTCTTGGGACAAAAAGAAGGGCTCTGAATTCCAACTGTCTTTCAACTGAAAACTGCTTCACTGCCAAGTGATCCTCCCAGTCATTAGTCAGACTCCCGTAGAATTCCTCATATTCTTCATTAGTAATGTCATCAGGATTTCTTGTCCAATTTGGCTTTGTTTTGTTCAGTTCTACTCTATCAATGTACTTCTTGATCTTCTTTTTCTTCCTCTTGTCACCATCCTTCTTTTCATCTTCCCCTTTGTCAGAACCAACATCTTCGATTTCAGGCTTGTCTTCAGACTCCTTTTCTTCTTTTTCTTTCTTTTCCTTTTCTTCAGCCTCATCATCACAGGCTTCTTTATCATGTTTCTTTTCCACAAAAAGAGTAATGAGATAGCCAATAAATCGAGCGTGTTTCTTCACAATCTTTTTGATTCATCTCTCCTCCAAGTACTCCATCTGGTCCTCTTTCAGGTGCAGGATAACCTTTGTTCCATGACCTATGGGTTCCCCTATGTCAGTCCTAACTGTGAAGGATCCTCCTACAAACCACTCCCAGGCATACTGCTCATCATCATTGTGTTTGGTGATCACAGTCATATTTCCTCAGCAAGAAATAGGCTGAATAGAACCCGACACCAAATTGGCCAGTCAGAGAGATATCAACACCAGCCTGCAAGCTTCCATGAATGCTTTGGTCCTGGACTTGACGTTAGTACCCAGGTTATTGATCAAATCAGCCTTGGTTATTCCAATTTCAGTATCCACAATAGTGAGATTTCAATCTTGCAAACGTCTCCACTTTCTTCTCCTCCGTGGGTCTGCAAAGGCTCTGTAGCACAAGGATGAAGAATCAACCCAAAGCATATCTTTTAAAAAATTGATTTTAGGAGAAAGAGGAATGGGATGGCGGGTGGGGGGAAGGAGAGTGAAAGCAAGATTGAGAGAGAGAGAGAGAGAGAGAGAGAGAGAGAGAGAGAGAGAGAGAGAGAGAGAGATTATTTTGTTGTTCCACTTATTTATGCATTTATTGGTTGATTCTTGTATGTACCCTGGTGGAGATCGAACCCATAACCTTGGTGTGTTGGACTACTCTCTAGCCATTGTGATCAGTCACTCAAGAAATGCAGTCAGAGCATAGGAAAAAGCTCTTTCCTTCTCATCTTTCCTTATGGCATTTTATCTTTCTTTAGATTTATGGACATGAGATTACAAGTCCTAGATGTGAATGCAACAAGCATTCCTTCTTTGTTAAAAAGGAAAAAAGAACACAAAAGAACACTTACATATTCATCACATTTCACATGACATCAGACTTACTGGGAAGTTTTCAAAAAGTGGGAATTCCTGATCCTCACTCCAGGACTATTGAATCAGAATATCTGAGTTGAAGCCTGGACATATGAATTTTTAATAAACTGGAAATAATTTTGATGATACCTCTTTTTATTTTTAAAATATATTTTATTGATTTATGAGAGAAGGAAGAGGGACAGAGAGAGAGAGAAACATCAATTATGAGAGAGGATCATTGATTGGCCGCCTCCTGCACACCCCATTCTGGGAACTGAGCTCACAACTCAGGCATGAGCTCTGACTGGGAATCAAACCTGCAACCTTATAGTGTACAGTACAATGCTCCAACCAGTTGAGCCACCTGGCCAGGTTAAAATATTGTACTTTTAAGGGTTCAAAGTTTATTTTTGTTTCCAGAAGTGTCTCACTGAAGCTGTGAGAGAATAAAAAAGAAGGATGGCAACTATAGGGCAAGACCATAGATGACGTAAAGAAGTCTCTGAGCAGAGCAAGGTTAGAGGATTCTTTTCTCTCTGCCAGATTAGCTAATCAAGGGTTGCACCCCACTCTCAGAAACATAGACTTCCACAGAGAAAAGATGGATTAGGAAGTAACGGCACGTTGCCATGGCAGGGAGAGGGAGAGGTGGCTCTTCTATCTCCTGGCAACCGTTTGACAAGGAGCTGCACTAGACTTTGAATTACAGGCAAGAAAGCTGCCACTTGGGGATCATTTGAAAGAGAACGTTAATCAAGCTTACCTTGGTACCTCCAGAGAAATTCAGATTTAATAACAGAAAATCAATACAATATCAGGTGCCCCTAACATGTACTTCAATGGACTATTTCCTCAGTCTGACCAGTCATGAACGCAGTGAAAGTGTCCTCAGAAAGAGCTTTCCACTTCAGTTTTCTGAAAGCAGCACGCCCCATGCCACGGAAGGATTAACCTTGTTTGCCAATGCCAGGGGCCAAACTAGAGGGTGATGGATCCGGGATACTTTTGGAACAGACTTGCCAATAATCTTCTTTTTCTCTTTAACTACTAAGTCTTCTAGATATTTCCAAGGTACATATCTATGTCTACTTCATTCCTTTTAATTGCTTTCTGGTGTTTTGCAAGATGATGTTCTATTCCTCCCTCCTTCCCCCCCAAATATTTCCTTGTACATGGGCACTTAGGCTGTTTCCAGAGTTTTGTTTTAACACTACCATCTTCAATGGGTTGATGTGCCCATGTGCAAGGAGTTTCTTTATGATGGAAACCTGAAAGAGGTTTACTGGGTTGAAGAGTATGAGCATTGAACATTCTTACACCAACTGCCAAATTGCCTCTCAAAAGACTATTATTTCACACTAGAGGCCTGTTGCACAAAGAGATTCATGCAATAGGTCTTCCTTCCCTTGGCTTCCAGCACTGGTTTTCTTCTGGCACCTGAGACCCAGGCCTTTGCTCCAGCTGGAGTCTGTCTTTTTTGTTTGTGTTGCAGGCTCCAGTCAGAGTCTGCTGTCTCTGGGTGGCCGCCATCTTTGTCCTTCTAATTTGCATATTCCCTCATGAATGGCTGATGGGCATAGCGGAGTGATGGTCAATTTGCATGTTTCTCTTTTATTAGTGTAGATTCTTTTTTTTTAAATTTTTTTTTTTTTTTTTTTTTTTTTTTTTTTTTTACAGAAAGGAGGAGAGAGGGATAGAGAGCTAGAAATGTCGATGAGAGAGAAACATCGACCAGCTGCCTCTTGCACACCCCATACTGGGGATGTGCCCGCAACCAATGTACATGCCCTTGACCGGAATTGAACCTGGGACCTTTCAGTCCGCAGACCGATGCTCTACCACTGAGCCAAACCGGTTTCGGCTATTAGTGTAGATTCTTACTAACAGCTCCCTGTGAGCATCCTGCCCCCTTCCTTCTGATGGCTTTGTGCATGCTATTCCCTCTCACTGGGATGTGTATCCCTTCCTCATTTTTCAGATCACAGTCCAAACTGGAGACCCTGCCCTCACTGTCATCAGGTTCCATTGCTCCATTCCACTGAGATCATGAGTGTTGACCTATTCTTACCACTGCCTTGATCCAGATTTCTGGTTTCTGACATTTCAGTCTCCACATTCTCATGCTCTCCCCAAAAGCCCAAGAGGATCATGTCCCCTCTGCCTTGCACACCACCAACAAGAAAAGCCCAATAGGGTCATGTCCCTTCTGCCTGTGCATCACCAAGAAGAGCTGGTTTTATCAGCGTGGCATGTGCAGCCCATCTTGATTGTGCCTGCGGAGCACATGCTGGTCATCAGTTCGGGCTCCTCTCCACTCTCCCCAGCGTGGTTGGCAGTTCCCATACAGATGGTAGACCTAGAAAGATTTAGTTCTGAATCCCAGAATTTCAACTCTGTGACCCCAGGTAAGTTACTTAGCATTTCTAAGACTCACTTTTCCCATATCTAAAATGGGCACAATAATATTTAGCTTCAAAATTCACCCAAAATACTGGAGATTATATCAGGTGAAGTATAAAAAAATGACATTTTGCACAGTTTTTAATTATTGCATTTTTAGTAAGAATATGCATTACTTTTGCCAATATAAATATTCAAGGGATGAAGAAATAGTCTGGTAGAGTTGGCATAGTGTGGTGGTTATGAGCACAGACTCTGGAGCTAGACTGCCAATAAATTTAAATCCAGTTACTGTGTGACTGTGGAAAAGTTACTTAACCTTTCTGTGCCCACTCTACTGATTTGTAAAATAAGGACAATCCTATTACCCTGAAAGGTTGTTGCAACCATTAAATTAATGTAGGTGAGTATTTGGAATAGCGCCAGCACATAAGAAGTGCTGCATAGGAGTTTGTTGGTGTTAACAGTGGATGGCGAATCAGTAAATTGATCATAACTACCTGTTCTCCTCTGTCCTCCCCACATCTGTGCTAGGGTTCCTGGGAGGATTGAACCAGGTGATACCTGAGTGACACCCGGCTCATGGTGACGCCCCCCTTCCTCTGCTTTCCTTGCCTTTCAGTCTCACTTAGAGGATTTTTCCTTTGGAGAGACCTTCCTGACCCCAGGCTGCCTTGACCCCACCCCCTGCTTTGTCCTGCATTTGGACACTTCACACTGAGGTGTCATTGTGGTGGTGTGCTTCTCAGTTCTGTCTGCAGCGACTAAGAACTTTAAAGGTAGGGATTGTCTTAACTTACCCTTTCATTTTTATCACTTGGCACAGTACCTGGCAAAGAGTAAGAGCTGAATATGTGTTTGCTGTATTTTGCATGAAGAAATATGATCACCTTCAAGCAGTTTATAATGTCTAGGATGGAAAGATACAAATATTGGAAAGGGTAATCCATGATCACATGAGAAAACCTGCTTTGGGCAATATGATGACACAAGAGGCAGCCTGGGGCAGGGTCTCAGGCACTGGGAAAGGATTTGGAGACTTGGCTGGAGGGTCCAGCCGCTCCTGAGTGTCCTGTGTGACTCTGGGACAGTGGCCTAACCTCTCCAAGCTGAGGCCCTCGAAGGCATAAAAGATGAGGCAGATAACACCAGGTTACACGAAGTTGCTTGGCAAGAATGTTGGTGATGAAGTGTCAGACTTGGAGTAGCTCATCGAGTCTGGAGAAACTCAGAGCCTTGGCCTGTGTGGCTCCCCTAGACGGGGGTGGGGTGGGGGGGAGTGGGGGGTGGTGGGGGGTGAGGGGGGTGGTGCGGGGGAAGAGGCAGTGAGGAAGCTGAGCTTTGAAGGGGTGGGCAGAAATTTAGCAAATAGGGCGGAAGCTGGACTATTTCAGGCAGGATAATACCTTCAGAAGAAAAAGCTGAGAGACAGATGGAAAAGAATCAGATTTCTTTACCTTCTTGTCCACAATGAGGAGTTAGAGGAAAAGGCTCGTGAACGCTGGCATTTTATTTCATCAGCTTTGAAGGAAGGTGGGAAGCACCGAAGGCTACAGAAGCACAGCTGCGGGGCGGAGGGGCCTGGAGAACACTGTGACTCCAAATTAATTAATTCAGTGAAATTAATCTTTTAAAAATAGCACACTATTGAGTTTAAGCAAATAAACCCAAACAGAAGGTGTGAGGATCGTTAAATAACCAAATGTTCTTACTGCTTTGAAGTTTAATTTAGTTGTTTAAGTGAATTTTAATGTTCTAAACCCACAACTCTGTAAAAGGGGTTTCAAAAACAAAATGGACTCTTAGTTGTTTCATATTCAGCTTTGAATGTGACATAAAAACAAAATTTTTATCATAGCTTTTTAATTAACTGTATTTTCTATTTTTTTTTTCAATGTTGCATTGCTGTAGGAATTTTTAAAGTTCTAAAATAAAAAAAGAGGCTGAAACCGGTTTGGCTCAGTGGATAGAACGTCGGCCTGCAGACTGAAAGGTCCCAGGTTCAATTCTGGCCAAGGGTATGTACTTTGGTTTTGGGCACATCCCCAGTGGGGGGTGTGCAGAGGGCAGCTGATCGATGATTCCTTCTCATCAATGTTTCTGGCTATTTAACCCTCTCCCTTCCAGTCTGTAAAAAAAATCAATAAAATATATTTTAAAAAAATACAATAAAAAAAGCAAGTTAGAATAATCTCTGATTTAAAAATTGTTTTTTCAAAACAAACTTGTGTGTATCTAAGGTTTTCATTATTATTGTTAACCTCTGAATTTTTTGAGCTCATGATCTCCCTTCTTCGGCTCACTTGCCTTCTACATAACCATCGCCTAGGCGACCAGCATAGAACGGAGTCGTGATAGCAACCGCTGGTCCTCCAGCATCTGCTTGGGGCTGTGTTTGCATCTTGTCTGCAGGTTGTGATGCTGTAGAAGCTTGGAACCCTCTCTTCCCTTAGAGAACCTTTGGCCAGCGCCAACCACTGAGCTACAGACCCTGTTAATAATGGATGTCGCCCCCTACAGGAAAATCAGGAGTCTGTACACATTTGGGAGGGCTAACTGGCACTGCAGTTTCAGACCACTCTGTCTGTATGCAAGAGATATGAACTCCCAGTTTCAGACTGTCTGTCTAACCTGGTGGTGGTAGAATAATGCCCTCTCCCCAAAGATACCCGTGTCCTAATCCCCAGAACCTGTGACTATGTTACTTACATGGCAAAGGGACTTTGCAGATGCCATTATGTTCAGAACATTGAGGTAGAGCACTATTCTGGATCATCTGGGTGGGCCCACTGTAATCATAAGGATCCTTATGAAGACTGAGGGAGGAGAGTCCGACAAGAGAAGGTGATGTGAGAACGGAAGCAGAGAGAGGGCTGAAGATGCTAAGCTGCTGGCTTTGAGGACAGAGAAAGGGGCCTTGAGAAGCTGGAAAAGGCAAGGGAACAGTCTCCTCTAGAATGTCCTGCTGGTCTCAGGCCAGGTGATGCTTTGATTTTTGGCCCAGAGAGAACCATCTTGGATTCCTGACCTCCAGAACTGTGAGATAATGAGTCTGAGTTGTTTTAAGCCAGTGGTCGGCAAACTGATTAGTCAACAGAGCCAAATATCGACAACGATTGAAATGTCTTTTGAGAACCAAATTTTTTAAACTTAAACTATATAGGTAGGTACATTGTTATTAACTTAATTAGGGTACTCCTAAGCTGGCCTTTGCTAAAAAATCAAGGGGCCAAAGAGCCGCATGTGTTTTGGATTATGATACAAATGTATTTTTTAGGGTGAGTCAATAAACTAGATTTGAAGACTACCATGCTAGATTACTATATGCAGATTTCCCACCCAATGTAAGCTATCCATAAGAGAAAATTAACACAAACCTAGTGGAAAATAATTTTCAATAAGTTTCATACACCTTGAAATTATTCACAAGCCTCAGAGTGGCTTGTGAGCTGCAGTTTGCCAACCACTGTTTTTAAGCCACCGGGTTATGATGGTTTGCTATAGCGGGATAGGAAACGGAGATGGATGCTGCTCTTGAGAAAAGCACTGATACCTCTGGGCATGCTGCCGAGAGACAAGACACCCTGACCCAGGTGCTGTTGCTTTTGTGCTAATCATCCAGGAAGAGTGCGACACAGGATCTTGAAGGTCATTTTACACCATGAAAATGCATTTAAAGAAGGGAAATGTTACTGTCTCTGGGCCAACAGGGATGGGTATATGTGTGTGTGGGGGTCATCTGAGGTGGGGTCCTTGTAAAAAAGCAAATGATGACACTGTTAACTCACTGATGAGAAAGTACACTGACCCTCCTGGGGAGAGGAAACTGTTTTTTGAAAGAAACACCTTTCCCCCCTAGACAATAGATATGTCACACATGTACTGTGGAAAACTTGAAAAATATAGAGAAGCAGAGACTGAAAATCATCCATAATTCAGCCACTTAGAAAACCATTTTCTATCTAGCAAGTTTTTACAACTCTTAAGATTATAGGGTATAGGGAATCTTTTTAAATTTAATATTACATCACAAACATTATCCATATCATTATAAATCCTCTGAAAATGTGCTATTAATGATGATACAATGCTCAACCAGTTTTTATATTCTAAAATTGAGTTACTGTTTCCATGTTATTAAGTATTTAAGCTATTTTGGGTTTCAGTGAAATGAATAACAGCATAGTGAACATTTTTTATGTGAAAAAAAATCTTTGTCTGGATTTTGGTAGATAGCCAAAGATGAAATAACTGGTTTAGAGGTTGTGGATAATTTCAAGGTTATGAAACTTATTGAAAATTATTTTCCATTAGGTTTGTATTAATTTCCTCTCTTATTAATAGCTTACATTGGGTGAGAAATCTGCAAATAGTAATCTAGCATGGTAGCCTTCAAATCTATTTTATTGACTCACCCTAAAAAATCCATTTTGTATCATAATCCAAAACAAACACACACCCACCACACACACACACACACACACACACACACACAAAGCTTCCTCTTTCAACATACAATACATGACTATGATATGTATTTTATTCTCTTCTATTATTTTAAATTCACCTGTTGTTTTTTTCAGACCTGTCACACAATAGGCTCATTTATTATCAGAATAGCCTTTGGGAAATGCCTCAGATATATTGCTGTGGAAAAGCATGGCTATAGAACAATATTTTACAGGACTATGGGCTTGATAACAATTTAAGATATTAAATTCAGTTTTGATTCACAAGGTGATTTTGGGGCCTAGGAATAGGCCAGGACCCAGTTTGAAACCTTGTTTTAGACCATGGGTGTGGACCCAGTTTTGTGTAATTCCTAAGTGCATCTACATATAGGAACTACCTCTTCTAAAAATATCCCAAGCCTCAAGTTTGCTGTCTCTTCAAGAAACACGATTGTATGATGAAATGATTTGAGCACTAGATAAAAACAACATCTGCATAGAACAGCTGACCAACCTTTTAAAAACCTGAATTTAGCCCTGCCTCAAAGCCTAAATGTCACTCCCATTAGTTCTGCATTTTGGATGTTTGTTAATTCACAAAATTCTCACAGGTATACACCTTGTGATTTCTATGCATTTAATAATGGAAGATGAAGTGGCAACAACAGATCCTTAAAATTTTGAGTTCGGTGATATTTTGACGTAAGTTGCACCTTTGGTGTTATCAGCACCTTTGTATATCTGTGAGCTCTTCCAGCTAGGCTTTATAAAAAGATTTCTGTCTTCCAGATCACATCTGGGGAAGGCAAATGAAAAAGTAGTGAGCTCTTAAAAATAGAGAAAGGGACATAAAAGGGAGAAACCATCTCTATTGTTAGATAGATGTCAGATTAATTTTTGGATTCAGGTCTAAGAAATTCTTTCGCATGTGTTCAATGCTACCACCATTGTGATGAAATATATATTTTTTAAAAATATACCATCAAATATATCAAAAGCATTTGTAGGCCAATCAGCTCCAAATTTCATGAGATATTTAAAGGTCAAACATTTCATCAAATATATCAAAAGCATTTGTAGGCCAATCAGCTCCAAATTTCATGAGATATTTAAAGGTCAAACATTTCATCAAACATATCGCATTGTTGATTGCTGTCTCTTTTTTTCAGCTGACAAAGAAACAAATACTAGAAGAAACACAATAATGATGACATAGTTGAATGTTGAAGATTGTGAAAAAGTGCTCAAAAAATGATATGACCTTTAATTTATGATTTATTTTTTCATTCAAGGAAGTCAAAGCACTTCACAGTCTTACTCATTAATTTTCAGTTCTTTAGAGTAAGAAACAGACAAACTAATCTTATCTGCACTATGTAGACAGAGATTTAGGGGAGAGAAGAGTCGCTAGGGCCAAAGGACCTGTCCAGATTCAGAAGTCTGAACAAAAAGTTTACAGTTTTTATTTCAAATCACCACATCACATGTGACCCTCCCTTCCATCATCAGTCCCTCAGGCGTTTGAGACAAAAAAGTTTGATTGTTAAACACTTCTGTGGCAACACTTATATGCCAGGAGCTGTTCCAAGCAGTTTCCAGATATGAACTCAGTATTCATACAAGCCTACGAAGTTGGTACGAGTATTACCCCCATTTCACGGATGGGGAAATTGATATATAAATGACTTCTTCCCAAGGTCACAGCCAGTCCGTGGTGGAACCAAAGTGTCAGACAAAGTTGGCCTCCAAGGTCATAACTTACACTCTGTTGTCTCCCCTTCGCTAGAAGGTGAGTCCTCAGCCTTTTCTTTCGAAAGCCAACCTTTCCAAGGATCTTATGATGTCTGCTGTTTTGAAGCTTAATTTTTGATGTGATGACTTTGGTCAAAGAAAGACTTCAAAAACCTGTGTATGTGTGTGTGTGTGTGTGCATCACACACATTGATGAAGCAGGAGAGAAGTTTACCCACTATAACTCAGGTGGCCCCCCCCAAAAAAGTAACCTTATATCCTTATATTCACAAACTGCCCCATCCAATTAAGACCATCCCTCTTTCCCATGCTGAGGAAGACACTTAAAATTGTTTATTAAATTTAATTTAGTCTCTTCCAATTTAAAACTGTCAATTATGAGGAAATAGTGGATTCGAATTCACATCCTATCTTAGGGCTGTCCCTCCCTGCCCCTTGGGCACCTGGGCTCAGATGTAGGGCCTTTGAGTTTCCTCTGGCTTCTATGAGTCTATAGGGTCTCTGGCTTCCATGAGTCTATAGGGTCTCTGGCAAGCTCAGTACATGCTACAGAGGAGAAATGGGTCCTGGATGGAATTGAGGATGTCACTGCTAAAGCTGAGGGCCCCTGCTACAGCATTTATATATACATTTAAAAATATATATTTTTATTGGTTTCAGAGAGGAAGGGACAGGGGTAGAGAGATGGAAACATCAATGATGAGAGAATCATTGGTCAGCTGCCTACTGCACATCCCACACTAGGTATCGAGCCTGCAAGCAGCCATGTACCCTGTCTGGAATCAAACCATGATTTCTTAGTTCCTAGGTCAATGCTCAACCACTGGGCCAGACCATCCAGGCCCTACTACAGCCTTTATAAACAGGTCTTGTGCTCCGTGGCCTCCCTCTTGGATGCCCAGTCTTTTTCTAGTCTACCAGTTTTCTCAGCACTCCCTTATCCCCCATGGTCCTTGTGGGTCCTCCTGGAGCTCTGAATGTGGCATGGAGGCTGGGGACCACCTGAATGAAGCTGCCCTACCACTCCCTCCAGGCATCCAATGCTAGGCCAGTGCCCAGCAGTCTCCTTTGACACAGAACCCAGTGTCTTCAAGTTTCTCAAAACATAAAGCGGGCTCCTTATACCCCTTCTGGAAGTTTCCACCCACAAGGTAAGCCAGGACATTTGCATCAGACCTTTAGCCCTCTCTCCCTTTCCCCTTTCAAATGTTTTTTTTTTTTAAATAAATTTTTATTGTTCATATTATTACAAATTTTCCTTCCCTCCCCTCCCCCCGCTCTCCTCCACCAGGTTCTCACCCTACCCTCTTCCCTTTCCCCACCCCCCATTGTCCTCATCCATAGGTGCACAGTTTATGTTCAGTCTCTTCCCACATCTCCCTTTCCCCTTTTCCCCAAGAATCGTCAGTTCACTCCCCTTCCATACCTCTGATTCTATTATATTCAACAGTTAATATTGTTCATCAGATTTTTTTTTTAAATTTCCTTGGTTTTTAGATTCACTTGTTGATAGTTACATATTTGTTGTTCATAATTTTTATCTTTATTTACTTTCTCTTCTGAAAGAACCCCCTCCAGCAATTCATATAATTCTGGTTTGGCGGTGATGAACTCCTTTAGCTTTTTTTTTTATTAGTGAAGCTCTTTATCTGGCCTTCGATTCTGAGTGATAGCTTTGCTGGGTAGATTATCTTTGGTTGTAGGTTCTTACTATTCATCACCTTGAATATTTCTTGCCATTCCCATCTGGCCTGCATGGTTTCTGTTGAGAAATCAGCTAACAATCGTATAGGTGCTCCTTTATAGGTAACTACCTTCTTTGCTCTTGCTTCTTTTAATATTCTCTCTTTGTCTTTTGCTCTTGGAATTTTAATTATGATTTTTCTTGGTGTGGACCTCTTTGGATTCCTTTTGTTTGGAGTTCTGTGCGCTTCCTGGACTTGTAAGTCTAATTCTTTCCCCAGGTGGGGGAAGTTTTCTGTCACTATTTCTTTCAGTATGTTTTTGACATCTTGCTCTCTCTCATCTTCTGGGACCCCCATAATTCTGATGTTGGTTCGCTTGAAGTTGTCCCAGAGGTTTCTTACATTATCTTCAATTTTCTGAATTCTCTTGCCTTCTTGCTTCTGTGGAGGAGTGTCTTCTGGCTCTTTATGTTCCAAATCTTTGACTTGATTCTTGCGATCTTCCATTCTGTTTTTAGGACTCTGTATAATATTTTTTATTTCAGACAATGTATTCTTTATTTCTTGTTGATCCCTTATCATTTCTTGTTGATTCCTTATTAATTATAGTTGATCCCTTTTCATATCCTCATAGGCCTTATCCACCTTTTCTAGGAAATTCTTGAAAAACCTTATAAGCGTAGATTTGAACTCTATATCCAGATGCTTTTTGTCCTCCATTTCTTTCATTTGTGATCTATTTCATTGTCTCGGCATTTTCACAGCTTCCCTGATGGGGCGGGGTTTCAGAGTGGAGCCTATAGCCTGGCTTCCGTCAGCCCCGCCCTATACAGCTCCTGAGTCTCAGTAATCTCCAGGGTCCTTCAGTACTCGTTGCAAGCACCTCTGAGAGAAAGGTGCCCTCGATTTTTGCCTGCTACCAAACAGTCTAAGCTCTCCCCCAATGAGCCCGGAACTGGGGTTCAGTTCAGTTGGAAGTGGAGTTGGAGGTGGCGTTCAGAGCAATCTGGAGCTTTTGTCTCCTTCCTGCCAAGGCAATCCCGCAGCACAGCCAACCGTCCCTTCTCTACGCACAAATAAAAAAAAAAATTACCTTTCGCCCCTCCTTTCACCCCTCCACCGAGGTTCTGCGTTACAGCCCACCTCCCTCTGGATGAGCCTGGGTCCCTGGGGTCTGGCCTAGAACTGGGGTTCAGAGCAGTCAGAACTGGGGCCCAGCACAGTCGGAGCTTTTATCTCCTTCCCTCTAGGGAACGCCTGCCAGGCACTCAGCCTCCCTCCTCTCTGGCTCCGTCCTCTCCTCGCGCGCCTTGTGTCTTCGTACCTTAGGCTTTTACAGCTCCTCTGCTCTTCCTTCTAGTTTTCTCCTTGCTTCTCGTTGTAGAATTTCCAGTCAGTCGACTTTCCTGTAGTTCTGGGTGATGTCCATTTTATATTTTAGTTGTATTTTATTGAAATTGTTGTGTGTGGCTGCGGCTAGGTGTTTACCTGTGCAGCCATCTTGGATTCTTCTGGCAGAAGAATCCCCTTTCAAATGTTTTGCTCTTATCCAAGTTCTTCCCTTCTCTCTGCTTACTTAAAGGGAAAGTTTCAGAATTTAGAAAATACCTTTGTCTCTCAACAAAACCCAGCTTTCAAGATTATTATCTTCACCATGGACTTCAAAGCAATTTGAAACTTAAAGCTGAGCTATGATGTCTTTGACCCCAGTGGTGTCGCCTTCTCCTGAAGCAAAGAACCATTGAGGAGCTGTTGAAATAATAGGTAAAGCAACATGATTTATAAGATGATAAACAGCATTCCTGATACAGGTACCAGTACTAGGGAATTCTGAGAATACAACTTAAAAATCTTAATTATAGACGACTTATTGGAGTATACTGATATTATGGTAAGTACACCTGAATGGGGTCTTTTTTTTGTAATTTTTAAAATTAAATTATTACCTGTGTACATATTTTAACATTGCCCCCCCCCCCCCCGTATATACCCTCCCTCCCCAGAGTTTTGTGTCCATTGGTTGTACTTATATGCATGTATACAAGTCCTTCAGTTGATCTCTTATCTCCCCCAGATCTCCACTTTAATTTGACAGTCTGCTTGTTGCTTTACTGTCTTTATATCTTTTTTTTTTTATTATTACACTCTAAGCCACTGCCATAGCCCTGTATTTGTCTTTTATACTGCAATTGGTCCTTGACCTCCTCTAACAAAGATATTTTCTGTTCCTTCTCTATTTTAAATCCTTTGGTCTTCTATCACCGTTAGAATTAAGTTCAGTTTCTCCTGTGATCTGGGCTCCGTCTCAAGTTTCAGTTTCCTCCGATTCCACCTCCCACCCCACATCCCCGTGCCCCAGTGCATCCCGTGCCCAGATGCCAAACCGAATTCCCTGGAGGCCCTCTCAGCATTCTGCAGTCACAACAGCCCTTGCACATGCTGCCCACTTCCTTGAATGCCTTTGATCCTCATCCTTCACCCTGGCCACTTGGCTTGTCCTTCAAGACTCAGATCAAGTGGCATCACCCCAGGGAGACTGCCTTTATACCCCCGACACGCTTTCTGAGTTTGAAGTGTCTCCTCTGAGCTACCCGAGGCTTTGCTATTCTACTGTTTATCAAGTTGTTTTCATTGTCTGTTTATATCTCTTTATCAACACACACACACACACACACACACACACACACACACACACAATCATGAATTCTGAAAGGCCATAACTTGTGCTTTCATCTCTATATTCTCAGAATCTAACACAAGTCTGGAACATATTAGATGCTAAAATTTGTTTCATTACTGAGAAAAAGAAAGGAAAGGAGGAAGAGGAAATTTAGGGCACATCAAGGCTCAGGCGGAGCAAGCATCACGCCTGAAGCTGCTTTACTTCTGGGACTAACAGATTGGCTAGAAGAGCAAATGCTGCCTCCGGAGGGCCTGGGATTTGGTCCCCCCACTTGCTTTATAAGGCCCAGCGTGTACAGTTTTGCCTTTGCCGTTAACAAGACTATTCGTGGTTCACAGTGCCTGGCACAGTGCTTGGCACGTCACAAGGGCTCAGTGCCAATTTGCTGATTGACTTGTCCAGCTTTCCACTTTGCCTCTGAGGACACAGGCTAGGAGGGTCCTCCTGGTGGCCTGTGGCAGGAGGGCCCCAGCTTAGAGCCCCATGTGATTTTCTCTTTCCTAGGGGTGGCTGTGCTTCTCCTGAGCAGTCACCCCATCAAAACGGCCTCTGGAGGTGAAATGGGAATCTAATCCCCCATCCCTCCAGCCTTCTCAGTAGTTGGTATTTGATGCCACCACCCAGGGGTCCCTGTGGCATAAAGGGCTTTGCCCCCCTTCCCCCCACCCCCCACTCCACTCCACTGCCTTCCAGGAATGTAGTGCATGAAGTCAGCAGAAGTCCCAGAGAAACTTTCTTATTCCAGTAAGTCTGGTAGAGGAAAAGGAACCATGTCCCCATTACATCTTACAGAAGCCATAACTTGAATCAAGACTTCTGCTCTTGGTTGTCTCAACAGTCTCTCCCCCCTCCCCCCTCCCCCCTCCCCCCTCCCCTCAGGATAGCTTATAACAGAAACCACTGTATATCTAAAATGATTTTTTAAATCATTGTATATAACTGTACTTAATTTCCTTGGATGTAACTAACATTTCAGGCTTCTCTGGCATGTAGGTAGGAAATGAAGTTACATTTGCTTTTGATGCCCAAACTGAAATTGTTTGGGCCTGAGCCAGCTTTCTTGTGAGCTCTCACCAGCCTCTCACCGAGTCTCTTCTATTTATGTCTAGAGGTCTCTAAAGAGTGCTCAGAGATGTGTCCATAGTTACCACTCAGCACCACTGTGTTCTTTCTCTTCTCTGTGCACATCTGCCGCTCACGACCTGACTCCCCCACGCTGGTATCCATGCGCTGTAGACTTCTTACTGTGGATTGCCATTGTGATGGTGCCCCGTTGCAAAAAGCTCAGAGATGGTTTAGGGCAGTGTTTCCCAAACTTTTGACATATGTGTACCCGTTCTATAATTTTCGTAACACTGAGTACCCCTCGTACTCATGAGAACATAGAATTAGGGCAGCTAAGCACAGTGCAGTGCATATCCCCACCAAACTCCGGTGCAACGTGTACCCCCACCAAACTCTTCCCATACCCCTGGGGGTACGCGCACCACATTTTGGGAAACACTGGTTTAGGGAGACTTCAGTAGACTCCACAGTCTTGGTGTAATAAAAGAAGTCTAATTAAAAAAATGTTTAATTCAAAAATAAAGAAGTCTCAGACCAAACTCTGCCACGCCTGCAGACACTTATTACATTAGCCAGCAGCAGGGACAAAAATGGTCCAGAAAAACCTCTTCTGGAAGCGAGTCCATCTCCTTGCCTGTTCAGCTTCTCACCTCGTCCATACCGCATGTCCACCTGAGGCAGTCACTGCTGCATGCCAGAGGCTGCCTTCCATTGGGGGAGGGCTTGGCGCTGGCAACCAGAAGCCTCTGAAACAATGGCGGGATGTGATGCCCTGGGCATACCCCTTCCTCGGGGCAGGACTCTTACTTCCTGATTATAAAAGGTTGGAAATGTCTCCATTTTATCCAGCCCAGGGGTCTTACATGCTATTATTTTTACAAATGAGAATGCATTTTTTAACTACGAATCATGTTAATCAGCAAGTGGGTAATTTCATTATTGAAGAACCATTTCTGGCATCCGCTATTCTAATTAGCAAGGCATCCGTGGAAATACTGAGAGCAGAAGCATCTGACCAGGCCCTCTTGATGTAAGGCCAACGGATGGACCTTATATAATTCAGGGCGGCTTCGGGGAGCGAGCAAAGGAGGGAGGAAGGGGGACAGCAGGCCCTGGGCAGGAGTGGCTTTATCCCACCTGCCTCAGAATCTTTACTTGAAATCAGAAATTTTATTCACCACCGCTCTCCCGGTGTGTCTTCTAACAATGCCTAAGTAGAGAAGAATAAGATCGCTTATCTCAGGCTTTCCCGTTTCCTCAGGGGAGGACTCTGTGGAGTGTCTGTCAGTGAGACGACCTGATGAAGCCATTCAGAGTAGCAGAGCTCTGTCCTTCCTCCTGGGGCCCTGTGCATCCTCTGGATTCCATGATTCTGGAGTCCTAACCCTAGGAGGCCTCTCATACCACAGGACCCGGACGCGACGTCTTTTCTATGCCAGGCCCCACATGCCTCCCTCCCCGCTGGTGTGACTGCTGGAGCAATCCCAGAGAGAATGTACATTTCCCCCAAGCAGAGTCACTCCCATTTCCCCAATGAAACTCCTACCACAGGCCATGTTTTATTTTGAACCCTCCTAAGTCCTACGCTGTGACTTGGAGACTTTGCACTCAATATCACGTCTATTTCAGTATCAACTGCAAATGTGGAGGGAATGACCTGGGGCTCTTTCTCTGGAGCACTCCTGAAGATAGCAAAGGAGAACATGTGTTGCTAGATGACCTTCCGAGGACCCCAAAAGGAATACAGAGAGGGAACCTACATTAGCAGGGCTGGCTTCAGAGGACAATAATGTTTGTTGTGACCCCACTACGAGGCGGGGCGTTGCAGACATTTTATTGCCTCCAGACCTGACTGGTGGGTATTATCATCCCCATTTTGCAAGTGTGGAAACTGAGTCTGATAGATTAAGTAATTTGCTCAAGGTGGGATTTGAGCCCAGGTGAGCTGCCTGGTTTACCAGAGCATCTTGTTGAGCTCTCGCACAGTTGAGTGATGCTGAGATCATTGTGCTAAGAGATGCCTGGCCTCCAATAGCAGTGAGAATGCTGACCCTGGGGCTCAGTGGCCCCAATTCAGCTTGTCCTGACAGGAGCAGCCAGAAAGATGGGGCGGAGAGTGGGGAAGGCATGGGGGCTGGAGAGAGGTCAGCAGATTTTGCCAGCACCCTCTGCTCCTTTTGCTAATCAGTATTTGATGCAGATGCAGATGCTCCCTGGGGGGCCCCTTTGGGCCTCAGATTTTCAAAGAAATTCAGGCAAAAGGCAGGCAGAAATTAGTTCTGAGCCTCCTATCAGGCCAGAAATAGAAAGGTGACAGTTCCCCTCTGAATGAGATGTTCTGGGAGCTCAAAAGACAAAATGAATTCCCAAGGTTTTTTCCTTTCTCCCTTTGTCTGAGACAATTTTCTCTTTCCACTGTGAAAGCGCTGCCGAGTAACCTTTCCTGAACCGCACAGTTTGGTAAAGTAAGTACGCTTCCTGCTGCCAGAACAGCCTCTCATTATCCAGCCATGGGGAGGGCGGACGCCCAACGCAGGAAGCATAGTGTCACAAGGTGGTGGCACCGGTCAAGTGCCCAATTGTGTGCTTATCCGCCCGATGCTAGAGGTGCACACTGGAAAGCTCAGCAGATGACAGAGCTGAGTGCTGCATAGCCCAGGACGAGGCACTGACCCTCCTTATGCAAAACGAAGCATCGGTGGGCAGAAAGCCGGCATTATGATGTTTTCATGGATGGATCTTCACCAGATAAGCCTTCCATTTCCCTTCTCATATATCTTTATAAAATAAAAAAGCAAAAGAGAAGATAGAAGAGAAACCTATTGTCACTACAAACTGTAGGCATTGTGTGACTTTAAATTGGCAAGACTCTGAAAAAAGTAAATCACATGGTTAGAAATGATTATTTTATGGTTGATGAAATTATAGGTTATTTAAATTTTTGGTGTTTATTATCTGGTTTTCAGTCTCTAAATTGAACATGAAACACTTTCCTATTAAAAAAAGAAAACCAGAAATTAATTCTTTAACAAATAAGCGAATAAGGAAGACAGTCAGTGCTCCCTCTCAAATCTCCAGCGTGGAAGGGCAGGACCAGGGAGAATTGGGCTCAAGCTATGCCTTTGCCAGCAGGAGGCCCACTGTTTGCTCTCATGCTTCTAAACGCCACTTCTCTGACTCCCAGCTTTTATCTCTCAGCGGTCCTCTTCACTGAACTCGAGATTTGGGTTTACAGCTGCCCATCGGACAGCTCCCCTGGGATGTCCAACAGAATCACAACCGAACTAACTATCCCCCTCAAACCCACTGCTCTCGCAAACCTCCTTCTCCAACAATGGCAGTCCCATATTTCAAAGTTGTTTTTGATTTGTCAGTTTCTCTCACATCCTACAAACAATGTGTCTGTAAATCTGGCTGGCATACATATCATATCCTGCCACTTCATGAGGTCAAATCTCTCCTCTTCACCTCCACCGCTGGTCCTCTGAGCCACTCTCTCACTCTGTAATGCCTAGATTACTGGGATGGCCTCTGACTTCCTCCTTTGCATTTATTTATCTTTAAAATATTATTAAATTTCCTTGATTGACATTGATTAATACAAATATATAGGTTTCAAGTCTACAATTCTAAGACACAGCATTTGAATATTGCATTGTGTGTTTACCACCCAAATCAATGGGCAACTAATGCATCACTCAAAAACATCTTCTGGAGGAATAAATGAGTGGGCGGGACTTCCTTCACTTCCTTATTTGTAAAATGGGAGGACTGGACTCAGTTGATGCGCTCTCTCTCTCTCTCTCTCTCTCTCTCTCTATATATATATATATATATATATATTCAATATATTTTATTGATTTTTTACAGAGAGGAAGGGAGAAAGATAGAGAGCTAGAAACGTTGATGAGAGAGAAACATCGACCAGCTGCCTCTTGCACACCCCCTACCGGGGATGTGCCCGCAACCAACGTACATGCCCCTGACCGGAATCGAACCCGGGACCTTTCAGCCCGCAGACGGATGCTCAACCACTGAGCCAAACCGGTTTTGGCAGTTGATGCTGTATATTAAAGTACATTTTGTCCATTTAACTGAAAAATGAATGCATGCACTTGATAAACAATTCAAATAAAACTGAATAAAGTATTTAGTGACAATAGGTTTCTCTTTTACCCCAAACTCAATCCTTGGTCTCCCTGTTCAGATGCAGCCATCATACTAGTTTCTGATGCAAGTTTCCAGACATTCTGCGAATACAAGTATCATGTCCTCCTTTGTCCACAAATTGCAGTGTACTACACACCCTGCTTTGCTCTCTGCCTTTTCCCTAAAAAAATGTAGCATGAAGATTGTCCTATAGCTGCATGATCCTTCATTCCCTGACTTAGATGTTCAGTCTGTTCAGTTGGCTCCCTAGTGATAGTTGTGTCTAGTCTTTGCTGTTACAAACTTTGAGTACATTTGTTTGTATATGTGCACAGCTAAAGGATGAACTCTCAGAAGTATAATGCAGGGTCAAGGAATAGGTACACATTTTACTCTTGTAATGCCAAATACCCTTCCAAAGAGGTTGTACCTACTCTCATTGACAGTGTAGGGGTCTCTGCTTCTTCTGCCTTACTAAGACTTTATTATTAAACTTAAAAAAATTTATCAAGCTGATAGATGAAAAATGATACTGCCCTGTTTCATGTGAGGCTGACCATCATTTATATGGCCACGAGGGGCCCAGTGCACAAATTCGTGTACCTTGAAAGGAACTGACATTTATTAGGTGGGCATTTTTCCAGTCAGTAGTCTCTGTTTTACTTTTCTCACAGTATTTGTTGCCATGCTGAAAACTTTTAGCTTCATCAAGTCAGATACATCAGTGACTTCTTTTAAGGCTTTTGGGCTTTGCATATTGCTTAGAAATGCATTCTTCATTCCTATAGTATAAAATGTCAGATCCTCTCATACTTTAGCCTAATACTTTTATAGCTTCTATATTATTGTTAATATCTCGATACACCTGGAATTTATTAAGTGTAGGGATCGAGTGAGCGATCCAGTTCTTCTTTCTCCCATGCTGGCAACCCAGTAGTCCCAATACCATTTATTAAAGGATTTGTTGGTTCCTACTGGTTTAAAGTGCTGTCTTTATCCAATAAGAAAGTTTCACAAGCATTTGTGTTTATTTCTGGCCTCTTTTCCGTTGAATCAATGTGCCTACCCACATATTTCCATTACTTATTGTGGTTTGGACAGTGCTAGGATTTAATACCTGCTAGGATTTGTGTCCTCTCATTTCTCTTCCTTTTCAGAAAATTTCTGGTTATACTAGTATGTTTATTTTTTCCAGATGAACTTTAATTGAATTGTTTGGTTTTTGGGGGTGTTGAGTTAGTTATATGAGTACTTTTTAAATTTAGGATATCAACCTCTTATTGAATATATGTAACCATTCTGACAGGTGTGAAGTGATGTCTCATGGTTTTAATTTGCATTTCTCTGATGATTAATAATGTTGAACATCTTTTCACATGTCTTCCTTATGAACTTTAGAATCAACTTGTTATATTCCCCCAAAAGCCCCTTTGACATTTTTATTAGGATAGCATCCTATATAATAAAAGCCCAACGACCATAACAGCAGATTGACCAGAAAAACCAGAATGACCTCTCGACCAGTCACTATGAGGTGCACTGACCACCTCTCGGTCCCTCCCCCTCTGACCTCAGGCTCTGATTTCTGATGGTGAACGGAAACCTGGGGTGGGTGTCGAGGGATATGGGTGGTGCCAGGCCAAGGCTACCACCTTGCCAGTTGCCTCCCACACAGAGAACAACCTGCCTGCGGTGGGGGTGGGGCCAGTGAGTGGGTGGGAATGGCCGACCTCTCAGTCCCTCCCCCAGCCATCAGGCTTCTGTCACTGGATGGGGAATGGGGAACAGGGGTGGGTGGCAGAGGGGGGTGGGGTTGGCTGTCACAGCCAGCAAAGGTGGCCCTGATTGCAGGCTGTGCCTGGGGACCATACCCACATGCACGATTTCCTGTGCCTGGCCTCTAGTTTGAATATAAGCTCCTTAAGAGCAAGGACCGCAAGCTTTTTTTTTTTTTTTTTTTTGCCAATGTCTCCCCACTACCAGTAACAGTGCTGACCCATAGTAGGTGATCAATTGCTTGAACAAATGAACATCAATAACAATAATAGCTGCCCTTTGGGAGCAGATACTGCTCTAAGTATTTACAAATATCATTTAATTTAATTCTCTATATGAACCCTAAAGGCAGTTATTATTTCCTTTAATTAACTGAGAAGGAAATGAAAGTTGGAGACAGTAAATAATGTATTTGTGGTCACACAGCTGTTAGAGCCAGGGCACAGCCTAGGCTTGTCATACAGCAGAGCCTGAGCTGATCTGTACCTGGATATACACCCTCTTTGCTTACAGGCAGGAGGAGCTGATCCAGCAGATGAGAGGGAGTGACTTCAGGCTGACAGATCTGTGTGAAAGCCCAGCTGAGGCCCCTTGTTCTGAGCAGTGACCTGGGTGGACCCTGGGATCTGACGCAGAAGCCCCCGCACTCTGCACCGCCTCGCTGAATAACGTGCTTAGCTCAGGCTGAGCTTTCACATCCTCTTTTTGAAAAGGGATTTACTCCCTGAAACACAGTTGGCTCCGTCTTTTACATAATGCAAAATCTTACTCCCGTCTTCTTTGTGAAACCAATCAGCATCCTTGTGATCCCCTGGTATCTGTGAGCTGAAGTGCGGGCAGTTTTAGCAGTTCAGCCACAGAGCTGACAGTGAGGACAAGTCACGTGTGAGCTTCCTCTGCTCCAAGTTCTGCGACAAGAACATCTCAGGGGTGAGCTGATGCCATCCCCATGGCAGCCCCAGCAGGCACTTCGGGTTACTGGCCCATTTTATGGATTAGAACTCTGAGGCTCAATGGGGTTAAATTACCTGCCCCAAATAACACAACTAGTCTATGGCAGGGCTGGCACAGGACATAAACTAGATCTGTTTAGTTAGACTCCTACTGCCTATGCATGCTTACCTTATTGAGTGCTGTGTCTGGCCAAGAATCATGTGTTTGGTGATGTTTGTTATTACTTTTGTACAACAGGGATAAGATAATAATACTCATGATGCCTAGAAATGACTGCTTTCCCTCTGGAGGTGACCCCCAATCCCTCCCAGGCAACAAATGACAAGCAAGGCTAGTAAAAGGCTAGTCCTTTGTCACGGGCTGAATAACTGTGGTGCCATTGGTGCCATGGAGCTCCCTGCAGGACCAGGGTAAGGTTTGAGTTCTGCTGAACTGTTCTGATCTGCTTCCCTCATTCATCCTCTCCTGATAAATTGCATCAAGAGCACCACCTCAGGTCTCCTGAAGTATCTAGGACAAGCCCCGTGACTCCAGAATTACTTTCTTTGTTTTGCAGGAGAACATGAGGCTGGAGGAGCTGTCCCCCCTGAAGGTACTCCACTGGGCTCCTTGGGTGTGACATGATTCTGGGCTCCCCGCCCATGGAGGGATGTTTTTCCTCAGCTTCTATCTTGGAAACAACTGCTTCTCAAGGATAAGAGGTATGATTTCCCCTTCGCATCCTCTACTCTCTCTGGCCTCACTCTTTCTTTTCTTAATTCTTTCCCTGACTCATAGACCGTGGCTATCAAATACACGCAGTGAAGCTGGGGGGCTGGGTGTGGGCTGCCCAGCACTATTTCCTCCTGTCCCTTCCACTAACAACATACCCTGCAAACCACATGCCCCAGGCTGGACCAGTGCACCACCCCTGCTGGTTTAGAGATGAAGTCAGAAGTGAGCACATGATCAAGCAAGGCTAATCAGAAGCTGACTTTGAGACTTTATTTATTTATTTTTTTAAAAAAACAAACAAGGGGAAAGACAATCTCTTGCCTCCAAAATGCTGGAAGGAGTCCCATCAGGACTGTCAGTGGCATTTTCCCTGCTACATGGGAAAAAAACCCTCTGAGGTTAGGGAGAATTAGGAACAACAGCACCCAGAGGTAGAGAGAGAGAAAACACGATATTGACAATTGCTACAGCCCTGGGTCTGTCATACCTGATGCATTCTGTCCTTCCCACGTCCACAAGCCAGGGCTATTTTTTCCCGTCTACTGCACCTGAAAAGGTTCTGATCCACACTGAGCACAGCTCCATGTCACTCCCAGGGGAAGGGATCCCAGGGGGCGGCTATATTCTTCAAGGGCTAGCAGCAGCCCAGTCGTCAGAAGGTGAGATTAGGTAGGACTAGAATCAGGCTCCCTGACTCCAGTTCCTGTTCTCTTTATTCCAACCTCGAGGATTTTCCAGGGAGATCATTTCCAGGCCTCACACCTAACCAGGATATCAATCAGCTGGAAGGGAGCCCGGATCTGGAGGGTCTCCTCTAGCCAGAGGTCCCTGGGGCAGAGCCGTCTCACTGGGGCTTTGCAGCAGGGAACGAGCAGGAGCTGAAGTAGGGGAAAGGGGCCGATACAACTCAGGTCTCAGAGAGACTTTTGGCCTTTGCTCAACCCCATCAAGGGAGTGTACTCTGTCCTGCCCTGGTTTTCCCTGCACTACTTATTCCTCCAGGGAAATTTTAGGAGTCTGCTCAGAGTGAGGATGAGCATTCTGATGGAAGAGTTTGTGCAGATGGGAGCGGGTCACAGTGCTGGCTCTGGGGGAAGCGAGGACGTGCTGACTCAGGTTACCCTCTCTGTTCACTTTCTCCTGCATCACGGAGCCTGTATTTCAGGTGCCCACCCTCCTCTCTGCATTCAAGTCTATTCTCAGGAGAGGGCCAGATAGCAGTTAACTACACCTTTCTGTGATTTTGAGGTAGTGCATGCTCTTCTCTGGGAGAATTTGGAAGCTAGATGTATACTGTTCCCCATTAGAAGAGATCACAGCATAGTGGATGTCTTGATGGGTAGTGTATATGTGTGTGTGTGGGGGGAGGAGGCATCCTTTTAGAACTTCCGGTTTTTAAATGTAAGGATATCCCTGGCTAACTGTGCAGTGAGGTCCTTATTCCCTTCTGGAAGTCTAAGTGCGTGATATCACAGGCAATTTGGTACTCTGTCCTCCCTGAGATTGCTAATTCTAGTGGACTGATTTTGCCTATTGCCTTGGTTTGAGTTACCTCAGAGGCAAATCCTGAGATAAGAATTTAGGTACAAATAATTAATTTAGGAAGTAATCTCAAGAATGCTGATAATGGGGTTGGGAAGTGAGACAGAGAAAATATGAAAACAGATAGGAATGTTTTATCAAGTCAGTTACCCCTGTGAGCAAATAGGACTCAGGCCCTTTGGAGAACTCTGAATGAATGAATAAACAAATGAACATACACATGAATAACAGTAATTGCATCTTTGAATGGTTTGAGGCAAATCAAGAATAGGAACTGAGTCACATGTCTGGATCAGCACAGAATAGGAGAGGACAAGGAGCCAAGAGAACATTTGTGGTACTTGAGATGCAAATGAAATTAGGAATTCAATGGTGTAGGGTAGAGGGGACTTTGACAAGATATGGCAGAGGAGTTAGCCCAAGCTTGCAGAACACATTAAACTTCTCAACAGAACCTGGGGTGGAGCTTGATCCTGAATGACAGAGAGGCCTCAGCTGAGACCCAGGTGACAGATAAACAGGAGCAGCTGAGAGACCTCAGTTGTAGGCCTGGCTCCTTCCTCTAACACCATGAAGTAGGCTAGATAAGGGCCCAAAGCAATGTCCATGTCCTAATCTCCAGAACCCTTTTATAGCAAAAGATACTTTGCTGATGTGATTAAATCAAGGGTTTGAGATGGGGAAATTATCCTGGAGTATTCAGTGGGCTTAAAGTTACAGCAAATGCATTTTTAAGAGGGAGGCACAAGGATCAGAGTAATAAAGAAGGAGGTGATCTGACCATGAAAAAAGAGATTGAGGTGATGTGTCCAGAAGCCAAGGAGTGCCAGCAACTTGGAGAAGCTGGAAGAGGAGAGGAGTGGGTTCTCCCTTGGAGCCTCCAGAAGGAAGCAGCAGACAACTGGACTTCAGCCCAGTAACACTCATTTCCGACTTCTCACTCCCAGGACTAGACAAGAATACATTTTTGTTGTTTTAAGCCACCACGTTTGTGGGAATGTGTTATGGCAGCAATAGGAAACTGATGTCCCTGCTGTGCCTCAAGTTCCTCATCTTTAAAGTGAAGTCTTGGCCTCAGAGGCCCCATCTGTACTTGCATTCCACAATTATTATCCTGGCTTTTCTTCGGGGCTACAGAGAAAAGGTATTTGTCTTTCTTCAGACATTCAGACATTAAGAATTCCAGGTCCAGTGAGACATAATAAGGGCACACTCAGGTGAACCAGAGCCCAGTAACTTGTATTTCCTTTATATTAAAAAGTCATAGGAGGGGTCTTTCTTGCTCATGTTTTGTCTGCATAAGGAACAATTTGAGCCTCTTTCAATGGTGTTGACATCATGAGATGAGAACTCAAGGTCGAACTCAGAAAGGTCTTGAAAATCAGAGTCAAGGTGATGAGCAACAGCTCTCAGTGATGAGTAAGAACCAATTTTCAAGTTTATAAACAGCTACAAAGCCACGCGGTCTCAGGAGGCAGCACCACAAGAGGATGACTATTTTGGAGTTAAAGTAACATTAGGACTTTTTCCCCCACCAGATCTTAATGTGCATTTCTACTCAATGAGTATTTGTAACTCTTAGTATCCACATGAAAAGAGGGAGAGAATTTATCATAGAGAAGACAGAACAAAAATTTCATCCCTTACATGTGAGTTCATTGAAGAATTGGGTTCTAAAAGTCTACACAGTGCTGAGGAGGACATTGGGTATTTTTAATAGTGAATGTTATTAACTCACTCCTCCTTTCATTTAACCAACAAATATTAATTGAACATCTATCTTATGCCAGACACTGTTCTAGGTACTTGGGATACATCAATGAACAAAATAGGCAAAAGCCCTTTTGTGTGGATTGCACATTCTAAATCTAATTGATGGAGGGTGGCAGTACGGACAGTCACTTGGATACACCATGGCCTGTGGCAGAAAAGCTGATGGCTATAGAATTGGGGTACAGCTCCAGGGCTCATTCACAGGAACTGAGTCACTTTGTCAGCTTGATCTTTGCAGTCATGCCTCCTTCCTACCTACCCAGCCACATCTCTCTTTAATGGGTTGTCACCTGGCCAGGAAGAAAGGGCTGGAGTGTATAGAGCCCAATTCTGAGGTTCTAGTTCTGGCTCAGCCGCCTCTGCTGTGTGACCCTGGGAATGTTGCTTTCATTCTGAGCCTCAGTGTTCTCAGCTGCAAAATGGAGGTGATGATAACTACTCTGTATTGCTGTTGTGAACATTAAAGAATGGAAAGTGGCTGGCCCAGAGTATCTCTGATTCTATTAGCTATTCTCACTGCTAGTTGTGGGCTGGATGAGTTTTGGTATAACTAGTTACTTGGGATTTAGTAGGTGTGGAACATAACAGTAAGGAGGAATGTCAGAACCGAGGGACCAAGCCCACTTGTGGATGGCAGTGAGACAGCAGGCATCGAGTGATGTGCAGAACTGGAGAAGAGCAAGGGATTCACTCATTCATCCATTCACTCATTCATTCGCTCATTCATCCATTGAACAAATGTCCACTAAACCCTCCTGTATATATGCACTGGTTGGGACCCAGAAAGGCAGAGAAGGGAGCTGGGTGCAGTCTGGCAAAAGAGACAGACGTGTAATAATGACAAACAGTGCCATTTGTGCTCTGGCAGAGGCATGCACTATTGGCTTTTGGAAAAGGAGGGAAGCTTACCTGCTAGTCTGGGCATGGGGATGATGTTAAAGAAGGTTTCCCAGACCACGTCATCACTGAACTAAAGGCATTAGCCAGCTTTCCAGGCAGGGAAAGGCAAGGGTGAAGCAGAGGTGTGAGAGTTCTTGGAGATTCAGGGAAACCAGGATATGAGCATGGCTGGATCTTAGAGACTAAGTGGGGGGAGATGGTATAAAGGTGCAGAGGTCCTTAGAGGCCAGAGCATGGAGGACGTTGGATATAAGGCTAATGAGCTTGTAACATAAACTTGAATAAATGAGGAGATATTGATGGATTTTTAGGGGGAGAAAGACATGACTCTTGTTTTAGAACTGGTGACTTGTGTTGGAAAATGAATGGGTTTGGGAGGAACAGTAGAGGTAGAAGAAGACTGAGACGTGAGGAAGCTCTTGCTAAGTGTCAGTGAGTATGAGGACGAACTGACTTTTGGAAAATGGCAGGGCCTGGACCGGTGGTTCTCCCTTAGCATGTAGGAATTCACTTGGACAAATTAAAAATAATTCATGTACAGGCCTCATTCCAGAATAATTTATTCAGAATATCTTGGAAGGGCTTGACTAACATGTGGTCAGGAGAGAAGATCACAGGGTTAGAGAGACAGGAAAGAGGTAATACCTTTCGACCGCCAGAGTCTGAGAGGACACAGGGGAGAAGAGACCCAGGTGTCACACAGACAAAGCTGGAAGGTCAAGGGGTTCCATTGGTCCCAGTCAGGAGTCTTCATTGCAAACTTCCGTTTGGGCATTGCATTAGTGTGCTAAGGTCACCATAAGAAAGTACCCCAGACATGGTGGCTTAAATAACAGGCATTTATTTACTCTCAATTCTGGAGGCTGAAAGTCCAAAATCAAGGTATCAGCAGGGTTAGTTTCCTCTGAGGCTTCTCTCCTTAGTTTGTAGATGTCACCCTTTCCCTGCATCTTTACATGGTCTTTCCTCTGTGTGTCTGTGTCCTGATCTCCTGCTCTCATAATACCAGTCATAATGGATTAGGGCCCACTCCTGCTGTAATAATAGCAGACAGAGGAGCACCATGGTTATAGCTGGATCAGAGGAAGACACATTGGCCAGGAGACCATTGCAGTAATACAGGAGAGAGATGGTGAGAGGGTCCACAATTAAACAACAGGAGCATGGCTGAAAAGGTGGGAGCAATATAAGGAGTGCTAAAAAGGTGGAATCAACACAGGTTAGTCACCTGCTGCTCTTGAGGATGAGGAAGAGTAAAGTCAAGAGGGGGTAATTTTAGGATTAGGCTCAAGATAACTGTGGATTGTGCTGCAATTTGCCAGTGAAAGAAGGTTGAAGATGCACAGGTTGTTTTGGGGGAAGATAATGAGGTTCTGCTTTTGGCCACCAGCAGCACGGGTGTCACCTGGGAGCTTGCTAGAAATGCAGAAAACTGGCCCAATCCCAGGCCTACTGAACTGAAACTTGCATTTTACCAAGATCCCCAGGTGGTTTCGAGCACATTCCAGTTGAGAAGCACGGTCCTCAAGCAGTCCTGTCTGTGCCTGGGCGCACACTGGAACGGGCTGGGGTCTTCCCAAAGCACTCCTGGCCGTGGTGGCTGCAGCCATAAAAAGCAGACACCACTGCCGTGGTGATGGTCTCCACAGTGACCCTGCTGTTACCATTGCGCGCGTGTAGATATACTGCTGCCAGGTGCGGAACACTGTGGGGGTGCCAGGCCCTCATCTGCCAGTGGAAGCCCAGTGCCCTCCTGAAGGAGCCTGCAACCAAGGTAAGTGCCCTTGACCAGAATCGAATTCGGGACCCTTCAGTCTGCAGGCTGATGCTCAATCCACTGTGCCAAACCGGTGAGTATCTTTTGGATACTCTCATTTTTTTCTAAGTAGACTTTTTTTTTTTTTTTGAAAGTTTTAAATTTGCAGAGAAATGGAAAGATGGTACAGAGAGTTCCCATATACACAGCACTCAAGTCTCCCTATAATTAACATCTTACATTAGTGTGGTGCATTGCTATCATTAGCGAGCTATAATTAATACATTATTAAAATCCTTGCTTTATTCACATGTCCTTAATTTTTATCTAATACCCTTTTCTGTTCCAGGATCCCACCCATGATACATTACACTTAGTTGCCATGTTTCCTGAGACACCTCTTGGCTGTGACACTTAAGGTTCTCTTTTATAACAATTATTTTTTAATATTTATTATTGTGATCATGAAATAGAATCATAGATTGTATGTACACACATAGTTTAAACATCAGTATAAAAACCTAATTAGCCCTAGCCAGTCTGTCTCAGAGGATAGAGCATCAGCCTGCAGACTGAAAGGTCCCAGGTTCGATTCTGGTCAAGGGCATGTACCTTGGTTGCGGGCACATCCCCAGTAAAGGGGTGTGCAGGAGGCAGCTGATTGATGTTTCTCTCTCGTCGACATTTCTAACTCTCTATCCCTCTCCCTTCCACTCTGTTAAAAAAAAAATCAATAAAATATATATTTAAAAAAGACCTAATTATAATGAAGGAGTTAAAGTAAAACAACAATAGTTAATATGTATTTGCTTTTATAAATGCTCAGTCCGAACTGCAGCGGAAGTCTTAAAGAAGTATAGTTGACCCATGAACAACATAGATTTGAACAATGAGGGTCCACTTACATGCAGAACTTTTCAGTAAATATGGTAAATGTATTTCCCTTATGATTTTCTTAACATTTTCTATCCCCTAGCTTACTTTATTGTAAGAATACATATAAACTATAATACATATGACAGATTAAAGTCTGTGTTAAACAACTACCTATGTGATCAGTAAGGCTTCCCGTCAACAGTAGGTTATTAGTAGTTAAGTTTTGAGAAAGTCAAAAATTGTATGTGGTTTTTCTATTGCACAAGTCAGGGCCCCTAACTACAATTGATTATAGTTGTTCAAGGGTAAACTATAATCAGGTATTTGCTTCTACAGTACTTAGAATCTAAGAGCAGTAGGGCAAGACTGGAATATTTTTGACACTTCGTAATGTTTGGCATTTTGAAATAAGAGCTTGTGAAAAGTAATATTAACAAAGCCACTTGAAAATGGAGTTGGAGCTGCCACCTCAGAGGAACTTCCTGGTACTTCTTAACCCTTTAACCTTAGGAAATTAAAACCAGGCCAATAACTAGACTGAGCCTAAAGCAGCTCTGGATTCCAAATAATTGTTTGCTGTGACTCCCGGATTGGAAACTAGAGATATTTTTAAGAATTAGCATCACCTTGTTAGCTTATCTACAGCCATGGAATTTCCTTCCTTCGATTCCTGTGATCATTCCACTTCCCTTTCTCATCACCACCTCTTGTCCTCACCTCCTCATCCGAGCACTAGCTGGGTTTCTGCCTGCATCAGTGCTTTCAGAATAGCTATTCCTTTGGGTCTCAAGCAAATGTGGGTTGTCTCTCCTTTTGGCCTTTTATTTTTAGCTACAAGCTCAATAAAAATCTTCACATATACACACTAAATGACAGGCCTGTGTCAGTTACACAGTTGACAGGTGCAGACGTGTTGGTGCTGACTCAGCTGCCATGAGTGGAACTGCTTCAGTGTCCCGATTTCCCAAAATGGTGAACAGCTTAAAATATTTCCTACACTCACACCGTAAAGTCACAGAGGGATACATTCTGAGAAATGCGTCATTAGGAGATTCCATCGTTGTGTGAACATCATAGAGTGCACTTAAACCTATGTGGTATAGCCTACTACAGCCCTAGACTTACCTGGGATTTTGCTCTTGTGATTGAAAACAGGGTTCTACAGAAAGTAACCTCACAGAGTGATCTGATCATAAATCCCTAAATGGGCAGGCCCAGGTGAGTGGTCACACTCCAGGCCTGTAACTTCTGAAGCAAAAGGTTTATCTTTGCCTTAAGCAAGCCCTGTCCATTGTTCTTGTGCATCTAAGTTAATGTACCTTTGAAATAAGCATAACTCCCTTCAAGAGAGCATCTTGTTAACTACCCTGAATTTAATCCCCAGTTGCTTTCTCCCATCTCCATAAAATCTTCCTTATATTCCCTCCTTCATTTCTAGTGCATAAAAGAAACTGCAAATTTGCCATTCTCAGGATCATTTGAGATCAGTATATGCCATTAGTTTGGCTCAAATAAAAATTTGTAACAATTCTTTACAGGGTTGGATGTTCCTTCATCAACATTCTGTAGTGGAGGAAACATAATTTTTCCTATAAACTTATGGGATTTTGGCTGAGACATCCCTGTAATAAGGACAGATTAATAGGAGAAAAACACAAAAGTTTAATAACACATATATCTCCTGTACACCTGGGAGAGCTCTGGGATCAGCGAGTAACTTGCCAAAATGAGTGAAGTCACAATCTCCAGCTGAAGACAAAAGAAGATTTTGGGGGAGTCAGCTATGGAGAGAACCAGGAAAAGCACAGGAAACAAAGGTGAGACTGTTAAACAAGGGTAAGGCTGCAGATTTACATCATGGCCTTTTGCATTGAGTTTCTAGGGTAGGGTCATTCCCCTCTTGCTGGTACAGGATGATTTACCTTGAAGGTTTAGTTACACATGTAAACATCTTTACACAGGGTAACTTTCACTTGGTTTATAGAGCTTCTTTGATGTGTTTCTTAAAGTCAACCAGCCTGAAATAAACCTTTTGGGGTGACAAATTCTGCTCCCCTACATCCCCTAGGCTAAAAACCTGTACAGGATGTCACTGTACAGAATCTTGTGGGCAATTGGCTATATTTGGTAAAAATGAGAGAGATTTTAGAGGAAGATTGTGTGTCAGTAATACCCCTTTGTGGATATTAGATTCCAGTACTGTTCATTGTCTTTTGAGGTTTTGTTCCTACCTGTGAGCTGGCACCCATCATAGGATCCTGAATTCTTCCAGTTTCCTCCAGCATCTGGCTCTGATTCTGCAAACAAATGCTTTTCGTCTCTCTCCCATCCTTTGACTTGAAATCATTGAGAATTAGAACCGTCCTTCCCCAAAAGTCCTGCAAGCTAAAGTGCGACAACCTGACAGAAACTTCAGAGAAGTGGCCACAACAGCTCATGTGTGGACCATCTTGTTGCCGGTTGCAGAAAAATCAGCAGTGACATTCAAACTGCAGACCAGAATTATCAGACTGTCCCTGTGCCTTCACTCATCTGAAGATACTTTGAGCCAGACACCTAGAAGTCTACTGGCTGCCTTCAAAACTCAGAGACTGGGATCAAGTCTGCTTCAATCGTTTCCAGCGTATAAGACGACTTTTGAACCGGAAAAAAGTCAATCGAAAATCGGGGGCAAAAGACCAAAATTGCACAAAAATCACCTGCAGATCTTGACGGCAAAGTAAGTCTTTTCTTTGAAGTGGGGGGTAGTCTTATACAGCGAATATAGGCCTAAACCTATGTTTTAACTGTAAAATTAGGGGGTCGTCTTATACACCAGAAAATACGGTAACTGTTGTTTCTCTTTTGTTTCCATAGAGATGCCTCTTATTAAACACCACTACAGACCATAGACCCAACTGCGGGAGCCATCTGCAGCTTCACCTCCTGAATGAGAGACATCTGTTTACTGAACTGACCTATACTCAAGACTGAGACTGCGCTCTGAAACTAGTGTGTCATAATAATGTCTTTATGGGTCCTTCTCAATGCTTTAACCTCGAAGTGGCACATGTGAAAAGCATTTCTCTAGCCTATATCCCCCCTTCGAGGGGCATGATGGACCCAAAGAAGGCGTTGTCACCTTGGCATCGATGCACGTTAAAATTATTTTGTTTGATTTATGTTGTTTTCTGAGAGACAAATCTTGGTAAAAAAGGACGAAATAAAGAGTAGAGTGAAGAAATAAAGTGGAGTCACTATAGTTTAGCTGTAAATTACTAAAATTAAGTAGGTTGAGGCATGAGGAAATGGTTCTATTTTTGTTTTGCCTAGTAGTTGGGACTTTAAACTTTTGAATTTTCAGTCCTGGATACATACCTGACGCCCATCTCCTAAGACCACCTGGCACCCATCATTCAGACTGCCTGGATTCCAGTGAGACCTTTTCTGAACCACACTTAAGGCTAAGAATGCAGGACCGGTTATTCTCAAGAATGTAGTTTTTACTCTGAGAATCCCAACCTTTCTTTTTCAGAAGACTTCTGCTATGTTTCCAGTTTGAAAACCCCGAGACTCTAGTGAATTTTTATCATTCATTTCCAGCAAAGCCTGCGGACTCTTTTTTTTTTTTTTTTTTTTTTGCATTTGTTTCACAACATTGTGTATTTAAATGGTGCAAAAATATTTTGTGCTTATATGTAAAACAGAATTAAAGTGCTAATGTAATTAGAAGCACATTTTAAATGATCCAAGTGTCCAGCCTGACATATGAAAGCCATGTGGGGCACAAGCAATCATTATGCTGCGAATTCCTGTGCATGGGGGGGGGGGGGGTGCGGGGGAGGGGGAATTCATCCCTGTCCACTCTCAACTGAATGCCAGTGCCCCGCTCTCCTTCCTCCCATCATTGTGGTAACCAATTAAAGCAACTACAAATTTTCAAAATGCCCTCTAGGGGGCAGTACCGGTGTGGGCTGCGGTGCTAGATGAGCTTAACAGACTTGCCTTGGTTTCTTCTTTTGTAAAACGAAGATAGTAGTAGCTGAGTGAGGGAGACAATGTACGCAAAACACTTAGCAAGACGCGTGGCACGCATTGTGTCCTCCGAGAATGTAAGCTAATATCACCTCCCAGTGAGTCAGCGGAGACTGTTTGGGGGAACATTGTGTCCTTGGCGTCCAGGTAGATGTGGGTGAGTGCAGATGGGATTAGGCAAGGAGCAGCAATCGCTGCCTGACACCTGAAACAGGCCGTGAATAATTAAACATTTACCATTCACAAAAAGGAGCTCCCAGGGAGAGCTGGCGTCAGAGAAATCTTTCTGGAGGAGACAAGAATTGAACCGGGGCATCTGGAACTTGAGAAAATAGTTTTATCCCAGGAATAATAAATAACTCCTAGATTCTTACTTCTCAAAGTGTGGCCTTCAGAACACAGTGTCAGCAGCCCTGGAGGTTTGTTAGAACTCTCAGTCTCCAACCTAGATCTGCTGAGTTAGAATCTGCATTTTAACGAGAACCCTGGGTGTTCATTTGCACACTCACATCTGGAAAGAACGAAGGTACTTGTGCCTTTGAGAGAACACAGACAGACCTTGGTGTGTGTGTGTGTGTGTGTGTGTGTGTGTGTGTGTGTGTGAGATTTCAATGAAGATTTTCATCCAGATTTCAGATCTTTTTAATCAGAATCTCAAAGCACCGAGGAGTCAGTATTTAAACAAACAAACAAACAAACAAACAAAGGCTTCCCAGATGATTTTAGAAAGGGGAGTGAGCTTATAAAATACTGAAGCCCAGGTCCCAGATCAGACCAATTCCATCACCGATGCTGTGGGATCTCCAGCCGCAGGAGAGCCCTGGGCATTTTGGTTCTTAAACTCCCCAGGTGATTCAAATGTTTGAGAGCCTTGAAAGAGGGAAAGAAGTCTGTGTGGGATAGAGCAAGGAGGTGGGGTGTGTGTGTACAAACACCTGAAGGTTTGTCTACCTTCAAGGACAGAACAAAGATTGGGAGGTAGGTAGAATTTTTCACTTTTTAAATTCAAGTAATCATAGCATTAAAAACATTTTTCCTTCTTTCTTACTCTCCTCCCGCCCACCTTCTTTTCCTAGAAGAAGGGGCCTATGAAATGACTCAGTCCAACTCTTTCAGTTTGTAGCGATGAAATTAGTGATCAAATAGGTAAAGTGAATTGGCGAAGGTCAACTCAAATCTTCTAATTCCTACCCAGGAATCTAACATGAAATGAAATCCTTTTCCCTTTTCTAGTGAAGTCCCCACCGCACCGCAAAGGCAGTTAAATCCTACTGCGATTTCCACCGCAGGCAAAAGAATCCCATAGTGCCTACCCCCCAAAGTAGGCAGGCATTAAATAAGGAATTGGCATTTTATAGCGCATTTAATTTAAAGGCGAAATCTAAAATTTAAATTTCTGTTTAAAAATGAAATCTAATTTGGATGTTGATCCTATTGAATTCCAGATAAATCTGACAAATGGCCTGTCCGCCTCTGAACCTCTGGGGCTGATAGCGGGCGTGGGACCCCGCCTGGTGTAGACCGGGTCGTGGTCATCCTTCGCTGCGGGGACCAGCCGCAGGGCGCGCGGGTCTGAGCTCCGCGCGGTCAGTCCTGAAGGGCCGGCGAGACTTGAACACTCAGAGGGAAAACAGCCAGCGTGGGGGGGGGGGGGGGGGGGGAGGAAGGCGGATAAAGGGGAATGCCTGGGACAAAGGCCAAGGATAGTCTCCGTGGGGATCCTGGGGACCCAAACATTTTCCAGAGCGCCCAGCGATCCAAGGCTACCCGGCCCCCTTACGTTGGTGCTGAAGGGAGGAGCCGGGAGGGCAATCGGAGCCTCTAGGGAAGCCGGGCCGAGGGCTCGGGAGCAGGTGCAGCGGGTTTTCCGGGATGGGCGGGAGGAGGGCCGCCCAGGAGGAGGCTCAGCGCTGCCCTGAAGCCGGAGCGGCTCAGAGGGGAGAGATGCCACGTTAGGGCGCGGCTGGCTCCCCGGACGGCAGGGGAAACCGCGCCGGGGTTCCCCTCTGGGCACGCGGCTCGAGGGCCAGGGCGCCCGTCACCCCCTCACTAGGCCCGCCCGGCCGGTGCGCCCAGAATTTCCTGGGGCGACTGGCCCGCCGAATTCCTCCGTCCGCACGGTCTCGGCGCGCGGGTCCGGCCCGGGGCCGCGGGGCGGGTCCCGGCTCTGCACCTGCCCCCGGGGGCGGAGCGCGGCTCCACTCCGCGGCCCGGCCACGCGCGCGGCTCCCGCACCCGCCCTGCCGCCGGCGCACCTCCACCACCACGCCGCCTCCCGCCTCCCTCCCTCCCTCCCGGCGCTGTCCGTCCGTCCGTCCGTTCCCCCCCCCCCCCCGCCGGCTCACAGCCTCCAAGCCCCGCACTTCGAACTAGAACCTCCGCTGCTGTCATCGCCGCCGCTGGGACTCGCAGCCCCGCGCCATGGAGACGGCAGCGGGCGGCGAGCGCCGCAGCCCCCCGGGTCCCGTCGCCCCGCCGCGCACCCGGGGCCACGCGCCCTTGGCCGCCGCCCCCGGCCCGCGGAGCCCCCCGGCGCGCGAGCCGCCGCAGCCCGAGGAGGGGCAGCAGCTGCGGATCAGCCAGAGCGGCCAGCTCAGCGACGGGCTGGAGGACCGAGGTGAGCGCGCCGCCGGCCCCTGTCCCTGTCCCCAGCCCGGCCGGCGCGGCGAGGAACCCGCAACTCCCCGCTCCCGCTCCGGCTCCCGGGTTGGGCTGGGCGCGGAGCAGGGACCTCCCCGGGAAGCAGCGGGGATCGGAGAACGGCGGCCCCACCTCCCGCGGGCGGTGCCGCCTCAGAGCCCGAGGACCGGCTGCCTCCAGGGGAACCCGGGAGAGCCCGCGCCCTCCTCTCCGCCAGCCGCAGCCCCCGCCCCGCCGGCGCCCCCGGGGAAAGTTTGCGGGAGGCGGTGTTTGCTTTCGGAGCTGAGCCTCCCCGGGGACTGCGGCGCCCTCCCAGCTGGAGGCACCCGCACTCCGGGCGTCCTCCGTCCCAGCCCCGGACCCCACCGGCTCCGGGAAACTTTCCTCTGCGGGCTTGTCCTGGAGAGTCCCTTCGCAGCGGCCGGGCCAATCACCCGATCTTCATTTACAGGGACCCCGTTACCGTGGGGTGTCCGGTGGTGAGGACAGAGGACTGTGGCACCGGGCTTGGGCTGCCTCACCTGGGTAATGCACCGAAACCTGGTGGTTCCCCAGAGCGCATGGCCCCACCTCCTTCCGAATCTCTCCCAAGGCACTGGCCCCGGCCTCCCCAAGGCCCCTTTCCTGGGGGACCAAACCCCATCTTCCCGCAGACTGGGACAGCCGAAGCCCCTTTGAGTTGCCCGCATGAAACGAGAGACTCTCCCCGGTGCATTCCCGCTTCCTTCTCCTCCTCCATCCCTCTCTCCCTCCCTCGTTTCCTTTCCGCTGGAAGAAGCCCTGTTCTTGGCTACGACTGTATTTTTTCTGCTTGCTACCGAATCCAAGTCCAAATGGACCCCCTCAAAAAGATGCAGTGGTTCTGGGAAAACCGGCCGGTAGCGGCCGAAGCGCGATTCCAGCCGCCAGGCCCTTCACGGGGAGCCGGCTCCCCGCCACTTCCACCCGCTTTCTTGGACGCCTGATTTTTGTTGGCGGTGGCGGATTTTTATATTTCAGTCTTAGCAGGTTTCTGTCCTATTCTTAGTATCTCCTGCACATTTTTTAAATTCCAGTTTAGTGTGCAGATGCACGATCTCTTCCCTGTTAGAAATGTTAAACCATAAGCCGGTGAAACAGAATGACATGGGAATGGCAGTCCCTGAGCACAGGCTGACCAGGCCGGGAGCGCAGTGAGAACGGGCCGCTCTGCTTGCAGGGAGCTGGGCACCCCTGTTGCAGTTTCTCGTGGGGATTCTCACACGACTGGCTGTTATTTTAGATTTGGTGATGGGTGACATCACAGGCACCCAGCACCCAGCAGGACCTGCCAGTTTTGGTATAGGTGGTGTTAATTACCTTTCCACCCGCTGCAACTAACCTGGTGGTATTTACAAACTTGGTAGTGAAGGACAGCTCTGAGCTGAGTTTATTTTTGTAGCATTGCAGGTCATCTGCAAGAGCCGGCTGACCTTCTCCCCGCCCCACAAAATGATGGGAAGGGAAAGAAGTGCTAGGATGAGTTGATACTTAGCATTGTTTGGTAGTTCATGCTCCAGGGTAAAAAGCCCCTCTGAATTTGTTCTTAAGGTTATTTTTAACTGGCCTGCTGAATGTCACTTTTCATTATGGTATAGCGTGAAAGCATTGCCTGTTCACAAACTGTCACTCTGTGAAAGCTTTGCACACCACACACAGCTTCTCTGTTAGAACGGACCCTGTCTCCCAAAGACCTAGTGCTTCGTGGCACCGAACGCTGAAGTGTGGCATTCTTTTGTTTAACCTACGCCTGACGGCAAAGAGTTAACGATGAGTGAGTCATCTTGATTCAGTAAATCAGAAGGTTACCCAAGCAGGTTTACAATATTTTGTGTTTGTGTTATTTTTCCTTATGGGGCCCCATCTTTCCAATATTGATTTTTGCATCCCTTGGGAACGGTGCGGTTGTTGCTGCCTTCTTCCTGATGGTGAGAGGATTTGGGGAGAAAGGAGCCTTAGCAATCACCTGCCGTGCATCTCTCCATCATGCCTGGCTTGCATGCTTCCAGGCCCACGTAAGGCATGTGCAGGCTGGGTACCCTGGATGTGTACCCACGCTTGGCTTTCTCTCTTGTCCTAGCTTTCGTCTGAACTATCGGGGCCCTGTGGCGGGCTGCTTCTAACTCAGATCAGAGGCTTGCTTTCTAAGCTAGTGCTTTGGGAATTTGGAGGCATTTTCCCCTAGTGACGTGGGCTGGTTCTGAAAACCTAGCTAGCTCCCAGTGTCAGTAACTGCAGTGCCATTTGACCGAATCTTGTAGTTCAAGGAGCAAGAGCTCTGGTCTGAGACCTGTGGGGACCAAATACACAAAATACAGGCCGCATTTGGCTTAGTGTTTTCACTCTCTCCCTCTTAATATCCCACTCTTCTCTCCACAAGTGTTTTCCCATGGTTCTGCTCCCAGCCTTAGGGCCCAGCCTTGCTTCAACATTTCCCACTACCTTCCCAGCTAAAGAATTCCCTTCCCCTTTAGCGAACCCAAGCATGACTAACTCTTTAGGAGAAAGCAACTGGAATTAATTCATACTAGCATGGAAGTACTGATAGCTTTAACCTCCCCGCATATATCTGTATTCCCCTCCCCCCCTTAAATAATAATACAGACCTTCATTAATACAACCTTATGCTTACTATTGCCTGGCCCAGATTGCAAATATGTGAAATTGGAGTGAGATTAGAAATTGGACTGCGGAGACCAGCTACCCGAGGCCTAGGCCGTGCTGCCTTTTTCTACTTTGGGAGCACAGACCTCTGAAAACAAATTCTCATCACATCTCTGTGGCTTTCAAGTGTGCATGCAGCCCACATGGGAGCAGAAACAGAGGCACCCGTGTGCAGGCCATTCTTGAGCTGGGTCTTTGTAGGTAATCATACCCCATTTCCCTTTGAGGAGTAGAATGTTTTCCATTCTTGGTACTGGCTATATTTTTAGAGAGAAAACTAGCAGGAAATAACCAAGGTTGGATAGAAGTGGGAAAGTTCCTCCCTACAGGGACAGTCTTCCCAGTGCATTTATTGCAGTTTTTAATTTAAAAAAATCTCATGGGAGAGGTACACACAGGATCAGATCAAGGGAAGAACCACTGTCCTACTCAGCAGGGCAAGCTAGCCTATGTGGACGGTGATCCCAAACCCCGTCATGGCCATGCTGGCCCCCTGATGCGTGAGGCATGTAGATTGGTCTCCATGGTCAATCATATTGTTGGGAACTGCTGACTTTGGGAGAAAAAATGCCACATGGCAGGATAGAAAACACCGATCATTACGTTTCTCTTAGAACATTAATCTACTTCTAAAAGGAACCTTGCTTTTTACCCCCAGTAGATAACCTCCTTGAGATGGTTGCTGTCAAAATACCCAGCAAATTAACTGCTTATTTGAGTCATTACTTAAATATTACAGCTCCCCTTCTGAAAATCAATTTGCCAAGATGAAAGGAAGATTTTGATATCATTTGGGGAAAGGGAAATAAATTACTGGGAGTGCTCTTTTTAGGTTGTGGCTCTAACGGGACACAGGGTGATTGCAGCTGACGATGAGAATGGGGTGTTTTCGGCAGCCCAAGAAGATGCAGACAAAGGGGCAGAGGGAAGTAGACAAAGGGATTTTACTTCGAAACCCCTTGTTCCGAGGGTAGAATTTCCTAAGAGAGATTTTTCTGTTTTCCATCCAAGTGCGTTCATTTGTGAAGGAAGGTTTGGGGAGAGACTGTGAGGTGATGGAGGTTGTGTTTAAATCTACTGTTAGCAATCTTATTTATCTTTTGATCCGATGTAAGCCTACAGGCTTCAATTACTTCAGAATCTCTGAGTTATAAATGGGGCTCACCGAGCAGCCTTTCGATATTTCCTCTTGTTTTGTTCAGGACATGTTCAGGGTGCTTGCATCTGGGAAGGAAATGGAACTGAGACATTTTAACAGGGTCCTCGCTATAATTTTTAACAGGAGACAGGTTTTTTGTTTTGTGTTTGTTTTTTTTGACAACTAGAGGCTTAGTGTGGTACCCATTCGGTCTAATAAGATGGTGCCTTTTACAGGATGCAAAGGTGTGACATATCGCACACTGTGCATTATTTTACAAACAGTGTCTGAGCTTTGACGATCAATTTCTTAATCTTTTGGAGCTTGGTGCTGAGGCTGCCCTGCCTGTGAGGGCTATGGGAACAGCTTTCTAGCCAGAGATGGTGTCATAGCTGCTTTTATGTAGAATGCTTGACTGAGAATTTGGTTTTCTTTGTTACCAAGATGGGCCATGTATGATCTGTTTTCAAAGGAGAAGAAAAATATAAATTGGGATCACACTGAAGGTGTTTCGGTCTCCCACCCAAGGCGGTTAGTTGATGCTCGGGCATCGCCTGGGAGCCATGACTTGCTGTTGTCAAGGACTCTCAATGTTGAAAGTCTAGGAGACAGAAATCAAACCTTTCTCACACATGGCCCGTCTGGAAAGCTACCTCCAGTTATAACAGATTTACTCCACTTTAATATTCTAAGAATTTTTCGACATATGGTTGGTACAAAGGGATAGATACTATAAAGCAGGAAGGAGAGAAGATAAATGGCATATGATTTAGGTCTGGTGGCTCTTGGTGGTGGCGGTGAAAGAGAAATGTGAACCGTCACTGAGGGAGCAATGTGAGCACCTGTATCCCATGACTTACTGCTTCGGCAAAACCCAGCGAGCCAGTGGGACGGTGCAGGCGGATCAATGCAAATCAGTGCCCACAGCTGGGGAGCCTGAACGGCTAACTAAATGTGGGCTATTGGTGCTTTTCTACTGAAAGGGAGCCATTAGAGGGAGCAGCACCTGTGTGAGCCATGCTAGTTAACCCAAGGGTGGTGGTGGTGGTGGTGCTGATGGCTGGTTCATCAGCAGGTCAGAGCGTGGTGGGGTCTGCAGGGCCTTGGTAAAGAAGACAGCTGCTGTTCCTCTGCAGGAACACAGGCCAGGCACTGCCAGAGCCTCTGGCCTTCTCAAGAGGTGCCCGAAAGCCCGGCTTCCAGGTGAACTCTCCTATTTGTAGAACCACGTCGTGGCCTCAGGGCCGTCAGTTTGGAGCTTGGTGAGGAGACTGCCCTTTGCCATGAGAGCTATGTGATCAGCTGTCTAGTCAGAGAGGGTGTCATAAGCTCCTTTACTGTTGAATGCTTGACTGAGAATTTTTTTTTTTTTTTTTCAACCAAGACAAGACAGTGTAGAAGAAAGTGTAGCTTTGGCTGTGGGTTTCTTAATAAGGAAACATCTAACTTCCATTTCACCTTCTTTCTGTCAGGCTTGCTAGAAAGTAGCACCCGACTGAAACCTCACGAAGCCCAGGACTACAGGAAGAAGGCCTTGTGGGTCTCCTGGTTCTCCATCGTCGTGACTCTGGCCCTGGCCGTGGCTGCCTTCAGTGAGTAGCGGGAGCCTTGCCCATCAGTGATGTGCCCAGGGCTGCCTGTTTCATTCTCTGACTCCTGTGGGGTGCGCTTTTGCTTAGTTGACTGTTATTGATGAGTATTTTTGGGGGTGGTTGGATAGTCAGGGTGCTTATAAATTAGTAAAATGGCCTCTCTCCTCTGAAGAGGGAAGAGTGGTAAGAGGAAGAAATGGAGGCTTGCTCTCTTCCTTGTAGGTTTGTGGAAATTGATTCCAGCTGCCAGCCGGACAGGGAGCTATTCTCCCGGTAGCTGCCTGCAGCGTGGGCTGACGTGACAAGTGTGTTCCGTGAGATTCATATTTTGAGCCTAATGCAATCCGATGAGTGCAAATTGTAATACATCCTTCCCTTTCTCCCCAGTTATATCTGCGTAAGGTTTGGGGTAAAATTAATCACATATTTTTATGAAAGAAAAAACGAGAGGGTCATCTTTCAAGTTTTCAGTGGCCACAAAAACAAACAAACAAACAAAAAAACATTGATTACAATCAAGAAAAATGGAGACAATTGCACATTTCCCACATCTGGATCGTCCTGTCTGGCAGGTTAGGAAGCCTCTGACATACTTCTCAGCTGATGATTGCAGCCTATGGAAATGTGTTCGAGCTACTTAATCTTATTGATCGGGCCACGGTTCACAAGTCTTAGCTATGACATTCAGCTTCAGCTCACCCCTGGTAGAAACCAGTGCATTTTTAATGCTGAGGGTAGGGAGAAGGAATGTATTTTGTGATTAGTTCATTGCCTTAATAGAAAGATCTATATTCTGAGTGATAAGTATACAAAGTGAATCATGTGACAACCCTCAGAGTAGGAGAGAAAAGGACTGCGTCCCCTGGAAGATAGGGTTCTGTGTTGTTTAAAATCCTATTTTACACAGACCTGCTGCTGGAAGTTGGTGTTGGCTCCCTAGAGGGCATATTAGAATTTGACCATATGCTCCCGGCAAAACTAGACATATATTACTTGAAGCAATTTATATCGGAAACATTGTAGATGCCATATTCTGGCTCTCAGTAAAAGCCAAACATTTAGAAGCAGTGGGTATATGCATTTCAGGGCATAAACATTTAGCTGTGAGCCAGAAATCTAATCAAGAGGAATTATAATTCCTGAAAATAGCTGCTTCTTCCTCTCCTCCTTTTCTTCTGCTGAAACAAGAATAACAAGCCCGACTGAGGTCCCCAGAGGATAATTTGGTTGTGGTGGCTGTTGGCAGGCTCCATCAGACACTGTCATTTACATATGTAAGGAAGAGGGGCGGAATGAAGGGAGGTGGTTTGCAAACAGAATAACAGTCACTCAGCTGTGTCCCTGTGCCTAATAGAGCTGTTACCATTTATCCTGTGGGTGTTTGAATGGGGACCTGAATGTGAAGAAATGCTGCATAAGTCCTTCCTTTGGGAAAATAGTACTACATTTGATGTACTTAATCTCATAATAGGGAAAAATTATGAGGAAATGTTGGTTTCACATGTTATGGGTTATCTCGAAAATTTTTTTCTATTTCCTTTAATTAGGAAAAGATTATTGCATAATACATATGGAATTAGAATGTTGTTTTGTAAAAGGTTTTTATTTTTTCTTTTAAAAATGATTTTACCTCTTTATTGTAGCAAGTATTGTTGACAAGAATGTCCAACCTAAGAAAAAGTCTTATAAGAGTTATTTTAGCCAGTCTGAAAACAATTGCTAGGAAGCAAAATCTCAAGGGATTGAGAAAATGCCTTGAAGAATGGCAATTTTAGAGCTTATTTTTAACTAGAGACATGGTGCACATATTCATGCATCAGTGGGGTCCTTTGGCTGGCCTGCAGGATGGGGCCAAAACGAGCTCTCTGACATCTCCTGAGGGGTCCTGGATTGTGAGAGGGCACAGGCCAGGCCGAGGGACCCCACTGGTGCACAACTGGGACTGGGGAGGGATGCAGGAAGTTGGCCAGCCAGGGAAGGACTGCAGGAAGGCTCCAGGGCATGTCCTGCAGGACTCATTCAGTCCTGACCTGCCGGACCCCAGTAGCAAGCTAACCTACCAGTTGGACTGGAGTATCTGCCCCTTGGTGGTCAGTGCATGTCATAGTGATCGGTTGAGCCACATTAGCATGCCATTAGCATATTATGCTTTGATTGGATGAACGGCCAACCACACAACCAGACACTTAGCATATTAGGCTTTTATTATATAGGATATTAGAATCAAAGGAGGCAGGTAATGGTGGTGGGGGGAGGTAAATGAAATTCATTGGTGGTAGATTAGGGAGGTGGGGGGGGGGTTGCAAAGTATCTGAGATGAATAAAGAGTAACCCAAGAGACACACACATTGGTGGGTACAGAGTAGTTAACATAACATAGAGGTGGTATACGGGCAAAAATATAACAATGAGGGGTTCTATCCTCTCTGCTCTGGTGTTGTGGCTACCCCTGGGGGGAGAGGGGGGGGGGTCTGGAAAAAAAGGGATTACTCTGACATTTCAAAGATATGTTATCTTACATGCAAAAAAGACAATAGGCTCACTTAAGGTGAGGAAGCTACAGGCCTAGGGATTATTACTGCATTGACTAGCTTTTATTTAGGAATTTTTATGTTTGGACCATCCTGTGTGGTTACTTTTGGTCTCTGAGTTTGTAAGCCCTGCATGCAGGCCTTCCCTGAGCTTATTAGGTTTAGTATGTGCCCCCTTTTTTTGTCCATCCTATTTAAGTCAAATACTCTAACTTCTTGCCTCTAACATGTTGGCGTTGGCATATAATGTCAGGATCTTAGTTGTTTTCTATAGTACATTTGTTATCGTGATTAGTTAGATATTAATAGTAATAATAGGAGGAGAGCAAAGGGAGGCCAGACATTGTGAGCACAGTCACCTTGGCAGCTTCACCAGGCAGCGTAGAGTAAGGCAGCTTCCTTATTTTATCTATAGTTGTAGCTATGTTTTGTGTGTGTGTGTTTCATATTTAAAACCCTTAGGGTGGTCTCTGATTGTGTTGTTAGGGTTTCAGGTTTTATCCTTTAGTTTCCTAAATGTATGTATAATATCAAATATTTAAAATTCTTTCTAAAGCTTCTTTTACATGTTGACACACTTTTGTGCAATCCTTTCCATAGTTTCAAATAGAAAGAAAATCCATAGGATTAAGCATTGTAAGTAGACTTTTGAAGTTATGTTAAAATTACAATCTGTACGGAAATTTTATGTTTCAGAAATAGCAAGCGTATGCTTCAAAAAGTGTCAGAAGGAGCCCAAGTCTTATTCTTCAAGGAGGTGGTAGATGGAGAAACAGGATGAAATGAAATGGTCAGGCTAACTCAGTCCATATTTTCAAAGAGAATTGCTACAGAATCCCGACGTGCCCACGCTTGAGATGGCAGAGGAGTCTTTGGAGCGTGTGCCCATTTGGCAGGGCAGGTAATCATGGGAAAGAGACCATGTTTGTCACCATGACTTCTCGCCACTGCTGGGTGGTTTACCATCTCCTTGGGGGCTCGAAAAGCATGCAGTACCCAAGATGGTTCAATGAGTTAACTGAGATATATTTTCAAAACCCCTTTTGTAGGTGGAAGGAAAATAATTTAGAAAAAATTTCTCAGGAATAAACTTTAAAGGTTAGTTTAGGTACTGTTATCCAACCCCAGTTTGCGAGTCCATTTGCCTGTGTGCATTGGTCAAAAGATGATGAATGAGCAAATTTGAGTGGAGGAAGGACTTGATTAGGATTGGGAGCATGTATTTAAGTAGTTAAACTCAGTAATCTGGAGTTAGGCAAGTTTGTGCTCAAAAAGTCCTGGTTTCCGGATGGCCGGTAGCTAACAGGTTAAATAGGGCAAAATCATAGGGCACCGTGGATTGGGGGTCAGGGGACATGTTAGGAGCCGATTGGCTGAAGGTGAGGTGAGGGGAGTAAACAATTTCTTCAGGTTGTGAGGACAGCTCTGGGGTTGGTTTGGGGGAGAGGAAGCTGAGGGGGTTCTTTCACCTTAGGGCTCAGGAGCTGGCAGAGGCTCAAACCTGGGAACCATAAAACTAACTCTGCTCAGCTTTGTCTCAGGGGTTAGTGATTTTCAAAGGGAAAAGGCTAAATGTGCAGAAGAAAAAAGATTTTTAAAACTAAGGCTATAAATCATATCAAAATTATAAGTACCCATGGCTTTAATACCAGGCTTATGTCTGACTTATTTTATAAACCATTGAAATATTTCTGAGACAACTGGATCATCCTATGGCCATTGTCTTGGAGCTGTAACTGCTGGGATCAGTCAGAATTCCTGTCTTGATCTTCTCATTGGCCATTTCTCTTCAGTCATAGATATTCTGATTTGTAGCTGAGCATCTTCGGAAGAAATGCTGTTGTCTCTTGCATGTTTGGGGATGAGGATTATGGATATGTATAAGCTTTGGGATACCTCATTTTTTCAATTAGCTAGAAAGATTTCATATTTTAACAGAATGTCTACATTGCAAATAAAGACTGTTTCCCTTCACTTTGTGTAAGTTTCCAGGTAATCAGGTTTCTGTTCCTTCAAATTAGTAGCTTCTCAAAGACCTAATGATGAAACTAACTTGGGCCAGTATTACTGAGTTCTGTGCTAAGTCAGTTATATATGTAACTGTGGTTGACATTCATGTGTCAGGTGTAGTTTGAAACATTAGGTGAACTCTATCAAAATTTGTGACTTGGAAGTATTTTGTAAGGAATGTGTTCTTTGAAAGGAATGTGAACTATTTTTGAAATTACTTGGTGATATGGTGATTTTGGACCTCCCCAAATGCTGATATGAAACTAGATGGTAATACATATTGAATATTTCAGAGAGAGCCCTGGTTTGGTTTTAAAATTGCTTCTGTTTATAATGGGTAGGCAGCACAGAAAATGACAATGCTGTTATGAACAAACCTTTCAAAAATCTGATTTAATAATGAGGCTAGAAAGGGAACACAAATTGTTTCAAAACTCAGAATCTTGACATCACTAATGTCTTTGTTAGGATGACTTAGGAAAATGCATTCCGGCTCATTTTGAGGTTTGAGTGTGTGGCAGAGGAAAATTTTTCCTTTACCCTTCAAGGTTCTTCTGGCTGGTCTAATAACCCCCTGGCATAAGACAGATTATTAGCAGGAGAAAAAAAATGAAAATTTAATAACATGTATACCTCCTGTATACATGGGAGAGACGCAGCAAGCCTGAGTAACTTGGAAGCCATCACTTTTAATACCACCTTCAGCTAAAGACAAAAGATGTTGGGGATGGGGGAGCCAGTCATAGGAGGTTACCAGGAGAAGCACAGTAAACCAGGGTGAGACTAGCTTGGCTCTGTTAGGACATCACAGCTTCCCGAGTCTCATGCTTACAATGCGCTGCTGTTTGTAGCGGGAGTGGAAGCGGGAGTGCAGCTGCTTGTGTGTTTGCCTCCCTTCCCCTGCATTCTGCACCCAGCATTTAATTAAAAGTGTGGCGAGGCTGCATTAGCACAGGGATGTCCTTGTCACACAGCCAGGGCAGCGACTCCCGAGCTGGACAGTGGGCCTCAGCTGGACTCACCTCATGAGGCCTGGCGGGTTCTGGGATCAGCTAACGCCGTGTGGGAAATTTCTGAGGGTTTTCTGATTGCTGTATCTCTCTTTCCAATTGTATTTGTCAGCCAGGGGGACAGAGGGGTTTTCTGCGCTGCTTGTGTTCCAGCCTGTAATGGTTGGGCCCCTTGGGAACTGCCTCTGGAAGGTGGATTTCTAGTGCAGCTGCTCCCATCCAGGAGGTTATTTTCTGGGACCCTGTCCCGAGATAGGGGTATTGAGATTTGAAAGTAACAGATGAAGCCAGAGGGAGGGTCCTTTCCCCCCTTAAAGGGGCCTGCTTCTCACTTTTCATTGTCTTCCTTGCCTACGGGCCAGTCCTTTGTTCCAGCCTGTGACTTGTCCATCCAATTGTCAGTGAGTGCCTGAAGTCAGGGATGCAGCGTGCATTAGGAAGTGGAACAATCCATTTGCACCCTTAAAGAGCTCAGGTCTAGTGGAAAGGTGAACTCTAGAGATGTCGGAGCAAATGACAGGGCAGGGGGTAGGTAGATAACCTGATGGACCCTCCCCACAATTGGACACATAGGGGTGTGTATGAAAGGACATCACTGAATGGTTAGAGATAGGACACAGTACACGGTCACCAGTAGCTGCTGTCATTTCTACCTCCAAAGAATGAACTGAAAATCAGAGTTTTTAGATGAATGCATAAGCTTGAACTGCCCAGCGTGGGAGCATGGGGTGAGGGTTAGGGAGTGGGGGAAGAGGGGTTTGGTGTCAGTAGGAGGGGCCTGGGTTACGATGTCCACGCAGGGAAGGACGGGCTGCAGAAGTGTGCTCTGGCTGCTCATAACAAAGCACCACAGACCGGAGCTTAGACAACAGAAGTGAATTTCCAGGTTGGAGTCCAGGTCAAGGTGTCAGCAGAATTGGTTTCATTCTGAGGCCTCGCTCCTTGGCTTGTGGATGGCCATCTGCTCCGTGTCTTCACATGGTTTTCCTTCTGTGTGTCTGTATCCTAAACTCTTCTTATCATGACCTCTTTTAAATTACCTCTTTAGCCGAAACTGGTTTGGCTCAGTGGTAGAGCGTTGGTCTGCGGACTGAAAGGTCCCAGGTTTGATTCTGGTCAAGGCATGTACATTGGTTGCGGGCACATCCCCGGTAGGGAGTGTGCAAGAGGCAGCTGGTCAATGTTTCTCTCTCATCGACGTTTCTAGCTCTCTCTCTCCCTTCCTCTCTGTAAAAAGTCAATAAAATATATTTTTAAATTACCTCTTTAAAACCTCCATCTCCACATGCAGTCACATTCTGACAGACTGGAGTTAGGCCTTCATCATAGGCATTTTGTAGAGAACACCATTCATAACAATGCCTTGGCCAGTGCTAGGCAGGTGCAGGAGGCTGAGATCTCAGCATGAGGTAAATTCACTAGGGGACTTTACCATTAAACGATGGGTGAGCCAGAACAAACCCACCCACCGGACCAGGGGCAGAATGGGGAAGCTTGTCTGCCTCAGCAGAGGGCAGGGGAGTCTTCCACTAGAATTCACAACCATGAGACTGGCTTTATATAGATTTGTGTTTGGAATTTTCATAGGTTGACTTCCTTGGAAGTAGACCCGAGACTTTGAAATCTACTGCAAGCCGTTTATTGGGGGAAACTCTTAGGAATAATCCATAAACGGAAGCAAGGGAGAGGGAAAGGTGAACTTGAGTGCTGTTGACTAGGAGGCTTATCCTGTAGGGAGCTGGAGACTGGAATAGCCCGTTAGAAGTGTCCGAGTGAATGATGCAAGGGGGCTTAAGCAGTCATTCGTGTGGGCTGCCCCAGGGAGAGGAAGCTTCTCTCAGTAGGGAGTAGTTCCAGGAGAGGGGTGTACTGTGAGCCATCAGCACCCTCACTCCTGGCAGCTGGGGGAATGAATGCCCAGGTCCAGGCGGAGGTCTAGGAGACACCACGGCATCCACTTTATGTGTTTACATGAGTCATGTCACCTAGGAGTCCTCAAGCTGAGATGTGAACTTGGATGTGGTTTGAGGTTGGAAACACCCCTGGAGCAATTGAAAGAAACACATGCACAACCTCAGCTGTGGCCCAGCAGGTGTCCCATGGTGAAGCTCCCCCAGAGATGAGCTCACAATCCAACATGAGAGAGCTCCAGAGAAAAGGTCCACCATAGCGGAAAGTCATCCAGTTAGAACTGAAATTCAACGTGGGAGAATCATCTAACAAGGTCTGTGAAATAAGTACGTTTAATATGAGTAGTCAGGAAGAAATCAGACACATGAAAGGAAAAGAGCAACTGCAAAATTAACAGATAAATATATTTTTGCTATTTTCATTGGAGCTCTAAATATAGATGCAGTTTCTTAAAAGTCAAGAACTACTACAACCCCCCCCCCCCAATCTCTCTCTCCCAACTTTAGCTCTTTTACTTGTATCTGAACAGACAAAAGGCTTTCTAATGCTATTTATTGGTATTTTTTTTAAAAAGTTTAGGCATTATTTATTGACTTTCCATCATGAAAGTAGATAATTTACTCTTTGAGTCTCCTCCCGGTCCCACAAACATGCTGACTTTCTGAATTTCCATCTTGCCTAATAGTTATGCTTGGCATTAGTATGACTATATAAATCTTGCTCATTGAGCCATATGGTGAAGAATGATTACTTCTTCCTGCACCGTTTTTCATTTTCTCTGTTTTAATACCTGTTTTGTTTCTTCCTGTTAACTTTTCTCAGACTCTATTTCTTACAAAACTCAAATCCAGCATTTCTATTTCAACCTCCACTTCTCTGTTGCATTTTAGGTGCATGGTAATTTCATTAGTTTCTTCTTGAAGAAATCTCTCTTGGAGCCACTAACTTGTTCTTGCTGTCCTTTCTACCTCCTGGAATCGCTCCTCCCCACTTTTTGGGGCATTCCCTTCATCTTCTTCTGAGCCCCCTATTTCTGGAAGGCAGGCTTTTTCTTCTCTGGTTTATAGCCTTTGGTGGTGGTGGTGAGGGGAGGGTGGGGGACACACATCTTTTTCTAGCTCCCTGGGAAAGTCTACACTGTAGTTGAAGCTTCCCAGCCTGAAATGCCCTTAATATAGTCTTGACAATTGATTGATGGTGAGAGAGAAAATTCTCAGTAGGAAATAATGCTCCTTAAGAGTTTTGAAGGTTTTGCTCCATTCTATTCTTATTTCTAGTGTTGCCATTAGAGCCCTAAACTATTCTAAATCTCAATCCTTTGTATGAGACTTGATGTGGTGGGGTCTTTTTCATCTATATATGTATGTCCCTACTTTCTATACTTCTCTTTTTTCTTCTCTACTTCCTAGGGAATTTCCTTTATATACAATATAAAGGGGTGGGCAAAAGTAGCTTTACAGTTGTTCTTGTGGAAAAAAGACATGCTGGTTATGATTATTACAGTAGCTTCATTAACTCAAAAGAATGGCACAATGTCACAGTGCACTTAGGTGCAATCTCTTAAGTGCTCAAATTGAAGGCCTTCATTATTTACACATTTGTGTAGTCTTTGAAATTCAGTAAACAAACCTCAATTTCAGTGACCTTCTTGGGTAGCCCCACTGCCTCCTAAGGTGGTTGAGTTCAAACCTACTTTTGCCCACCCATGTATTATATCTCAATTTCCTTTATCTTTCTACTTTTCTGTTGAGTTTTTCATTTATACTGTCAAGTTTCTTTTTTAATGCCTGAATGTTCCTTTGAAAAATCATCCAACTCTTGTTTTATTGATCTTTAAAATAACCTTTTCTTTCTTCTGGCCCTGATGTGGTTCAGTTAGCTGGAGCATCATCCTGTACAGAAGGTGGCAGCTTCAATTCCCAGTCAGGGCACACACCCAAGTTGTCAGTTCAGTCTCTACTTGAGTGCATACAGGAGGCAACTGATCAATATTTCGCTCTCACATTGATGTGTCTCTCTCACCTCCCTTCTCTCCTTCCCTGCCTTTCTCCTTCCCTTCCTTTCTCTCTGAGATCAATCAATTTTAATATTTATTTATTTATTTATTTGTTTATTTATTTATTTATTTATTTATTTCAGAGAGGAAGGAAGAGGGAGTGAGGGAAAGAAGGAGAGAGAAACATCAATTTGTTGTTTTACTTGTTTATGCATTCATTGGTTGCTCCTTGTATGTGCCCTGACCTGAGTTTGAACCTTTAACCTTGGCGTATTGGAATGATACTCTACTGACTAAGCCACCAGGCCAGGCCTAAAATGATAAATTCTTATATTTCTGAAGAAATATTAGCAACTGTAAAATATATTTTTTTGTTTCTTGTGTTGTTTTCCTCCAGGTGCTTTTTCCTGTTCTGTGGGCCTTGGGCTCATTGTTGATGTTAGGGAGGAATCCAGTGAGTGGTGATTTTTGATAGGCCTCTGGTATTAGGGGTGGGTATAAAAAGTTGACTGGCGCTCTTAGCATGTGGGTGGCCTTTGCTTTAGGTTAGACCGTTTTGTTGGGTAAATTCCAGTTTCATACTTCAGATCCTTCCTCTTGAGCTGCCCAGGCTGCCCAGGGAAAGACCTTCTGATCTTCTGCCCAGAGGATGAACACTTGGCTGCTTGAACTTTGGGAACGGAATTGGGGAGAAGACTGAGAACTCAGCATTCTGTTTGAAACTCTTACCTTGGCTTGCCATTTTGTTTGGTTTTCCCAGCTTCAGCTAAGGCTGAAGCTCCTCAAACAAGAGTCTGTGGCACCTCCTCCAGAGAGGGAGCCTCTCATCATCTGATAGGAGAGGTTGCCTTTTCGCTCTCACACGGCTGCTTCCTGAAGTCTGTTAAATCAATTGCCACTTGCCCATATGTTGTCTAGCTCCTAAAAATAGTTTTTGTTGCCTCTTCCATTTCCTTTTTCTGTTGGGCTTAAAAAAAAATGTTCCCTCTATTTTAAGTTTAGTGATTTTTTTAGAGGAAGCAAAAGTAAAAGTGAGGAACTATTCTGCCATATTTTTCTGAAACCATCAAACAGAATAATGCTACACAAAGTGTTGCTTCTCTTTCATATGGTGTATCTGAGAGACATGGAGATAGGAAAAGCTCTGGTGGAAGTCAATAAGAATTCCAAAAGCAGAGAAGAGAGAAAATGGAGGAGAGTCAGCGGTTTTAGGTATCTGGGACTGTTTTAGAATTGAGGGGATAAAAGCATTAGGAAATTTACCTTATTCAGTAGAGAGCAGAAGTGAAAAAAAAAAAAAAAATGGCACGCACACACACACACACAAAAAGAATAGTAAGTGAAAAATAAAACAACCATATCCAAGCATGTTACTACTGATGTTTCTTGACTTACAAGTGGGAGTTATATCACAAAAAAATGCATCATTAGTGGAAAATGCATTTAACACACCTAACCTACTGACCATCATAGCTTGGCCTAGCCTACCTTAAATGTGCACAGAACACTTACATTATCCCATAGTTGGGTAGTTTCCTTGAATTTCATCTCAAAGTAATTGCCTTCTTTTTCTTCTCATTAGAAGCAGAAGACATAGGTGGGCATTTTGTGGACATGATGGGATGGGAAAACACAAAACATCCAAAGTATCCTGGCAGTATTGTAGAATATCAGTTGTTTACCCTTGTGATTGTACTGCTGAGTGGTAGCTGCAACTACCTGTCACTGCCTAGCATCATGAGAGAGTCACACTGCATATCACTAGCCCAGGAAAAGATCAAAATTCAAAGTACAGTTTCTGTTGAATGTGTATCATTTTTAAACCATTATAAAGTAAAAGTCATTGCGTCTAACTATTATAAGTTTGGGACTGTCTGTAACTTAAAAAGTATAAATGGTTTAAATTCATCTGGTAAAAAATCAGAGAGATTGGATTTTAGAAATCTAGCTGTTAATTGGCGATACATTTAAAACATAAGGTTACAGAATGGCCTAAATATGGGAATAGAAAGAGATGATATCTGGCAATATGAACAAAAGAAAGTGTATCTATCTTAATCAGAGTAAAGAGAATTAGAGACAAAAAGCATTATTAGGCATAAAGGGTGGTTATTATAGAAACAAAATATTCAATTAATTCAGAAGACAAAACAATTTGTGAATGTGTATGCACCAAACGAAGTTCCAAAGCATCCAACCAAAGTTGATGAGATTATAGGTAGAAATTGACAAGTCTTAATCATAATGATAGACTTCAACGCACTTCTTTTACTAGTTGATAAATGAGAAAAGAAAACATTAGTGAAGACATTGAAGATTTGACTTATGGAATTCGTGTTTTGCAAATATGTTAATATGTTTGACCTCTATTCATAATAAAACATGTGGCCTAATATAGCTGAGGTTATGTATATAAATATGTGTGTGTGTGTGTGTGTGTGTGTGTGTGTGTGTATCATATCATCATAGCTAAGCCACTTCATTATATGATGCAACATGTGTTTTTTTTTGTCCTACTAAGAAATTTAAAAACTGCTGCCACTGAACTGAATCATTCTGTGCATTGTGAGTAACATGATGTTAAGAGTTTTTAAAATAAAAAAAAGTGTGCAGTAGGGTAATTTCTATTCTCTTTAATTTTAAAAAAATTCTGCTTACAACCTATCAAAATGATGTTATGCCCCACTAGTTGTTTGTAACTTTCAATTTAAAAAAAACACTTCCCAGTAGGTCAACATAGAACCATGCAACCAACAAGTACATTTTAGCATCATGGAGCAATTACAAAAGGTAACCACTTCTATGGTCACAGGGCAAGATTCATCAAATTACTAAGAATCTATATTTTATAGACAATGTTCTCTGTTCACAATGCATTTGAAAATGATCTGAAGTCAAATACAGCTAAAATACCCTCACATGCCACAATGTATGCTTGGAAATCAAACAATACATCTGAGTATCTCAAGGGGGACAGTTACTAGTATATTAAATATTAAAACATATTTAGGACTGAAAAGAAAATGATAAACTGAAAATTCTTTGAGCAAAACTGTCCAAAACAAGAGGCTAAGAAACAGAAATACAGTAAACCCACGATAGGTGGAAGAAAGAAAACAATACATTTAAAAGTACAAATTACTGAAAGAGAAAAAGACACTGTAGAATTCAATAAAACTAAAAACTATTAAGACTAATCAAATAGGCTTACCTCTGCTAAGATCGATTAAAAAAAAAAGGAATGAATTAGAAGTAATTAGAAATTAAACAAGGGGTATAACTAGTAATAAATAAAATTTTAGGAAATAAGACTATTAACAATTTAATGTATATACATGTGAAAGCTTAGGTTGAAATGCATAATTATCTAGAATAATAATCTGCCATGATTAATTTGAGGATAAAAATGACCCAGTGTGTCTGATTTAAATTCAAAAAGTTAATCTAGGCCAGTGGTTCCGACCCAGGTTTGATTTGCAGCCTATCCCTCCCACCTTTTATTTACAGGGGACATCTGTCAGCGCTGGGACACGTTTTTGGTTGTCACAACTAGGGTTATGGATGCTTACTAGCATCTGCTTGGCAGAGGCCAGGGATGCTGCTAAACATCCTGCAATGCATAGAACAGTCCCACACAACAAAGAATGGTGCTGAGGTTGAGGACTCTGATCTCGGCCAGCATGGTTTTATAGGTGCTTTGTGTACATTCAAGGATACAATAATCTCAATCAGATGTTCTGTTCCTACAAAGGAGAGCTGCTCTTTGTGACTAGTACTACTTTGATCCACATCCAATGACAATAGAGAAGAATTTATAGATTAGTATCACTCATGAAAACAGATGCAAAAATCTGAAGATATTAAAAAACTGAGTCTGTTTATACAACAAGCAAAACAATAAATAACCATGTTGTGTTTATTTTAGGAGTACAAGGAAGGTACATTAGAATATTTATTATGTAATTCATCATGCTCATGATTAAGAGGAAAAAAACATAGCATCTCAATAGATATGCAAAAGCATTTGAGAAAATTCAAGGAAAGATTAAAAACTTTTAGAAAACTAAGAAGGGAATTGTTTTAACCTGACAAAGGGTATCTAACCTAAAATATCAATAACTATAAGTGGTAAATATTAGAAACAGTCCCTTATAATCTGAAATGAAGATGAGAATGCCTGCTGTTATCACTTGTCCTCAAGGTATTCTTGATGTCCTTGTCAGGACATAAGGCAAGAAAAAGAAATAAAATTATAGGGTGTCCCCAGAAAATGTATATACACTATAACAGCTGATAACTCACTTATTTTCCACTCCTTTTCAGGTTTAACTGACACTAATTTTGTAATCATTCAAAGTGTGTATACATTCTTTTGGACACCCTGTAAATGGATCAGAGAGGGAAAAGTAACAATCACTACTTATAAATAGTATAGTCAAATCTACACAGAAATGATAAGGGATTCTACAGATGCTTTTAGAAGAAATAAGTAATTTTAGCAAGGTTGCTGTTTGGAGGGGTAGAAGTTTAAAAAATCAGTGTGTTCTTATACAAAGGCAATATAGAAGTATAAATTTTAATTTTCATAACAATACCATTTCTTTAAAAAAATTCTTTATTGTTTAAAGTATTATGTATGTCTCCTTTTTCCCCCATTGACCTTTCTCTGGCCACTCCCAGCAGCAACCCCCCACCCCCACACCAGCACATGCTCTCACCCCCCCTGTCTGTGTCCATTGATTATGTTTATATGCATGCATACTTGTCTTTGGTTGATTTCTTACCATCCCCACCCACCCTCCCCTGCCTTCCCTCAAAGGTTTGACGGTTTGATCAGTGTTTCTCTGTCTCTGGATCTGTTTTTGTTCATCAATTTATGCTGTTCATTATATTCCACAAATGAATGAGATCATGTGATATTTATCTTTCTCTGACTGACTTATTTCACTTAGCATAATGCTCTCTAGTTTCATCCATGCTGTTGCAAATGGTAAGAATTCCTTCTTTTTTACCTCAGTGTAGAATTCCATTGTGTAAATGTACCAGTTTTTTAATCCACTCATCTGCTGATGGGCACTTAAGCTTTCCCAAATCTTAGCTATGGTAAATTGTGCTGCTATGAACATAGAGGTATGTATATCCTTTCTGACTGGTGTTTCTAGTTTCTTGGGATATATTCCTAAAAGTGGCTTTACTGGGTCAAATGGGAGTTCCACTTTTAGTTTTTTGAGGAAACTCCATACTGTTCTCCATAATGGTTGCACCAATCTGCATTCCCACCAGCAGTGCGGGAGAGTTCCTTTTTCTCTGCATCCTCGTTTGTTGATTTGTTGATGATAGTCATTCTAACACGTGTTGATGGTACCGCATTGTCATTTTAATTTGCATCTCTCAGATTATTAGTGACTTTGAGCATGTTTTCATATGTCTCTTGGCTTTCCTTTTGTCCTCTTTCGAAAAGTGTCTATTTAGATCAGTTGCCCATTTTTTTGATTGATTTGTTTATCTTCCTTTTGTTAAGTTGTATGAGTTCCCTGTAAATGTTGGAGATTAAATCCTTATCAGTGATTACATTGGCAAATATGTTCTCCCATGCAGTGAGCTTTCTTGTTGTTTTGTTGATGGTTTCTTTTGCTGTATAGAAGATTTTTATTTTGATTTAGACCCATTTGTTTACTTTCTCTTTAGTTTCCATTGCCTTGGGAGCTGTATTAGTATATGTCTGAGATTTTGCTGCCTGTGGATTCCTCTAATATTTTATGGTTTCCCATCTTATGTTTAAGTCCTTTAACCATTTTGAGTTTATTTTTGTGTGTGGTATAAGTTGGTGGTCTAGTTTCATTTTTTTTTTGCATGTATCTGTCCAATTTTCCCAATAACATTTATTGAAGAGACTGTCTTGACTCCATTGTATGTTCTTGCCTCCTTTGTCAAATATTAAATGAGCATAGTGGTTTGGGTCGATTTCTGGGTTCTCTATCCTATTCCATTGGTCTATATGTCTATTCTTGTGCCAGTACCAGGCAGTTTTGAGAACAGTGGCTTTGTAATACAGCTTGATATATGGTATTGAGATCCCATCTACTTTGTTCTTCTTTCTCAGGATTGCTGCAGCTATTCAGGGCCTTTTTTAATTCCAGATGAATTTTTGGAGAGTTCTTTCTAGGTCTGTGAAATATACTGTTGGTATTTTAATGGGGAGTACATTGAAACTATCGATTGCTTTGGATAGTATGGACATTTTAATGATGTTGATTCATACCATGGTATGTTCTTCCATCTGTTAATGTCTTCCTCTATCTTTTTTTTCAGTGTCTTATACAATAGTTTTCTGAGTACAAGTCTTTTGCCTCTTCAGTTAAGTTTATTCCTAGGTATTTTACTTTTTTTGATGTGATGGTAAATGGGATTGTTTTTTTAATCTCTCTATTGGTGTATAAAAATGCCATAGATGTCTTGGCATTAATTTTGTATTCTGCTACATTGCTGAATTCATTTATTAAGTCTAATAATTTTTCACAGAAACAAAAGAGAGATAAAAATCACTTATAGTTATATCAATTGTTGCAGAAAAAGCATTTGACAAAATCCATCACCCTTTCTTGATAAAAACCCTCAGCAAAGTGGGAATAGAGGAATCATACCTCAACATAATAAAAGCCTCATATGACAACTCTATAGCCAACATCATACTCAATGGGCAAAAACTAAAACCATTTCACCTAAAAACAGGAATGAGACAGGGATGCCCACTTTCACCACTCTTGTCCAACATAGTACTGGAAATGCTAGCCATAACAATTCAATAACAAGAAGGAATAAAAGGTATTCAAATTGGAAAAGAAGACATAACACTGTCATTATTTGCAGATGACATAATAATGTGCATAGAAAACCCAGAAGATTTTATAAAAAATACCATTTCTTTAGTAATAAACTAAAGGGAATAGATCAGAACAGTTCCTTAATGGTGAAAGTTAAAAAAAACGAATGAAGAGAGAAATCCTGTGTTAATGATTGGGTAGGCAATATAAAAAGATGTCAATTCTCCATAGTTAACCTGAATCCATGTTATTTTACTAAGAATTCTAGTAGTTTATTTTTTGTTTTTGTTTTCTTTTTCAACAAGATTGGTAAGGCTCTAATATTTATGTAGAGAGAAATAGAGGGTTTAGAATGGTCAAGAATATTTTGAAGAACAGGATGCACTCACTTGTCAAAACGAGAGCAATTGAAATTGTGATATTTTTTTGGGAAAAATAGACCAAGGAAGTTGAATAGGGAGTTCAGAAATAGCACCACATTTATATGGAAAATCAATATGTGAGAGAGACAACATCACCAACTGGGGAGGAAATAGTGATACTGGATAAAGTGGCTGTCTGTAAGCTAAACGTGAAAATAAATCTCTACCTCCCACCACACATGTCAATTAAGTGAATTAAGAAACAAAACCTGAAAAGCAAGAATTTAAAACTTTTAGATGGAAATATGAAACTATCTACAGGGTTGGGCAAAACTAGGTTCACAGTGTTTGTATGGAAAATAATAGAATAATTAATAAATAATAAGAATAAACTCTGTTTCATGTACTCACAGCTGTAAACCTACTTTTACCCACCCTGTATATGACCTAGCAATAAACAGAGTTTTTAATTTATGATATGGAAAGCACAAACATCAATAAATTTACAATAAAAACAATAAACTTAACATAAAGTGAACATTAATACATTTAACTAAAAGCAGACTAAAAAACTTTGGGTATAGTAAAAAACACATATAAAACAAAAGATGAGCCTCTGGAAAAAGATATTTATAAAACATGAAGCTTTTATGTGTTTGAAATAATATAGACAAATCATTGCATTTTTGTTTATAACAGCAAAACACTGTGAGGGAAGACAGATGTATATTAATAGATTTGATAAGCAAACTGCATTATCTTAATACTGCAGATCTACATTTAGTAGCAGTTTTCAGTTTTATGAGACTCAATGTACCCTTTTTATAATCAATATTTTATCATACCCATTTTATTATCTTAAAATAAATGTTCATCTATACATAACATTTACAAAAATAGTATCATATCCTGGATGCCAAATAATGGATAAGTAGAAGGAAGATAATTTTGAAGAAAATAGTATATTTCTGAGTATATAAATGATTGGTGTGATGATATTAATAGGTAAAACTAAGTTAATTGTTTATACTTGCATATAATGAATAAATAGGAATCTAAGAGAGGTAAGAAAAGTCATACCATATTGTTGACATTTTCCTTTTATGACATTTTGAAATAAGGATTAGATAGGTATTGATATGCATATGTAGAATTATGAATGTGACAGCTATAAGATTGATACAAATGTTTTGTACTGTGTTTTGAATGCCTTCAGTGGAGTAGCTATTTTTTTAAATTGGTTTATAGTTCTTCATAAAGGTCTGAATAAAATCAAGCATACTTTTCTTTTGATTTACACGGTTGGGGGCAGCAATCAGTGTACATTTAAAATTATTAAACACAGGTACATGTAGACCCTTGCTGAGTAGCTCAGTTGGTTAGGGTGTCGTCCCTATATCAAAGTAGAGGGTTCAATCTCTGGTCAGGGCTCGCACAAGAAGCAACCAATGAATGCATAAGTAAGAGAACAACAAATGGATGTTTCTCTCTCCCCACTCTATCATCCTCTCTTCCTCTCTCTCTCAAATTAATAAAATTAAAAAGCCAGCCTGGCTGGTGAGGCTCAGTGGTTGAGCATTGACCTAAGAACCAAGAGGTTACAGTTCAATTTCAGTAGGGGACATGCTGATCGATGATTTTCTCTCATCAATATTTCTAGCTCTCTCTCCCTCTCCCTTCTCTCCGAAATAAATAAAACATACTTAAAATAGTGTAGCATCTGCATTGTTTAGATCCTATAGACATTACATTACTATTTTTCTTATAGCCATCATTTAGTCTTAGTTCTACACATAAATGTAATTTTAATGCTCACTGCCAAATCTTATTGTGATGCTTCATTTTAACTTTTTTTTTTCCCCACTAATTCCTCAAAAATTTATTGAGCTGTCATATGTCTAAAGACTGCCCCCATCCCCATCCCGCCGCCAACCCTGTGTCTTTTATACTGAAGGTCATTTGGCTGCATATAGTACTATTCTTAACACTTTCCCCACGCATCTTAAATATATTAGGTCTTATGGCATACAGCATTGCTGTTGGTATTTGATGGCAGTCTGCATTTCTTAACTTAAAGTGACTTGATTTTCTTCTTGGATACTGAAATAATTAAAATTTTTTTAATGTTTAAAAGTTTTGATGATGTTTATTCTAGGTCAGCTTTGCTCAGGTACAAGGTGTAATTTCACATCTTTCTACTTCAGAAAATTTTTCTTGAAGTATAATCTTTAGTGTGCATTCTATTCAGTTTCTTTGGTTTTATACTTTCTGGCATACGTGTGTTGGATGTTCCTTACCTGTCATCTTCACCTGTCCATTTTCCTCAGTGCTTTTTATCTTTTATTTCTTCTAGAGTTTAAAGATTTTCCTCCTTTTTTTTAGTTCTCTAAAAGTCTTTCTATGTATTTTTGTCATTGTTCTTGTGTTTCTTATAGCTTTCTCTTCATTATCGAAGTGAACATTTTTCTTTTGGTTTTAAGTGTTTTCTGAATTCTATTTTCCTTTTTGGAATGTTAGAGTTTCCATCATTTTTGTGAGCATGTTTCTCTGGTGTGTGTGCATCAAAATTTCTTCTGCCACTCATGGTTAGGTGAAATGAGTCTTACTAAAGAGCTTTTTGAACACGATGGCTCTAGAACTCTCCCCCCCCGCCCCCCACCCCCCAGGTATTAAAATAACACGGCCTCCTATTCTTTGGTTTTGCTCCTATTCCCCTTTTTCCACGATGGCTGAGATTTCCTTTGTCCCCCTTGTCTGTGGCCTATTCAGTTTTGATTCTGCTTCTAGTGTCGATGCGGAGCTATGTCCTGGGAAGGAGCTTTGATTTGTGAGTTTAGGGCACACAGACAGCTTCAACCATCAGCTTTTCTGTGGTTTTGTGTACTTGCCTTCCAAGTGGAGCTTGTACAGCTCTCTGGCAGCTTTGGCTGTCTTTCTCAGCTTGACCTGCTGTCCATCCGAGTCACTCTCTGTTGATTTAGGCACTCTTCTCCTTCCTCTGGTTTGGGCTGGTCGCTGCTGGTCTTATGCAGGTGTTGAAGCTGCCAGGGTTCACCCTGGATGTTTTGAGGCGATACCTTTCACCTAGTTTGTTATCAGTGTTTGGTTTTTCTGCCCTGATTTCTCTGATGTTTTTATGGGGGGACTCGGAGATGTAAAAACTATTCACTACCATTTTTATTTTCCCAGAAAGCCTTGATGTTGGTATCCCTTACCTTTTTAATGATACCTTTGTTTATCCAGGGAGATTTCTGGGATTCCTGTTAACTGCATTTAGAAACTGTAGTATTTTTAGATGGTAAGTAGATTTTGCTCTTTTGATAAAGTACATTTTCAAGATGGAACTTCTTGCTGTTTTTGGAAAAAAAATAATGTGTGTCTGTCACCATTTGTGAGAGTATGGAACTAATTTTAGGTTATTCTTTGGTGCAGATGAAGAGAGATGGAATCGGGACTGAATAGGTATTTGTCACAGAGTAATCGACGTGCCAGGCTCCTGACAGCAGGGGGTTAGGCTCCATGTGACCCATAAAGAGAGCATTCTTAGGGGATGCGTTTTACATTACAGAAGATGGCTATTTTCCCTAAGCAAGGACAGATGTGATTTGTTTCTGGTAAAATAAGGATCCGCTTTGGTTGCAAGTAAATCTCATTGCCTTAAAATCATAAAGTCGCCATGCTGGCCACACAAGTCCTGGAGCTCCCCTATGCTGCCTGTGCCGTGGGCAGCAGGAAGGGTCTTCCTTCAGGTGCCACCTGCTCAAAACTGCCAGCTCTGAGATTCTTCACTCTGTTTGGATCAGTTCTAACTGTCCTCCAGCCTTTGTTTGAAAACATCCACTGTCGCAATTCTAGTAACTTAGTGAGACCTAGTTCATGTTATACAATCCTAATTTTTGAATTTTTTTTTTACAGTTTGCTGAAATTTGCCTCTTTCCCCCCTCAAAACCCTATGGCTTCTTAGTTGTTATTTTCTGAGCTAAAATCTATCATGCCCATAAAGTCTTTACATATACGATTAGATTTGTCACAGCAGTGTTCTGAGCTAGAAGCAGCATCATACTTTGTAGATACAGATTTCAGGGCTCAGAGACATCATGAATTTTCCTGAGGTTCCATAGCTAGTAAGAGAGTGAAACTATATTTACATCCTGGTCACCTGGGCTGTAGAGCCCATGTCCTCAGTGATGAGATGGATGTCCATTTTCACAGGGCAGATGTTCAGTGTGCGCTCATGCTGTCACTTGTCTCCTCTTCTGCAGAACGAGCATCTTACATTCTTCAGCGTTTCCTGTGCGAGATGGTCTTTGGAACCCACTGTATTGACCAACCCTGTCTGGACTTAAAGGGATCCTCTTTAAAGTGGTGTCTATGGGCACAGCATGTTATTTCACCTACAGGGGATGGTAATCAGCAGTTACCGCTAAAGATGGAGAATTCACATCAATACACGTCAATGTAAAGTTTTAATTCACTTTTAGAAGCTTTACCATGCCGTAGGCTCTGGTTCAGCTTTTTGGTTACCTAAAACTGCTGAAGTTTGAAACAATTTTGACATTTATTTGTTATCTTGCTCTTCATGTCAGGCTCATACCAGTACCCGTTGAGGCTCAGACTGCTTGGATGAAAGAGTAAGAGTTCCAGAGCTTGGAGGACAGGAAGAATGGCAGAATCTGTAACAGAAATAATGGATTAGAGGCGAAAAGATGGTTCTGGTGACAGTGATGAGGATGAGGCTCAGCTGGACAGGAGGTGGCTTTAGTTCGCTGATGCTGAGTTGAGTCTCTGGCAGTACGAAAAGAAGGAAGCAGTTGGCTGATTGGAGAGGGGACCTGGAGAATGAGGTAGGCGTAGACAGAGAGATGGACTTTGCAGGTGCTATGCTTTAGGGCAGTGGGGTGAGAGAGACAGTCTAGGATTATAACGACAGAGGAGGTGCTATGCACTGCATTGCATCTCTCCCAAAGTCCTATGTTGAAACCCTAACCCAGATGCTGTGTATTTGGAGGTAGGGCCTGTGGGAGGTAATTAGGGTTAGATGAGGTTGTGAGCCCTTGGGATGGGATTGGCTTCTTTATAAAGAGAGGAAGAGAGCCTGGCCAGCATGGCTCAGTGGTTGAGGAGCGACCTATGAACCAGGAGGTCACATTCTTGGGTTTCAGACTCAATTCCCAATGTGGGGTGTGCCTGAGGCAGCTGATCAATGATTCTCTACCATGTTCTGTCTCTCCTTCTCCCTTCCTCTATGAAATTAATAAAAATATATTTTAAAAAAATGAGGAAGAGAGCTACCGTGTTTCCCCGAAAATAAGACATCCTCCGAAAATAAGACCTACTTACAGGTTTCCTTCTGAGTGAAATATAAGGCATCCCCCGAAAATAAGGCCCTCCTAGGCTAAACATGAGAGATTTGGTCCACTGATTCTAAAAGAAATGGAGTCACAAGAAATTCACCAGGAAATTTAGGAATTGGATTGTTATGATGATGTTCCAGAAGATGATGACATGATTGTCATTGAATAAATGAGTAAATTCTTGATACTGTAGGATTCACAGTTTGTCTGGTTTGTGTTGACAACTACCATACTACCGTATACAGGTAATAAATTTCCTTTATTTTCATTTAACAACAAATGTGTACCGTATTCTTCTTCATGGAAAAATAAGACATCCCCTGAAAATAAGACCTAGCGCATCTTTGGGAGCAAAAATGAATATAAGACACTGTCTTATTTTCGGGAAACAGGGTATTCTTATTCTCTCTCTCCTTTGCCCTCACTTGTCCATATAAGACAAGGCTATATGAGGACACAGAAAGCTGGTGGCCTGCAACTCAGTGACAGGGCCTTCACCAGAGCCTGGCCATGCAGTCACCTTGAACTTAGACTTTTAGTCTCCAGAACTGTGAGAAGTAACTCTTGCTGTTTAAGCTACTTGGTCTGTGGTATCTTATCTAATAAAGAGAGGATATGCTAATTGGCTCTCACACCATCACAAAGATGGCAGTGCCCACAGCCAATAAGGGGGGGATATGCTAACTGACTGCCCGCCCTCAAGTATGGTGGCACCCACAGGCAATAAGGAGGGAATATGCTAATTGACTGCCACATCCTCAAAGATGGTGGTATCTACAGCCATAAGATGGTGGTGCCCAGTCCCCTCCGCCTGCCTCTGGAGTCCCCTAGTCCTCTCTGTCCCCCAGCAGCCAAGGGCTGGTCCGAGGCGCAGGCAAGCCTCGAATGATGGCTGCCCCACTGCCCAGGGCCACCCGAGGCTCAGATAACCACGGCTAGCCAAGGCTTGCGCTGCTGGTAGTGGCAGCAGCAGAGGTGTGATGGGGCATCATCTTCCCCTGATTGCCGGGTCCCCTGCCTCTGAGGGCTCTCAGACTGTGAGAGGGGGCAGGCCAGGCTGAGGGATCTCCCATCATGCACTGGGCCTCTAGTTTTATTATAACAGTCTGAGCTGTTATAATACAATAAAAGACATTAGGGAAGAGGTCAGATGGCAGAGACTTTTTGGGGTGAGCAGACAACAAGGAACTAGCAGAAGACTCTGAGGTCAGGAGAGCTGGAGTGGGATGCATTAGTTTCCTGTTGCTGCTGAGGCAAATTACCACTAACTGGGTGGCTTAAAAGAACAGAAGTTTATTCCCTCATGGTTCTGGAGGCCAGAAGTCCAAAATCAGTATCAATATCACTGGACCAAAATAAACAATCAGCAGACTCCCTCAGAGACTAAGGAAATTCTCTTCTTTGCCTCTGCTGGTGTTTGGTGGCTGCTGGCACTCCTTGGTGTGTGACCACATCACGCCAGTCTTCAAGGCTAGTATTTTCAAATCTCTCTCGCCCTGTCTTCTTATCACCTTCTCCTCTGTATGTGTCAAGTATCCACTGATTCTCTCTTATAAGGACATTTATGAGGATGCTTAGGGCCCACCTGGATAATCCAGGATAATCTCCTGATCCTCCCCTCTTTTATCCCCCCATATAAAATAACATTCACAAGATGTAGTAATTAGGATATGGGTATTTTGGGGGCAGGGGACTGTCTTACGCCTACCACTGGGGATAAGAATTGTATAAGGAAGGATACAGAAGCCAAATAAAGCCCTTTAGGAAGTAAGGTGTGCTGCCGGAAGTCAAGGTTAAGATTTTCCCATTGGATGTATAGAAGGTCACTGGAAACTTCACAGAGAACATTGTTAGAGTGGGAGTGGGCATTGGAGAAGGAGAGGGACTGTCAGCACAGTGTTGTCTGTTGGAGAAACTTGGGGCACCTCAGGGTTACATAAAAGTGTGTGTGGGGGTGCGTGCACATGCACACATGTGTACATGTGTGTGCATGCTTTAAGAGTTTTGAGATCCAATGAATAACAACCATTTTCTCTTCTTAAGTTCAGAGACAGTTGGGAGGTGGGCCGAGAGAAGTAGAACAAATCAACTGCATTGTGATAAACCCGGATGCGATAATGGGGCTTTCAGTGCAGCCACAAGAGCTTCTTAACACTTGGTGCCTCAATAGACAGACTTAGCGAATTGGTTGCTGGGAGGCAGGGACTGCCTTGCTCCACTCCTGCTCCACAGGAAGCCAGCAGGAGGGTGAGGAGGGGTTGCTCTGCCTGTTATTTAAGCTCCCCAAGCATTTGAGTTGCTCCCCTCTCTCCCCAAAGCCTCACCCTGGCTCGGGGCTCTCGACTGCCCGCTGTGTGGACCACTGTCCTAACCTCTCCCCTTTGGTTGGTAGGTGACTTCCCCAGCTCCATCAGCCACACCTGCTTTCTTCTGTTTATGTCACCAGCTCCTGGGACACTGCCTGCCTGGAGGTTTCTTGAATAAGTCCATGAGTGAGCTGTCTCTCAGAGTCGTCATTCAGGGCTCCATCTTTATGTTAGTAGTGTATTTAGGTTTCATTAGTGTTTGCATTTTGCTAGTATTAGTCTTTACATTGGTGGGAACACCCACGGTTTTGATTGTACAAGGTCTAATGAGTTAGCCTGGAGAATAGCAGTGTAAAGAGAACCAAGGCCATAACGTTTTCAATTGTGCTGAGCTGAGGAAGGTTGGGTTTCTAATGGTTTGCTCAAGGCTCTGAAGAGTTTATCAGTGTTTCCTGTGATGAACTAAATCCATCCTTCAACTTACTGGATTGGTGACTTTTTAAAAATGAATTGCTGAGGTAGCTAAAGTTTGATAAATCACTGGATATTCAGTTTATGTAAAAACAGATGGGCGGGCGAACCTTTGGGCTATATATGCAGTTCTGTGGAGAAGGGGGGGTCTATACTTGCTTGGGCCTTTGTTTGAATAAAGTCTACTAGTACATGTACCTTTATGATACATTTGGCTGTTGAAACTGAAGAAGAAAAGCTCGAGCTATTCATTTTCCTAACTGCTTTTGACCCATTTAACATATGTACTTACTAGTAGCCCTGCACATGAATCTGTGTGCCATAGCTCTCTGTGGGGCCTGGCCACTACACCCACAGCCCAGAGGCTCTCTGTGGCCCAGAGGCCCATCACAGCCGGGTGAAGAATGCTTGCCTTGTTGCTGGGGCAATGACACAAGCGTTCCTTGCCCTGGCCTGGCTAGAGGCCCATCGGCGCTGGGCGTGGAACACTTGCCTCATTGCCGCAGTGACGAAGCAAGCATTCCACCAGGCCGCTCAATGTTGCCTGCTCTCAGTGGCCGCCCCCTCTTCTCCCCTGGGACTGGGGGACTCTGGCAGGGCTGAGAGGACTGGGCACTGCCATGTTGTGGCTAGGGATGCCACCATCTTTGTGACTGAGTGATGGTTAATTTGCATGTTACCATTTTATTAGATATGATAGGATAGGTACAAGGGGAAGATGTACTGCAAATGGTTGATCGTCTCTCTCTGCCCTGCCCTGGAGCAGGTCTCCCAGAGAGCACCTGCGCCCTGCACTACCCTAGGAGCACACCTCCCTGGAGTGCACAGGCTGGCAGGGCGTGCCAGTGCTGGCCATTGCGGTTGAGCTGAGGGCACTGGGTGTCTAGGGCAGCACTGTCCAATAGAAACAAACCAGAATTCAAAATTCCAGGTCCAAATGTGAGCCTCATGGGCAATTACACATTTTCTAGGAGCTACACTAAACAAAGTACAATAAAAAGCAACAGGTACAATTAAGTTTAGTGATGTTTTTATTTCCTCCCAAAATATTATACTAGCATTTGGCAACAAAAGCTATGAGAATTATGAATGATATATGTGCATTCTTTTTTCATGCTACACCTTGGAAATCGGTGTGTTTTACAAGCATCGCACACTTCCATGTCCCAGCGGCTGCCCTGTTGGACCGTGCACTGTTCTTCTGGGGGAGACACTCGGTTACCCAGTCTTTTGATGTATTTGAGTAGGATTTATACTCTGGAAATGGAGGGAAGTCAGTTTTTCGGTTTCTGCTCAACATCCATTGTTTCCCTGGAAATAGGTAAGGAGGCACCTATGACGCTTCCAGTGGAGAAACAGTGAGGGATGTGGGCGATGTGAGAGCTAAAACTATTCCTCCGCACCCTCCGAGGGATGTAGGACCGAATCCTTCTTCCCCGTTTGAGAATATTTTGAGGGTTATTATACTCACATGTAGAAAAACTGGGAGAATCTAGACATTGTATAAAAAAGGAAATTTACAGAGATTGGAAATTTTCATATTCCTCATTTGTCATTGGTGGATTGCTGACTTCCTGAGTGGGTACTGTGTACCCTCGTTTTGCTTTCCAGCTGCCAGTGTCTGAACCCCTTTCCTGTGTCTGGAGACACTCACCGTTTCTGTCTTGGTGGAGGGGGCCGGTTCTGGGAGGCTGGAAGAAACTTGTTCTCCCAGGATGCTGGTAGTCGGGGGAGGCACATACCGAAGTCAAACCAATTAGACGTTCCCACTTGGGCTTTGGATCGGCTGCAGTGCCCTGTGAGGTTCCTCCAGCTTTGGAGATGGCAGCGGCATCCCAGCCAGGAGTCGGTAGCTTGGTGCTGACCGGCCGTGGTGGCATTGTAACCGGAGTGACCCGGCCATGCTCTCAGCTATGTACTGAGCACCCAGACACCCTCGGTCCCACCAGCTTCCAGTTGTCTGCACTCTCGCTTCCTTCCAGCAAGTTCCCTTCCCTGTTTGTTGATCAGAATTGGTTGGGTGGTGCTGGCAACCACGAATTAGGCTGCTTGAGTTCAGGAAATGGCTTGATACTTCATTGTGTCATCCCATGGTAGTTTGCAGGTGGTTTGGTAATCCATTATGGGGTTGATACACAAAGTTCTGCTTTTTACCAGTGACTCATTTTCTGATGGAAATAACACAGGGCACATACTTGTTGATCGTGGCCCGTGTGGTTTATAAAGGTGACCTCCGCTTGTGATAATTTCACTTTACTGTCTGCTGGATCACGCCTTTTTCCGCTGACTGTTCTTTAAGGACGAGTACTGCCACCTCTGCTGTTCGCACTGCATCACGGCCGCTCTGCGGCTCTTTCCAAGGGGTCTTGTCCTCGGCATCTGCCTGGCATTGGCGAAGTTGTGTTCAGAGAATGAGTCCACGTTGGCTATGTTTTGTTGTTAAATGTTTACATATCTTAAGATTAATTTTATTCATCAAAATGATACAGGTTGATGAATTAAGTCAAATAGGGCTAAAGTTGATTTAAAAACAAACACACGCCTGTTGTGTTTGGGTTCTCTTCCCCTCTTTCTATCCCTCATGGCTACTTCTTACCTCAGAGAGAACCATTTCCCAGTGGTTCTTTGCTTTTCTGTAAATGCTGTGTTTCTAAAAGTCATCACTTTGGGGTATTTCTATATCTTCTCTGTTGGGAGATATTTCTTTCTGGGTCTCTCACATTTCTGCACACATTGCAAGCAGAGGTATAACTCTTTGCTTCAGGTTATCTTTTCAAAAATACTTGTGCAGTGACCAGCCGGGAAAGGTAAAGATAGTGTGTTCTCCAGGGAAATGAGCAGGCCTTCTTACTACTCATGATGGAAGACTCAACTTCTTTAAACTTGAGGTTCCTCTCCTGTAATGCAACCCACTGTGTGTGCAAGTGTCACCTGGACTCTGCATGGCCAGGGGGCTGTGGATTGGGGGAGGAGGGGCAGGTTGATACCCTGGCTATGCTATTGGTGGTAACAAATTGTCCTTTGTCTCTGACCCAAAAGTCTCATGTCTTCTGCTGGCACTCATGAAACTGGCAGCTAATTTGTTAGTTTGTAAGTCAGGTAAAATCTCAGACCCTTCACACTTTTATCTCCACCTCCCCAGTTTTACCAGTGTTATAGTTTTTTGTTTAATCCATATCAGGTATATTTATGATTTTTATGAATATTAATTTGTTCTTTATTTTTATTAGATTAATATATGTATATGCATAACAAGTATACATATTAAAATTTAAATAAGATTTGTAAAAATTGTACAGTGATGAGCTGGGCAGCAAGCTATGTACAACTTTTGTTGTTCCTAAAGTCAATCATTGCTTTTTAAAAACTTTCAAGTGATCAGTTTTCTTTTCATGTCTTGTCAAGTTTTCCTTCACTTATTTTCTAACAACTCTGTTATATGTAAAAACAACAAACAAACAAACAACAACAACAAACACCTCAGTGCTGGCCCAGAAACACAGTTGGCTAGAGCATTGTCCAGATACTCCAAGGTTGTGGGTTTGATCCCCGGTCAGGGCAGATACAAAGAAGCAACCAGTGAATAAGTGGAATAGTAAATCAATGTTCCTCTCTCTCTACCTTCCTCTCTCTAAAATCAACAAAGAAACAAAAACCATTTTATGGATAAGATGTCAGATAATCTACCAATTCTTCCTTTTACTGGAGATTTCTATCTTGGAGCAACCTTGGTCCCGCTGTGGTATGTACTGATTGCTTTTGGGCTGTACAGCTGTGTTCGCTGAGCCTGGTGGTGGCAGGCCTCCCAGGCCCCTCTCACCACCTCTTCTCCATGCCTCCGTCTGCTCTGGAGGCTGGGTGAGATGCCTTTTCTCTTGCAGTCCGAAGGGCTATGTAACACTTCTAGCAAATGATACACGAGCGGGTCAGCAATTTATCCGGTGGGGCTGGGTTTGGGGAAGTTTTTACCTTCCTGAGGAAAAGGACAGGAGGACCCAGGTGATGCGCCTTTCCCTCTGTCCGCCACTTCTGTGTTCAGGACAGACAGGTGTATGGGATGGTGGAGTCTTTGGGTCCAGCCACAGCTAAAGCTACTTTTGCTCTAGGCCTCTTAGATTTGTGACAGGACTCAGTACATTTCCTTTTGCTTAAGCGAATTGGGGTTGGATTTTCCATCTCTTTTAATGAAAAAGTCCAGATGATTGTAAAACCTATTTGCCATCCCATGGAGAGTATGATCATGTTCAAGAATCTGTAAGCGGTCATTTCAGAAAATGGGTTTAATAATGTTGTGACTGATTTGTAGACAGAATCCTTTCCCTGTTTTGATTGTATTTCCCTGCCAAGTTCCTTTGATAGTAATTTTCAGTGATTGCCTGAAGCATTCGTGGAGCTGGGTGGAGGATGGGGGCTGTGGTTGTGGAGCTCGAGGTCTGATTAACCTACTGCTGGACCTTACAGTAACTTTTCTGGAAAATTCCTTATTTTATAAGTCATATTGGTGTAACATGATGCCAAATTATGCTTTATCCCTCATAAATAATTTCTTTCTTAATTTGATATTTCCAGCATTCTGAGTTGTTGTTTTTAGCAGAGAGCCAAATTGCTTTCCCCAAATTGCACATGGTAAAACTTCTAGTAACTGATGAGAAATTCACGTGTTATTCAGGATGTTAGGATGCCTGTGTAGAGGGAGAGAGCCCTGAGTGGTGGGTCTCCAGTGGAAGTCTAGGGCAATTAAATGAGAATTTTGGAAACAGTTATATATGTGGGTCAGCCATTTTTATGATGGGATGACTGGCTTCAAGAACCAGCTCAGCCGGGATCCGTAAAACGGAATATCATGTTTGACCCCTGAGTGGGCACACAGTCAGCCAATTACTTTGTCAACTCAGCTCCTCAGGGAAGGTGGGAGAAGTGGTTCCTGAAAAGTGGTTCCTGTTTTGTTTTAGGTATGTCGTCAGCGAGGTGAGGCCTGCAGATTGGGAGTTAGATTGGAGCGAGTGGACATGGTTGGAGGCCATGTTTTGGGTGGACCTTGTTCTTAGGAGCGAATTCATTCTGCTCTGTGTTTCTAGAACACTGGGGACTTAGGGCGGTATCTTGCTCTAGCACCCTTTTGTACCGTGGGGTCCAGCTGATGGTTGGGCCCAAGAGTGCCCCGTGCTCAAAGCTTCCCTCTGCATTGTCCTTGACCTTGAGAGGACTTTCTGCTCCTTCAAGGCCCTCATTGAGCTGTGGCTCATGCACGTAGTCAGGTCAATCACTATACTCCCCCCTTGCTCAGGCTCCTACGGTGCTGCTGCCTATGGCTTCAGTTGGCACGCGTTTCTTTTTGTCTTGTGGGTGGCAGCCCCTTCAGTGGTAAGGTTTGTGATGGACAAATGTTTTCAGTTACTAATCAATAGAAGTTGCTCAGTTTAGCATTGTTAAGAGAATGAGTGTATGTGTATGTGTGTCCATAATAAGGCCAAGACCAAGTGCTGCTTGATCTCTCTGTGACCTTGGACACCTTACTGAACCTTTCTACAGTCCTTGCTTTTCTCATCTGTAAACCAAGATAATAGTTCCTCCCTCCACTCGCGGCCAGTATTGGAGCCAATGCTACTACTGCTTAGGTGGTTTCAGCACAAGTAAATGGCAATGATTATCATCAGTTAATGCCAATTAGTTATCTGTTTTACTGCTTTGAATTTACCATGGGTTAACCTGAACCCTTCAGAAACCACTGGAACTAGAGGGCATAGTGTTCAAAAGTGTTTTCTCCTGTGTTTTTCAGTGGTGGGGACCTCAGTGCTGACACACCTCAATTAGGGACTTGCTGAAGCAATCACTCCAGTGCCCTCATTGTCCTATTGCTGGTCACAACTGTTTTTGCAGCAAAATCTGATAAATGATCTTTTCTTCCCTCTCGGTGTCTACCTAATGCTTGGTGTTAGGCCAGGAGGGGCTGTGCTGGGGACCGGGACTGAGTAAAACCTGCCGTGGCTCAGAATGCCCGGAAATGAGCAGGACTTGTGCACTTACTCAGGAGAGCAGCAGGGCCTTCAATAAGCAGAAATTTAGTCTCTGATGTCAAGAGGTTTAGACAGTGTGGTAGCCCTTGTTGCTTACTGTATCAGAAAAGTTGTTCTGGTCCATAGCTTAACCAATGAGTGTGGTTTTCAATTAAGGAGTTGAGTGTAGTGAAAAGAGTAAAGGACTGGAAGTTGGGAAACTTGAGGTCCCAGCTTTGGGATTCTGGAGGTCGAGGCAGTTCCTGGAGCCTTTGTTTCCATGTTCTTTTGCAAGGTCTGAGGGGGAAGAGCTCTTGAGGCTCCTCGAGCTCTACCAGACTGTGGTTCTGAGTGTTTGGGCCCGCGTCCTCATTAGTTTTCTTTCCATAGGCCTCTCATGGGCACCATTTGCCTCTGTTCACTGCGGATGATGCTGAGGCACAAACTGGTCAGCTGACTGAGACAGGACTTGGACCATCCAAAATGGGCATAGCAGGACCTGGAGCATGTTCTTGGCCTCCACAGATAGGAAGAGAAACTTTCAGCTCTCTGAAGTGATAAAGGAAAGTGAGTAAAAATGCGAGAGGAAGTCCTCCTCCCCCAACCTTTCTCAGCCCAGGTTCTGCAGGAGAATTAAGCCCTAAGGCTCTAAATAGAGTGTTGTGAGCAGTGGATTAATTTCTATCCTGTGCCTATAGAACAGAGCAGCCATGCACTATGAATGAGGGAGCTGAGAACACTCACCCCAGTCATTTTCTGTGGTCTGTGGTTCGGCGGAGGATCCTGACCGAGAAAGGATGCAGGCTAAGGGGCATTCTTGGGGGTAATTGCCTGCAGATTGTGTGTTTGTTTGCTCAGACATCTCTTAAATGAGTATTTGATGAAGTACGGTGCTTCGCCATCTGTGATATGTGTCCACTCCCCCATCCACTGTTACTTTATAAAAGTTCCCTTTATATCTGGGTCCCCAGTTTACACATGTGGAAATACACCTACTGTGAGGGTGCTTTGGAAGTATGAAAACTATTATAAATGGGCACTGCTAGATGGACATCAGACTCTTTTGTTCCCAGAGGAAAAGGTGCTTTTTGGTGACTGGTCATCTGTCCATTCCACAGACCTGGGCTGAGATCTCTGCATGGGGAAGGCAGGCAGGGTGACCGGCAAACCCAGAGTTAACTGTGTACCATGGGCGATGCTCTGCTAACGTAGTCATAATGCCTGTGCCCAGTGTTGAAGCTGAATAGTAGTACTTCCAGATGGGCTCTTCTGTTCCTATTTTGGGGGGTTGGGTTGGGGTAGGAGAAGGAGGGATAGAGAGAGAAAGAGAGAGAGGGAGAAAGGGGAGAGAAGAAGAGGGAGAGGGAGGAGAATGTGGGAGGGCAGGAAGGCAGAGTTCCTCAAAAGCCCCATGTCTTTGGGGAATTGCAGGTGGTTTGGTCAGTTTGGCAGGAGCACAGGGATGGGCTTTGTGTGGGCTCAGAAGCTAAGCTGGAGGAGGTTGGAGGGCAGGGGGTGCAGGGCTGGCCTGCCTGGCATGGAGCTGAGGCTCTATCTAGTACTGAGCAGGGTTACCGGGGGAGGTCAGATGAGAATGTGGCATGACCTGAGCACATCAGACATTGCCAGCTAGCCTGTGGAAGGTAGAGAAGGGAGCCCTGCTGTGCTGGGCAGTGGGACAGGAGGGAGGGGCTTCAGTGGAGTGTCTGTGAGTTGGATGGAGAGAAGATGATGACTTAGGAAATAGTGGTAGCTGTCAAGGCACCCTAAACCACCCAGGAATCCGAGGCAGTCATAAAGCTGGGTGAAGGCATACATCTCTCTTAGCTTCCCTCCCAGGTTACCAGATGTGCCCTGTTTAACTGCTTTTTTTCAGGCCACCCACAGGGGTTTTAGTGGTAATAATGATGGAGCTGATCTTGACTGGGTGCCAGGTGATATAAGCCCCTTGCGTGTTTGTGTCATACAACAACTCTGTGGAGAACTGGAAGCATGGTGAGGTTAGTCACGTGCTCTGGGCCCTCCAGCCCACTTGTGGTGGAGCTGGGTTGGAACCAGGCCCCCAACACAGGACGATGGCCTATCCTTCCTCTACACCAGGGCTTCCCAATGTGGGCACGTACCCCACAGGGGGGCAATTTGATTTTTAAGGGGGGCAATTTGAGAATGTGTTATTCACAGTGAGTTTTTTGCATTTCTAATGGATCTAGGGGCTTTATGTACAGTATATAAATATATTTTGTGATATATTTATGCATTTCAGTTATCTATTATGTTTTGAAACTTTATTTCCTATTATTATTTTTTTTAAAAACAATTTCTTAGTGATTTCTTCCTTAGTACTTCAACTGTTCTTTCTTTCTTTTATTTTTCTCTTTCATGGATACCATGCTCTTTGGAAGCCTGTTTAGACCAATGTAATGGCCTTTTAGGCTTCCTCCTCATGAATAGTTCACTTTTTGAATAATAAGAATTTTATGTCATGGGAGGAGTGGGGCATTAGGATTTTAGAGATGCTTAGGTGGGCCATGGCCAAGAACCACTGTTCTATACACACTGATGAGAAGCCTTACCTGCCCCAAATCTTCTCTGCTTCTGGGCAGGACCTGGGAGGCCAACCCCATGCTCAAAATGATTGCAGATGGATAACTGCTCATCATCCCAATTGGCAGAAGACTGATGAGAAGCTGGCACTGCAATGCCCTCCATAACACTGCAACACTGAGCCATCCGGAATGCAACAGTGAGGGAGACTTAGATCCTGGTGACTTAGTGGATGAAAAAGTGAAAGATTTGTGGGAGGTGGATGTTTGGCTAAATTTGGCCAGAGGCTTTTAATGCTAGTTTTTATAGGTTGTTTCTTTGTGTGTTAAATCTGTTCTTTGACTAGTCTTTTTGTTGAATCCTTTTAGCTATCCCTTGAGGATGAACATCCATTTAAAATGAAAATTCCAAGAGAAGGAAACAGTAATGAATTATTTAGAAAAGGATTACAAATTCTTTTAAGGTCACATTTCACATTTTGTTTCAAAACATTATGTAGGAAACTTGTTTTTTATGCAACCGTTTATGTGGTTAAGAGACCTCTGAGCAGTCAGGGATTTGCCCCAGCCTCTCCTTTTCAAGCTGTCATGCCACCAGACACAGAGCCATGCCATCAGGATATTTTCTGTGCCCATTTTGTGGCTGGGTTGTTTCTGTTGTAGGAATTGGTATTTATGGAGCAGTTTAAAATAGTTTTATCCTGGCAGGCATAGGACGGATGGTTGGGGAGTGAAGTGGTTAGAGCAGAGTGATGGGAGTAGCTGGGCAGGGGAGTAGCTGGGTCAGGGTGAGCCCCTCACCGCAGTGTCGTGCAGTTGTGGGGTGATGAGGACCAGGATCTGGGAGTTAGGAAGTGTTCATTTCTAGGCAGGGCACCACTACTAACTCTATGACCTTGTTCAAGACACCAAATCCCTCTCAGTCCTCTTTGGTCATTTATAGAACGGGGGGTGGTGACCTTTGCCACTGGTCCTTTCCAATATTGGGGCATGAATCCGACAAAAGGCCTTAGAAAGCCCCAGGTGAGTTCCTGCATCAGTCTGCAGTTCTTCACCTTCCAACCCAGAGCACGTTGTCTCTCACTATCCCTCGGGGGAAATTGATTTCTAAATGCAAATTCTCACAGGACCAGGCAAGTATGAAAATGAGTGACGTGGGCTGGGATGATGGCACTCACCTGTCACCTACTTCACATGCCAATCTTGTCCCAGGTGGAGAAAACCTCTTCTGATGTTATGATGAATGACATAAAGTAAAAGGATTTGTTCTAAGTTGATAGAACAAACACATGAGGCTAGACAGATATGTACAGTCACACTATAACTATAAGGGTGGTGGCCAGTGGGTGCATATCAGGAAGGCCTGCTGGTGTTAAAAACACCAACTTGCTGTTCAGCCACTGGCCCAAGCCCCTGCCTCCACCTTGTACCCACCCTTCTGCCTCTGAAAGTGTGGGGCATGCCCACCAGCGGCTGAAAGAACTAATAATGCATGGGGTGGACCCCACAGTGACCCCCGCCTGGGAGCAGACGCTGTCTCTTATGACTGATGGGCCAGAGCGCTGTGTGCCCTTAAATATGCTGTCACCTCTGTGCACAAACCCATTATTTCCTTGTACGTCGATAGATCTTGGAAGGGATTTTTACTTAGTGAAAGACTGACATTTTAGCAGTGGAATTAGCAGTTGTTCTCAAATACAGTAGCCTCATTAAAATATGGCTCATTTACTTGAATTAGAGTAGAACAAAGCAGTTCAATAAAATTCATTTTCAAGCAATTAAAAACCAATAACTTGTAAGGATTAATTTATTCAGCTGACATTGATTAATCACCTGCTTTGTACTTGGAAAAATAACTTACCCCAAACAGCCGCCATTGGGTTGCCTAATGGTAGGGCTCGCGATTGCTCTGGGGATGTGCACCCCGTGCCCCTGCGGTGGTCCCCATTTCACAGGTTCTGGGATGGGAAGGAGCCGCTTGGGGAGACAAGGCTTGTGAGTAGCAGAGGCTGGGTTTGAACCAGGTCTGAACGTGCCTGAGCTGCTACTCTGACCGCAATGCCCTTCACTCTCTTTCCCGCTGGGTGGCATGAAGGCAAAGCTGAGTGAGACAGAGATGCCACTGTCCTTTCCCATGGGAGCTCATTCTAGAGAGAAGGAGTGACATGCAAACATGCATCTTCCCCCCGATGCCACGTTACTTGCAGAAAGACAAAAACCCGCTCCTGACCCATCCGATAAAGCATGAAAAGGCAGCCGGAGAGAAAAACAAGTTTGTGTGCTGATGTGAGTGGGCTTGAGGGTGAGGCAGGGTGTACCTTTTGCTACTGTTTTGTCCTTGAGCCCCAACTGACGCCTGCCTGCCCACACTCTAGAACAGTGAGGTTCCCGCCTACACATGCCCTTGGACATGAACCCTCAGAGCCTCAGTGTCTCTCCGCAGCTTCTCTCCCGTGGTGTTTGCCAGTAGACCAGGGCAGATGCCTTAAAGAGGATTTTTAAGTGGCCCAGTGCAGTTCTGGAAATGTGCATTCTGGAACTGTTTCAGCAGAATCAATTAGTGAGGATCAATTTGCTTTCCTGAGACCAGAAAGAAAACCCGACACAGAGGGTCAGGTGGAGGCAGCAGTGGCGTCACTTGTTGTCTGTGTCTGGCTGCAGGAGAATTTCCTAGAAGGCGGCAGAGTGCTTTTCGTGGCCAGAGCGCTCTCCTTGCTGTGGAGCTGGACATGGAGAATAACGGAATGACCCCATTCGTTCAGTTCCATGTGCCTAAGATGTGGGAAGAGCTGCTGTCCATTTCATTATGGGTAGACAGCATGTGGATGTATTTAGTTAAAAAGACAAAGATTACTTAGGTATTTATTATAGAACCAGAGGCTCGGTGCATGAATTTGTTCATGGGTGGGGTCCCTTGGCCTAGCTGGGGATCAGGGCCGATGGGGGATTGGATAAGGGGAAGGACCACAGGAGGTTGGCTGGCTGTGGGAGATTGGCTGTGGGGGCACACTGATTACCAGGGGGCAGCGCCTACATTGAGCATCTGCCCCCTGGCGGTCAGTGTGTGTTATAGAGACTGGTCAACCAGTCATTTGGTCACTTAAGCTTATACTAGAGGCCCGGTGCATGAATTCGTGCATGGGTGGGCTCCCTCTGGATCGGGCTGAAACCCACAGTCCAATGCCATCTACAGCTCCTACTTGATGCTCTTGCTCATCCTGCCCCAATCAGTCCCAATCGGGAGAGACTTGTGCTGGTGCAGCAGCACTTGCCAGCCATGAATCCTAGGTCTGGTGCCCTCCAAAGGGGAGTGGCCTGCGGGATTGGGTTGAAACAGGCTCTCCAACATTCCCTGAGGGGTTTTGAGTTGCAAAAGGGCACAAGCCAGGCTGAGGGACTCCACAGGTGCATGATCGGGCTGGAGAGGGACCGCAGGAGGGCTCCAGGGCATGTCTGGCCCATCTCACTCAGTCCCAATCAACTGGACCCCAGCAACAAGCTAACCTACCAGTTGGAGCATCTACCCCCTGGTGGTCAGTGCACATCATAGCAAGTGGTTGAGCAGCCTTAGCATAACATTAGTATATTATGCTTTGATTAGTTGTTCCGTTATTCTGCTGTTTGGTCTATTTGCATATTACCCTTTTATTATATAGGACAATAAAGAGTTAATATGCTAATTAGACTGGACGGCAGAATGACCTTCTGGAACGACCTTCCAGAATGACCAGTGGGCGGGTCCCTGGGGCCATGGCTGTGAAGACTGAGCCCCTTCATGAATTTTATGTATTAGGCCTCTAGCATATAGATATTTTTAAAAAATAACAAGTCATTTAAAAAAAAAATTGGAAAATAATCTTCCACTCTTCCATATCCCAGTCATCTTTAAAATATATATATTTATTTTATTGATTTCAGAGAGGAAGGGAGAGGGAGAGAGAGAGATAGAAGCAATCAATGATGAAAGAAAATCATTGGTTGGCTTACTCCTGCAAAACCCACACTGGTGATTGAGTTTGCAACCTGGGCATGTGCCCTGACCGGGAATTGAACCATGACCTCCTGATTTGAAGGTTGATGCTCAACCACCGAGCCATACTGGCTGGGCCATATCCCAGTCATTTTAATGTTTTTGTTCAATACAAAACCAGCTTTCCTAATCCATTTTAAGGAACATATAGGTGCAGTCATATTATAAATACAGTTTTGTATTCTGCTGGTTGTGGGTGACTTTCAGAGATTGAAACTATCCCCTACCCCACTCACCCGGTGTAGTTTTTCTTCTGCTTATAAAAATAATGTGTGGAAGCTGATGGTTTCTTTGTTTCAGAAGGCTCCTGGCACCTTTATTTTATCTCCCTCTTGCCTTTTCCTGCATAGATTTTGCAGTAAGCATTTCATTTGTGTTGCTTCTCTTATGAGTGGGTTTTGTTCTGAGGGAGGCACATGGCAGGATCTGCTGCTGACACTTGGGAGGTGCCTTTAAAAATAATCCCAGTGACTGTCCAGCAGGGCCTTCAACTTGACCCAAAGGCCCTGGATGTCTTAGAATCGTCCTATGCTCTAGCAAAGCCACGGGTCTGTGGAGGAAGACAGAAGGCGGGCACCAGAAGCTGCCTGGTTTGATTTTCTGGCATCCCAGATACACTAATGGGATGAGGACTTCTGTGGTGTTTTACATCCTTCTTGGTGGCTGTGTCTGGTTAAAATGTCTTCTTCAGAGAACCTTAGGAGAAAAATACTGACAGAAACAGATGTGGTAGACCCTTCTGGAGTCCTCTTCCCCCTCCTGCCCTTATGGTGTTTTATCAGTTGTTTCTACAAGATAACAGTGACGGTGAGGGGACAGGGCTCATTTAGCACTGCCTCATTCACCACTAAATCATTACAGTCTGCTCATCTCAAGTATTTGTACACAGGGCAAAAGTAGGTTTACAATTGTAATTCAATTAATAAATAATTATTAATAATCCAATAGTAAATTGTTTTGTGTATTCACAACTGTAAACCCACTTTTGCTCAGCCTTTAATTTAAAATATGTGTGATAATGTATGATTCCATGTGCTGAAATATCCAAAATAGACAAATGTATAGAGTCAGAAGGTAGATTAATGGATGCCTAGGGCTGGGGCTCTTGGGGGAAAGGAAGAGGTGACCTCTTAAGGTAAGAAGCTTCCCTTAGGGGTGATGAAAACGTTCTAAAATTAATGTGATACTGGTTGTACAACTCTGAGTACATTAAAAACTGTCGAATTGTACACTTTTAATCAGAGATTATATGATGTATAAATTGTCTCAATATACCTGTTAGAAAAAAAAGATATATGTATGCCCACCGCAGTACTAAATAGTGCAGTAAACATAGAGCCCATCTTAAGGAGATCAACAATAACAACAACAAAACACCCAAACCCAAATTATTATTTTTTTTAAAGAGAGAGAGGAATGGAGAGGGAGAGGGAGAGGGAAAGAAACATTAATGAGTTGCCTCCCATATGCACCCTGACTATGGATCAAATCCGCAACCTGGGTATATGCCTTGATCTGGAACAGAACTGGAGAGATCTTTTGGTGCATGGGCCAATGCTCAACTAAGCCAACTGGCCAGGGAGCCAATTCTTTACACATAAGAAAAGTGCAGATTTGGACATTGGGATGTGAGAGATTAATTTTATTTATTTATTTATTTATTTGAGCAAGGATGGAGGGCTACTTAGTGGAGTTGGCTGGCTTGTGAGAGCCAGTTGTTAAAATTTCAGGAGTTATGTAAACAGCAAGGTTGTAATTCAATTAATATATGATCCCCGGTTGGTGATATCAGGTTGGTAGCTTGAAATTGGTGATAGTGAGTATATTTACACCATGGAAATTGGAAAATGCTGCAAGTCAGGGCTTTTTCTTCTGGAAGGAAGACCGGTTAAACATTTAGCATCTTGCTCCTGGCTCCACTCCATTGTACCTTGCATTTCAGAAGGCCTGCTTTCCTCCTGGTGATTGAAGTAGGAGCTGGGCTTAGGAGACTAGCCTTGATGGAGTGGAGGTTCAGTAGGGTCACATGAGACTCTGCTAGGGTCTCACCCACATTCCTCCTGTCAGAGGCACCGGACTGATGTATTAATTAGGATTTGGGGGCTAGCCTGAGGGCTCTTCCCTTTGCTGGGAGCAGTGTACTGTGGACTGTCTGCTCATAAGCAGCGATTGCTTTTGCATGGTCTTTTTGCTTTTGAGAAAGACCAAACCAGAGACCAGATTTGTTAATGAGCCGGGTCCTCTCACAGGTGAGTGTCAAATGAAATCAGCCAATTGCGACTCGTGAAGCTGAGAAACAGAATCCACACTCCTTCTCATTTATCTTCTTTAATTAATTCAACCTGATTTAGGCTTAGATATCTAAAAATCATTTTTTTTTCCAGACAAGAGACATCTGAATTATTCATGTCCTTCCCATTATGAACTGTGCATGTCGGTCCCTTGAGAAATCAGTGCTATGTATCTTATTGCTGTCCACATGTTAGTTTGTCAACATATTTCAGTGATTAGACAGCAGCCACACTGAAAACAGTGGAAATAAGAGGGCTAGGGAGAACCTCAGCTGATGCCAGTGGCTAAATTTAAACCCAGATGTAATTCTCTTTGTGCCTATGTGGTTCAGATTTCTTTCATTGGTGTGTTATTTTTTTATTAATAAGAAAAGTAGCAGATGATGTGTTTCATTGGATTTTACTAATACTTGGTTTGACTTTTTTCTGTATAATAATTCAAATGAAATTTTGACATGAAACTTTGATGAGAATGAGTCTTTCCTTCAATGGAAAGGTGTTCCTGCTAAGGTGGCTCAATTGCTTGGAGCATTGTCCTGATGCACCACGATTGTGGGTTCCACCCCTGGTCAGGGCATGTACAGGAATTGACCAGTAGGTGAAGTGACAGGTGGAACAACAAATTAATGTTTCTCTCTTTTTTTCACCTTTCTTCTCTCTCTCTCTCTCTCTCTCTCTCTCTCTCTCTCTCTCTCTCTCTCTCTCTCAAATCAATCAATCAATCAATCAATAAGTAAAAAAGAGAAAAGCATCCCTATATATATTTTTGATAGTGCATATTATAAAATACAATTAGTACATAGAAAGTAAAAGTTGATGCTTACTCCTGTCCGTAGGTACGAGGAAGAGGCACTTTTGTATTAATTGGGAAGATACTGTGATATAATGTATTAAGTGAAAAAGGTAGATAGAGAGCAGTATGTGCAGAGTATAATGTGATTTAGGTACAGAAAGTATACATCCAATTACAGTAATAAGAATTTGTACTCTTGACATAAGTGGATGTTTGTGTGTGCATATAAAGTAGCATAAGAAAAATAATAGCCTTTTCTTCCTAATAGATGTGAAGTACATCATTGTATATTTGTACCGTAATATAGTTAGCCGGCCCCCTATTGATGGATACTTAGGGTACCACAGTTTTAGAATTCTAAACAGTTATATAAAGAGAATATATAATAAAGTTATTAAATTTTATATATATATATATATATATATATATATATATATATATATATAATTGATTTTTTACAGAGAGGAAGGGAGAGGGATAGAGAGTTAGAAACATCAATCAGTTGTCTTCTGCACACTCCTTACTGGGTATGTGCCCGAAACCAAGGTACATGCCCTTGACCAGAATTCAAACTGGGACCCTTGAGTCTGCAGGCCAACACTCTATCCACTGAGCCAAACCGGTTAGGACTACAATAAAGTTATGTAGAGTAATTTATATTAAAGACCACACAAAGTTATTATCTTGCAGTTCTGGAGGGCAGAAGTCCAAAGTCAGAGGGCTAAAACCAAGTGTCGGCAGGGCCTTCTGGTGGCTCTGGGGTAATCTGGTTCTTGCCTTTTCCACTTTCTAGAGGCTGTCCATTTCTTGGCTTGTGGCCACCATCCATCAACATCACTGCTACCTCTGCTTCCATTACCCCTTTCTCTGACTCTCCTACCTCCTCGTTTCCCTGAAAAGAACTCTTGTGATTACTTTGGGCCCCATCTTAAGACCTTTAATGTAATCACATCTGCTAAATCCATTTTTTGCCATTAAGATTAAGATATTCATAGGTTCTGGAGATTAGGACATGGACATCTTTGGGGGACATTATTCTTTTTTTTAAAAATATATATTTTATTAATTTTTTACAGAGAGGAAGGGAGAGAGATAGAGAGCTAGAAACGTCGATGAGAGAGAAACATCGACCAGCTGCCTCTTGCACACCCCTTACCGGGGATGTGCCCGCAACCAATGTACATGCCCCTGACCGGAATCGAACCCGGGACCTTTCAGTCTGCAGACCGACGCTCTACCACTGAGCCAAACCGGTTTCTGCGGGAGTGGGAGAGGGAGGACATTATTTTGTCTACCACACAATTAAAGACAAACTGCTAGCTTATAGTAAGTTTGCTTATTTTGTTAACCTAATTCCATGTCTGAGCACTAGGTCCAAGGAATCCAAAAATGAATGGTACAGTTTTTTAATTTTTTTTATTTTCAGGGGGCTATAACTTTAAAGGAGATGGGAATCATGAAAGAATGCTGAGTGTTGGAAGGTCTGTGTCATTCACTTGTGGCGGGGCCATAGGGACAAGGGAGAGGCAGCTAGAAGTGAAGGTGGAGGGTAATTGGAGACAGACCAACCCGTGCTTGTGTGAGCTCGTGAAATGGGACTTCATCTTGTGGACCAGATTCCCTATCCTAGGTACTAACAAGGACATCAGGGCTACCTTGTTGTATCTAACCTTGAAAGTGAAATTTTAGACATTATGAATTTCTTGTGGAGAAGGTTCATGACATTTATCATATTTTCCATGGGGTTTGTGACTAAACGTTCAGTGCCACAGCTGTGGTTGATAAGACCTTGAAGGATTTAAAATTGGGACGTGACATGATTAAATGTGCACCTGGGGTTACTGGCCCCAGGTGGGATTTGGGTGCACAATTGGAGGCAGAGACTTCCTTAGACCAAGGGATGATGAGGTTGGGGGGACAAGAGCAATAGTACGGCCTGCGGCAGATGAGGCTGATAGAGCTGACGGGCCTTGAATTACTGATTGGGAGGGTAATTTACCAGCATTCTGGATGGATGAAGGCCCCATTGGAGGACTTCAGGAATATAGGATGATGATCAGATTTAGAGATCATTGTGGGGTGGTAAGGAGATGAAAAGTTCATTGTGTGTGTGGTCCATCCAAATGGAGGTCAGTAGTATACCATGTAGGCATGGAGATTTCTAGAATACAGAGGTATAGATATTCATGAAATTATATTTCCATATTTTTATTTCTTTCTACCTGACACCTTCCACTCTGTTCATCTACTTTAGAGCTAAATCTTTACAATGAACAGGATCTAGGTTAGATTTGTTTTTTTTAAACAAGTAGAATAATAATTTTTTTTATACTTTTATAATTTACAGGGTACTTTTACAAATCCAATTTTATTCTTACAGCAATCTTGTGAAGGGTGTTGACGGATGAACTGTAACTGACAAATGAGGATAATGGTAATAAATAATATTTATAGATAATATATTTAGCCTTTATCATATCAAGTTAGGTTCTAAGCACTTCATATTTGTTAGTTTAATATTCATCTTAATGCATCAATAGCCCTATAAGATAGTTTTTTTATTTTATTTTATTTTAAATTTCTTTATTGATTAAGGTATCACATATTTGTCCTCATCCTCCCATTCTCATCCCAAACCCCTCCCCACACATGCCCCCACCCTTCTGTTGTCCATGACCACTGGTTAGACTTATATGCATGCAAACAGGTCCTTTGGTTAATTTCTCCCTTTCCCCCCACACTTCCCTACCTTCCCTCTGAGGTTTAACAGCCTAATAGATGCTTCCCTGTCTCTGGGTCTGTTATTGTTCATCAGTCTATATTGTTCATTATTTCCCTTAGATCAGCGTTTTTCAACCGCTGTTCTGCGGCACACTAGTGTGCCGCGAGATGTTGCCTGGTGTGCCGTAGGTGCAGACAAGACAAGAATTTTATAATTTTTCACTATTTTGTTTACTTAATATTTCATAATAAAGTAATTATAAAATACTTTCTTTGTGTTTATTTGATTCCTATTCAAGAGAATTACTTTATATATAGTCAATATAGGCACAGAGTTAAATTTTTTAACATTTTCTAATGGTGGTGTGCCTCGTGATTTTTTTCATGAAACAAGTGTGCCTTTGCCCAAAAAAGGTTGAAAAACACTGCCTTAGATGAGTGAGATCATGTGCTACTAGAAATACACTTATAAGAACCAAAAATGAGCAGCAATGGTTATGCTGAGAGGCAAATGAATCAGTCGTTAGTGAGTTTCTTTCTGGGCCAATAATTCTTTTGAGTCCCAATTTCAATGTCAAACAGTTCCTTATGTGTACATGTCAGCAATGATACTTCAGTTCTGGATGGTGGACAAATGGTGGTAATGCAGTAAGATATATTTTTAAAAATTATCCCATTGTACAAATGAGGTAGCCAAGGTCTAGAGAGGTTGAGTAACTTGCCCTAAGTCATACAACCAGTGAGCAGTGGGGCTATGCTTTGAACTCAAACAGTTAGTGTGGCTCTTAAAGCCTGAGTGATAACCATTAATGGTGGGGCTCAGCCCATATTCATGCTCATCAACCCCAGTTCCTATGTTCCTTTCACTGCCATGCTCTCTCTCCAAGGAGGTGGGAGTTGAGTGGGCCGCATGGGAGAGGGTAACAGCAGCATTTCTGTTTTATAGGCAGTGGCGGGATGAAAAGCGCTCCAGGAGGGGGTGGGGTTGGGAACTGCCAGCAAGGAGCAGGGAGCAGGGGCATCGTGGGGTCCGCAGGCTGAGGACAGGGCGTCTCATGTCAGCCATGGGCAGGGGAGCTGGTTCCAAGCTTTAATCAATCCACCAGAGAGGCCATTGTTGCAGATAGCCAGGCGGGGGGAGAGATGCAGGACACAGGAGAGGGAGTGCGGCTCCTTGGGCCTCTGTTGCTGGATCCATATGATTTGGGAAGAAGGAGTAGCAGCAGTTGACCCTAGAGACTTGCAAGGACCAGGAGTCGGGAAAGTTGGGTCTCCTCGCTGATAGAGCCGTTGGGCTGGCCTCAGAGTGGGTGTCTGTGCTCTGAGAATTAATTTAGCATCTTTAGCTCTGCTGAATTGGCTTTGCTAGTAAGGAGGATGCTGAGACACAGGCGGGACTCAGTCTTTGGGAACCTGACACTCTGGGTCTGGGGCCAGTCTTGGCATTATTAGCCTCTGTTGAGAGCAAGCAAACTGCTGGTGAGGGGCTGGGGGATGCAATCCCATTCTTGGGACTGCAGAGGAGGGTAGAAATCATTGCCAGAAGGTGGTCTTTGCAAACATCGTGGCTTGCAGAGGGCAGGCCTTTCACCGGGCAGGGCCTGAGTTCATACATTCAAGCACAGGCGCATCATCTATTAGGGAGTAGGGATCAGCACTTGAAAGAAATGAGCCAGGACATCAGAGGCGGATGTTTTGTTTATGGGAGCACTTATGTGGTGTTAGTTTCCAAGTCCTTTAAAATCGGGCACTTTAATGTCAGGTAATTGGCTCTTTATGGAAGGTTTCCAGTTACAAATGGGGAGCAGGTGATCTCAGCCGAACTCAGTTAAAAGGCTCTGGTTTTCTGAAATAGAAGCTCCCGGCTCCCTTGACACATCGCTCTCCTTCCTCCCAGCCCTTGCTCAGTTACAAGCTTCTCTTCCCTCCTGTCTCACTAGCTGCTGCTGCCCAGCCCTTGGAGTCTCACAGCTCCCCAGCCAATTCAGTGAACTTTTTGGCCTCTGGTCCTGTATCATTGTTCTCTATAAGCGAGCCTGAATCTCGGTTTTCAGAGGCCCCTCCCACCGTGTGGTGGGGAAGAGCAGTGTAAGGGCAAGAGCAGGCCAGAGGGGGTGGGGAGGCCCACATTTTGCCCAGCTGTGCCAGCCCCCACTCTGGCTCTGCCCTTGGAAGCACTTCTAGCCATGGGGGTTGCCTGACTAGAGTTTCAGACACTTCAAGGTCTCTCACATAACCTAAGAAGCACTGCGCAGGCTGTCAAACTACAGGGGGAAGGCAGGCGAGGGTTGTGGGAGTGGTGGTGTAAGAGATCAACCAAAGGGCTGGTGTCATGTATAGAAGGATAACCAATGGGCACAGACACTGGACGTGGAAGGGTGAAGGCATGTGCTGGGGGGTAGGGGAGGCTGTGGGGAGGTCAATGCGGGGGAAGGAGATATATGTAGTACTGTTTGTAATACTTTAAACAATAAAAAAATGTATTGTGAAATTCTCAACATCTTGAAGTAAAAGTTTAAACTCTTATTTTTAAAAAGTGCCCTTTTCCCTACAAGGAAGTTGAGTTGTGAAATTAAACACTGGCAATATGTTCTGAACCTGCCCCAGAGGTGGTGAATTGCCCTCACAAGAGAAGGGCTGTGTCTACTAAGAATTCTGTGTTCCAGTCACTGTGGCTGCATAAAAGCGGAGGGGCTTAAAAATAACAATCTTTATTATCGTACAGTGTCATCGTCAGGGATGCGGGAAGGGTTCGACTGGGAGGTTCTGGCCCAGGGTCCTTGGTGAGGCTGCATCAGAGAATGGCTGTGGTTTGGATCATCTCAAATGCGTCTTTGCTTGCGCACCTGTGGCCAGGCTAGGGGACCCTTGGACAGCCAGGGCTGGAACTGATGGGACACCTTGGACATCGCTCTCCGCCCCTGTGCAGTCTGCCCACGCCATCTCCAGCATGGTGGCTTCAGGATTGTAGGACTGCTTCTATGTTGGCGCAGGCTCTGCAGAAACGTGTCTGGTGAGGGGACCATATAGAAGCTGATTTGTGTTGTATGACCTCGCTTCAGAAGTTGTGCTGGGTCCCTTTCACATTCTCTTGATCGAAAGAAATTACCAAGATCTGCTCAGGTTCGAAGGGAGGGGACATAGACCCACCCTTCAGGGGTGAGTGTCATTGTCACATTATGAGATACAGACATGGGACAGGAAAGGCATCCAGGTGGCCATCCTTGGAAAGTACAATCTGCCAACCCTGGGCTGAGAATTTTGTTGGAAGCTGACTTGTTCCGAATAAGGTTTGGAACCAGAGTGTTAGAGAATCTTTATTGAGAATCTGGTTTTTTACTCCCAAATGGAGGCCATCAGTGGTGGAAGCAAAAAGAAAAAGACTTGAGGTGGCGAGGGCTGTTGGCCATGGCTTTCTCTTTTCCTTGTGACTGGATGGTCGGCCCAGACCTCAAGAGGCTCCATAGGCCATTGACCAAAGTGAGAGGGACTTTTCCAAGGGGAAGAAGCATCTCAGGGATACAGAATGAACAGGCATTAAAAAGGGATCAGTGTTGCTGAAACCAGTTTGGCTCAGTGGATAGAGTATTGGCTTTCGGACTGAAAGGTCCCGGGTTCGATTCCGGTCAAGAGCATGTACCCTGGTTGTGGGCACATCCCCAGTAGGGGGTGTACAGGAGACAGCTGATTGATGATTCTCTCTCATAGATGTTCTAACTCTCTCTCTTCCTCCTATCCCTCTCTCTTCCTTTCTGTAAGAAATCAATAAAATATATTTTTTTTAAAAAAAGGGATAAGTGTTGGCTTTGGGGAGGGATTTTGGACCTGGGGGTGCCAGTGTCTCCTTGAGTTGATGAAAAGGCTTTTATTCCTCCCACTCTTGTCCTTCAGGGAGGGTGCTGCTGTGGGGAGGAAGTGGCCAGGGCACTGGGCGTCTTGTTTGACTCACTCCTTGGTGGTGGCCTCTTTCACAGAGCACATGCCGGAAGCTGTGACCCAGTGTGGCTCTTGGTATGAGAGCTCCTTTAAGAAATGTGAATTAGGAACTGAAGTGGTAGATTTTGGCCTCCCAGGTATAGGGCAGACACAAGGAAAATGGTGCAAACACATAACCCTCATTGTAGGTTAGTTTAGGGAATCAGTCATATGTTGGAAATAAATTAACAATGTGTTTACCATATGTAAGCCCATATCGTGGCATGAAGAGGAGAAAGGGCAACAGAAGGCCCATTTGTTGCAACAACCTCAGCATTTAAACCTAGTGAAAGAGGAACCAGAAGTGATAGCAAAGACAAAAAAAAAAAAAAAAAAAAAAAAAAGCAAGGACTGGCTAACTGGGCCTAGGGCACTTGAATTTGGGGTCTTAGTATTGGGAAGAATGTTAATGCCAATGAATGAGAGATGGGGCCCCTAAGGCCCCACCCCCACATTCAGCTCTTTTTCTTCCAGTCCTTGACACACCAGTTAGCTCAGTGCGAGGAAGCTGTGGCCAGTAATGAGCACAGATGGGAACTTGTGTTTGCAGAGGGCTGTGTGTGGCAGTGGCTTATGAGTGTGACAGGCTGTTCTTTTGGGCTCAGGTTTCTCTTTCCAGTTGCTACTTTGGGGCCATTTTCTTCTTTGGCTGTAGAATTTTGGTCTCAGATATAGACCATGAGGCCAGCAGGTCTTGCTGCCTTTGGCAGGGCAGGGCCCATGGTCCAGATCTCCCAGCAGCTGGTCCAGAGCCTTGTCCATTGGAATGGTCCATATCAACCCTGTTCTGTGTTCAAAACTTTAGTTAGAAGAAAACATTCAAAATGTCACTGGATGCATTTGGGTGCTGCAGGTGGATTGGACCGCTGGCTGGGCTTTGCTCCCATCTCAGGAGAGAAAATGATGGACTGTTCACTGCGTGACTCATTAAACAAACAGCCCTGTTCCTAGCTGAACAAGAGCTCCTTCTCAAGGACTCACTTTGAAAAATTTCACAGAATGTTATCTTTGCTTAACATGTATTTTGAACTTTTCATTTGCAGATACGTTTAGAAGCTGTTACATGTTTGAATTAGCTGAAATATAGGCTTGGTTGCTCTCAGAGACTCCAAATGGCTGTGGCTTAAACATACAGCCTTGGGCACAGTCAGTCCTGGATGCTATTGCAGCTCCAAGGTCACAGGCATGCTGGTTCCTTCCTTTTTTTGTTGTTTTGTTGTTAATTCTCACCCAAGAATATTTCCCCACAGATTTTAGGGAGTGGAAAGGAGGGAGGGGGGGAGTGGAGAAAGAGAAACATCAATACAAAGGGGCACATTGATTGGTTGCCTCTTGCAGGTGCCCCAACCAGAGCCAAGAATTGAACCTGCAGTGCAGGCACATGTCCATGACCAGGAATTGAACCCTAGGTCCTTAGATGTGTGGGCCTATACTCTAACCACTGAGAATTACTGGCCAGGGTCAGTTCCTTCCTTTTCGTTCTGCTTTCTCTTGACTTTTGATCTCATCCACATGTGAGGAGAGGTTTCCATGTTCCATATTCACCGCATTCACATGCCAATCGCTGTGAAGGGAAAGGAGAAACGAGGGGGCAGAAAGCGCACCCTTTCTCCGTAGGGGACACACCCGGAAGATGCAGTCGCACTCAGGTCTCACTGCCCAGACTGCCCACATGGCTGTCCCCGCTGCAGGGAAGGCTGGAAATAACCTCTGTCTTCTGGATGCCATGCGTGCAGCCGAAGACAGGGCTCTATCACCCAGAAGGAGGGCATCCATGTCAGAGGGTAAGCAGCAGCCTCTGTCACCGCATTAGTTTTCAATTCCTGGTCAAGGTCATGTACCTGCACTGCAGGTTCAATTCCTGGCTCTGGTTGGGGCACAGCATCACAGAGGGGCTTCAGTTAGGTATCAGGAGTGGGACGCTTTGACAGAAAAGAATAAAGTTTCCCAAGGGGAACACTCAGATATGCAAGCCCTGGTAATGGTTTACCTTCACCAGACACTGTACTAGACGCCATTTGTCACGTGAGTAACCTCATTTAATCCACAGCAAACCCTAACGTGGGGTGCAGATGTTATTACAATCAGCTTTTCATAGAGGAGGAACTGGAAATCGCCCAGATCGTGAAATGAGGAAGTGGCACACTGTGGTTGTGAAGTGACTGTCTCCCCTCTGGATACTGAGCCCCGAGTGTCCCCCCCTCCCCCCGCCCCCCCACCACCTGTTCCAGAGCAGGGAGAGCCAGGCTTATCCCGCCCCCGGCAGGCGGGAGCACGGCGGTCTCCCCCTGCACATGTTCCACCTACGTGGCTGTGCTGAGGATGGGGGCCAGAGAAGGGCTTTCAAGGCAGAGAAAGAAGCATACAGGGAGGCGGAAAAAAGATAGATTTTGGGGAAGTACTAGTTTACTAAGTTTAGAGTAAATGGTCGGGTGAGGGCGAGCCGTGAGAAAGTAGGCTGGAGAGACTGGCAGCATCCTGTGATGCAGGATTTGGGTGGTTTAGGGATATAGTTTTTTTTTTTTTTAAAGTCTTACTATTTTCTGTTATTCTTTCTGGGGAAAGGTGAGGATGAGCTGATCAGATCCGAGAGGGAGCTATTTACTAATCTGCGTCAGTCAACACACATCATTAAGAAGGAGGCTCCTGTGAGTAGGCCATATGCACTCAGCTACTTTGAATGCAATTGTAAGTCCCAAAATAATGGTAGTAGCAAGTGCTTGGCGAGTGCTTTCTGTGGCTCAGGCAGAACTTACACATATCATTCCGTTTACTGCTCTCGATAGTACGTCGAGGCTGGTGGTGGGATCTCCCAGTTGTAGGTGCAGAAACTGGGGCACAAATAGGTTGTGAGACTGGCAAACCGCAGGGCCGAGACCGGGGACTCGGGTTTTGAACTCGGCTATGTTACCACTTTGCTGTGCTCTTTCCCATAGTGGGAGTTAAAGAGAAGGGAGGGAGTGGTGTGTGTTCACCTTGTAGTACATACACTGCTCAGAATCGCCCTCAGCTCTTCCAGGGAGCCGTCCCTGCACACCCTGATCCTCAAAGTGGCAGGAGGTGTGCCCAGGCTCGATGGAGCACAGGGTTCTCAGAGCGCAGGCTCCGACCAGCAATATCAGCATCACTTGCTGTATTACTTTCCAAGTGGCTTAAAACAACAGAAATGCATTCTCTCACATTTCTGGAGGTCAGGAGTCTGAGCGGAATATTATGGTGCTAAACTCAGGGTATCTGCAGGGTTGGTTCCTCCTGGCAGCTTCTGTGGAGAATGTTCTTGCCTCTTGCAGCTTTTGGTGGCGGCCAGAATTCCTTGGCTTGTGGGCACACTACCTTCTCTGCTCCTCATTGTGCCATTGCCATGTCCTCTTCTGTCATTGACTCTTCCTCTGCTTCCCTGTCATAAGGACCCTCGAGATTAAATGTATGGCCACCAGTTAATCCAGAATAATTTGCCCATCTCCAGATCCTTGCCTGAAACCATATGCAAAGGCCCTTTTGCCATATAGGGTAACCTTTATAGGCTCCAGGGATTAGGATTAGGATCTGGATTTTTTTTTTGGGAGTGTGTGTGGGGCATTATTTAGCCTACCACACCTGGAACTTGTTAGAAATGTAAATCTTAGTCCCCCCGGGCCCAGACTTATAGAATCAGAAACTCAAGGGGCGGGCCAAGAATCTGTTTTAACAACTCCTCTAGAAGATTTTGATGGAGCTCACTCGGCTCAGCTTTGAATTGGAAACTGTCCATTGGGTCAGGGCTGGGGAGAGGGTAGTCAAAGCTGTGGGCATCTTGTGTTGCTCTGTGTTAATTTTTCCACGAGGATATAATGTGGTAACACACACCTATGGGCGCTAGCACTGATGACAGCCTATCTGCTGCTCATGAGGAAAGCTGGTCTGAGAAATCCAGACCTGGAGTTTACAGAGGACATGGGCATGAGGTCTCCATGAAAATGCCACGATCCAGCCGAAACCGGTTTGGCTCAGTGGTAGAGCATTGGTCTGCAAACTGAAAGGTCCCAGGTTCGATTCTGGTCAAGGGCATGTACGTGGGTTGCAGGCACATCCCCGGTAGGGGGTGTGCAAGAGGCAGCTGGTCAATGTTTCTCTCTCATCAACGTTTCTAGCTATCTCTCTCCCTTCCTCTCTGTAAAAAATCAATATATATATATATATATATATATATATATATATATGAACTTCTTGTTCAATTCCCATTTAAAAAAAGAAAAAAAAGAAAAGAAAATGCCACGATCCAGGTAGGAGAGGAGGAGAATCGGGGAATGAAAATGGGGGAGATACATTGTTTGGGTCCTTCAACAGGACCATGCCTGCGGGGTTACTGAGAGTCAGCAGGTTGGCCAGGCTGGGTGCTCACCTGTCAGTGGCTTGAGGGGATGTGGAGGCAGGAAGGCTTCCTTGGTAGCTTTTGGGGCATTTGACAAGGAGCAGGTGTGGTGGAAAGGGCAGGAATTAGATGTGGAGAGTCCTGGTTTTGCCTCCTACTAGCTCAGCAGCCTGAGCCTAATGTCTCAGCATCTCCCCCTCCTCCCCTGTGGGATGGAGGCGATTCCTGCTTTGCAGGGTGGAAACAGAGGTAGGAAGATGCGGGAGGATGTGTGCAGAACGTCCCGCACCTGTTCCCAACATTGGGAACATTCGTGCAGTCCTCCTGATGATGCTTCAAACTGAGGCTGGAGCAGGGACATCCAGGCAGACAGGGACTCTGTGTGGGCATTTCTGAATACTGAATCCTAGCTCCTCAGATCGATACTGAATCACCCTCCAGATCCATCTCTTTGTGTGAGAGAGGAATGACCGCAATGCAGTGCTTGTCCAAACCAGGCCTCCCACAAGGGTTTACTGTCTGAATTTTTAGGAAGTAGCAAGAAGTAAACGGGGAATATTGAATTGCATGAGCTGCTGGGACCTTTATTGAGTTCTCTCCTGCATGTTTGCCTCACTAGCCAGACCAAGAACCTTGTGGGCCTCCCAGAAGCCTTTGCACTATTGGGACTAACAAATTTTTAACTAACAGAAACCATCCCAAGCTATCTTAAGGCAAAATAATATCTTAAGCATAGAGCTTATTCGTGCAGAAAGGGGAGCTCAGGGCCAGGACTCTAGACCCTTCCAAGCTCTGGAGAGCCATGAGTACTCCAGCCACTCTCTCCCACCTCTGTGCCTCCCCTGGGTCAGTTTGATTTTTCTTTCTCTGCAGCTGGGTTTTCCTCCCTCCCAGACCGCCTCCGAGAGAGGCTCCTTCACACAAAGAGATGGAACAGCCCTGCAGACCCAATTTGGGCTTTTCAGGCCAGAGAATCTGATTGGCCTGTGGTGGCTCCTGAGTGAAGCCATGCTGTCACCGTGGGCTAGGAGGACACTGTCATCACCAGGCACCATCGAGAGTGGGCCTGGTGCACACTGGTTCTCAGAAAGGGGGCTTGCTGGGAAGACAGCCCCAAGTCTGCCAGGCACGGCACAGAGAAACTGATTTGGTTACAAGGCTTACAGTGCTATGAAAGGTGCTATAAAGGGTTTGGGAGCTCCCCACTCTCCTCACTCTTTTGAAACTCATGATTGATACATCTTGGGCGTACTGGTCGGTTTCGGGTTAAGGATGCCAAGAGATTAAAACAAGCCATGCCCTTTCTCCTTCCTTTTATTTTTTCCTTGGAGACAAATATAAGGGAAACAATAATAAGTACTCATGTTTCAAATTCTAAAATAGATCACTATTAAAATTTTAATCATAGGTAGAGCTGGTTTTTTTTTCTGTATGCATACAGAAATTGAAATTCTATGGAAAATTATCTCATGAACAGAACATGATAGATAAAATTAGAGTTGGTTTTGATCAACATTCCCATTCTGACCTTGCCTCCACTATTTAAAGATGCCCACTTTTGCCGAAACCGGTTTGGCTCAGTGGACAGAGCATAGACCTGTGGACTGAAGGGTCCCAGGTTCGATTCCAGTCAAGGGCATGTACCTTGGTTGCAGGCACGTCCACGGTACAGGGGGTGCGGGAGGCAGCTGGTCGATGTTTCTCTCTCATCGATGTTTCTAGCTCTCTGTCCCTCTTCCTTCCTCTCTGTAAAAAAAAATCAATAAAATATATATTTTAAAAAAAAACATGTCCACTTTTATGAGTTCGGCATATATCCTTCTTGTCCTTTTAAAAAATTAAGTAAATTTATTGGGCTAACATAGGTTAATAACATTATGGTTCAGGCATACAATTCTATAATATATCATCTGTATCTCTATTGTGTGCTGATCACCCAAAGTCCAGTCTTCTTACACCATCATATATTTGATTCCCTTTAGCCTCCCCTCACCTTACCTTCCCCTCTAGTAACCACCATACGGTTGTCTGTGTCTATTAAGTTTGTTCCGTTTGTTGCTTTCTGTTTTGTATTCCACATATGAGTGAAGTTATATAGCTCTGTCCTTTTCTATATGACTTATTTCACTTAGCATGATACTCTCAAGATCCATTGATGTGGTTGCAAATGACAATACTTCATCGTTTTTTATGGCTGAATACTATTCCATTGCATGTATGTACCACAGCTGCTTTATCCTATCATCTGTTAACTTTTCCTTCTATCTTTACTAGAGGCCCAGTGCACGAAATTCATGCATGGGGAAGGGGGGTCCTCAGCCTGGCCTGCACTCTCTGCAGTCCAGGACCCCTTGGGAATGTCTGACTGCCTCTTGAAATCTGGGACTGCCGGCTCCTAACAACTGGCCTGCCTGCCTGCCTAATCATCCCTAACCACCTCTGCCTGCCTAGTCATGCCTTTGCCTCACCCTGCATCCAGGACCCAGGATTCCCTCCTCCAGCCAGTTGCAGGCACCCGGGATCCAGGCTTTCCTACCTTTGGCTGGCCGCATGCACCCAGGACCTGGGCTGGCTGCAGCCGCAGGAGACCATGGATGGGCAGCTTCACCCGGGCCACAGCCACAGGCACCTGGGACTGTGGGGTGGGTGACTTGTTCCTCTCCTGGACCACAACCTGGCTGGTCCCCATTTCTCTCTCAGGAGCTCATTTGTGCCTGGCTGGTCCTCATTTCTCTTTCAGGAGCTCATTTGTGCCTGGCTGGTCCCCATTACTCTCTCCTCAGTGTTGAGTGTCTGAGCCATTATGACATGACAGAGTGAGGGCATGACGGCCATTTTCATATTAGCTCTTTATTATATAGGATGTATAAAGAGATCACATTCTATCCAGTTCAAACATTCATTTAAAAAAAGGAGAAATTATATGATTGCACATTAGTTCTAAGAGTGATTGAATGAATGAAAAGTAATGAGTCCAATGAGTCCATGAATACTTTCTTGAAATACTATATAAAATGTTATTTCCAACTCTGAAGTCCATTTAAAAAAACCTTTTAAATCAAATAATTCTCCAGAAATTATGCAGAACTAGAGCCTTCCGGCTCCTAATCTTGGATTGGCAAGCTGTTTTTTTTTTTTTTTTTTTTTTTTTTTTTTTTTTTTTTTTAAGAACATGTAGGAATGTGAGCTCTGTACACATTTGCTCAAGGTTTGAATGAAAAAAAAGTTAAATTGGTCTTTATTCTATAGCATTTGAATGGATGATATTGTGAAGGGCTCCCTGAGGTCATCATAAGCCTCTTGACACTTACCAAGCGCTGCTGTGTCGCACCTGAGAAAGTAAGGAGCCACAAAGTTTAAGTCTTTGGGTCTGTTTGCCTGAGCTTCACCCAGACCTGCTATGAGGAGGGATGCTGTGCATGAAGCCGTGGTCTGGGAACAGGAATACGGTTGCATATTTCATTCGCCAGCTGAATGAAATAAATTCTGCAAGTAAGTACGTGGTGAAAATGGTGCATGTGTATGTGAAGATGCTTTTCCCAGGGTCTCCTCTCATTTCCAAACTATCAGGAGAAAACTGCTTTCTCTTTCTGGAAGTGACTGGGGCGTTGATTTCTAGAACTTCAGCAGTACACTGGGCATGCATGGAACCACCCTGCTCAGCTGTTTAAGGCCCAGAGCTATAGAGGGTCTGAATTTGGATTTGTCTACCAGACTGGTTTCTCTTGCTTCTCTCTGACACGGACTGATTTTCAAACGCTGGCTTTGGGTTACCAGGTCAACACATTTGGAAGATCAGGCAACTCAGTACCGCTACAGAGAGAGATGTCTTAAAGCATGCACGGCTGATTTGAGGATGAAGAAAGTAGTTGTTTCTGTTGAAAGGCACAATTCCTTTCAAAATAATCTTTGAGATTTTAATTTACCCTTTTTTTCTTATCCCTGCATCCAGTCTCTTCGCAGTCATCCAAAATGTGCCCCTGTTTCTCCAGTTCTTTGCCATCTCTGCTGCTCCAGGCCACGTCATCTGTGCTATTCCCAAGGCCCCCTACAGTCCTGCTACATTTTGTCCCCTTCCAGCTGGCTAAACCCCCCACCCCAATAGCTAGATCATCTTTTTGAGCTATAAACTGAATCTTTCCACTCTCTTACTTTAAAATCTTCCAGTGATTCTCCATTGTATGTAAACGAAAATCTAAACTCTTCACCATGACCTCCATGTTCTGAGTGGCCTGACCTCGGACCTCATAGGAACTCTTCACTCGCTCATTCCCCACCGACTATAGCTGCCTGGTCCTCCCATGCACCCAGGTTCCTCATTCAGATCTCCCCGTAAATACCCCCTCTGCAGAGGTCTCCCCTTATCTAAAGTAGCGCCACCCTGTAAGACTTGATCAAATCACCTTGTTTTGTTTTCTTCTGTAACTTCCATGTGAAGGATTTCTCTTGTCTTTGTTGACTTTTTCATTCACTACTTGTTTTTCTTTGCTTGAATGTCAACTCCCTGAGGACAATGGCAGGGACTCACTCATTTTCACTAGGTCATCCTCAAAACTTAGAACCAATAGAAGGCACTTGGCACTCTTTGTGGAGTGAGTAAGCTAACATGCCAGCAGGAGAGGGTGCTTCCTGCCCGGAGTGGCCGGTTCCCTCCCCGCTACCTGTTGTGGAGCTGCCTTAGTCTGAGAGGTCATCCATCACAGGGCCTGTGCTCCGTATGGGGGTAACTTGAGGGACTTTGATTGTCTTCCTGGACTCTCAGACTTCTAAGCCTGTTGTCCTCATTTTTGGGGGGAGTTTTTTGAATTTCTTTGCAAACCAGAGCTTCACAAAAACGTAAGTGATGTTTTATGTTATCTCCTGCCTTTGAATATGCATTTCAACACCGCCCCCCCCCCCACTAGCATGACAATTATTTAAAAACTCAGCACAAGTCCAGGATATTTGTTCTGAAAACTCATTCAACATATGTAAATTTTGGTTTTATACATTGACCACCTTTCTGCATAGTGCTTGTGGGAGAAGTTAAAGCTTAAATTACCAGTAAATTACACAAAAACTCTGCACGGTGCATTTGCTCTCAATCCTAAATTGAAAACTAGATTTTTTTGACCTTAGAGCTGTTAAGTTGGAATGATGGACATTGCTGAGTTTTTTTTAGCTGCCTGATTTCTGCAGGTTCTGTTGGCCTGTGAGGTGGCTCTTGGTGTCCTTATCATAGGTCTTTGTCTCCCCCCTCCCCCCGTGGGCCCCCCCCCCCCACACACATCACAGATGCCTCCTGAAGTACACAGACAGGAGTGTGTGAGGGGGGAGGGGGTAGCTGTGACCAGCCTGCCAGAGAATAAGAGTAACAGTAAAATACTGGATTTCCATTTCTACCTGTTACAGCTACTTGTTTCTAAAATAAACTTTTACTTAGAAACAAACCTTTGAAGCTTGATCATATACAATAATATACAATTTCATTGCTTCAACATTAATTTTTTTTCTTTTTTCAGTGTTTTATTTGAATATAAAATTGAGTTTTTAAAATGTAAAAATAATTCAGGTTGTTAAAAATATGCTATAGAAAAGGGAATAAAGTTAAATATTAAAGTTTCTAAATTTACTTACTTTTTTTAAAAGTTGATGATTTGAAATATATAATTTCAGATATTTTATGCACATACATATATATAATAAATTATATAAGATATAGAGTAATTTCGTTTTCTTTACACAACAATATGGTCAAACCATGCTTATTACCTTATACTTTCCTTTTCCCCCCTCTCAATTATATATCATGGACATCTTTGCATGCCAGGACAGGCAGACCTACTGCATTCTTTATCATGGCTGCGTGTCCTATAGAAGTATTTTATGTTACTTCACTCATTTCAATACTGCTTGATATGCAGCCATATTTTAATATAATTTCAGTGTACTTGAAAGTTTAGTTTTAGGTTTTTTTTTTTTTTTTTTTTTTTTTTTTTTTTTAAGATGTTTAAATTGATTTTTAGAGGAAGGGAGAGAGAGAAACATTGATGTGAGAGTGAAACATCAATTGCCATTCAGTCTTGCATGACTCCTACCTGAGATCAAGCCTGTGACCCCAGCATCTGCCCTGACCGGGAATCAAACCTGTGACCTTTTGGGGTATGGTCTGTAGAGCCACATTGGTCAGGGTACTTATAAGTTTTTAATTATTGTAAATATCCATGTTTCTGTTTCATTTATTATTTAAGATTGACATCTTTCCTCCAATAACGTAGCTAAACATGAACCAATTGTTTTGTTTCTAAATTTCAGTTTCACTACCACAGAGAATGCTTTAATGGGTTCCACTGCACTATTGTTTGTAAACATTTTCAATACCAGTGACAAAATGAGGGTGTTTTGTCACTGGTATTGGTCCTGAGTATTGGGGCATGAGGAGGCTGGATGGGGGTGTGAGTGTTTGTGTCCGAATGAGCATGAGGATCCCTCAGCTTTTATTAGTTGAGACTGAACATTTCAAGTGTTTATTTCCTTTTGTTTTGCTCATTCATTTCTTTATGCTTTGATATTTTCATGAGTTTGAGAATTTTATGTATTATAGATATCATACTTTGTTATATTTCATGTAAATATTTTTTCAACCTTTTTGCCTATTATTTTGTTGCACAACTTTTTCTTTTTTACTTTGATAGATTCAAATCCATTAACATTTTCTTTTGCTAAATCATAGGTCAGAGAATTATCTCCAGAGTTCTGACTTTTCGTTCTTTTGTGTATTTCATTTTGTCCCACTACAAATAAATGGATATATGTGATTATTTCTTAGCAGTTGAAATGATTCTTCTGCACCATGGAACTCTTTTGCCATAAACCATTAACTGTAGTAAAATACCCTGAGGAGGTGTTCACTTCTGGTTGAAGTGAATCATTTATGTCCTGTATTAGCAAAGGCTAAAGGACATAAGAAATATTACAATGTAATACTGCTGGCAGGAAGCATGCTTTTAGCACGATGAATCATGCTACCTGTTTCGGAAAGAACTATTGTAACCGAAAGCAACAATGCTTTACAGATTGACTAGTTATAAATTTCTGTGGTTGTGTTTCATTTTCCATCTTTGAGCATGCAACTCAAAGAGAAATGTAAATACAATAACTTTTATTGCTGCCAGCTGGACAGTGGTTCTTTTTTTATATCCTTAATATACGTCTTCTCTACTCATCAGCTAGGTTTTCTAAGCACTCAAAACTGGTGGTTGGTGCTGTTTTTGATCTGTTGCTATTTTCTTAGTATCTGTGGGGTTCAGAGAATATAAATTTCTCTATCATTTCTGTCAGAGACCTCGTCTATCACCAGCATAATGCACATTGAAATAGACTGACTAATGTACAATGTGGACAAATTGAGGGTCAAAATGGAATTCCCACTGCACGCAAGTGCTCAGGAATTGTTGAGGAGAATCCTCGTAGGGGATTTTAGAGGTTGCTAGGGCATTCAGAGACCATTAGACTTCCCTTTTGAGAGGTGAGGGATGTGGGGGAAATGAAAGGTTTTCCTGTTTAATCTTCATAAAAAGGCCACAAATATTCCTTTATGACTTGCTTTTGGGCACAAATGCTGCTTTACCCACTCTCTTTTTAATGTTTAATAAATGAGGTTCCGAGGTTCCTGGATGATAGCAGCATGAACTCAGTTTGAGCTGGAAGGGCATGTAAAGGATTTGGGGCCTTCCTTTGTGAATGAGACATTGAGGCCTGAAGAGGTTGAAGACTTGTCAAGAACATACAATTGACTAATGTCAGGTCTGCTTTTTCAGACCCACCGAGCCTCTTTCTATTTCTTCTGGAGCTGGAACCTTGTACTACTGTGCTTTCGTCATTGCTGACAGAACAATCTGAGAAAGTGAAAAAAGGACTCAAGTTGGGAGAGGACTTGAGCTGATTTGCCCCCAGCAGCCCTACAAGTCTAGGATATCAGTTGTGAGATGAATTGTGTATGAATATGAATCACCCTGGGATCTCCTGGGACAGTTTTTATGTGGTTCCATCATAAATCCAACCACAGTAGGTTCTAGTTTCTCGACTCCTATTGGCCCAAGCTATTCACTGAATTGAGGGCAGAGTAAGGATTGAAGCTGAAAACAAGTGTCAACAACAAAAGCTGTACCGTATGTTTTCACATTAAGACTCTGTTATGCATATTAATTTTCAGATACTAGAAGTTAATAAATATCTTTGTTCATATTAGAAGCAAAGCTTAGCTTCTTAAAACTATACTTTCTAAATGAACAGAATAAAATGGGCTTTGATTTTTGGTGGAGGCAGTACTTTTAACACATGTGTAACCACCACTGTAAGTAGGATACAGTATAGTTTCATACATAGTTACCCAAAGCGTTCCTTTGTACCTATCTGCCCCATATAAACCATGGCAACCACCCATCTATTTTTTGGTCACTATTTTGTCTTTGTGAGGGTGTCATACAATAGAAGTGTGCCATATGAAATCTTTTGAGACTGGGTTCTTTCACTCAGCCTTTATCTAAATTATTGTGTGTGTCCATAGTTTGTTCCTTTTTATTGTTGAGTGGTATAGCATTGTAGGGATGTACTGTGGTTTGTTTATGCACCCACCTGTCAAAGGACAGACGTTTGGGTTGGTTCCAGTTTTTGTGATTATGAATAGAGCTGCTACAAGCATTGGGTACAGGTTTTGTGTTAATCTAAGTTTTTTTCTTCTCTAGGATAGATGTTGGCAAGCTTTTCCTGTAAAGGACCAGATAGTAAATACTTTGCAGGCCAACAGTCTGTTGCAATTCAACTCTATTATAGCAGAAAGCACCCAAAAATAATATATAAACGAATGAGCCTGGTTGAATTTTGCCTGAGGACTGTAGTTTGCTCAAAGGTAAATACTTAGGCACAAGATTGCTGCGTCATGTGGCAAGAGTGTGTTTAACTTTAGTGATTAAATGTTCTTTGAAGCACTGCTTTGTTTGCATCCCATACATTTTGATATGCTGTGTTTTAATTTTTCCCCAGTTAAATATTTTATAATTTCTTTTGAAGCATCCTCTTTAAGCCATATATTACTTAAAATTGTACTACTTAAATTCAAATATTTAAAGATTTTTCTTGTCATCCCTTTCTACTGATTTTTAATTTAATCCCATGTGGTCAGAGGATATACTTTGTATTATTTCAATTATTTTTTTATTGTTAATATTTTATTTATGATTCATGATATAGTCTATTTTGGTGAATGTTCTGTGTGAATTTGAAACAATTATGTATTCATTCTACTGTTGTGAGATTGAGTATTCTAGTAATGTCATTTAGTTCCTATTGGATGCTAGTGTTCATTTCTACTTTCTTGCTGATTTTCTTACTAGTTTCATTGTTACTAAGAGACTAGTATTGAAGTCTTCAACTGTACTTGTAGATTTATCTATTGTTCCTTTCAGTTTTTTTTTTCATGTGTTTTGAATGTCTGCTGTTAGGTACATGTGCTTTTAGGATATTCTATTTTCTTGATGAATTGATCCCATTCACCATTACATAATGTCCATTTTTATCCTTGGTAGTTGTCTTTGCTCTGAAATCTAATGGTCTAATATTAATATATTTATTCTAGTTTGTCTTTGATTCATATCTATGTAATATATCTCTTTGACCTCTTACTTTTAACCCACCCATTGGTATAATCATATTTGAAGTGAGTTTTTTATAGATAGCACATAATTGGATTATTTTAAAAATTCAATTCTGAAGATCTCTGTTCTTAATTGGTGTGTTTAGACCATTTACATTTAATGTAATTATTGATATATTTTACTCTAAGCATACCAGTATATTGTTTTATTTGTTCCCTCTGCTTTTTGTTCCTATGTGTCTTCTTCCCTGCCCTTTTTTGGTTATTTGAACATTTCTAGTAGTCCATATCAATTTAACTATTGTGTTTTCAACTGTGTGTGTGTGTATGTGTATGTGTGTGTGTGTGCGCATGTGTATGTGTGTGTGATGTGTGTATGTGTGTAAATTAGTGGTTCTGTTGTCAGATATATGTATTGTGTATGTTTTCTTCTTCAGTCTGCTGCTTGACTTTCTTTGCTGTATAATCCTCACCCTAGAATATGTTTAATGATTTTAGAGAGAGAAAGGAAATAAGAGAGAGAGAGAGACATTTATTGATTGCCTCCCATACATGCCCAAATGGGGTTCAAACCCACAACCTAGGTATGTGCCCTCACTGGGAATCAAACTGCAGCCTTTTTGGAACATGGGATGACACTCCAACCAACTGAGCCACCCAGCCAGGGTTGATGCTTGCCTTTTTGTTTTCTTGAACATATCTTTATCTGAGCAAAAGTTTTTAAGATTAACTTCTCAATTTTTAAAATGATACTGCTTTCTGTGTTCTATTAAGAAATCTTTGCCTACCCTTAGTTTATAAAGATATTTTCTCATATATTCATTTAGAACAGGGGTGGGAAACCTTTTTCCTACCAGAGGCCATTTGGATGTTTATAACATCACTTGCAAGCCATACAAAATTATCAACTTAAAAAATAGCCAGCTATACTTGGTCAAATATTCAATTAACTCATCCCTAAAGGCTTGGCAGGGCCAGACCAAATTATTTCTTAGGTCTCGTATGACCTGAGGGCTGATGTTCCCTATTCAATCTAGAAGTTTTATAGTAGCTTTTATGTTTATGCCAAAACTTTTGCAAGTTAATTTTTGTGTATAATGTGTGGTAGCAGTAAAAGTCCATATTTTCTTTCAATTGAATATTCACTATTCTAGAAAATTTGTTAAGATGATTTTCTTTTTGTCCTTGAAATACCTTGGCACCTTTGTTGAGAATCATATGACTGTATATGTGTGGCCTATTTCTGCACTTTATGTTCTGTACCATTGTTTACTTGAATGGCCTATATCAGTTTTGATTAATAGTGAGCATCTGCACTCAGGGACAATTTCCTTTTGTTTTCCTAGATATGTTTTCTTTCTGACTGCATCCTTCACAAATTTTCTAAAGAATGCTGTATATCATTCTTTTTCCTGGTTGTCGTATGTTTGTACATTTGTGTGCTCAGCATGGAAAATTCTGTTTAGACTATTCTTTGGTTTAATAAAGTGAAGCTGATTTCTCTTGATACTCTTCCAGTCTTAAATGAGGCTTTTTCAAAAACTGCAATTTGAAGACAATGGGTATTGTATTTAAGTTTTGTGTGGCCTGAAGCTGCGTGTTGGGTGAAAGTATGTTGGAATGGAGCTTGGCTGAACCTGATTGCAACCTTTTTTGAATGACCTGAGCTGTGCTTCCTCTTCTGAGATTGTCTCAAACCAGGAGTCACCCGCTCAGAGTGAGGGACGTGTCCGTCCCCATGGGCGGGGGCGCGCTCAGACTTGAAGCATTTCCTCAGTCCACATGGAACTGCCCAACTAACAAGTGCTGGCAGTTTCCTGGCCTCCACTAAGGCCTGGAGATAATTCAGTGATGGTTACAGCTCTTCTCTGCCAATGCCATTGTGCTTGACTTTTCTAGGGGATTTTCTATTTCCTCATCTTGCTTTTCTCGAATCCAGGGGTGGGGAATGTCTGGTCCAGGGCCATATAAGGCCTATAAAATAATTTGGTCTGGCCCTGCCAGGGCATTAGGGGTGAATTAATTAAATGTTTGAATTGATAATATTTAAGTTGATAATGTTGTATGGTTGGTGGATGATGTTATAAATAGCCAGATGGCCCCTGTAGAGAAAAGGCCCCCACCTCTGGTCTACACCAGTATGTTGCTCTATTGAAAAGAAATAGTATACTTCTTTTCTGTTTTGAAATTTTACCCATTTTCTTTCTTTCTTTTTTCTTCTTCCCCTTTAATTTCCTTCATCTGCTAGGTGTTGTGGTTCATCTTTCTTTTTTTCTACCTCTGGGACTATTTAGAATTTTATCTTTTGATTTTGCATTCCATGTCCCATCTTAACTGCCTTCAGTTTTAGTAACGGTTATACCAAGCTGATACTTTGAAAATCAGAATGGTATTTACTAGTCAATAGCAGTAGCAGTGAAGAAAAGCAGTCTTGAATAAAACGACAACCTGGGAAAACTAGTTCTTTTAAGGAAAAATTGAATTGCCTGCACTCTGTCTGTGAGTGAAGAAAGAAGATGATTTAATATTCGAAAGAGTAACATGCTGAATTTAATGATCTTACAGACCTGACAGCAAAGGCATCAGCCAAAGAGACATTAACATCTTCCTTTCCTGGGAGACATATTCCGAAAGAAATAATTTCCATTTGGTTTCCAACAGTGGCTTGGAAAGCATCTGACACCCTGAGCCTTGGGAAGAGAGAGTGCCATCTTTGCACTGCTGCTTGTTTCTGTGGCATTTCCCAGACCTTTACTTCTGACTTAGCAGACGGTTTGCTATAACTAGACAAAAGAGTCCTCCACGGACACGATTACACACAAGCGCAGCACATTTAGACGGCAGCTTGTGTCGCTGACATTTTGCTGTGAGCCTTAGAAGCTTCTCTTACTGCAGAACCACCACTGGAGACTTAGTAGCTCGCAGCATCTGCCCTGGGAGCAAAAGGCCAACAGAAAATGGGAAATTGGAGTTGGAACCAGAAAGTGCAAATAAAAGAAACCATTGCAGAGTCTAAACACTGTGACAGTGGGCTGGTTTTCAGATGATCAGAATATGATCATGATAAGGAGGCATCTGGGGCCCAGTCCTGAGACTTTGCTGTCAGTTACCTCCTCTGTCTTTTTCCCCCAGGTTTTTCCTCCTTTTATCTAAGCCTTCTCTTTGACTTATGAACTCTGAACTGCCCTTTCTGTCCTCAGAAAAGTCTACTCCCATTTTACTGTTTTTCTTAAGCCCCCGTGTCCATGTGGGTTAGTGCCCACTTGGCTGTAGCAGCGCCAACATTGCTTCCTTCCCTTCCTTGGCATTTTTCCAGCTGTGTTGGAAGACTGTGGGGCAGACAGCCAGATGCCCTTTCTCCTTGCTGTGAGCTCACCTCTCCCTCCAGGCTGCTTTCTACCTTGGCTTGCCCCTCCCCTGGCTCCCAGGATACATCATCATGCTTTCCCCTCTGCCCTCTGACCCATGGCCTCCTGACTCCCTAAATGTTGGTGATTCCAGAGAGCTGGCACTTGTGCTCTGCACTCTTCTCTTCCTGGGGGGCCCGGTTTGTTACCATCCACTTCTGTTTGGTATCAAATCTCTGTTTGGTGCCTAAATCCCTGTTTTCTCTCCTGAACCTCTTTCCAGCAACAGTTAGTAAAATTAACTGGTTGTAAACACCTCAACATCACCATGTGCAGCATGGAATTCCCATTCAAGTCAGCGCACCCCGTGCTGAGGGTTTTGTTTGGCACCTGTCCTGGTACCTCAGGCTTCGGAACGCTATGTGAGCCTTTGACACCCATCTCCTTTCCTTACTATCCTACCTGCCTCCTCCCCCCCCCCCCCCCCCCCCGTTGGTCATATCTGCATATCATCAGTTGTTAATTCAGTTAATTCCCCCTCTGCAGCTTCACCCGCATTGGTCTGGAAACGCCTCCTCTCCTTCTTCCCTGTCCCCAATCAGGTCCTCTCACCTGCACATCAGTGAGCCTCGTAAGTGGCCTTTCTCCACATCCCTTCCTTTAATCCTTTACACTCCTCTGTCCAGATTGCTGCCTACCTTGACTCACAGATGTCTCCAGTCATCTGGCCTCTTTGTTTTCTTTTTTAAAAGAATTCTCACCAGAGGAATATGTTTTTTATTGATTCTAGAGAGAGAGGAAGGCAGAGGGAGGGAGAGAGAAATACGATATGAGAGAAACATCCATCGGTTGCCTCACGTATGTTTAACTCGCAACTGGGTATGTGCCCTGACCGGAATCGAACCCAGGACCCTTTGTTATCAGGGGGAGCATGCCTCACCTTCCCTGGTTGCTGATGAGAGTGGGTTCTTGGGATTCCGCTGGAATAAGCATTTCTGGAGGCCCCCACCAGAGGATGAGGTGAAGGAGAAAGCTCTATTTCTGAGCAGTTACACCCCTGAGTTTCCAAAGCCCATTCCCCTTAGTCCAGTCAAAGAAGTGTAGCTGCAGTAGAGCTAAACTCAGAGCCTGTGTTCACAGTTTCCATGTTGCAGCCAGGTCCAGGCCAGCATCAGGCTAGTGTAGCTTGTGCTCCCCTCAGCAGTCCATTGGTCCATTGCATGTGGGATCTGCATGGCCATAGGCCATGGGGTGAATGCAGGAGAGCCGAGAGAGTGTGCACTGAACAACAAGTGCCCCAAGACAGAAAACATCTTTGCATAACAGATTATATATGCCCAAATGTTCACACTCTGGCAGTGGCCACGCCCATTCTGGCTGGCTGTCCCCAGGTGTGATTGACAGGCAAGGACCTTTGCTATGTCATCCTAACTTGACTGAGCATGAGTCTGCCGTTCCATTGTTGGTGCCCTCCCCCACTGTTTTGGAGAGAACATGTCTCTAATGTCTGGCCTTCCCTTTGCTCCTTTCCTGTTATTAATAATTAGTTCATTAAAACGGAATCACCTTCAGTGCACAGGACAGCGCTCTAACCATGGACCACACTGGCCAGGGCTCCCCCCTTTGTTTTCTTGCCTCTCCTGCTCACTCAGGAACCTTCAATGGTGCACACTTTTTGCTTCAGCTTTTCCACTTCTACTAGGATTCACCTTGCAAGTTATCATAGACGTGTCTATGCAAAGACAGACACACAGCAGAGTTTGCTGTCAGTGTGTGTATCACATTGTCACCCATAAGTGGGTAATGACGTCTGTGCCCATCAATAGAGCACTGTTTACATAAATTAAGGTGGAGCCTTATAATAAATAGAATGTTCTGTGGTTATTAATAATAATGAGGCAGATATCTATTTACTAATGGAAACAAACTCAAAAGTACATTGGTAAGTTGAAGAAAAGACCAAGGAACCAATAGTATATGTAGTATAGTTAATGTATTTCTGTTTGTGATGAAAAAAATCAGAATGTGTTTATATACACTATTAAATAATTATAAAATATTTGTGGAAAATTATTTATCACTGTTTTTGTACAGCTTATTTATTTACTTATTTATTTGGTTAATTCTCACTTGAGTATTTTTTCATTGATTTTCAGATAGTGAAAGGGAGAGAGGAAGGGGGAAAGAGGAAGAGAAACATGGATGTGAGAGAGAGACATCCATTGACTGCCTTCCTCATGTGCCCTGACGGGTGCTGGGTTTGGACTTGTAACCCAGGTCTGTGCCCTTGACCTGGATTGGAAGCCATGAGCCTCAGTGCACTCTAACCACTGAAGCATGCTGGTCAGGGCTATCCAGTTTATTTTTAACCATGTGTTTGTATCACATGTTTCCTAAAGAACACTTCATAAATAAATTAACACAACCTTGCAAGCTCTTTTTAAGTAAGTCAAGGTTTCTGAACCAGCTTTCTATTAAAGTGTCCTTAGGTTTGGCGCCGTGGGTGTTTCCAGCCTCATTTTTATTCCTTTCCATCGCACAGTCTTCCTTAGCTGGCCTGAGCCCAGGGCGGAAAGGTGACTCTTGGTCTGGTTTGGTGCAAACTCAGCCCAACAGAACAGGCCCTGGACTTAGTGCTGGACCAAGGCCTGGAAGCCGCTGCACACCGCCCTCACTGCAGTTACTGGATGGCAGACCTGTGGGGAGTTGCTCTGGGAGAGCGGGCGGGGGTGGCCGGGGTGGCCAGGGGGGTGGAAGCAGACTGGCCTAAGCAGGGAGTTTGCCCTCTTATAGCCTCTGAGGTTTGGGAGATTTTTTTTAGTCCTTACCTCAGGAGATTTTCCATTGATTTTTAGAGAGAGGAAGAGAGAGGCAAGACAGACAGGAATATCGATGTGAAAGAAACACATTGACTGGTTGCCTTTGGCACGAGCCCCAGCCAGGGCTCTTGCCGGGGAGGAGCCTGCAACTGAGATAAGTGGTTTTGAGCGGAATTGAACCCAGGACCCTTCTGTCTGCAGCTGACAGTCTATCTCCTGAGCCGAATCAGCTAGGGTGGTTTGGAGGATTTTAACAACCGGCACCATTCTGCCCTCTTCCCTCTGAATATCAACCAGGTGTCCTTTACGCCTTTAGAAGCCTCTGCTTGCTGACCTGAGTGTTTGCCGAGGCTCACGTGGTCTTTCCACCTGGAACACCCTCTCCTCATCTTTGCTTCTCAAGATCCTGCCCACTCTTCCAGGCTGAGATCTTCCTCTCTCCTCACTCCTGGCTGCAGCCCTCACCCTCTGCTCTCTGAAGCCCCAAGCTTCCACATTTCTCTCTACTGAAGACTACTGCCTCTTTATCTCACTTTATCTCCCCTGCTAAGGACTTGAATGACTTACTGATAAGACTAGAATCATTAGTTCTTTTATCCCCTGTGCTTCGGGAGGCTATTTCCCAGGACTTCTGCAGTGATGAGCGTTAGTCTCCCTTATCCACTGAGCATTGCGTCCAAGTCCCTGTCGCTGGGAAATAAGGTCACAGTGTTTCCATTTCCACAGATCAGCCCAGGAGGCTTAGCAAGGGATCAGACTGAAATTCTCTCAATTAGCAATGGAGGTGGATGCTCTTAAATGTTTTCACATTGGTGTTTTTAACTTATTTTCCATGTTTTTCAGCCAATCTCTTTGTCCTCCTCCCTCCCCTTCTCTGAGAATAATGAAACATTATGCAGACAGTGTGGCTCTGTGGTTAAGCGTCGACCTATGAACCAGGAAGGAAGTCAATGTTCCATTCCCAGGTCAGAGTATATGGCCAGTTTTTTAGGCTTGATCCCCAATAGGGGGTGTGCAGGAGGCAGCCGGTCAGTGTTTTTCTCTCATCATTGATGTTTCTATCTCTCATTTCCTCTCTGAAATCAATCAAACAATATATTTTTTAAAGAAATGAGTAATTAAACTTTGACCACTTGAAGGCAGTTGTTATACTTCAGGTTCTGCTGGCTGGGATTCCGTAAAATTGGATCTTACTCCTCTCAATATGTTTCTCATATCACCATTACCTTCTCTAAACTTCATAGCTAGAGTTAGAGGTTTAAGAACATTTGCCTCACTTCACCTTTTGTTGCAGGGGTCAGCACCCCATGGCCAAGAGGCCAACCACTGCCTGTATCTGTAAATAAAGCTTTATTGGGACACAGCCACACGCATCCATGTACTAATTGTCTCCAGTTGCCATCACAGGCAAGAGTAGGGCTGAGTAGCTGTGACAAAGACCATGTGGCCCTCAAATCCTAAAATGCCATCTAGCACTTTTTAGAATCCTTTGAAGGTCCCTGCAGTATTGTGTTACATTGTCACCCCTCTCCCTCAACCCACCCCTGCCCGCACCCCCTAAGAATGGTTCTTCTGTTGTGTTCATGTTAGATGTCCAGCCACTCAGCAAATCCCCCCAGCTGGAGGGAAGCGCTGAGAAACCTGGCTCCAGGTGTGGAGGACCGAGTCATAGCCCTTCGCAGTGTTGATGGGGGAGGGGACGTTGAAGAGCTGTTGCTATTGATCAAGGACCAGGCAAGGTGAAGGGTGTTACATGCTTGACCTCCCATAGTGCGTATGTGCGGATGGCATTATCCTTACATTAACAAGGACAAGGAGGCCCAGGGTGGTTTAGGAACCTGCCCCAGGTCTCATAACTGATAAGTACCAACGCCTGGAACGGAACAAAGTCTGTCTGACTCTGAAGAGCAGCCTCGGACCTCCTGGCCTCTGTGCTGCCTCCCGGGACCAGAGCCAGCCTGAGGCTCCGCAGGCTGTGTTCCTGCCTCCGTACTTATCCTTCAGGCGCCTCTGAGCTTCTTCTGCCCTTGCTTGGATCTCCTCCTTCTTTCACTAGAGTTAGAAATTCCTTCACAGCCTTTTCCCTTTTCTTATCTCCTACTTTTACATCTTAAATGTATGTGTTTTTTAAGAGATGAATTTATCAATATTTCATTTATTCAATTTCTATAAAAAACATAGTTAAGTACATTAAAACATGAAATATAATTTCTTAAAAATAAAACACAAAACCCTCTCTATGGTAATAACATTTTACCTTGAAAAAAATTTAGTATAAATTGTTTAGGACTTTTTTTTTTTTTTTTTTTTTTATGTTGCATTGGTCCAAAGTTTGAGAGTAACACATTTAAGTTCTGGAAAAAAAAAAAAATCCTAAACAAAAAGCCACTTATTAAAGCTGCTCAACAAGATATAAAGTGACAACAGGAAATTTAGGCATTCTTTAAGACTTTTCTCTCTCACCCCTCTCCTGCAGGGACCTTACCTAGGGTGAGAGTTTGAAGAACCAACTTTATGCAGAAGTCTCCAGATCCGTGCTTGTTTTTCTCTGTGAACTAAATCATGCTCATGATCTTCCCCAAAGCCTCAGTGCTGTCATTCCAACGTCTCATTGGACTTCTGTCAGATCTCAAACTCTTTTTCTCCCCTAGTATCAGTTCTTTCCAGACCTAAGGGTTCTTTCAGTCATTACTATCATGCTTCTCTTTATCCTCTTTTCTCACCTGCCATCCACCCATGTCTGCATCCACCTGTGCGTCTGCCCCAGTGTGTCCCTTTCCTGCCACTTCCACCCCAGGGCAGCCTGCTCCGTATCTTTCACTCACACAGGTAATGGCCTCTTCCTGGCAGTGTGTAGTGCTCCATTCTGGGAGTGACAAACAGACAGCCTCTGGGTCACACTGTGCCATAGAAGCCTTCTCGACACATCGGTGATGGCATGGCAGTCCATGCCTTCTTTAATTTATTGTACTTATGCGGTTATGGGGATATAATTTCTCAGAAGTGCCGCATCACTTACATCACGTATGCTTAGAAGCTCAGTGATGCCTCATTGACTAACAAATTAAAAACAAATGTCCAGCGAGACATACAGAGCCTGCCTTTGTATGACCTTCCATTTTTCTCGCTAGCCTATTGTATTTCCTCCAACTTCCAGGCAGAAAGGCGATTCAGAAGTCCTTTATTTCCACCTCCACGCTATTTCTTCTTCCCAGAACCCTTTCCCGTCTTGCAAAGCCTGTTTTCTCTGTGGCTTCTTGGATTTCCAAGCTAAAGTGAACTTTCTCCCTTTCGAGCCTCCACATTACTTTGAGGCGCCCTTTCTTGTGGAACTTGGCGCCTCACCTGTGCGTGGTGCCTGGCGGGCTTGTCTTACTGTGGCCCATGGACCCAAGCAGGAACTCTTCTGTGCATAATGAATGAAACAGGTGCTAATCCATGGTTGATGCACGGTTGGTGAATTAGTCTAATGGGAGTACAGAGAAAAGTCATATGGTTGGCCATGAACTGTACAGGCTTCTCATTCTCGTATTTCTAAAGTACTGCTGGTTAATGATGTTTAGCTCTTTAAACATGCCTGTGGTAACGTTTATTTTAAGTTAAAATATCGTGTCTTCAGCCAAAGTCCCAACACATAGCAATTCAGTGTGATCAAACAAAGGACCGAGGAGTGGCTGCCATGGCGTGCTCCCTGTCTTGGCCACTCAATCAGCTCTTGGTGTCGAGCTCATGGCCTTTCTGGGCTTCAGTTTTCTCATCTGTAAAGCAGATGTGGATAAAGACCCTTTGCAGGTGTAGCAGCAGACCCTGCTGGTGGGGGTGGGGTGGGGTTGACCCCCAGGGAAGATTGGCGATGTCTGGAGACGTGTGGGGTCACACTCCCCAAGGAAGCTGCTAAGCTCCCTTCTTGCTCAGGACAGTTCCCATGACATGTCAGTGGTGCTGAGGAACTCAAGCAGACTATGGCTCAAGATTTTATTTTAATTAATTCCATAGGTATTATAAACCTGATATTTTAATTATAGTTTGATTTACTGGGAGACTTGTTTTTCCAAGAGGCGTTCTGAGATGCAAATTTGTTTTGATTTCCTTAGTGGTTAAGCAAATAATTAACATTATTAACGCTTATACTGTGTGCAATTTAAAATTATATCTGCCTTCATCATGCTAGTTTAGTAGTTTGCAGGTTTTTATCCTATTATTAGAGGCCTGGTGCACAATTCGTGCACCAGTGGGGTCCCTAGACTTGGCCTGTGGGATTGGGCCGAAACTGGCTCTCCAACATTCCCCCATCCCCCAAGGGGCCCAGGATTTCCAGAGGGCACAGCCAGGCCCAGGGACCCCACCAGTGCACGACTGGGGCCTGGGAGGGATGTGGGGGGTTGGCCAGCCACAGGAGGGCTCCAGGGCATGTCCAGCTCATCTCGCTCAGTCCTGATCAGCTGGACCCCAGCAGCAAGCTCACCTATTGGTCAGAGCATCTTCCCGCTGGTGGTCAATGCATGTGATAACGACTGGTCAACCAGTCAACTGTCTGCTCCCTGGTAGTCATAGTGAACAGTTGAGCTGCCTTAGCATATCGTTAGCATATTATACTTTGATTGGTTGAACAGCCAACTGGATGACCAGACACTTAGCATGTTAAGCTTTTATTATATAGGATTAGACCATTGGAAGGACATTATAAGGTGGATGTTCAAAAGAAATGGAAGTCCCGGATGTGTAAGCAGCTTGAACATGGGCTTTAAATAACTGGGGGATTTAAAACAAAACCTTCTTTTCCCTCTTAGTCCCCTAAGCACCACATTTACAGGTGTTGTTGGGGGCAGTTCATGAAGCCTCATGATGGCGGTGCCTGGGCTGTAAGAAGGGGGAATACTTGCCATTTCTTAGGACCAGTGAATGTATCTGCACAGCAGTAGCTTACAGTTTGGGGAGTGTCTTGCTAAAGCACCAGAGCCAACCAAAGTTATAATGCTGGCGTGGAGGCAGCAGGCCGGTCCAGCATACAAAGGCAGGGTGCTGCAGGCACAACACTGGTTCCTTAGGAGGCTAATGACCCAGTCTGTGCCCCGTGCCCACTGCAGGCCCTGAGGAGTGCTCTTTCCCAAGGATGTGGAGCAATCTGGGAAAACAAGGCCATTTACTCTTGCTTCTTTCCTGCCTCCACCTTGCTCTCCACAGGGGAGCTTTTGATTGCTGCCAGGGATGAGAAGAGGAAGCATAATTTAATTTATGAAGAATCAGTTTTGGAATGACTCAGAACCAAGCTCTAAACACTCAGTACGAAACTGGTGTAATTTCAGTAATTAGCAAACACATAAAATAACTGAAGTATATCAGAGATGTGAAAGTATTTACTTATTAACGTATTAGATGGTTTGACATTCTCACAGATCTCTACTGCAGTGCTATTAACGGATGATGAGAGAGAACGCAGTCTCTGACTGAAATCCTACAGTGCAGGGTGACATGTAGCCGCAGGTGACAGGAAACCTGGGCAGGACTTAGCGGAACGGGAGCTTGATGATTCTCACGTGGAGCCAGAGGAAGGCCCTCTCCACCCTGTCAGGGGCCGGCCCTCCAGCTTTTGCTTCTTCATCCTTAGCGGGATGAGAGTTTCACTGTCAGGCTCCGAGGCTAGTGTTTTACTGCCAGGACGCATCCAGGATGCCTGGCAGCAAGAAGAGGGGGAGAGGTCAGAGCTTGCTCAGCGCACATCTCATTGGCTGGCTCTGGTTCCTGTGGCCACCTGTGGTCGCAAGGGAGGCTGGGAATCAGGCAGCCTCAACTGGCATATTGCTGACCTATCAGAACTGGACGTCTCAAGGCAAGGGATCGGGGAGAATAGATCCTAGGGCGGCTCTAGGAGTGCTGGCCACTTGGTGCTTTAGCCCATCATCAGACAGGCCTGTGCAAGGACTGCAAACGCCTCCCTTTGTTGGCTTAGGAGAAATAAATCGGGAACGACACATTTTCCCTATATTTTCCTGCTGCGTGTCCCTTTCACTGGTGACTTAGAAAGTGATTGTCCTATATTAGGATTCCTTTTGTTGCCAGGTAGAGGTTAAAACCATCTTTTGCTGTGTGCAGTATCATGGCACAGGCAGCCCCGCACGTACAGTGGTTCCACTTAACAATCTTTTGGCTTTATGATGGTGCAGAAGCATTCAGTAGAAACCGAGCTTCAAATGTTGAATTTTGATCTTTTCCCGGGCTAGCGGAATGCTGTACAATACACTCTTTGATGCTGGGAGCCCGTCAGGCACATGATTGCGAGGGGAAATGACTGATGTTCTGCAGTGTGTTTGCTGTTAGATGGTGTTGCCCAGCTGCAGGCTAATGTGAGTGTTCTAAGCACGTTCAAGGTAGGCTAGGCTAGTGGTTGGCAAACTCATTAGTCAACAGAGCTAAATATCAACAGTACAACAATTGAGTTTTCTTTTGAGAGCCAAATTTTTTAAACTTAAACTTTTCCTAACACCACTTCTACAAAATAGACTCGCCCAGGCCATGGTATTTTGTGGAAGAGCCACACTCAAGGGGCCAAAGAGCTGCATATGGCTCAAGAGCCGCATTTTGCTGACCATGGGGCTAGACTAAGCTACGATGTTCGGTAGGTTAGGTGTATGAAAGGCATTCTTGACTTATATTTTCAGTTTTCCATAGTTTTGTTGGGACATGATCCTGCTGTAAGTCAAGGAGCACCTGTGGGTTTGATTCCCCTGCCAGGACTGAAATGCTCTCTTCCCACTTTGAGGCATCTCTCTGCCTTCAAGGCCTCTGAATGAGAGAGAGGCTGCAGAACAGGGCACTTTGCAATTTAGAGAGAAAGACATGCGCCCCTTTCTACTTTCAGGTTAAGAGCATGGGGAGGTGGTCTGTGAGAGAAAGCTGACCCAGATGTCCAGGTTACCTGTGTTTCTGGGTTTTTCTACTCGTGGGCAGGGGGCAGTTCTGTGGAAGCTGGGAAGTGGCCTCACAGGGATTGGCTTAAGTGCTATGTGCTCCATGCTGTGTGCTCCGTGCTCTCTGCTGTGTGTCCTTCCTGGCCTGCCCTCACTTTTACAAACTGTCTTCTTTAGTGTTTGGTTGAGGACCAAAGGTGTGTATAAGCCTTGCAGCAAGAAGCTGACCAGCCGTGTTTACTCCTGCCCCTTCTCAGCGGCCTGGGAAGGTCCGCTGAGACTTCCAGGGCCCGCCGTGTCCATCTCTAGCCCGCCTGGCAAAGGTCCGGTGACCCTGCCCCAGGCCTGCTTTCTCCTCTCATTGGAGGTCCCTTTCCTTCTTGCAGAGGCTCGGGCTGCCTGTCATCCATTCCTTGTAGGCTCTTATTTATACTTAGTTGCCGATTTTCCTTTTCAAACCAAACCTTCTTACATGTTTGACACTTAGCTGAGTGAGGCTGTCAAAATGTTTTACTTCTGTCATTAGCACAGTCTCTCTCAGCTCAGCCATGTGTGTGTGTGTGTGTGTGTGTGTGTGTGTGTGTGTGTGTGTGGTGTTTTTTTGTTGTTGTTGTTTGTTTAATCTGCTGAGCCACAGATTAACAGCCAGAACCCCCCCTCTTCTCCTTCCACATCTCCATACAGAACACGATTCAAAAAACTGGTTTCAAAAGGCATCCTGGCTATTTCACAGGGCTGAGGAGCACAGGCTGCCTGCTTCACAGACTGGAGGTAGTGTGTCTTCTGGCAGAGGGTTTCCATGGCGACGTCGTGAAAGCTAACTAAACCTGGGCACGGGTGGGGTGGGTGGGGGGCGGGGGCCTGGCTGTCAGACCCTTGCGCGGTCCCTCAGAAGTGTCTTTATTTCTTCCTGCGCCTTTGGGATCGGCATCTGACTCTCCAGGAGCACAATGGAGTGGAGAGATGGCTTTGTTGGCTGTGCCCTTATCGAGGGTACGTGTTCCTGCCTGTCTTTCACTCCCAGTATCAGGTGTTTTTCTCCTGCGCCTCTTGTCCTCTGCATATTGCTCCATGGGAGATGCGGGACTTATGAAAGGAAATTCATACATGAGACATGACTGATTTTGAAAATGCTCAACATAAAAGGAGTATTATTTAGTGGGTTTTTAATGAAAAAATGTTTGGGGGGGGGCAGGAAATTTGCTACTACTTTGAAATAGGCTGGCGTGCGGCACAGACATTAGGAGTAAAGGTACTTTCCATTTCTCAGGCACATTCTATGTCCTAGAAACTGTCGTGTGTTGTTTCATTTCATAGTAATTACCAAAGGTGCATAATTATTGCTCTCATTTTATCGATGAGAAAATTGAGGATCAGGGAGGTTAGGTAACTTGCCTAAGATTACACAACTACTAAGCAACAGAAGTTAACCCTGGAGTGTTACTCAATCAAGTGCCTTGAAGAGTCCTGTAGTACGTGTGTAGTACGTATGTTGCATGAATGAATTGAGTTGCTACTGACAAAGGCCTGTGAACACTTATAGTGATGTATAATGCAGCATCGTCACTAATTAGGAAAGTAGACCATAGGTGTTTAGATGTAGCGGTAGTCATTAGTTTATACGTCCAGCTGGAATGCTCCGTCAACACCAATTAGTTTGTCCATCAAACACTTTCTTCACAAACAGCCTGCATTTACTTTGAGCTAGCCAAATCACAAATTCTAGGTTGGTATTCTCTTTATAAATGAGGCCGTACTCCCGTGTGAAACCCATGCAAACAACTCTACTTAATACACTAGTGGAATTTAATTGGTGAACTTGATAGAATAATGCTGAAGTTTATTTAGAAAAATAAGTATGCAAAAATAACCTAAATAGAGATTGATGAAGAAGGAATGGCATAATCAGAATTACAATGAAGCTTAAAGTTGAGGACATTAAAATAAAACAGAAGTGTGCAAGACCCAAACAGAAAGACCAAAAGCAGTCCCCCGCTGTATCTATGAAAACTGGGCATATGATACGGCAGGTCTGATAACCTGCAAAAGTTGTTATAGCATTAATATGTGCTTCTACACCAGAAACACAATCCATATGAAAGTTGAAAGTAAAAGTCGTTACCTTTTCTTCCTGTGGTCTCATTCCCAAGAAGACACTGTTATTAAGATACATGTTTTGAGGAATATTACAAATGTATCTACAGATATGCACACATTTTGGGAGATTAAGAATGCTTGCTTGGATGTAAGACAGCACAATTTACAATAGCTAAGATTTGGAAACAGCCTAGGTGCCCGTCAGCAGATGCCTGGATCAGAAAACTATGGTCCATCTACACAATAGAATACTATGCTGCCATGAAAAGAAGAAATTCTTACAATTTGCAGCAACCTGAATGAAACTGGAGAGCATTATGCTAAGTGAAATAAGCCAGTCAATGAAAGAAAAATACCACATGTTCTCACTCATTTGTGAATAATAAAGAACATTATAAACTGATGAACAAAAATATAGATACAGAGGCAGTGAAGCATCAAACAGACTGTTAAATTACAGCGGGAATGTTATGGAGAGGTGGGGGAGATTAGAGATCAACCAAAGGACTTGTATGCATCCATATAAGCATAACCAATGGACGCAAAACACTGGGGGTTGAGGACATGTATGGGGTAGGGCAATGGTAAGATATGTACACATATAATATCTTAATAAAAAATGGGAAAAAAGAATGACATGTAAAATAATGTTTTTCAATAGACAATACTTTTAACCATTCAGTATCTACTTAGGGTTTGAGCTAAACTTAGCATCATCAGCAAGGCCACATCTCAGGGAAAGGAAAAGTCAGAAGCACTCTCCAGGTATCTCAGTTTTCAACCTCCTGATATCCCCACTGCTCATTTCCCTGGAGTGCTCCATGACTGGCTCCTCAGGCCTGCACGTGACTTGGGATCATAAATCCACCCTCTTTCCAACTGAAGGAAAATGTGTGCGCAGCATAGCTCCATTAGGAGATGGCTCAATATAGTTCTAGGCAGAAACAAAATTGGTGAGTGATTCTAGGTGGTGGGGTTAGGGGCTATTTCTGTTTTCCTTGGCTGTACTCTTGTTTAGTCTACTTTTGGCAACGCATGAATGTGTAATGATTTTTCCAAATATAAGTGCATTTAGAAAAAAAGAAAGTAGAGAAACTTCTACTTGATGCTTTTTCCCCTCTATAACTCTACATATTACCTGCTCTCAGTTTTGAGTATCTCTCAGTGTTGGCAGAGCACAGGTGTATATTCCTGTCTTTGTTGCTGGCAGCAAATTATGCAGGAGGTGGGAAGTGGTGCCTGGGGGCTCTCCTTTCTGAGCATTCATGGAAATGATACATAGACCAGGGATTGTCTGCTCTCTCCAGTCAGCGGTTTCCTTACTCTAATTAATGTCTTGCTGTTAAGGAAGAAACCCAAGCTGTGGAGTGAAATGTTTCTGTGTGCTCACTAGCAAGAGCTAGTCGTTATATTACCCTCAGCTGGATGATGTTTCCCCCCCCCCCTTTTTGTTACGAAAGTGAAGCATGGGATGATGGGAAGAGCGCTATAGTTAGAGTCAGTCCAGAATTCTTGCTATTGGCCTGTTGTAACACTCGCTTTAGCTCTACAGCACCCATGTGCCTATACCTCTTTTAATAAAACCAAGAGTTTGGATGTTGTGAATTTTCTGGTCCTCTCCACGTCTAACATTATGGAGCTAGTCCTTGGATGCTTATTTACCTACTAGAGGCTGGGTAAATGAAAACTCGTGCACTCGGGGGGGGGTCCCTCAACCCAGCCTTTGCCCTTTTGCAGTCCGAGAGCCCTTGGGAGATGACCACCTGCCGGCTTAGGTCTGCTCCTGGGGGGTTGGGGGAGAGCAGGCTTAAGCCATCAGTCGGACATGCGTAGCACTGCCAAGGAGGCGGGAGAAGTTCCTGCCATCGCTGCTGCATTCACAGCTGTCAGCCCGGCTTATGGCTGAGCAGAGCTCCCCCTGTGGGGGTGCACAGACCACCAGGGATCAGTTCCTGTGTTGAGTATCTGTCTCCTGGTGGTCAGTGCATATCATAGCAACTGGTCCTTCTGGGTGGTTTTGTTAGGGTCGATTTGCATATTGCCCTTTCGATATTATACAGGATACTCCTGGGTTGAGTGGCTGTCATCAGAATTTGAGATCTGCATTATTATGTAGGAAAAAGGCAAACACAAAGCCAGTGTACATGAGAAGGTGAAGTTTCTGTCCCTTTATTGTTTCTTCTATTACTTTTCCCCACCATCAGTCCTTTTCAGAAGAGATAGGAAACAGGATGGGAGGGACGAGTTGGTGTGGTCTGCTGAAAACCCTTAGCGCGTTGTTGGTGCTTGGGTCGGAGGCCAGAGAACATTTATTGCACATTTGTGTATTTCAGATCCCACCCCTCTTCTTCCTTTCTGGTTTCTTCTTGAGGCGAGAAAAGGAGATCTGTCTAATATTAAAGTCCTCCCAGGGCCTGCCCCAGGCTTTCAGGCCACCAGCGCCCCATTCGGCAAGCAGGCCATCATTTCTGAGGATTTGGAAAATGACTAGATTTAACATAACGGGAATCAACATATCCTGTCATTTAAATGGACCTGCCTGTGTTGCATTTGAAATTTTCTTCTCCTAATACTTGCTGCTGGGAATTCACTTTTATGTCAGTGGGATAAATAGAACGTGGTATCATTGCCCAGCACAGAAAACAGGCCACACACTCACGGTGTCTTTCCCACTCTGCAGCCGAATGCTTCAGTGCCACTCAGTCCATGACGCAGGGACATAGCCTTTGCTGTCACTTAGCAAACAGATCTTGGCATGTTTCTTGACAGCAATTAGCATCTGACCCCTAAGGAAGAGAAGCCATTGATTCCCTGCTGTGGGAGAGACAGGCGATGTGGGGATGGAAAGAAAACATATTTGCTATACTATGCAGGCTACAGTGCTTTTTAAAAATAAATGTGTGTGTGAATTTTTTTTTTAAAGAAAGAGGCAGGGAGAGAGGGAGAGAGAAATGTCGATCAGTTGCCTCCCATTTGCAGCCCAACTAGGGACCAAACCCATAACCTGGGCATGTACCCTGACTAGGAATCAAAATGGCAACCTTTTGGTGCACAGGATGATGCTCAACCAACTGAGCCACACCAGCCAGGGCCAAGCTACGGTTTTTATTGAGGTATAATTTACACATAAAATTTAACAGGTGTAAAATATATAAAGCTTTGCAACCATGATCCAGTTGTAAAACATCACCCCCCAAAAGTTTTCTGATGCCTCTTTGCATTTGTTGCCAACCCCAAGGAACCACAGATCTGCTTTCTGTTTCTATAGATTTGCCTTTCCTGCAAGTCTCATCCAAATGGACTTGCAAAATGTAGTCTTTTGTGTTTTGCTTCTTTCATTTAGCATCATGTTTTTGAGTTTCATTTATATTGTAGTAGATACTGGTAGTTTATTTTTAAAATTGAAATATGATTGACATACACTGTTGTGTAGATTGAAGTTGTACAACATGCTGATTTGATACATTTATTTATTGCAATGTGGTTACCATTATAGCATTAACTAACACCTTTATCACATCACAGTTTTTTTCTTTTTGTGTGGTGAGAACAATGATGGTGTCTTTTATCACCTTTGAAGTTTATAACACAGGTTTGTTGACTATAGTTACTTTTAGAGGCCTGGGGCACAAATTTGTGTATGGGTGGGTCTGGGTCTGTTCTGATGAGGGCCCATTGGGGTGGGGTTGGCTGGGGGAGGGGCCACAGGTGGCAGGCCAGCCATTCCTGACCCCGATTAGGGTGTTGGGGGCTGATCAGGGGTGGGGTTGGGTGAGGGGGGCAGGGAGGGCTGCAGGAGGGCTCCAAAGGCGTGTCTGGCCCATCTCACTCAGTCCTGATTGTCTGGACCCCAGCAGTAAGCTAACCTAGTAGTCAGTGCATGTCATAGCAAGCAGTTGAGTAGCCTTAGCATATCATTAGCATATTATGCTTTGATTGGTTGAACAGATGATCAGATGACCAGGCACTTAGCATATTAGGCTTTTATTATATAGGATGCAATGCATGAGATTGCCAGGACTGATTTATCTCCTCGTTCCAAGTTTGTAGCCTTAAAAGCATCTCCTCAGTCTCCCTTATCCCAAGCCTCTGGTAACTACCATTCTATTATACTCTCTTTTTTTGAGTTTGGCTTTTTTAATATTTCTCATATTAGTGATATTGTCTTTCTTTGTCTGACTTATCTTATTTAGCATATGGTCCATCTATATTGTTGCAAACAAGATTTTCTTGTCATGGATGCTGAATAATATTCTGTTATATGTATTTACACACACACACACACACACACACACACACACACACACACTTGAGGCCCAGTGCACAAAAATTCATGCAAGAGTAGGCCTTCCTTCCTCTGGCTACCAACACCAGCTCCCTCTGGCACCCAGGACTTGGGCTTCGCTTCGGCCCGGGCTTCATCTTGAAGGACACCCAGAATGATGCCCGGAAGGACATTAAGTCTGATTAGCATATTACCCCTTTATTATTATAGATATATGCCACATCTTTATCTATTAATCCCAAACCTTCTCTATTGTGAATAATACTGTAATAAACACTGAAGTGCAGATATCCTGTTTTTATTTCTTTAGATATATACACAGAAGTGGGGTTGCTGGGTCATATGGTAGTTCTATTTTAAATTTTCCAGGAATCTTCATACTGTTCTACAAAGTGGCTGGACCAGGTTACATTTCCACCAACAGTGTACTAGCTAGCGTTTCCTTTTCTCCACATCCTCACCAGCACTTGTTATTTGTCTTCTTGGTGTCAGCCATTTTAACACATGTGAGTTATCTCATTGTGGTTTTAAATTGCATTTCTCCGCTGATCAGTAATGCTTGTAGCTTCTAGTGGTCTTGCACTTCTTTTGTTAATTTTTATCTCCATCTTATTCTTTTTAAACTATTGTGAATGGGATTGCTTTTCTAATATTATTTTCAGATTGTTCATGACTAGTATATAATATATAGAAATTCATTAGATACCCAATTCATACCCAGAACTATGCTTGGTGCATATGACAATGAGACAGTGGTCAAAAAGTGGCAATACTCTGGGAATTGGGGCTTTTTAAAGATCCCCAAACCCATCTGCCCCTCTAGCGGCTTCAAGGCTCTTGTGGGACTGGAGAGAGGAGGATGGGAGTTGGTTGAGTTAAAATGTCTTGAGCCTACTGTGCTTACTGAGGTTCAACCTTTTCATAAATAGATGTTCTTGTAATTGTTACAAGTCTTTGTTTCATTTCCAGAGTTCTGAAAAAATTGGCTATTGACAATATTTTTGTTCCGTTTTCCCACTGCACTGTTCTGAAAGTCCCTCCCAGACAGTTTTTAAGTCTATCCCAGCATTTCCTCTCTGCTGGGCCCTTGCAGATTTTCCTGGTGTATGTTGGCAGTTCAGAGAGCCAAGGGTGTGGGGAATGCATATTAAGTCCTTAGCTAACTCATTTCTAGGATCTCTCTGTTAAATTTCGGGCTAGTCATTTTGTGTGCAGCATAACCCCAACCAGGACTGCAACCTCAGGCTAGGGGAGGTGGGCTTTTCCCATTACCCACTGGAGGTGGGTTCTTCACCCTCTGGTCCAAATCAAGGCAGCCCCACCTGAGTGATGCAACCAGTTCTCATAGCCAGCTCTGCTCTTGCCTAACTCCCCCGTTCATTGAGCTGGAGTGGGAGCTCTCGGCAAGAATGTGACGGACTTCTACACATTATTTACCCAAAGTTGAGCAGTGTTTTGTGAATTTATTGTATGCCTTTGGTATCTAGGGACTCAAATGATTGTTTTTGACAGCCTTATCTCATTAGAGAGTTGTATTTCAGAGAAAGGATTTATTAATCTCTTCCCTCCATCATTGCCTGAAGTTATGCCTATGATTTTAAATATCTGGAATATGTAGGGCACTTAAAAACAGCACAGTGGAGCATGTGTGAGAAATTAGTTGAGGAAAAACAAGGTTTATAATGAACATGGGCCTGGCATTTCTAGTTATGTATATTGCCATTGTTTAATAAGGTGAACACAGAATGAGTTTACTGCCCCTGGTAGATGGGGCCCTGCATAATGCTTATTCTACTGTTAGAGTATGCCTCTTGTTTAGAGAAAGAGAAAAATCATTGTTGTGCTTACTTTTTGTGACAAATTGTAAGGATATGACATTGTTGATGGACGTTATATAAGGGAGACTTAAATACTGTTAAAATTAGGCTTGCTTAATTTGTTTCATATATTAATAGTTGAATGTGCAAGCCTGCTACACTGTAAGCTGTGATAGAATTTACAGAGGAAAATACACATTATAATCCAACTTAACAATTCTCTTTAATAATAATTAATGCTAATATTTTAGTAATTTGTAATTGATCATTAAAGACTGTTTAGGCTAAAATGCTGAGGATACTATGAGGTTGAAAAATCTGTGCAGTTTTGCACAAATTAATTACCTAGCACAAGTAATAAATATCATTTATAAATTGCTAAGACCAGTTGTTATTTGTCAGTGCAATTTTTATTTTTGAGAGAGAGATCAAAGGTCATTTCTTAAGAAGCAAGATTATTTTTGAAGTTAAAATATAGACTATATTCTAGCAAGCTGATTCCATCAGTATGGGAATGGATTATACCCAGTAACCTGGGACTTATCCCAGGAATACAAGGTTAGTTTAACATCTGACCATCAATTAATGTAACCAATAAAATATATGACATAAATGCCCACTCATCTGAATAGACACAGAAGAAGCATTTCACAATACTGTCATTTCTGGATCAAAACACACAATAAGCTAGAAGTAGAAGGGAACTTCCTCAATCTGATAAAGAATGGCTGTGAAAAACTATCTGATAGCATATGGAATGGTGAAAGACTGCATGCTTGTACCATAAGATTGGATATCCACTCTTACTATTTCTATTCAACACTATGCTAGAGGTTTTGGTCATGACAATTAGGCAAGAAAAGTAAGTAAAATATATCCATATGTGAAAGAAATAAGTACAACTTGCTATTTGCAGGTGACATACTGGTAGAAAGTACTAAGAATCTACTAAAAAGTGATTAGAACTAATAAATGAGTTCAGCAGGGTTGAAGAATGCCAACAGGATAAATATACAAAATAAATTATATTTGTGTGCAGTAGCAATGAAAAGTTTGAATGTGAAGCTAAGAAAACAAGTCCACTTATAATGGTATCAAAAAGAATAAAATCCTTAGGAATAAATTTAACAAAAGAAGTGCAAAATGAATCTTAAAACTACAAACCATTGTTGAAAGAAAATAAAGACCCAAATAAGTGGAAATATATCCTATGTTCATGGATCAGCACACTTAATATTATTAGGATGGCATTACTTCCCAAATTGATCTATAGATTCAATGAAATTCCTTTTGAAATGCCAACTTCCCATTTTGCAGAAATTTTCAGCTTATCCTGTACTTTTTATGGAAATACAAAGAACCCAGAATTGAAAAAAAAAAAAAAAAAAAAGTCTTGAAAAGAAGAAAGTTGGTGGACTAACTCTTCTCAATTTCAAAACTTACTACAAAACTAAAGTAATTAAGACATTGTCATTGTGGCATAAGGATAGATACACAGGTCAATGGACTAGAGTTGAGAGCCCAGAAACAGACCCTTACAGTTATAGTCAGTTGATTTTTACAAAGGGGCCAAGACAACTCAATAGACAAAGAATAGTCTTTTCAACAGATGGTTTTGGAATGACTGGATATGCACCTAAGAAATGGTAGATTGATGCTGGACCCCCTTCCTCACACAATATGCAAAAATTGCACCAAAATGAACCATAGACTTAAATGTAAGAGTTAGAACTATAAAACTCTTAGGGAAAAAAAGTTAATCTTTGTGACCTTGGCTTAGGGAAAGCCTTCATAAGTATGACTACAAAAGCACATTTTCTTATTGGCTTGCTTTTTTTTTTTTTTATTGATGTAGTGAGGTTTTAAAAAACATTTTAGGTTTTATCTTTCTATTTAAATTTAATATTTGAATTTAATTAATATTTAAATTACAGGTGCAGAATGTGAATAGTGTGATTTCCCCTGAGAGCACCCCTCCTGAATCCTATTCCTCTTTCCTCTGCCTCAGCTATTCCCTGTTTGGGGGGGGGTGGTGACCTTTCAGGCCCTTTATATCTCTTTATACACACGTATGTATGCGGAGAAAACAGGTTATTACGAGGGTTTCGGTTTTCAGTAATTGCTAAGGACACATTTCAAAGTCTGACCTTGCTTTTTCACAAATAATGTTGACTAATTCATCATTCTTTGTTACGTCTCATAAATCTATTATTTTACCTGCTGTATAATATTCTATATGTGGCTGTAACAATTTATTTAACCATTCCCCATAGATGAACACTTCCCCTACCCCCTTTCCCCCAATTCCTAGCTTTTCCTGTGTATAAACAGTGCTGTGGTCACTATCCTGGAGCATACCTCCTTGGGCACACTGATATTTTCCATGGAAGATTTAAAGCAGGGAGAGTTAGGGGCAGATGTGTGTATCAGAAGCCACTCTGGCAGCAGAGGGAAGGAAAAGGGGTTAGGTTGGAACCAGTTAGTGGGCTATTGCAATAGTCCAGGTGAAAGAGAAAATGAATCTAACAGATGAGGTGGTTTTGGAGAGAGAGGGGACTTGTGAGAGGGGTTGCAGAGTGGTTTTGATTCTCCACAGACTAACTTCTAGTGCAAAAGTTGAAACAAAGATTCTTTCTTTTCATGGATTGAGCCCATACAGAGATTTGCCAGGTATGGGTACAATAGTGCCAGCTCTATCGAAGTCCCCTGCATTGCTTGTCCCCAGGAAAGGAGAGAGTTAGCCCAGGGAGGGTTATGGGTTATAGTTATCACCCTGTCAGTCAGGAGTCAGCCTGTGCTGGGGTCATGGGTATGTGTGTGCTTGGGTGTATGTGTGTGTGTATGTATGTGTGTATGTGTGGTCCCAGTGACCCGGAATTCTGAGGAGTGCTACATGGCTTTCTTTTGTCAGGGAAGAAATAGCAATTTTCCTAGTGGTTTTCAGAAGGTACTTCCTTGACCCTAGATAGGGGGCCAGCAGACATTTTTTATGAGGCCTTTTTACTAGGACATCTCCCATTTTTATGGGGTATATTTCTTGATAACCTTAAATTACTTTGCTGAAATTTCTCCTGATCTTCAGTTCAAATGTGGCCTTTGGGGCCAAATCCAGACTACTGCAATAAATGAAATTCATCATCTTTTAAAATAACAACACTTCAGGTCATTGAACTTGAACTGATTTAGGGGAGAGTCTGATAACCAAAGGAGAAAAGCTTTATTAAAAGGTATATCTGCCAAGGCCCCTTGTCGGGGATTTTCTGGGTCTTCTCTCCCAGTAGCAAATGATAGAGTAGAAATGACTCCATGTGGCACATGAGACTGGAAAAGTAAGAGCCAACAGTGACTCTGAGTTTGCAAATCAGGTGGCCAGAAGGATAAGGTTATTATGGTCCAAATGACCATATATGGAGGCAAAATAATTCTGTGTTGGAATACAGTTTTAAGTTTGCATTGCCCGCAATTCATGGGGTTCTGCAGAGAAATGGAACCAGTAGCGTGTGTGTACACACACACACACACACACACACACACACACGAGATTTAGCATGAATTGACACATGTGGTCAAGGAGACTGCAGTCCCATGATCTGCCCAGGGGAGCCAGTGCTGTGTCTCATCTGAGTCTGAAGGCCTGGGAACCAGACCAGTCAGTGGTGCGAATCTGAGTCCGAGGGCAGGAGAAGCCCCTGTTTCAGCTCAGCAGCCAGGTGGAGGGGCAAACTCCCCCTTTCCCTGCCCTGTTCTGTCCAGGCCCACAGTGGATTGGTGATGCCCACCCACATTTGGAAGGGCATCTGCATTACTCAGTCCACTGAGTGGCATGTTAACCTCATCCAGCAACACCCTCACGCACACCCAGAAATAATGTTAGCCAGATATCTGGTCAAGTTGATAGAAAAAATAATCACACCCCATGTGGCTGATGAGTCCAATAGGGCTTATAGCTCAAGCGATAGGTGAGGACTCCCACGTGTGCAAGTGGGAGTTAAAGCTTTGAGAGAGAATGGGTTCCCCAGGGAGAAAGCGTGTCAGTTGAGGTGGACACCCCGTCTAGGGGTAGGCAGAAGAAATGCAGTAGTCAGTGAGACAAAAAGACATCCAGGGAAGAAAACCTGAAGGAAACAGTTTCAAGGAGGAAAAGATGAAATAACTTGGCACATCCAGTCAGATAAAGGTTAAATTAGTCCTTGGCCTTGGAGGTCAGGAGGTCTTCATTCACCTTTACAGGCCAGTTTTGAAAGAGGAATGGAGACCCTACCCCAAGAAGACTGCCTGTAGTGGCCTATAATACTTTTGTGCCCATAAAAATGTTTTAATTTCTTTTGAAATCAGTAGAAAAATACAGAGTTCCTAGGTCAAATGAAATGTTTAAAATATGTAATATTTGAATACTCAGCTATAAAGTTGTAAAAAATAATAAGTCAGTAACATGTAATTCCTACATAATTATTTAATATGTAATTGCTAGAGGAAGGGGTGAAAGCACCCAGGGCCCATGAAAGTTATGGTGCAGCCCTGATTAGGACTTGCTGCGCTACTCAGAATAGAGTGGACTCAGTCCTAAGATCTTCAAGTTCATAGAGCAAATTTAGTCCCTTTTATGGATGTGGGACCTGGGGCCCTATAGGCTGTGCTTGACCAAAAGCCACATGCTAATGAGCTGTTAAGGTCATATGTAGGTCTTCTAAACCACTGGCTGATACTTCTTGCCATATGCCATGCTCCCTGCCTGAAGAACCTTTCAAAGTAGTAACTTAGGTTAGTATAGTTTCTAAGTAAATCTTATTTAATTATTCAACAGATACTTACTGATGCTCCATTCTCCTGTAAATGTAGGGAGGTCAACTGTTAGTGGTTGTATGGTGTTGATTTTATTCTTTGATCATTCTGGATAAATTTTATTCTATTACTAATAAGGAAAGTCTTAAAGGGAGTCAGGGGCTATTGGATAAGCCCATAAAATGCTTAAAGAGGAAAAGAATGGTGTTACAGATCTTTGTATTTTAAAATTTGCAGAAAATGTATCTTGAGACATTTGGTATTAAGAAGGTTCTTGGGCCAAAACTGGTTTGGCTCAGTGGATAGAGCGTCAGCCTGCCGACTGAGGGGTCCCAGGTTCGATTCTGGTCAAGGGCATGTACCTTGGCTGCAGGCACATCCCCAGTAGGGGGTGTGCAAGAGGTGGCTGATCAATGTTTCTCTCTCATCAATGTTTATAGCTCTCTATTTCTCTCTCTTCCTCTCTGTACAAATATCAATAAAATATATTCATTAAAAAAAGAAGGTTCTCAGGTATTAATTTATTTCCTTCCTTTCTGTCCACAAGATGACATTTTTAGTTCTCTGCATACATGTCTTGTCCTGTTGTCTATTCATTACCCTGTTGGGTCAGAAACCAGGGAAGAACTGCCCCACTGAACAATTAAGTCAGGTAAAGCCACGTTCACCTTCATTACTTACGAGGAGCCTTTCCAATTCCCCGTGCTGTGCTCTAGGCCTCATTTCACCTACCTGTATTGTAGTTGCATGCAATTTATTCAACTCATATCAATTGATTGTCTTTTATGTGGTGGGCATTTTTCTAGGGTCAGAGAATACAGGTCTGATCTATGCCGGCAAACCCTGCTCTCAAGATGCTTAACTTCCAATGGGTGCAACACTAGGCTTGTTTAGACCGTTTTCTATTTTGAGGTTCTTAAAAGCTCTGGATGTGTGTCAATGCCTGCACACATAATAGAAGCCTCTTTGCTGGATGTAATTAGCACTGGGTGTTTTGATTACTTTAAAACAATAGGGTAAAGCTGGGGATATAGATGTCTTTATTGTTATATTTTTACATGTAGCCTCTTTCTTTAAAGATGTATTCAGGGCCTGGAATTCTGAATTGAACTTGTTATAAACCATGTTGAGAATGTAATTTCCAGTTGCCTGGGATTACAGCAGAGCAGCTCATCTGAGTCCAGTATCCTACATTTTGTGTGTGTGTGTGTATGTGTGTGTGTGTGTAATCTATCTCCACCCCGCCTTCTTTCACAATGATCTAGACCACACCACGTGTGAAGTCAGTTAATTTTCAACAGGGGCTTTAGTGAGTCTTCCCAAAGGATTTAATCTAATTCTTAGAAACTGCTATTGCTTTTTGCTCTCATGAATATCAACATACCTACTATTTAGGCAGGAACGCCTAGCAGTTAGAAGCATGGGCTGTGGAGCCAGACTGCCCAGGTGCTTTTTGGAGCTCTGCAACTTTAGCTTAAAGTTGGGCCATGGCTTCAGCTTGTTTCATTAGCAAAATAAGCCTGATAACCACACAGACTTCGAAGGATTGCTATGAGAATTACATCAATGAGTACAAATTAAGTCCTTTGTAGGGGTGTCGAACTCAATCAGAGAAGGGGCCAAAATCTAAAATCCAGCCTAAATCGCGGGCTGAATGGTTTACTGAACAGTCATAAACTGTCATTGTGATGGAAACGCAGCGGAGTGCAGTGATGACAGTGCGGTGGGGGCCACATTGCAAGGCCTGGCGGGACGGATTTGGCCCGCGGGCCTTGTGTTTGACACATGTGCCTTAGAGCAATGTCTGGTACATAGTGTGTGCTAGCTGTAATGTTACTGTAAATATTTAGTATAGAGGTCATGCACTGGGGGGGGGGGGGGATTCCCCCAGCTCAGCCTGTGCCCTCTTGAAGTCCGGGACCCCTCGGGGGATGTCTGCCTGCTGGCTTAGCAATGCTGCAGGTGCAGGAGAGGCTCCCACCACTGCTGCTGTGCTGATTAGCCATGAGCCCTGCTTCTGGCTGAGTGGTGCTCCCCCTATGGGAGCACACTGACCACCAGGGGGCAGCTCCTGCATTAAGCATCTGCCCCCTGATGGTTAGTGCACATCATAGCGACCTGTCATTTTGCAGTTTGGCCAATTTGCATATTAGGGTTTTATTATATAGGACTAGTGGCCTGGTGCATAAAATTCGTGCATTGCGGCGGGGGGGGTGTCCCTCAGCCCAGCCTGCACCCTCTCCAATCTGGGACCCTTTGGGGAACATTTGACTGCCACTTTAGGCCCATTATTTCTCTCTCAATCTGGGACCACTGGCTCCTAACCACTTACCTGCCTGCCTGCCTGCCTGATCACCCCCAAATGCCCCCTCCTGTCAGCCTGCTCACCTCCAACTGACCCCTCTGCTGGCCTGCTCGCTCCCAGTTGGCCTGCCCCCCCCCCCCCCAACCGGCCTGCTTGCCCCCAATTGCGCCCTTCTGCCCACCTGCTGGCCCCCAGCTGGCCCCCCTGCCAGCCTGCTCACCCCCAACTGCCCCCCTCCCTTGCCGGCCTACTTGCCTCCAACTTCTCTCCCCTGCCGACCTGATCACCCTCCCCCAACTGCCCTCCTCTGCCAGCCTGATCACCCCTAACTGCCTCTGCCTTGGCCCTGCCACCATGGCTTTGTCCAGAAAGTCTCCTGGTCTGATTAGCATATTACTCTTTTATTAGCATAGATTAGGTAATTGTTCTTACTATCAGATACAGCTGGTGTAAGCAGGTTTGGGAGCAGACAACACCATTTCTTGGCTGAATACTGGTAAAGTAGAACTGAGACCTACAGAGAGTGGTGTGACCTCTGTCAGTCAGGGAGCTCTGCAGAGAGACCAGTGTCTGCTACTCCAGCAAGAGAATAAGTGCTAAGAGGTTACGGTCTGTGTGATCCCTCACTTGCACATGCTGTGATTCAGAACATACATCAGGATGCCTGGCTATAGATCCCCATCTTATTTTTTTGTTCAGTGAAACCCATTCACTTGCTGCTTCTTGTCATTCTTTCTTCTCCTGATAGAGAGAGACACAGAGAGGCAGACAGACAGACACTGGCCATCTTGAGTTCATGCTGCACATTGTAGTTTAGAGTTTATTCAGTGTTTCCCAAACTTTTGACATATGTGTACCTCTTCTATAATTTTCATAACGCTGAGTACCCCTCGTACTCATGAGAATGTAGAACTAGGTGCAGCTAAGCACAGTGAAGTGCATATCCCCAGCAAACTCCGGTGCCACGCGTACCCCCACCAAACTCTTCCCGTACCCCCGGGGGTACGCGTACCACACTTTGGGAAACAGGATGCACAGAACTGGCCACCATGCTTTCTTTTGAATTTGGCAATTTGTGAGCTTGATGGAATTGCATTTACTTGCTCATCATCTAAACTAGTAGATGGAAATGAGCCTAAATCAATGAACACGGCGAGCAGGATTTCTGCTAACGGGTTCGCCTCTCCCATTTAGAGTTCTGGTACACCCTGGCTCTTGGGAACGGAGAGTAGCTTTTTGTACCACATATGTCTTTGTTTTTATCCCGCTGTGTGTGAGAGGGCACTGTGACAGGCAGCATATAAATAGCTCGCTCCCACTTTTATTTTTAGTGGTGATTACTTTTTTTTCTTTTTGAAATGGGATTTCTCATTTAATAAGTTATGGAATGTAATTACCACCTCGCAGAAATGAGATGCATCCCACTCATTGAAAACTCAGTTGCGCTCAGGTCCTGGTGATGAAATAGATAACCTTTTGGCTGCTCCCCTCCCCCTCTCCTCCTTCCTTCCCTCCCTCCCTTCCTCCCTTCCGTGTTGGAATGATGGAGATTCTAAGTGCTTCTGAAGGGACAGTTCTCTAGGTGGCACGCGCTTCCTGAAGGTGGGTGGCGCGGGGAAGTCCTGCCACCTCAGCGCTCCCATTGTTCAGAGCCTGGGGCTCTGACTGGAATGTTCCTGCATCTTCATTAAGTGGCTGCACGCGGCCTTTAAACTCTCTACCCCAGAGAACCTGCAGCCTTCATTAAATGACCCCCTGCTCTCTCTCCGTGTTGGTTTCTGTGCTTCTCCAGGCAGCGGTGTTCCAGAAAGGCTGCCTGTGGCCGCGCGGCCTTCATCGGGGTTAATCACTGCTGGGCAGCCAGCGTCTTCGTGGGCTGCACATCTGTGTGAAAAAAAACACAATCCCAGAGTTTGATTCATCTTCAGTTTTTTTTATGGATCAAGCCTTGAGTCACTGAAACTGTTAACCCTGCCGTAGCCCACGTTCCGAGCTGCCTGGATGTGATTGATGGAGTGGAGGAGCAGTGATGAGTAGTTTGGGATTTTGCTTACTTGCACCCTCCCTCCGTCCCTGCCTCCTTCCTACATGCGGGCTCTGTTCCCACCACCTTAGGAAGTCTGTGCACACAGGGCTTTTCATCAGTGCGTTCCAGTCCAGGTGCAGGCGGCCCCTGGGGGTGGGGTGTGTGCCCTTTGAGAGCATGGTGGTGACAGGCCCGCTCAGTTCCTGGGAGATGCTAATGGCGGAGGGAAAGGGCCTGTCTGCTCGGCTGCCGGTTCAGTGGTCAGTCTCAGGGGGCCGGGTGCTGCTGTGCTAGCTTTCCTCGCTGCTGTCAGGCTCAGGGCTGCAGGAGGGGGTTCCTCATGTAATGTTAAGTGGATGCGTTTAGATTCACAGCGGAACTTTCAGGGGAATTTGTGTGTTTCCCGTAAAGCTGAACGTGCCTGTTCTCTGCTCCACACGTGCCAGTTCCGCCCCCGCCTTTAGAGGCCAGCTCACAGGATCCACCTCTTATGGTGGGTCCTGCCTGTGCACACGGGCTTCTCCCTTCCCTGAGCTCATAGGAGCTGAAGCTGAGCCACACCACCCACATATCGGCCCTTCATTGTTTTGTCCTCCTGAAAGCTTTCTGTCCTGTGTCCCAACGAGACAGAAGCTCCTGGAGCTTGAGCTTTGGCAGAAAGCCAAGTAGAGCACTATGAGAAGAGGGGATTTATTTTAACAGTGCCTTTCTCTCATCCCTGAGATACCTCTATGTATTCCTGTGCTTGTGCCTGAGTGCCTGTGTTATATGTGCACATTTATGGGCTGTGAAGGCTGCAGAAAACGTAAAATGGCTGTTTCTCTAAAAGCTAAATGGAAGGTCGAAGCATATGTAAGTGGTGGCATTTGACCACGGTGGGACTTCCGAATGCCAGGCAGTGGAATTTGAGCTTCGCCGGTGGACATACGGGAGCTGTGAACGTGGGTAACTGGGAGTGTGTGCTGCCAGTATGGCTTTAGGTAGACTTTTCTGGGAGCTGAAGGCAGGACCTGGTAGAAACCTGATCAGAGGTGTGTGATTAGCAGTCACAGCAGCTCAGACGCCGCGGCAGTGGTCAGGCCGAAGGGGCCTCTGGGAATGGGAGGCAAGTTGGGTGGGGAGATTTCAGGGAGGGGCAGCAGGTAAGAGACAGACATGCTGGTTTGGCCACTGACTCTGTGACCTTGTGCAAGTTGCTTAACCTTTTTGTAGGACTGAATTGGGTATAGCTCATCCACAAGTCTTAGAAAAAAATAAGTGTCAGGCATGAGACTGGAGAATAGAAGGAAGCCTGAAAGATTATGGGAATTTCACATCTAAGTGAATAATGAATAAGAGCAAGTATATTTATCTTTAAAGCTCGAATCATGTAGGTGTTGTCCTCAGTACTGTGGCCATGGATGCTCTGTCTCCCTCGGGGTTCTTGAGGAAGGGGTGTATCTGGTTCATATTTGCATCCCCATGCACTGCACACAGTAGGCACCCAATGAATGAGTACCGAGTGGGTCATTCTTTCATGTGTTGGCCTCTTCTTAGATCATCACCTTCCCATGTCCCCTGTTCAGTGGCCAGGCCCTCTGAGTCTGTCTGTGCATCAGAGCTCAACCAGCCCCTGCTTCTGGATGTCTTGACCTTGGGCATGAACTATTAAAATAGCCTCATAATTACACTCTCTGTCTTTGCTTTGTCCACTCTGTCCTAGGGGTTGCTGAATGCAGAGTAAACTTTTATTTTATTTTTTAAATAAAAGAAGACTCACTTGGTAAGTCACAGAGGTAGAAGAAGTGATTCCTAGAAGATATGGGCTTAGGAAACAAGTTATAGAGGGAAAGGAGTGGCTGAGGAACAACACTATTAAAGCACGTCTCACATTCCCTCTAATGTGAAGTGGCTCCCATTCCTGACTAGCTTACCCTGTGCTCCTCAGTCCGCTAAGACCCTTCATGAGCCCCACAGGCCAGTCTAATGGGTGCTCTTCCCTCCACCGGAATGGCCTCCTCCTCGCCCAGTTTCTGCATAACCCACTTGTCACCCTTCCATGCCATCTCAGATGTCTCCTATCCCCTGCAGACCTTCTTGATTCTGCCTTTATCAAATGACAAATCCTATGGCTCTTTGTATTCTTACCACAGGCAGACCTTACACTGTGATGCATTTTCCTTACTCTGTGGTGTGTTTCAGGGACCAGGGTCCGGGTGTTTGTGCTGTAGGTTCTCCGGGACCCCCTCTTGCAGGGATCCTTGGCCCAGAGTGAGCATCTAGTGAATGTTTGAGGGGAAGCCTCTCCGGAGAGGAGCTGGGGTGTGGTTGCCTTGGTGTAAGGTGTGTGCTGGTTGTGTGACCCCACCCTGTGCCCTGGGGTGGCTGTCTGTCCTCTCAGCTGCCATGCTGCTCCGGTTTCATCTGAGAGCCGTAGGATTTGTCGTTTGAGGAGATGTAGGTCAGACCCCAGGGTGATGATTGTCTCTGTGTTTGGCTTTGCTTTCCTAGCCGCAGTGATGATGTGATGAGGTGTGATTGGCTAGTTTAGCAGGAGGGACAGCCGCCTACATCGCAGAGTCCGTATTTCCATCCCCTGCTTTCTGGTTCTCTGACTCACTTATTCTCTTGGAGTTGCCAAGGAATGTTTTTAAAATTCCATTAACAACTTCACAGCTTCCCAGGCTGGCAGCCTGACTGATGGTTTCCTCAGAGCCCTGCATGTAGTGGGGTTTTTGGAAAGACAACAACGGTCTTTGTATTCACAGGGTGATGTTCGTTCTAGGACCTGAAGTGGACTTCACTGTATTACAGGCTGGTGTGAATCTGCCTGGCATTGAAGAGACTCATGTTCTGTTTTTCCCTGGGCTTCTGGGACATTTTAGCTCCCTTCGGTGTGGTGGTTTACAGAGAGACTGTAGCTGACGGGGTTATTTTTCTTGAAACACAACAGGGACCGCTATGAGCAGTTTTCCTCCTACGAGTAAATTAGATCTAAACACTCTGCAGTAATTGGATTTGAAGAGCATCCCTTCTTGTTACATGTCTGAGTGCCTCTCCATCAGCTCAGGAGAAGGTCTCGGAGCATTCCAGGATTTGGGCGTCATACAGCTAAACGGAGTCTTTGTTGCCAGGGAAAGGAATTCCATCAGCCAGGACCCCTAGGGCAGCATTTGGACCTTTTTGCTTAAGGCACTGCCTTCTCAGTTGGGACCCTACTGTTCCAGCATTAGATGGGAGGATACAAGTACCTAACACCTTTGCTGTGCCCTATATCTGTATGGTCTGGACTCTCGTGTGTCTGCCTGGTCTTTGATGTGGATACATACACCCGGGTGTGTGAAAAGGCTGGCATCAAGAACTGTGAGTTAGGCAGGGGTGCAGGTTCTTGTAGATGGTACTCTTCGACCCCCATTTTCCCCATTTCCTCATTTTTCTCAGGTCTCCTGGGCAAGAAAATGCTATTCTTGTCTACTGGTTATAGGTGTGGAAAGGAGAAAAGGATCCTTCTAGATTTTTCTGCTGGATTAAATTAGCAAATATAAGTGATGCTTGACTTAAGAATGTGGGTTATAATAACCCCTGCCACTAATTACCTTTCTGGGGTTAATTAAAGCCCCAGTAAAGCCAGCACTGGTTTAGGGGTCCTGGCTGATGGAATTCCTTTCCCTGGCAACAAAGACTCCGTTTAGCTGACTGCCACCTGGTGACAGCTCCAGGAGCTCCCCTGCTGCCTCTGACCAATCACAGCATGGCCCTGGGGGACAGGCCTGCGCTGGCTGCAGCTGGCATGGGTTGAATTGTGTCCCTCCAAATTTATATCTTGAAGTCCTAGTTCTAGTAACTCTGAATGTGACCTTATTTGGAAGTACATAGTATAATGCAGATGTAATTAATTAAGAAAAGGCCATACTGGAATAGGGTAGTTCCTGAATTCAATATGACAGGTGTCCTTACTATAATAAGGGGAAATTGGGACTTATCTCTCCACCTCCCCCAGCCAGAATGTTATGTGAAGATGAAGGCAGAGAAGTGGGGTGAAGCTAGAGAAAGGCAAAGATTGCCAGGGAACCACCAGAAACTGGGAGTCAGGTGTGGAACCCGGTTCCCCCTCAGAGTCCTCAGAGGAAACCAACCCTGCTAACACCCAACCCTGCTAACACCTTAGTCTTAGACTTCTAGCCTCCAGAACTGTGAGACAATAAATTTCTGTTGTTTAAATGCTTTCATGATGCTTGGTCAAGGTAGCCCTACTCAACTAACAGAAGCCTGGCCAGAGATCAGGGGAACCTGGTGAAAAGGAGGTTGGCCTTTCTCCACCAAGTACCATCCAGAGACTGTCAGCAGCATTTGTGTAACTTGACTCAACTGTACAGCTTGTTAAAATTGACCACCCAATTTTGAACAATGTTTGGAGGTCCTTAGAGCCTGGCCTGCTCTTCATTGCAGACTTCACCGAGTTCTTATTTCAAAAAGTCTAAAGCCTGTACACAGAAACCCTCCCTGAGAGGAACATTTATGATAAGGCTTTTATCCTCAAATTTTGGGCTTATTTATGTTTAATGAAAAAGCAACTATTCCTTTCTTTCCATTACATTTTTATTAGTGAACTATCCCAATTTTTACATTATGATGGTAAGACATATTAATGATAATAATAGCTAACATTTATTATTGAATATGCTGGGCACCATTCTATGCACTTTATTTTATTAACTCATCTGATTCTCACGTCAACCCCCTAAGAGAATATGGAGGAACGGAGAGATTAAGTATCTTGCCCAAAGCCACCTAGCTAGGAAGTGGAGATGATATTTTGTGGGTTTTATGGGTGATTCGCTTTGTAACCATTACCTAGAAATTGATTAAAGAGAGTGAGGTTGCTGTCTCTTTCTACCCCCATTAAAAGGGGCGTAGAAATTGAAATTGAATGCGTAATGCCTCTCTATGTGATGTGGTAATAATAGAATGAAAATGTCTGTAGGTAAAGCATTTGGTTTGGGGGCCTGTCTCTTAAGTTCCTAATTAAAGAACATCAAGTATCCATGATGTGTCTTGGGCATGAAGCATCGTGGGAGAGTGGGCTGGTCAGTGTGGGCAGTTGAGGTCCAGAGCTGGGCCTTGAACTCGGTTGCTAAGCATCTCAGTGATTCTTGACAAGTCCTGTCCTCTGGTGGAACTCAGCTTCCTTAGCTATAAATGGAAATATATTACCCTATGTAGCATGCCAAGCTCATGGCCCCAGAACATTGCTGATACTTTCAGTTTGTAGCTAATTTGAATATACTTTCATGTATGAATTCAATACAGATTACCACCTATATGTCCTTCTCTCCTTAGCAAGAATCTTGGGTCTTCACTTGGTGTTTTTGGACTATTTTCTACAAGCAATTTTAGAGCAGTTTTCTAAAATGAAAGGATCAACATGTTAATGGTTATCAGTGCTTTGTCTTCCAAATGGACTTAGAGGATTATATCTTGTCTGAAATTTAGTTTCTAGAGAGGTGTTTTCCACTTATGATTTTCACACTGTGGCCATGGAGGGCCTGTGCAGCCCTACCAACCACTTCCTGAGTGTTCTTTCTGTGATCGCAGAGGATGTTCCTTTGAACACTCTGGCTGGGCAGTGAGCCTGTGGTTACTGCTTGAGGCTGATGCTCTTCTCTGATCCGTTCCTTTCTTGGCAGCATCTTATGCTTCTGCTTTTCATCTCAAGGGTTTGCATTGTTCCTCAGCTCTGCATCCAAAACTCTGATTTTATCTTAGAAAAACAAGGGGAGTTCAGTAATGTGTTTGCTTTATCATTTACCCTTTATTTTTTAATTCTCACCTGAGGATATTTTTTTCCATTGATTTTTTTTAGGGAGAGTGGAAGCGAGAGGGAAAGACAGAGAAATATCGATGTGAGAGAAACTCATCGATTGGTTGCCTCCTGCAGGTGCCCTGACCAGAGCCTGCAACCGAGGTCTGTGCCCTTGACCGGAATCAAACCTGCAGGCTGTCGCTCTATCCACTGAGCCAAGCCAGCTAGGGCTGCCCTTTATTTCTAATAAGAATGGAATTTTCTATGCAACAATCTTCTCAGCCACTTATTCAGCTTCTACTGTGTGCCAGGGCTGTTCTAGGTCCTAGGGATAGAGCTGTGAACAGAAATCCCTGCCCTTACGAAGCTCAAAGGAAATATTGGATAGAATATATGCAGATTGTGAGTAGGTAGCACTGTGGAGGAAAATGAAGCTGGAATTGGAATGGAGGACAGAAACAGCAGTTACATGCTAAATAATATGGTCAGAAAAAGCCTCACTGAGAAAGTCACAAAGATGCAGAGGATGTGAGGAAGAGCATGCAGATAATCTGGGGAAGAGCATTGCATGCAGAGGGAAAACCAAGGCAATGGTCCTGAGGTGGGGTGGGGTGGGCTTCTCAGAACAGCTGGATGACAGTGTGGCGAGGGTGAAGGAGGGGAGGAGGTCAAGTCACATGAGATGTCCAAGAGTCTGGGCCAATAAAAGCCTGCTAAAGGTGTAAGAGCATAGACTACAGGTAGGTAGTTCCCATTGGTGTAGGGAGGCCCTTTCCCCAGAATTCCCTTGGCTTCAGCTGCTTATTGGTTCTTGAATTCCATCTTCAGAATAGACCAAGTGGCCTCCTGCTTCCCAGGGCCTGGGGCCTTCTGCGTGGGGATTTGAGTGAGAGACCTCATTAGCCATGGACTTGGTCTGACTGATTTTCTCTTCAGTCTGTGGGAGTCTCTTATCAGATATTGGTGCTCTAAAAGTTTTATCACCATACATGACCAAGATGAGAATTTGGAAGGTAATTATAGAGAGAGCTAATTATTAGAAATATGTGTTTACTGTGTGCTCTGAATGCTTTACAGGTGACAGATCCCTCAGGACACAGCAACTCCACAGGCTAGAGATTACTTCCATTTTACAGGTTAGGGAACCAAGGCACCAAGAGATATATGGATATTGACCCAGTTTGATATTAACTTCTTGTTGTCCCAAAGACTGACATCCTTTGCACAATAAATGAATGAATTTTCCATTTTCCCCTGAAGAAGGATTTTATTTTATTTTATTTTTTTGGCAGAAGAAAAACTTTATGGCACTGTGTAGTATGTTCCATCAACCTGCTAGCTGGACTTGGCATTAGGTTTCGGTTAAACAGTTTCGCAGCCCTCCTAATTAAAACCCAGTGCATGGTGTTATGTCTCCTAAGCTCGTGGCCATGACTCATGGGGTTGAGATGGACTAATTAATTTTCAACCCTAACTCTCTTCACTTCTCTTTCTCTCACTATAAATGTCACTGAGGCCCAGACAGCAGCATTTAATGTACCGTGAAAATGTGTCTCCTCAATTTAAGAAAAGCCCTCTATCACCAGGTAATTGGCCGTCTGCTTCATTTATTAAATCTTGCGAGGAAGCTGGGGGTTGTTATTTCTTTGAAATATCTCGTTTCATAATTGATCTTTGATATCTAAGGTACTTTTTTGTTTTTTGCTGTTTTTTAAAAGACTAGATTTCTCAATTTGGTACCAAATGAAATCTTTCATGTTGTACATAGGAGAATAAATTATTACCATCAACCAAAGGCCAAGAATTCATTTTTTAGCAAGAAAATACTTGCTGAAGAAATTAGAAAGAAATATTCATGCAGTGAGAAGTAAGTTGTTGCTATGTGACTGATATTTCACATAATATCCCTTTTCATTTTCACAACTTTGCAAGATAGCATCTCACTTTTCAATGAGAAACCCGAGGGTTAGAAACATGGAACAATTGTCTCTTCCTTGTGGTAGACGTGGGGCCCATGATGGCTCAGACCCAGGGCATCTGTCTCAGTGCTGTGTGGTCTGCTTGCCTGCACTGCCCCAGAATGTTTGCTCTCCATCACTCCCTTGTCAGGGGCAGTCAGCAGGGGAAAGGGTTGGATGTGACTCAGGTGAGGACAGCGGACACTTTCAGAACTTGGATGAATCCTGTATTTTGTTGTCCAAGTTGTCCATCTTTTTTACACCCCTGTCCCCAAAGTACTTAGCAGGAAAAATTGCCAAATGTGCTTTAAAAATACGAGGAATCATCTTGAAAAATGACCACATATTATAGTTTTAGAGTCCTTTTATGATGGTATGGTTTAAAGTTCATTTGATTTTGTAATGTGAGGAAAACAGAGTTTGAAAAATAATTCTACACCCACCTCTATGTGTTGTGATAAACCAGAAAATTTACCAGTAAACCTGGTATTGAAAACTCTTAGGGGAATACTGAAACCCTTCTGTAGTAGAATAGCACCCTCTTGAATGGACTTGAGTGGAGCAGGAAGTCACAGGGAAGCGAGTCACAGGGTAGTGGGGCTGCTCAGAAAAGTGGGGAGGAGTGTGGTGGGTAGACGGTCCCTCCCACCCCAGGAGGTGGATGCCAGTCCAGGTTCAGACTCCTCCCCAGTGCTGCTCCTTTAGCTCTCCAGTAGGAGTGATTGAACCTCCTCTTTCCTCTGGCGATAGTCTCTCTATTTAAATCAGTGGTTCTCAACCTTTCTAATGCCGAGACCCTTTAATACAGTACCTCATGTGGTGGTGACTCCCAACCATAAAATTATTTTCATTGCTACTTCATAACTGTAATCTTGCTACTGTTATAAATCATAATGTAAATATCTGTGTTTTCCGATGGTCCTAGGTGACCCTGCTAGTGGTTCTCAACCTGTGGGTCGAGACTGTAGACTAAAGCCTACCGCTGCTGTAGAGCCTAAGACCATCAGAAAACACAGATATTTACATTACAGTCCATTAACAGTAGCAAAATTATTGTTATGAAGTAGCAACGATAATAATTTTATGGTTGGCGGTCACCACAATATGAGGAGCTGTATTAAAGGGATGCGGCATTAGGAAGGTGGAGAACCTCTGGTTTGAATGGTGGGCGGAGAAGAGAGCAGTCCCTCTCTACCGCTCTTCCTGAGAATGTGGTCTGGCTCCACTGGGCGGAGCTGTAGAAAAATTGCGGCTTTGTATGCATGAGCATGTGTCTGCACGCACACACGCACATGCACACACATGCCCCGTTATTTATACATCCACTTAGACATGAGGATTTACATGATCAGCATGGTCACATCTAGGCAGATCACTGGGATGAGACGAGAGGACGGTAATCACAGCTGCATGCTAGAATTACTTGGGATGTGTACCATCTTTTTCCAATTAACGGCACCATGGGGAACTGTTGTCTGATGACTTCTGCAATTCCTTATCAAATTAATCTTCTCCAAATGGCTGCACGCAACATTAGACATGTAAATCCAACCACGATGGTAAGCGCTTCACCATTCATGTGTGTAGCAGGATGGAAATATAATTGGCAGACGTGTCACCCGTGGCAGCTCTGGCGCCAGTGCCGTGTGCTGCCCCTCCCTCCAGGGAGTGGCTGGGCCTCCCGTTTGGCTTTGGTGAGAGGAATCAGTTTGAAACGGGCAAATCCAGAACATGAACTGTGAGCAGAATCTATGTGTGGACTTTTCTAGATAAACCCTGTGATGAAGACTTTTCATGGAAGCCTACCAGAATGCTGCATATCTCATTGGAAAACTTTCCTTTCTTTTCCTGTTATGTTTAAATTCTGAAATTAATATAACTGTATTATCAAAAGCAGGAAAACTGGAGGGTTAAGAGTTATTCAGCCAGGATTTCCCCTTGTTTAGGATAGAAGGAAGCATCCTGTGGGCAGGGAGGGTCACAGTGGCAAGCAGAGAGAGTCACAGTGGCAGGTGGGAAAGGGTGGGGTGCCTCCCAGCTGATGTGGGTGTGGCCCCAGTGCCTGCAGGCCTGCGCAGGAGACAGCAGGGTGGAGGGGAGAGTGGTCAGACCTCCCTGCTCCCGGGTCCGGGCTCTGGGTCTCTGGCATTGCAGCTGGGTGGTCACTTCCCTCTGGGCAGCTGCACCCCTGCTGGCTCTGGATAGATCTCTCCAGCCCAAGGAGTGGCTTCTGACTCTTATGCTTTCGTGTTGACTCACCGTCCAGTTTTGCTCCCATCACCCTTCAAGGTAGTGTCTCTTCACTTGTCTCACTCTGTTTAGGTGGCTTCTGTTCCCTGCTGGGACCAAGGGGACTCTCGAAGAAAGGAAAGGACCTTCCAGAGCAGAGATGATGTGACTCCTATAGAGAAAGGACACAGATTTGGGCTCCTGATGGGAGTTGGTTTAGAGTTCATGCCTTGTATGTGTGTGTGTGTGTGTGTGTGTGTGAGTGATGTATGTATGTGTGTATGTGTATGACGCATATGTCTACCTAAAATTTTGTTTTTAAATGGCAGCAGCCTTCATTGAGTTCAGGAATATCTCATGGAGCCTGTTTGGTGTCAGCTGCTTTGGCGCTGGGGTGAGTTGGAGGAGGGTGTTACAAATGGGAAGAAGATAGTAGGGGCCCCTGGGGAGCGTCCAGGTTGGAGGAGTAGGACAAGCAAACAAGTGTGGCCAGGATGTGACAGGGCCCAGATAACAGTATTTAAGAGAATTAGAAAGAGTCGGCTGTGCAGTGTGAGCAGGGAGTACCTATAGCATCTTTGTTTAATGACGCTCAGTTTAGGAGATCTTAGAAGGTTGTTCCTACCTCCCATCTTGAGCATTGATAGCAGGGGAAGGAAGGAAACCACATGCATCAGAAGAATGGACATGGGCCTGTTTGCAAGTACAAAATGTGCCCTTTCCATTGGGACTTGAAATATTTGCAGACACATTAGTTGTTGAGAAAGGTGTGTCCCCTGCTGGCCCTGAACCTCAGCTATGTAAACGGAGAGGCCGCGCCATCTTCTGCCTCTCTGGCTGGCTCCTGCTGGTTTGTGTGGGAGTCCTCTCTCTCCAAAACAGAAAACCCTGGCCGCAGAGAGGCATTCAGCTGATGGTAAGAGGTCCTGCTGGGCCATTTGTTCCAGTTTAAAATTCTTACTGCCTCTTAATGGGTGGCCTTTTATATTAGGAGAGCTTGCTTTGCAAGCAAAATTAGGCTCACCTGGGACCAACCCATCCACCCGGGATGCAGCTTTTGCAAAACATGACTACAAAAGGCCCTATTGGCATTTTCAGTTTTCTAATTTAGGGCTGAGTGAGAAATATAACAGTGACCTCCTCTTTGATGACTGAAACCACTTTGTAGAATTTCACAGGCAGGTCATATAATCATCTCCTACCTAATATTTTGTGATTTTTCTCCTGAAGAGCTCCAAGAGTTTTCAGAATCCTCATATCCCCTCTGTTCTTCTTTTGTATCCACCCCCAACCCCTGCAATCCTCCCAAGCTGACTGTCAAGTGCCCTTTCCTCAGGGTCTTGTCCACCTGTGAATACAGTTGTGGCCCAGCCCCCCTGAGAGCCCCTCCCTCAGTCACTGAGGCACTAAACCTTCTGTCATCGGGAAGGTCCAGGACAGAGGCTGGTCTGCTCTGGCACAGTCTGGAAGGTCTGGGTTCTTGACTTCGTACAGGAAAGAGTTTACAGTAGGAGTCCAGGTGATTTTGAGAATATGCGTATGAAAGCTGGGGACAGTGAAACAAGGGAAGGGCTTAAGATAGAAGAGCCAAGATCATAGCAACAGGAGTGAGCCTGAGCCACGTTACCTTTGGAAACATGAGGAAGAGTTGAACCTAGGTCAGTGGTATGCAAACTGCGGCTCTTTGGCCCCTTGAGTGTGGCTCTTCCACAAAATACCACATGCAGGTGTGCATGTACAATACGATTGAAACTTCGTGGCCCATGCACAGAAATTGGTTTTTGGCTCTCAAAAGAAATTTCAATCATTGTACTGTTGATATTTGGCTCTGTTGACTAATGCATTTGCCAACCACTGACTTAGGTGAAACTGCCTTAGCCCTTTAAAAATAAATCACAGAGCAGAAGAAGTGAGCCAGTGTCGGCTCAAGAAACAAGTCACAGAGGCAAAAGGAGGGCCCTTGGAGACAGGTTCAGGTGGTTCCCTTGGGACGAGCTGCCACTGCCCACTGCTCCCCTGGTTGTAAGTCTCCTGGGAACCTCTGGCTTAGAAAAAAGAAAGCAAAGATACCAGCCTGTGGAAAAAAGCAGGGAGGTGAGGGTATACTCTAGAGCACATGTGTCAAACACAAGGCCCACGGGCCAAATCCGTCCCGCCAGGCCTTGAAATGTGGCCCGCACCGCGCTGTCATCACTGCACTCCGCTGCGTTTCCATCACAATGACAGTTTATGACTGTTCAGTAAACCATTCGGCCCACGATTTAGGCTGGATTTTAGATTTTGGCCCCTTCTCTGATTGAGTTCGACACCCCTACTCTAGAGAGAGTATACACTAGGTCTTTTGTCTTAAGGGCTTTTATATGTTTTTTAAAGGAAGAAAAAAATTTCCTTTTTTACAAATATTCTCTCTCCTGCTCCCCCCTCCTCCATTGACTTCTCCACCCCATGCCTCCCTCCCTGGCCTTCACCACACTATTGTCTGTGTCTATGGATTATGTATATATGCATATAAATCCTTTGGTTAATCTCTCCCTCCCCCCCCCCCCCCCTTTTCCCTTTGAGATTCTACAGTCTGTTCCATGCTTCTATGTCTCTGGATCTACTTGTTCATTGGCTTATTTTGTTCATTAAAGTCCACATATAAGTGAGATCATGTGATATTAGCTTATTTTGCTTAGCAGAATACTTTCCCTCTATGCTGTCTCAAAGGGAAAGATATTCTTCTTTTTACAGCTGCATAGTATTCCATGGTATAATGCTTCAAGGTTGACCAGCCTCTTTCTATTAGTGAGACAATGATTGGTTTTTGGCAGTATAAATGTATCACAGCTTCTTTTTTAGGGGACACTTTAGGGGAGATCTCCAGAGGATTTCAATAGAATATTCGTCAGCTTTCCAGTGTGTCCTTTAATATGCTGATTCATCAAAATGAGCTTAGAGATTGGTCAGGATCATTCTTCGGCCAGTTTCACCTTCAAAGCATGTCACTGGAGAGGGGCCGCTCCTTGTCCACCTCTTAAGCACAGGCGTTCCCCACGGTCCTTTCTCACCCTCCTTTCCACAGAGAACCTTCCTTCCACATCCCAGGGCTCCCCCTTTAGGAACAAGTCCAGGTCCCGCCATAAGCCTGGTACTCTGCTGGGGGTCAGTACTGCTTGGAGACCTGTCCCCCCCAAACACATCTTGCTTTAATATAGGGTGTCATCTCCAGCTCTCCTGTGGAGATCCTGCCTGACTCGGAACAGAACCCAGCTCATTTGTGTTTTCTCCCTGCCTGCGCAGCTGACAGGATGGTGGGAAGTTGGAAAATCCTCAGGACATCGTCTGTGTGTGTCTCCCCACCCAACCAAAAGCGGAGTGGTCTGGGTTGTCTATTCGCTTCGGTGCCTGCAGCCCTGCACTCGTGAGCAGGTTCTCGGGAAAAGTGTGTGGAGTGGGAACAAAGGCGGCGTCAGCATCGCCCCGGGAACTGCCTGGCTGCAGAGAGGCCTTGCTCAGCCTGGGCTCCTGATGAGGCTGGGGGCATGGGTCTGACCGTGCTTTAGATAGATTGGTTTCCAGACAGCTTAGCCAGGATGCATTTTGCAAATAAAAAAATCACAGCCAGACATCTTTATAGTTACCTCAGCTATCTTTATGATTATTTTCTTCCTCCTGATTCTTTCCCCTCAAACTGTCCTGAAGGAAAGAAAATCCACGGGCCAAGGAGGTCACGACTCTCCCCATCTCTCCCCTTCATATGGCTTCCCATCTGCTTGCTTAGGACCTCTACATGCCCTCTTTTGGGGTGCAGCCCCCACACCGGTGCTCTGTCTGGCTAGCTCACTGGCTGGGTTTCAGCCTCACTGAAGCCTTCGGCAGGAAGCCCATGGACAGTGGGCAGCCTGCACAGCTGTGCGGGGTTTTGCCTCAAGCTGAGCCCAAATGCAGTCTGTTCTGTCTCACAGCTGGAAAACCTGCAAGCACCACAGCGGCTTCTGTTAATGAGTTTACTCTCCTGTTTGGGCTTGAGATCATTGTTTCATCCAAGTGGGTGTTTTCTTGGTGAAAATTGGAAGACCAAAATGCCTTGAGAAATACTGAGTAATTTTTGGAGAAGGTGCCATTTGAACACTCCTTCCTAGATCTTCAGTATAGGCTGTGCTCTGGCTATCTTACTCTCCTAATGCCTTTCCCCCCTCTTGCCCCTACACACACACACACACACACACACACACACACACACAGTATGTAGATCTTACTTTTATTAAACTCACCTACTCTGTCTTTGTCTCCTATGTGACCAGGCTCTGCCGCTTCCTTACAGCCTGGCAATACGGGTTTTATTTCTCACCCCTAATTGCTGCCTTGATTTACCAGTGTTTTCATGTGGCTTACCGAATTTCATTCTCAGACCTTAGAAGCATAATTAAAAACACAAACTGCCGGGCGGCAGCGGAGGTTCTGGCACACAGGCCACATGACAGATGGCAGCTGCGGGGCGGCCAGCTCTGCACTCTCAGCTCTGGGTCCCTCTCCAAGTTCACCGGAGGGTCCCTGACTCCCTGGGCTCTAACAGCAGAGGCAGAGCTGCAGCTGGCATCCGAAGCGAAATGACCAGATTCCAGCCAAAAGGCATGTGAGGTTTTGCTGAATGAAAGGATACGAGCCTTTAAACAGTGAGGTAAAGAAACTAAAACTCTGTCTGAAATTTCTGGCAACCGGAATCCTCTGGTTAATCCAATACTGTTTTTAATTTTAATATTGAATTAAATTTATCTTCATATGATGGTTACAGTAGAACAGCACAGAATTCTCAGACTCTATCTCCATCCTGTGAGGAGCTATGGATGGCCTTTATCTCTTAAGATCAGGGTTTCCCGGTCTGGGCACTGCGCATACTTCAGGCTGGATAACGTTTTGTCGTCAGTGCCATCCTGTGCACTGAGGGATGGTGAGCAGCATCCTTGGCATTCCTCCAAGATGCCAGGAGTATCTCGCCTCTCCCCCAGCGGTGACAAGTTTACACATTTCTGATATGCTTTGAATGTCACTTTGTTGACTGAACCCCTTCTAGCCATCAGTTTTTATTTGGCATGTATTTCACAGAATATGAGAAGATTCTCATTTGGGTTCTTCCAGTTGCTGGATTACACACAATAAGAATCTGTTCTGGGGAGAAATGACGGTTTTGTTTCTTTGTCTTCATGTGCCTTTGCGGCTCTGTTGGGTGGTATAATAGGGATACCCCGCTGGGAAGCCTGAAGTCTGTGTCCTCTGGTCATGCAAATAAGCCCATTAGGTTCTCTCGTCCTCACACACACAGCTTGCTCGGGAGGCAGGCAGGGCATGGGGCGCCTTGGTGGTCAGCCCAGCGGCTTTGTTTGTGGGGCCTGGAGGTCTGGGGCATGTTGGATTGTTGCAGATGCAGCACTGTTATACTTCTGAATAACTGAATGTTTATTAGAGATGCATACAAATAGTATCTAAATGCCATATGAAGTCTCCACCAGCCCATTCATCATTTTATTCATTTTCTATTTTGAGAAGTATTGGCTCTTTGCAGGGCTGTACAGACTTCCTTGCATAGGCCATGAGGAATGATTTATGTCGGGTCATTAAGCTCTTAAGAGCCTATAACAAGTGTACAGTCTGTGAGCTCGGAGCCTGGACTGGTAGGATGGCATTTGCACTAGAAAGGTGGGTGACGCGGGGGCAGGAGAGGAGGATTCTGGCCCGGGCCTTTAGATGGGTCAATAGGGCCTCAACAAGTTGCTTCTCTCCCTGGACTCCAGTGCTTTTCCTGTTAAATAAAGATGCTGGCCGAAACCGGTTTGGCTCAGTGGTAGAGCATCGGTCTGCGGACTGAAAGGTCCCGGGTTCGATTCCGGTCAAGGGCATGCACCTTGGTTGCGGGCACATCCCCTGTAGGGGGTGTGCAGGAGGCAGCTAGTCGATGTTTCTTTCTCATCGACATTTTTGGCTCTCTATCTCTCTCCCTTCCTCTCTGTAAAAAATCAATAAAATATATTTTTTTAAAAAAGATGCTGGACTAGATAGATCATCTCTAAGGACTCTTTCATCTTTAAGTGAAAATATATGGTTTTAATTAAAGTGAAAATTAGGTTGGTATTTTCAAATATAATTAAATTGATTTGGAGAGATATCTTCCAAGGGAAGGGATAGTGGTAGGATATGGGATATTCTAGTTATTCCACCGGTGAGACTTTGTGGGCTGGGGATCAAACCTGGCTTTGAATCCCCCTTACTGGTAGTCTCCGCTCTGAAGCATGCTTCTTTGGAAGATACGCGTACATGTGTCTGGAGGCCGAGGGCCGGGGCCACTCTGTCTTCCTCTCTGTGAGCTGAGATACCTGGGTGCTTGGTCAGCCTGGCTTTGCTGTGTGATTTTGGGCAGCCACTTCCTGTCTCAGGGCTCCGTTCTGACTTTACTGTGAAGAATTAATTAAGCTTTGGTTTTGTTCAGAAAAGGCTAACAGAGCAAGTGGGCCTCTGCAGTGAGAATCGGCTAGTAAACTGTGTTCTATGCTGATGTTACATTTTCTCTGAAAAGCCTGGCTCACTGAGCCAAGCTTCCCTGCAAACAGTGTTTATCCCGAACATCTGCTTGCCCTCTGGGAGTCTGGAATTTCGGTACATGCTAAACACAGGGTATAATGGCTCCCCTTTATCCGCAGGGGATATGTTCCAAGACCCCCAATAGATGCCTGTGTTGGAGTAGAAAATTTTTCCTCTGTCCTTCTAGGTTCTCTTGACTGGTCTAATAATTAAATCAGCATGAGATGCATTAACAAGAGAAAACAACCAAATTTAATTACATGTATGTGTACGGAGCCACCACCCCCTCTCTCCCCACACACGAGGGGTTCAAAGACAGAAAGGTAAAACAAGATATATATGACATCTTGAATTAAGGAAGGAGGTGAGAGCCTTCAAATTGGTGGGGGAGGGGAGCAGGTGACTCAGAATGATAAGAAGAGCAGATATTCAGTAATTAGGTGTTTGCCATGCCATACGTCAAAAATTATCTCTGGCAGTAACTCTTATTATGGGCAAGGATCTTAACTAATTTAAATGCTTTTAGGCAGTTAAGAGGGGGTGGGTAGAATTTTCTCCTGACCCTGCAGGGTCTCCAATGCTTCCGTTGAAAATAATCCACATGCCAAAGTAGCACATCCTGGGCAAGCCTTTTCTGAACCCCTTCTGTCCCACCTTGGAAACTTCCTGAGAAGTTTCACCTTCAGGAAGTTGGGCTGATGATTGTGGCGTCTCCTTGAACCAACCAGCCTCTTAGTTCTGAGAACAGGTCAGTTCGGTCACACAGGTGTACCTAATGTGGGCTCCGGAAGTTAAGCCTATGGTATAAGCCTGTGGTCGGCAAACTGCGGTTCGTGAGCCACATGAGGCTCTTTGGCCCCTTGAGTGTGGCTCTTCCACAAAATACCATGGCCCGGGCGAGTCTATTTTGAAGAAGTGGCATTAGAAGAAGTTTAAGTTTAAAAATTTGGCTCTCAAAAGAAATTTCTATCGTTGTACTGTTGATATTTGGCTCTGTTGACTAATGAGTTTGCCAACCACTGGTATAAGCAATCAGATATTAAATAAGAGGCATTTGTATGGAAACAAAATAAAAACAATGGTCATTGATTGAAGCCGGCTATGGTCCCAGAGTCTAAGTGCTGAAAGCAGCCGATGGAGACTTCTAGATGTCTCGCATGAAGCATCTTCAGATGGAGGAAAGACAGGCATGACAATCTGATTGGTGTTCCTGGCTCGCAGTTTGAATATCTGGTGATATTTCCGCATGGCAGGCGTGAAGATTGTTCAGACCTGAGCTCCTCTGATGATTTCCCCGAAGTTTATATCAAGTTGTCCAGCTTCGATATTGCAAGACTTCAGGAAATAGGGCAGTTTTAGTTCTTAATGATTCTAAGTCAGGAGGATGCCAGAAAAATCGGAAACATTAGATTGGAGAATCTTAGCCAGACATTGCAAGAAACTAGAATTCAGTTCAGTTTACAGATAGGGGCAACACTTAAAACATAATGAACATATTAGAACCCAATATCCATAAAGGTATGTTACAGAAACATGACTTTTCTGTATAAAATCACTCCCAGTTTTAGAAAAAAATAACCAAATTAAGATTAAATTGTTTGCAAAATAAGTCTAGTTTCAATAGAGTGGTCTGTTATTTACGTATGTGCAACAGGAATAGTAATTAACCATACGGGTTCTGTTAAATCTGCTTTGCTGGAATGTTGCTTAAGGACTCTCAGATTGAACTTTTCAGGATCTCCCGAGGCAGGACAGAGCAAAATGGCCTGAGATTTGACATGCAATTTAAAATTTATGAGTTGTTTATTTCTGGAATTTTCTATTTAATATTTTTAGATGGAGGTGGACTGCAAGTATTTGAACACAGAAAGTGAAACCAAGGATAACGGGGACGAAATCCCTGGGTGCTGAGTCTCCAGTGTGGCGGACACACTGTGTGTGTCGGCACCACTTGCGAGAGGAATTCAGCATGGCCTTCCCACCTCCCTGAGAGGACTCCTGGAGGCTGGTGCCTGGGTTCCTCTGCATTTTGCTCCATGCACCTTTTCTCTCTTTGGCTTTGCACCCTTTTGCTGCAACAAATCTTACCCTGGGACATAATTAACTACATGCTCACTCCTGTGAGCCTTCTGCTGAACCACCAAACCTGGGTTTGGTCTTGAGAACACATGACATAGGAACTCTGAAAATCTGTAAAGTATAATTCTTGGCTCTTTTGTTGGTTTGTTTGTTTCTGAGTAAAACAAAGCTTAGGCTCTCCCCTCCCCTTTAGCTTGATAGTAAGAAGGTTATGGTGAAGGAAAGTGGAGGTGAGCTGGCAGAAATATTCTTGTTCTTTGGTCAAACTATAGCCTAGTTGGCTATTAGATGTCTGATTTTGATTGTAAGAAAATACATACAAAGGAGGAAGGATCAGTGCAAAGTGAGATAGTAACTAGTGTGAACCAAAGGTTCTCACCATGAATTTAACACCAACAGGAGTCCCCAATTTGGGATATGGTAAGGGGAATCTTCATTCAGTGAAAACAGCCCAATCGTGAAACAGCTCTGCTGAAACAGCTGCCTTGTGTGAGGCGGCTCAGATGTAACAGTTCTGGCTGCAATTATAGCTCCAGCCCCTGCCCCTGCGTGAGCTGGGGAAATACAGTCTCTGGTAGAAACTGAAAGTATGCTCTGCTGAAGCTGATGTGAAGCTGGCTTACATAGAGAAATGTGCCCACTCCTGGTCCCTGAATGGTTCTTTCCTATGCAAATAAGGATTCCAAAACCTCAGGGTTTGGTCCAAATAACACTATTCTGATTGGTTAGAATGGAGCCTCTCTGATTGGTCAGTAAAAATGCAAATGAGACAATATCTGCACAGCTCTCATTGAATAGAGAAGGTCTCAGTTCTATTAAGTTTCAGTCCTAGGAGCTCTCCTAATAAGAGTCTACACAGATAGCAGGAGCACGGTGCAGGAGGCTTGGCAGCCCAATCTGTGGCTTCTCTGTATGCAGAGAGCTGAGGGCCCTCTGTGAATAATGACCGCTAGATTCTGGTTATGAATTCCAGCCCAGTTAGTCAAGAGGAGTCCTTTTTTGGCAGCTATGTTCTTCTTGGGCAATACCATATCAGTCATTATCCTACTAGCTGTGTTTTCCCCTCGAATTGGTGTGTCTTACTGTGTTGTTGAATTGGATATAATTGGACTTTTAAGACTAAAGCTATTTCTAATTCTAGAGGATCTTGTTGTTTGAAGAAGTCCTTGTGTGAATTGGTTTCTAATTTTTCTTTGAAGTGATGCCAACATGAGTGGGGAGTATTGTGAGCCTTGGCATCGAGTGCTCTGATGAAAAGATGTGTACATGTTGTAGCAATGTAGGTTTTATTTACTAGCAATAGAAATCCCTCATATTAATTTAAGCAAAATAAATGAGAACATGCTACAAAATGCCACTGGCTGGATCCATGGCCGTGAGTGATGTGGTCAGAATTTTGTTTCTCTCCCTCATCCCTTCTTTCTCCTCTCTCCTTTCTCAGCGTCAACTTTATTCTCAGGCCACTCTCCAGTATGCGGTGGCCTTGAGTTGTCCCTGAATGCAGGGTCAGCTCAGTATCAACTACCCCTGCTTTAAAGGGACAGAACCTCCCAAAATAAGAGATTCTTTTACCAGAAGAAGGAAGAAAGCAGAATGAGTAAGAACAACATCCTAGTATAGCTGTGTATGTGGATCTCAGGAAAAGGTTCCAGGGTATAACACAAAGTGAAGTGTTGTGGATTCTATTGATTGTTGGTAGTTGATGGATATCTTTGAGGACCATCTTTGAGTATGAAAACAGAATATGGCCCACTTTCCTGATGGTTAGTAATTGTACTGGAGGCTTGATCTGGGCCAGAAATGTATTGCAACTAGAATACTAGTCCTATCCACAGGATAGTATATAGTGTGAGGGCCTCCTCTTTATAAATGTGGATGGGGCTGTCTTCATTTATATGTGTATTCAAGTGTTTTTAATTTAATCCTTGCAGTTAAATTTTGACAGAACTCAAATTCTGTTCTGTCAGGTACAGGTGAGAAGGAAGTTGCTTTGATTACAATGAGGTAGGAGTGGGATGGGAGACCCTGTGTGATCCCTGAGGGCTTAACAGCATGTAAGGAATTCATTTTGAAAAGCCTGAGGTAGACAGGTCAACCATGGCGGAGCTGAAAATGTTTAATTCACTGTAGTCACTTCCCTGATACCAGTTATGAGTTATTTATCAGCTGAATGGAAATAAAACTGATCCTATCAGTTAAGAATTATTGTCATAAGTTCAAGAAAAACCTTGACTTCTTATTTTTCTTTTCTTCTGGGGCATCTACATGGATTCATCTTTCATTCATAGCTCAATGTCACTGAGAGATTGTTCCAATGAATGTAAAATGCCCCCAAACACAGCTCTCCATCTATAAAATCCTATCAGGCCTCAGCTGAGGCTATTTGTATCTGGAAACCAGCTGCACTGTGGGTCTTCAGCTTACTGACATCATGGAATGCCTATAATTTCATGTTGGAGGGTTGTATCTGCATATTTGTTCTTGTGACTGGTCCCCGAGCTTCTCTTGTGAAGTTGTATTGATTGTATGATGGATCTGTTGCTCTGCTTTTTTGCTATTGTATTTTCCTCACATTAGAATGCTCACAAGTTGTGTGTATAGCTAATGCATTTGTTAACTTAGAAACCAGACTTAAGATCTCTTTCCTTTATTCTTGTTTCTACCTGTCATAGGCTATAACAACTCATGCTCAAGGATAATGAAAGCTGGCAATATGTTATTGAAACATAATAAGATGTGGGGCACCCCAAAATACGTCTGTTAACATAAGCTTTCAAATAAAATGAGTTGCATTTGTTGAGTAAATTACCTTGTTCTATTGTAAACCTTATTAGGATCTAGTTTTATTATTTTAAGAGGTAAGAATGCTTAGGTTTTGCAATTAATTACCTAAGATAGATGCCAACCTTTACAAGTCAGGAGACCTGCCTTTTTTAGCCACTGCCCTAAATGTTCTCTGACTTTAGTGTCTACCCAGAATATCTAGGACAATAGCAACACTGAGAATATTTGCATTTGTTCCTCTTCTTGATTCTCCATTAGCATCATCCCCAACTAGGAAGGAAACATTTTGTTGCAGATGGAGAAAGTTGTTATCTTGGGGACTTTAATTTTGTGAAATTTCTGACTCTTTATTTTAATGTTATTTTTGTCTTTACTGAAAAATCGTGGATCTATTTCATTTTCCTCTCGAGAGTAGCCCCAGGTAGTCTAGATTGCCAGCAACTTAAATCTTCATCTGCACCAGCTCTTGTTGGTGAAATTCAGCTTAAGTCTCTGATGGCAAGCAACTATATAGTAACTGTTCACAGGGGCCATGTCAAAAGTGGTTAGGCTCTTCCTGCATTGGTGGTGGCATGCATCTCCGGCTCCACCTTGGAAATACATGCAGGCACACACACACAGTGAGACAGCCAAAGCTTACAAAGGACACACAGTGAAATGGAGCATCCTTTCAACCTCATCACCCACTTCCCTGAAATTTTATCTGCACACACATGCATTTATTTATGTATTGTATGTATACAAACATATGTTTTAATGATCACTCTCTGAATTACCTTGCTCTATCGGATCCAGGGGTCCTCAAACTTTTTAAAGTGGGGGCCAGATCACGGTCCCTCAGAGAGCTGGAGGGCCGGACTATATGAACTACTAATTCCTACTGTAACACCTCGGCTGCGCTCACTGCCCAAAAAACCTGGCGGGCCAGATCAGACTCCTCTGCGGGCCGCTTGTGGCCCGTGGGCCGTAGTTTGAAGACCCTTGCATCCACTCCCTGCATTTTGTAGCATTACAAATCTCTTTCAAGAACTTAATGATATCTCATAGTATAAATACATGGTAATTACTAAATCCTCCCTTATCAATGGATGCCTAAGTGATTAATGATTTGCTGTTATACATCTGTAATAAACACTCTTGTATTTATTTCTGCACCTGTGCCAGTACAAGCATAGAATACATTTCTCAAAGTAGAACTGCTGGGTTCAATGAATGTCTAGTTTGCATTTGTGAAACATTTTTGAAGTTTCCTTTCAAAGAAATTTCCTCACTGACATTGAATGAGAAGATTTATATTTCCACACCCTCACTAACACCCAGCGTTTTCATTTATTTTATTTTTAAAAAATGTTTTATTGATTTTTTTACAGAGAGGAAGAGAGAGAGATAGAGAATTAGAAACAGTAATGAGATAGAAACATCGATTCAGCTGTCTCCTGCACACTCCCCACAGGGATGTGCCCACAACCAAGGCATATGCCCTTGACCAGAATCGAACCTGAGACTCTTCTGTCCCCAGGCCGTTGCTCTATCCACTGAGCTAAACAGGTCGGGGAATCACCCAGCATTTTTTAAAATGCTTTTACTTTGGCATTCTAATTACCCTGTTTCCCTGAAAATAAGACAGTGTCTTATATTAATTTTTGCTCCCAAAGATGTGCTAGGTCTTATTTTCAGGGGATGTCTTATTTTTCCATGAAAAAGAATACAGTACACATTTATTGTTAAATGAAAATAAAGGAAATTTATTACCTGTATACGGTACGGTAGTACAGTAGTTGTCAACACAAATTAGACAAACTGTGAATCCTACAGTATCAAGAATTTACTCATTTATTCAATGACAATCATGTCATCATCTTCTGGAACATCATCATAACAATCCAATTCCTGAATTTCCTGGTGAATTTCTTGTGACTCCATTTCTTTCAGAATCAGTGGACCAAATCTCTCATGTTTAGCCTAGGAGGGGCCTTATTTTTTTGGGATGCCTTATATTTCACTCAGAAGGAAACCTGTAAGTTGGTCTTATTTTCAGAGGATGTCTTATTTTCAGGGAAACACAGTAGGTTAAATAGAACTGATGTTTTCTTTTAGTCAGTTTTGCAGTCTTATGTTTATTGGCTGTTATAGATATTTTTCCCCCATGAAATTGCTTGTTTCTGTCCTTTCCTCATTTAACTTTTTAGCTCTTCGACTTTTTTTAAAACACTGATTTGTAAGTAATATTTTTAAAAATTAAGGTATAATAGACATACAGAAGAGTGCACAGGTCAAATTTTTGCTGTTTGATGAATTGCCACGAAATGAACACACCTGTGTAACCACCATTCACTCTCACTCAAGACCTTCTCCTGCCCTCTGCTGGTCACTGCTCCTTGCCCCGGGGTAACCACCACCTGTATTTCACCCCATATATTGCTTTGTCTGTTTTCGAATGTTTTACAAACAGAATCATAAATAGATTATCTGTCTAATGAATGCTATCATGTTTCCCTTCCTTTCCCCTTATCATTATATGTTGTGATTCATACATGTAGTTGCAAGTAGCTAGAATTCATTTATTGTCACTGTTGTATAGTATTCCATTGATGAATATACTGCCTGTTTATCCATTCTACTATTGAACATTGTATCATTTCCAATTTTGATGGTTGTGAACACTACCGCTGTGAACCTTTTTCCACACGTGTATTGGTCCTTTGTGTATCACCTTTCATGAGGCGCTTGCTAGGTCTTGCTCACGCTCCCGCTGGTTGGTTTTCTCTGCCTCACTGATTTGTAAGACTTTCTGTACACTCTGGATAGAGTCTGCTGGTGTCTGTAACTATTGGTCGGCAACTAAGTAATTGCGGATTTTTTAAAGAATTTTTTTCATGGAACTAAATAACTTCATTCTGTAATGTATTGCCCATTTTGATCAATGACCTTTTGCCATCTTTCAGGCAGCATCATAATCCCACGTTAAAAAAACTTCTGGTTTTTATTAGCAAAAAACTGAATCAGGTACGATTTGACATCATCATCATTATTGAAATTTTTACCATTCAAGGAGTTTTGTAAAGATCGAAACAAAAAGTAATCAGATGGTGCAAGGTCAGGACTATATGGTGGATGTGGCAAAACATCCCAACCAAGCTCCATTAATTTTTGCTGAGTGACCAAAGATGTGTGTGGCCTTGCATTGTCATGATGGAATACAACACCTTTTTGATTTGTCAATTCGGGCCGCTTTTCTTCAACTGCATTGTTTAATTTCGTTAGTTGTTCAATGTAGACATCAGAATTGATCGTTCGGTTGGGTGGTAAGAGTTCAAAGTAGACAATTCCTTTGTAATCCCACCAAACTGATAACAAAACTTTCTTTTGATGAATATCAGCTTTTGATGTTGTTTGAGTTGGTTCACCTGGCCTGCTCCATGATCTTTTCCGCTTGATATTGTTGTAAACAACCCATTTTTCATCGCCAGTTATCAGTCGTTTTAAAAATGGATCATTTTCATTACGTTTCTTTAGCAAATCGCAGCTGCTAATGCGGTGCGTTAACTGTGATTCTTTCAGTTCGTGAGGAACCCATGTATCGAGTTTTTGAACATAGCCAAGTTGTTTTAAGTGATTTTCAATGCATGTATGTGATACATGAAACTTCTCTGCAATCTCACGTGTTGTACTGTGACAGTCCGAATTGATTATTGCTTTGATTAGGGCATCATCAACTTCAATTGGACGACCAGAGCGTTTTTCATCTTTGAGTGAAAAATCACCAGAACGAAATTTGGCAAACCAATTTTGACACTGCCGTTCTTTTAAGGCTTCGTCACCATAAACAGCACATAACTTTTTATGAGCTTGCGATGCGTTTTTCCCTTTGCGGAAATAAAAAAGCAAAATATGACGAAAATGTTCCTTTTGATTTTCCATTTTTCAACGAACGCCAAACGAAAACTACAAAACAGATCAAAAAACTTTTTTTACTGATTAACAGCTGAATAGCCAACTATCAAATAACAAAATGTGTTTTACATTTGTACTACGTCTGCAAACCTAAAAATTCAACTGAAGCCATATATGTGTGAAACCCGCAATTACTTAGTTACAATAACTAAGTAAGTAAGTAATTCTTACTTAGTTATTGTAAGAATCTTCTTCCAAGTGATGTAGTTTAAAAGAGCTTGCTGTTTTTATGGGGTATTGTGATGTAGTTTAGTTTAATGATATTTCCTTTTATTATGAATGCATTTATGTCTTATTTAAAAAATATTTTTCTTCCGCCAAGATGAAGAATATTCTCATACATGATATCATGATGTTTTAGTTATCTCCTGTGTTATCTTGTACTTAGCATATCTACATATACAATTGTTTTTGTGTAAGGTGTGAGGTCGGGTCAATGGCTCAGGACCTTTTATTAGAAAGATCTTTCTCCCTTCCCCCTCCTCCGCATGTTCTTCAGGAGTACCTTTGTCATAAGTCAAGTGACAATGTATGTGTGGATCTTCTTTTGTTCTTTGGTATTTTTTTGTTTAGCCTTGTGCCAACATGATTGTTTTAATTACTGGAGCTTTGAAATAAATCTTAATATCTGGGAGTGACTGTCTTCCAGATGTGCTATTCAGTTTTGCTTGGATTAACTCTTCACTTTCCACTTAAACTTTAGAATAATTTTTATCAATTCTTACTTAAAAATAATTTTTTTATTTTTCAAATATAGCTAACATATAATATTATATTAGTTTTAAGGTACAATATAGTGATTATACATGTAACTTATGAAGTGATCCCCTTGATAAATCTAGAACCCATCTGACACCCTACACAGCTATTATAATTTTCTTGACTGTATTCCCTATGCTGTACTTTACATCCCTGTGACTGTTTTGTACCTAACAATTTGTACTTCTCGATCCCCCCAACTCTCCTCCCATCTGACAACCATCAAAATGGTCTCTGTATTTATGAGTTTGTTTCTGTTTTGTTTGTTCATTTTTTGTTTTTTAGATTCCACATATAAGTGAAATCATCTGGCTTTTTTTCCCCTCTGTCTCACTTATTTCAGAACAATACCTTTTGGTCCATCTATGTTGACAGATGGCAAGATTTCATTCTTTTTAATGGCTGAGTCGTATTCCATTGACTATATGGGGAAAGGGCTCGGGAGTGGATGCTAAAGCTTATCTCCCAACTTGGTATTCATACAGGGGGTAATTATTTGGGCTTTTGATGATGGTATCACCATATTGTGAAAAACTCTGAGCTCAGAATAAGATGTGATTGGGGTATGTTGTCAGCTCTCAGCACCTTCCTTCGGTGTAATATAAGTTTCAATGTATATGGTAGATATTCTTTACAACTTGGGGTTTGAAGTTGGCTTTTTCCTAGTTTCTTTGACTATTATGCTCTTTCCCTGGTTTTCTGGGTTCCTTGTTACTTGGTGGTTTTTAGAGAAGAGCAGTAGAGAGGGGAGGGAGAAAAAGGCCTTTATTCTGCTATGCTTAACTTAACTCTCAGCGATAATGTTAATGGTCTTCTAATGACTTTGATCAGCTCAAATGAGTAAATATTTATTCTGCACCACTATTTTAAGGCAAGTCTTTGAAATCTTATTTAGTGTATTCTTCTTCCCTACCATAGGTTCTGTTTTTTTTTTTTTTTTTTTTTTTTTTTTTTTTGTGTGTGTGTGTGTGTGTGTGTGTGTGTGTTTTCCCCAAAGTTCCTGGCAGCTCTCTAAACCCAAGAGGTCCAAAGTGTGGTGTGCTGTTGGCGGGGTCAAAGGACCATTTTAGTGATTTGACAAAGATGATCCATGCTGTTTCCAGCTTTTGATGCCCATAGTATTAGCTTTTGTTTCTTGCATGAATTATTATATAATGATAAGCAAGAACCAGACATTATTATTAGGGTTTATTGATTCCTGAAGTATTTATTGCTCAACAAGCATTTATTGAGTGCCAGCTGTGTGCTGGAGCTTTCCTAGGTCCTGGAGATACAATACACCCTAACTTCACGTTTTCAAATGCTGCCTGGAGGAGACACAGGATCTCTATGTAATAAAGTGAGGGCAATAGGAGCAGAAGGCTTTGGATACCAGAGGAGAGACACTGAGCCAAGTTAGAAATAATGGACTGAGAATGAGCATTCAGGTTTCAAATTCCCAGCAACCAGAACAGCAATTAGAACAGAAGGCTGGGGAAGACAAACTGTGAAGGTCCTGTTTGATAAAATTTTCCACTGACTCTGTTTTCTACTCAATAAATACTTTATTCACTAGGCAAATGTAGTGTTCTGAAATTAAGGGATAGGGCTTTAGGAGGCATATTTCATCAAATGGGCAAGTAACTGCTGCATTCTCAACTCATTGTGTGCCATGTAGATGTTCAATGAATGAGAGAATTATTGGTGAGCTCAGCCCCCTCTCATAGGTCTGGGCAGGGTGGGTTGCAGGACAGGGCTGGGTGTCTGAGGCTGACCCACTAACCTGGGTGAAGACTTGCCTGGGCCTCCGCCCACAGTCAATAGACTTCTCTCTTGAGAGTGGTTCTGGCATCATGGGAAACCAGAGCACAGGCAGAAATAAAATTACATTTAAGGGAGAATATGCGATTGACAGAGCAAGAACCATGCTCCTACCATTAGTTCAGTGAGGTCTTTGGAATAAATGTAGCATCAAGTGAGGGTGGATTGTTTACTCCATTGAAGGTAGATCATAAACATTCATAAAAGTATAAAAGTTGGGTAAGCGTGGCTTTGAGCAGATCCTCCTCCTCTCTCTTCCCAGTCTAGAAGAAGCAGTGTGAGCGTGTGCTGTGCGCTTGAAGAAACTCGTGCAGGCAAACCTGGGCTCTTGGCTTTTTGTCTGTGAGTGCGTGCCTTCTGTTTGTGTGACCACAGAGAACCTGTCTGCACTGGGACTCTCCTTTTCAAGTGGCAGTTTTCCAACTCAACATTCCATAACACAGATTCCCGCTCTGGAATGGTGGTTGGTGTGTTTCATGAAGCAGAGCCAACGTGGAGTGTGGTGGGGACAGTGGGAGGGCCCTGGTCCCAACTGGACACTCTCCTTGGGCTGTTGTTTTTCTGATTTTTTTCTCCTCATGCACAATTCTCTGCTACTCATGGTTTTCTGGGTTCATGGCTGTTCTTGCTCTTCCCATAGTGCTTGGTCGTTGTCAGTCAGATGCTTCAAGTTCTCCTTAAAAGAATGGTGGTTATCGAGGCTGCTTTCTTCATTATGCCCACAGAGTGAGGGTGCCACTCCATTTGCTCAGAGAATGGCTGCCCGGAGCACAGCTGGGCCTCTTGGTATTGAGCCCTTGAACCTGCCTGCTTCTCCCTGAGCTCCCTGTTTACTGTGAGTTAGAGCTAAGATGCTATTTCAGTCAATCAATCTGAATGCTTTCACGTGTTCAGGCCCTGACCTAGGCATTTGGGGGCCATCAGGGAACAAAGCAGCAAAGCTTCCAGCCCTTATAGAGCTTATATGCTAATAGATGGAGGGAGCAGATGGTACACAATTTTCATAGGTAAGTGAATCGAATTCTGTGGTAAAAGATGGCATGTGCTCTTGGATAAGAAAAGGTAGAGCAGCCCTAGCTGGTTTGGCTCTGTAGATAGAGCATCAGCCTGTGGACTGAAGGGTTGCGGGTTTGATTCCAGCCAAGGGCATGTGCCCAGGTTGTGGGCTCCACCCCCAGTGGGGGCCGTGCAGGAGGCTGCCAATCAATGATTCTCTATCATCATTGATGTTTCTACCTCTCTCTTTCTCTCCCTTCCTCTCTGAAATCAATAAAGAAATATATTTAACAAAAGAATTACCCATTTTTTTTAAAGGTAGAACAAAGTGGCAAGGAGCTAAGAGTGGGAGCTGGAGCAGGTTGCATGAGGATGAAGGTGGCGATGGAAAGATGAGTTCTCAAGTTGGATTAGGGCCATGGCTGTGGGTGCGGTTGCCAGGCTTCTGTGTGGCAGGAATGGTCTAATTAAAGTGGGATTGATTTATTAGAGCTTCACTGGTCAGATAATTTAGCAACTTGGAGGTGTTATGGGGCCTGGGGTGTTGATAAAGAGTGCTAAGGCTCAAGATAATTATTGCCTGACTTGGGAGAGAATGCCAGCTGGGCCCTCATTGTTGTTACAGACTAGCCTGCGACGGGAATGGCACTCTTTGTTTAATGCTCCTCGTTGAGGGGCTCTCGGCATTGACCCACAGTTGCCTTGCTGGCACTCTCGTCTCCCTGTGCATTTGCAAGGCACTTGTCTGGACCTTCACAACCCCCTGGAAAGCCTGCTGATTATTCAGCTGCGTGACTTGCATTTGGCTTTGCCCTGACAATGGGTTGCCTGGGTCCCTCCACTTTCCAGCTGTCTTTTTGTTTGAATTTGAGTTTCCAGCTGATGTGCTTTCTGGCCTGAATGTAGCCTAGTTAAAAAAGACCTGGTTTTTAGCCAGACCCGTGTAAATATTTATTCAAGACTTCTGTTGCATGTGTGCTTCTGGAAATGTAGCTGCTATTACCCCCTTGACACATCAATGAAACTAGAGTGCAGGACAAGCAAAATCTTGGGAGGCAGGTTGTCCCTTAGACAGGGAATGACTTTTTGCTTGTGTTCCACCTCTGGTGAACTCTTTGGGGAATCAGCAACCCACTCATGTAGGTGACTTGGCCTGGAGAGATGGATTTCAGAAACTTGGGTGTCGAAAGCATTGTGCTTTCCTGTAAGCCACGGCATTCATGAGCTCACAGTGCACTGTCCCCAGGTGTACATTGCAAACCTGGCTTCTGCTCTTCTCTTTCAGATCTTTGGCTATACTATTATGAGTTGGGTAATTGCCCCCCAAATAAAATGGATATTTTTCTGATTGAATGGCTATCTATGATGGTTATAGAAAATGGAAAATATCAAAAGGTTAAAAGGAAAGAAATCCACTCAAATATTTCTACCAGCCAAAGATTAACCACTGTTACCTGTTGAGGGATTCTCTCCCCCCTCCCCCACAAGTTGCTTTCAATGCATTATTTTAAACGTAGTTGTATTGTGGAACTATTTCTATCACATATAATCTTGTATCTTGCTCTTTTGTACCCAATTTTTTGCTCAAATTATAGGAAAATCTATTATCTCATACTAGAGGCCTGGTGCACTGGATTCATGCACTGGTAGGGGGCATGGCCTGCTGGGATTGGCCTGCTGTGGGAGCACTGCTCATCCCAGTCAGCTGAGCAGCTGTGGACACATCCTCTGAGTGGCTGCTCCCTGGTCAGGCATCTTCCATGGAACCGGAGCACTTGCCTCTCCAGGGGACCAGGTCGGGGCCAAGTCCAGGGACAATAGCACTGAGAGGCAGTGGAATAGGCCTCAGACCCCTAGCAGTGACGAACTGCCTCCCTGCCTCCGGGGCCAGCTCTGTGGGCCTAGCAGCCTGCGGACATCCAGAGGAGGTGGCAGGGAGTGAGGAAGAGAGGAGCCTGGGATGAGGAGACAGCAATTGCACCTAGGTTCCTGCCTGTTGGCCTGGGGTTTGCAGTGGGAGCAGCTAATCGTCTCTGTCAGCCGAGTGGTGCTCCCACTGTGGTAGCACACTGACCAGCAGGGGCAGCTCCTGTGTTGAGCATCTGCCCCCCTGGGGGTCGGCCAGTCATTCTGCTCTTCAGTCATTGGGCTTTTATTGTACAGGATAACTTTCGTCTCTTCCATCTTGCTGAATAGCCTCAAACATGCCAGGCACTTTGCCTCAGGGCCTTTGCACAGACTCTTCCCATTGGAAGGTTCTTCCTCTAAGTGACTGCACAGCTCATTCCCTCACCTCCTTTAAGTCTTTGTTCAAATGTCACCTTCTCTGTAAAGCCTGTCCTGACCCCTCCATCCAGTCTGCACCTCTATTAGTCAGACCCATCATTTCCCAGTACTGATGGCACCAAACATGTCACCTGCTTATCATCAATAGCATTATTCCAACTAATATGCGAATGTAAGCATTAAACAACACTACTTTTTGTAAACATTTTAAAAATAGCTACATGCATCCTATTTTTTCCTTTTTATTGATTGAATTGGGGTGACACTGATTAACAAAATTATACAGGTTTCATGTGCACAGAGTTTTGAATGAACCATACTTTAACCATCCCCCTACTGCTGGACATTTAGATTGTGTTTTTTTATTATAAATTACATAAACATGCTGTGAATCTTTTGGGTTTAAAGAATTTTCCCATTCCTTAGACATTAAAAGAGAATCTTGGACATGGATTACTGTGTCAAGGTTTATTGTATTAAGACATTTGCTACAAGTGATACAAACTCAATTTAAACTGGCTTAAGCAAATTAAGACAAATTATTGGCTGATGTATTTGAGAAAAATGCAGGGGAGGAACTTCAGGTCGGGCTGATTCCAGAGGCTTAGCCCATGTCATCAGTGGTCTGGTTTGTGTCTTGTATCTTTAATATTATATCTTCTTTCCTCTGTGTTGGCTTTATTCTCAGGCAGCCTCTTCTCATTGAGGGCAAAATTGCTACCTGAAGCTCTGTTTTTATCCTACCAACTCTAGCTACACTTTCCTCTTAGAAAGACATCCCGTTCCCAATATTTTCAGCAAAAACTCAGGACTGAGTCTCATGGGCTCATGTTGAATTGTGCTACTTTTGAATCACTCACTTTGGCCGTAGGACAAGGATACACTAGAGTGGGGAGAATGATATTTCCCAGACACTCAGGGTGCTCTGACCCAAATGGAGAACAGGTATTGGACAGGTCCCAGGCTACAGGTCTTCATTTTATTTATGAACAGTTTATGGACTTTGTGTCTCAGTGAGAGAGAGAGCGCGCGCGTGAGCGCTCAGAAGCACAGGAGCCCAAACACATCCTAAGCACACACACTTTTGGGTGCATAGTACCAGCCTGATCAGATGGCAGCCATCCACTCTCATCGCTGGATGTAATCACAAGCCTCAGAGGCTGCTGAAGGCCACCGGCCCCCTAAGAGCATGCTTAAATTCTGAGCAAGAAAGGCAAGTTCTAAACGTGAGGAGCAATGCACAGATCTTATAACATGGAAACCCACGCCTGAAATCTTTATGTTCATGTTGACCAATGCCACCGCCATCAATGTAATAATAACAGTTAAAGGTAGGAAAATAAAAAAGTGTAAGGAGCAGAAACGTTCTTGCAAATTCCCCCTGGGGCTTCCTGCAGCAGCGCCACCCAGGTGACTTCGGAGGCTGCTGACAGCGCGCTCATCGCAGAGCAGCCCTGGTGTTTGCTAAGCAGGCCCTGCGCTGAGGGCTGACAGCCACCCGACTTCATTATCCTCCGCCCTCTGGCCCCGGCCTCCACCAGAGCAGTTTGCACAGGAAAGTTGCCCTCACGGCTGCCCCGTTGACTGCCTCTCGCAGACCGTGCCAGCTTGCAGCACAATTGTCTGTTGGCCGCTGTTAAATGCCAGCCTGCCCTACAGGCACTGCTGGATTTCTGTCCGACCCCGGAGCCATGGTGGTTTTCAGCTGCCCTTGGCCACGTACCTCGGGGGGGGGGGGGGGGGGAGCGGGGAAGCTCCAGGGGCACCGACCTGGACCTCTCTGCCCTGGTGTGTCCTTTGGGCGGGCCTGCTGTTCTTTAAGAGGAACCGTGCTCAGCGGGAAGGAAATGGAAAGCGTCCTGATGAAACCTCACAGTCTACTCTCTTTCTGTGGGAGAGGGGCTGTCTGAGCCAGCCCTTTCTTTAGAGACCGTCCTTACCCCAGGATGTGTCACATTCAGCTGCAGGCCAGGGGAGAACAATAAGGTGACCAGACCGCTTTTGGTGGGACAGTCCCGATTTTTAACAATTTGTCCCCTGTCCCGCGGCGTTTTAAGAAAGTCCTGATTTTTGGAAAGAAATCGGGACTTTTTAAAAACACCATGGGACGTCTGGTCACCTTAGAGAACACCCCATGACTCTGCGTGCTTCAGAAATTCCTAAAAGGCACCGACCTCTTCATCCAGGTCCTGTGGTGATGAGCGTTTGCTCGTGTTCATTGTGGGGCCTGGGCAGCTGCTCACAGAGGGAGGCTGCCTGAGCCAAGGCCATGAGCGTACCCATCAGTGCACCCTGGGTCCGCCATGCTGTTTTCTCCCTTTCCACCTCACCGGAGACACTCCATGAAACTAACGTGTAAATAATGACTCATGGTAACCCTTCCTTTCTCTCGGGACTGGGGTTAGCCTGGAGCCCTCTTGCTCTCATTGCTTTGGTGCCCGGGGTGGAGCGGTGTGAGTGTCCCACTGGGCAGGCCATGCTCTCTCACACAGACATGGCTCCCTGAGTGGTTGAGAACATGCTGCTCATTGCCTCTGGCTGAGTCAGGGAAAGATACCACCATTCAGCCATCAGCTCCTTTGTTGGAGTCCAGAGTCTCTGAGCCCGGGCCCTTGTTTTCTCTGTATAATCGAGAGGGTGTCCACCTCCGAAATCTCTAGCCCAGTGTATACATGTGTGGTGTCACCAGATGATCTTTTGGAGCGATGGCTCACTGCCTGGAGCGCAGGGGAGGGGTGCTCCTCTGGCTGTGCCCTCCATGGGGTGATGCCAGGCGGGCAGCGCAGGCGGAGACAGAGCAGGAGCTCCCAGGGCAGCTCCTCCTCATCCATTGTGTGCGCCCAGCATCCGTGGAAGAAGCTATACACCAGTGGTCAGCAAATTGCAGCTCTGTTGACTAATGAGTTTGCTGACCACTGCTAAGGCATTACCCTTACCCAGAAGTTTTGACTTCAGGTTAAAGACATTAGTACAATATTAAAATGTTTTTTAAGTGTTTTTCTCTAGCAGTGATCAGCAAACTCATTAGTCAACAGAGCCGCAAACCTCAGCTCTCAGGACGCATGTGGCTCTCGAGCCGCAGTTTTCTGACCACTGCTATAGATGTTCAAAAGATTCCCACTGCTGATTAACCAGTAACTGAGAAAAAAAGGCGCAGATCTTAGATGTTCTCAAACAGGTTGTAAAGGGAAAACCAGATACTCATTCTTACTTGTTTCTGTAAAAGTCAATAAACAGTTTAATTAGCAGTTACTGAGTGGGGGGCTCAGTGTCCCGAGGGGCATCTGGGTGGTCAGGGCGACCCCAGAGGGATCTGCTGCCTGTTGTGCACATGCCCATGTGCCTGCAGATGGAGCTCTTTGGGGAGGCCTGGTGCCCCTTGCACTGCCCCCCTCTATTGCCTGTGAGAGTTACTGTTGGTCACTGCACGCACCTGCCTCTGCCCTGCTCTCTGCCCAGCATGCGCATCAGCAGGGGCAACTGGAGTGGCCCCTGTCAGAAACAGGGTCAGCAATACAATGGATTGCATTCCGCAGCCTGAGGACCGGGATGTGGCTGCGCCTCAGAAAGGGCTTGGAAACGGTACCCGTGCTTCTCTCTCTGCTCCTCAGTCTTGATGGCAAACCACGGCCAACCCCAGTTCCAGTTCCAGTGATTGCCAGTTTCAATTCCAACAACATCACTTATCCAATTAGACTCTCTCCTATTCAATTCCTGACTCACAGATAATGAAATACGCTTTCTTCACTTTGGGTTAGGTGACCCCTTGTGCTCAGGGCAGGGCTACAAAGGAGAGCAGGGCTGTCCAGGGCTCAGTTTTGGCCTTGTGGGTGCACCAGAGCAAAGGGTCCTGAGAAGGGACATGTGGTGAGCTGAGAGGGAGCACTGACCTCTGTGTCCTACGCCCCCACCTTTCTTACTCCCCCGGGAGCACCTGCAGCCCCTGGGCCAGAACAGTCCCCTCCACAGCTCTGCTGACCCACGGTGTGTGTGTATGTGGACTCGTGCTTGTTAAATATCGAGAACTGCCTTTATTAAGTTAAATTGAGACCAGTCTTTGAAGCTGAACATTAGTTGGCCATAGAACAGATCACAGAATTGGGCAGAAGTGCTACCTAATTGATTTACCCTCCAAAGGTTGACTTTTGAATGTGGATAAATGCTTAAATTATAATTGTCACATCTACATTTGTAGACACCTGTCATTGAAGGTCATTTGTTATTGTTTTCCTAAGCAGTTTTGTTGAGGTCTACATTACATTTTAAACTCTGATGGGCAATGAATGGCATGTGCATGGAGAAACCACTAGTTACTTTATTAGGGGGCAGTTTGGGTGATTGCACTTTTCCTTTGAAAGTTTTATATCGTCCCCAGCTCTCTATCCCAGTTGCCAGATTCTCCAGGTCTCAGTGGTCGTTGGACTGACAACTGCTTAAGCATTTTCCCTCTGAAACTGGCCCCTCGGAGCTCAGAGCACGCTGGGAGGGACGCCATTGCAGGCAGAGTCTGGAATCTGTTCTCCGCACTCTTTGCACTTTTTAGTTCTCAAAGTTTACAACCACGGTTAATTTTTAACTTTTTTCTCTTGGAACTTTTCCATTGATGTTTCAAAGGGCAGATCAAAATATGTTAATATACTCATGAATGAGAGAAAATATCCACGAGGTCTTAAATATTCTGAACAATATTTTCTTTCTTTTTAGCTGTCTCCGTTATGAGGTACAGCGCCTCTGCTTTTGGGTTTGCAGTAAGTAACCTGAAATGTACTTTTATGAAGTTCTGCATGTTTTTCCTGAGCCCACGGGTCTCACCCTCAGTGAGGGGGTGGTTAGCAGATAAGAGCTTTGCATGACAAGCACACCTTTTATGGAAATCGCTTCTGGGGGGATTAGAATTCAAAGAAGAGAGCTGTATAATCCTCCAGAACAGGTGAGGGGACCGCATTGCCCACAGCTGTTTGCGAGGATGTTTTAGACTGTTAGCCGCCCCCCCCCCCCCCAAGACTGTCAGTTAGAGAATGGCACATACCGGAGTGAAGGCTTTGCTGTGCAGGCAGAGGTGTGGACTTTAGGCACTGCTGCTAGGATAAGTCAGTCGGCAGCCGGACCCCAGAGAACCTGACTCCAGCCTGCTTCCTGATGGGAGCTGCTGAGAAGATGGGTCTCGGGTGTTTCCCAGGCTAGGCATGCCTAACACTTGGTGGATCTTCCCCACGTCCCCTCCGGGTGCTTGTCACTTTCCAGGCGAAAAGTGTGCTGTGGCACAGTGACCCTAGGGGAGTGCTTGTCAACAGCCTCCTGTGCAACTTTGGGGTTCCCTGTGTCTCAGGGTGTGTGTTCCTGCCCCCAAACCCACTTCTCCCTTTTGTTGTGAAAACTTAAGGTTTTTGAGGCTGCAGACCTTTTCAGAATCTTTAGGAGTGCACTGCCTCTCCAGAAATACAGACACACACCACATACATGCACACATCACGCACAACGCACACAACACATTCTCACACATATACAACACACACACATATTCTCACTGTCTTTCTTACAATGCTCTCTCTTCCTCTTCCTTTACTTCCCTCTCTCCTCCCTCACACATTCGTTCATTCATTCAAACAAAAGCTCTGAATTTTATATACAATTCCAAAGCATTGGCAGACAGCACAGAGCCCTTGGGTGACCACCCCTCCATGTAGGACAGTCCCATTGGAAGCCAGAGACAGATTCCTCACCCCGAATATTGTACGTGGGACACAGAGTGGAATGCCAAGATGATCTTGCTTGCTGTGGGGAAACCAGTTTCACGGATCAGGATCCTGTGATCCCCCATTTCTGCAGAGTGCTGGCAGCCAGGGCCCGGGGGCAGACGCACCAGGCCACGGAGCATGTTTCCCAGGCCCTGGGCGCAGTGCGGAATCTGAGGAGGAGGAGCTGGCGCATGGGGTCCCCCTGGCTCCCGGTCCCTGGGGCCCACTGTTGGCTCTGAGGTCACTTGCTCAGATGCTCTGACTCACAGAATCATTGCTTTGTGTCTTCAGCCCCGTCCTGTTAACTCAGGAAAGCCACTAATGCGTGTCTTCTTCTCCTAGTTTGATGCCGTCCTCGACGTCCTGTCATCGGCAATCGTCCTGTGGCGCTACAGCAACGCGGCCGCTGTGCACTCTGCCCACAGGGAGTACCTGTAAGTGGACTTCGCCTTCCTCCTAACGAAGGCCACATAATGAGGCTTACCCTGCAGCTTTGGTCCCAGAGACAAGAATAGGTCCCGGTTTGCCTTTGAGAATGGCTGGTTGGTGTGATGTCACCATATGACGGGTCTCTTTGCGAGTGGTCAGAGTGATGGATGTCCCTTTCTAATACTTTCTGCTTTTGAGTTTGGAGCGAACATTTTGTGCTCATTTGTCCATCCATCGATTCGTCAACCTGCCTGTCCTCCCATCCTCTATCTCTTGTGTTATTGGATTCTTTGCTCCCTTGAATTTTCTTTAGTCTTCTTTTCTGAGCACAATGAGTTCCTCAGGGTGATTTCCAGCAGACGTCTTGAGGGCATTATAATTTAGTCTACTTGTCTGCCTAACTGTCTTATCAGAGGCTATTGCTTGCCTCCGTCTCCGTGTCCTGCGGGGGATAGTGCTGTCTTTGAGGGATTTGTGGCCATAAAACACGTGTCTTTTCCAGCTTCCGTTTCTTCATCCTGTCTGGAATCTTCAGGGTGACAGCAGCACAGGTTCCAGAGTGAGCTTTCTTGGCTTTGAGTCTCAGCTTCCCCGACTTGTTCTCTCTGTGACTGTGGGGCACTGCTAACTGCTCTGTGCCTCGTTTCCTCATCCAGAAAAGCAGCAAAACAGCAGCTTCTTCATTAGGGTTATTGTGACAACTGTGTGAGTGAGATATAATCATCATAGTACGGTACACACACACACACACACACACACACACATGCTCGAACACCCACACGTGTACTTTAGAACAGTGCTTTGCATGTAGTTCAGTAAACCTTAGCTGCCATGATTATTAATTATTAAGTGTTCTCCCTGAGCCTGAGCCAACACTGGTCATTAGGGCAAGGTTTCTACCCCTCCTGGGCAGGTTTTGAGCAGCTGAGCACACAGGAAGGAGGCCCTGGCTGTGGTTTGTGGTGGCTCCCAGAGGAAAGGTACTCGTGGTAGGGATGCTCTGTCAGACTCAAACAGGCAAAGGCCGGGGTCCAAATGGTGGGTGCCAGGCGACACGGAAAGTAATCATCTCACATCCATATGCCAACGGGAGGCTTTGGAGAGATGACACCATGACTGATTCGCTAATAAGGATACATTTTTGTTTAGTTCATTGTTGGCTTTAGGAAGAGCATGAAACTTCTTTTAAGTGTTAAATATGTTCATGTGTTTTAGCTTTTTCAGCAAATATAATTAAAAGTTGTCAAATTTGTGACATCACAGATGACATTGCTTAGGGTAAGGTTAATTTGGAAAAAGGCGAGTCAATCTGTGGTTGAAAATTTAAGAAAACAATGGTAGTAAACTGATTTTGTAAAATTTCAAATGATGATACCTTTAGGACCACAGTTGAACTGGCACTGCTCTAGCCCCAGGAGCAGCTGTGTCCTCTGCTGACAGTCACTGAGGAAGACGGTGGGGATACGCTGGAGAGTGCAGAAGCCTGGAGGTATGCTCACATTTCAAGAGCTGGTCCCTGTCCTGTCAGACATATTTCTTTCTTCTGTGGTTGCACCATCCAAAATGGTAGCCACTGGTGGCCATTCTAGCACTTAGTTATGTCTCATACTAAGGGCTGTTATAAGTATAAAATATATACCACATTCGAAAGACATAGAAAGAAAAAAGAAAGTAAACATTTTATTAATAATTTTAAAATATGGATTCTATTTTGATATAATTTCTCAACTTTTCTCATCTAACTTGCTTATTTTTAATCTGATTTTATTTATGCTAAAATCAGTTTCTCACCTATTAGTCATAAAGCTGCACATTGTTGTGGCTTTTCTATGGTGTTGGGATCTTGGTTACTGTTTGCCAGGTGGCCTGGAGTTTTTCCAAGATTAAGATTGGTAACAAGAAATGTCTTTGGTTTCACTGTTTTTAATGATCCCAAAGCTGGTAGTATTTTTTTTTAAGAGAAAGGAACCATCAGCAAATATTTTTTAAAATATGTTTTTATTGATTTCAGAAAAGGCAGAAGGAGAGATAGAAACATCAATGATGAGAGAGAATCACTGATTGGGTGCCTCCTGCACACCCCCCATGGGGGACTGAGCCCAGTCCCAGGCATGTGCCCTGACCAGGAATTCAGTCTTGACCTCTCAGTTCACAGGTTGATATTAAACCAGTGAGCCACATAGCCAGGCCAAAGCAGTTATGCGTATCTATATTAATACTCCAAAGGCAGAAACGCACAGAGGAGTTGTTTTGATAATTTCCAGATAATGGTTCATGTGACGATGCCAGGGAATTCATTCAGAGATTCTTAATCTAGGGATTGAAATGACACTCACCACCCTCTATTGTTGGCTTAGTTTAAAGTTTTAATCTCTGGCTCATTCCATGTGAATTAAAAATTCATGAAATCACTGCCAGCTGAGAAACTGATGTTTGCATAGAAATGAGCATGAATGAATCATGAGAGGCAGAGCTAGGAAAGCTATTGGGTTTCAGTTACTTGCTGGAGAATAATATTTGAGAGAATGGGGAAATACCCAACTGGTCCTTAGTAAATTTTTCTAATATTTTCTACATTGACTCTAAAGTTCAGAGTGAATATCAAGCTTGGCATTGCCAGTGCAGGGAGACTAATCTGCACCCTAGCCTTGCCACCTGCATACTGTGTGGGGAGGGGCGTTCTGTGCTCAGAGGAGAGAGTGTGCCTTCAGCACCAGCGAGTGGAGCCCACCCAACAGCTTTGTTCGTTTTGTGCTCTATTACTGTAGCAAAGCACAACGTTAAATTTAGCATCTTAAGCAAAGGGTACAGATCAGTAGTGTTAATACATTCACACTGTTGTGAACAGATCTGAACCCTTTCATCTTGTAAAACTGAAACCCTGTACTCATTAGACAACTCCCTGTTACCCTTTCCCATCCCTTGGGAACCACCATTCCACTCTGTTTCTAGGGATTTGACTAATCTATGCACCTCATATAGAGGAATCTTAGTGTTTGTCTGCTAGTGACCGGCCTGTTTCACTTAGCACAATGTCTTCAAGTTCACCCACATTGCAGCATGTGTCAGAATTTCTTTCCTTTTTAAGACTATATAATATTCCACCGCATATGTATATGTGTGTGTGTGTAATATATATATATATATATATATATATATATATATATATATATATATATAATCACATTGGTCTGTCCATTAATCTTTTGATAGACATTTGGGTTGTCTCCACTTCCATTACTGTGAATAATACTGCTATGAACAAGGGGGTACCAGTATTTCTTCATGACCCCTCTTTCAATTCTTTTGGATATAGGCCCAGAAGTGCAATTGCTGGGTCAAATGATAGTACTACTTTTATTTTTTGAGAAACTTCTGTACTATTTTCTATAGCAGTTACTCCATTTTTAAATCCTGCCAATGTTATTTATTTTAAAAAGCTCGCAATTTGATTGGTCACCTTCTTGTGGGGAATATATGTGTGGAGAAAGCGGACCAGGTTTACCCAGGGTCAGGGTTTTCAACAGGTGAGTGAACTAGAGAGGGGTGAGGGAGGCAAGTGTATTTGTAAGGGAGGGATCCAAGAATGTGCCAGACTATTCAAGCTGGGTGCGGGGGCTGGGAGGACAATGCAAGATCAGTGAATAGTCACCATGGGTTAGAAGTCTTGCTGATCTTGAATGATTTGAGAGTGGGATGCTAAAAACCAGGTCTTCACAAGTGGCTCATTTGCTTGTGTGGCCTTAGCGGGGGAGTGGGTGGCTGAGGTGGGGTGAGGACAAAAGGTCAAGGATATGTGTGAGGCCAGGCGTTGGCTGGATGCTCCATGTGGAATTGAGGGGCTGTTTGCCAAATTTAGGGAGGAGACAAAGGGCATGAGGTAGGTGCTGATATCCTCAGTCAATGAAGGAGAGGATTGGGGGTTTAAGGGCAACAACAGGAGGTGGAGTGGGTGGTTTAGTCTGCGGGTACCTGGGAGTGTTGAGGGGGAAAGCCAGAGAAACTGGTTTGGAATTCACTGGGAGGAAGACGGGCTCTGTGAATGTGCATGGAAGAGGCAACAAGGTGAGGGGAAGAGTTGGAAGAGTCTGAGGATGTGGAGACTGAGAGTAGCATGAAAGTGCTTGGGCACCATGCAGCGGACATAGGAGTGGGAATGTGGTTCTAAGGCAGGAGTGGAAGCAGTTGTCCCAGTGAGAGAGGATTGCTGGGAGGACACTCAGAAGAATGAAGCACTATGTGTGCACTTACATTGTGATCACCAAGGTTCATTCAGTGAGGAACGCATGGGGCAAAACAGTGTTTAGGGTCTTATTTGTTTCAGTAAGAGATTTGCAACACTTGTGTAGACAGAAGAAAATCCCTGTAGGGACACAAAGGAGCCTGGCAGCAAGATCGCCTCTGGGAGGAGGTCTAGGGACAGACAGTAGAGGCAGATGCTGCCTTTATAGCTTCCAGACCAGAGCTGACCAGGAGAGCTCTCTGGGGCAATGGGACTGTCCTCTGCACTGTCCAGTGGGGTAACCATTAGCCACAGGTGGCCACTGAGTACTTGACATGTGGCTGGAGCATCTAAAGAACTGGATTTTTAACTTTATTTCATTTTAATTAATTTAAATAAAAAGATCACATGTGGCTGATGGCTCCCATATTGGACAATGACTCTTGATCATTTTTAATCTATTAAAAAGAAACAGATAAAGTTATTAATAAATCAAAGTCTAAGGAATTTGAAAATGTGAGCAAGATATTGAAGGAGGGAAGGAGTGACTGGAGGGGGAGGGTGTGAGAGAAATCAGTGTAGGAGGAACTTGGCAAGGCCCAATGACACAGGGAGTTTCTTCCCGGTTTTAGGCTTCCTTAGCCCTGTGTACCGTGTCAGACCACAGGAAATACAGCCTCCTGCTGCCGTCAGCTGCGGAGGGCCATCTGGGTGCTTGCCACAAAAGGTACAGATTGATGCCCGTTGGAGTCTCTGACATTTCACATATGATTGCAGCACAGGTGGGAGGCCCCAGGCAGGCTCCCCAGTCCCAGCTGTCTTTTCGCAGGCCGTCAGCTCGCTGACACGGAGAGGAGGAGGGGCAGGCTGCTCACCTTTGCATGCTTCTGATTCTGCGGCACTGAGCAAAGACAGCCCGGGAGGCTGCTCTTGTTCCAAATGGACCTCCGCAGGGCCTGATGCTCAGCAGCACGGCTGAGAGCTCTGGAGGGAGGTTCTTAGAGAGGCGTACATCCTCTGTGTGTCTTTTCGCGTGAAATAAACGGGCACACTGGTTCTCACCCAGGCTGGTATTTGTTCCATTTTCTTTTCCAATTTGCTGAGCCAAATGTTTGTCCTGAAAACTACAGGGCGGCTTGGTAGTCTTTTGATCACTGGTTTCAGTAGCAACCCTGCTGTTTTTGGAAAGAGCTCCAGAAATGGTCAAAGGAAAGGAACTGATGCCGTTGAGAAGTGATGGATTGGGGGTTTGCTTTTGGTCCTGATCTAAGGAGACTGCAAAGGCAATGAGTTATAGCAAGAGCATATTAAAATAGTGCCACACCTCCCCTGTTCTCCTGGGGTATTGGATGTGGCCCTAAATTGGGGGCTCTGGGAAAGAGAATTGCATTTCCTCCACATTTGTTAGTGCTGTCAGCTTGACTAAGCTCGGGGGTGTATTTTAGCTCAAGAGCAGCCCCTGAATGGGAATAAGTAACTACGGAGTGGCCTGGGTGTCTGATGAGAGCCTCCACCGCAGGATGGGAGCTCACCCGCCTTGGAGAGTTTGCGTTAAGTCTTGCTGAAGGCAGAGGAGTTGCCTTCCCCTGTCATGAAAAGGACATGAAACCTTCAGGACTCCGAAAGGCAGGCTGTAGTAGAGGAAGAAGTGTTGGCTTCCTTGGTTCCTGTTATGAGGTGAATTGTGTCCCCCAAAAAGGTATGTTGAAGTTCTAATCCATGGTGTTTTCTCTGTCACAAGACCTCATCTGGGTAGCCATGTGAGTAGACCCATAAGGGATCCTGAGTGTTGGAGCAGCAGAGTTGGGTGAATACATTTCGTGACACCAGACTTGGGGAGCCCGACAGATCAATCTATGCAGCAGACACTGTTCGGGTCTAGAAGGAACCATCTTTGAGACCAGGGCACTGGCTGAGATCCCTTTCCGCAGGGCAGCACATTTTGAAGGGACCCATCCTACTTGCTTTCATAACCACCTTTTTTTGTGTTTCCCTAGTTCAGTGGTTGGCAAACTCATTAGTCAACAAAGCCAAATATCAACAGTACGACGATTGAAATTTCTTTTGAGAGCCGAAAACCAACTTCTGTGCGTGGGCCACAAAGTTTCAATCACACTGAACGTGTGCGCCTGCACGTGGTAGTTTGTGGAAGAGCCACACTCAAGGGGCCAAAGAGCTGCCCTAGTTGACTAACCCCTTTTCTGTTTTATGAGCTGCTCCTCTAGTGATGTTGATACTATTCCCATCAGCAGATGGAGGAAGCTTCCTGTGTTTGTTTGTTTTGTTTTTAATTCTATATTTTCTAGTTCCTGTAGGTTCTGAACATGTGGATTTTACAGTTCGGCAGGAACCATGGCCCGGGGTCCAAGGGATTTTGAGTTTGTGCTCTGGACTCTGATAGGTTTTGATGTAACTCTTAGGAGACTTCATCACTGATTTCTTACCAGACTTTGGGCCCCGTGCTAGGTACTGTTCATGTTTATCTCATTTAATCTCCAGAACCGTCCTGTGAGGTACAGGTGTCACTGTTCCGGTTTCACAAGAGCAGAAATGGAGGCTGAGAGTGACTTGCCCAAAGGCGTAGAACTGGGATTTATGCTGGTGATTTGCGCCCAGCCCTGCTGGCCCCAAAGCCGGGTGTTGCCTTCATTTCCAGGCAGTGCTGTGAGGTCCTGCTGAGGCGGGGGTGCCCCGGGATTCATGTGGGCCAATGGAGTTGTGACTGTGGACTCAGAGTGAGGAGGAGTTAGGAGGGAACAGCTGGGAACAGCCCCAGCCCTTAGCCACCCCCTCCCTCCCCGAGGTCATCTCCCAGCCTCACAGCCAGATGGAGGGGCCTGGTGAATGGATCTCCTCTCCTTTTCCCTGAGCGCAGAAAGCAGTCATTTTTCCAACCTGAGAGGCAGAAAAACCGTGTTTTAGGTCTGTTTCTGCTGCACAGAATATAACACTTTCCACTTTCATTTCCTCATCTATGAGGTTTAAATTAAACCTATTCTTTTACTTGCCTTGGAGGCAATCCAGGAAAGGATTAAAAGAGAACATGTTTTGAAGAGTTGAAAAGTATGTGTGTATATATGCATATGTATGTATATATGTACATGCTATATATGTGTGTGTATACACATATGTTCATAATTTTATATAGAAGTAAATCTATAATATATTTACAAGCATAAAAAGGATACATACTGTTAAATACAATTAAATTAATTATATTTAAATTCTTACTTTTTATAAGTTTAATTTAGATTTTTTACTGAGTTAGATGAGAGAGAGAGAGAGAGACCTCCCATACACGTCCCTACTAGGGATGGAACCTGCAATCTATACTGAATGGCCAGATTATTATGATCTCTGAACACATAATAATCGTGACACTCAGTATGTGTGTGTGTGTGTGTGTGTGTGTGTGTGTGTGTGTAAATTATATATATATTTTTAGAGGAGCCTGGTGCATGAATTCCTGTATGGGTGGGGTCCGGCCAGCCTGGCCAGCGGGAGGGGACATGGGCAGTTGGCTGGCCTGCCTGCTAGTTGAACTCCTGGTTGAGGGGACAATTTGAATATTAGCCTTTTATTATATAGGATATACACTGAGTGGCCAGATTATTATGAGTTCAGAAGTCATAATAATCTGGCCACTCAGTGTAGGTATGTGCTTTGACTGGGAATTGAACCTGCCATTGTCCCATATGGGACGATGCTCCAACTAACCAAGCCACCTGGCTAGGACAGTTTTTTTTTTAATTTTTAATTTTATTGTAGTAAGAACACATAACATGAGACCCACCTTAATAGATTGTTAAGTGTACGTGCAGTGCTGTTTCCGTGGGCACAATGTTATACAGCAGATCTTTCAAGCCTGTCCATCTTGTATGACTGAAAATTCATGCCCATTGAGGGGCAGCTTCCTATTTTCCCCTCCTCCTTTAACTTAAATGCTTAAACACCAGCCACTAGATGGAAAGAATCTGACAGGACTCAGTGTACGTGCTCAAAAGTTGCTCCAAGCTTTAAATGACAGCGTTAACCACCCCTGCCCCAGCCACATAGCTTTCCAAGGACCATGGTCAGCAAACTGTGGCTCTCGAGCCACATGCAGCTCTTTGGCCCCTTAAGTGTGGCTCTTCCACAAAATACCACAGCCTGGGCGAGTCTATTTTTGAAGAAGTGGCATTAGAAGAAGTTTAAGTTTAAAAAATTTGGTTCTCACAAGACATTTCAATCATTGTACTGTTGATATTTAGCTCTGCTGACTAATGAGTTTGCTGACCACTGTCCTAGGGCAATGGGAGAATAGGCAAAGTTACTGTGTTCCTCTCTGTGCTATTGTGTTTGCTGCTGTAAAGGGGTCATGTAGTTCAATGCTATGCATACACTCACCAAAAATTGCTTCTTGGCATTTTTAGCCAAGAAATCTCTTGCTTGTTTTGTGCGTATGTTTTCCGTGAGGAAACCCGTGTGCCAATGTTGTCAATAGTGTGGAAAGTCCCCTAAACAAACCATACACTGACCTTCCCTGCTGTTCATTCAAATCCGCGTTCTCCGCCAAGGTGAACCTGAGGCAGAGATCACGGGAAGACGGGTTATCAAAGGTGCAATTCTCCTAGGATACGATGCCATATGTTGGCGTCTGATATTGAGAACTCTCCCAAAATAGTAGCCGTGTGAAGGGTCTGTTGACAAGTCCTGCTGGAGAGAACAGATGGGAGCTTGGAAGATGGCATATTTAAGCCCCTGTCTCTCGATATTCCCGTCACCTCTGTTTTGAGCAGGCTCTTCTGCTGGCTCCTGTGAAGACCAACCCAACCTGGCAAATACCCACTCTTCCTCAGAGTCCGCTGGCTGTTGGGGTTGACAGCAGGGAAGGTGGCGGTGGAGAGACGACTTCCCTGCCTTTTCCAGACAGAGTAAGGGTCTGTGGATCTGTAAATCCTGAGGGACTTCCATGAACCTGAGTTTCCTTCTTACTGAGAATTCTCTATAGCCCACATTTTGGATGCTGAGTGATGATCTAGGCATCTGGGTTCTAGTCAGGTACATGCTCTGCCCACTTAGTGTGCGTTTTGTTTCATGTGTGAGAAGGTAAACTTTGTTCTGGAAAAGTCCAGTTTTGCCATCAGACTTCTCTCAGGAGAGGCAGTGCCCAACACCTGGCTCTGACAGGTATTTGTTGACTCAATAGTGAGTTGCTGAGCGTCCACTGTGTGCCAGGTACTCTCCCGGCACTGGACAAGAAGAGAGCCTCTGGCTCCCGGCTGGTGCATCTGAAGGGAGGGTGACTATAATGTAACTGCAGAGAGAAGTTAGAACTGTGAAGGAAAACACCCAGGGCAGCGTGACGGGGAGGAGGTGCCCGCAGCAGCTGGGGGTCCAGGTCTCAGCACTGATACTCCAATGGGAGGAAGGAGCCTGGTGAAAGCATTCCTGGGCAGAGGGAATGGTGCAAAGGCCCACATCAGCTTCATGTGTTTGAGGTAAAAAAAAATAGGTGCCCACGACTGGACCCAGTTAGTGAGGGCTAAAGGGGAGCTGAAGCTGAGAGGAATTTTGATCATAAGAGCAGTAGGAAGCCATAGGCAAGTTATTAAGAGGAGTGTGTGGGGGTGGGGTGGGGGAGAAGGATCTGATTATATAATTATAATCAGGTGGTTCATCATGAGGGGATTTTGCTATTGTAAATGTATGAGGACCTATGTTTCTTTAAAAATGAAACTGTTTTTTCAATCTCATTGATTATAATTGTGGTGCATATTTGTAGAACAAATACATTTAGATTAATAGAAATTTTAAAGTGAAAGTGTTCGCTCAATTTGTACTTACTGTCATCCTTTCCTACCCACCTATAAAGATAATCATATGAAGAGTCTGGTGTATGTGCTTCCAGAATATTTTCTATGTCAATAAAACATAACACACACCCACATGTTTCATACACACACATGACTAGGTGCCAATGAAAATAGGATCTTGCCATACATATTGTTCTTGATCCTGCTTCTATCTCCGACCTAACACAAAATCAAGGTCATTTTAAATCTCCCGTCTGTATCTAATCTGTTCATTTTAAGGGCCCCGTGGAGTTCTCTCATTGGCTCTGAGAATTCACGTCAGTCTTCTGTGAGGAAACCTGCGTTGCTCCAGCTTTGCTCTTCCAGGCCGTGCTGCCAGTCACTGCTTGCGCATGAGTCTCTTTGCTCTGCTGAGTTATCCTCAGGCCCCATGTGGCAAACACTGGGTGCTTCTTGCTTTAATAAGAAACAAATGAACTGTGATTTTAAAGACCATTCACGCATCCTAGCCCCGTTTGTATTCTTGAATGAGGGTGAAAGCTGGTTTGTGTGCAAGAGAGTACCTGCACAGGAGACCTGCTGCCCTGAGCTTGAGCGTGGTGGGGCTGTTGTTTGCCACTCCTCTGTCCTCTGGGTTGTTCAGGAGGTGGCCATTGTGATCCCCCAGCCACAAAGGCAGGGGGACGGGGAACACATGCAGGGATGGTAAGCTCACCTCATTGATATGCATGGCGAGCCAGCAGTATTCCCCAGCGCCTTCACCGTGGGCGGGGCAGCTGCAGGTCGGTGTGAGGTTGCTTTCCTGAATATCCTGGTTAGCTAAAGCCAGGGACAGGCTTACAAACAGTAGACCACACAAAGCTGGGTCTACCCTTCCCGTCATGAACTTCGATTCTGTATTTCCAGAGATCCAACTTGGAAGCGGTGACAAGCACATTCAGGCTCAAATACACGTTTCCTTATTATCAAATCTATATGGTGCAAGTGTCACACCCTCTTAAGAGCCCAGGAGCTGAGGGAGGAAACGTGCTGGTGAAAGGTCTTGGGAGAAAGATGACTTTCTGCGTGTGTGTTATAGCCAGTGCCTGGGACGGTCCAGGAGGGCGGGCCGGAGTGGGAGGAGTCGCAGGGTCTGAGGTGCTGGCTGGCTGTTGTTTGGGCAGGAGGCCCATCCACCCACCTCTGTGAGATGAGCTGGTCCATGTTGCTGGCATGGAGGCCAGAAAGAATCAGGCATAGCTGGAGCAACATAGTAATGCTTGTCACCCAGTTTCCCTGTGGACACCGGTCTGGCTAGTGTCTGATCGGCCCATTCCAAAGGAAGTGTGTGTGTGCCGGGAGAAAACGCATTTGCACATTAGCTGCTTTCCAGAAATCGTTACTTTGATTTATTCCCCTTCCAACTCCAGAGGGGCTCTGAGGTTATTAGATTTAGAGCCAAAGAAGGCAGATGTTATTGAGCTAAAGAAAAGGACTTAAACTAGTAACCCAGGTTATTTTCTTACAGAACAAAAATGATTCAGGTAGATTTATTAACAAAGACATTTTCTTTTTTAAATTTCACTGGGGCCCATTCCTGTCAGGAAGTCCGTCTTTTTCTCCCAAGGGCCTCGCAGAGCGCACGCGAGGCGTCAGCAGTGATGGGGGAGCCGTTCCCGGGGCACCTGAAGGAATGGGAGCCTTTGCAGAATGAGCTTAAAGGGTAAGGGCAGGTGCTACCCCTCCTCCAGTGCCTGGTATGTCCCTCACTTTTGTGTGAGACCAGCCTTCCTTTTGGTTTGGGGTTCCTATGCGGACAAGCGGGTTCCTAACCTGCGTGACGGTGATTTTGCTGGGAGGCCTGGCCTGGCCCCTAGCCTGGCAGGGGCCTTGGAGCCTAGTGCCATCTGGGTCTTCCCTCTCGCGTGTCTGCTGTAACCCTCACTGCTGGCCTCAGCCCTGCTTGGATATTGTAACGTTTCTTTACAATTTTTGAAAATCAATTATAAAAAAAAAAAACATTCTTTTTAAAAAATTTTTATTTTTTACTTTTTATAATTGCAAAATCTCAAAGGATAAAATTAAAATTCACCCCTCAGCCCACCACCCAGAGAAAGGCTGACTTTCTCTCCATCTCCTCTACGCACATGCACAGGCCTACGGGCTTTTTTACAGAATTGTGTGTGTTTGGTTGTGCATCCTACTTTCACCCCCACTTAACTTCCTACAGGGAGCATTTCTTTATCATTAAAAAACTCTTGATTTTTAAATTCGCTTTTTAATGAATTAATTTCATTATTTATTTTCACTGCTGTGTGTGAAGTGGCATTAGCGGATGGCGGAAGGAGCTAACCTGCATAGAGTTTACTAATGACATAAAGGCTCCTGTCCGTAGGCGGTCTGTCATACTCATAGAGTGGATTTTAATTCTGCTCCTCCCTGGGATGGCTATTCTATTTAAAATATTTACATATTTTGGGTGGTTTTATAAAGTTGCATTCGAATGCTAAATGCATCTGAAGTGTCCCTTCCCTTTTCTTCCATTAAGCGGGAAAACCGCTTTCTTTCCTTTCACCCTGTTGGCCTTGGGAAAGGCAGTGTTCAGTGTGGAGAGAGAGTTACCGTGTTTTTTGACCTATTGCAGGCTGAGCAAATCGCGCTTGGAAATCCCGCCAGCCGGAAGGGACCATGCCTGGGGCATCTGGCCAAGCCCTCCGGCTCATTCTGTGTCTCCTGCAGAGGCCCCTTCCTCCAGCCAGAAGGAGAATTTCGTTGTGTCTAAAATGCTTACAGCAGTCCTGCCGAAGGCGCTCCTTCCTGTTGCCTCCTCAGCCCACTTACCTTAGCCTCACTCCCTTTAAAGAAGCATCCACCTCTGTCTGGGAGAGGATTAGGGGAGCTGCCCCATGAGGTCTGGCCAGCTGCCAGGGGCAGGCTCTGCTAGTGGTGCCCATCTCGCTCTTGGTGGTGGCAGTGCTGCCGAGCCTGCACCCCGTGTCCCCTGAGGACTTGTGACAGCACAGGCTCCTGGGCCCATCCCAGAACCTACGGAATCATGTGATTCCCAGAGGCTGGACTTAAGGACCCCCCCCCCCCCCCCCCCGCTTCTTCACATTTTCCTGATTAATGGAGCCTTTATTTCTTTGAACCAGGGAAAAACCATTTATCCACATTGATCCTACTCCTGGAAGACGCCACAAAATGACTAGAGTAATTCATCTCCAGATGAATTAAATATGAGCTCCTTTGCCTAAGGCAGAGGAAGGTGGCTGGATGGAGATGAAGCAGTAGGTGCCTTCAAAGTTGGGGGGTTTAGGGTGAGGCAAAGAAGTGCCCTAATAATTTTCTCTGTAATGGGTTTTGAAAGGCACCAGTGATAGCTTTATTTCTAAGTGAAATGTTGCTCGTCCACATGTCCAATCCTCTCTTGAGTCTTAAAAAAAAATTGGACACCACACCTCAGCTCCTTTTTGTTGAATGAAGTTTTTGGCATGTGACCTTTTAACAAGCCCATGAATAATTCTCTTCGTTGACTGGCTGGTGATGTTTTTATTCTGAGATGTCCTGGCAGTTCAGTGATGGCACACACACTCCAATCCCCACCCACACCCACAGGCAGGCTATTAAATTAGTGAGGGGTGCAAATTGCATGTCTCTTACACAAAGCATGTTATTGGTTAATAAAATTACTGAGTACACACATGTCAGTCTTTATCCACGGACCCTGATCCTCTAATTTGGCGGAACCACCGCTGGCGTTAGTGGTGCAGGTGGATGTCTGGTGGTAATTACCAGGGCCTGATTACGCACGCTCTCTCAGGAGCCCTGTCATTCTTTTCCATCCGTCAGGAAGCCCATGGCTGGTCATTAGGAAGGGAGTGGGCATTGCAAGGGCTGCTCATGGCATTTTTTTCCCCTACATCTATGGGATTCAGCCTTTCTTTTCCCTTTGTTTAAACAAAGCAGTCCCAGGTTACTTTAATTCACAGTCATTGGGCAAATTAGAGCAAACTGGGGTACTTGTATCAGTAGGACAAACTGTAGTAGGTATCAGATAAGCCAGTGGGATACGTATGGTGGGAAAAATAAACAACTTTCCTCTTTATTATCCCATAATTATTCGCCTCACGTGGCTAGCAGCCTGCTCCGACGAGGTTGATTCTGCTGTTGGTGAAGTAAAGGCCACGGCTGGTAAAGACTCTGTTTGATATGAGGCCTCCAACAAGCACAAATGGGTTATTTGCAAATGTGCCTCGGAATTTCTGGTCGTGGGACTTAGGGGCCAAGTGACACAATCCATGCAGCCTCGAAGCCCCAGTGTACTGCTGCCTTAGATTCCACTCATTTACGAGACTGGCCTGCTCAGGTGAATCTCACAACCTCCCGTGGGAACTGGCTTCCACGAGTAAAGGGAGGCAAATTCCAAAGCTTTTCATCTCGCCGGTCAAATGAGCCGACATTTTGTTCTGGTTTGTTTTCTCTTCAGGGGAATGTGTCTGTTTTTGTGCAGCCCAGCTCTGGCCTCTGCAGGAAGCCAACCTGGCCGCTGGCTCGGTAATGTGCTTGGACAAGCAGAGGGCATGGCAGTGCGGGGTCTGGTTCTCAGGCCTCAGGATGCTCTGAATTCATCAGTGGAGCTCCTGCAGATCCCAGAGTCTGTGCCCACTCCCTCTAGGCCAGTGGTCGGCAAACTCATTAGTCAACAGAGCCAAATATCAACAGTACAACAATTGAAATTTCTTTTGAGAGTCAAATGTTTTAAACTTAAACTCCTAATGCCACTTCTTCAAAATAGACTCACCCAGGCCGTGGTATTTTGTGGAAGAGCCACACTTAGGGGGCTAAAGAGCAGTATGTTCGTTTTTTCCATCCTGCAGTTTGCCGACCACGGCTCTAGATGTTTCTCACAGAACCCAAGTAGGGCTCGGGATGTTAGGTATACCAGATGCCTCAGGTCATTTGGAAAAACAGACCCAGCATGAGATGAGAAGCTGGGTGATGAGTGGCCCAAGTGTGTGTCTCTGGTGAAACAGGTGGGCTGGGTCCATAGCCCAGCTTGGCAGCCTTAAACACACTCCTCCTCCTCCTCCTCCTCTTCCTCCTTCTTTTTTCTTCTTCTTTAAATTAATTGCATTAGAGTGACATTGGTCAATATGAGCATACAGGTTTCAGGTGTGGATTTTTACATTACAAGGTCTGTATATTGCACCGTGTTTAAACACACTTCTCAAACGCTGTTAACCGTGCTTTCCTCACCTGCTTAAGGTAGTCGAAAAGATCTGTCTCCTGGGACAGCTGTGAGGGGAAACGGGACAAAGCGAACGTTGGGCAGGCACAGTTGGGACTCGCGGGCCAAAAGGAGCAGCTCTGGCGCCTGATGCATCTGCAGTGTGGTTGTGATGGTTGGTGCGCTCTTCTCATGTGAGGCTTCTGTTCCCCCTTGTGTGGCATTTTGGTTCTTTCTGTGGACCCATCACTCTCTTTCAAAGCTGTTTCCCGTCCGTCAGGCCAACACGTGTCCCCAGTTGGGCCCTCTTGCTCTGTGGGTTGTCCCAGTTGATGAACACGGGACCCTGATGCCTATTCTCTGGGCACCACCAAGAGGAAGGCACGTGCTGAAATGACTGAGAGCATTGGTGTGGCTGACACTTTGGGCCGGGTCATTCTTTGTTGTGGGGGATGGTCCCAGGCCTTGAAGAGTGTTTACCAGCATCTCTGGTCTCTACCCACTAGGTACCACCGGCACTTTCCAAAGTGTGATGACAGAAACAACCTCAGACATTGCCCCATGTCCCCTTGTCCACCGAGCAGAAGGCAGAATCATCCCGACCAGTCACCCCTGCACCTTCACAGAACTTCCTAAGCCTCTTGCTTCCTAAGACACCTGGAGAGCTTTGTGGAAATTAAAGAAACCAAAACTCACAGGCACCACTTACCTGCAGGGCTGCAGACGGCACGGCCGAAGCGTCAAGGGGTAGCCCATCCTCCAAGTTCGTAGAGTCTCATGGGTGGTTCTGACGAGCAGCCAGTTTGGGGACCAAGAGGTGGACCAGGAGGTCACTTTGCCAGGGGCTCCGGGTGGACTTGCATGACAGGCTTATTCTGCTGAGGAGCTTTCTCTCTGGCCTCACGGGGCACAGGGTTAGTATGGGAAGGTGAGGTTGCAGGTGAGGAGGGATTTGGGGCCTTTAATGGGTGAGTCCCCCTCTCATAGGACCATGGGCCTGTGGTCCAAGACAGAGAGAGGCGTTTTGTGTGTTGGGGTCAGTTCATTGTCCAAATAATTCACTTAAAAGAAAAACAAAAACACTTTGTGCCAGCTACCATGTTAATGGGCTCTGTTGGTGAATTTGCAAGCAGCAGATGTGCCATTATGTAGATGCTGAGAGCGTGTCAGAGAGAGGGGAGATAGCTGTCTGAGGTCACACGCTGCTCCTAGTGCTGGAGCCCATGCACTGAGCACAGCTCCCCACTGCCTCTCTTCATAGCCAGAGTGAGGCTCAGTCAGAGCTTTCCCTGTGGCTGCCAGCAAGCAGGGCATCATCTACCAGTGGCCGGCAAACTCATTAGTCAACAGAGCCAAATATCAACAGAACATCAATTGAAATGTCTTTTGAGAGCCAAATTTTTAAAACTTCTTCTAATGCTACTTCTTCAAAATAGACTCACCCAGGCCGTGGTATTTTGTGAAAAATCTACAGTCAAGGGGCCAAAGAGCCGCATGTGGCTCTCGAGCCACACTTTGCCAACCATGGTCCTAGGCTTCACAGAAACTGTGGTATGATCATTCCAAATTAGGGGAGTCTGCATCCTTAATTAACGGTTTGATTCTCTATTTGAGGAATGTGTGGATGGATCAAACACAGAGGGACAGGTTGTCTCATTAAAATGGCCCCCTCCCTTGCTTCTCTCAGGCTGTGGTACATACAGTTAGATAAATTATAGCAAGGTTTTCCCCCTCTGTCATCCCCCTCTTCTTTTACATTGGCATGGAAGTGTGGCTTCCAGGTGAGTGTGTCAAGAGATGGATCGGTGATATGAATGTCTTTGTCTCTACTTTGTGGCCCTCAACAAGTGTCCCGCCTGCCACGTGGTACATAGCTGTCCACACCTGCCTCCCTCCCCGCAGTGGCCTCTCCCCCTGCAGACGTGTCCGTGATTTAAAGGATGTTCTCCTTGCTCTCCTTCTCGCCTTCTGAAAGCGCTTCTCAGGCAGCTGAGCATGGGGTCCTCTGGCCTCAGGATGCCCATGTCTCTGCCCCAAGCTTGTCGCTGCCCGTAGGTCCACACGGAGATGTAGCTGTGTGCTCTGTGCTGGTGTGAGGGAGGCACATCTTAGCACCAATTTCCCGGGCCTCCTCTATGGGCTGGACCAGATTTTAAAGGCTGCCCCTCAACAGAGGGCAAAGAGGTTTCAGAGACAAATATGTAATCATTTGAAGGAGGGATGTCTCACTTTCTTTGTTTCTGTAATCCCATTTATTTGGTGGGCTTACTCATAGCCTTGCTTTTAGACCCGTGAGTTTCTAAAGGGCAATAAGGAATTATAGGCTCCAGCAACAGCCGTGTCTGCTTTTGGCTGGACATTTGAGCCTCAGGGAATGTCCCAATTCTGGGAGCTCTGGACAGATTAAATCCTCAATCTGTGGGAGCTCCTGTCCTGGGAGCTGCATTTGGTTTATTCACATGGATGTTTGTGGTCAGATCGAGTTTATCTCCAACTATCTTGTTTTCTCTTTCTTTTGACAACACCCCATGACCGTGCCTCCTTTACCTTCTCCTGGAAGCCCCCGCCCCTGCCTGGGACTGGGCAGTGGTCCAGGAGTCATCCGGGGAAGCAGGAGCGAGAGAACGAGGAGAGTTAGATTGAGGAAGAAAAGGCCCACACAGGCATCATACTGTGATCACTTCCGTGGTCGGGCTCCTTCTGCCCCTGCTTCTGTGTGTGCGTCACCCACCTGCTGGGCACTGAGCTGGGACTCAATCAGAGTGGACAGGGCCATCCACCGGGCAGCAACTGCAATGGGAGCCAGCCTGGGGCATGTGGTGTGACTCCAAAGACATCCTGGACCCCTTCTTGCCCCTGTGGTCAGGTGACCTCCTTGCCCCTGAGGTCAGGTGATCTCCTTGCCCCTGCGGTCAGGTGACCCCAGTGGTTAAGAAATATCCCGCCTGGGCTGATGCAGAGATGCCCTTGGGTCTATTCAGACTCCAGCAAGCTAAATGTAGGTTCCCTGACTTCTCCGTTCCGACAATGGGCTGATGTAACGATGCGTCCGCTCTGGCGTTTCTCTCTTAAGATGTGGGATTGACGTCTGTGGAAACACAGCAAAAGTCTGTTTATAAGCAGCTCTGTGTTTTGCAGGGAAGCCTTCGAATTTTGCAGGTCTACTAAGAACTATCACTGTCATTTAAAGTTCTAGAATTTTTAGGAACTAGTTCTTGCAGGTGAGGCCTTTAGGATTAATCATTAATGTGCATTTCCCAAGTTACAATACCGTGTAGCTACACTGTATTAATGCTCTGCAAATAATTTAAATCCATTATTCTGTTTAGAAAGCTAGTTACCTACCTTAGTGGATGAATAACATTTTTTTTTCTTTTAAAATACTCTCTGTAGTCTCTGTTTTTTATCTCTTCCTCTGGGAAATGTCTCTCCTTAAAATAATAGTGTGTAGGTCATAGAGAAGATACAGAAATAAGTAAAATTCAGCCAAAAACATGGTGAAACTTTCTTGCCCTCTGACAGCTTTGTAGTACTATATGAAAGGAAGCCCATGACTTGTACACTGCTCCGTGAGAAATCCTGTATCATTCCTAACTTGCAATAGGGAAACAGTGCCTACTATTCAGTCCTTACATTTTGGTTATGTAAATAAATCTGTGCTATCAACCTGTTGATTTGAAATAGAAATGTTTAATGAGCCAGAAATACCACTGCTACATTTAGACTATTCTTCCCAATTTAATGACAAGGATAGACCTAGAATCCAGGACTCCTGGTCCTACCCCAACTTCAGCAAAATTTTTGTGTTAAAATTCACAGAACACCCAGATAAAGAAACTTCTAGCTTGTCTCTGTTTCAAGGCTCAGATTTGGATTTGAGCCCCAACTCATCTACTGATTGGCTTTATAACCCTGAGCAGGTCACGGACTTTGCTGAGGCCTTCCCTAGCTCACTCCCTTTCCCAGAATTCCCATCTCTCAGCCCCCCTACCTTGTCTGGTGGCAGCACTCATGAGAAGTCCCTGAGCAGTTTGGGAAAGGTCTCTGCAAGCCACAAACCCTTACCCACAGGCCATGAGGTGTTTGCCCCTAAGAATCCACACCCCTAGGATTTGGCCCTGAGACTTTGCCTCAGGTGGGGCATAACTAAAGGAGGGACTCTACCAAAAGTCCCAGTTCTGGAAGAAAATGCTACAGGATTAAATTAGGGATATAATCTGTAGTACTTTATACATACTCAGTGTTCTGTTAGTGACCCGCAGCGTTTTATCTACCATCTTGTTTATGTTCATGATAATTTTGAAAGGGAAGTAGCATTTTCATCCTTCTCATTTTACTTACAAGTGAACCGAGTCTTAGAAAAGGAGACGGGAGCAGTTGAGTGTGGGTGGGAGCTGACCATATTGCTCTAGCAACAATGCTACACCCACCAAAGGGCACACCCCACACACTCTCCCCCCTCCCCGGGTGGGACCTACAGTAGATGCTCAGTTAAAACCTGATTCATTTGTGCCCTCGAGTGTGAGACTTGACAGAGACCAACGTTTGATACCTTATGGCACATGTGTCAAACACAAGGCCCGCGGGCCAAATCCGTCCTGCCAGGCCTTGCAATGTGGCCCGCACCACGCTGTCATCACTGCACTCCGCTGCGTTTCCATCACAATGACAGTTTATGACTGTTCAGTAAACCATTCGGCCTGCGATTTAGGCTGGATTTTAGATTTTGGCCCCTTCTCTGATTGAGTTTGACACCCCTACTATGGAGATACAATCAAAGGAAATGTCAAGAGTGATGTAGCTGAAGAAGGCATTTGTAGAAAGTTTCATCCCATAGAAAAGTATAACATGCAGAAAAGCAGAAGGAAAGAAGTTCATCTTCTTACCATTGTTAGTTTTGTGTATTTCCTGCCAAAAATGTCTCCCTGGGTTTGGATTTGTTTTTACATATTTTTAATCTGTGTACACCATTTTATATCCTGCTTCTTCACTTACTATTTCCTTTCTGACACTTTTATGTCATTTGAGAAAAGCAATTTTAAATGGCACCCTGTAGTCGACTGAATTGATGTGTCACAGTTACTTCAACACTCCTTTTGTGGCACACTTAACTTCCCCACTTTTAGGTATAATTAATGCTGCGGTGAACATTCTCCTGCAAAAAGCTTTTTCTTTGGGGATAGATTCCCACAAGTGGATCAAAGAGAATGAACAATTTAAGCCAATTACTTTAAGGACTGTCATCAGCAGGTTAGAGACACTGGAGGATAGGTTACCAAGGAAATGACAGAGGGTTTCTTTAGCGATGGGAGGAAAGAAAAGAGTCAATTAAGGAAGTCACGCAGACAAGCGTGTCCTGAAGGTGCAGGGCTTTTTGTTTCCCCCAGAGGCAGGCAGTGGGTTGGTGTCTGATGCCTCCAACACAGGTGGGAGTTATAGAGGTCACAGGAGGATCTGATCTCGTATATCTTTTTTATTCAATAAGAATATTTATCCCAGGAGTGCCTTCCTGTACGTATCTTTGACATCAGGGTTGCCTGATTTTCTGGATGGACTAAAACTGGGCAATTCCTCTTTTCCATAATAACATTGTGATCAAACAGGTGTTTCACAGTGGTCCTCAAACAGGCAGCCCCCTGCTCTGATTCCAGGTGCTGCTTTTGTGAGACAGGCTTTGGCTGCCACTGCCATAGATGATTTTCTTCTAAGAACATTGTATCTGTCAGCTTTGCTGCAATAACAAACATCCCCTGAATCTCTATGACGTACAGCACAACCATTAATTTCTCAGTTGTTTTCCTCTTAAGCTGAGGTTTGCCAGAGCCTCTTGTGCTGCATGAGTTCTTATTCCAAGTCTTGGGCTAAAGGAATAGCACCTCTCTGAGGATCATGGTTCCTGTGGCAACCAGACTGAGAGGAGGCTAAGCCAACCAGGCATCGCTCTGTTCATGTGTGTAAGGTGTCTGTCATCTCCACTCACATTCTATTGGCAGGAGTACATCACACCTCCAAGCCTGATGGTGGCAGAAGGAGTCCTCCTCTACACCGAGGTGCTGAAAAGTACCCGGCCAGGATCAGAATGTGCAGTTAAGATAAAATGGTTATGCACAGTGATGTATCTACCACAGGCCTCCTGGGAGTTATCCTCCCTTTTTCTTCTGGCATCTTGTCTTCTGCAGCATGGGACCTAGACCCCGTGTGAGACAGGCTCAAGGCACAAAGGATGTTAGCCTCGTTGGTGGCTGGCGATCTTGGGACTCCTTGTCACAGCGGCAGATGGAGTTTTCTGAAGATGACCGACTACAGCAATGACGTCCTCCCGTGTGCTCTCTTCCAAGCTCATCCTGTCACGTTGCCACCAACAGGTGGCATCTTTCCCCGTCTCCTTTCATCTTAGTTCTGTGAATCTCTTACAACCAACAGAATGTTCTGGAAGAGCACTGTGCTTGAAGGCCTGGAGCTTGACTCTGGTCCAGGAAGCTAACTGATATAGAAGAAGCTCAGCTACTCCAAAGGACATTGGCCAACCACTCTGCTCCGGACCCAGTGAGCTCGGCCTGCCAGCCATCCCTGCTGTGGGATGAGTCATCTCTCTGGGTCCAGTTCTTATTATCACTCATCTTGGATTCAAAGTCCAGGGGAAGAATATCCCATCAGCCCAAGTGAGGCATGAAAGCTGAATCAAGGCTGATACCGTATTTTCCGGTGTATAAGACGACCCCCCTAATTTTACAGTTAAAACATAGGTTTAGGTCTATATTCGCTGTATAAGACTACCCCCCACTTCCGAGGCAACACCAGTTCTTTTTTTAATAGACCGCCTCTCTGACTCTGGCCAATCTGAGCAGGCTTTTTTTCGTTTCAAAAGTCATCTTATACGCCGGAAAATATGGTAATTTAATCAAGGCTCATTATCAATGAAAGGGGGAGTGGATGCAGGTTAGGCCTAGATGTTCATGACAGATATTGCCTGAGTCAGCTGTTGAAATACAAATCTAATCATCTTACTGCATCATTGTCAAAGCCATCAGGGGCTCTGCATGGTTCTCCTAAGAAAGTTTTACAACTTAGCACATGGGGCGCTTCAGGATTGGTCCTTGCTCACTTTTCTCCTCAGCTTCCCAGAACCTTCACTCCAGCCTTATGAAGGCACTTGTGATTTCTTACAATGCCCAGAGGCTTGGAGTGGCTGAGGGGGTGCGTAATGCCTGCATGTCCCCATCCCCGTCCCCTGTACCCACTGCTCATGGCCTGTGTATGCAAATTAACACACCATCTTTGTTGGGCTAATTTGCATAACCACTCCTGATTGGCTGGTAGGTGTCCCGAAGATACAGCCAATTTGCATCTTTCTCTTTTATTAGTGTAGAGGGCAGAATACATGGAGTGAAGCAGGACCCAACTGGGATAAAACAGCATTAGAAATTGTGCATCCTAAGTACTGTGTATACTCACCATTTGGCTTTTATTTTTCATTATTTTACACTTGACAGTATTCTGGATTACAAATGGCTTTGCACACCAGGGTGAAAGATGATAAATAAAACATTTACAATTTAGGCTGTAGACTATATTGGTTAATTGCCAAACTACTGTGTTTTAGGTCTGGTGTGATTTAGGGGATGATTAGAAGCAGTTTCTCTCTGGGAAATAAATCAGATTTGATATAAGACTCAGGCTTTACTGATGTGAACTACAGGCCTTTATACCCACAGTTCATAACCTTACATCATTTTGGACCTGAGAGTATCTGTCCATAGGTTTTGCTCTTAGAATTTCAGAGGCAAAAATGAATGCTTACTTGCAAGGTTATCCAGAGGTTTGTCATGCTGCACACAGTTAGCAATTTGTGGTCTTTGCAAAAGTGCCAATGGCTTTAACCATTTCTGTAGACTTTACTAGCCGTTCAGCCAATCAGTGTGTCAGTGGTAACACTAATACAGACTCAGACTTGAGTGTCCCTCAGGATCACCTGAAGGGCTTAGTAAAACCCAGTAAAACACAGGTCACTGGGCCATTTCCAGAGTTTCTGGCTCAAGGGGTTGGGGTGGATTCCAGAATTTGCTCTTTTAACGAGTTCCCAGGTGACGCTGATGCTGCTGACCTGTGGCCTACACTTTGGCAGCCACTGGTCCTGTGGGAATTTAAATTCGGCTTCAGTCTGGGTTGACTGGAGATTATCTTGAATCACAGTAGTTTATTTACCTCTTTCTGACTTCAGTTTTCCTCCGCTGGGAAAGAGAGAGAGAGAGAAGGAGGCTGTGCTCATTCCGCTGACGGGGCTCCTCCCGGTGAAGGCCAGGTGTGCTGGCGGAGTGTTACCTCGCTGCTCCCCCAGCCCCCGAGCCCCTGAGCCCCTGAGCCCCTGAACCAGGAAGCAGCGGTGTTTGCTCCTGACCCAAGTCTCTGCTGCAGCCTGGAGAGCAGCAGTCCGGGGTTGCCAGGGGTGTGAGGATGTGACGTGGGTGTCCAGAGCCTCCTGTGGGCGGGTGATCAACCGGGCATGGCCATGGGGGAGCGGGGGGGGGGGGGGGGGGGGGGGGGGGGGGGGGGAGGGTCAGGAGACCTGGCTTCTCTATCTGCGTTGACGCCATTCTCCTTGGGTGACCTTGGGCAGCTTGCTAGTCCTTGACTCCCCCACTTGATTACTTACTTGTGTTGAAACATACCTCTCCCTCCCAGTCTATGAAACAGCAGAAAGACAAAACCCCACCTGGGGAGGGGCCTCTGGAGCATTATTGAGTGGAGTATGGAGCTTGGGTGCCTGGGGAGAAAGCTGCTGTGTAAACACAATACATTATTAATAAAATGTCAGAAAATAGCCTCACGCCCTCTGCTAATAATAGCTGCTTCAGGCTGCGGGGCTGCTGCACTCCGGCTCCCAGCCAGGGGGCGGGAGGGAGGGTGGCTGTGGGTTTTAATTCGAACCACATTTAAAAAAAAGATGGAAATAGGTTTTAAAAACATTTCTTGGCCTATTCGTGGGTATATTCATGAAGAAAATATGATGTCAGTTTTGTATAATTCAACCTTAATAAACCAAATCATCATTTCTTTTTATGTCCATTACACTTCAGAGTTGGTTGACAATGTGGGCTGTTCCAGAAGCAAACCGTCTGACTTAGTGTTTTCTCCCCCCGCCTCCCCGCCCACCTCCTGCAGTATTGGTAAGCCGTAAGTGGGGGAAGCTGTGCACGCCACTAGTGATGACTTCATCAGTGAACGGTGACCTCAGCGCTCGGATGCACACGCACTGCTGCCTGCTACTGTAGACACTGATCTGAAGACAGGCTTCCTGCCCTTAAGGGATTTGCAATGTAGTTTTGATTAAAAATATATAAGCAAGATATTATATAAGGAGACCATTGCACTCTCAGTACATGCCTCCTTAAGTTATGTGAACAAAATGCAATCCCACTTAGCGTGTTATGGAGCTGCCTGCAGTGACCGGAGGGACAGATTCCTGTGGCATCACTGTGTCCTCTCGGCAGGAAGCTCAGACCTTTGTTCCTCTCCCTCCACTTCTCCACCCGAGGGGTGTGTGATGGACGCTTCTCAGGGGAGTTGGGACAGACTGTAGAAGGTCTGGCACCCAAGTGGGGGCTGCCCTACCCCATCCTGGGGAGAAGGCTGCTCCGCACACAGAGACACGGCAGGTCTGGCGGGGCCATTAGGGCCTTTTCTTTGCTCACCCGTGGGCATGGCCGCTCCCTCCCTGGCTTTTTGCCCACATGGAAGCTCCCTAAGGACAGGGCCTCACCTGTCCCCGGGCAGGGACCCTCAGCCCTGATGCACAGGGGACTTGCCTGGGGAGCTTTCAAACAAATCTCACCCCCTCCCTCTCCAAGATTCTGACAAAATTGAACTGGGGCAGTCTCTGGGCAACTGTCAGGAAAAGCCCTTGGTGAGTTTAGGGTGCCGCCAGGGTTGAGAAGCACTGAGTTGGTGGTTGGATTTATTGGAGAGGGCGGATCAGTCTCTGCTAGTCACTTGGGAGGTTTTTGAATGGAGTGAAAAACCCCACATCACAAACCTTATCTTGGAAGCCTACCCTGACTGTAGGCTCCTGTCCTGTAATGGAACCTCTCAGGGTCCCATTTGCTTGTGGGTAGAAATGGTCATGTCGAGGGTTGGGCACAGCTGGCCCATCACCGTCTTCCCCAGGGGCACAGCTGGGACTCAGAGGCCAGTGCCTGGAGAGCAGTGATCCACCGACCCCTGGGGATCCCTGGTCTTGTCCCAGTATCTCCTTACTAAAGGGCCTCCGGCAGGCCCACCTCATCCCTGTACTGCTCTCCTCTCCACTGCAGCCCCTTCACCCACTCATTCCGGGCCAGTCTGTCCAAGACCCCACCCAGCCCAGTCATTACCTTTTCTACATCTCGGTGCTCTCTTGTGGTTCACCTTGGCCAGCAATGAGGCCTTCTTTCCATCTGTGTCGGAAGAATAAAACCTACAGCTGGAGTGTGGATGAGAAGCCTGCCGAGGAGAAGCCAAGCAGCGTATTGACCTGCTGTCCAGGTCTAGGGAACATGTTTATTCCTCTCTCCTCTGTCTTTTCATTTTAATTTGGCATTTTGACCCTTGTTTCTATCATTTCCTCATACTTACTTTCAAATCCCATCTTTCTTTCTCCTGTGAGTTGTTGTGTCTGGGTGCCAGAGACAGCTCCTAGGAACCTGAGCCCCATAGACTTCCCTGCCCTTCCCATACCCCGCCCTTGGCCTCATCCCTAACTTCCTCCTTCCTCACCTGTGCTGGGAGTCTTAGTGGACCTCATCCTAACTTATTTCCCCTCATTTCTTTCCCAAAAATTGCTCTATTTGCCATAAATACTCTGTAATTCAAAGGTGTTTGATCACCAGAGAGAGACATCTGAGGTGCGCTTTTGTTTTCCTATGTTTAACTCAGCATTCATGGTTTACTTTTTTATGCTCTGTGCGTTATCTGATTCCATCTTCAGGTAGAAATATTCCCATTCGACAGGTGAGAAAAATAGAGGTTAAAAGAAGTTAAGTAGCTTGATCAAGATCAAGCAGCATGTTAAATGGTAGAGCTTGGGATGTCGCGTGCTAGAGCCTCCGCCCTTTGCTATTGAACTCCGCCCCCTCTGGCCGGAGGAGGCATGAACTGGGTTGCCAGGTGGGGTGTGGCAGGTGAGTGGTGTGGATTTCATGGCCTTGGAGATTCTTCCATGCCAGCATTCATAGAAAGCTGTGGGATGATGTAGGATGTCGGAGTCTCTTTCCCATAGGGTTGACCGTGGTGATAAAATTCTGAATCATTTTCTTAGAAATGATTCCCTATCAATTCTGAGACTGTGGGTGGTTCTAGTGGGAATGTGGCAAATCATGGCCGGGTCCCAGTGCCTCAGGTTGGGTCATTGTCACTGCCATTGTGTAAATGGGCAGGTGGAGTCCTCCCAGTTAAGTGTCTCCATGTTTTGTTTCTTTGCAGAGCCTGTGTCATCTTGGGGGTGATCTTCCTTCTGTCCTCCATGTGTATAGTGATCAAAGCCATCCACGACCTCTCAATTAAGCTGCTCCCAGAAGTGGTAAGATCCTTCTTCTTTCCCATCACTCCCTCCTGCACCCCCTCTTCACGGGTTTACAGGGAAGCCGGGCAGTGGAGAGAGTGGGCACAGCATGTTGGGAGCCCTGAAGAGCTCATTGCAGAGTGTGAATTCTTTGGTGGAGAGAAGCGCTGGGCAAGATGAGAAGACTTAACATAATTGAGCCTGTCCTGGGGTCTGTGTCCCTCTCCATAGATTTTTGACTCTTTTTAAAATGAGATGTCTTTTAGGTAAAGAGAAATGGGCTGACATTAGTAGCAGAGTGAGCCAGTCTGTTGTTGACATCTACTATTCTCCATCCATTTAACAACTGTTGTAATAAGAATTAGTTTTTCCTTTGCAACTTGATGGGTGAATCTGTTTAAGTTTTCTGGGCACGATATCATACTGAAGTGTGTCTTTGACTGCTTTGTTCTCGGGGTGAGGAGTGTCACCTGCACTCTGATTCTTCTTCCCCTTTCTCCTTACAAATGCTGAGAAAAGAAATATGTTTACAAAATAAAAGAAATATTTTCACAGTGTTTATATAAGGCAGCTGATTTATGAACCAGGAAATGGAGATGCTGCTGTTGCCATGGTTTCCTATTCAGGGTTAGGGAAAGAGTAGGTTTACATTTGTTCGTATGGACAATAAGCCAATAATAAATAAATAATAATAACACTAGAATATACTCTGTGTTTCATGCCCTGACAACTGTAAACTTACTTTTGCCTCACCCTGGACAAGGTATATAGGGATTTAAATGCAAAAGTAAGGTCTCCTCTCATGCGATTTAATTTGCACTCAGCTACATGCACCATGCTAATATAGGCCTCAAATATTAACCCTTTAAGTTTACCTCTAGAAAAATATATGTACTATGTTAATCCCTTTTGAGGTCATTTATTACGTGCATATATGTGTTTGTGGGGAAGGTGAAAGCGAAACGGAACATTGCACTGCATGTCACAGAGCTGTTAAAGCAACTGCGTGAGGTTGCCCCATCCCCCACACTGAGACAGAGCCATGCCTTCAGTAACTGGTCAGGATCTTACCTGTTATTTATCATCACAGATGGAAAAGCTGGTTCTCAGACATCTCAGTGAGTTTCTGAGGTCCCTTCAGTGCCCAGAGCATTGCAATGTGGGCTAAGGATGCGAGGCTGAAGTCAGGGACACATCTCAACTCTGGCTTCCTAACTGGAGAACTAGGGCAGGTTGCTCCTCCTTTTTCTGCCTTATGCACCTTCTTTGTAGGATTGGTAAGCAAACAAAATAAGGAGATTTAAGTAACGTGCTTATTAGCACTTAACTCCTGGGTAAGTGTTGGCTGATATTACTGGACTATAGAAGTTGGTGGACCTTTTGGTACCTTTAGTTCTGAAAGCTTTGACTGTACTGAACAGCCCGAGAAGTGACTTCAGGGACACTGTTCATTAAAAAGCTAAACATCCATTTATCAGATGATCTAGCCATTCCACCCTCAGGGGTTTACCCAAGAGAAACTAAAATATATGCCTGCACAGGCTCAGCTCAGAGTCGGCAATGCTGTAAGCTCCTTCTTGAGTAATAACTTCTAAATTCCTGTGCACCATCAGCAACAGAGAGATTCGTCTTCCAGTGTGACACGCTCTCAAGCATAATTCTGAACTTAATCCGGGACCTGTGCTGACAAGTACTTTAAACACATACACACAGAACAATCACACCCAGCCAGGGTCCTCCACATCCCCAGCCAACCTCTCCCAGCACCGTGCACCAAAAGGGGGAAACCTGGTCAGACTGTCAGTGGCGTTCCACCCTTGTTACTGCCAATAGAATAATCCCGGCACTTAAGCAAGACTGACCTCTTTATTCATCTTCAAGACAAGCTTGGACCAACCAGCTACCAAGCAGAAGAGAGCTGAGCACTGAGGGAAGCCGGCTATTATTGGCTGAGAGTGTTCAAGGCAGAGAGAGCCCAGAAATAGGTCTGTACCTATCTGGCCGACCGGTTTCCAACTCAGGTGCCAGGGCAGCTCAGTGGAGGACAGAGAAAGCTCTACAGGGAGTGGTGCCGGAGCAGCTGGACCTGGGTAACCATATGGACAAGGTGAACATCCACCCTTATATCCGAATTAACTCAAGATGGGTCATAAAGATCAATGTAAAACCTAAAAGTCTAAAATTTCTAAAAGAAAAGAAAGGAGAAAGTCTTTGTAACTTTGGGTTAACCAAAGGTTTGCTGGATCCAGTTTCAAACGTATGAATCATAAGAATTGAACTTCATCAAAATGAAAGGCTTTTTCCCCCCAGAGGCCATTAGGAAAACGACCGGACAGCATAGCCAGCACCCACGTATCAGACAAAGGACTTGTATCCAGGATGTATAAGGAACGGCTTAAAAAGAAGACAAAGAACCTAATAAGAAGACTGGTAAATGATTAGTACAGACAGTTCACAAGACAAGAGATAAATGAATGGCAAATAAGCACCCGAGAAAATGCTCAACATTATTCATCATCTGGGCAATACAAATTATAAGCGACCACTGCCTACCCACTGGAGTGCCTGGATTAAGAAAAGCAAATGTGTGGGCGAATCGGCAGCTCTCATGTACTGCTGATGAGAGCGAAACGGTTCATCCACTTTGGAGAAGAGTTCAGAGGTTCATTAAAAAATTAGACATCCATTTATCAGATGATCTAGCCATTCCACCCTCAGGGGTTTACCCAAGATAAACTACAATATATGCCTACACAGACCCTTCCACAAATGGTTATTGTATTTTTTTTTTCTTCTTAACGTCAAAAACTGGAAACAACCCCAATGTATATCAGGAAGTGATGGATATACAAATTGTGGCATATCTGCATAATGGAATACTACTCAGCACTAACCCATACAACAACATGGAGTAACCTCAAAATAATTAAGGCGGGCACCAGGAGCAAGGCGAAAAGGAACGTGTGTATAGCATTTCACTTATATAATATTTCAGCTGCAAACTAATCTATAGTAACAGAAGGCAGGTGGTGGTTGCCTGAGGGTGGTGGTGGGGAGTGGGAGGGGGAGAGAGGAGAAAGAGAAAGAGTTAAAGAGCCACGAGGAAACTTTAGGGGGTGATGGAAGTATTCTCTTGCTTTTGGTGATAGTTTCTTGGACATAAAACCATGTCAACATTGATCAACCTGCACATTTTTAATAGGTGCAGTTCGAGGGCATCCAGAGGCTTACTCTGCCCCTAATGGCTTCACAGTGCTAGGCCAGGAGGAATCCTGCTCAGATCTATGGAAAATAAATACTTCAAGTTGCCATGAAGTGAGGCCTTGTTTTCCTGCTGTAACCTATACATCCGCTACCTGGGAAGTTGACAGCTCCGCTAAAAGTCACGCTATAAACAGGCAGTCCAGTGAAGACTAAGTGTGAGATAAGAGGGAAGGGTAAGCAGCAGTGAAGCGCAGCTGTGGTCAGAGGCACCGTGAGGGGAGCTGTGCGGAGTGTGCTGCCTCGGGCGTTGCCAGGAGAACTCAGGGTGCACTCGCTGCTGGTGGCTAGGCTCCTAGGGGGTCACAGGGGACATGGGCACAGCTCTGTTCGGTCTGTTGCACACAGTGGGCTTGTTGCCAGTTCAGGTTGCTCCCTGGGAAATGCCGGCTGGTTCTCTCCCCGCCACTGTGTTATCCTTGAGCTTCCTCAGAAGGCGGCATGTCTGTGCGCCATCTGCTGCGCTGTTCTCGTCAGTCTCTCAGGCCCTGTGTGTGTTTCCGTCTCAAGAAGGGCCTTCAGCTGGTTTCGTTAGAGCAGCACAGCTTTCCTGAAGCAGATAGGGAGTTAGACTCACTGCGTTTCCCAGCGAGGAAAGAAATCCTCAGGTGAAAAAATGGAACCATTTCCTCCAGAGTCAGACAGACATACACACATACACAAACATACACACTGAAGCACACATACAGACACACACACACAAATACATATAGATACATACTACAGACACACATGCATACACAGATACACACCAACACACGTGTGGACACATATAGACACAGACACTCAGACATACACAAAGACACATATACAGACACACAGAGATAGACATACAAAGACACACATACAGATACACATGTATGCATAGACACAAACACACAGATAAACATACTGAGACACACATGCACACACACATATACACATAGTCACACACACACACACGTACACAAACAGAGCCAGGTGTTTTCGGCGCTCTTCCTCCCCTGCGGATTGCCTCCTGCAGTGCCACAGAGAATGAGTCCGGGAAGTCAGCTTTGAGGAAAAGCGAATGCAATGCTCTCAGTTTCCTGACTGAGGAAACATGGCCGAGACTCTGTCAAACAGAAGATTCTGAATAAACTTCAAGTCTAGGCTTTTCCAACTACTGAATGGAAGCGACACCCCACCCCCCCCATTCCCCTCCTCCGTCCATTTTCCCAGTGGCCTTGAAGATTCCCACATGACAAATACTATGAAAACTCGCCTTAGGAGGCCGCTGGGTTATGGCAACAAACACCGAGAAGAGAAAGGAAGAAAGGGAGGGAGGGAGATAGAGAAAGAAATGTGCCCGCTCCTCTTCACCCCCAGTCTAATTGAGGGGCATCTGTGTACCTAAGGGCACTGGTGTTTATGAAGGATGCATGTTGCTAAGGCAAGATTGAGTACTTAGCTATTCAGATGCTTCTGTGCTTGACCTTGGGAAATGTATTTAATCTCTCGGCACTTGTCTTTCCACTTGGAATGTGAGAATTCCGCACTTCCAATTTGGTATCTCTCTTCCTCCGAGGCTTTAAGAGCACTGGCTTAGCTTTGCAACACTCATCCCCAATGCAGGTGCCCATCCTCAGTGCTCCCGTGACACCTCGTGCTCTGACCACAATGCAGTGTCATCTTCCTCCTACTTGCTCCCTGAACAGACTAAACTCCTTAAGGACTAAGATTCACTGTCCTCCCAGCCCTAAACAGAACCTGGCTTGTAGTAGGAACTTAATACATGTATGTTGACAAATGTATATTGAATGAATAAATCATGCATGCGTGAGGCCCTTGGCTATACCAGGCAGCTGGCCAGAACCCTATGAGAAAGGGGATAAAACCAAGAGGAGCTTATTTTTCAGGGAACCTTAAGCAGTCTGTGCTGTGGACACTTTGACACGCCCGTGGGAGAATCAAGCTAACGGGGAGGCCCGGCCCAGACCAGACCATCCTGCAGCCACAGCCTCGTGTTCTGTTCTGAGCACTAGTGATGCATGGCAGCAGGTGATATCCAGTGAGGCAGCTTGACCATCACCCCTGATTTTTGTACGAGACACATTTATATCCATAAGAAATATAATGATGTGTGTTATTACATGAATAGGTATTGTGCATATCACACCACAACTTTTTAACTCAACATTTTTTAAATGTTTTTATTGATTTCAGAAAGGAAGGGAGAGGAAGAGAGAGGTAGAAACATCAATGATGAGAGATTGTCTGCCTCCTGCACACCCCCCACTGAGGATCGACCCTGCAACCCAGGCATATGCCCTTGATCAGAATCGAACCCAGTACCTTTCAGTCTGTAGGGCAACGCTCTACCCACTGAGGCAAACTGGCTAGGGCACATGTTTTTAAGATATAGAATATGTATGATGTTAACGTCTATCATATACATTCAGGTATTGTAGCCACTCCCCTGTAGGGCATTTGAGTATTGTAGTTTCTAGTAGTTGATTATCACAAAGCCGTTGGGGTGAACACAGTTGTACTATCATGGTAATTAATGTGTAGTATGTGCAGATGGGGGTTCTCTAGGTAAACATCTAGGAGAGGAATTTTGGGCTAGTAGATCTGCCAAATTGCCCTTTGGTGTGGCTGCACCAGTTTACGTTCTCAGAATGTCACCATGCTTCATGATATCTTCAAATCCTTTCCTATACTATAAAAGCCTAATATGCTAAGTGTCCCACCATTTGTTTAACCATTCAACCAGTTTACTGTGATGTGCACTGACCACCAGGGGGCAGATGCTCCAACCGGAAGGTTAGCTTGCTGCTGGGGTCTGGCCAATTGGGAGTGAGCAAGATAGGCTGCACATGCCCTAAAGCCCTCTCTTGATCTCTCGCCAGCCCTGATCATGCACCCGTGGGTCTCTCAGCCTGGCCTGCCCCCTTCTTGAATCTGTGCACTAAGCCTCTAATATAGTTTTCTAGTCTCTTGGCCGAAAAAATGATATTTATTATTTGTTTTCCCTTGGTTATTGCTGAAGTTGATTATACTTCTTTATATTTATTGTCTGTGTTTTTTTATAAACTGCTTCTTTATGCATCCTTCACCTATTTTTCTGTTGTCTTCTTATTGTTTTTATTTATAGATTCTGAGCACCAGTCTTATATACAAGTTGCAAACAATTTCTCTTGATATTTAGTTTTTCTTTTTAATATTGTGTATTTTTTGTTAGAAACCCCTCACTCATCTCCACCTCCACCTTCCATTTCACTGTAACCAAGTTTATCAGTCCCCTCTCTTATGGGTTTATGCTGGTATTGTTTTATTGGAGAAGATGGGGGTCCAGGATGCAATTAAGATGCATGCCAATATCTTCTTACTTTTATTTATTTATTTATTTATTTATTTTCTTAAGTCAATCTTTATTGTTCATATTGTTACAAAGGTTCCTCATTTCTTCCCCCCTCCACCAGGTTCCCACCCCACCCTCCGCCCCCTCCCCATCCCCCATTGTCCTCATCCATAGGTGCAGTTTATGTTCAGTCTCTTCCTCCCTCCCTTTCCCCGATAGTAAATCCCTTTTCAGATAGTAAATCAGTTACTTAGCATTTTCTCATATCAATAATACCACCACATGCCCAATGATACATTTCACACAAAAGACATTTCCAAATAGGTCAACCAGCCTCATCCAGGCCCCACCCAAGGCACTCACAGGTCAACACCCCAGCCCTATACTAACTCAACACATCCAGATCTAAGCCTTCATCACTTGATTCAGCAGACCCTCAAGTTCCCACAAAAGTCTCCAGCCATGTCTGAGAGGCAGCCGTGGGACAGGGACAGGCGAGGAGCGAGCTGTTCCAGGCCTGGCTGCTCTGGGCCTGGCCTCTGTTGCTCTGGTTCGTTCCACAACCAGCTGCTCCGGGTCTGGTCACCGCCGCTCCTGACCTATTATAGTTGCTCTGAACCTGGCTGCTGCTGCTCCGGGCCTGGCTGCACCCGACCCGGCTGCTCTGGGCCTGGCCGCTCCCAGCCTGGCAGCCGCTGCTCCAGACCTGGCCGCTCCCAGCCTGGCAGCCGCTGCTCCGGGCCTGGCCGCACCCAGCCTGGTAGCCGCTGCTCTGGGCCTGGCCGCACCCGACCCGGCTGCTCTGGGCCTGGCCGCTCCCAGCCTGGCAGCCGCTGCTCCAGACCTGGCCGCTCCCAGCCTGGCAGCCGCTGCTCCGGGCCTGGCCGCACCCAGCCTGGCAGCCGCTGCTCCGGGCCTGGCCGCACCAGACCCGGCTGCTCTGGGCCTGGCTGCTCCCAGCCTGGCAGCCGCTGCTCCGGGCCTGGCCGCACCAGACCCGGCTGCTCTGGGCCTGGCCGCTCCCAGCCTGGCAGCTGCTGCTCCGGTCCTATAAAAATAGACTTTAAAATCGGACCTTTAATTTGTCTAGAATTTTAATGTGTGAGGTAAGGACCCAGTTTTGTTGATTATTTTTCTTATATGAGCATAGGCCTTTCCTGCCTCCATTTCAAAAGCCACCTCCATCAGATGCCAAATCCCCATGGGTGTGTGGCCATCTCTGGGCCTGAGCCAGTCACGTTCCATGCTGTGGGCCTGCGGGTTCTCTTCCATTGTTGTTATATGGTAACATTTCTGAAATTACAGTAAGTCTTAATGCTTGGTCCCTCTTTGCTGGGAATCTTCAAAATGGTTTTGACTTATGTTGCATTTGTAGTACTCAGTATGAATTTCAAGATTAGTTTGCAAAATTTAATGATAAATTCTGTTGTAGCATTAAGTGAGGTTGCATTAAATGTATTAATTTTGAGTAAACTGGCTCCTTTTAGCTATGGAATACTCCCTTCCATTTCATCTCTCTCCATTCATGTTTTTTTCTATGTCCTATAGTGAAAGTTTGCAATCTTCTCCATAAGGACCTTATACATTTTTTAATTAGGGTTATTCCCTTATATTTTGTGCAGTTTGTTGCTATTTTAAGGGTTAATGTTTGCTACATTTTCTAAGTTATTAACTGCATACAAAATCTAGTGGTATTTCAATATTGTTGGTTTTGGTAACCTGTAACCTTGCTGACTTTTCTAAAATTAGTTTTGGCTATCAGATTGTGTTGGGTATATTATGTAAAGACAGTTTGACTCTTCTTATAATTCTAATATTTCTCTCCTTTCCTTGTCTTATTTATTATCCAAGATCTTTAATTCAGTATTTAATAGTTTGGTGCTGATTTTGGAGTGAAGAAGTGACTATTCAATTTCTTTTTTGCTTACAACTTAAAAAAAAATTACAAATAGCTGTTGAATTTTGAGTATTTTTTCTGTATATACTGAGATATTTCTTATTCTTTAAAATATTCATATTTTGAATCAATATTCTGATATTGAGGTATCCCTACATTTTTGGGATAAGCCTTATTTGTCCAGAAAGTACTATTTTTTAAATCCATTGCATGTTTCCACTTACAATTTCATTTAGGGAAACAGTCTCCAAACAGTGGGCCGCAGACCACTGGTGGTCCATGAGGTCTGAAAGGTTGGGGTCCGCTGAAGCCCTATCCTTGTGTACCACATGCAGCATGGGGCAAAAGTAGGTCTACAGTTGTGAGTACAAAAAAGTTTATTCTTGTATTATTATTTATTAATTACTGTATTATTTTCCATATGAATAACTGTAATCCTACTTTTGCCCCACCCTGTTATGAGTTATGTGGCTTTTTTAAAAAGTGTTTTAAAAATTGATTTTTTAGAGAGAGAGGAAGGAAGAGGGAAACAGAGAGAGAAACATTGATGTGAGAAAAAAGCATCAACCAGCTGCCTCTCGCTCACTGCCCACCAGGGATTGAGCCCACAGTCTGGGTCTGTGCCCCAACCAGGAATCATATCGGTAACGCTTTGGTGCCCGGGATGGTGCCCACACAGTGGAGCCACACCAGCCAGAGCCCTTTTTCTTATTATTCAAGACGTGTATTTCTTCACTGGGGTATAGAACATAAAAGTTACCATTTTCTCATTTGGAATATGGATGATCGGATTCATCTATGATGTAGCTTTTTTAATTTTATTTTTTCCTTCTTTTTCTGTGCTCTGGTTATAATGTAGGAATTATTTGTCCCTTTATGTCTTAGCAGAACTGACCTTCAAAATTGAGCCAGTGAACTCTGCAGCCAAGACTTCCTGGGTAAATTAGCTGAGAGACTTGGACAAGTTACTGCACTTGTTTGGCTACAGTTTTCTCATCCGTAAAGTTAACATGAGTGCCTGTGTCGTGGATTTGTAGGGACCTGCTCAGCCAGTGCATAGAATAAGCATTTAAAAGGCGCCCAGCCCTTGGTGCTAGAATGGGTGTTTGTTGCTTCTATTATTATTGGTACCACAGGCCTGTTTGTGAACTGGGGGGAGGGGTGTCCCTCAGCCCAGCCTGTACCCTCTCCAAACTGGGATCCCTTGGGAGAGGGATGCCAGCAGCCGGATATCCCTCTTACAGTCCAGGACTGCTGACTCCCAACCGCTCACCTGCGTGCCAGCCTGATCACCCCCTAACCACTCCCCAACTGCTCTCCCCTGCAGGCCTAGTTGCCCCCAACTTCCCTCCCCTGCTGGCCTGATTGCCCACAACTGCCCTCTCCTGCCAGCCTGGTCACCCCCAGCTGCCCTCCCTTGCTGGCCTGAGCGCCCATCTTGTGGTGGTCATCTTTGACCCATGGGGGCGACCATCTTGTGTGAGGGCGTGAGGGTCAATTTGCATATTACCTCTTTATTATATAGGATTATTATTGAGTTTTTTCCCCCCATCACCTTAAATATTTTTATAGTTTATGTTTTTTGGAACAATTTTCAAGCTTTGTTTTTCTAGAAATTGCTTATTTGATGTAGGCTTTTAAGTCTATTGCAATAAAGTTGCTCCTGATAGTCTCATATGATTTTTTATAATCTCTAATCCATCTGTATTTATGGGCTCTGTCGTGTTGCTAATATTCATCTGTAGCCTTGCTTTTGTCTCTTAAGCTAGATTGCAGGAAGTTTCCTGCATTTCTCTTTTAAAAACCTGCATTGTACTTTGCAGATCAGGTCTGTCGATTTGCTTTCTAGTTTTGGGTGTGTGTGTTTTTTCAGGTCATCTTTGTGCAGGGGCCATGCTAATCTCTGTATCATCCCAATTTTAGTGTATATGCTGCAAAGCGAGCACTGCTTTCTAGCTTAGTAAGTTCTTATCTTTAGCGGCTCCTTCATTTTGTTCACATGCAGCTTTTTGGTGGGTAAGTGAGTTTATGTTTGCTTATTTTTCTTTTTAGTTTTTGCTGTTGGTGCTTCTTTTTTTTCTTTCCTGTTTTGTTTTGTTTCTTTTAAGAGACACAATGGTCACTTACATAAGAAGTTGGCCAAGTTACTCTGCACAGAAGTGTGTTCTCTGTGGCGATGGGCCACATTGTGCCTTCGAGGTGTTTGGTGGCTTTCAGGTTCTGGACTAACCTACCCTCGGCCAGGTGAGGACCGCTGACGGAGCCCAGTTACTTGTAATTGGGAGAAAGTTCCTTAGTGACGGAACCACCAGTGAGTGCTCTTAGGGTAACCTTAGTGAAACAAGCAGTGTTGTCAGTTCATTTATCGATCCATGTAGTCTTCCGTTATTCATTTAAACACAGACGGTGATGCTGGAAAGAAATGTTGTGGAGATGATTAATATGTATGATCAGCTGACTTTTCAAGAAATACTCCATAAGCTGAGTGGGCTTGATCCAGTCATTTGAAAAGTTTGAATCACCGAAGCTTCCCCGAGAAAGAGGAATTCTGCCTCTGGACAGTGGCCTCAGTGCCTGCCTGAGTCCCAGCCTGTCCTCCCTACCAGTGCGCTCCTGGGTCTCTGACTGCTTAGCCAGCCCCACAGTCACATGGCCAATTCCTCACCTATATCTAATGCTCATCTCCCGCTGGTTCGCTTTCTGACTAACACACTCAGAAATCACTGCTCTGAAGTATTTTCTTTACCTTGAGTTTCAGTTTTACCCAAGTTGTACATGCATATAATTTAAACGGTCAATTATTCTGCAAGACTCACTATAAAAATCACCCCCTCCCCAGGGGCAGCTGCTTATAACTCCTTCCAGCTCCCATCTCTAAGTAACAAGCATGTGTTGTTACTTCTTGCTTTCTCAGTTATTGACATGCCATCTTGACTTCCTGTCCTGTTTAGCCCTCTAATCATTTCCCTGCCTAATTACCTCCCAATACATTTACATTGTTATTTTGATTAGATCAATATTCAACATGTTATTATTAAGATTGTAAATGTTATTCACAGCCGAGCCCAGAAGTCTTGTTGCTGTATTTTTTCCTTTCTTGCATTGCATTGCGTATTTTCTCATGCTAATAAAGAAACATATAATATAAATCATACACACACACACACACACACAAACACACACACAGTATATATGTGCACACTCGGGGTCCGCTCTACAGTTGCCATTTTAGGATCCCAGTCCTTGCAATCCCGGGGATTCAGTTCCCTTTCTCTCCGGTTGTATCTCATTGGCCCCATGTTGCTGCCTCTCCTGGGCCACTCCATCCTCCAGCAGCTTCCTCAGACAGGTGCACGGAAGACAAAAAGTTTAAGACTTTGAATGTCTGGAAATGTTGGTATTCTATCTTCAGACTTGTTTTGATAACTTGCTTGGGTGGAAATGAGTTTACTTGTAGAGTTTTGAAGGCATTAATTGACTGTCTTTTAATTTCTATTATTGCTTTTGAAAACTTTAATGGTATTCATGTCCTTTAATCCTAGAAGATTTTCTTAAATTATTTTCTTAATAATTTTTGCTGTTGTTTTTTTCTGTTCTTATATTTTTAGGCTTTATATTATTAAATGTTGGACTGGTCTTCTAATTTTTTGCTCCTATATTTTGTTTTTAATTTTTTAACAATTACTAAATAGAGATTTTTTTTAAAATTTTATAATTTTTTATAGATTTTTATAGAAAGAAAGAGGGAGCAAAAAAGAGAAATATTAATGTGAGAATGATACACAGACTGACTGCTTCCTGCACGTCCCTCGCCAAGAAATCATGCCGATGTGCCCTACCTGGGAATCAAACGAGTAACCCCTCAGTGCTTAGGATGATGCCCAACCAACAGAGCACCTATATTTTATTTTTTTTGTTCTTCTGAGAGATTCCCTCGCCCTTATTTTCTGATGATTTTAAAGTTGTTAACTTCTGTTAGTACGTTTTTAAATTCTAAGAACTATTATTCCTGATATGTTCTTCTTAAAGCATCCTTTTCTCACATGACAGTATAGTATCTCCTATTCCTAATGATATTAATGATAATTTTTAAAAGTTTTCATCTCTCTGCATACTATTGTTGGCAAGTGACATTTTTTCTATCTGTTTTTATCTCTGTCTTTTATATTAGATAGCTTCCAAGACTGGTGATCATTGGCTGCCTATGTATATTTAAGAATATATTTATGATTGTGTGTGGGCAAGACTTACCAAATGTGACCTTAATTGTAGGGCAGGGACTTTCTTAACCTCGTGTTTGGGTTCAGGGATGAAATTTAGGGGATCCATAAACTTTAATTGGAAATAAATTATCTTTATTTTTATTTCACCTCAATCTGACTGTTAACATTTTCTTCCATTATAAAATTAGGCAGTCAATCACAGTTGTAATATTAGAGTGCATGTGACTTCTTCACCAATAAAATAAAAATCAGATATTTTTTAATTTAAGGTTGACTTGGCAGATATCTCAAAATATCTGTTGTGCTTATCACAACTTAAAACTACTGTGCTTATTAGATCTGCTATTGGATTTTGCTATTTAATACATTAATTTAGAAGCACTTCTGTGACTAAAGCAGTTTTTCTGTCTTATTAAATGAATGCAAGTATATTTGGTTTTCTTTATAAGTCTGTACATTTTACTTTTATGCACTTAAATCATTTTCTCTGTTCTCCTGGGCTAGTCACTTTGGAGGATAGAAGGCAAACTCCTTTAACTCACCCCCTCTCAAGGCAGTCACCTTGCCTTTGGCTCACCTGGGAGGGACCCTGTGTGTTGCTCTCTGCAGAGAAGTGCTTCTCTGCCTGCTTGGGAATAGAACCGCCATCATACTGCTCACTCAGTGGAGGAGGGATCTGGGCTCCTGAGGACATTGCCAATTCACCCTCCTGTTGTTAGTCTCCCCGCTGCCCCCTTTTCCAGGGTGCCGAGTGGCATGGATCCTGAGCCCTTGGGACCTGGGCATCTTGCTCTCATCCTCCCCCTTGCCCTAGGATGCCATTCCCCCTGCCCCTTTGTCTACACCTCTGTCTGCTTTCCCAGCTCACACAAATCTGCAGCGGTTGTCCTTCTTCTGTTGTCTTTGTCCTTGTGGGTTTGGACCTTTAAAAAAAAACCAAAAAACCCTGTGCTGCCATTGAGTGGCCTCGCTAGGCTGAATGTGTGTGTTCATCCCATGCTCCTCCACTGAAATTCCTTCTGATCTTTAAGGCGTTTGCTCATAGAGGGAGCAATGTCTTGGCGTTGTGAATTGCTCTTTTTATTTCGCCAACATTGAAATTCAGAACCGGCAGGCAGCACCGGAGGGAGACTGTCATGCATTTTTTATGCAGGAAGGGCAGTAGGTCATAGGCCTGGCAGATGGGAGCGAGAATACCTTCTACACCCTGAGTGGCGAGTGGCGTGGCCTGATCCTAGAGGTTACTTAGCGTCTCTGTTTGGGGCCAATGCCTTTGTGTTCTGAGGGTCTGGCTGTCCTGGGGGCTTACTGTGCTCGGTCCTGGTTTGCGGGACCCTGAGGTGTCACTGCCTGTCAATGCCCAGTGGTCCACCAGGGAGGAAGGTGAGCGAACGGGCCACAGCGGCTCAGCTCCAGTTCCTGGCAGTGCTCAGGCTCCGGAGTGCTGGTCCCCCGGCGGGCCCTGCTCTCCTGAACAAATAGCAATAGGCCGACACCTTGGTTAACAGAAACAAGGCTGAGTCTTAGAGCCGGAGCCAAGCACCTCACAGCACCCTCCTTGGCCCCTGCAGGCAGAGTGCCTCCCCTGGCACTGCTTGCTTCTCGCCTGTGGCACCCCTGGCTCTGCCAGCCTCAGCCTCACGGTATCCATGGAGCTGGGCACCTGCTCCCTTCACAAGACTTGGCAGGTGGGCCGGTTCGGCTGGGATTCCAGGGGCCAGGGCTCTCCGTCTGCAGGCCCCACCAGTGACCCACTGCCCTCAGCTGCACACCCTCAGCTCTGACCCTCCCCATATCAGAACGCTTTGATATGTTAATTTTAAAATTGTGAAGTCATTTAATGTGCATCCACGGCAATTTGTCGATATAATTTAATAACCAGGGGAAATTGAGAGCTTGTGCTCTGTGTAATTTTCTCCACATCTGCCAGCTTTCCCATCTGCCTGGGGCATGGGGCTGGGGGACAGAAAGATCTGAGGATTGGAATGACTTTTCATTTCACCTGAGGCCATAAATCGATAGGCATTGGCTATTCTGCCAGCTCCAGCGTCTCCCTGGGTAATTCTATAGCAGGGCAGCCTCAGAGCGGTTTGAAATTTGTCCTCATTAGGACGCTGTTTTGCAGGCATAAGCAAGCACCATCCCCACCCCCCACGTGCTGTCACACCGCTGGTGAAGGGGACGCGCTGGGCTGTGGGGGCTGGTGAGGTGGGTGTTCACACACGGCCTGTGTCTGGTGTGGGGACCACAGCTCAGGGTGGCCTGGAATAGCATCTCCTGGTGTCACTGTGACACGGAGTGAACCTAAAGTGGGATGTGACAAGTGCAGCACAAATCTCCCTAGGAAAGGGGCTCCTGCTAGCAGCACCATGAATAAACCCTTTGGGGAGGGGCTGTATGGAAGGATGAGGGGTGGCAGACAGGGTGGAGAGCTCTGTCAGTGTTAGAAACTGCTGTTGGCTGCTGACCAGCCGGAAACAGGGCTGCTCAGTTTAGGTGACAGTGTGAATCAGTGGAAGGTGAGTTGGATGTATAGCTGTTAACTCGCACCTACCTCTCCTCTGGTGGACGGCTTATGGGCAGGAGTGATGGAGGATGTATAAGTCTGTCTGGCTGCTATAACAAAATATTATAGATTGGGGGGCTTAGCCAGCAGATATTTACTTGTTTCTGCTGGCTCCCTCTTTGTGGGAGTTTCCACTGAGGTCACGGAGCATCCTCATAGCCAGGGTTATGAGCTCCGTGTCTGTTAAATTGTTTGCCGCCATTTTGTTGAGTTCTTTTTCTGGAGTGTTCTCCTGTTCTCTTATGTGGGACATCTTTATTTCCTCATTTTGGCTGCCTCCTTGTAGTTTCTGTCTGAGGAGGATCTGCTACGTCTTTCGGTCTCGGCAGGGTGGACCTGTGTCCTGGGTGCCCTGTGGGGCCCAGTGGCACAGCCTCCCGGACACCTGAGCATGCGTGTCGGGGTGTCCCTTGTGTGGGTTGAGGTTGAGCCTGGATTGCTGTTGGCACATTTGTGGGTGGAGTTGACCCTCAGGCTGACTGGCTGTGAGGACTGGCTGGCCCCCAGCATAGGATTCACCCCAGCAGGGTTCGGTACCTGCCGATCCCCTTTTGGGGGTGCCCCTTGTGTGCTCATTGGGTGATGCTCTATTGTGTTGGTTCTGGGGCCTCCTGGGAAGGGTTCCAGTGCAGGCCAAGGTCAGCTGCTGCCTGGGGCTGCCTGATAGGAGTTACAAAGCAATCAGTGGCTGGTAGCTGCCTGTGCTGGGCCTGGGGGCTGCTCAGCAGAAGGCATGGGGCACCCTGAGCCTGCTGCCAGCTGCCACCTGCCCATGGGCAATATGTGAAGTGGGGTCTCAAGGAGTCCCCGGGGGTGGGCAGGGTGATTAGTATTCACCAGGTTAGGACAGATTCAAATTTGGCACCAGTGCGGAGCCTGGGCCACCCAGCAAAAGGTGAAGCTTGGGGACTGTGGACCTTGGAGAGTTTTTAAGGTCAACTGTCTGCTGCTGAAAGGGCCTAGGCGGTGTGTGAGTTTGTGGGGCTGGGTCTCAGGTAGTCGGTCACCCAGTGTTCACCAGGTTAATGTAGATTCCGATTTGACTGCGTGTGGGGAGCGTTCAATATGGGGCAATGGTGGCTGTCCCTCCAGCACTTGTCTTGAAGCCAAATTCTGTTTCTCCCTGTATGTCTCTGGCATTCACACACCCCCTTCCCCCCAGCAACTGTACCTTTGCTGAAGCCCAGCGTGGATGCCTGTGAGCAAGGGAGTCTGTGTGGGGGCCCTTTAAGAGGACACCTGAGTTTCCAGCAGCCTTCTTTATCACCTGGATGGATGAATCCCTGCTGATTTCACAGCCAGATGTTATGGGAGCTCCTCTTCTCAGCACTGGTGCTTTGGCTGGGGAGCAGGTGTGAGACTGCGTCCTTAGTCCTCAGGGGGACCTCTGTAGCTGAAATAGCTCTCCTGATTCTCAACCACAACACGTGGGTGTGGGCCAGCTCATTTCTTGTTTTCTGCCCCTCCTACCAGTCTCCATGTGGCTTCGTTATATCCTCAGTTATAGGACCTGTTCAGCCAGTCTTCAGATGGTTCTCCACGCTGATTGTTCTGTAATTTTTATATGGTCATGGGAGGAGGCAAGCACAGTGGTTACCTTCTCTGTGTCTTGATCAGGATTAAAACATTTATTTTTCATAATTCTGGAGGCTGAGAATTCTGAGGCCGAGGTACTAGTGGGTTTGGTGTCGGGTGAGAGTCCTCTTCTTGGCATGTGGTTGGCAACCTTCTTGCTGTGTCTCACAATGCCCAGAGAGATCTCCTCTCTTGTGTCTGTTCTTGTAAGGGCACTAACCCTATTGGCAGGGGCCCCATCCTCATGACTTAATCACCCCTAAAGGCCCACCTCTAAATGCCATTAGACTGGGGATTGGAGTTTCGGCATATGAATATGGGGGCACACAAGCGTGCAGTCCATAGCATGGGGAGTGGTGGAGTTTGGTTTTAGCCAGCAGGTTGACAGGGTGGGAAAGTTGCATTGGGATATCCTGACAGCCAAGGTCTTGATCAGTGATTGGACTGAATGTTTTGCAGGGGTCCTCAAACTTTTTAAAGTGGGGGCCAGATCACGGTCCCTCAGAGAGCTGGAGGGCCGGACTATATGAACTACTAATTCCTACTGTAACACCTCGGCTGCGCTCACTGCCCAAAAAACCTGGCGGGCCGGATCAGACTCCTCTGCGGGCCGCATGTGGCCCGAGGGCCGTAGTTTGAAGATGCCTTAGAGGCTGTTGGTAGACGCTGATGGGAGAGGTTGTTGTAGCAGCTTCTCTGCCTGAGGTCATTTCACCTGATAGTTTGACTTGAAGGTACAGCTCTCATGATGGCAAATGGTCTCCTATAAGGGAGGATGATTAGGCCCCTCCAGCTTTCTTCCTGCTTCTTGCATCTCCACTACATGTCTCCCCTGAGAACCTAAATGAAAAAGCCTGGTGTCCCGGAGGCATTCCGATTGATTAGAGAAAGTCTCTCATGGGGAGGCTGTGGCACTGATCACTGAGACTCAAGGACTGCAAAGCGCCCTACTGAGACCTGCAGCAACACAGGTGCGTCTCAAAAGCATTACGTTGACAAAAGACAACCAGGAAAAGCTGTATGATACTGTGTGAACCCATTGACACAAAACCGGAGAAAAGACTAAATTAACCATGGTAATTGAAGTCAGAAAGTGGTTGCAGTGGGTGGAAGAGGGAACATGAAGGAACTTTCTTTAGTAACAGAAATGCTCTCTCTTTCGTTTTAGGGGTTTTTAAATGGTGTAATCACTGACAGAATTCATCTAATCAAATGTTTAAAAAACCTGTACATTTTATTGTATGTTAATTATACATCAAGTAAAAACCATGTAATGATTTAAAAAATCAACACCCTAATCCCTAAGTTTCTTTGGGGGCTGGTGTTAGTCAATCGTGATGGATTCAGCCCTGTGATTGCTGAATTCCAGGTCCCATATCTTTGTTTAACTACTATTTTTTAACCATTTGTCAGATTATAATCTCCACCTGCTCCTAGCCTGCATTGTCTAGAACACTTTCTGGCCACTTACTGTTTTATCCTAGTTCAGAGGGGATAACTTGTTTCTAACTTCTAGAAGGTCATGGAGAAGCTCACGGCATAAACACCATCTACGGAGCATTTACCTTTAACCCACATGCACCTTTAGCTTTGGAGTTAAAGGCACCTGCCTGGGTTGGCCAGTTTTCTTGCATCTTTTTGCCCTGATCTTCTAACCATTCAGTGAGATGCAAATCTGAGAAATCACAGTGCTGGTAACAGTGGAAACGGAAACCTGACAAGACAGAGTGGCTGTCCCTCTGTTTGCAGAGTCCATGTGGCAGGAGAGATGGTTATAAGGTCATGGATGAGATATCCTGGTACATTTACAGCCGGGCACACATCCAGGCCTGACACAGCTGAGTGGCCCGGGGCACCTGTCTCTGTACCGTCCGGTGCTGGCTGAGTGGCTGTGAGAGGACGTGAGGCAGCGTGGCCGCACTCTGAAGGAAGCCAGGGCTGCAGTTTCTCATCCTCAGCCACGCGTGCCCCGGCTCCCTGACTCTCAGAGAGGATCGTCTCAGAAACACCGTCTTTTATCACGCCCGGGGACTCTCAGCTCGAGCTGCCGTACCAAATGCCAGAGACGGGGTGGCTTAAGCCACAGGAGGTGTTGCTCACGTCTCAGTGAGGTGGCCGCCTTCTCACGGTGGCTCAGCTGGCCTTTCCTCAATGGGAGTGGGAGTGGCTGAGAGAGAGATCACTTCCTCTTCTTAGGAGGCCACTAATCCCATCACCAGGGCCTCACCCTCATGCCTTCCTCTAACCCTAATACCTCCCAACGGCTTCATCTCATTGGTGGGTTAGAGCCTCAGCATCTGCATTTTGCGGGATACCTACAGCCCTGGCAGATGCCTTGAGCAGGCTAGTGCCTGCCTCTCGGTGACACTCTGCTCATGCTGACGGTGATGGGTGGCGGTGTGGAGAGAGGGGAGCGGTGGACTCTGGTGGGACAGGCACCGTGCACTTGAGGACTTGACAGCTGGTTTTGAGGGAGGACTTGGGCAGCTCTGGGCCAGCCCAGGTCCTCTGCGGTCCCTCCGGGCTCATGTGTTTCAGAGCCCTATCAAGGCAGCAACAGTGAGCCAGCCAGCCTGTGGGTGAGGCACAGAGTGAGGGTGACAAATAACCCACAGACAGACACACCTGGCTTTTGCATGTTGGCTTCTCTGTTTATACACGGCATTTCTTCCGAGTTAGATCGTGCTTAGCACTTTGCAACACCCTTAGGCAGAGGGGTGTCAGGCTCAGGCAGAGAGGCTGTCTCTCTCAGGGGAACCACACAGGATGTGGCTGCAGGGAGGAACCTTACAGGGAGGAGGGCTGCAGAAGGGTCCCTGCTGGCTGCCACCCTGGAATCTGAGCCTGAAGGCGGCAGGGCTGCCTGGAAGCAAGGAAACGTGGGTGATGAGGGGAGCAGAGCAATGACAATCTGGTTCCCTGAAGATGGACTAGAGCCCCATCTGACCTCATTGTCTCAACTTTGACGCTGTGGGTGGCTCAGGGCACAGAGACCTGGAGGGGCCCAGCAGGGGCCGGGGTGCTGGGCTGGCAGCCGCCTTCCCTCTAGCGGAGCCAGCGGATTAGCAGGACACGCGTGGCTGCAGCAGCACCTGGCGCCTTGCACCCGCCCCCAGGGGCTGGGGCCAACACTTCACTTCTGCCTTCCACACAGATGTTTCTGGGGGCCAAGTGGGACTCAGAGCCACAGAGGATGGGAATTCTGGGAAACGTAGTTCCTGCTGATTGCTGGGGACACAGTACACAGCCACCAGGGGTGGGAGGCCTGCTCTTTGCTCCATGGGACAGAGGTGGATGCGGAGAGGGAGAGGGGGGCTCAGGGCGTGCCCAGTCACACACATGTTCAGGAGGCTGGGCTCCAGCGCCTCTAGCTGCGACCCAGTGCTTCTGCTCTGACGCCAGTAACCTGCCCCTGTTCCCCCAGGAAGGGGCCTCAGAGCCCTGGGCCCTGAGAGCTTCTGGAAGATGAAGCTTCTGTGGAAGGATGGTCACACACCCCTTCTCTCCTGATCAGCCACTCAGGTCCCAGCTGCAGCCTCTGCCCTTTGCTTACATTCCCCAGGCCTGCTTTTCCCTCCCTAGTGAGTTCCCTATGTTTCTCCTGTAGGAACTCTCACCTACCTGTCCAGGGCTGACTGTCAGCACCTAGTGGGCTGTTTGCTGGAGGAAGTTAGTGCCTGGTGTTTTGGGCCCTTGATGACAATTGCACATCAGCTCTTGTCAGGGGCTGTGGTATCATACCACCATTTGCAGGGGTCTTCAAACTACGGCCCGTGGGCCACATGCGGCCCGCAGAGGAGTCTGATCCGGCCTGCCAGGTTTTTTGGGCAGTGAGCGCAGCCGAGGTGTTACAGTAGGAATTAGTAGTTCATATAGTCCGGCCCTCCAGCTCTCTGAGGGACCGTGATCTGGCCCCCACTTTAAAAAGTTTGAGGACGCCTGATTTATAGGAAAGAGAATTGGGATTGGAGAGCTTGGGTGACTAGTGTTGGGTTGTAGACTTGAACAGAGATCTGCTGGCTCACCACTGCCCTTGGTCACCGGCCCCCAGACAGCATGGCTTCCTGTTAGCAGACCCAGGAGAGGACGGCCGGAGCCTCGGGGGCTCTCTGAGCTGCGTTGGGGCGGGGATCACCCCAGTGCCCTGGGACCAGACGGGGTGAACGTAGACTGTAGCCACCTCTGGACATGGAGGGATGAGGGTTTTGCAAACTGAGTGAGTGAATGGAGCCAGAATCTGGGGCCTCGAGTGCTTAGTTGAATGCCTCAGTCTCCCAACTTAGGCTTCCTGCGTCACATGGACACCTGGGTCTGAGCGGATTTGTGACTCCCTAGCAATGCCCGTCCTGCTTCCTGCGACTGCGCAGTGGTCCCCCTGAGTCTGCCAGTGCCCGCACAAAGGGCGTGTGATTGGGGTCCTCCCGCGTGGCCCTGCTCTGTAACCTCGTGCACAGCAGGGACTTGGGCTCTGCCAGGGGGCCGGGCTTCGCACAGTCCTTACTGATAATTTGAGGAGATGCAACTTCAGAAAGGTGACCATTTAAAAAACTTTAAAATCTGAAATAATTTGAGATTTATAAAAGTTACTAGACATTACAAAGTTCCCATATACCCTCCATCCAGCCACCCCTAATGTGTAACCTCTCACACAGTCAGCCAGGGACCTTTACCCATCAGGAGGCTGTCACACTGTTAGCAAAGCCCCAGACTGTCTGTACCCAGCCTGCCCACTTAATGAGCTTTTCCTTCCCAGGACCCGGCCCCGGACACCAGGTCGCCTGGTCCTTGTGGTCCTCGCGTCACCTCGGTCTCTGTGACCGTTTTCTCAATCCGTGTCTTCCATGACCTGGACATGAGTCGGCAGTCGCACTCAGATATTCTGTAGACTGTCCCTGGACATGGGTCTGTTTAATGTTTTTTTCACAATGAAGCTGAGGTTCTGGGTTTTTTAGGTAGAACATGAAGAGATGTTCTCTCCACATCAAATCAGGAGGCACGTGGCGCCAGCATAATTTGTGAATGGTCCTTTTAAGCTGGGTCACTTGCTGGGCTCTTCGCTGTGAAGTTCCTTTCCATGCCCTGTTGGCTAGATGCCAGTCACGAGTGCAGCCCACACCCAGGGGAGGGGAGTTAACTTGTGCCTCCCAGAGGAAGGGGTGGCAAAAGACTGTGGACGTACATTAAAGCCAACTACCATTGCCCTGGCCAGTGTGGCTCACTTAGTTGAACATTGTCCTGTGCACTGAAGGGTTGCTGGTTCGATTCCCGGTTGGGCCACATACCTGTAGGGATGTGTGCAAGAGGCAGCTGATCCATGTTTCCCTCTTATCTCTCTCTCTCTCTCTCTTTCTCTTTCTCTCCCTCTCTCTCTCCCCACTCCCTCTCCCCCCCTCCCTCCCTCTCCTCTCTCTCCTCCTTCCCTCCCTTCTTCCCTCCCTCCCTCTTTTCTCCTTCCCTCCCTTCATCCCTCCCTTTCTCTGTCTCCTTCTCTCCCCCTCCTCCTTCCCCCTTTCTCTCTCAAGTCAATAAAAACATACTTTTCAAAAACCCACCAACCACCGTTGACCAGGATGGGGGGATGCTTTGGCGCTGTGCAGATATCCTGATTCCAGGAGGTGATTTTTCTAATGACTTTGTTCGGTCTTGAACTCAGGGAAGCAGGCTGTCATCCCTCTTCCCAACTTTCTGTCACCAGGTTAGTGAATTTGAATAAAAAAATGCTTAAGAAATCCAATTCCCTTGCATATATGTGATGCTCTATTAGATTCTACTGGCAGCTGCATTTTAATATCGGAGAATCTGGAGGCTGTGTCTCCTGGGAGGGAGCACGGAGCCTGAAGCCAGAGCCTCGGGCCTGAGGTCATGAGACCTGGTGCTCTCTTTTGCACGTGACTCCCTCGCTTGCTTGCGAAGGCGAGGTAACAGCTATGGGAAGCGCTAAGGTTGCGTCAGTAGCAGACTGTATTTTTAGATGCCCTTTTCCCACCTTGAAGGCTGTAGTTGAACTTCTCATTGTCTTGTGTGAATTTAAGGGAGGAATAGGGTTGTGAGTAGCTGCACTGATTCTCGGCCCTGTGGCTAATTTAACTGGCTCTGTGCTGACGTGTTTTTAGGCCACTGGTATACTTTCATGTTCCAAAATTCTTAACTACTGCTTTTAAAATTCTCTATGAAAAACTCTACACGGAAGGCTTTGATTTTAATATTCTAACCAACCCTATTACCGATCAACGATTGCCAATCATTTGGGCAGAATAGTGCAAAAGGGGATCTCCTGGAGGAAAAGGAATACCTGGTGGTTCCTAAGGAAATATAAGTGCAGGCATCTGTTTTGGATCATCTTTTCAGTTCCCAGGGACACAGGTAAGGATGGTATGAAAACAAGCCACGCAGCCCCCTCCTGGTGGCAGCTCACCCAACTGATGATTTATTCTGGGAACAATGCTGATCTTTAGGGTTTGCAGATGATCTGCTCTAGTGGGTGAGCTGCTGAGACCTGGGCCTTTCTCTTCTAGGATGACTTCCTGTTCAGCGTCTCCATTTTGAGCGGGATCCTCTGCAGCACGCTGGCCGTGCTGAAGTTCATGCTGGGGAAGGTGCTGACCAGCAGAGCGCTCATCACCGACGGTGAGTAGGGCCAGCGCCTGACCTCCCGGGCTGAGGGCGCAGGGAGGGTCGCCTTGAGCTGCTTGTCTTGCAGAAAAGGCCCCCAGGTGGGAATCCGGTCTCACTAGCCTCGCCTCCTCAGGCGGTTTAATGCTTCTCAGGGCCCCATATTGGGGCAGACGGCTGTGCCCTGGGACTGTAATACATTCCTCAGGAATACCTCCACCCGACCCCCCAACAGGGTGGATGGGGGCTCCCTAGCGTCTTATCGTGAGGCACAAAGGGCTTCCCAGAGTCCCGGCTTTGTGTCCATGGCTCCAAACTGGAAGTGAGGGCCCCCTCTGCAATCGAGAAAGGTTTTCTTGGTGGATTCTCATGCTCACCCCCCTCCAGCCGAGAGGTGCTCACCTGGCTGGGAGTTTAAGGTGCAGGAGCCAGGGCTTTGCTGGGGCAGTGGTCACTGAGAACCCAGACCAGGCGGAGTCCCTGTGTCCCCAGGGCCAGGGGCCCTTCCTGCACGGCCTTTGGGATGACAGAGAAGGGCGTGTGAAACCAGGAAAAATGCATTTCAGGTTGTGAGCTAGTGCTGGTGTGTGAACAAGAAACTTGGCAAACTAACCACCTGGCCATGTTCCTTCTCCGTTCTGGAGCATGTGCGGTTGCCAGGGGGTCAGGAATACATGAGCGCCGGTACCCTGGGTGAGAGGCCAAAGGGTAAAAGCTTGTGGATTGGTGTGTGTGTCTGCAAAAAACAGAGAAGAAATTGCTGAATCTCTTTTTTTAAGAAACACACACACACACACACACACACACACACATCTCTGTGGAATACGGGAGAGCAGGCGGGTGTGGTGGGTGGCTGTTGGTTCTGCTGAGCAGGAGGTGAATGGCAGTGCAGAGAGCCCTTCTCTCCCAAATGACAAAGCCTGGCACACTGTGTGGACTTCGACTCCTGGTCCCGTGCTGATGCCCTACTGTGTGTGGAGCTGGGCCTTTGCACAGCAGGGCTGGTGGGCAGGAAGTCTAAGTGGTATTTCCAGCTTTGCAATGACAGCTGCCCTGGGAAGAGCATCTGTGTGTGTGTGTGTGTGTATGCATGTGCATGTGAGGTGCCTTTGAACAGACCCGAGGAAATTGGGGCTTACATGATCTGACGTGCTGACTGCAAGGCCAGGGCACCCAGGATGCCAGTCAGGTGACCACAGCCACTGGCAGCATCAGGATTGCTTATGGTGTTGGTGAGATGCAGGTTCCCAGGCTGAGGTGGGTCCTGTCCATGTGATGAGCACAGGTCAGTGCTGCCTTCACCCCAGCACACGCTCCACACCAGGGAAGGTGGGCCTGGCAGGATCCCCCTGCTGTTTTGACCAGCAGGGCCTGCCATCTGTGTCTGCCCTCCCAACATGCCACCTTCCTCTCTGTGCTACAGAGGCCACCTGCCCACAGCACACCCAGACTGTGTGAGTGGTGAGAACTGTTAAAATAGTGAAAGGACCGGTGTCCAGGAGCGAGGCCTCTGCACCCCTGCTCTGCTCTCAGGCGGCATGCAGGCCCCGCTGCAGGGGCCAGGCGGCCAGCCCGGCTCCTGGAGCTCCCCATGGGCCTCGAGGGTTCCCCCCGCCGCCGCCTGAGGGGCAGGCCCAGGGAAGCCAGAGCCCAGCAGGCAGCAGGTCCTGAGTGTGCTGCTGTTAGCGCTGGTACCGCAGTGGCACCAACTGCGGGCTCTGCAGAGCGCTTTTGAGCCCCGTGCTGGGCTGGTGCCACGTTAGCTTCGAGCCACTCCTGATGCAGAACCAGAGTTCTGTTTTCAGAGTCTGTCCTATTGCTCTGACGGCCCTGCCTGGTCCCCAAAGCGGGGCTGCAGCTTAGTTAAATAAAGTCCTCTGGTGTGAAGAGCTGTGGCTGAGCCCCTGAGAAGGCTGGAACCTTCCGAGGAGATCTCTGTAGAGGTCTCTGCCACCACCCACAGCGTGGCCTCTGGCAGCGTGCATCCGGCGGACCCTAATGAGGTGCTCTTGCCTCTGGGGGGGGGCGGGAGGGGGGGGACACACACAGCGCGTAGGAAGAGGTGCTCAGCCCGGTGGCTGTGTGGTCTGGAGTTTCAGGATCAGGGAAGGGACATGCCTCCATTGGCCATGGAGTCCTCCTCTTTCCGGAGCCGAGAGCTCAGGGCCGCGTGCTGTGAATGGGGTTCAGTGTGGGGGTCCGGCCACCTTCAAGGGTCCTTCCCGCTGCTCTGGGGGACACTCCCCCGGGCTCTTTAGAGCAGAGGCCTGGCTGCACCTCGGCTTCTCCAGTGTGTGTGTGTGTGTGTGTGTGTGTGTGTCTTCTCATGTCTTTGCCGGGAACGTGGGTGACGGGATGGGGCGGGCAGGCCAGGGGTGATCACTGAGACACAGCTCCTCTCCCGGTCGCCTTGGGCCCTAACATCACAAAGCCCCTGTGGCCGGAGGGCCTCAGCATCTTATCTGTACATCACACGAGTGCTCTCCAGGGGCCTGAGGCGGACCCAGCAGTCAGACCCTCCCACCCATGACCATGGGCTTGACCGTCTCGGACGGGTGCTCTGCATCACGTGTGACAGCAATCCCAGGCAGGTTCACCCCCTTTCAGCTCACCACATTCCACAGGGCGCACAGAGAAGACCCCAATGACAAGTGTGGCTTGGCTAAGGAAATAACTCTGACCAGAGTTTTCACACACAAGCAGCATTTCCCTCATGTTCTTGAACGGAGAGGTGTCATTACAAAGCAGATGTTTAAGTGAAGGCAGGGAAGAGCGCTCCCCGGGGCAGAGGGCATGGGGTGGGGCCTGGGACACCTGGGGGGCCCCAGAAGGGGGGCACAGGGTGAGGGCTGGGACAGCGGGGAAGGGTGGGTCCTAGGACTGTAGGTCCAAGGGCAGGACCCTGTGTGTTTTGATAACTATTTTAACAGATGAGGAGACATGCTTACTGTTTTCTAAACAGTCCTCTGGCCGTCAGAGGGGGGACAGAGCGGGGGAGTGAGTGCCAAGCAGGAGAGATCTGGGGAGCTGAGGGTGGTGGGATGGGGGCTTAGGCAGCGGTGAGGGCGGGGGGCTGAGGAAGTGGGGGGTTTGAAGAAGTGTCCACAACGCATGTCAAATGGATAGGACTCGGGGATGAATGGACCAGACAGACAGACACAGAGAGAACTCTCTAGAAGGGCAAAGCCTGTTCCCCATGAGGGGCCTGGGCGGTGGGTGGTGTGTGCTGCAGTTCCTTGCTTAGTGGGAGTGTCAGCAAAATACGCAGCGGTAATTGCAGCCTCCTGCTAATTGTGTTTTACTCACGTGTTGATTTGCAGAGCTAGGCAGCCACTGTCCTCATCTCCCCTTTGGGAGGTGGAGAGGGGGGGTCTGGGAGCCGTGCCTATCATTAATGTTGGGGTGTCTGAGGGGCGCCCCTCAGAGAACCTCACGCTCTCTCTGCTTTCTGAGCTGCACTGGGCTTCTCTGAGGGCACCCCAGGCCAACGGTGCCCATGACCCTGGTGGCGTGGCCTTCTCTCCCCACAAAGCGTTTCGGGGCAGCGGGAGGGCGGCCTCCCTGCCACCTGGTGAGTGGCTGTCCCCACGCTGGAGCTGTCTGTGAGCGGGTCAGGCCGGCTGCACCGGCGCCCTTATGCCGGCTGTGTCCTCACCAAAGCAGGTCTTCAGAGAAAGGGGCACCGGGGTGTGGTAAACTGCAGACTGTGACGCGCAGCGCAGCGAATCTTGTCCATTAGACTGTGCTCCTTTAGTTGTTTAGGCAAATGTGATTGTTGCTATCGGCAGACGCTGGGGCAGCTCTGCGCTGTCGAAGGTAAAATGACTGAGGACAGTAAGTAAACGGGACAGGTCAGGCGGGGGAGGAGGGGGTCGGAAGGGGCAGGAGCCCGGCTCCCTGCTGCCGCTGGAAACCCGAGTGGAGGCCCTGAGCTGACGCCCCTCGCTCCTTCTCTGCATACCAAGCGCCTGCCATGGTGTTCAGCACATGGAACCTTGTAGTCAGAATTTCTGCATGAAGCTGATGTATTTAATTATGCAGATTCGCACTTATCATTAAGGCCGGACTGGCGGAGCCCCTCCTCAGCTTCTTAAACAGACAACAGTGTTTGACAACAGCTCTGGTTTTAACTGAGGAAGCAGAAAAGAGATGGGCCTGGGTGGGCGGGGACGGTGCCAGCGGTAGAAGGTGGGCAGTTTGGGGCGGGCTGCGAGCTCAGGCTCCTTGTGTGGAGTGGCTGCCGCTGGAGTGTCTGAGCCTGGTGGGGGCAGACACAGGACCCTCCCGTCCTGGGTGCCCGTTGCAGCGTGCCCTGCAGCCCTGTGGGAGGTGAGGGTGAACTGAGCCAGACAGGTGAGCAGAGCTGAGGAGGCAGGGCTCCTCCTGAAGGTGGGGGGAGCCAGGTGAACAGTGAATCCATCACTGTGCACTGTTGGCAGCCCCCGTGGGTGGGAGCTGTCAGACACGGGGGTCTGGGCTGTCCTCCGCTGGCAGAGCGGTGACTTGGTGGAGCTGAGTGGACATCTAGTGGCCGTCTGGGGGAACCTCACGCTCTCTCTGCTTTCTGAGCTGCACTGGGCTTCTCTGAGGGCACCACAGGCCAACGGTGCCCATGACCCAGAGGTGAGAGGGGCTAGAGCACATGTGTCAAACACAAGGCCCGCGGGCCAAATCCGTCCCGCCAGGCCTTGCAATGTGGCCCGCACCGCGCTGTCATCACTGCACTCCGCTGCGTTTCCATCACAATGACAGTTTATGACTGTTCAGTAAACCATTCGGCCCGCGATTTAGGCTGGATTTTAGATTTTGGCCCCTTCTCTGATTGAGTTCGACACCCCTAGGCTAGAGGTTCCAGCCTGCCCCTGGCAGCGGCCATTTCCTCCTGTCTCCCCTTCTGTCTAGCCACCCCAAAGCAACACCTCCACTCCCCGCTCCGGAGGTAAGCTGCAGCCCAGGCCACTGGTGATGGCGCTGGCTGTGCCGATGCCGCTGGCGGCCTGCGGAGAAAAGACATGGGCTGCAGAGGCATTTAAAAAAGACAGGATGATCCAAAGGACCAGAGGCTGTCCACCTCCCGTGGCCACTCTGGCTGCGGTGAGGGGGTGGATGCGGGTTAAGGGAGATGTGGGCAGGAGGGGAAGCAGGGAAGGTGGTGAGGAGGCAGGAGTGCAGGCGAGGGACGAGGGGGGTTTGGGCGGTGGGGCTGGTGAGGTAGAGAGATGGAGAATGGGTTTTGGGGGGAATAGTTGGCAAGCATTACTTGATGGATTAGATTTGGGGGGTGATCAGGTCTGGGTTGTGACAGAGTTAAGGGTGGGCTCCTAGATGTTTGGTCTTGGCAGCTGGGTGAACCGTGGCATCACACACAGGGGAGATGAGGTGTTTTGAGCTGAAATGAGGTTTTCGCTTTGAACATGCTCAGTTTGAAATGCTTATATGACTCTGCAGCTGAGGGGATGGGCAGGCTAGAGAAAGTTGGGAGTCATTGTCCGGTGAGATTAGAGGTGACGGCCTAGGGGGAAATGTAGGCAGAGGAGGAGTCTGGGGACTGGCAGGGTGCTCAGATGAGGAAGAGGAGGACCTAGCGGAGGAGACTGAGAGGGAAGCACTGGAGTGGGAAGGGGAAAGCTAGCAGCCATGGTGACCGGAGGAACGTGTTCCCGGGAGGATGAGGTCAGCCAGCTCACCACCCACAGGGCACTCAGTTGTCAGGGAGGGCATCGGCGGGGAGAGAACCGAGGGGCGGGGGATGAAGAGCCAGCAGGAGGTTTGGTTGGGCAGACAGCTCTGCACGTGTTGTAAAGGGGCTTATGATGTGGGTGGCGTGGGGTCAGGGAGGAGTTGGAGGTGGGTGATGGGAAGCTATGGTTTATTCCAGTAGGAATGTTTCAGAAGAGGGAGAAGAATTTCAAGAACAGAGTCCCTTGGTGAGCATGTAACTGGATGTGGGGCAGCTGCCATGGTGGGTGTGAGCTTGGTGTTAGGAAGATGAGGTATTGTTGTGTTCTCAGAAGTACGGGTCCGAGTCACCAGCTGAGAACTGAAGGGAGAAGATGACAGATTTGAAGGAAGAGAAGAGGGTTGCAGCAGCCAATGAGATGCCATTGCAGGGCTCAGCCCAGTTCATCTTGTTCCCATTGTCCAAGTCTCCACCTTGGACCTGAGACGGCGTCTTACCCAGGCTTTGCTCAAGTCTTCTCTACACCCACATCTTCCTCTCCCCAGTTGTACAAACCCCAGTGAGTGCAACCCCAGCTAACACTTTTGAGTCAGCAAAAGCAACACAAGTGGAGTTGCCCCAGGAATGAGACAGGGCCTGTTGCTGGAGAGGCTGCTGTCCCTGCACAGAGCAGCTGCCAGGCATCACCAGGCAGCATGGACCAGAGCTTCTCCAGGCCATTACCCTGAGGCAGACTAGGAGCCATGCGGCTCACACCACTGTGCAATCTCAGGAGCCCCTCTAAGCTATTCCCTTCCCGTGTGGCCGCACAGGTAAAATGCAAATGTGATTCCTAAGTTGTGGGGGCCCCTGAGGTGTGACGTATGTGAAAGGAGATGATCAACATATGTTTGGATTGCCGTTTCTGCAGCCATGTACCTCATTCTTGACTGTGCATTTTTCTTCCCAGAGTGGAAATCCTCAGGTGACTTAGACTCTGGAAGGAAAGGATATAGGCTTGCCTTGCTCCTCTCAATCTGTATTATCAATACTTCAGTCAATTTATTTAACTTCACTCTGCTTCACTTTAGTTCTGTCATCAGTAAAGTGGGATAATAATCAGACTGATAAGATCCCCACTGGGTACTGGGCCCAGGAGACATTCAACAGATTTGAATCACCCAGAACTTGAATGTCTCCTGTGTGCCAGGCATTGTCCTGACCTCATGGGGTCTGGATATTCTAGTTTGTGGGAGACAGACCAATAGTAACCACACACAGGCTCTGTCAAGAGGGCATGAGTGCCTGGCAGGGATGGAGATGGACTGTGGGGGGTGATGGCTCTGTTTAGCAAGGTCTCTGGTGACATTGGAACAGACTTGACAGGCCACCCAGGGGTCTCAGTAGGCAGCTGTCACCTGTGAGAGTGCTTCTGTGCAACACTCCCTGCAGTGCAGGCTTGGATGTGGAGTTTGCTGGTGCTTGGGTAGTTTCTTGGTGGCAGTGTCCTCAGACTCTCTCTGCTTCTTTCCCAGGATTTAATTCCCTCGTGGGAGGCGTGATGGGCTTCTCTATTCTTCTGAGTGCGGAGGTATTCAAGCACAACTCAGCGGTCTGGTACCTGGATGGCAGCACAGGTGTGCTCATCGGCCTTATCATATTTGCCTACGGGGTCAAGTAAGTGCCTGTTTTCCTATTTGCTTTCCTGGCATCCATGAGTGCTCCATTTCCCACCCCTGATGGTCACACCTTGTACCTGGAAACCGTCCCCCCCCCCACTCCCTCCTCCTGCCCCCCGAGCCTACGTGGGGTCAGGTGACTGAAAAAGCTCACATCGGAATCAGATAGTCTTGTGGCTGGCACTGAAGTGGGGCAAGGGCTTTGACAAGAGGTATAGGCTTTAAGTCACAAATGGACACCAGTACTGGGCTGAGGACTCCCCGTGACCTCTGCTATGAAAACCAGTAGGCATCTGAATGAGATGGGGCTACTGGAGTCTCAAGCGTTCACCTTGAGGGACCTGCACATGGACTTGCTCACTCATGGACTCATTTCTCTGGGCTTCAGTGCAAGGTCAGCCTCTTGAAAAGTACCAGGGACATCCTGGGGAAAACTGAATGGACTGGCTTCAGGGTGAGGGCTGGAGGGGGAGGGGTCAGGCAGTTCTCACCAGGGATGGAATTGCTGGCAGACAAGATTGCTTTGCTGAGCCCTATTGCGCTCAGCCATCAGTCACAGGTGGGTGCCAAATCCCAGATCTCATCACCTTGGCTAACACCATTTGCCCCACCCTGGTAATTCTTTGAGACCCCACCCCACTCAACTTGAATTTCCAGCCCAGGTGCTTCCAGTGGATCTTCCACACAAGTGGCCTGCTGGGGCTCACACTATGGACTTACCCCAAATCCCTCAGAGTTCCAAACAAGCAGCAGCTAGCCTTGGCATGCCTGGCACAAGAGGGTATATATCTCAACTTGCATTGTGCCCTGACAAATGGGCAGTGTTGACTTGGAACTAACTTCAACTTAATGGCCATGAGCCCAGTACACATAGTGCCTGTGTCAGCACACATTGTGGTGCCCACCAAAGGGTCCCAAGCCTGGAGCTAGTGGCAACCAACCTTGATTCACAGCACAGCCTCTTCCAAGTGCCTCCAAGCCCAGCACAAGTGGCAACAAACCACAAAGACTTTGTAGCTCCTACCAGATGGCCTCAATCCCGCACTGGGGCCCTCCTAAGAAGCCCCAAAACCAACACACCCGGGGCCAGTTTTAGAGTATATTAGGGCACCACCAAATAGCTCCACAAATGACTCATCCAAAGGGTGGGAGCAGCTGGCAACAAAGCCCCACTAAAATGATCCCCCTATGTGATTAGCCTCCACAAGATAGCTTGTCTGCTTTAGTCATGTAGCCTGAAGGTCAATTCCACCCACTGATGTGCCAACAGGACTCAACTACATCAGGAAATCATATAACAAAACAAAATCCTAAGAATCTGATTAAAAAGTGGGCAGAGTACCTGAATAGACATTTTTCCAAAGAGGATATACAGATGGCCAACAAACATATAAGATGCTCAACATTACTAATTATCAGAAAAATGCAAATTAAAACCACCACAATGAGATACCGCCTCACACCTGTCAAAATGGCCATCCGTCAGGAATCAAACAAGTGTTAGCAAGGATTTGAAGACTAAGAGAAGCCTTGGGCACTGTCGGTGGGATTATAAATTGCTACAGCCACTGTGGATAATAGTATGTAGGTTCCTCAAAAAATTAAAAAGAGGACTACCATGTGACCCATAAATCCCACTTCTAGGTATTCATCCAAAGAAATTGAAAACATTAATTAAAAAAGACATTGCAGCATTATTTACAATAGCCAAGGTACTGAAGCAACCTAAGCGCCCTTCGATAGATGAGTGGATAAAGAAGGTGTGGTACATATATACCGTGGAATATTACCCCGCCATAAAAACAAGAATGAAATCTTGCTATTTGCCACAACATGGATGAACTAGAGGGTATTATGTGAAGTGACATAAGTGAGATAAAGATCATATGACTTCACTTATATTTGGAATCTAAAAACAAATTATATGAACAAACAAAACAGACATAAACTTTCAACTTTACACTTTAAACAATTAGGTGAGTTATAAAGTAATAGTGTACATGTCTACTTTTATAAATTAAATATTCTCTTAATTATGGAAAATCTATAAGTGGTTGGGGGGAGTTGGGGATGGAAAAAGGAGTAATGCTGGTGGGGTTTCTTTTTGGGGTGGGGAAAATGTTCTAGAATTAGGAGGTGGTGATGATTGGACAATCTAAGCATACACTAAACACCACCAAATTATGTAATTTCACAAGCTGAATTTTATGGTATGTGAATTAGTTTTTTTGTTTGTTTGTTTGTTTGTTTTAATTGCCTCTCCAATCTGCTTCCCCAAGCACTCAAAGCTCAGGGCGATGGGGGTGTGCTGGGTGACCTGTGTGTGTCCTCTGCAGACTTCTCATCGACATGGTGCCCAGGGTGAGGCAGACGCGCCACTACGAGATGTTTGAGTGAAGGGCCCGAGCGCCAGTCTGGATCTGCATGAAGACATCAGGACGAGAGGTTCTCACACCGCAGACGGAGCCAGTATTTAGCTGAACATCCACTTTCTTATTTGGAGAGTTTGTGTTCACGGGAACAGGCGTGCCCAGCAGGTTGGTCTGCACTGCTCCCCTCGCCCACCTCCCCCGTCACTCCGTTAGGACACCGTGCACAGGAGGGGACACTGGTTTTCCCGTCTGTTGGGAACTGGCTGTTTCTGTTTTCTGGAGTAAAAGGGTTCCTGTGGGTCGGATAAGGCCTCTGCTTGGCAGGAAGTTCTGAAACAGCCACTGTCTAGACCCGCCTCCTCTGGGCGCTCCTCTCCGGTAGAACTGAAGGGAAGACCGTGTGTGCCCTTCTGCGCCTCCATCACATGCCCAGAACCATCAGTATCACACTTCCTGACCCGTCACCGTCTCTCATTAGTTTCATACCATTTTACTAATCCTGAGTCTAAACAGATTGGTTCAAGAGGAGACAGTTCTATTTTTAAAGTACTTAGTGATGTACGTGTGAGCTTTGCATGGACGAACTAAGCACATGACCCTCTCTTGTACATTCAGAACCTGAACACATGTAAAAACGACCCATTTTTGACAGATGTGAAACCACCATTGATTTGTAATAAATAATGACACAATCTTCCCACACCTGCAGGCATCTCTGTGTTGTGTCAGATGGCCTGTGAGGTGGCTGTAAGGACGAGATGTCTGCAGATTAGGTGACGCTAGGTGTCAGTTCTGTGAACACAGTCCCTACACCCCTCTGGACTGTAGCACTTGCTGCTGGCCCAGATGCCTGTCTGGACAATAGAGACGGCACCGTTTTGTGTGGTCCGGGAAGTGACCTTGGAAAGGTGTCCGTGTCACAGGCGGCAGGTTGCTGTGTGGCTGAAAGACCACATGGAAGGGTCACTTGCTCCGGGTGGAGTGAGTGGAGACCCTGGAGGGCTGTGGGTTGCGTCTGTGGGGAGGCCACCCATCGCTCAGGTGAAGGGGCCACACACTGATGTGGTGGTGCCGGAGGCCTTGCAGCTGGCCTTGCCTGGGGCTGAGGGATGGCTGTCCCAGACGCTAACTCCCCTTCCCCTGCCCTGCTTCAGGCTGATGAAGGGGAGGTGGCTTGGTCCGGGGGCCCCCAACCTCGGGGCAGCTTGGTGCCGTCGGCCAGCTTCCTCCACAGCGCTTTGCCGAGAGCTCTGCAGGCCATTTACACGGACCTGGGAAAGGGCCGACTGCTCCAACAGGTCTGGGGATGGGAGACTCCGTGGTCTCTCCTGCAGGTTTCCTGTGTATGTAACGCAGCGTGGAAGCTTGGAGGGAAACTAGGATGTAGCTTCCCTTAAACGTACACACTCACATTCTGCTCGGACCTTTCTGGGACGGGTGTACAGGAATCAGGCCGTACCTGCGCCTCCATATCCAGGAGCTGTGTGCTGTCCCTGCTCTGGGCAGAGTGTGAGAAGCTGTGCTGAGGCCGAGCCGCCCCTGGGTGCGCACGGACTTGACCTTGTTTCCAGGGCAGGTGCCTAAACCTGGCTCATGAGGGAAATGCACCAGGTCTAACAGGCCCTCAGCCTTTTAGGACTATTTCACTGGCACAGCCTTCATGATTTTTAAGCATCTGAAGTAGTAATTATCTCAAAAAGGCCCCGTCTAGGGAGTGCTCTGAGACGAGTGTGGGTGGATGTGAGGCGGGGAAGGAACACACCACCGTGAAGCCGTCCTCCGTTCCTTGACCGTCAAGGTCTCTCGGCCTTTCCGGCGGCGTCTGCAAACGGTGAGACGCAGGCAGTGGACGCCAGTGCTGGGGTGCAGCTGGGCTGGTTCAGCAGGTGACCTGCACCCACCCAATCCCCCAGAGATCACTCCTACCCATCACACAAGTAAAGTTTATTGAAAAATAAAGTTCTCCCTAGTTGTGTCTACAACAGTGGAAACAAAGCAGTGCGCTCTATGCAGGTACAGTACGTTGGGACGTGTGGACAGCGACACCTCGTGGGCAGAACCCTGCACTAAGCCCCGGAGTGAGCCAGGCGCTGTTTGAAGACACAGATGTGAACGGTCATTAGCTTAAAGACATCGAGGTTGTGACAGCGACTACAGTAGAAGGGACTCACCACCTCCTTTGGCGTAGACTGTTCCACTGCTGCCCTCTTAATACCTGGGGAGGACAGTGAGCAAAATCCTTCCCAACTTTGCTCTGTCTTCCCTTGGGCAGAAGGGGCAGACCACCTAGGTTCTCAAGCTGCTGTCCCAGCCAGGCCGCCAGCCTGGCTAATGTCCTCTGTGCACCCCAAGCCCTCACCCTCCACACACACACCCGATGTCCCATGAGTACTCGCTGGCCGTGGTCCCTCTGCCAGGCCTCACCAGCTGCAGGTGACTGGGGGAGATCATCTCAAGGCTCCACAAATCGGGGCTAGAGGAATGATGCTTGGGAGAAGGTGAACCCCAGTCTTACACCTGCACAAGTCTAGGACTGCAGATTCAGCAGAAGAGAAAACAGGAACTCGGACACAGGGCTCCAGCAAACTCCTCCACACTCCACAATGCATCTGCCCAGAGGAGCGCCTAGACAGGCAAGGAGACGCGGCTCCAATCTATTGGGGAGCAAGAGGCTAGAACCCCAATAAAACAAAACGTGAACTGATATTTAGGTGACTTGGGGAGGAAACCAGTGAGCCACCAGCAGCTCTGGTGGTATATAGTCTTGGGGTTCCCCGAGCTAGACTGTGGTCCCAGGGCCAGGGCAAACTCGTGACAATTCACCTGCCCGGGAGTCTGGCCCCTGCAGACTGGACTGTGGAGGAGCTGCCCTGGCCGGCAGGGGAGAGCAGGGGACTTCTCAAGTTCAATTGGTCGATTCTTTCCCCTTGGAAATGGAAAAGCCTCTCTTAACTTCATTTCAGAGAAACAGTTAACTTTAAGGGGTACAATCAGTGGGAAAATTCACCTTAATTTCTAGCTCAAAAAGTTCCCCAAGGAAAAACTCTGGAATGGTCCAGGAGACACCACTGGGGTGAGGCCCAGCAGGGAGCCAAAGATCACCCGTGTGCAAATCCCGCAGCCTCGTTTCGTCTGGGGCTGAAGCCAGGCATGTTTTCCAATCAGTCAGTGCAGTCAGGGATCCGGCAACGTTCCGGCCACAGGGTGGGCGTGGGACTTACACACGCCAACCGGTAAATCCCACAACAGTCCGTCAACCTGGGATAATAGAGTCCTGTAGGTGTGACTTTTGAACCAACTGATAAGGAGTGCAGCTCTTTATTTCTCAAATTTTGTAAAATGTAATAATGTTTAACACTTACTAGGGCTTACTATGTGCCAGACACCGCTAAACACCGAATCCTCACAAAACCCCTAAGTGCTAAGAGAGCTACTAATTTTTTTTTCTGCATCTGAGACTACAGCTAGTTTGGCCTTTTGCTATAAAAACTTGGCTTTCCACTTCTTGTTGAAGCCAACAGGAATGAGAGGGACTGGCCCTCAGCTTTAGGACATCCCACCTTCCTAAAGAAGCTGAGTCTCCGTGCCCATCAGCTCTTCACACACAAACGCTGTGGGCCCGCGGGGATGGGTGGAAGAGGAATGAAGCCAATGTGAAAATTAAAGTGTTTTTAAATAAATAAAAGTCTAGGCTTCGGGTAGCAACACGTGCAACAGAGCCTGTCGTTAGCAAAATAGACTTTCAAAAAACCAAAAAGTTTGGGGGCAGGGAAGGGAGTGGTCATGTGCTAATTACATACACAATCCAGGTAAGCCACCGTGGAGAGTGGGTGGCCTGCCTTGGTCTGGTCCACAAACAAAACCTGCCCGTGAACAGCAGTTTCAATCAGCCTGTCAAATCCATGCCTGCACTACCAGCGAAACGGGCTCTCCTTCCAGATGAAACCAGTGGTCACAGTTATGAAACCCCATGCTCACTACGGAACAAAAGGGTGTGCACATCCCTCTCCCTTCATGATGTGTCTGGGGGCCAGTGCTACTCAGGAGCTTAGCAGGCCCTGCTTCCTTACAGTGCAACTCCTCAGCCAGGGCTGGCGCCTGCCCTGCCACACCTCACCATGTGCCAGGTGGCAGGGAGCCTGGGCCAAGGGGCAGGCAGCAGTCCCCAAACCCAGAAGTGACCAAGCGGCCTGGGACGGTGTGGGCTTGTCTGGAGGGGGGTGTATGTGCATATACGTGCTGGCCGAGGGGCTGGAAGGGCGTTTCTGGGCCCTGAGAGTCCACAGTGACACAGGACAGGTCCTGTCTCCAAGCTGGGGGAGTGCAGCAGGTTCCAAAAGCAACCCCAAAGAAAAGAGAAAAGGCACCTCAGAGAAACAATAAATATCAAACAGATTCACAATATTTCCAAACATACAGCAAACACAAAAAAGGCAAACTATACGCAGCGACAGAAACTCAACTTAAGCAAAAATGCAAAAAACCTCTCCTTTGTTCAAGTGCAAATCCAATTACATACACAGAGTAAACAAGGTGTCCACTGACATTAAAAGCAGTGTTTCTCCTTTAGAAGCTTTTACTCCTGAAAGTGTTTACATGTCAAAGGAAGGCTTTCTCTCTCTTAATAAATTAGATAAATGTTTTCCCTCAAGTTTTGTTTTTGTTTTTTTGTTTTTTAAGGAACTTAAAATCACAGTGGGGGGAAAACACCAGATTTCACTGAGGAAAAAATGTACAAAAACTTTCAGCCCAGGCAGCATGTGCTCATAGCCAGGGAGACAGGGGTCCTGGCACAGGTCCCAGTGTGGAAGGGTCTCCAACCACAAGTTAGCTCAGGACTCTGTTAGGAAAAACTGCCCACACTCTGAGGCGCCCTCTGCCCAAGGCGGGCAGGCAGGAATCACGTCCCCACTGGTTGTGGACCACTGACCTGACTTGGGCCAAGTTTAGAGGGGGCTGGACGCCAGTATTTGTCCAACATCACTGCCTCTATCGATAAAGCCTTCAACAACTGGGGTGCAGATCAGTGTGCCCAGGAGCAGCAGACCCCTCTTCCCCTCTGCCCCCCCTCTCCCACCCATGGAACTGCCTCACCTCCACCAACACTGGGCTGGCAGGAGCAGAGGGACCTAATGAGGAAAGTGCCCCCGTGGGCACCTAAGCTGAGAGTCCTGACAAGAGTGGGAAGAGGGGGAGGCCCTGAGCTCGGGCAGCCAGCAAGCAATCCTAGAAGCTTCTGGAATACAAGGCAGGATCGAGTCTTTCCACAGAATGTAGCTTCCTAGTTTCCACACTTTCTGAGCCCCTGTGCTGGCTTAGTAAACAGTTCTCTGCAAACTGGGTTGCTGAGCTTAGGAAATCGGTCTCGGCCCGCAGGCGCCCCCTGCTGGTCAGATGCCTGCACTGACATCCTCACCCTCGGAAGCGAGGGTCCGGGAGAGGGCAGCACAGGCCCAGGAATTGTAGGCCTGGGAGCTTAAGCCAATTTCCACAATTTAGGGTGCAGCCAAGAGGACCATTCAGAGAACAGCAATTCCTAACAGTTATTTCTCCTCCTACTGCAGGCAACTGCCCTTGCAAATCTTAAAAGAACACATATACCCATATTCACTCATTCACTCACTCACATCCTAAAACAAGGTTTCCTTTCTTGTGTCCTTGCTGCTGGGCCTTGGCCTCCCATCAGCACTCTCCCTTGCACATGTGTTCAGGGGTCACCTGAGGGGTTGTAGGTGCTTCCCCTCTGACACCCTCTGTTCCCTAGGATTGGAGCTGGGATTCAGACACATTGAGAGTCAAAGTGAAAAAGGCAGGCTGTGCATGTGGTGCTATTTATGCACGAAGGAAGAACTGAGAAGCAGGTAGAATCTAACTCCCCACACGTAGAGGCTCCACACTCCCTCTGTCCTCCTGAAACAGAGTCCCTCCTTTAGTCTCACTTCTCAGAGGCCCATCCACCATTCATCGTACCAGCTCTTTGCCAGCCGAGGCTGGGCAGCTGCGGGAGGGCATGCAGGGTGCTGGGAGGCCATGCCACCACTGAGGGCTGGGTGGACCCCAACTACTCATAACAGGGAGACGAAGAGGAAAGAGAGGGCTGACTCTTACCGCATGGGGATGCCAGGAAACATACCCAAAGCATTGCAACTGCCCGGGGGAGGCGGGGAACCCAGCAAAGCAGAGCGCAGGGGCTGGAAGGGGGTCCAGTGAGTCTGACCAGGCCAAGCTGCCAACTGGCTCACACCTCAAAATACTGGTGCCTGGCTGCGAGCCACCCCATCCCCACCCAAGTGAGCCACCAGGACAGTGACTCATTTTCACACTGGCCTGCCCCTGATCCCCCAGCCAACATCAAGTTCGCCCAGAGCCCCATTCCCTGGGCTATGGAGGTTCCAGGCATTCGAAGGAATGTAACGCAAGCCCAAAGTTTGCATCCCAGCTCCAGTGTGACACCAGGCCACAGGGACCAGCTCACTCATCCACTCCCAGCTCAAAGACAACGCTTGTAAGGGGTAAACACCACAGCTACATCCAAGGGTAGCTCTTTTGGCCCTGGTCCTGCCTTTCGAGATTTACCACCAACCACCAGCTGTCAATTTCCTAATCATGTACTTCGTTCCCTGGCTGGGTTGTCCCCCCACACCTGGGGGTGCCTGTTCTGTAGCTACCACCAAGCGCACACAAGATTTTCTTCTCTGCCGCCATCTGCTTTGAGGAGCTAGATCCCCACGGCGCTCCCCTCCTCTCCCTCTGGCACCACCCTGATGGGGCCAGAAAACTATTACAGTGAAGGTGGATGGTAAACAGTGAGAAATCAAAGAAACAAGACCTGTGATCAGCCCCTCTCTGCCCTCCCCTGGTAGCCTCCCCCTCCCAAATAAATAAGTTAATGGATTTAGGAATGTTCCTAAAAAGTTCTTGCCAACCAGCTCAGTTCCCCCTCTGGTTTTGTTCTGTTTTAAATGAATCTTGAGATTCGTGCTCTACCCTGGAGCAAGTGCATCGAGGGATTCTCCCTGCAGCTGCTCCTCAAAAAATAAACTTGTGCCAGGGAGAGCAGCCAGGCTCCTGGCCTGATGCTGGCCTGCCTTTGGTTTTGGTGAAAATGCCACTGTGATGCGCTGACCACAGCAGGAGTGATACCACATCGAAATCTTCCACCAAAAAGTTCAGGCTCTGGCGAGAGTCCCTGAATGACGCCTGCCCCCAGGCTCTGCCAGGACAGGGCTGGAGCCGCTGCTCCCAGCAGAGTGTGTGCAGGGCTGGCTGGTGGCCGCTATAGACAGTCTTTGCAGAGAGCCACCTGGCCCTTGATGAAGTCCCGGCAGGGGCAGATCCTCCGGTGCCTGGGGTGGGCGCCTGCGCAGCTGAACAGCAGGAGGTCACCTTGAAACACACAGTGCTTGCTCTTGGGGTCAAAGGAGGGCACCAGGATGTCCTTGGCCAGCTCTGAGCTTTGGCAGGTCACCTCATACCTGGAGAGGAAGAGAAAGGCACAAGGTTGGAGGTGCACGGACTGTCCTCATCACTGGCTTCTCGGCCCACCTCCTGAAGGTGGGGAGGAGGGTCCTTCTCCTGCTGTAAATAGACAGCAGCCAGCACCCTCTGACCCAGCAAGTCTCCACTGGAGGGATGGGGCTAGAGAGAGGTGTGTGCCTGGATGCGTGGGGACATGCATTCAAGGCTGCTTGTGAAGACAGTATGTAAAAGTAAATAACCCAAACACCATGTGGGGAACGGGGAGATCAACTTGGTGCATGTGCTTTGGGAGTTCTAGGCAGCAAGTGGCTGTGGGGAGCTGTCCTGCAGGAGGCAAGTCGCAGAACAGGAGGCACAGCGTGACCCAGCTCCACCTGTGCGTGTGCGCGTTTGTGTGTGCGTGAGTGAGGGTATGGTTGTGTAAGAACGTGTGAGGGAATGCCAGTGATGTATGTGTTTGTGCATGTGAGTGGTTGAGCACATGGGGTGTGTAAGATCATGCGTGGTATATGTGTGTGTATATGTGAGTGGGTGAGAGTATAAGTGTGGAAGAACTGTGTGTGAGTGCGTGTGTGTGGTGTGTGTATGTGCATGCATATGAGTGGTTGAGAGCATGGATAAGAATGTGTGTGTGGTGTGTGTGTGTGTGCATATGAATGGGTGAGAATATGAGTGTGTATAAGAAGGTGTGTGTGTGTGGTGTATGTATGTGTGTGCAAGAGAATGAGTGTGTGTGTAATATGTTATGTGAGACTGCGTCTAAAAGCCAAGAAGGCTATACATTAAAACCTTAACAATGGTTACTTCTAAGGAGTAAGACTGGGGCAAAGTCGAGTAATATTTAAATACAGGGTGTCCCCAGAAATATGCATATACATTTTAAGAGCTGATAACTCAATTTCGAAAATGAAATCCTATATATTAAAAAGGGTAATATGCAAATTGACCATCACTCCAACACACAAGATGCCTACTCCCATGTGTCAAAGATGGTTGCCCTCATGTGGACACAATATGGCTGCCATAAGATGGCCGGCAGAGGAGGGCAATTGGGAGGGACCAGGCTTGCAAGAGAGGGCCCCTAACTGCTTCTGCCTGTCAGCCTGATCACCCCACCCCATAATTACTCCCCTGACAGCCTGATTGAATAGTTGTGGGGGGCCTGCAGGAGAGGGCAGTTAAGGGTGACTGGGCCGGCAGAGGAGGGCAATTGGGGATGACCAGGCTTCCAGGGAAGTACACTGTGGGAGACCAGGTCTTCAGGGGAGGGCAGCTGGGGGGGACCAGGCCTGCAGGGGAGGGTAGTTGGGGGGGGACGACACCAGACCTGCAGGGGATGGTAGTTGGGGGCAACCATGCCTATAGGGGAGGACTGCTGGGGGTGACCAGGCTAGCAGGGGAGCAGTTAGGATTAAATCAGGCTGGCAGGGGAGTGGTTATGGGGTGGGGTGATCATGCTGGCATGCAGAAGCAATTAGGGGCAATCAGGCAGGTGAGGTGTTGGGAGCCAGCAGTCCTGGATTGTGAGAGGGCAGTCCGGCATCCCTTGAGGGGTCCCAGATTGAAGACAGTGTAGGCTGGGCTGAGCCCCACCTCACCCATCCTTATGCACAAATTTCGTGACTGGGCCTCTAGTGTATTTTAATAAACACTATCTTTATAATTATTCAAAGTGTGTGTACCTTTTTGAACGCCCTAATTTTTACAGCTATGTTGAATGTTTTTATTGACGGCTCACAAAGATTCCTGTTGTATGGCCTTGGTCTCTGCGGCAGGAATCATCTTCCTGGTATCCTGCTAATCAGAGGGAGGTGCTGCTCTGGGGTGTGGCAGCCATGCAACAGCAGCCCCCATTACGCGCCCCCCCCCCCCCCCCCCCGCCCCAGGTAAGTGCTAGGCCTCAGCACTGCAGGGAGGAGTCTCAGTGCTGACCCCAGCCTGTGCTCCTGCTCCTCTGCCATCTCCTACAGCTGGCTTGTCTGTGGGCTACAGACCCAGTGGCTCTGATTCTCTGGCTGGAACACTGCCTGGGCCCAACACTGCCAGCCTCTGTCCCAGAAAGGAGCCATGTTTTCTCCTCCTGCTCCTTGGGGTACACTGCTGCCCCCCCCCGATCACCAGGTGTCCAGTCTGGTGCCTGCATGCCATGTAGGGACAGTTCAGAGAAGAAGGTCCAGGCACCAGGCAGGCCTGTGACCCTGGGCCCATGACTGAGCCTCTGTGAACTGGGGTAGATTTCCTTAACCCTGGGAGGCACGGGGATGACAACAGCACCCTAGAGCACTGGGCAGGGTCTAGCTCTGGGGGAGCGCTCAGGAAGTGGGAACTTCTGTCACGAACATCATCACCATCATGGTCCTCTGCCTGGCAGACACTGGGTGGACTAGGCATCGGCCTCCCTTCCCACATTGTGAACGGACACACAGGACAATTGTCTCAATTCTCCTACATTCACAGAAGTCTCCATTCCTGCGGACAGGGGAGGATCTGGCTGGGGACCCCAAGGTTTCCTGCTGTCCCTGCAAAGCTTCCAGGTCCCCTTCCCCAGGCGCCATTCCTCCAGCCCCCTCTTGTCTTCTCCAGCCAACTAACACACTGCCTGGCCCAGCCCTTGCCAACACTAAATCAGATGATTTCCAGGGCATCTGGGGGATGCTGGTGGCTCTAAGGGCTTCCAGCCTGGCGCTTGGTGCTGGGGAAGGCAGAGCTCCCTTGTATCTCACCCCTGTAGTCGCCAGTGGGCTCTGCGACTTCCCTAAATCCCCCATCACCTCTGCTCCTGGCACACCAGCTAGAGGTGGAGGTGTTAGGTTGTGGACCAGGAAGGTGAAGGCAGGAAGCGGAGTTTTATGGCTTTCTTAAAGGAAAAGGAGACAGAGACTCAGGGCTTCCAAACCCTATATAGACTATCCCAGCTGGCCAATTCACAGCAAGAGGTCTCCAGAGCTCAGGTGTGCATTCAAGTTTCCACATGAAACGCAGCCTTGGGAAACAGTTATGCTTAAGCTCTTTATGAAGGGGAATGATAGCACCTGCTGAACCTTGATTCATCTGCCTGGTACCCTGCTAAGCAGGAGCATGGAAAGGTCTGCAACTCACCTCAGACCCCATGGCATGGGCTATCACTGTCAGTGAACACAGAGAACCCGCCAGCTCCTGCCCTGGTCACCTGGACTCAGATCCCAGGCTCCGTCTCCTGGTGTGAGTGCATCTCACCGGGGTGGTCACAGGAGCAGCCTGCCTGCCCAGGGATGATGTCGGAGACCGCAGTCTTCCCACAGGCAGTCCCCAGTCTTCACATGGTCCCGTGAGTGGCATAACTCTGGCCACCTCTGATGCCACCCACCTGCTGGCCCCAGGGAGTGCTCTCTCCTTCAGCGGCAGGGCCCTGCCCCACAGCCCTGGCCACCCGGGAAGGCCATGCCATCATTCCTGCTTAGCTGGCGAGAGAATTCACCAGAGAGGTGAGGTGACTTTCCTAATACCTGCGGAGTACCCAGAGCCCAGATGGCCTCCATGGCCCGCAATCCCCTCTCCACTGGGGATCCCTTCCTTTCCAGGGCATGCACGCCACTGTTTCAGCCTCTGTGTTCCTGTGATGACTGTCACCCCTGACACACATACCCATTCAAGCCCATTCTTGCTCATACACCCTCACACCTGTGCAGAGACCCTGGTGTGGTCTAGTTTCCCTTCTGCAGGGTGCTGCCTCTCCTGCTTCTCTTTCAGGGCAGAGTGGGGGCTCCTGAGGTCCAATGCCTCAGTTTATATTTTATGGCTATGGAAGAATGAAAGGGCAAAGGCCCGCCTTCCCACGGGCCCGACTTCCTGAGAGGACAGAACCACCCACGGGTACACACGGGCACGCACAGGGTGAGGGGCTGTAGCTGGCCTAGCCCTCCCATAGTCCCTGTCCTGGAGTTCCTCCCTTCCTCACCCGCCACCCTGCTACTTCCAAATGCCCCTAGCTCCTCTTGACCACTCTGACTCAGGGCCATTCCCTTTTCCCAGGCACCAACTTAGTTAAAATCCTCCGAAACTTAATAATCTAATAATTTAGAAGATACAACTTGAAAAGGCAGCCAAATCACAAACAAGGTCTCATGTGAATGCACATATGGAGCACATATGGAGCCACCCCGGCCTGGGCTTGGTTCATCCCAGGGTCTCTACCCATTTCGGTTAGAACCGCGCATGCTTTGTGCACAGGAGCTGGTGGTCTTGAGCTGTGGTGCAGTCAGGGCACACTGTGCCACAGCTCAAGACCAGCTGCCGATTCCTAATTCAAAGTGACAGCATGGGATGCTCTAAAGGGCTCAATTCATGTCACAATTCAGGCCTGCAAGGTGGAGCAGGAAAAGCAATGCTGGTGTGTGGAGCCCCTCATTGCTAACTGGCCATGAACAAGGGGGGGCCAGGGCACCTCGTGCAGAGGAGGCACTAACAGATGGAAGATAGCTGGATTTTACAACATTGTCAGCATTTACAAATGCAGGCACAATGCTTTCAGGAGGGCCCTTACATTCAGAGAATTAACTGCAGGCAGCTTTACTGCAATGTTAGCATTCCCTGCAGGCTCCCAAGAAGAAAGCTACAGTAGGGGTGGGAGTTGTTAGTCACTCCCATGGCACGAGGCCTGGCTCCCTTGGCTCCTCCTGGTTACCTCGGGCCTGTTTCCCCACTCAGAGCTCTGGAAGAAGGGCCATTTGCTCCGCGTCAACACTGGCTGCACATCACCTCACCATCACCCAGGATGTCCCCATTTTACAGATGAGAAAATCAAGGGGACAGAGGAGACTACCCACTGGCTCCCCTTCCTGTCTCCTCACTGGACCTAGGCCCATGCCCTGGGGAAAGGCATGCTGAGTGGAGCCTCGATCACGGGACCCGGGCAGCAGCATCCCTGTTTCCTGGGGACAGGTGGGGAGCATTTAGACAATTCTGGGTGGACAGTCCCTAGTCTGCCCCCAGCAAATCCAGACTGATGCATAGACACTTGGGGTTCTTAAAAAACCACTTTACTCCAGGGACTGTTTATAAGATGAGCCATGGAGAGCCCTTCCTGGACCCTAGAATCCGGGATGTGTGATGTGGAAATGGAAGCTTCTAGAACGATTACAGGCTTTCCATAAATACCAGAGCACCGCTCCCTCTCAGAGGTCTGGCCTTTAGGCTGATGGTGAGCCAGGGCAGCCGGACCTGGTCTCGGCAGGAAGATAGCATCTCCCACGGCTCACCTCAGCAGAGCTTCCCTGAGGCTGTGATTGACGCCAGAGCCATGTGCTCTTTCTGTAACGGGTTTTTACTTGAGAATAATGACCAGGCCAGCTCAGACGACTGTGCACAGGTAACCACAGTGGCCGACCGAATTCTCCGATAGGTGCAAAGCCAGAGCAGGGCCAGGCAAGCTTTGCTCCAGAGGCCACTGTGTTCCTTAAACACTCTTTGAGACAGGGACAGACCACTGCTCTACAGAGGGGGCCATGAGTCAGAGATCAAAGAAACCTCATATGGAAATTTGGGAACTGCAACTGCCAAACTCAAAATGCCAATGCAGAGGGAAGTGAGTGGTGTTGGTAAAAGCAATGCAAGCACAAGGGCAAAAGCTCATGCGATCCAGATGGCCCCTCCTGGGTGCGGGCTGGCCCGCATTCCAGGCACCCACCACACCCAGCTCCTGCCCAGGGACCTGGCAGGGTCAGGCCTGCTCAGATCAGAGGAGCTGGGCAAACGTGCAAACAAGGATGGGTTGCAGGAGGTGAGGATGGCGTGGACTTTGCTCTAGGCAGTTCTTGCCAGCTCCTTGCCCATGTCTCCCATTCCTTCCTCACTCTAGGGTGCAAGGCTCACCCGCCACCTGCACGTCTCAGACTGCTGTGGTTCTGTGCCCACCTCCGCTCTCATGGTTCTCGGATATGACGGTAGCAAAGTGAACACCTCCCACAATCTTCAAGCCCAGACATGACATTACTTATGCAAATAAAACACTCTCAATCGAATTCTAAATATGACCTCATCTACCTAACTAAAAATGCTGCTAAACTTTCTCTGGGGGGATCATGCTACAACCTGCTCACCTTCCCACATCTTTTCCCGCAGCCCACGAGCCTGGAGACAGAACCTCATCCTGCTCTAGGCTGCCCCGCCCGCCCTGCTCCAGCACTCACTTCAGCAGGTCCTTGTCCTTGTTCAGGTGCTGGAAGAAAGACGGCTCACAGATGAGCTGGTTCTCCTGGCACACCTGCTTGCAGGACTGCCCGGGCTCAGCAAGCTTCACCTGCAGGGCACCGAGGGGCGGCCACATCACCTGCCCATGGCAGAAGTCCTGGAATGACAGAAAGCCATCAGTCAAGGGACCAAAGCTGTAACTTGCAACCACAGCCTGCCAGGCAGCCCACAGGGGAGGCGGCTGCTGCCAGGGAACAGGGAAGGGGAGTAGGTGGGCTACAGACAAACTTGGATTGGAACTGGCCTCAGCCAGAGCGTGTCCCTGGGCCAGCTCTCCACCTGTCCACCTACCAGCTCCCTCGACTGCAACCTGGATTGGGCTGGGGAACTGGAAATCCACCAACGCTGGAGGCTCCAATACTGGCTGTTAGAGCTTTTCTTAAAAAACAATCACGAATGTCTTTCCTTATATGACGCCTACAGGCAGTTCGAAACCTTTCTCCTTATTCATTTTTAGCTTCTTGTGGTACGTGAAGCAGTCCCAGGAATAAAACAAATGAGGAGAAAGACTCTGCCATGTAAGATTAGGAGGTGATCTTAACTCCAAGGAAGGCACTTAAGTTAGGAGGCTGAATCTGACGCTGTCCCTGGGTGCTCTGACACGATACCCAGGCTGGTGTGGGCTCCCTCACTCATCTGTGGAAAATTAAGCTGACTGAGTGATGGAGCTGAGCGGGAGGCTGGCAAATAGCAGGTGGACCACAAGTGCTCACCCCTCTTCCTGTCCCTCGTAGAGGAGATGCCTGTGTATCTGAGAGGCTGGGGCTACATGGCACCACGAAGTCTGCACGAAGCAAGTGCCCTCAAAGCTCCGCTGCAGGGTGGATCTGTGCCATTTGCTCACTTCTCGGTAAACCACTATGGCCAACCATCTCCAGGTCCCTTCAACGGGCGAGCTTAGTGCAATTACACATGCACACGGGCCCCAGTCGTGCTTACTCAGGGCTCACTGGGGCTGGGCTGGCATCCTCTCAGAAGTCTGTTTTGGGAGCCAATAGTAAAAGTCGCAGTAGGACCTTCCTAAGACTTGGTAAAACCGAAGCGAGGAAGGCCTGAAGGTGTTCCCAGTAAGCACGGGACCAGGTAAGGCAGGAGGAGCCTGGGGCTCTGGGCTACAATTATAGTTCCAGCCGGGACTTCACAGACATCCCTGGAGCTCTCTGCCACTCTCACATCTAAAATGGAGAATACCACTTGTTCTTCAGTCCTTATATGATTCCTGTGAGCTAAAGTGAGGAGGCTTTTAAGAGGCACCGAGAAATGTTACAGGGAATATTCCAAGGTCGACCATTACTTGCTGCCAGGGTCCAGAGGTAAGAGGTTGAGTTGCCAGGAGTATGTAAGACAATTTGTCCACGAGAGCCATCCCTTTGCCCAAGCCCCTTCACAAGCCTCTTCTCACCCCTCGATCAAGGTGCTGGGTGCTCATGGGAGGCTGGAGGTCTTATTTCAGTCAACCTAAGCCTAAGCTATCATAGCAATGCCAACTGGTCTCTTTCCTGTAAGCACTCACCCACTTGCGCATTCATTAATTCATTCATTCACTCACTCAACAAAATACTGGCTAGGAAGCAGGAAAGCGTAAGGGTTCAGAACTCAAACTAGCTGCATCTAGCTCCTCCACTTACTAGCGGAATGATCTTGATTAGTTACATAATCTTGTCTCAGTTTTTGCTGTAAAATGCAGAAAATACCAATTTTCTAGAGCTGTAAAGGGGATTACATTACTTATAATGCGTAAAGTGCTCAGAAAGGCACCTGAGATAAACACCACCATCTGCATTTGGCTCTTACTGTCACTATGTGCAAGGCACTCTCCTAGGCCCTTGGGAAGACTCAGTGAAAAACTAAGAAACCCAAACTACTGCCTTCATGCAGCTTACCTCCAATGAGGGAGACAGAAAAACAGAGAAATGAATTATATATAATATGTTAAAAGATAATAAGTGTTCTCAAAAGAATGAAATGAGGAAAAGGGATGGAGATGTGGGGGAGGAGAGGGTCCAGGTAAGGCATCATGGAGAAGGTGACGTTTTAATTAGTTAGTTAATTAATTAGTTTATTTAGCGGAAGGAGGAGGGGGAGGAAAAAGTAGAGGAAGAGGGAGAGAAAGATTTGTTGTTTCACATATTGATGCAGTCATTGGTTGATTCTTGCATGAGTCCTGAATGGACACAAACATACAACCTTGGTGTATCAGGACCACACTGGAACCAGTTGAGCTACCCAGCCAGGGCCAAGAAGGTGACATTAAGAAAAGACAGGAGGAAGTAAAAGAGGGAGCCACACAAGTATCTGTGAAAAACATTCTGGACAGATGGAAACCAACACCAAAGGCTCTGATGATGGGAGTGTCAAGCAGGTTCCAAAAGCAGCAGAGAATTCCGTGGGTTGAACAGAGTGTGTGTTGGGGGCCAGAAATAGGAGACAGGTCTGGGGTGAGGGGGTCCCAGGGATCAGCACACACAGAACTTTGGGGTCCATGTAAAGCTTTGTCTCTGCCTCTGAGTGAGATGGAGCCAGAGTTCTGGGAGGGGAGTGGGGCAGGAGAGAAAGGAGCTGGGGAAAACCCTCCAGGAGAGTGAGGAAGTGGGAGCCCACCTCACACCACAGGCAGGTAAACTATCAAAGGGAAACAGTTTGTGGCAGGGGTGGGTAGTCGAAGAAGTCAACAACAGCAAGGACTGACTAAAACCAGGTCAATCCAAGATGGAGGAAAAACTGACCAGAGACTGACCCCAAAGCTCATTATACCTTCATTATAATGAAAACTGATAGGGGGCAAAGCCAGGACATCTCAGAAAGGATCATATTTGTGTAGGAACAAGGCCCCCCTACCCCAACCAGAAGGCGGAGGCAGAATTTGGCACCAAAAAGTTCAGAAACAACCCAGCATTGGGAACACATCAAATACATCCCAAGAACTGACTGGCCCAGCAGAACTAACGCTCGAGTTCACCGTGTCCACTGGGATGTGTACTTTCGCAGGTGCCTTCCTTCACAGATGCCCAAACAGGAATGCACAACCAGGGGAGCAGTGGGTGTCGTCTGCTCCGGGCTCACCCTCATCCTGTCTCCAGGGATCCTGTTCTGGCCCCTTTCTCTCAACCTAAATAAAACCTGCTTTCCTTCTCACTTGGACTGGCTCTTGAATTCTTTCCCGGGAAATCAAGAACCTGTAGGAGGTGGTGGAGTGCTTAGGGGGTCCCACTTCAGATCCCCCCCCCCCCGCCCCCCCACTGCCAGTGACAGCAGAGTGGCAGGATCTGCTGAGATCAGAGAGTAGGAGCACAGCAAAGGCAGAGGCAGGAAGCTATGGGACAGTGCAGGAGGGCAACAATGGCTTCAGATCAGACTGGCATCTTTGTTCAGCAAACCTCCATCACTCATGTCTTATATGCTGGCTTTGAAGGCTTTCTCATCAGCTACTCAACATTTTACAAATGACTGTTAAAATTTCCCTAGATACAAGAAATAGGAATGTGAATGAAGCACAGGCTCTGGCTTAAAGGCTCCATGCACAACATAACAAAATTAAAGAATTGTACAGATCAGACGTCCAAACAGGAATGCACCAGCTACTCAGAGGAGAAAAAGAATGATCTCTGGGACGAGGGGAAGAGTGATGGTGGTAGCTATCGGAGAAGGCTTCCAGAAAGTAGGGCTTTTAGACTGGGTTTTGTAGGCTGAATAGAGATAGTGGCTTATCACTAACATAGTGCTTTGCAGGTAACTGGTGCTCAATAAAGGACTATTGAACTGAATTTAATGGTCTGGCATCTTGGAGCTTCGACAATAGCAGTAGAAAAGAACAATATTGTAACTAAGAGAGGCTTTATATACATAGAATGAAACATAAATAGTAATTTCCAATCTGGTTAATGAGCCCTCTCAGAACACAGAACAATTATTTCAACCAGTCACCAAATTTCCCTAAATTAGCTCGACTATTCTGAAAATTTCCTGCAGTAATTGTAATGAGAAGGGTTTATTAATGCAAATTTATAGAAAAAACAATGTTCTGAACAAATGAACACAATTTACTGTGGAAAAGTTAAGGGTGCTGCTGCTTTTGGAACGAAGGCTAAGTGACAGCAATGGTGACACTTAGCCTTGGATTATTATTCAAAAAATACCAAGAGAGCTAGAGAAGAGGGGTGGGCTCCTCCCCAGAGAGAAGTACTCGGTGGAGGGGCAGCCCCTCTCTTGGTTGTAGAAGATGGGATCCTTTCCACAAGCTCCCCAGTCCAACCAAATCCTTAACAGAGTTACTACAGCCATGACATATCAGGTGAAAATGGATTGTCTGGAACAACACCAACAACAAAAAATAGGTTCAGATATAGACTTGGAAGCAGGATTAAGAATAAATAAGGTCAGCAATTTTTGAAAAAATGGGGGAGGTTGTGGGGGCAAGTTCTAGGTCATAAAAGTGGGGTTTAGGCCAAGTTTGGTCAGTTATTTGAAGAGTAAGGGAGACATTTACTATTTATATCACAACTGAAATCCAGGAAGAAAAGTGCTCAATAAGTACTGGCTGACTGACCAGATCTAACATAGCTCAGCTGCCTGTTGGCATCCACCATCCTCAGCTTATGCTGTCCTCAAAAAAAGTGAAGTCCATTCCTGAGTGCGCTGGGGCTGATTCTCAGTGGTGGGAGAGACACTGTGTTCCCCCGAGGGCAAAAGAGAAGGTGGCTGGGAACTAAGCTGTGGTGACATCTCCAAGAACCATTTCCACTTATATAAATCCATGCCAACAACAAGCTCTCTTTGGAAAGAGTCAGACTTAAACCTCTCATATTCCATTTCCTTCCACTGCTAGGAGTTGGCCCAGGAGGAAGGAAAATGTACATCCACATGCTCATGAATGTTCACAGCAGCTAAAAGGTGAAAACAGCCCAAATGTCCACCAACTGATGAATAAACGAAGTGCGGTACATGCATACAATGGAAGGCTAGTCTGCAATAAAGAAGCAACGAGGCTAACATGCATGCACCTAACATTATGCTGAGGAAAAGAAGCCAGAATTCTCCAGAAAAGGCACATCTACAGAGACAGAACAGATCAGTATTTCCTGGGGCTCAGGTCGGGAGCAAGGACTGACGGCAAATAGGCAGAAATGAGCTTTTAGGGGTGATAATTATCAGATTAGACTGTCATGGTAACAGAACAACTATAAATTTACTAAAACAACAACACTGAATTGTATCCTTACAAGGAGTGAATTTTAAAGTTTGACAACTATACCTCAATGAGGCTGTTTGAAAAACACACCTTTGTTGTTTTCTGGGCTCCTTCAGTGGCGAGCAGCTAAGGCTTTCAGAGGATTTATTCTGTGTCAGGCACTGTCTTAGCCCTAAACATGTATTAATCTACTGATTCCTCCACCAGCCCTAAGAGGTAGGGGGTATTATCCCCACTGCACAGAAGAGAACCAGCAGTGAGGTTAGGAAACTTCGCTGCTTAATCATTGCCTGCCCAGTCTCGCTGGGATCAGCAATGGCTGGGCAAATGGCAACAACCGATTTTTTCAAAGGAGCAAACATTGCCCACACTAGTGATAACCTCTCCGCTTTTCAATTCCTTTCTTCTTGCCCTGCAGCTGTCATCCCCACCATTCCCACCCCACGATCCAGATACACTACCAGGTGTGTCCTTACTCCCCAGGGGCTTCGATGAGCCGGTTTCCTGGAACTAAAGCTGATTCCACAGTGGCTCCTAGAGTTAGCTCGTTTTTTCTTCCATATCTCCAAAATAACATGAGGACAACTACCCTCCATATTTACAAGGTCAATACCGGAAGTAGAAAATAGTGTCCAAGAGCAAAGGTATGGTTTTCAGAAACCAATCTGAACATTCTTTACAAGAGCCCGCTTACTCTCTGGCCTAGGCAGATACCTAGGTCTCTCTCAAGAAATGCACAATGAGAGCCCTCACAGCCTGGACCCAAGCAGGTCAGGGAAGACGGTGCTCTTGGTCTCAGACCACCAGGGATGTGGCCTGTCCACCAACCTCTGCTGCTGGAGACAGGACCTCAGTTAGAGAGGCGATTTAAAAGAGCTTGCAATCCAAATCAGCATTTTTAGTGCAGTGAAGGGGAGGCAAGGACAGTGAAGGGAAAAGCAAGCGGTTTTCCTGGAGCCAGGATTCTTTCCATTGGGGGCTCCAGTGGGCTTGGCGGGCATGAGGCAGATTCCCTGCTGCCAGCAGCTCCACCGCATGCTGCAGCCCGGGGCTCTCACAAGTGCTGCTGCCAATCAGCTCCCTCTGCTCAGCTGCCGCTGCCGCTGCCAGGGAGCTGATAGGCACTTTGAAAGGGTTCTGGGATGAAAGCTTCCTCTTCCCCGTAGATCACAGGAGGATTTTCAGGCAGAGATCAGCCTAATTAGAGCTGCAGCCTCTAAGGAAGCGTGAGGTGCTACCACCTCAAGAGCTTGAGCTTTCTTATTCAAACCAGACACACTGCTCTGAGTCCCACTGCTCTTTGAATATGGCCCTCTAGCTGCAAACACAAGGAACCCAAAAATTCTGGCTGGGACCAGTGGCGGTCGTTCTAGGCAGAGGACCCATCTGCCAGCCAGTGGGGTTCTGGCTTCATCTTCTCTGAGGAGCTGGGGACTTATGGCACTGATGAAATGCTCAGAGCTGGGGTAAACTCAGAACAGCCGCTTTACTGCTTTTTTTTTTTTTTTTTTTTTTTTTTGCAGCTCTGGGAGATGCTTAATAAGAAATACCTATTTGCCAAGAGTGATTTTCCCAAACCCCAGTCTGACAGCTTCACGGCCCTCACCTGGCCTTAAAGCCTTTACTTCCTGTTGTCCCACAATCAAATCTGAAATCTTCAGCTGAGCCTCAGCATCGTTGTATGATCTGCCTTTTCCGCCAGCCTCATCCTTCATAACGTCTCTCCCTTCGGCCACAACTAAACTTCATTTCACCTTCATTTCTCTTCCATCCTCCACCCTCCCTGTCGCCCCAGTCTGCTTCCAGGACTCCTCTCTTGTAAATGCCTCGGGAGAGAATCTCTGAATCAAGCACCCCAAAGTATCCTGGTCACATCACTATCACAGGGTGTAACCTCCACCAGAGGAGTTGCCTGTGGCTCTGACTGGCTTCTCTGTGACAACTGAAGCTATCTGAGGACAGGGGCTAGTTCTTGGACATATTTTCTTCCCTGACTGACTCCAAGCACATGGCTGGGAGTCCACAGCCCATGGCTGGAGTCCACAGCCCATGATTGGAGTCCACAGCACAGGGTTCACTGCACACAGCTGACATCTTTGCAGAGAGGATGAATGAACAGCAGCAGACAAGAAAGACCTCTCGGTGCCTGTGAGCCACGGAGCTCTGCAGTGAGTTCCACCCAGGAGGTGGAGTGAAAGGGCAGTTTCACCAGCTTGTCTAAGTGACCTGTTTCCAATCATAGGTCCAAGATGAGCTTTCTGGTACACATGACAAACAAACAAACCAAACCCAGGGGCTCGCTCACTCACTCTCTCACCCACTCATTCATTCCTTCAACGGGGAATTATTGTGCACCTACTATGTGCCAGGCAGAGGCCTAGGCACGTGCCATTGAGAGGTGAGCAAGTTGGCATGGCCCCTGCATTAGGCAGCATGTAGCAAGGTTTGGGAAGTGTGGCCTTTGTGTCCGAAAGGAAGACGGAGTAGTAGATTTACAGAAAACAGGCCACATAAGGACTTTTAAGGACTAGCTGGGATTCAAGAGTCTTAGGAAAGAAAAGAAATAAAAGCCTTCAAATAAAGAGTCTTTTCACTTGTGTTGGTGAATAGCCCTTTTCCCTGAGAGGAAGTGAAGACAGGAGAAGAGGAGGTGGGGTTCAGGAGCGGGGATCCTGGTAGAACCTCAGGAAGCCTCCCCTGCCATTGGTAAGAGCCGTCTTTAAACTCACTGCCCCCCTTCAGAAAGGACCCACGCTCCTTGAGGCGAGAACATGGGCAGTGCAGCTCTGGGCCACCTGCTGTGGCCTGGCCCCACAATGCCTTGGGTGCAGCCTGGGCTCCCATTGGCCCAGCATCTGTCTTGATTCCAGGGTTGAGTCCTGTTAATGTGAGTGTCCAGAGGATGGGGCTACTCCTGCCACCTCCCAGGATTACATGAGAATTAAATGAGATGGTGAGCATGGCATACATAGCATAGAGCCTGTATGTAAAAGGCTGTGAGGGTTAGGATGATTATACTGTCATTCTTAATTTAGGCGTCATACAAAAACTAGAGGATAATAATTCAAATGCTTAGCTTTCATGGTGAAGTCAGATGGGTAATACTGTATAACATTATAATAATAAAACAAGCTTATGTGAGAATATAACACAATATTACACATGCTATAATGTAGGAGCAATCAGCATACTGGTTTGCATTTATTGAACACTGTGCCAGCCCTGGTCTAAGCACTTTCCATGAACTAGTTCATCAAAGGCTCACATCAGTCCTAGCTATTCTGTTACCATCTTATTTCAAAGGGGAGGAAACTAAGGCAGGGAGAAGCTGAGTAACACACCTAAGTCACAGGACCAGAAAGTCGTGATGCTGGAATGGAGGCCCAGATGGCTGGCTGCATAGTGTGCCATCCCATGGGTCCCCCCAGAAAATCAGACTGCCACCCTGCTGCCTCCGCTCCCAGCTCTCCCTTCCAGCAGCAGCACAGGCCTGCCCACTGCTCACCGCCCGGTCAACCCAAATCGTTTCTCTGAAGCCTACACTGGGCCTATGATCTTTGCCTCTTACATTTTCAATGTGCTGTTTCCATTTGAGGCTGCACAATCCTCACCCCTATTGTGTAAAGCCTTCTTGATCACCTCAAGGCACTATGCTTTGCCCTTAAAGAGGAGCCCCTATTTCTGGACTCTGGTCAAGAAGTTCATACTCCGCTACCCACAGGGACTCGGTCTATTTTCAGCTCCATGCTGCTTTTGAAGCCTAAGGAATTAAAATGTTATAAATGATGGCCATTACAAGCTTGGCCTATACTTCCACGAGCACGAGCCACAGCTTCCACACTCTGATGGGGTTGTGGGACTTACGAACCCTCCCCGACCCCTCCTGCAGTGCAGAGAGCTCTTCTTTTATCTGCTTTATATCACTTAGGTTTCGTGTAAAGTTTCACTTGAAAAGGGGTCCTGTTTTAAAAGATGTTTGAAAACCACTGAGAAATCCTAATGTATTTGGAATTACAGGACATTTATTAAAGGGATGCTTAGAACCACAGGGTCCCATCCTTGCCTTTCTTAGGGTAAGGAATGACCACAGGCAGGGCCAGAGAGCTGTCTATTGTCCCCTCCCCACCAGGTCTTTATGACGCCTCTTGGAGTGTGGGCAGGTGCTGGGCTGATGGTCAAGCGGGTTTTCATCTTGACTATCCAGTGTCTTCTCTCAGTTCTCATTTGACCTCCACTGTCATAAAGAACATTCTTTTCCCCAATGATAGACTGACTCTCGGGTGACCACTATAGGGCCTGCTCCAGTATTCCAAAAAACCGATTATCCAGCCTCTGGAATCTTTCAAATCAGGGAAATGATCCCAGAAACATGGTGCACCCTTAACCATTCGTGAGAGGCCTCCTGGGTAACGGGAAGCAGGACATGGAGACACACGGACTTCCGGAGAGCCTCACCTGCTTCTCAATGAAGGCGTTGATTCTCTGTAGCACCCCCTCACACGTGAACTCATACGGCATGTACGGCTCGATCTGCAGACACAGAACACGGTATCACAAAAGAGGGAGACACAGAACAGGCAACATGCAGTCTCTTCAGTGCCGATGCCTGTGTCAGGGGCTAGACTATGAACTTGGAAGTCAAGAGTCCTGGGTTCACACACTCTCTGCTCTTTACTAACTGTGGGACCCTGAGCCAATTACCTTCCATCTCTGAGCCTCGGGTTTCATGTGATAAACAGTGATGAGAAAAACTTACCTCTTCGAAGCTGTGGTGAAGATTATATAGGGGGAGAAGGGAGTAAAGCATTAGTTCAGAGCCCAGTACTGAGTAGGCATTCAGCAAACGGTGGGGAGATTCCCTTCTAGAAGGTAAGCCCCTGAGGAAGCATCCATGGCTGCTCAGTGCTGAGCAGTGTGGCACCTGTGTGGACTCAACATGCACTCAAACATCTGCTGAATGAATGCATGCCCATTGCTCTGAGAAAGGCCTATGGTTTAAAGCCCCACCACAGTGACAAAAGCATTGTTCTACTTTTGTAATGAGACTGACATGTGGTGAAAAACCAGAGTGCCACAAAGAGTTCACGTAGGCAGGCGTCTTCAAACTACGGCCCGGGGGCCACATGCGGCCCGCAGAGGAGTCTGATCCGGCCCGTCAGTTTTTTTGGGCAGTGAGCGCAGCCGAGGTGTTACAGTAGGAATTAGTAGTTCATATAGTCCGGCCCTCCAGCTCTCTGAGGGACCGTGATCTGGCCCCCACTTTAAAAAGTTTGAGGACCCCTGATAGAGGGTCCTGGGAGGCTGGAAGGCTGACGCTGACTTAAACTCATGCTGGGCTTTTAAGATCAGCTATAATTCTAGCAGGACAAGATGTGGAAGATATCTTCATCATAGTGAGTAATTGAGATTAGACAACAAAGAAAACAGCAGGAGGGTCAAGCCCAGGATCATGGAGTTTGGAGACAAGGCTGGGAAGAGGTTCACTGGATTTCCATGAAAGCCTTGTAATCTCTAGGCTAACAAGCCAGACTTTAAGGTTAGCCAGAGACATAGAGAGGCTTTGTTGGGGTGGAGGAGGCAGTCTGATCAATCATGTGACACCTGTGGGAAGGGGACAAAATGTGAGTGTGGCCTCTGCTGCACAGTGCTTGTGCCGACACTGTGAAGCCTGTGCTTCCAGGGGCAGCCAGCTAGCATCACCAACCGAAAAGGAAATTCCACTTGGCAGAAAACCATCAGCAATCTAGTGTGTGACAGCTTCAGAGAGACCAACACCATTGTCAACAATGGAATAGAGGGCAGCTTCACCATCGCCTTCTTAAGTCTAAGTCTATACTTGCCTATTTGAGTCTACTGGGTAGAGGAACTGGACAAAACATCTATGAGTTGAGGCCAGCTCAAAATGGGACAACTGACCAAGAAGACAGCCTTTTGTGAGCACATAAGCAGTTGGTCTCAAGGCATCTTCTTCCTTTTGTGTGAGTGCGCTGATTTACACACTACTTTTGAAATCTTCAACCATGATTGTTAATTTCATGACATATCTTAAAAAACACAACTAGATGGTATGTCACACAAGACAGGTTGTATCTCACCATCCTTGCCCACATCCATCCAGAGAGAACTAAAAGAGGCTCAGCGTTAAGTATTATAACATCAGGACATGATTATTCTACAAGAATAGACATCATTCTGTGCCAAGATAATTCATTTCCAAAGAGTTCAAAACACTTTGAAAAACTGATTTCCTTTGTGTCTTCTCATCTCAAGCTTTTGTGCTTGCTGTGTCCTTTCAAACCCAGATGTATTGCAATACCTAGCCCTTCATACCAAATGCAAACGTTTTCTTTTTAAGGGTCATTTACTCAACCAATGGATAATTCCAGAAACGTTCTATAAATGGAAGTGAATTAATTCAAAGGGCTTGATGCAATACAGAAAAATGGCTCTTCCTGTGTCCTCCTAGCAACCAAACTCAGATAATCAAAGGTAGGCTGACTCATTGCTTTGTGGTCCAATTCACTGTTTTAAAAGATTCAAAGCCAAATAATTTTACTATAAAGAAAAGAAATTGTATTTATAAGCCATCTCTGCCACCCTGAGTGCACTAGCCACCCTGCTGTGGACAGGAGCAGGGCCTCTGTGTGTGAAGCTCTCCAGAACCCTGGTTTCAAGGCTGAAGAACATTAGGAAATCTCCCATGTAGAAGCTGCTAGGCAGGTTGGAGAGGTGTGTGTGTGTGTGTGACAGAGAGAGAGAGAGAAAGAGAGAGAGAGAGAGAGAGAGAGAGAGAGAGAGAGAGAGAGAGAGAGAGAGAGAGAGAGAGAGAGAGAGAGAGAGAGGGAGAGAGAGAGAGAGAGAGAGAGAGAGAGAGAGAGAGAGAGAGAGAGAGAGAGAGAGAGAGAGAGAGGGAAAGAGGGAGGGGTAGTCTGTTTTGTGCATGATAGTCCTTTGGAGACAAGTCAAGGCCTCTTTGAGGGATGGAATGAAAGGGAATGCTGGTATCACATCCAGTCACAGAGAAACCCAAGTAGGGCCATTGTGGAGGAGTGGGAGAAGTTCTTGGTCATCCTGTTTGGTGGAAATAGGGCTGTTACTCATATGGCCACAGGAAGAATGTCTGCTGGCCACAAGGTGTGGTTCCTGCTGGCTTTGGGAACTTTCCATTATCTCCCCTCCTTCTCCTCTCTGAGTTTCAACTTGGATAATTTCTACTGATAAGTCTTCAAGTTCATTGATATTTTCCTCTGTCCGATGATAAGCCCACTGAAAGAGTTATTCATTTCTGAATCTGTGTTTTCAGTACCAGTATTTTCTCATTTGGCTTTTAAAAAGTTTCCAGCTCCTTCCTGAAATTCCCCATCTCTTCATATATGCTGTCCACCTTTTTCATCAAGCCTTTTAAATGTACCGATCTTAGGATTTTAAAGGGGTGTATGATAATTCCAACTCTTGGGCTATCTTTAGGTCTGGTTTTATTCATGTTTCCTATTTTAATGATGGGTCATGTTTTCTTGCTTTTTTGATTGTCATATAATTTTAAATCTTGTAGTTTCTAGATGAGAAGGCCTGGCACCAGATTTCTGATCCATTTCTAACAAGTGGAAGGGTTTCTAAGATAATAGTTTAGGCATTAATCTCATTCCTTACTTCATCTCTCTTTCCTACCTTATTTTTCCCTTTATTGTACTTCATTAAATGACTTTTGTTTTAAATCTTAACAAACTAATCTAAAAGACCTAGAGGTCTATCCAGGTTTTATTACTTACTAATTGTGTGATCTTGAGTAAATTACTTAATCTTAAAGAAATTAAGATTTCCTTAAATCTTAATCTTCTCAACTGAAGAAGGATTGAATGGGATGAAGCTCATAAAGGTATACAGAAAGATTCTACATGTGTAGAAAGAGGTTCTCTCTGTATCAGCTACTATTATACAATAATTACTTGTTTTCCTTTTAAGTGGCCTACATAGGTTGGAATAAGATGAAAAAGGCTGAACAGGGTTCTATAACATGGAACACTGAAGTTTCATGGAGTGAACAGGACTGGCCTCATGTAGGAGTGAGCAGATGGAACTCAGTACCCATGCCTCCTGCCTTATGTAGCAGACATTCATTCCCCTTTGACTTTTGTTTGACAAAAGAAGGACTCCATGATCTAAGATTTTCTGCCTCTATATTATCTTTTAAATTACTCCTCTTAAAGGAGACATGCACTTAAATAAGTATGTGGGTTGTATGGAGTTCCTGAAAATATATAATGAAGTCCTACCTCCCAGTACCCATGAATGTGATCTTATTTGGAAACAGGGTCTTTATAGATGTAATCAAGTTGAGGTCAAACCTGGATTTGATGGGCCCTAATCCATATGACTGATGTCCTTTTAAGAAGTTGCCAGGACCAGTTTGGCTGCCAGGACCAGTTTGGCTCAATGGATAGAGCGTCGGCTTGGGGACTGAAAGGAACCGGGTTCGATTCCGGTCAAGGGCATGTACCTTGGCTGCGGGCATATCCCCAGTAGGGGGTGTGCAAGAGGCAGCTGATCGATGACTCTCTCTCATCGATGTTTCTGACTCTCTATCTCTCTCCCTTCCTCTCTGTACAAAATCAATAAAATATATTAAAAAAAAAAAAAAAAAAAGTAGAGAAGACACACACACACACACACAGGGAGACTGCCATGTGATGACTAAGATAGAGGTTCAAGTGTGGCAGCTGAAGTCAAGGAACACCTGAGCCACCAGAAGGTGGAAGACACAAGCAAGGGTCCTCTACTGGGGCTCTGAAGGGACCGTGGACGTGCCAATATCTAGCCTCTAAAATCGTGAGGAAGTAAATTTCTGTGGTTTAAGTCACTGGGTTTGTGGTTCTTTGTATGGCAATCCCAGAAAACAAATTTACTAAGTTACCTGGAGATTCAAGAAAGAAGGAAGCCCTTCCATCCCCATGGGCATGCCTTTCTGCTGAGGCTTTTAATGTGCTGCACTTTCCAGAAGTCTCTTTATTAGTATAGATACTAATATTGAGTTACACTCCTCAATCATTTACACACTGTTTTGGGCACAAACATATTCTGCACACATCTATTCCTCCCTCTCTCCATCCATCAGGTAAATCACTGTGCTGGGTTTTGAGAATATAAAAGTGAGACAGATATAGTCACTGCTTTCATGTTTCTTAGAGTCTAATGGAAATCCAGACTATCAATGACAAAGATAAGGACAGTATATTATTATATATGTAACTAGTGGCCTGGTGCATGAAATTTGTACATGGAGAGGGGGGTTCCCCTCAGCCCAGCCTGCACCCTCTCCAATCTCAGACCCCTCGGGGGATGTTCGACTGCTGGCTTATAAACTGTCAGTCAGACATCCCTCTCACAATCCGGGACTGCTGGCTCCTAACTGCTCACTTGCCTTCCTGCCTGACTGCCCCTAACCACTCTGTTTGCTGGCCTGCTCACCCCAACTGCCTTCCCCCCACTGGCCTGTTCGCCCTCAACAGCTCCCTGACTAGCCTGATCATCCACAACCACCCTCCCCTCTTGGCCCTTAAACCCCTCTACTTCATGGCTTTGTCCAGAAAGACATTCGGAAGGTCTCCTGGAAGGCCTCCCAGTCTAATTAGCATATTATTCTTTTATCAGTATAGATAGAGGCCTAGTGCACGGGTGGGAGCTGGCTGGTTTGCACTAAAGGGTGTCCCAGATCAGGGTGGGGGTTCCCTTCCAGGCAGGGCGGCCTAGGCAAGGGTGATTTTCAGGCCAGGCACGCTCCCGTTGGGGTGGGGGTCCTCACTGGGGGGAGGGGGGTTTGTAGACCAGCCATACCCCCATGGGGTGAGGATCCTCACTGGGGGGCATGGCCAGCCTGGGTAAGAGGCTGAGGACTGTTTTCAGGCTGACCACACCCCCTTCAGGGTGGGGGTCCCCGCTGGGGTGCCTGGCCAGCCTGGGTGAGGGGCTGATGGCTGTTTGCATGCTGGTCATGCCCCCCAGTGGGGACCCTCATCCCATGGGGGCGTGGCCAGCCTGGGTAAGGGGCTAAGGGCCATTTTCAGGCTGAGGGCCATTTCCAGGCCCCACCCTAGCCAGCCAGCTGGGCGACCCAAGCCTCCTGCTCGCTCTGGCCTGCTCTGTGGCTGCTGCCCACAGACCCCTCCTTCGGCAGCCAGCCCAGGTGGGCAGGAAGCTTGGCTTCCTCCATTGCTGGGGGCGACCCAAGCTTCTTTCCTGCTCCAGCTGGCTCCATGGCCACTGCCATCTTTGTCCTGCTAATTTGCATATCCACCTGATTGGCTGTGGGCAATGCAGAGTGATGGTCAATTACCATATTTCTCTCTTATTAGTATAGATACTAATATTGAGTTAATAATATTAACCAACCGCATACCAAGTGGCAGACTGCACTTAAGCTCTTTATATTCACTAAATCTTCACAACTGTACTCTAAAGTACATAATATCAAACTACAACAAAGATAAAGAAACTGACACTCGAAGGCTAAGTAACTGCCTGAGGGGATGCTGCTGTATGTGGTAGAGCTGGGACCCAAATCCCAGCTATCTGATTACAGTCTTTCTTAACCATGCCCATAAAGCTTCTCTTTAAAAATTACAACAGGAAAAAGCGCTCTGAAAGGATGAGTGCAGGGGAAGGGTACATCTGACAGAGTCCAAGATAATCCTGAGAGAAGCTAACTTAACTATTTCCTATGTGGTGGAAGCTTCCTACAGGCAGGCAGCCAGCCTCAACAATATTCATGGAAGCGGGCATCCCCTAGAGTGGCTCACAGGGCACTGAGTGTGCAGTAGGGACTTAATAAATGTCTGCTGAATTGATCAAGAGAGTCCAGAGTTGTTAGTTACTTTTATAAAATTCTAGAAAATGTTTAGGTAGAAAAGCCAAATAAATAGATGCTATATCAAAAACATGTGCCAGTATTTCCTTACCCTCACTGTTTTTGTAGAAGAGCAAGTCTATTTTTTCGGGTCTTTGTGAGAGCTTCATAATTAGGTCACTAAGCAAGTCCTATAATTCAAGCTCCTATTTCTGTGTCTGGGACCAGAAATCCTGTCACAGGATTTGCAGAACCATACATATGTGGACACCAGCTCTGTTTCCACTTCACAGAACACCCATGAAGTCCCCAGGCCACGTCCTATGGCTTGGCTATTTTCTGATTCCAGAGTTAAGCTGATACGGAAATGTTCTCATTACTCAAAGCGCCTATTTTCAGTTCACATTACAAATGTGGGGGAGCAGAGGAGGAATGAAATAAAAGAAACAACCTTCTGACTTAGAATTGCTTTCACTGCATCCTCCACTTCTTTCTGATTGTCAAGGTCAACAGTCCAGACGTGTGGCCGGCCGATGAAAACTTCAGCATATGGATGCTGAGATGTCAGCTAAAAAAGAAAAGACAAAACCTCAGTCTCACACACTTTAAAAAAAACCTTCTGTGCTAGGTGAGGTGTTAGGTTTTTTATGGTACCAAATTGCACTTGCACAAGTAACAAGATACTTGTTCTGCCCTTCCTGGGCCATCAGAACCTCCTAATAAACAATAAACCACTGAGCTAGTGGGATATTTCTTGGGCCCACCCAAAACCATCTGGATGTGTAGGCAAGGCATTAACAGGTACAGATAAGGGAACTGAGTGAGCGCCTGCCTGGCTGCCTAACAGGTTCATGTGAATGCTTTAAAAGGCAGATGCCCAGGGACCCTTTGAGATGGGACCCCAGGACTTTGGAGGGGCTGCTGGAGGCCCTGGATGGGTGGCATGTTGGCCATGGCCTTACCACAAGCGGTGAGATCTGAGTGGCAGACCCAGTGATGGCTCTGCATCTCGAATCCCACTTGAAATGAAGAGCTGGCATGCCATAAGCAGGAGGTATGGAGGATGTCATAGTGACTTCAACCCCCAATATTGCACCAAGAAATAATGAAGGTTTACTACCCTTCATCATATTGCAGCCCCAAAATCACCCAGATCAAACCTGTCTGACTTAAAAGACACAGGTTAGGATAGACAGGTAAGCACAGGAAAATTACAACAAGGCCTTAAAGTCACAGGAGATGAGTGAAGGAGATGACAGAACTAATGCTACCAGAAAATCAGGGGATTTGAGATGGTTTCAGGAGTAATCATTAGCATATCAATAAAGACTATTTTTATGAAGACAATGTGGATTCAGAAAAGCAAGGTAAGGCCAGTGTTTACTCCAAAGAGGGCTTTGTTTTGAGAAGAAAGGGTGGCCAGAGAAACCCAGTATGAGCGCTGGTCATTCTCAGATCTTAAAGAGTCCATTTTCGAGACAGCTAAACTTACCCCTCTAATGAGTTTTCTGCTTTACTGTTTCCATTTAAGGTTATGGTGTGAAGGGGGAATTCTGGGCATTTGTGGGAGCATTTTCAGTTCTCACGAAGCCTGGGGGTGCCACCCTTAATGGTAAGGTGAGACCAGGATGCTGTGAGCAAGGCAGAGGTCACTCCCTGCACAGCGCTCACTTGCCCTGCAGGCTTTTCCTGTGGATTCAAATAAAGAGTCCCTCTGGCACAGCTGTAATATACTAGGTGTACCAGTTAATAATGTGGGGCTTTTTCAATAGATGGAGTTACACATATGTTGAGATATATGCAATTTGCTATGTATGCTATTTTGTTGTATTGACAGCCAGCTTCAAAACTTCATATGTCAAATTTTCTGAAGGTGTTAACATCATAAATATTTTTACACTTAAAAATGTCGAGTTTGGTGCAAAAAAAAAGAGCAGTTGCGGGAAGTTTTAATTCATTATTTTGAAGAAAAAGTTATCATATACTTCGGGAAGCTTATAGTGAATATGGTCCATCTCAAGATACTTGTGAATGATGTTTTAAATGCTTTAAATGTGATGATTTCTATGTGAAAGACAAAGAACGCCCAGCTCAACCAAAAAAGTTTGAAGACCAACAACTACGAGCATTATTGGATGAAGATGCGTGTCAAACTCAAAAACAACTTGCAAAAAGATTAAACATTGCTCAACAAACAATTTCCGATCATTTACAAGCAATGGGAAAGATTTTTAAAAAAGGAAAATGGGTGCCACAGTAATAGAAGAAAAGACAAATGGAAAACCGAAAAGCCATCAGTAAAATGTTGCTTCAGTGGCATGAAAGAAAGTCTTTTTTTTGCATCGAATTATGACTGGCCCCTTGCTTAGAGGCCATGCTGGCTCTCTTCTTTGGTTCTGACTCCCATATGCTCAGAGGACAGGACTGAACCTGCGCCTCTCACCATTATTTGTGTCCTGCCACACAGATGGTGTGCATGAGCTACTCAGGGTGGCCAAGTCAGAGTCTCAGCCCCAGGCCCTCCCTGGTGCCCTCAGTGCAGGTGCTCTGGACTTCACTCACCTCCTCTGTGGAGTTGAGCCCCTTGCTACCTTGCTCAGTTCCCCTCCCCACAACACCAACCCTCCTCTGCTGCTCAGATTCCTGGTGAGGGGTAGAACCCACAGAATGCCACAGGCGTGGAGCTATGGAAATACCATTTGCCTCTTTCAGCACATACTGTAGTTTAGTACAATGTGGATGAAGCCTGGCTGGGCCAGGCACCGTGCTCACTGCTTGACATGGATCAGTTCTCAGGTTTCCCGTGTATCCAGGAGGATTCTGAGGTCTAGAGGCGGATACAACTGCAGCTACAATGTGGCTGAGCAAATTCAAATTTAGACCCTTCAACAACTTACTGACTTTCCACAGGAAGGAAAGTGATAATATTAAAAGATGCTATTGGGTTCTTAAGACAAAATCCAGTCTTTCAATCACTCTCTTAAAACTTGCCAACCTAAAAAAAATCCCAGACTGAGTTTATATCTGTATTAGACCTTTTCTGACAGTGAGCATAATATCACACCATATTCATTTTGTGGCCCAGAACAACTACATAAACGGATCCTTACACTGGAAGCAGGGGAGGTAAGGCTGCCACATGGGCCACCAGTTAGCCACTCACCCTTCAGCATTCTCTCCCTGCCCTTTGCTGGCCCCGCTTATTTACAAGGCTGTGCTAAGTACTTGTAAAATACAAAATGCAGAGCCATTATAATCTTATGCATTTACATTTATTGAGGGTTACTTAATATTAAGAGTAAGGCATTTTGTGATTCATTATTCCCTCTATGAATGTTATGTTCCTTCTTGTTAATTTATTGAGAACCAGTCTGATCTGAGTTATTTCCTTGTATATCAATCAGTAAATTTACTGGAGTACAGTTTGTAAAAGTAATGAAAATGTTATTAAATGTGAGACATTACTTCAGAGCAGCTATTAAATCTCCAAGGAGGACATGAGTTCCCTTTATGAGGGGAGGGGAAAAAACTCACAAAAAATAAAGAAAAATAACACACCCTGAAGCTAGAGAATCTTAATGGTTTACAAAATGTCATAAAAATGATCGAGATCCTACTAATATGTTTCCCAATATAAAGATAAAAATCCAATTTATACTACATTTAAAGTATACCTTGAACTGACCACATTATTTCTGACATTTTGGAACTTTTTCTCCTCAGTGCACATATGGTTTTAAAAATTGGTCCAATGCAAAAAATAAAGACAAAGCTTTTTTGTTTTCTAAAAACAGAAGAATCTAGACATTTTATTTTCTTCGAATGAAGGCAAAGAAACAATAAATATGTAATTTATGTAGATCAATTGTTGCTTAACTTGAAACTAGCATGGGCACAAAAAATAGCTATGCAATTATACACACCTCAGTTAAAAATTTTCTTTGGGGGTGGGGGTTTGGTAATTTCTAGGGATTTTTTTTCTCCTTAGAAATCTGTAGAATTATTGATAACCTGTTTCCCAATTAAAAGCATCTTCGATTAGGGAAATTCTGTGGCTTTTGTGAGCGAAAGGGACAGAGTGAGGTGGCCCGCCAGGCCATGAGGTCAAGTTCACACTGGTTCCTCTCAAGACCATGTGACAGTGCTGGCTCCAGTCTGCTCTCTGGGCTGAGAGTCTCTAACAGGAGGAACTAGGTGGCAGATGGAAACTGCCTTTCTGCATAAAATAAAGTGACCTTGGGTTTCCTTCCAACGTGTCAGCATTCATGCCCCTGAGGCTTGATCCCCCACTCTCCTTCTTCCCCTATAAAGCACAGCTCCCCCTACCCTCCTCAGTTAACCCTCCACCTGGCACAGCTCCAAGGGAGCTTCCCGCCTTTACTGACTTAACTATACTTTTATACATTTCTGTTGATTATGCATCTGTCTTATCACTCTTCCATATCAAATTCTGAGCTCCTAGAAAACAGGAAATGTGTCTTAATAAATTCCACAAATGCAGTGACTGGTACCTGTAGGGCACCGTGCACTGACCTTCTGCATCTGGGCCTCCCTAAGAGCCAGGACCAATGGAGTCACCAGTGTGAGGTCACCTGCTGAGTGACCACTGAAAGGTCCCACAGAGCCATTATAACCAGTCTCATCTCTGAAAGGCCAAGGGGAACCAAATATCTAGGTACAGCTCCAAGGCCTGTCTCCGTTTAAGTAATGAAGAATGAAACCCTCCATGATCTCAACAAAAAGCAAATTACTAAATGGTGACACCTGACAGAAAATAATGAACATGCTTTTCTCAATAACTTCATACTGCTAATCTGGTTTCTGGACTATTACATAATTCACTGGGGAAAATAGACTGTATTTAATTGTCCTGCATTTGTTTTTGTTTGTTTGTTTTCAGGGGAAAGTACTCATTTGTAACAAAGTAGCATCAAAATCTTTAGAATTATCACTAATAAAAAGGTGCCACTTGTCAACACAGTCTAAGATCAATCATTTCTCAAAGCCTTTTCTATGAAAACTGCGATAAGAAAAGAAATGGGTTTCTTTGCTTTTGATGCATTAAAAAGAAATCATGAGGGAAAAGAAAATCACCATTAGAGCACTACAGTAATAGTTGCTACAAGCAAAATAGTTGCTACAGTTGATACATGGTAAAAATAAATGGGCAAGCCTTGGCTGGGTGGCTCAGTTGGTTAGAGCATTGTCCAGTACATCAAAAGGTTGGGGGTTTGGTTCCCGGTCAGAGCACATATCGGGTTTAATCTCTCGTTAGGGTATATATGGGAGGCAACCTTTCAACACTCTCACTCTCTCTCTTTCTCTCTCTCTCTCTCTCTCTCTCTCTCTAAAGTCAGAAAAACCGTATCCTAGGGTGAGGATCATAAAAAATTTAGATAAATTGTAATAAACTAAAGACCCAGTGCATGAAATTCGTGCATGGGGGGGGGGGGCGCTCAGCTCAGCCTGCACCCTCTTACAGTCCAGGAGCCCTTGGGGGATGTCCAACTGATGCCTTAGGACCGCAGGGGGATAAGCCTAAGCCGTCAGTCGGACATCCTTAGCACTGCCGCAGAGGAAGAAGAGGTTCCTGCCACCGCCGTGGTGCTCCCCCTGTAGGAGTGCACAGACCACCAGGGGGCAGCTCCTGCACTGAGTATCTGCCCTCTGGTGGTCAGTGCACATCATAGAGCCTAATCGTTCTGCTGTTCAGTTGATTTGCATATTAGCCTTTTTATTATATAGGATAAGTAGGAGAACAAGATACTTGCAGTCTCAGAGTATTTCCCCAATTTAAAGACAAACAACAACTTTATAGTTACTACTACTTGATATAGTTACTACCTTAACCAAGTGATCAAGGTTAGCATCACTGTGATAAGATGCACCCTGATTTGATACACTAGAAAAGGCATAATCACTTCTGTGGTATTATTGCAAATATGTGTAACCCTTATACTAATCATGACAATACATCAGCCAAATCCAAACTGAGGGATAGTTACAAAAACCTGACTTATATTCCTCCAAAATGTCAAGGTCTAGATGGCAATGAAAGACTGAAGCACTATCACAGATAGAGGGAGCTAAGGAGACATGACAGTTAAATGTAATGTGAGATCCTGGATTAGATCCTGGAACACAGAAAGAATATTACTGGAAAATCTGGTGAAATCCATATAAAGTTTGTGGTTTAGATAATGCTATGGTCCCAAGGTTAATTTCTTAGTTTTGATAATTGTACAATGGTTTTGTAATGTGTTACCATTAGAGGAAACTAAATGAAGGATATAAGCCAAACTCTGCAATTTTTCTAACTTTTCATTAAAACGAAAATTACTTCAAAATAAGAAAAAGGTAAATTCCAACAATTCAACTTGTAGGTATGCACCCCAAAGAAGTAAAAACAAGGACTCCAGCAAATACTTGTATTTGCAGTGTTCAGAGCAGTGTTGTTCACAACAGACAAAAAGTAAAAAACCCAAGAATGGGAAAATAAAGTGTGGTATTACCTTACAATAGAATATTAGTCAGTCTTAAAAGGAAATGATTCCACCCCCGCCGATTTGGCTCAGTGGTCAGAATGTTGGCCCATGAACTGAAGGATTGTGGGTTCAATTCTGGTCAAGGCAAGTACCTCAGTTGTAGGCTTGAACTCTGGCCCCAATTACAGTGAGTGCAGTAGGCAACCAATTAATGTTTCTCCCTCTGTCTCTTCCCTTTCTTTCCATTCTCTCTAAAAATCAATTACAAAAAAATATCCTCAGGTAAGGATTAAGAACAACAACAAAAAAGTGATTCTGACACATGCTTCAACATGAATAAACCTTGAAAACATTATGCTAAGTGACATGTACCAGTCACAGAAGGACAAATACTGTATAATTCTTCTTACATTCGGTATCTAGAATATGTCAGTTTATAGAGACAGAGGGAATAGAGTTTACCTGAGGCTGTGCAGAGGGGAGAATAGGAAGCTACTGCTTAATTGGAACAAAGGTCCTGTTTGGGACGGTAAGGTCTGGAAATAATGAGTAGTGATGGTTGGACAATACTGTGAATGTACTTAATGCCAGGGAATTGTACACATCAAAATCTTAAAAGAGTCAGTTTTAAAATGTATATTTTATCACAAAAATATTTTTAAAACTTAACAAATAATTATACACATGGGCAGAAATATAACTTCTGATATTTCCTTCTTCTAAATTAAAAAAATAGGGATCATTTATTAGCTCTTATTTTCTACCCCAAATGCCAAAGTTCTGAAGAAGTGAGTCACATGCCAAAGCAGAGACTCTTAAATCCAGATGTTCTCACCTTTGGGAGCATCTTTTCAACCCTTTCCAAAGACTGCATTCCCACAGCACCTGGCACACAGGTGTGCGTGAGTGTTGCTGAGGAATGACCTTCCAAAAAGAAACCAATCCCCAGAACGAATGACTCAAATGTACTGAACTAGCAGAAGGAAAAAGAAAGCAAGCACACACACACACAAACACACCGAGGCCTTGTCCTAGGTTATCTGGGCCACAGGTTCATCTTTTTTAGGATAATATTCAGATCTTGTTGCTCTTCCTTCATCTCCTTTGGCATTTCAGCAATGATTTCGTGGGTCAGAAGAAAGAATTATCAAAATAATCAACTCCGTGAACTGGTAAGATCGCTGATCATTACAGAATCATGAAAAATGCATTTTAAGTAGTATTGGGGGTCGGAAGAATTGACCCAGAAATGTTCAGAAGTGGCAGCATTGCACACTGAATGCTTTAGCAGTGCTGTGATTTGCTGCTATGTCAAGGGAGCGCTGCCCAGCAGATTATCCTAGGAGAAGGCCCTAAAGGACAAGGACACAGCAGTGACACCAATGCTCAGGTTTCCTCCTCGCCAGCAGTCCACATGGCCACTTACGGATTACATCAGAATAATAGAAAATCAATCCCATGGTTTCTTGCACACACCTGTTTAGAACCAGTTGCATCAACACCCAGCTTAGTCACTCACATAGTCTATAAGACTTCTGTTTATTGCCCCAAATAAAACCTGACTGCCTCCAATGGTGACTCATCACCCACTGTGGATTTTCAAGAGGATCTCTGAAGGCACTTATAATAAAGCAAGGGTGGGGAACCTTTTCTCTGCCAAGGGCCATTTGGATTTTTATAACATCATTCTCAGGCCATACAGAATTACCAACTTAAAAATTAGCCTGCTATATTTGGTTAAACATTTAATTAACTCACTTCTGATGCCTTGGCAGTCAGACCAAATGATTTTGCAGGCCTTATCAGTCTTTCCCCACCTGTGAATAAAGCTTCTGCAAACAGCTGGGGCAATGGCTGGACTGCTTCTCAGGGTGGCACCTGCTGATGGTGGGTTAACACACCAGATACATCACTTTGGTCACCCAGATGCATCCTATTTCTCAAGGCTGAAGGTTTTTCAAGGATCTGCAGCCCACTTTTTATTCCTCACAGCTCACTAGAGAGTAGGTCCGTCAAAAATACCTGCTAACCAGCTGACTTCCTTATTTCATAATAAACCACTCAGAAAATCAGAGTTCAGCTCATTCAGCTGGAGGTATCTGCATTAAGATAGAGTTGGGGAGGAATGAGAAAAAATCCACTTTATGGAGGAGCAGAAATGGATTCAAATCCTGGCTGTGCCACCACCTAGCTATGGGATGCCATCATGTGCTTCATCTCTGAGCCCCTCGACTCCCTCCTTCCACCCTCCTATGTTCAATGAAGTTGGTAGCACCTACCATCCAAGGCTGCGAGCTTTCATGGGCTTAGTACTCAACACATAGCTATTACCATGTTAGTAACAGTAGAAAGATTGTAAGAGATGCTTACCTCTCTCAAAGTTGGCTTGCCAATGAAAAAGTCTGTGTTTTTGCTGCTTTTGGGTGGGTTGAACTTGGGATTCAGAAAAGCACATCCATTTGCGATGGCCTCCAGGGGAGCTGGGCCCTCATAGGGGAACCCAAGGCCCACAAACAACTGTAAGACACAAAAGCACACCACATATAAACACAGCAATCAGAACTGGTGTCCCTGCCCCAGAAGGGTTATTCTGTGCTCTAGTCTTGTGAGGAGGCCCCACAAAGTCTGGAAGACTCCCAGGCCTTGGGAGACGGGGCGAAGGGAGGTCAGTTGACAGCAGTACCAGGCACATTCTGGGCTCCTGAGCTGTGTGGGTCCTCATAGTTTCCTTTGCTAAAAAAGTAAAGAAGCATTGGGACAGGCAGTTGAGGGGGTAGGAAAATGGAGGCATTAAAAAACAAAAAAACAAAAACAAGACCCAACAATAATCGTTCTGTAACTCACCAGCAGGCATGATTGGAAAAACACTTACTTGCTTAACTAAACAGAAGGTTTCTTCACTGAGCTAAAGGAACAACAGGCCCTTTCAGGGCCCCTGGGCAGGGGGACAGCAAGGTCACTCGCTAGTTTGATTACAGTTCAAATGGAGCTGCTTTAAAATGAGGACAAGTCAGTAAACACAGGTTTTCATAATGGGGTTTTCACATCGGGACACCAACATCTTGGTTTTTATTTTCTCATGTGGAGAGGGTGCCAAGCTGTTAACCGGACAAGGCTGCTTCCATATCCAGCAAGGAAACTGCATGCTTCCCACAGCAGACCATAGATGGCAGCAAAAACACACCTTCTGTGTCCATGCAGCAACCTCAGCTGAGAGAGGGTGACAAAAGGGACTTGCAGGTCTGGGTGCTGACTCCTGGATGCAGAAATGAAACAACTCACAGAAATGCCTCCCTGCGCTTTATGGCAATGGGGTATTTCCCAGGACCGCAGAGCTGCAGTGACTGCCAGGCAGGTCCAAGTCTGGGCTTGGTGACCTGTGTGCTCTCCCTACCCACACCAAGAACCAGTTCTGTAGTCACTGTCTCCAGAGGACAGCAAGGGACAAAGGACAATGGGGCCCCAGGGCATCGTCTCCTGCTATCACACTGAGGACACGTATGCCGCCAGGACCGAGAGGGAAGGGAAGATGCTGCAGAACTGACAGGGCTGGATTCTCCTTTCCCAGCCATCCTTCCATGGCAGCTGCTTTCATTGAACAGTTATTTAGAACGGTTCTGCCTAGAGAGCCCTGAGTTCAGGCTACCGGGTGCCCTGGGCAATGCCGGAAGACACAGAATGTATGTGGTGGGCATGCAACTCCAGGGCTGAACACTGAGCATGGCCCAGGCTCCCCAAACTGGAGAGTCATGTAGCACCACAGGGATTTTTCCGTGGCAAGAAACTAAAATCTCTACTTCTCAGCTCAGGAAAGATCCCCCCATCCTATAACTATTATGTTCTTTTGCACAAAGCAGGGCACTTAATCATTTCGTTGTTTGAAGGAATAACCTCTCATTTCCTTCAAACCTTGAGAAGACTGGCTATACTGTCAGAAACATCCATGAAGGCACAGGGGTGGGGAGTGTGAAAGAGAAAGGAGGTTTTAAGAAGCCAGTAGGCTGGGTCCTATCTCTCAGGCAGAACCACTGGGGGTGGGGGGAAGATGGATGCAGGCGCCTGCAGCTGCAGGATATCAGGTGCTCCTCTGCCACTGGAAGCCCCTTTTCTGGATCTTATTCTCATTCTGTCGCTAGCGAAGTGAGATTTATCGGAGAGGATTTCTGTGTACAGGGTGTGGCTAGTGCACATGTGTCAAACACAAGGCCCGCGGGCCAAATCCGTCCCGCCAGGCCTTGCAATGTGGCCCGCACCGCGCTGTCATCACTGCACTCCGCTGCGTTTCCATCACAATGACAGTTTATGACTGTTCAGTAAACCATTCGGCCCGTGATTTAGGCTGGATTTTAGATTTTGGCCCCTTCTCTGATTGAGTTCGACACCCCTAGGCTAGAGTATGTGCATGCCTAATAGCAGCAGGAGAAATGGAAGAAAATGGAGAAGTTTTAGGCCTAAGACACCTCAACTCTGTTAAATATGAAGAACCCAGGGTTACCATGCTTGAGGCCTTGATTTCTGTGGCCTGCCCTCTCCATGTGATTCGGGGAGGAGATATCAGCTGTCCAGGGGAAAGATGACCTCTATCTGGCCGAGAGCTTCCAGCTCCGAGGCTGGAGAAGAAAGGTGCTGGAAGATGAAAGTTCCATGCAGGTGGGTTTAATCTGAGCCCGGAACTCGGCATTTCCTGAACCAGGTCTACCATAGAGGGCCGGCCCCGTCATCAACTCCAAACTGCAAACAACTTTGGAGAAAATATGGGAAGCACAATACTTGTCTATCTAAATAGAAAATCCTGGAAAAATTTAATTAGCTCCTTCAGGCCAACCAATCTGAACCCATTAATTAAAAGGATTTGAGGCTCTTGCTTAATGGGCTTGAATGTGACCCAGGTTTAATTATATCTGAATAACAATTTGCACCATCCCTTCTGCCCTGCTGGCACTGGAATACCTCAGTGCACACGAAGCAAACACTCCAGGCTAACTCTCCAAAGCTTCAGCATTTTAGAATGAAGCTTAAGCAAATACCACACAGTTTCTTGGCAATGTTTCCTCATCCGCAATAGTTAGAAATGCAGGAAACACATTTGGAAATGCAAAACAATTTTTTGTTCTGTCCAAAGCAACATTTTTCTTGTTTCCTGTGCACTGATCTCCTGTGACATTCTGATGGACAGACGTATTGAGATCCAATAGCATGCTTCCGGTCTGAATGACGACAGGGTAGGGCAGAGACAGTTCATCATTACAAGGGTGTTCTGTAAACTGAATGTGTACGACTTTGTCACACACACACTGGTTCCTTAACCACGCTGTGTTACCTTCACCTGGACCCCCTCTGTCCCTGGCATTCTGCCCGCTTTCAGATCTCCTCAGCACGGGGGAAAGAGATACACTACAAGAATGCACTCAAGTGCAGAGGCTTCTCTGTTCAGGAGCAAACTGGGTGTTTTATGTACCCTCATCTGGCCAACAGAAGCCCAGAATCTAACGAGGATATTCCAGATGACAGAAGAGCTCCAGGGCTCCAACTCTGGCTCCGTCAATGAGCATTTCCAAACAGAGGGATTACATGCTCTAAAGTTAAATTTCCCAAATAATATTAAGCAAGAGGGAACAGATGATGCACCATATGTCTTATTCATGGCACAAGACTAGGGCACCCCTGTGCACCCACAGTTTCAGGGAAGCCACTCAGATGCTTGCTCTTTGTGAAAGGAGACACGGAACTGTTTCCACCTGCTCAGGGGAGTCCTTCACAAAGAATCCCTTAATCGTGGACCAAGTAGTTTCCCAGAAAGACCTCACGGGTTTGGTCAGTTTCTAGTCACTTTTGATGAGGAATAGCCAAGGTAATACAAAATAAGAAACATACCATGAACATACACTTTTCTGACTAGTTTTAATTAGGCAAGTTGGTAGGTGGCTCAGGAGGAAGTCTAAGCAGTGAATGATCCTCAGCTTATCCATTAAATTAATTACTGGCACAAAACGATCAGGACAATGCAGTAGTTGGCAGCACAGACTCTGGGACCCGAGAGACCAGGGTTCACATCTTAACTCCATCATATCCCGGGTTCTGTAACTGTGGGAAATTCATATAATGACTAGGTATCGAGACAATTTCAAGTATCCAGTGGGGTCTCTTCTCTAGGTATCGAGACAATTTCAAGTATCCACTGGGGTCTCTTCTCTGGCCATCTGTCTTCCCTTTGGCACCCAAATGCCGAGGAGAGACAATAGCAGTCAAATTCTCACCCATATGGGTTTGGCTACACCATCTCATGGCTTCCCCAAGTCCCTGACACTACCTGAAAATTCTCTTGCACAGAGCCAAAGGGGCCAGGAGACAAAGACAAGCGTGTTTTAGGGCCCAAAGTTGCTGCTAAACCCAAGACTACTTCCTGGAGACCAGATTACTGACTCGACTCCCAAAGTCTGCTCAGTTACCTTAGTGGCCTTTCAGAAACAAAGTGAAACACAAACATCAGAACTCAAACTCCCTTCGCTTCAATCATCTGGAAGGTCCAGTCCAGAACCGAATGGAATCAGTTTGCATTGTAGATGGAAAAGGTGGAGTAAGAGGGTATCTGGATTAATTTAAAACTGAGATGCTGACCATCTCCACCTTGCCAGGATGCAAGGTTTCCCAGCAAAAGGCAGCTCAGCTGTCCTCAGAGGAATAGCCCCTGACCAGCCCGCCTCACCCGAATTCCACACCAGCGAGGCACTCAACAGCCTTGTCGCCAGCACATTAGGATGGGTTCCAGTGGTACCCAGATCAGAGGACTCTTGAGACAAAGAGATGACTCCCAGAAGAGCTCAGCAAAGGTAAGGGTTAGAGAAAATGGCTGTCATTGTAGTAAAACCCTGCAGTCGAGAGCAGAGTGATGAGATGAATATGCTAAGTGTGTGAAAAGTGCCTGAGATGGACTCCATAGCAGCCTCACCCCATGTTTCATCAGCTTCACCAGTCACAGGGCAACACTTCACAAAACTGAATGGCTGACCCTGCTCACAGCACCACAGAAGGGTGTATTGTGATGTCATTATTTTATATTATTTCTACTCCTACCTGTATACTTCTTCACCTTTTACTATAGTTACCTGTTGGTCTCCTCCCCAACACCTTAATATTTGTTGTGGGCAAAACTGCCTTAGTCATCTCTACATCAAAATTGCCTAAAGTAATTCCTGGCACATATCCAGTTCTTAATACTCATTTTGCAGATAAATGAGCAAAGGAATACATACTAATAGGTTAGCTTTTTCCAGCAATCAAGTGTGTCTGCGAGGAGATGCTGGATGTCTCATGTGGGGATATGCTTTTGTTCTGGAAGTCAGAGAGGTCACTGAATCATATCTCTACACACTCTTCATTCTACACACATATGTGGGAGGGAAGAGTGAGAGAAATATACGTGTGCAACTTTTTTCCATCTATGGAAACATATATGCATAACCCATAGACACAGAGTAACTTAGGTGCTGGTCACCAGGATGAAAACTGCTTGCTTGAGGGCAAATGTGTCTGTATCTGAAACAGAACTGGAGGGTGGACTTCTCCATTAGTAAGTAAGCTCATGGGCTATCTCACAGGGCCATGAAGGGGCAGGTCAGGGCATCAGAAGGAAAGTGCCCCTTGCTGAAGAGATCCTGGAGTCCCAGGGGAGTGATTTATGAGAAAAACAAGAAGTCACTCCTAGAGGGCATGACCACAAGGTCCCAGGTGGCAAATAGATTTCAACTTGACTTCTTCCTTCATTCTCAATGATCTGAAGGCCTTCTACAAGCCAGGCACTATTGTAGGCATGAGAACTACCTGCAAACAGAACAAGCAAAGCCCTCTGCCACATGAGCCACAGGGTTGGGTTCCATAGCAGTGCCTGTCTCAGCCCTTGGTTTCTGAGAAAGGCACATGAAGATGAGTTCCAATGATACCCAGCTCAGAGGACTCCAAGCTCGAGGGAAGAGCCGTGGCTGATTGGGGACCAGGGGAGTGTCAGAAAGGAGGATGGAAAGGGATAGGGACAGTATCTTCCAACCCTGCCCAAGCTTCTAGGTGAGCCCCACAGGTACACTGCCAGCTGACATGGTGAGGACATAGAAACTGTGACCCACAGGGGTTAGAGGGGAACAAGCAGAGGTTTGGAGAGAGGAGGTGCAGCAACAGTGTGAGTAGCAGTGGCTTCTGCCTGGTTTCCCACAGCCAGAATTGGTTCTCAAACTTTTGCTGTAGAAAGGGAGGTATGTGAGCTTGGATGGACCTGGAGAACATTATGTTAAGTGAAATAAGCCAGACAGAGAATGATAGATACCATATGATCTCACTTACATGTGGAATCTGATGAACAAAATAAACTGACAAACAAAATAGAAACAGAGGAATGTATACATGGAACAAACTGACAGAAGTCAGAGGGGAGAAAGTGGGGAAGATAGGATGAAAGAAGGCGAAGGGATTAGCCAAAGAACATATATGCATAACCCATAGACACAGACAACCGTGTGGTTAGGGGCAGAGGGAGGGAAGGGAGGATTCTGGGTGGAGGTGGGCAAAGGGGGGTTGGGGGTGGAAGACATCTGTAATAATGCCAATAAAAATAAAATACAATAAAAAAGGGGGGGAGATATGTGTTCTGGCTCCCTCTAAATGCTCTTCCATCCATTGTAGGATGAGAAGCACCCGTTGTACAAGGAGCTTCCATGGGGAGACCAGGGGAAGTGGACATGAAGAGATTAACATTAGGAAGGAAAGGAAGAAATCACATAAAAAGAGATGGGGACTTAAACCAAAGTGAAAATGTGTAGATTTTTCTGGCTTAACCTGTACTCCTGGGGTCTGCAGGATTCCATGACTTGTCTGCTCCCTTGACAAACAATGACTCCATCCAAATGAATATGCCTATAAGTCCAGGACTTTCCAGCTCTCTCAGCCTGATGTCAATGCCACTGAATTCCTCCTGTCTTTGTAGGCACCGTGCAGCTGGCGCCTGCTAATGACACCTGGCCCTAACGGCAGTCCAGGACCAAATTCTGCTGAGCGGACGGTTTCCCGGGCTTGGTGCAGATTCGAAGATGGCTCATAAAGAAAAAGAATGAGCCAGAAGCTGATTAAGCATCAATCATTTCGGTCTGTCTCTATACCTCGAGGAGTGCCAGGCTCGCTCCCCTCTCCCATAAAGGAGCCTAAAAGCCACTCATCCCACATGCATTTGCTCCTCTGCATCTCCAGTCTCGCCTCCATGTGGGTTGTAATAAATTGCCTTTAAATTGCTCCGAGACACACAGAAAGGAATAAGAGGCAGAGAGGGTTATATATGCAAAGCCTGACTGATCCTCAGTGTCATTATTTCAAAGCTTAAGATTCATTCATTTTAGTGCCTGCTGCTATGTTCTGGAGTAAGGGGTGGGGGCGGGGGTCTTGGCAGTACACTGCCTCATTTCCATCATATTTGCCAACTGTTTTAGCCATAATTCTACTTGAAATACGTTAATATATTCTAGATAGCTGAACAGGCAGTACCAAATGGGGCCAGTGACATCCTCTGAAGGAACAATTTTTCAGGGATAAATATACACCCCTCACACTCAACATTGAAGCCGAAACCCTTGATTGGTAGGCAATCTCTGGTGGCCTGGGACTTCCAGGCCTCAGCCCTTTCCTTCCCTGGACAGAGGGCACCTCAGCCCCAGCCTATTTCTCATTTCCGGATGGTAAATGGATATAGGTAATAAGAGCTCCTTTGAAATCTGCAAGGCAGAGTAAGACAGTCAGGTGGCTGGGCTAATAGAAGTGCATGAGACAGCAAGGTCACACTGCTGAAAACCCGTGCTGCCAAAGGCAATCTGAAAGGAGCCTGAGCTTTTCCCACAATCTACATGGGGAAAGGTAAAATGAGGCAAATGGCAGAACAGCATTGCCACCAAAGGACACACATATTCTAATGAGTCTAAGACACTGCCTGGGAGAGAAGGTGAATGGGAAGCACACAATGCGAGCTGGGGACACAGTACCTTCCCGGCTGCCAGGCTGCAGATTACAGGTGACCTTGTAAGGAAAGAAAGTCCCCATTAAGACAACCACACCTTCAGCCAAGGACATAAATAACTTACCAAGCTGGTTTAGTCAAGGCATCCCACAATGGCTTGGAGGTAGAAATGGTCAGATGCATTTACATATGGAGAAACTGAGGCAGTTCTTGGCTGGAGAGTATCGATTAAATGTTTGAGTGCTTATTCGTGAGGATGGTGTGTCAAGGGCCAGCAGAGCTTTAATTTACAACAAAAAGTCACCCTTTATAGCCACCTTCCAGGCGACCTCAGGGACTGTGGGCAAGCCCAGCTCTCCAGTCTGCTTCCTCGTGTTGAGAATAAAATTAACAATACTACCTGCCCTGCCTACCTGGGGGCTGTTGTGAGGATTAAACAGGACAGCACATGTGAATATACCAGTGCTTTCCAAAATCAAAGTATCCCACAGTGAGCATAAAGCCCTATTAGGCCACAGAAGTTCATGCACTCAGCCTCCCTCCCTTGCTTTGAGGATGAGAACACGTTCTGTCAGGGGCCAGAGCCGAAACATTCACTAGGAGAATGAGCTGCTCGTCTTTTAGAAAACACTGAGCAACGGTTTGCTTGTTCCCCTCACCCTGTATTCCTTGCACAGTGCCTGGCCCACAGAACTGCTCAGTCTACATCTGTAATATTCGTAAAAGAAAGCTTAACAATAAACATGAGAGCTTACCTAATACTCTACCACCCCTTCAAAACCAAACTCTGGTCTATTCATAAGTCCCCTGATTTCACTTGGTACCTCATGGCAGACTTCCCTGTGTTGTTGTCAAAACAACATATTCATCATCCATCTTGGGCTCCTTGCTCCCTGCACCATGTGGTCTGAAGGCTGTCTCTGTCCCTGACAACCAGCCAGCCCCTTGGCCCCTTATCAGAGTTCATCTACTACTTCCCAACACTAGTTAGACTAGCCGGGTTGGATTCCGGCTCTCTCCTGAATGTATCATCTCCATCTCTAGCACCTGGCTCTCACTGCTCTGTCCCCAGGCCAGGAGCATCCACACCCCTCATTTCTCATCTCATATCTCTCAGGACTTCCCCACTCCTTGAGCCTGAAGGTATTTCCCTTGTCTGAACTCCTTTAGTGTGCAGCCCAAGCGAGGACATGAGCGGAAAAGTTGGATGGAGACCAATCCCGTGAACCGTGATGATGGGGAGGTGGGGCAGTTAAGCACCCAAGCTTGCTGTGAAAGCCTCTGTCCCATGTGAAACTCTGCCCCCGACCCTGGCCCCTCATGGGATGCCTGGTCCAGAGCAGGTCCTCAGTGAGTAAGTTTTACACTGTGGCAGCCTCCTTCCACAATTCACTGACTTCTCACTGCCCCAAAATAACCTAAACAACTACTGTAGCTTTGAAAAAGAAGCATGAGAGAGATTCTGATCCCATTTTTAACACCAGCTGAAACAAACCTGAAAACATCACTGATGTATTCTTACCAAACTACCAGAAACTCACCTTGGTTTCTCGGAGAAGAAACTGCAGATCCCGCCCACTGAGGATACCGTGGTTTTTCACATAACTGGGAATATTCTTCGTGCTGGAGCCATAAACGGTGGCATGCACTTCCATGTATGTGTGAATAATGTCCAGGTAGATCTTCTTATTCTGTAGAGGGGACACAAGAAGAATGCATGTGTCCTTATAGCCACCTGTCTCAAAGCTGGGGACTCAGACATGGGAGTTCCTAACGTGAACTCTGCAGAAACGTTACAGCCCAACTCCTAAATTTCTTTCACAAGTAATCTGACTGGATTTTGAGGGTAAAAATGGTCATACGACATTTTTGTACAATTTTGCAAAAAGAAATGTATTATACAGTGGCGTATTATTGAATACCAATGCTAGCTAAGGTCAAATGTTTGGGAGTATCATCCTTGTTTGGTAAATTACCAGGGGACCCAACACTTTGCTTCCAGCTGGTCTGCCATGGGCGAGGAGATTGGGGAAGGCAAGGTTGGACTTGAATATTTATTTATCCAGAGACACTAAGCTGTCCCCGAGGAGTACAAACAATCCCCAGCTCCTGCCAATAGTTCTAGTGATGATTAACTCATGTTGTCAGAACAGGATCCCACCTAATTTGCATCACGAGGAGAGAGTTTCCCAGAATCCATGGTGATTGACTTGGCAGCTGGAGAGAGAAGACTGTCCAGGTAGACAAAAGTGAAAAATAGACTGACTGTAAGCCGTAGTCATCCGAGAGTAGTTTTACTTTTATTAGCAACAAAACCAAACCTCTTATCTGGACTGAATTTTGAGGCACATTGTCAGAACAAATCCAAACCACCTGCAAAGCGGAAACAAGCACACTTCCCTCCTCCGCACGTTTCTGTGGGACTAAGTTGCATAAGCTGGGTTTGTGGGCTGCTTTTTTTTTTTTTTTTTTGAAATTTGGAAGATTCCGCTCTGTAATGCTTTCCAATTTTATGTGAGTGGGACAAGGTTTCTGTGTCTGAGCCTGTCCTCAGACACTCCAGGCAAATGCAGTCATTGCCAGTTTTGTGACTTAGGATGGCAGGGAATATAGGTGTGTGAATCAGCGCACACAGCCCTTCTCCGCTGCCCCGGAGGCTGGGTCCTCATTCCAACGACATGGGAAGCTCCTCGTGACATCAGGAGCCCTCTGCCATTCACTATCCTGGTGACAAATATTACAAAGGACTCTCAACATTGGGGGTACATGTTTCAAATCACTATTAAAGACTTCATAACCGAAAAGCATAGGTCACGTTCTCCAGGCTGACTGTTCGGAGTCAGCCAAGCCCATCGCCACACCCTAACCTGTGGATACAACAAACACTTGGGCTGAAAGCTTAATTTCATGCATGTTTGTTGTGGCTGGGAGATGGTAAATTCATTACTTCAAAGATGTATACCTTTGAATTAGTGCAAAAGTGACTGCAAACAGTTTATAAACAGTGACTTCCCAGCCAGAGCTTGAGCCAAATTTAGGGTCACCACCCTGGTGAAATATAAGTTCATTTGAAGGGTTCTCTGACATAGTTCTTGGGCTAGTTGTACCCCCACCAACCCTTTCTCAGGAACTCCATCCCCACCCTCACTCCTGCCACTGCTCACCGGCCAGGCTGCAGCTGGCCCGCGGGGGACCAATTCCTCGCTGGCCAGCAGCCGGGACAGTGTGTCCAGCTCAGGAAGAGGAGCTAAGCCAGCGGCCCTCTCCCAGGAGCTGAAGCCTGTTCCCAGAGAGATTACCGCAGGATGGCCCTGGGCTTTCGAGCAAAAAGGTCATTCAGTGTTGGAGCGGGGGCAACTATAGGCCAGAGGTACCGTATTTTCCGGCGTATAAACTGTAAAATTAGGGGGTTGTCTTATACGCCCGGTCGTCTTACACGCTGGAAAATACGGTAAGTTCAGATACCGTTATAGGCCAGCTGCCAGTTTTGGGGGGAAGAGCTGAGAGAACGGAGGGAAGAGGGAGAAAGAAAGTGACCGAGCCTTAGATATCACCTAGCAACGGTGAGGCAGAGAGGCAGGAGAGGGCTGGGCAGAGGAGGAGGAGGAAGGAGGAGGAAGAGGAAGAAGAAAAGAGAAAGGAGGAAGATGGGAGATGCAGAGAGAGAGGAGAGAGGAAAGAAAGCAGAGACAGAAGAGAGAAAACCAGGGCGCAGAGCTGCTCCTGGGTCCCGTCCCATCCACAGTGACTCCCTGGCCTCAGTTCCCCAGGTCTTTCTGGGCCTTTACAGTGACAGCAGTTGCCCAAACCTCACACTACTAGGTCGATTCCTATTATCCAGAAGGAGGCTGCCAGACATTTTATTGGGCTTTTGGCAGGGACCCGGGCAGGGTCAAGGGCAGGGGCAGGCATCTTTCCTTCAAGCAAAGGGAGACATTTCCACGTGAAAACCAGCTGCTAACTAGTGGAAGCAAAGGCCCTGAACCAGGTTGGCAGTGAGTGACAAGGAGCACGTGAGTGGTCCCCTGGCTCCTGTCCTAGGGAGAAACATCTGCTGCAGACAGACTCGAGACTAGGATTCTAGGATAAGAGAGAACAATAAAAAATACCTGGGAAGGGAGGGAAGGGAATGCTAGGATACCAGGTAAGCCAGCAACGCAGGACTCCTTGAAGTGCAACAAGGGGACAAGTTCAGGCAAATACAAGAAGCAATGTAGGAGATAATGAAGTTTATGAGCTTATTAACACGAGAACAAGTAATTTCATGATCAAGGAAGTCACATAGGTTATCAGAAGGAAAAATATGTTTCAAACATAACTCCAATCTTTGAAATTGATTGGCCTCTGGGTGATCCCACCAGGTCTCCTGTTGCCACCTGTCAGAGTTCTGTAGAGACTGGCAAGCATGAATCATGTTATATCGATAGGTTCCAGGTAAAGGTGACTTGGGAGCCACCCACACTGAGCAACCCCTCCCCCCCTGCAAGGTTCACATTCACTGGAGGCTAAAGGAACCTAAAAGGGAATCTCTAGCTCAGAATGGCTGCCTGAGCTTCAGGTCCCCAAACCCAGCTGCCTCCTGAACCTGAGTGTGCTGCAGACACTTCCAACCCCACAGGTGGGAAAGGACTCCATCACAGCCCAGTATCCCAGGGTGGCATCACTGCCCTACCATGCTCCTGGTCTCTGACTGACATTACTCTCCCAGTCAGCTACCCATACAAGCATCACCAGTCATCCGAAACCGGTTTGGCTCAGTGGATAGAGTGTCGGCCTGCGGACTGAAAGGTCCCGCCCCGGTTTGATTCTGGTCAAGGGCATGTACTATGGTTGCGGGCACATCCTGAGTGGGGGGGGTGCAAGAGGCAGCTGATCGATGTTTCTGACTCTCTATCTCTCTCCCTTCCTCTGTAAAAAATCAATAAGGTATATTTTTAAAAAATCACCCGTCATTCCACAACAAATCAGCCTCAAAGCTGTTGATTCTGCCTCCATAATATCAAAGTCTTCGCCTTCTCTTTAGTTCTTGATCCTCACTCACCTGGACTGTGTCAAGATTTATACAACCAGCATCTTAACACATCTGTGTGTGGCTCAATGTGGCACAACTCGTGCATGGTTCCTACAAGTAAGCGGCAGCACTGGGACTGATTGCAAAAGAATTTGTATGGCTAAATGCCTTTTTTTTTTTAACCATATGAAGCAATAGTATTCAATGTAGTGTGTATAGATAATATTTTTACATATGGACATTTATAATCAAGTACAAAACCAGGCATGGGGATGAAAGATCCCAAAATTGGATAGTAATTACTGAAGAGGGAGGGAGGGAGAGTTTGGGGGCAGGGTAGATGGAGTTTTAATGGTATTTGTAATATGTCACTCTTCTGTTAAAGAAAAATACTGCAAAAATATGAACATCTGCAAATCTGGGTGGTGGGTATTTTTACTATAGTTAATACATTTCATAGTAAGAGAGAACAGCAAAATATATGCAATCAAGAAAGAAGAGAAAGTAATATGTATCACTTCAAAGCCTGCACCTTTGCTATCACATGGCAGGCTCAGCCCCTGCCACAGAGACGTTCGAGGATCCCTATGCATCTCTCTTTAAGGAATACTGCTATCTTTTGTGTTTAAGAAACGGGTGCTAAGGTTTCTTATTAAGCATAGCCCTGCCTGCCCTTCCCGTGAGAAGGCCCAAAGTGGGAGGTGGGGATGCAGGGGGAGGGCCGCACACCCCTCCCCTCCCTTATGGAAGTAGGTGTCCTGATGATCCAAGACTAGAAGTCTCCCCTCCCTGACATAAAAGACCAAGGTCAAGGAAGATTAGCTACAAATTTGCTGAGATACGGGGCCTGGCACTGCATATGACAGCTCAGCACGCCACCCCCATCTCAGGCCGTGAGAAATGTTCCAGAAGGTCCCAGCTCAGCAGCTAGCAGCCCCATCTTGCTCACAGTCTCCAGTTCAATTTAAATTCCCATCAGAAATAACCTACCAAACAGATTAAAATTTAAGTCACCTCGCTGCGAGGGAAAGAGAGTGGGGTTTGCAGGGAGTCTTAGCTGCGGGGATACAGCTGCGGGCAGGGCCTTCTGTAGAGCTGGTAGTGAGATTTTTCAGAGCCAGAACAGAGAGCTTCTGGAAAAACGATTCCATCCAACACAACAAGCATGTGATTCTGCAGTAGGGGGAGGGGAAAGGGCAGAGCCCGAGGACCAGGAGCCCTTTGCTCTTGCTGGGGAATTAGGGTGCAGGAGTGATTTTTGGCAAATGGCAGTATTCTGAGCTTTTGGTTGCAGTGGGTACTATGCATTTTTCTCCCCAGCAACCACTACAGACATACACATCTTGGACCCACTTTCCCCCTCCTCCACTAAGTGTGCAGCCCTGCACAGAGTTGGCTGTCCGTGAAGAGCACCTGGTGCATGCTAAGCCGGTGGGCAATCCCTCCAGGAAGAGCTGGATGGATGTGGAAGAGCAATCCCTCCGCAGGGACAAAACAGTGAGCTCCAAACCAGGCTGCTGAATGAACCCGCTGGGTCCTGCTGCATGGGGTCAGACTACAGCCAGAGAAAACAGAAGTCCCTACACAGACAGGCCATAGGTGAGGGAGCTCGAATCCTGGCAGCCTTGGCCCACAGTGCCAGTAACTTCTCCATCCCGCTGCGCCCCTGCTCTCCCCTGGGTTCTCGGAGGCAGCTCATCCCGCTCAGGCCCCTGCTAGTGAAACTGGGTTTTGTCATTTTGGCAGGAAGACTCCTGACACTTGTGATCGAATTCTTTCATCTAATCCTTTATTCTGACCATCGTAAACTTTAAATCATTTTTAAAGTAGTAGCTTCCACATTCCCCCCACACATGCAGAAGTTGGTCCACTCCATGCATGGTTTTACAAACATATAAGGATGAATCATGTTTGAAGAAACACAACACCATTGAGTATGCCTTGCCCCAACCTAGCCACTGAAGCTCTTTACCATCTACTGCTGTGATGTAACTACTTGAAAGGCTGGGGTTGGCCTGTTCACTCATGAGTGAAGATCTTGTAAATCTTTCTCTACGACCAGCCTCCTTTATTCACTCTGGTCGTCTGTCCCTTCCTGTTCTGTCATATTTCTGAGCAGAGCTCTTTATCTGAATGGCAACACAATGTATGTACTGTCTCATCCCCTGACTGCCTGCTCTTCTTTCTCCTTCTCACATGGTGTCACACAAGCTGGGCTGCCCTCCATGTCAGGCTGGGAAGAAGCTACTCCATGGGATGGGGAAATGAGGTCCCCATTCCTAAAAAGCACCCAGCAGTACAGGGGCTCCAGATTCTTCTGAGGTGAACCAGGGCCAATGAGAAGCAAGAAACAGAAGGGAGCAGGGCCATAAGAGTGCCCTCTTTTCTCTCTGCTACAGCAGAAGTGTGCCAAGGTGTGCTGAGGGAGAGTCCTCTCACTACCTGCCAGGGGGTCCAGAGGGCCCAGTGCCCACGCTGTGTCCGTGGGCTCCTGTGAGCAGGCCCAGCATGGTCACATGCCCTTTCACGCTATCTTGCACTTCTCCTGGTCCCTTCCCTCTTCCTTCAGCCTTACTGCCTGGCCTTGCATGCACCTCCTTCCCTAATAACTAGTCATGTTTGACTCTTTGCCTCAGAGCCTGCTTCCTAAAGGCCCTTGGCTAAGACACTGTTTCTGAATTTTCACCCCTTCAACCCACCCTCCTCAGTGCCACTAGTTGCCCAAACTGAAGGTTCAGTTCCCCCATAGGAAGTCTTTAAAGGCTCCTCCTGGCACTGAAAGACTAGGGACGCAGCTGTGCATACAGGAGCCTGCATGACCTGGGCTTCTAGAAGCTCTCCAGCTTTATCTCCTACTACAGGTGACCCCTGAACAATGCAGAGATTAGGGGTGCCCCTTGCACAGGAAAAATCTGCGCATAACTTTTGAGTCCTCAGAAACTTAGCTGCCCCTAGGTATCTGCGGGGGATTGGTTCCAGGACCCACGCAGACACCAAAATCCAAGGAGGCTCAAGTTCCCTATAAAATGGTGCGGGACAATGCACAGTCAGCCCTCCGCATCCATGACTCCCAATTGTGGATCAAAAATAGTACAGGTGCCCTGGATGGTATGGCTCAGTCGATTGGAGAATTGTCCCACGCACCGAAAGGCTGCTGGTTTGATTCCCAGTCGGGCACAGCTTAGGTTGCGGGTTTGATCCTAGGTGGAGGTGTGTATGGAAAGCAATGGATCGATGTTTCTCACACACAATGATGTTTCTCTTTCTCCTCGTCTCTCTAAAATCAGTAAAACATATCCTTGGATGAGGATTAAGGAATAAAAAAGTACAGGTATTTATTGAAAAAAGTTCACGTGTAAGTGGACACACGCAGTCCAAACCTGTGTTGTTCAAGGGTCAACTCTATTCCTTCTTCTCCTCTACCTCCACTCATTCCCCACTCTCACACCACTCCTGCCCTGGCCAGCCACTGTCTCCGCCATGTATGCGCTTCTTTCCTCCTTCTTTTACAAGTTGGCATTCCCTGGGTTGACCAGGTGAAGTTAGCTGCTAATGTCCTCTGTGATATGTGTATGCCTCAAGTTACAAAGTTGAAATGCTTAGGACAACCAGTCACAAATAGCAAACTAGGTTTTGAGCTACAGTCAGTCAAGTAATATTCCTATGAGATAGCAGAGGGACCTGGGGCTGGGAATGGAAAAACACCAAGTGGCCAGGAAGCCAAGGAAGACCAGGTGACCAGAAAGAAAGGCAGATAAGCTGGCTCCAAGAAGTCACCACCCTACCACTCCCTACTCAAAACACTGTGGTGGCTGATTTTATCTAACTGCCTGCTTCCTTGCAGATATTGAAAACCACTGACCAACACAGGTAGTTATCAAAGTTTGATGGCTATCAGACCCTCCTGGGCTGGTGGTAGTGAGCTATCTTGCCCACACAGAGGTGAGAAATAGTAATTGCCAGGCAACACAGCTGGAAAAGAAAGTCACCTGACTCTGAAATGGAAAATTCCACAAGCCCACCTTTTAAAAACAGCCTGCTGTTAGCTGCAAGCCCACTTTGTCCCCAGCTTGCAGAAGCAGCCGAGCAAAGCAGGCCCTGGAGACAATTCAGAGGCTCTTCCTTTCCTGGGTGCTGCTTCCCTTGTACTCGAACACAAGCTTAATAAAATCTGTCTGGAAATTTCTCTGGGGTTTTCTCTTGATTTCTATCTTAGGGAACCCAAGAACCTCAATGTTGTTAATACTTTCTTTGCTTCAGCACTTTCTATAAGTCTATTCTTGGTTCCTAACCACTTCCAGTTTTGTGCCAACTGACTGGAATTGATTTTTGCTCAAGTAAACCCCTAATTCATATGCCTCATTTTATCCTTTAATGGTATCATCCTGCTTGTCCTGGACTGCACTGCACTGCATTGTGGCCACACTTCTCAAGGGCAGGACACTGTAGGTTCAGGGCCTTCAGAGGCCTGACAAGGAGCAGGTGCTCAGTACACACTGCGGCTGGGTGAGGAAACAGAGAGACCACAAAAACCACAAACCATTTAGGGGGCCATGGAAATGATGGGTCTCAGGCATGGGCTGCTCCATGCAAACTCCCACCATGGTTCTATTCAGCTTCCCACCTGGTTTCTTTTCTTTTCTTTTTTTTTCTTCAATCCTCACCCAAGGATATTTTATCTTTATTATTATTATAATTGATTTTTAGAGAGAGAGGAAGAGAGAGAGAGCAAGAGAGAAACATCAATTGGTTGCAACCTAGGTACATGCCCTGACTGGGAAACAAACTCACAACCTTTCGGTGCATGGGAAGATGCTCCAACCAACTGAGCCACCCGGACAGGGCCCACCTCGTTTCAGGAGCCAAATTATTCACCAGCAAAACCCACTCCCAACAAATGAGGTAAAGGTCCATGACTTAACTTATCCCAAGGATGTATTTGAATCAAAATAAAAAAGAGTACAAACCTTAAAGGCTATATTCATAGTTGATTCAATTTCCTTTTAACATAGTCACAAAGTCAAAGGTTCTCTCTTAGAAGTGGAGAGGTTTAACGAAGGGAGGGAGGAAAAAAAGGAGTAAAAAATAAATCATCTTCATCTGTCTGCTCCTGAAGGCTGCATACATTTCAAAAAGGGTGAAAAATTCTCCTATTCCGAGATGAGAAATAAAGTTCTAAAATGCAAATCTCTGTCAATTTCAGCAGTGAAGCAGGAACAATTTACATTATGGAATAATTTAAAGTCTTTGCAGTCCTTGGCTCTTTTATTTCAAGCAACCTCCCAAGGTAAAGGTGTGTGTGTGGGGGGGTGGGGGTGTGTGTGTGGGGGGGATAGGGTCTTTGTTGTGTCCCATTGAGGCTCCTAGGGATTTAGAAGACTCCAAGAAGCAAACATTCTCAAAACCTGTCCACCTCTAACCCCTCCTCCCCAAACCCTTATTTAGTGCTTAATAACTACAGTGGGAATAATATGGGAAGCTCACTCTTTTGTCTCCAATGGGTCCATGGGCAATAAAGATAAGGGAATCTGCTTCCTTTTGCTGAACTGAGCTCCACACTTATTCTTAACAAGACCGCAACCAGTATAAATGACAACTCATCTATGGCAATGGGTGGATAGGCTGCACAAGTGTGGGATGAATGAGTGGTTCTAGAACCTACCCACCTTTGGAGCTTTAGGAAGAGAACAAATAATGGATGGGAAGCAAGTGAAAGGGAATAATATGCTTATTGTTCTTTATTATCTGGTTAGGTGAGAATTATGGTCTTTGGCCTAAAGAAAGAAAATGGGAGACTTCTGAGGCTAAGTGGGCAGTGAAGAAAGAGCAATCAGCCCTATTTTGTAACTTGATGAATTTATAAGTCAGGAATAATATCACTTCTTAGTTACATTAGATACCTTTCATACTAGAACTGAATAAAGAAATATATGTAAAAGATGCTTACCTATATACTTACTTCAAAATATATGGTGGCAACATTGTCCCCAAACGATAAAATGGGACAAGTTAGAAATGAGTCCCAAGAGGGCTGGAGCCTTTACCTCCCTGCCCAACTTGAACCAGTGCCCACATTCCTTCAAGATCTTCCCTGTGAACTGGCTGGTGGGTTAGTGCTTCTCCATCTCCCCAGCACTTCTGGGTTCTGGTTTTCTCTGCCTGAGCACTAGAGCTTTCTGCTATTTAAAGAATGCCTCTGAAAGGACCCTGGGGTCCCGTCAGCCAGTCTCTGAAGACAAGATGCCATTTGACATGACCTCTTTTCTGCTTTGAGAAGGGCAAAAGGTCTTCAACTTGTAAAGCTGGCTTCTCTTCCCCACCCCGCTCACTCCCAAGGCAAATGCAGCCAGTTATGGAGAATGATGCCACTTTCTCTGCTCTGACTGCCATGGGCCTGCAGCGATCAAATCCGTCAGCTCTGCTATTGCCCTCAGAAGACAGACTGAGGCTTGATGAGAGGCCACTGCTGCCCAAATGTGCCAGCAGACCCCTTTGGGAGCTTTGATACCAGGCCCATCTAGGTAGTAATCACAGAAAACAGGCTATTCAGTGACAAATAGAAAGGTGTCACAATGGAAGGTAAGAGAACCTACAGGCTGCCTTGGCAAAACTGAAGTTGCATTTTTATACAATACAACCCCTGGGGTCAGTGAATTGTGGGATGAATGGATGTGACCCGAGAATCTGTCTCATCCATACCTAAAAACATGGAGGTGCTATCCCGCTGGGCTTTGGCCAGTGCCTGGCAATCAGATGCTATCGAAAGGCAAACGTCACTCCTCAGGGCCACCCTATGAGTCTCCAGGGAAGGACTAGGATTGCTGGGGCTGGGCCCGCCTCAGCAGAGCATCATGGTCATTCGGTGGAGGGCAGAATGGGCATGAATATGGGCATCTCCCACCAATTAACGTGAGGCCTCAGAGGAAGCAACCAAACAACGGGTACCACGTACCTTCCAAAGTGAGTAGCCTGCCTCTCCCACCCCTTCAGAAGGGAGAAGGAAGTTCATCCTTGGGGAGCTGCTGGCTGGGTTCCCTTATCTACCTAACCATATAGGAAGGGCCTCCAGGATCACTTGGAGAGCTTCACCCGCCTCCCTGCTAATTGCTGGGGCATGCAGATTGGCTACGCACTCAAGATTTGAAATAACTATGGCTGGACTGTGGTGGGAAGATGCCCCGAGGTAGGGCCTGCTTCCAGGGAGGCAGAGCTCCCAGAGTTCCTCAAAGGAATGGGTGCTTGTTTCCTTGGTGCAGGTGTGGACTGCACAGGCTCAACTGGGTCCTGCTGGGAGGACCACCGGAGTGTGGCTGAGGAGACCAGCCTGAAGAGGGAGCCAGGCAGCCAGCCTGAGGTGGCACTGCCTGTGATAAGGGAACAAAACACTGCAGGTGAGTGGTTTATGGAGGAGCGGGACCTAAAGACCCACAGCCAGAGGACAGGTTCAGTGCCAGCCACCCATCCAGGAAGCACTAATCCTAGATGGTGCCAATTCTATTCCTATAAGGGCCTTCTCACCTCTCGGCTCACCCTCTTCCCTGTGTCTGTAGAAGAACTATAAGCAGCTGAGAGATGGGAAGATAACGAGGGGAAGATGATGATCTGCAGGCTGGGGTCTCACCTCCACTCTAGGCTCCTCAGGGAAAGCAGCACTTAGAAGTGGATGGAGGAGCTGAACTTGAAATGATGTTGTTTCCACTATTAAATGGAACTGTAGTTCCATGAAACTGGAGTGGGTACTTTAATTATTGCAGTTGGATTGCTCTTGGAACAAAAAGTCAGTTACTTGTGAGCTACAGGACTTGCCCAAACTTGTATCAAGTGTCAGGAAAGCATATCTACAGTTCAAGGGAGAAAAAGTTGTTTCTTGCTTGAATTCAATGGAGTCTCACTCTTTCAATTTCATGTTTGCATATAAGGCGACTTTAGATGGAACGTGGATAATTTTTTAAAATTTAATAGCTATGCATCTACTTATTTGTGATTTAGAAAAACACATCCCTGGGTATAGCTAAAGTAATTATGTTAAAGACAAGTCCATTAAAATTATTAAGACATTAATTATTAAATCCAGGTGGGATACTAACAAAACAAATGCCCTGACTTTCCTTTGGAAACTGCTACCTAAGAGCAGGAGAGGAAAGCCTAGTTCTCCAGGGGAGGAAGGGCTGCCTTCCGCGTTCCACAGAGCACACTGGTGGCAAGACCACGGCCAGGGGACTCGAGGTCACTCCTTTTATTCAGCAGTCAAGAGAAAGACAAGCAACACAAGCATATGCTTCTGAGCAGCAAAAATGTAGATAGTTGGAGGGGAGAGGGTGGTCCAAACCCAAGAAAAGAAGGTGGTAACATTTCCACTTCAATGCTGTCTCACTTTGCAGAAGCCCAGGTATGGAAAGCATCCTCCTGTACCAGGCCTTTCCCTTGCAGCTGTCACCCGCAAACTCCTCGTCATTACACACCAGGCCCTCACCCGGCAGCAGCTGCACCCGCAAACCCCTTGGAGGACACCATGCGGGAAGCTCATCTCCCCTGGGAATCTCTCAGGTTGTCTGAAGAAATCTTTTTCTCCCTTAGATGAGGCAGAAGGCTTGGGTACAAGCCTTAGCCCTCCTGGAACTGCCTAGATAAGGCTGGACAACCCACTTCATCTGTTGCAAAGTCAGGCTCCTCAGTTGTAAAATGAGGGAGGGACTTGTTGGTTTGATTTTATGTGACTCAATGCAGCTTTCTCTCTGCTTGCCTAGGCAGGAGACAAATGAGTCTGCAAAGGAAAGCAGGCACAGGCTGCTGATGGCTACTCCGGCCCCTTTTCCTGCCAGCTCACCTGTCCCTGGTTGTTAACCTCAAGCTGCCTCCTCTTCAGAGAGCTGCCTCTATAAGGGCAATGACTGACTATTTGGGGTGTTCCAACCAGAAGACCCTGGTCTCAAGATGGGGCCAACTCAGGAACTATGCACCCTTTAGTTCCCCAAAGAGGCGAGCTGAGGCCAATCTCCCATCGAAAGTCTAGAAGACCTGGAGCATCTGACTCCGAAATGGGATTACTTGTTAACAACCCCTCCTTTAGGTGAAAGATAACTTTCAGTAACAACCATAAAATGAAATGAATAATAATGGTCAGAAAAGAAATATAGAGTTTTCTGAACTTTACATTTATCATGTCAATAACAAAAAATCACCATGTGAAAACAAAAAATAGATTAACACTTTTTAATGACTTTCATGTATTTTTCTATAAAGAAAATCTTCTCTCTATGTTGGTCTCTCTCAGTAATAAATAGCAACATCACATTTTCTGATTTTGACTGTTAACTTCTCTAATTTGCCATTAACTCCATCAGAAGCAATGCTCTTCATGTATTCATGTTAACAGACAGTGTCCATTTATCTTTATGATCACTTACAGAGGGAGACTTTTTATTAATTTCCAGAAGTTAGTTTCTTTCTTTCTTTCTTTCTTTCTCTTTTTCTTTCTTTCTCTTTTTCTTTCTTTCTTTCTTTCTTTCTTTCTTTCTTTCTTTCTTAAATATATATTTTATTGATTTTTTTTGCCCCCTCCCTCCCATACATACCCTCTCTCCCCAGAGTTTTATGCCCATTGGTTGTACTTATATGCATGTATACAAGTCCTTCGGTTGATCTACAGTATTATCTCCCCCAAATCTCCCTCCCCTCCCCGCTGTAATTTGACAGTCTGCTTGTTGCTTTACTGTCTCTATATTTATCTTTTGGTTCATCACTTTATAATGTTTCATATGAAGCAAGATATACAAGTAAGAAGACACAAAGTGACCTGCAGACTGCACATCCTACTGAGTTATAACCACATGCCAGGATGAAAAGTAATTGCTTTCTTGCCACTTCTAACTCTTCCACATGTTATTACCTTACAACTGAGTAGGGAGAGAAGACAATACTTGTCTCCAAAATCACACCTAGCAACCCTGAAGGGCATATCTGACATGCAACTATGTGAAAATCTGAGAGGTGGGGTCAAAGGAGAAGGCCCAATTATGCTGGGAAACAGGCAGGGAAAACTGAACAGGAGCCAGAGCTCACATCTACAGGTAGGTGCTGGCCTGCTTCCGTCATTCCAACCTTCCTGCTGGCCCCTCCCTCCTGCTGGAATAGGAAGGGGAGCCTGAGTTCCAGGAACCACACACCAGGACAGTAGTCAACAGGGCACTGAACAATCAAGTGCTTCTGAACCCTGCAAAAGTAAGAGGGTCAGAGGGAGGGGGAGAGGTGCGGCTGGTTCCATTAATTTGATTCTGAATTATCAAAAACACAAGACCAGGTCAAACTGTGCTTTGAAGAAAGACTCTATTAATTGGTCTAGGACTAAAAACAGTTTCATTTAGTGCCTCATTTCTTATCAGAAAATTAATGAAATAACTCTAACATAGCATTTGAAGGTGTTCTTCTCTTTAGAATCCTAATCCGATCTAATAAAGAGGGAATATGGCCGGGACCAGTTTGGCTCAATGGATAGAGCGTCGGCTTGGGGACTGAAGGGCCCCGGGTTCGATTCCGGTCAAGGGCATGTACCTTGGTTGCGGGCATATCCCCAGTAGGGGGTGTGCAAGAGGCAGCTGATCGATGACTCTCTCTCATTGATGTTTCTAACTCTCTATCTTTCTCCCTTCCTCTCTGTACAAAAATCAATAAAATATATTTAAAAAAAAAAAAAGAGGGAATATGCTAAAAGAGGAAATATGCTAAATCACACTGTTGCAAAGATGGCCAGTGCCCACAGCCAATAAGGAGGGAATATGCTAACTGAATGCCACACCCTCAAAGATGGCAGTGCCTAGTCCCCTCACCCCACCACACGCCTGCCTCCAAAGTCCTCCAGCTGCCCAGGGTCAGCCCAAGGTGCAGGCAAGCCTCTGATGGCAGCTGCCCAGGCACCAGGGCTGCCCAAGGCTCAGGTAACCAGGGCTGCACTGCCAGCAGTGGCAGCAGCAGAGGTATGATGGGGCGTCACCTTCCCCTGATCACTGGGTCGCCTCCTGCCCCTGAGGGCTCCTGGACTGTGAGAGGGGCAGGCCAGGCTGAAGGATCCCCCCTCCAGTACATGAATTTTCATGCACCGGGCCTCTAGTTAATAATATAAAGCATCACTTTGGGCATATCAGGACAGCCACAGAGATTCAGGTAGGCCACAATTGTGCCCCCAGTGGTGTCCCAAGTCCTGATGGCAGAGTCTGCACAAGAGGATGACAGAACCCAAGTAAGATGTTACTTTGTGCTGGAGCTTTTGCTACTGGATGCTCATGCACAAGGTAAACAGCACTGCTTCTGAAAGACGGGGGGATATTTTGAAGGTCCTTGTGCTTGGTGGCTCTAACCATCAGTTGGCATTCAATGCAAACACCCTCTCCCAGGATGGACGGCAGAGGTGGTCACCTGTCACCAGCCTGCTTCGTCATTCACAGTAAAAGAGGGGAGGGCTGGTCTCTGCCTGTGAACAGCATTTCCATGGGCAGGCCAGCCCCATGCTGATCTGAAGTAATAAGGCCTTTTCTGGGGACTTGTCCACATTTGTGTACAGTTTGGGGTGAAGAATGAGGCAATCTGGGTTTTTATTCTATCTGAAACTAAATTCTGGGACCTCAGGCAATTCCCAAGCTCCTGTGTTCTTATCTGTAAAATAAGGGACTATTAAACCTGTCCTATTATCACAGGCACAACCATAGAAACAATGAGACTCTGTAAGTGAAGGGATGGGTCCCATTCCCACACTGTCTGACACACAGAGTCACACCCTGCTCTCCACTGTGCCTCCAGGTGCCACTCGGCACATGGTTATGGCAGCAGCAGGGCATCCTGACCTGGGGTATCTCACGTGGTGGATCCCTCACTCACCAAGGGGACTCTGTCATCAACACTGGGCTTGTGATAGGGATCCCATGCTTGGGGGGGCTGGCCCTGGTTGCCTCTGCCCTCCACATGGCTGTTTTGCATTTCTAGTTTTCAGCTCTAGAGTATAAGGTCTGTGCTTGTTAAACTTCCTCTCCAAGGCAGTCAGCCTAGCGCCACATGTATTGATTGATATCCATGTCTTCATGATGATGGATGTGTCAGTTTGTCATAATCTCTCCCCTCAGAATAGCAAATACCGATACACCTTTGTTGGGAAGGCTGGGTCCTAATGTGATAACCAGGTCATTTAAAACATAAGGCTCTCTCTCAGGCTCCTTTCTTCCCTGTTCCAAACAACTAAGAACAAGCTTGGAAATTCCAGGGGTAATCTCCCTACGCTGCCTGAGGAAGCCACAGCGAACAGACTGAGCCTGACTCCCGCACAGCAGTGTGAGCTCTCTTTGGAGGACTCTAACTGCTGGTTTTAAGTGAAGGATTTTAGGATGGGAGCTAAAAATAGCCCCTTCCCCTCTTCTTGAAATAAATCACAGGCCTCTGGAAATTTCTTCACTTCATTCCTGACTTTTTGAAAACATCAAGATAGCAAAATAAAAGTGATCAGCTTAATTAGCACACATTTGAATCTAAAATGCTGCAAATGAGTATATTTGGAAAGGGGAAGAAGCTCAAGTGTCTAATTTAGAAGCAGGAGCTTGGAAACAATAAAACTATAGTGGGAGAATGAAACTGAGGTCGCACATGTGTCCATCATTTGGGAAAATAATCTGTCACACTTTCTATATCCTTCTATCTCCCACTCAGTCAACACCTCTCTCTTGCACCCGCCCATTTCTCGGGCGCTGTGTGAGTTCTGATGCTCTGCCCCAAACCAATGCTCATTATACCCTCCCCATGGAGGTCCAGAGAAAGGGTGAAGGACCTGGAGTCAGGTCATCTGGGTTTGGGCTGGACTCTGCCACTTAGTGGCTGAGTGTCCTTGGGCAGGTGGTTCACCCACTGCATCTGGATTCCTTAAGTGATAAACAGCTTCTCTTCCAGAGAGGCCCGAAACACCACCTGAGAGGATGCGGATAAGCGACTTAACTAGAGAGAGCCGTGCACACTTAGGAGTCTGCTCAGGACTGCTCATGCTCTGTACCAGTCAAGCCTTTCTTCTCTATCCCATGTCCTGTCAGCTAACTCCTATCCAGCATGCTAACAAATGCCACATGCCCTGTTCCACCGCAGGCAGGCCCCTCTGAAGCACTCTGCTTGGCACCTCTCTCTTCACTTTCCTCAAGTAGACCACTGCTAGCTTACCTGTGTCCCCCAGCCCAAGGATCCTAATCCCCTCCTCTGTACTGTCTCCACCTTCTTAAACACTGCCTGAGGGTGTGCTACATCTCCTTCCCCTCCTTGAGTCCAAGCTTCGGTATGGGGGCAGGGACCTAGTCTCATACTATTCCGGTCATGAGTCACTGCCATCAGGAGATGCTCCATAAACAAACACCTGCTAAATGAAACAGGTATCCTAGAGGCAAAGGTCTCTGGGGTCTGAAATGGGAGAAAGAGCAGAAAGGTGTGAGAGTTGGTGTAACTGATACTGAAAAAAGGGTATTTCTCCAGGAAAAGAAACCGTGTGGAGGAGTGGGAAGAGGCCCGAATCATGTAATGTTTTAAACTAGGAACTTTGACTACGTTAGCAAACATCAGTGACCATGATCTCACTTCGCTTTTTTTTTTTTTTTTTTTTTGAAGTGGGACTGAGTTTTCATGTAGTAGGACAGTGGTTGGCAAATTCATTAGTCAATAGAGCCAAATATCAACAGTACGACGATTGAAATTTCTTTTGAGAGACAAATTTTTTAAACTTAAGCTTCTTCTAATGCCACTTCTTCAAAACAGACTCACCCAGGCTGTGGTATTTTGTGGAAGAGCCACACACTCAAGGGGCCAAAGAGCCGCATGTGACTCATGAGCTGCAGTTTGCGGACCACGGTACTAGGGTATACATCATGTGAGTTAAATTTGTCCTGAGTGGCAGGCAGGAGGCTCCGTGCAGAGATATTCATGGAAAGTCAGATTAAAGCCACCCAAGAGCCCAAATCTGAGATGGTTACAGCGCCCTGTCATGTAATTTAAAATAAAATCTCATTTCTGAAAAGCAAGAGAAATATGCATGTTGAAAATAAATTTTTTCTATATTTTCTGATTTTGAAAGTTAATTGAAATATATCTTTGGTTTTTGGTGTTTGGTTTGCTGGATCCTCACACACTGCAACTACTGAAGTGGACCGCGAAGGGGGTACACAGGAAGATCCACCAGGGTGTAAGAAAAAAGATGGAACTATGTGCTTAGAAAACATTTTCAATGTTTTTATAATGTATGTAACATTCTTATATCACTGTACATTTTATCAATAAACTAATATTCACAGATTGGCAGGGCAAGCTCAATCTTTTTTCACCGACATGGCTGCAACGATCAACCACAAACTGGCACGTGGCATTCCATCCTCGAACAGAAGAAGTTTCAGACAACCCCTTTTCCACAGCAAAATGAAGTCTGCACGTCAAACTCTGCTGGCCGGTGCTTCCTAGGAGGGCTGGGGAAAGAGACACTGCAGTAGGAGGATGACAGTCCTCTCTCAACTTCAGCAGCGTAGAAAAGGGAGAATGAGCCTCAAAAGAGGAGGTTCAAAAGAGGAGGCATGTGGTCTCCTGCATCCTTGACAGGATTTCTGAGCTTAGGGTCATTGCTCCTCTTCAAGAGAGTCACCCGACAAACGCCCGCTGGGACAAAAACACAAGTACTCCAAATGTGCTGCAGGAGCGGCTTGCCATATTCCACATCAGGTCTGACATCAAATTCATTCAGGTCACCTTCACACACCATTAACTCAGTTATCCACCAAGTCGTTAGGTACCATATGTGCATGACTGCAGGCCACCGGATCTCCAAGAAAAAACTAATCACAGGGAAATCCGTGAAGCCGGTGGGTCTGTCAGCTCAGGTGGTAAAGCAGATGGAGGTAGAGCAGAGGCTAAGGCTTAACTTTAATTGAGAAAAAACATTTTTAAGTGAGAAAGCTTTCCTTTTAAAAAGGAGCAAGTCTGGAAGAGGCAGAGGGTACCAGCTCAGAGCAGATGTTATCCAGGTCTGTTTCCGTAGATGACTTTCCACATGTTCCTATACCTAGCATTTCTGAAACTTAAATTGGCTAAATTTAAAAGTCCATAACAGCAATGGACTGAAAAACATCAAATGAGTTGTTCTTCCCACTTCTGAGTGTTGAAAAGCTTTTCTCAGAATAAACAATAGTTACATTTTTTCCCCTTAAATTTTATCATGAAAAATTTTTGATAGAAGAACAGAATAATGAGCCCTTATATATCTACCCATCACCCAGCTTCACAAATTATCAACTCAGGGCCAGTCCTGGTTCATCTTATCCTCCCTGCCCCCAGGTTATTTAGAGCAAACCTAGGACACCATATAATTTCACCTCTAAATAGTGGGTACTTGTAAAATATAAAAACTCAAAGAATTTAACCACAGTACCATTATCACCTAATAATAACTTACTAAATGAATACAGTCATTGTTCAGATTTCTTAGATTATTACTTTTTTTCCATTTCATTCCCACAGGATCCAAATAAGATCCACACATTATGGTCATGTATGTTCCTTAAGTCTCTTTTAATGGAAGTTTATTTTTAAGAAAGACAGTTATAATCCCATAGATTATAACTGAATCTGAACAACTCATTTGTTGTCCTGACTTTTTCAGGAAGAAGTGTCAAGTCTGAGCTTTTGACAGCTCTCACCTTTACATTTTAGTTCTCTGCTTCACTTTTGTGCATCCTTCTAAAATCCTCATGAAGTCAAGCTGATGTTTTCTAGTGTCTCCTCATTTCTCATCACTAGGATTGCTGTGATCACAGTGTAATGTTGCAAAGTGTCCTGATTACTCAACAATCACTTAACCAGGCATCTTCCCTTGGGTATTTCTAGTCAGTCTTCCACGCATAGACATATTTTTCCTCTGGCTTTGGAGCTCTCGAGTACACATTTCAATACTCAGCCCTCTGTGGATAAAAAGGGCTGTTTTCTCCCCATATTCCTGCCCCTTCTTGTTCCCCTTCACCAAATAACTCTGTGTTTCTCAAGATTGAGAAAGGGGTTGCTGTTTCCATCGCACACACGGACAAATGGAGTCTAAAGAGATCAAGAAACTTGCCTAAGGTCACCTGATAAGCAACATGGCAGAATCAGAATCAGAACACAGCTCTTCAGCACTTCTCTACAAAATAAGTTTGTGTGCCAGCTTCATAAAGAGAATGCAACACACACACACACACACACACACACACACACGGTACACGATGTCCCAAAAATGTTACACACTTTGAATAATTATTCATTCCAATGGGTTGAACCGGAAAAGTAAGAAACATCAATTGAGCTATCAGATGTTAAGTATGTACACATTTGAGGGGCACCCTGTATATATTTATCTAACTAAGTGGTCTCTGCCATATTCTTACAGTGATAACATTTTTGTTGCTCTTTATTTGTATATTCACCCTAATTTTTGCTTATCCTGAGATGTCCCACACAAGCTTATTCCTGGGTATATAATACTATCCTCCCTAACTTTTCATGTAATACACAAATTATCTTAGCACATATCCCCTTTGTGGTGGAGATAGCTGGTGGCTACCACAGTTCTTGCTTATGAACAGAATCCCACTTGTATCTGGGGCAGAAATAGTCCCAGATCACAACTCCCAGTCTCCTTGACAATTGGGGTAGCTGAGTACAGCTTACAAGAGTCCTTTAGAGACAGCTGCCTGGGCAGAAGAGCATACCCTTTCTATCCTTCCCTTCTTCCTTTGACATCCTCCGTGGATTGAGGGCCTAATGGCTGGAGCTCCAGCAGCCATTCTGGATCAAGAAATGACCTGGAAGATGGGCACCATTACTAAGGTGACTGAGTAGAAAGACAAAAACAGCTGGGGTTCCAAATGATAGGCTACTACTGCAGCCCTGAATTGTCTGTCTTTCTTGAGAGAAAACTCTTTAATCTAGTGAGAAACTCATTTTTCAGTGTGTGTGTATTACTGAATATTCACATTTGAATGCAATTTCTGAATTAATACACCCACACACTGCAACATTCTGACTTGGGGCACTTTAATGCCAGCCTCTTACCTATAAAGGCACTTATTTGAATGGCATTTCTCTGAACACCTCTCAAGTCATTCCCCTCGCCTGCATTTCCCATCAGTGGCTTGTTCAAACACTTCAGACTTTGCCTCTGACAGCTGCTCATACCCTGACACTTCACTGAGTTTCTGTAGTCCAGCCACAGCTAATTCTGCACATTTAAAAACAACCCAGTATTTTATTTTGCATCAAATTTTTCCTCTGACACCCTTTTGAGGATTTCTGCAAACATACCAAAATTTGCCCAGAATCACTCTGAGGTGATTCTGGTGATAACAAGGTGTTATTGACACTCCCTCTTACCATCCAAGACATTTTGCTACTGCTGAGCATAGCTTCCACTTAGCTGTTTCTTATTTTCTTTAATAGGAACAATGTGACCTCATTACAAGCCCTGAGTAAAAAAAATGCTAGATTTATCTTCCTTTCAACAAGCATTTAGCAAAGTCAAATTTCCTGTATTTCTCCCTTCTCCTGCAAATGCTAACTATTCTTTCTCCTTCAGTGGGTTTATTACCTTTATACAGTGTCATATTATCACTGACGTTTCATTTTCATGTTGTCATGCCCTACATGTGTTGAATGTATCTATAAACACCCAACATTAAATGTGTCTTTTACAAAAATGAGACGTGTATGCCTAGAACCTGACCTCTGGCTTCCCTCGCTACCTCATATTCTGTGACAACAGAAATAACACTGCTCTCCACCCATTTGTGAGATGGGCAGCTACATGTAATGGAACACAGCCCTCCCCAGCAGCTTAGCGCTTTCCAGACTGGGAGCTGGAGTGACAGGCTTTCAATGGCACTAGAAGGATTAAGTGATTAATGACATCACTGTCCCCCTTTTATTCTTCATTCTCTTTGAATTTAAAATGTATTACGGTACATACATGCTCTCATGACAAAAATGCTGACGTGAAATCTTTAAGCTTATTTGATATCTGCTTGGGTTTTTTTTTCTGGCCACTTTCTGGGATTCAGCTTCTCTGGCCCACACTGCTGTTTAATGCCTGACATTAGAGAAAGGTGAGAAGTGAGAGAGACTAGGAGGAAGTACAGCCAGTTCTGTTAAAACGCACGCTTCTCCAGTACCAATACACTCACACAGGAAGGATAAGTAAGGACTGATGTCATCAGAGCATGTAAGGCGCCTTGGTACACATGCGATTTTTTCCCCCAGCACATTCATATTCTGTAGAATCAACAGCAGCTTAATACAAAACACACTCAGCTTCGCGTCATAAGCCACAGAGGGCTGTGCTGCTCAGCATGCTGCTCCCTGCTGGCTCCTGCGGCCATGGAGGAGGGCTCCTGCATCTGCTTCCATCCCTGTGCACCTGACCCTGTGCCCTCCAAGCAGAAGTAGCCTCAACTCATCCTCAATCCCACAATCTCCCAATTACACTAATTTGATTTTTTTAAAGGTAAAGTTGCAAATTTACTTTAGTATTTACTTTTTAGGCTTTAAATGTGTCTTTTTAAACTCTGCTACCTTTTTTTATTAAGATAGTTATTTTTTTATGACTGGATCAAAATTTTTCAGATTTGCAAGGGTCTGGCCCCACCCTACTGTTTTCCTACGTCCTGCCATTTTTAGTTTGCAATTTTGTAGTTTATTTTGCAGTTTATTTCTTAGGACCATAGATTACCATGTTATAGCAGAAGTACTTGTACACTGAACTTCAAAAGGCAATGGGAGCACCTAAATAAATTTGAGGCATTTGAAATAAGTGTGTACTTGTAAAAATCAAATAGTTATGAACCACCCTGGCCAGTACCGTTCTGTGGTTAGAGTGTCAGCCCATAGACTGACAGTCCTAGGTTCGTTCCTGGTCAAGAGTATGTACCTGGGTTTCGGTTCGATCCCCACCCCGCCAGGGCATGAGTTGATGTGTCTCTCTCACAATGATGTTTCTCTCTTTCTCCCTCCCTCCCTCTCTTCCAATCTCCCAGAAAAAGCAACAGAAAAAATACCCTCAGGTGAGGATTAACAACAACAACAAAATAGTTACAAAATCATCTGCATTTTTATTTTTATTTTTAAATATTTTTTAATTGATTTCAGAAAAAAAGGGAGGGGAAGAGAGAGATTGAAACATCAATGATGAAAGAGTAACACTGATCAGCTGCCTCCTAAACACTGCCTACTGGGATCGAGCCTGCAACCTGGGCATGTGCCCTTGGCCTGAATCGAACCTGGGACCCTTATGTCTGCAGGCCAATGCTCTATCCGCAGAGCTATACTGGCTAGCCTATCTATCCAGTATAGTTTAAAAGGTGAGATTTGATTTTACAAATGTTTTATGGTTTGGAAGAACTAGGAGCTTGGTTCTTACACAGCAGAGGACTGGCTAGGGTTAAGTAGGTGAAGAGAGAACCCCTGGAACACTGACCCAGTTACATTCAACACACTCACTGTACGGGCAGGCCACACATGCTCATAGGAACAGAGGAGTCAGGAGCAGCACCTGCCAGAGGGACAGCTACAAAGATAGGAAACTTGGTAGAACTGGCATCTGAGTCAGGGGTTCACAAACTTTTTTTTTTTTTTCTTAAAGGGCCAGATAACAAATATTTTAGGCTTTATGGATAATTAAGTCTTGGTTCTAGCTACTGGACTTGCCATTGTGGGAAAGCAACCATGTTAGTAGCAAACAAATGGGCTCCTAATAAAGCTTTATGGGACACTGGATGTGAATTTCATGTAATTTCATATGTCACAAATTCTTCCTTCTTTTGATGTGTTCTCATCCACTTAAAAACACAAAAACCATGCTTGGCTCAGAGGTCATAGAAAAACAGATGGTAAGCCTGTAGGCTGGAGTTTGCTGACCCCTCACTTAGAGCTTTGAGAAGTGTTAAAGTTTCGATTAACCCCTGTGTTAAGGATTTGATTAACCCCTGTGTTACAAATAATTAGATACCCACTGGCCAAAGGGGACAGTATCAGTATGGAGAACAGCTGGCTGCCAGTAGGAGCAAGACCCTTTCAAAAGCAAATCTCTTCATGAAGTACAGCTCAGCAACCAGGTTAGTAACAAGTTCCTTGACTAACGTTTTCTCTTGGTATGTGATTTAAATTGGGGCACTTCATTTTATAAGAAAAACAGAAAGTTCACTATGTACTATTATCTAAATAAACAAGTGGAAAATTGATGCTATATTAATATTAATGGATTATCACAGCTACTCTCACCCACAGCAGTCATCATTGCTTATTGATTCTTATTCAACACAAGAGGGAGAAGCAGCTGATCACCTAACAGAATCCTTCAAAGCAGACAAAAATACAGACCAGCAATGTTTTATTTTTGCCTAACTATAAGGCAATCACTAACATTTCTAAATAGTGTTGTGCAAAGTTAAAAATACCTTCAGAGCAATGTAAATGCAGCCTCAATGTTTTTGTGGATTTCACCTTCATTTTACTGTTTGTTGCCTCACCCATTTCTATAGTTTAATAGCAATTTTTTAGAGGTCTGACCTCGATCTAATCCTTCCAAAGCTATTATCTAAATTTGTATAGAAAATGCTGCTCTTAATTTTGATATTTATAGTTAATCAGTTGATGTAATAGTTAATGAAATGATGTAATTACAAAACAGATAGGTGGCAACACGCCTGATATGTGATGTGCACACAGCTCACACTGTGGTGCCATAATGCATGGCCACTGTGGGGGCAGACAGGCAGCCCCACTGCTTGGCAGGCTGTTGGTCTCAGCACACTGGACAAAGAAAATGGCAGCTCTAGGTTAACAGAACCTTTGAGAAGTGGAGGTTGACCAAGAGATCTTTCAGTCTACTCTCAACTCTCCAGTGCAGTGGCTCTCAATCCTTGAATTCTTTAGAGTCATCTGGGGCAGCAGAGATCAGAAGGCTCTAAGTTTGGTTCCCCACCATCTAAACCTGTGACCCTCAGGTGCATCCAAATCTTACTGCATCCCAATCTCTGGGGCTACAGTGGTACCCATTTTTGTCAAGTTCCAGAGTGATTCCCATGCACACTGCCTTTGAAAACCATCCTTTAAGTAAGCTTATGAAAGCCGTTATCTTCCCATCAGAAATAGTGGTGGCCAACCGTGGTGACACATTATGACCATCTGGGAGCTACTATCAGGCTGACAAGGCACTGATCTAACTGGTCTGGGCACTGGGATTTCTAACAACACTCCGGGTGATTTCAAAGAGCAGCAGCACTAAGAGCTAACATTACAGATGGGGCCAGCTCATAAAGACTCTCCTAAATTCCCAAAAACATATATAACATGGGCTTAATATGCAAATAATGGTCTGCATTAGAAAATATACATTTTGGAGGGGTGGGGAAGTTAGAAGAGGTTATAGGGGGGATAAATGGTGATAGAGGAGACTTGACTTGGGGTATGAACACAAAATACAATATATAGGTGATGTATTACAGAATTGTACACCTGAAACCTATATATATTTATTAATCAATGTCATCCCAATAAATGCAATAAAAACACATTTCTAATGTGCTTTTACCATAAAAGACATATGGTCATAATTAAGCAGGGCCCAGGGAATGCAGACAGCTAAAAATCAACTTCTAAAGAACTGCAAATTTCAATGGCTGCGAGAACAAAGGCCAAGCTGACAAAAGCTGGCTGCAATGTCTGAAGCGGTAAGGACTAAGATGTGCATTTGGGAGCCCGGCAGGTTTCTGGAGAATGCATTTGTATAGAGAGCAGGAAACAACCATTCTTTCCAGGCATATCAGTGGATACCTGGAACCACAAGTCATCATAATCATGCCAAGGACATGAACTTAACCTTCCATGATTCAAGAAGAATTTAGGTCTCATTTCCACAAAAAATGACAAGCTTTTCTATTTGTGTTATCAAATTGCTAAGGTGGGTAGAGTTTCTCTGTTGCTATTGGGAGTGGGGTTCTTGGGGTGCCACTGGAATAAGACTTTCCAGAGGCCCCATGGGAGGATGAATTGGGGTAGAAAGTTTTATTTGCATGGAATTACATCCCTTAGGTTGCAAAGTCCAATTTCCTTTAAACCAGTCATGGAAGAAGCTCAGTTGGGGTCGCAGCAGAGCTAAACGCAAAGCCAGTGTCCAGAGTTTCCGTTCCCTAGTAGAGTTAAATCTGGCACAGATCAGACTAGTGCCAGTCCATTAGTCCATGGTGTGTGGGGTCCACATGGCTGTAGGCCATGTGGGCAAGTGCAGAGTGTGAGAGCCCTGAAAGCCAGGAGTCAGGCACCATGCACCAGCAGCAAGAAAACAAGAGAAGCAAGAGCAAGAGAGGGAACTCCTTTGTGCGGGAGCCTATGTATATCAGATTTCACACACATGCAGTGGCCACACTCATCCCGGCCAATGACCTGCTCCCAGGTGTGACTGGCAAGCATGCATCCTCCCTACATCAGCCAGACTTTAATGAGCATGTCCACAATATTTGGCCTTCCCTTTGTTTAAATATAACAATATCATAAGGACTTCACTGGAATTTGGGAAGGGGACATGCATAAATATATATATTTAAAGGGGAAACAAATTTCATCATTTTCAGTTTTCTTACCTTGCTTCATTTTTATTTTTTAAACTAGAGGCCCAGTACATGAAAATTCATGCACTGGGGAGAAAGGGAGGGGGGTGTCTCTCAGCCCAGCCTGCCCCCTCTCACAGAGACAGAAGGCAACCCGTTGATGCCCCCATCTCAGCCGCTCTGGGTGGCTGGGTGGCCGCCATCAAAGGCTTGCCTGCTTTTGGGGCGGCCCTGAGTGGCTGCGGGGCTGAGAGGACTGGGGAACTCCGAAGGCAGGTGCATGGTTCATGGGCTGATGCTCAACCACTAAGCCACAGCGGCCTGGGGTAGGTTCAGCCTTGCTATGCCTGCTGCCCTGGTGGGTGCCGCCATCTTATGGCTATGAGCACTGTCATCTTTGAGAGCGTGAGAGTCAATTAGCATATTCCCTCTTTATTAGATAGGATATATTTTTCTTGATTTTTAGAGAGAGTGGAAGGGGGAGAAATAGGTAAAAATATGGATGAGAGAGAAATATCATGAATTGGCTGCCTCCTACCCTCCCCCTGCTGGGTATCAAGCCTGCAACCCCAACATGTGCCCTGACTGGGAATCGAACCAGTGACCTCTTGGTTCATGGGCTGATGCTCAACAACTAAGCCACACTGGCCAGGCTCTTACCTTGTTTTATTATTGCTCAGAGAACATATCAGTATACTATATATTTATTTAGTGGTTTATTGCCTTGTTTTTCCTGAATGAAATATGAGCTCCATAAAGGCAAGCTTACAACCTCTTCACTCTTGCAGTACTAGACCTTGGAACAGTGCACAACATACAGTACACACATGTTTTGAATCCATAAAACAAGGTTCTTGCCCTCTGGAAAGTTAGAAATCGAATATAAGCCACTTGGCTGGGGTGGAGCAAAACAAAACAGCTAAATATGAGAACATCTAACCATATGCATGGCCATGAAAGCAATACTGAATGGAGACATAATCATGAAGACAATGGCTTCTGTTCAGTGTGACAGCACACCTACATTTCTCTCCCGAGGCCTCTCAGCACACCTGTCAGAACGGGTGAGCAACTGAAGCTTAGAGGAGACAGCAGGCTTGTTCAAAGCCACAGTGATGGGTGGGAGGGGGTGAAGAAGGTCTGCTTCTAATTCATGCTCTCCCCTTTCTTAACCACACCACCTAAAGCCCAGCAAGGCGAGGGGTGGGGTACCCTTGCAGTTTAATGGCATAAAGCTGATAGAGATGATTATATCCCTCAGGTTGCTAAGTCCTGCTTTTCTTTACAAAGCTAACCTAAGTGCAATCATGATAAGTCTTGGATGCTGGTGAGATGGAATAAGATAATAATAACTACACTTTATTGAGCAGCTACTATGTGCCAGAAGTGCACTACATGCATATTCCTAGTTTACTCCTCCCCACAATACTGTAAAATGAATATTATTATCCTTGTCTAACAGATGAAGTTTGAAAAAGTTGGTGAGTTAAGGGCAGGAATGAGAGAACCTGAATAAAAAATGATCCCTCGATCCCTTTCTTAGTCTAAAAATACGTCTGAATGGTAGCCTGCTGGACTTGAGCAAAGGACCCACCAGCTAATCCTTCCTGAGAACTCGGTATATGCCAGGCTCTGAATTAAGCACTTTTTTTTTAAAGAGGGGAAGGAAGAGAGAGAGAGAGAGAGAGATTTAGAAACAACAATGGTGAGAGAGAGTCACTGATTGGCTGACTCCTGCATGACCTACACTGGGGATTGAGCCTGCAACCCAGGCATGAGTCCTGAGTGGGAATTGAACAATGACCTCCAGTTCATAGGTAGATGCCCAACCATTGAGCCATGCCAGCTGAGGTAAGAACTTCTTGATCTTCACTATCTCATCTCTACACCCTATGGCCTAGATACTGTTAGTCACTCCTCTTTTACAGAAGAGAAAGCTGGGTTTAGGTGGTTAACACATGCCCAAGTGTTGAGTTGAGACTAAGTCCTGAGCCCATGGCCTAATCCCTTCACCCAGGAACATAGCTCCGCTTTCTCTTTCACTGGGAGATGTGGAGTTCCTTTAGAGCACATGTGTCAAACACAAGGCCTGCGGGCCAAATCCGTCCCGCCAGGCCTTGCAATGTGGCCCACACTGCGCTGTCATCACTGCACTCTGCTGCGTTTCCATCACAATGACAGTTTATGACTGTTCAGTAAACCATTCGACCCGCGATTTAGGCTGGATTTTAGATTTTGGCCCCTTCTCTGATTGAGTTCGACACCCCTACTTTAGAGGGATGGAATCAGGAGCATGCTCCTGTCCCCGTCACCTACCATGCACATTTCATTCTCTAACATATTGCTTGTTTCTCCTGTGGCCAGGTTGGCTGCATGCTGCCCTCAGGGAGCCCCCAGTGCAGCACTTGCTGGTAAGAGTCCCAGGCCCAGCAGAGGCAGGTCCACCCACCACTTTCCCTGGGTGTCCAGGGGCTGGTGGGCGGCCGCGCCTGATGGTTTCTCTGCATGAGATTTAATTACAGGAACTGCATATTCAGCTGGCGAAGGGGAGCCCTCGAAAGTTACAGATGTTTCCTCGGAGGGACAAGAATTCACTTACACTGAGACTTTTGTTCCTGCTCCTGAGCCGTGACTCATTGAATTTTGGGTCATGGCCAAACAATGCTTCCTTCTGATTTTATTCCTAAAAAAACCACAAACCTGGAAGGAAACACTTGACCCTGGAGACGAGTAATACTAACCAGTCATCACAAGAAAATACAATATCCAGAAGAAATGCATGCATTTCTGTAAGGCCCTAAACAAAAATTAGTAAAGTAAAAAAAAGCAAAAAAACAAAACCCAAAAAACCCCAGCAGTTTCTAAACTGGCTAATTGGACCATTGTTAACACAATAAAGCAAAAGCCTAAAAACACAAAGACGAAATTGAAAGAAGCATAAGGAGAACAGGGCCAAGAAGAGCAGGGTGAGAAGACAGAAAAGGACAGAAGGGAGAAAAGGAGGGAAGGCCACAAGTGAGGAGGAAATGAGGCAGGAGGCTCAGAGTCAGGTGGAAATAGGATATGGTGAGGACCTGGAGCGGGCAGGACTCAAAATTATCCAGTGTGGTCACCCCTGAGAGTGAGTGCCTCACAGCAGCCACAGCGCAATCCTGCTCCTGTTCCTACATGTCAGGCTCCTTACCAAGTGTTTTCATTTATACCTAGAGGCCCAATGCATGGATTCTTGCACCGGTGGGGTCCCTCAGCCTGGCCTCAGCCCTCTCACAACTAGGGACCCTTGGGAGATGTCGGACTGCCGGTTTCAGCCCAATCTCTGCAGGCTAGGCTAAAGCCTTCCATGGGTGCAAGAATCCGTGCACTGGGCCTCTAGAATGCATATAAGATCTTTGGTTACTTTCTTCCTGGTCTCCCCCTCCCTCACTTCCCTCTGAGATTCACCAGTTGGTTCCAGTTTCCATGACTGTGCATTGAGTGTCTGCCCCCAGGTGGTCCTTATTAATAGAGAATGGTCAAACGGCCATTTATGTTTTTATGCATATAGATAATAATCTCAGGAAATCCATATAACCCCGGGACCTATGTACTGATACTCTCCCCATTTTGCAGTCGGGAACATTGAAGCTCACATCAGTTATGTGTCAGGTAAAGAGCACCCAGTGAGCAAGTGGCAGACCCTGGAGATGAATCCCGGTCTGTCTCTACAGCCCATGCTCTTGACTGCTATTCCTGCCTTGAGAACTCCACAGATACCTCTATGGTCGAGTGTCCTATTCAATCTGACTGTGGAGAAGGTAAATAGAGAGACAGGAGCAGAGACTTGTTATAAAATACTAGTGACCCAGTGTATGGATTCATGCACATTGAAAGGAAATTAATTAGAAGGTGGCTGGTGAGGTAGAACTGGGTGAGACGGGCCAGACATGCCTTGGAGCCAACCTCTCACAGTTTCTCCCAGGCCGACCACACTTGGGGTGGCACTGTGGCTCAAAGGGCATCAGTGGAGTGAGTTGGGGTCCTGCAGCCTGATGGATCATGAGGCCCTGCAAGAAATCAGGCTCCCTATTCTCTGGTTCTGGGGTGCATCACCTGAGAACTGTCACTGCCATGGCACTGCAGCTCGGCAGCTTTTGTGTTGAGTGTCTGCCCCCTAGTGGTCAGTGTTTGTCATAGCCATTGGTCCTACAGTTGCTTATCCTTTTATATATATACTAGAGGCCCAATGCATAAAATTTATGCATGGTGGGGTGGGGGTGGTCCTCAGCCCAATCTGTACCCTCTCCAATCTGGAACTCCTAGAGGGATGTTTGACTGCCTGTTTAGGCCTGATTCTGGTGGGATCAGGCCTAAACAAGCAATCAGACATATATTTACAAACCAGGACTGCTGGCTCTCAACCACTCACCTGCCTGCCTTCCTGATTGACCCTAACCACTTCTGCCTGCTGCCTGATCACCTCCTAACCACTCCCCTGCTAGTCTGATCAATGTCTAACTGTTCCCCTGCCAGCCCGATTGCCCCTTATTGCCCTTCTCTGCCAACCTGGTCATCCTAACTGCCCTTCCCTGCAGGCCTGGACCCCCCAACTACCCTCCTCTGCAGGCCAACCCTCCCCCCCCCCCCAACTGCCCTTTCTTGCAGGCCTGGTCCCTCCCAACTGCCCTCTCCTGCAGGCCCGATCCCCTGCAACTGCCCTTCCCTATTGTCCTGGTCCCCCCATCTGCCCTCCCCTACAGGCCTGATCTCCCACAACTTCCCTCCCCTGAAGGCCTGGTTGTCCCCAACTACCCTCCTCTGCCAGCCTGGTCACCCCTAACTGCCCTCTCCTGCCAGCCTGGTCACCCACAACTGCCCTCCCTTGCATGCTTGGTCCCTCCAACTTCCCTCCCCTGCTGGCCTGATCGCCCACAACTGTCCTCCCCTGCTGGCCATCTTGTGGCAGCCATCTTGTGGTGGCCATCTAGTGTTCACATGGGGGCAGCCATCTTTGACCACATGGGGGTGGCCACCTTTGTGTGTTGAAGTGATGGTCAATTTGCATATTATTCTTTTATTAGATAGGACTAATGTACTAAGGCCCAATGTACTAAGATTCATGCAAGAATGGGACTTCCTTACCCTGGCTGCTGGCACTGCCTTTGCTCTGGCCAGAGCCACCTTTTCACCTTCCCACACTGCTCAGAGGCCCAAAGAGGCTGGGCTGTGTGGAATGCCTGCACCGTCACCGTAGCAATGACACAAGTGTCCCGTTCCCAGCCGCTTGGCACCTGTGTGTGCCATCTTTGTTGGGTTAATTTTCATAATCACTCCTGATTGGCTGGTGGGTGTGGTGAAGGTATGGTAAATTTGCATCTTTCTCTTTTATTAATGTAGAGTAGAGACCCGATGCATGAAGATTGTGCAAGAATGGGCCTCCCTTCCCCTGGCTGCTGGCACTGCCTTCCAGCCTTCCCATGCTGCACAGAGGCCTAGACTGGCTGGGGCGGTGCTAAATGGCTGCTTTGTCACCATGGCGAGGACATAATCATCCTGCTCTGCCCCTGGCTGCTAGGTGCCTGCATATGCAAATCAACCCAACATATTTGTTGGGTTGATTTGCATACTCACTCCTGATTGGCTGGTGGGTGTTGTGAATGTACGGTCAATTTGCATCTTTCTCTTTTATTAGTGTAGACTAGAGGCCTGGTGAATGAAATTTCTGCATGGGGGAGGGGAGTCCCTCAGCCTGGCCTGCACCCTCTAGCAATCCAGGACCCCTTGGGAATATCCGACTGCCAGTTTAGGCCCAATCCCACAGGAGTCCCTGTGGGATTGGGCCTAAACTGGGAGTCGGGCATCTCTCTCACAATCCAGGACCACTGGCTCCTAACCACTCACCTGCATGCCTGCCTGATTGCCTCTAACCCCTCTGCCTGCCTTCCTGATCACTCCTAATCTTTCTGCCTGATCGCCTCTAACCACTTGCCTGCCTAATTACTCCTAACTACCTCTGCATTGGCCCCTGCCATGGTGGTTTCGTCTGGAAGGACATCTGGAAGGTTGTTCAGCTGTCGAGTCTACTGTGTTTCCCTGAAAATAAGACATCCTCCAAAAATAAGACCTAGCGCATGGAAAGATAAGACATCCCCTGAAAATAAGACCTAGCGCAACTTTGGGAGAAAAAATTAATATAAGACACTGTTTCATTTTCGGGGAAACAGGGTAATTAGCATATTACACTTTTATTATTTTAGATAGATGAAAACAAGTTCTGCTGCCCAGACAACAGTCTCTGAGCTCACAAGCCAGCCTCAGCCACAGGATCCCCCTTTCGTTCTCCAGCTGCAAGGGCCACTAGAGCAGGACAGGAAGTTCTCCATCACGCCCATTGACAATTCTCTAGTGCAAGCTGCAAAGAACACATATTTTGGAAAGGGTGCATTTGGAGTGGAGCAGCAGTGAAACCATAATGGGCATGCTGGCTCAAGTTTCAGGCCAAAGCCAGGGAGCCCATGTGTCTGGAGGCTTCTCGTGGGGTGGGAGTGGAGAGCTGGAAGAACACCATGGTTTACACTGGGTGTAGTAGATGCCACATGAACTGTATTGGGGACTGTGTTAAGAGTTAACTTCGCGGTACCTATTTGAACATATCTGGTGGCCAGGCCAGTACAAGCAGTGGCCAATTCTCTGTAAAAGAGAAGTTAGCAGTTCTGCTCCAGAAAACAGGACTGGGGCAACAGGTGGGGGAAGGAGGACCAAATCATGAAAAAAGTTACCAGTTTGGATGGTGGGAGCATTCTAAATGAGCAGTCATGTCCGCTGGGAAGGCAGGGCCCCAGGACAAGATTTTTTACTTTGTGTCTACAATACTACCTATGCTGTACTCTACCATCCAAGTGTTGCCCACATCCTTTCATTTCCATCTCACTGTACGAATTGTACTATTCTCCAGGACACAGTGAATCCTGATTGATAGACCAATCACACTGTTGCTGGATGAGAATGAGGGACAGTTTCTCCGGATCCCTACACTCAACCACAAGCCCCTCCTGACTGTGCTATGCTTTGAGGTCACTGAGAAGAGAAAAGTATCAATCAATACAGTATCTCAGTTGTTCTTATACATCTGTGCCTAATCACAGTCAGAAAGCCATGCTTTTCAGACCATTACAAATTCCGAGGCTTTAAGTCTCCCTCTCTTCAAGAGTGAAAGTTCTCTTTTTCACTTGACCAAAACAGTCTTTCAAGACTTTCATACCTTCTTTCATCTGGCTCCTCCCCATGCTGTTCACTCTCTGGGGACCCGAGATTCTTCCATCACTCATTCCCTGGGAAGCTGCCTCCTTCTCTATGGAACAGGCTTTCCCATGCCTGGGCTTGCTCAGTGGCTTTTGTCTACAGAGCCCTTACTCTTTTCTGCTTCAGACTTTTTCCCATCCCCAAACACCATTGTTCCCCTATCCATTGCCAAACTGTTAGAGTTGGAGTAACAGTATAAAGCCTCAAGGCAAATTACAACCACAACAGCTGTGTTTACTAAGAGCCACAAATGAACTCATCCCAGGCTATTGGAGTGGCAGGCAGTGATTCAGAACCTTCTGAAAGTACCCCGCCCTCAGGATGTTCTCAGGCTGCCTCAGACTTGGGCTCTCCAGGCCAGGCCTGGCTTTTGGAGGAGACCCTGGCAGACACAAGGGATCTCTTTTCAGGCATAATACGTTAACATGTTTTCTTCTAGCAGCTGCAGTAATTTGCACTCAGCTGTTTATGCCTCTGGGAGGACTGCTGTTCACTACAGAGTAGACAACCCCTGCTAGTTCTCCGGAGGGGCACCCAGAAAATGACTCTCCAACCTCAGGCTCCTCAAAGGCCTCTGCAACCACCAGTGAAAAGGTCTGCAATTCCACCACTCCTTAGTCAAACCTTGGGATCATCAGTGACCTCTCTAAAGTCCCAGCTAACAGCAAGACATCAAGAAGTCTATGGCTCACCCCAGCAGTGGGCTCCGTTGGTTGGAGCATAGGCTGAACACTAAAAGGTTGCCTGGTGGGGGAGCATATTGGAGGCAACTCACAGATGTTTCTCCATGAGGTCAATTCTTCTCTCTTTTCCCTCTCTCTGAAATAAAATGAAAATAAGTCTACCACTCATCTCCACCTTAGGGTGGATCAATTTTTCCCTAGATGGAAGGGCTTTGTAACTTCTCAAATTCCTACACATTCTTATTTAAATGTTGGATTAAAAGGTAAGCATTCCTGAGAGAGACTACATTGGAACTAGTATCAGCTGACTGAACCCTCCCAGAGATTAATTTAGGCAACTTGGTATTTACCATGGAAATAAAAGGGTGTGTCTTTGGGTGTGGTCATGGAGCTGGTGAATTTAACAGCTGGAAGTTTAACAAGTTCCCGGTTGGAATTATGATGGGCACATTTGTTTACCACTGACCTATATTCTAAGAACCAGTGAAAGCTTTCCCGCTTTTCCCTGGAACATGGGCTGGAAATCATTGCAGCAAAACACCCCATAAATTAGTGCTGCTCTGAGGACTGGGCCAGGTTCCTGCTCAGACCCACACTAGTGTATGTAAGGAGAGTTCCTGCTCCCAGGTGGAAGGAAGTCTGAAGACTTTATTCATCATAGAAGAGCAATAAGCCCAGGCACACAATCCCAGACAGTCAACTGCCACACATTCTTCCCATCCTCCCTAACTGCCAACCCAGAGAAGGGAACCTAGTTCCAACCATAAGCGAACCTGGCAGAAGCTCTGGCAGCCCAAATCAGGGCTGGGCTGTCATGGGAAAGTGCTCCTGGGAGAGGGGCTGATCAAGGAGAACTCTCTGAGTCTCGCAGTTAGATGGCAAGTGCCGGGGCTCCTGCTGAAAAGGGGGGCTGGGTCTTCCTTTCTGACCACCCTGATGCCTCAAAACCTGACAGACTTCCAAACAGGTCATGCAAAGGATGGTTTGGCCCAGATGAAACATGGAATTCATGAGAAGATTAGACAAAAATGGTAGCCTTTTTCCTGGGCTCCCAAGTGCAGGGTTGCAAACTCAGATACCTCTGGGGTGCCAGATGGGTCCTGAAGAGCAGGCCCCCAAAGGACTGCTATCCTTGGAACCCTAACCCAACTGTGGGGCAGCCGTGACTCCGTCAGCCAATCTTTGGCATGTGAGTCCCATTTGCCACACCGTCTACATTATCAAGAGCAGCCAGAAATTTCAGCTTTGCCAAGGCACCTTCCCAATTTAACAAATATTGTGCCACCTTATAAAAAATGTTTGTGAGTTAGATTTGGTCTGTGGGATCCGAGGCAGTATCTGCTGCTTTAGGCAGAAGGCCAGGCCCTGTGAAAGAACAGTCAAATGTTTGCTTGCTACCACCAGCCCGTGGATAAGCTTTTCCTTCGGAGTGTTCCTCCTGCCCCTCTCCCTCCTGGCTCTTTCCATCACATTCCATAGTGCAGACTCTCAGGGCTGCCAGGACAATTCAGGCAGTCCAAAGTCTGCTGGCACCAGCGACTCCTCTCCCAAAGCCCTGCCAATGTCCTTCAGCCAACAGCAATGGGAGGTTAATGGCTTCCCAGGCGGCCCACCTGATCTTTGAAAGGTTGCATTACGCTTCCTGCTATCCCTTGAAAGCTCAGCGAGTTCACTAGCAGCCTATTTTCTGTCCTTTGAGGGTCATCCAGGACAAATCGGATTCCTAGTTTGTTTGCCCCCTCTTCAAAAACCTCACCCCCTCTCCTGCAGCCTCAAACAAGCTTTTCTTCCCTGGCCAGACATGACAACTTCTTCAATCAGGCTCCATAAAGCATGGCTCTGAGTCACCCCACATCCCACTTCTAATCAGGAGGCTCTAATTTGCCTGGATAAGATTAATAACTAACACAGCCATCAAAGAATACCAGGCAATGTTCTAATAGGTTTATATTTATTAACTCATGTGGTCTTCATAAAAACCTTAAAAGTAGGCTTTCTTTATTACCAGCCATTTTACAGACGAGAGGACAGAGGCAAAAGGAGCCCAAGGCACCTGCTTGTGCTTGATCACACAGCTAGCCATGGTAGAGCCAGGATGGACGTGGCCAGTCTGACTCCATAGTCTCCCACAAGCTGAGCATCAGGGAATGGAGCATGCTGGTAGGTGCTCTCAGATGGATGGGAACTACCAGTCCTCATTCTCCATGTTAGGCCTCAACTGAAGGTCCGTTATCAATTTCTGGCAGTTCCCCAAACTGTTGGCTCACATGAGCTTACTGTGAATAAACCCTTAAATATCTTTTTACACACCTGGATACTAAGCCACAGCAACCCCCTCCTCTCCTCGAGCAGCTGGTTTTATGGACTCTGCCTGGCCTGGCCCAATTACCACCCATCTGTCCTATTTCCAATGCCTCATAAAGCTTTTCTGCAGCCTTTCTTCTCTGTGCCCTTGCTCTTGAAAGAATCAGAGAAGGCCAAGAAGGAGTTTAGATTATAGAATCACAGACCTCTGGGGAGTGAAACAAAAGAACATTCAGTCCTCTGCCTTGTTTTACAGATGAGGAAAGCGAGACCAAGGGCAAATCAATTCCAAAGACAAGTTGCCAGGGAGGGTGTGGCTGGAATAGAATGTGTGGCTGGAATTAGAATCTGGGTGACGGGCTCCCACCCACAGGTCCGCCAACTGCACCAGACCATCTCAATCAGTGTTTCAAACTGAAACAGATACAGCAAGTTCTCCCTTATTGTCCACATAGGTTCTTGGGAAATGGGACTTTAAGGAAAATAATATACTAGTATAGCGAAACCAACTTTACCATTGGCTAATTATATAAATAAGAGTTATGGCATCTTTCTGGTCACAAAAAATCACCAAACTTCTAAATGAATACTCAAACCACTTCTAATATTAAACAATGAAATAAAAGTGAGTTAAACATACACTTAAGAAGGATAAATAAAACAAGATCATTCTTTTCTTGTCTACAGTTCAGGGTCATGGGTGGCCAGAGCCTCCCATCACAGGGCACTCACACAGCCACACTCATCCCAGCAGGATGTGGGCACACCAATTCACCTGATGTGCACATCTTTGGAGTGTGGGAGGACACTGAAGAACTTGAAAAAAACAAGTGGACATGGGAGAACACTCAAACCCTATACAGATAGTGGCTCTTAGAATTATTTTTCTTTTATCAAGATCAGAGCGAAAGGATGTTGAATGAACAGCCTTATTCAAGGACCTGCCGTACGATAAGGAGAAAGAGTTCTTTCTTCTATGGACAAGTAAACATCATAGGTTTAAGATGACTGAAGAAAACTTGCTGAAACAAGGACTAGTCCATAGGCTGATGAGACAGATAAAAGGGGCTGCCCAAAGATTCTCTTAAGCTCAGTGTTCATTCCTGTACATATTTGCTCATCAAACACTGACGTGCTTATGCTGCCTCCACACAAGGTTAGATTATAGTCAGCATGCAACCAACACTATTTTGGGAAAATCCTTAAGTCCTCTGGACTATAGCCTTTGGAATTTTCAAAGCCAATGATTCATCTCTGATGTTTCTCTTGGCATTTGGTTTCTCTTCTCTGTTTCTCCACCCAGGAAATGGACACTTGAATCTGGGGGAAAGCTCTGCAATGTGACTGCACTTGAGCATGTGCCAGGAATTGAGCCAGACAAAAGCCATGCACAGGTGACCAGGGCTGGTGCGGGCTGCCCTGGAGTGGCTCAGCTCTCCACAGGCACCTCTGACTCCTCCCCGGGCAAAAGCTATGTGCTTCTGCCACTGGCAATCGTGATCTCAAGAGATCATGACAAGGTCTTTTCTTTCTTTTTGTTGTTGATAATCCTCACCCAAGTATATTTTTTCCATTGCTTTTTTAGAGAGAGTGGAAGGGAGAGGGAGAGACAGAAAGAGAGAAACATCAACATGAGAGAGACAGATTGATTGGTCGCCTCCCACACGTGCCCCGACCAGGGCCAAGGATAGAGCCTGAAACTGAAGTATCAATATGTGCCCTTGAGTGGAATGGAACCCAGGACCCTTCAGTCCAAGGGCTGACACTTTTACTAAGCCAAAGTCACTCTTACTGATTGACTTTCCTTCAAAGGAAATAAACTGGGGGAGATATAGGGATCTAAATGCTCCTCTGGTTGGAACCAGAACCATTAGCTATAATCATACTGCTTTCCCAGCAAATTCAACCAAACGTACTCCAATTTCATTTTTTTTCAGAATGTATGCCCATTTCACTTATGGTGAGCTTAAATTTGGTTGATCTATAAATTATCTGGGAAGAAAAGTCTGGCCAAGCAGATTAAAGAATAAGCAGGACAACAAGATTTAACCTACTTATCAAGAGGTGTTCTTTTCAAGGATTTCAGTACATTTTTTAACTAGAGGCCCAGTTACAAAATTTGTGCATAGGTGTTGGGGGTGTTCCCTCAGCCCGGCTGCACCCTCTAGCTATCTGGGAGCCCTCAGATTACAAAGGTCTTTGGGGGGTTATTAAGGCAATATAAAACTAAGACAAGTTAATTCCTATGAGGAAATAAAATGGCATTTCTTCAAACTACTCCTCTTTCCAATTTTGCATTAATTTAAACTAAGCCCAAGTCAACCAAATTAGTGAATGAGCTAATTACATAGTTTTTAGAATGGAATTCTTTCTCCGACTCAGAGGTTACCTAGTCTGGAGACTTTCAAGATTTATTTTTAGATGGTTAAAGTAGTTGAACACTTTTTCTAGTGAACTCAGACTGGACATCCGAATCTACACCAGAGATAACTCAGAGCTACTATGGTTGGTGGGACCCATACTGGGTGGCCCCCTGACTTCCCACAGTAGCTGGACCCTGGCCAGGACTACAGGGAACATAGGTAAATAATGATCTCATCCAGGGGCTGGCAAACTTTTTGTAAAGGGATAGATGTCAAATATTTTAGACTTTGTGGGAACACATAAGTCTGCCACATATTCTTTTGTTTTAGATTCTGGTGGTTGTTTTTCATGCCTTTCAAAATGGAAAAGCCATTTTTAGCATGTAGGCCACAGGCCAAATTTGGCCCCTAAGATCATGTCTTGCCAACTTTAATGTACATTAACAGCACTGTTGAGGTTTAACTGGCACATAATAAACTGCCCATATTTAAAACATACAATTTTGTAAGTGTGCATATATGGACATGTCCTAAAGCCATCCCCACAATTAGATAGTGAGCATACTCACCTCGCTCACCCTGTCCCAGGCAACCACCCGCCTGCTTTCTGTCATTATGCATTGGTTTGAATTTTTGAGAGTTTTATATACCCAGAATCATACTCTTTTTTATGTTTTGCTCTTACACTCAGCATAATTATTTTGAGGTCCGCTGTGTTATTGTGCAATAATTCATTCCTATTTACCAATCCTTCATGCATACAAGTGAGGACACAGACTCCAGAGGTGCCCGCCCAGAAATCATGCAGGGGACAGCAGAGCTGGCCTAGAGCCCGGGTTTTCTTCCCAGGCCCCTCGCTGCTAATGTTGCCACAGGCTCTGAAAACCTCTATGGGTCTGCAAAATCTGCACAATAATGGCTCCAATCCTTTCCCTCCAATCCTCTCTTCTATGTCCCTGGGACTAGTGAGCACAGGGCAATACCCAAAGTAAAACACATTCCAAGTCATATCCTGGGATCGCCAGGTAAATCACATTTAATGAAATCAAAAGGAGACTGGCACCTGTTATGTTGGGTAAAGCAAAATCATTGATTTCTTCCATCAAAGAGCTTACAGTCTAGCAATTAAGCAGAGAGTGACAGAAAAAGGTAAATATGTGATCACAAAAGGATTAAAATTACATGAGAGGAAGAGGATGCTGTGATAGGGATGAGAAGGGGTAATTGGTTAAGAGCAGGTGTGAGAACCAGCGTGGCCCTAGAAAACTAGGGATGGGGCAGAGAAGGGCAGCCTTATCTTATCCAAGAAAAGAAGACCCCAAAACATTCATAACTAATTTATTATTTTCGTTTTCTAGGAAAATCCATAAAGCAGCCAGAAGCACCCAGGAGAAAGCTGCACTTGGTTTCAAAATGGAAGTGATACAATGTGAAGGTCAAGTTCACTGAGGCATGCAAACTATTTTCTTTGGGCGGGTGCTGAGGGGAGAAGCCACTTGCACTTTTAAAGAACCCACATCTCCCCAAACGCGTGCCACAATCCATTCATTTCACAATCAAGCTTAGAAATGGGAACACTCAATGTATCCTTATTGTTTTTTTTGTTAATCCTCACCTGAGGATATTTTTTCCAAGAGAGTGGGAGGGGAAGAGAGACAGAGGGTAGAGAGAAACATTGATGTGAGAGAGACACATTGATTGGTTGCCTCCCACATGCTCTCCCCTCCCCCAACCAGGGGCAGGGATGAACCTGCAACCAAGGTATGTATCCTTGACTAGGAATCGAACCCATGACCCTGAGGTATACAGGACAAACTCTAATCACTGAGCTACACCAGGCAGGGCTCAACATGTACTTTTTAGCACAAGTTGTGCTGAAAGTCAGCTGAGTGATGCTCTGTTAACATGGCAAATTTTGATACAAAGATGTACAAATTCATGGGAAAACTACAGATAACCTGTAGAGAGCGTATAAGTAACCATTATAGTCTAGCCTGATTTTATTTTACTTGAGAGGAGAAAATGTGGAGTAACATATGTAGGAAGAAAATCTTATTTACCAGCCCGGGCTTCAGCATCTCACGCAACATCACTAATATTTTGTGCCACATATTCCCTATTGTGGATAGTCCTGTGCTCTGCCAGATGTTTAGCAGCATTTTTGACCTTTGCCCACTAGATGGCAGAAGTACTTCCCCCACAGTCAGACCTACCACATGTCTCTTAGGGTGAAACTGCCCCGGGGAAGGGGCGGGGCAGGGGGGAGAAACTCAGAACTACAGGAAGACAGAATCCTAGCCTATATAGCAAAGAGAATTATTATCTGGAATTAAATCTGCTTCCATGGAAATGGGCCGATTTCATCATCTCTTCTGCAGTTAGCATTTTAGAACTGAAGGCCCATCACAGTGCTTTACCTTTTCTGAACATGGACCAGAAAACCCACAGCAGGGAGTCCAGACCCTGTCCATCACATGTGCTGCCTCAGTGGGCTGACTTCTAACTTCCTCAATGAGCAAGACCTGAACATATGACACCAAAGTTCCTGACCATTCAGAAAGCAATTACCTTTTATGTTTAGAAAGAAGCAGGTTTTGAACTCTTGGGAGTCTGTTTCCTCCCACACAAATACATCCTCAAAAGTAATTATGATATTCGCAGACCACCCGTAGAAAAGATACATCATGTCGATAGGTCACACTGCAATAGATTCCTTTCCTGTCTTACCTTCCCCAGATGTGCTCTGGAAACCATCCAGGAGCACCAAGGGCTTTCTGAGGCCCAATAGCCCAGCGCTTGTGGAAAACCTGGCTCAATCCGTGGCCAAGGATGTTGTTTTGTTTAAGATCTCCCTGAGCTAATCGCCCACAGTCAGTCCTGGCAGGCATTTTCCTTTCCCCGTTAATGGAAAGCTGACCAACGTGTGTGCTGACTACAGCCGAATGGATGTGAAGGCCTGCCCTCCTCAGGCAAACAGAGTGCCTGTCTTTCCATATCATCTCGCAAAAGGCAGAGACGAGACTTGGCAAAGGTCTCTGTGCAATGCTTTGCTCCGGAAAGAAACCCAGCCTCTGTGGGAACTGGCTTTCGGGAGCAAGTGCAGGATATGAAAGAGGCCGTAACGTGTCACTCCAACACACAGGGAGTGAAGGGCTGTGCTGGGCAGCACCGTGCAGAGGAGCTGGGACAGCCTTTACCAGACACTCAGACTCAGAGCAACCAAATCCCTGCACGGTCTTCTTTACTTCTAAGCAGATTAGAAGCACTGAGCACTGGGCTTGATTACTCCCTGGATCAAAGTGAAGTGAAATTAACCAACAAGAGTCTTTTCAAACAGAGAGAGAGAGAGAGAGAGAGAGAGAGAGAGAGAGAGAGAGAGAGAGAGAGAGAGAGAGAAAGAAAGAGAGAGGTGGAAACAGACTGACTCACCTTCCAGAAGTTGTCCACTTTGCCATACACGAGGGACTGGTTCTGCCTCTTGATCTCGTTGATGTGGTGGACGTCGCTGGAGTTCAGGTGCTGCTCCACCACGAAGCCCAGGAAGCTGTTGTCTGGGGTGTGAGCTGACGTGGACAGAAAAGAGCAGGGTGGTTAGGATTTAATCAGCAAGGAGCAACGACCGTTACAAATTCAATACAAGCCATCTCGCACATAACTAAACGTTTTCCTCTTACCCTGTTCTTTCTTCCCTGGGAGGGGTGAGGGATGGCTACCCTAACACATCCCCAGCAGAACTTTCACTGAGAGTAATTCTCTTCAAGGTGGATTAACCTGAGCCAAATCCTGCCTTTTTTTTTTTTTTTTTTTTAGTGGAAAACACATTTGTCTAAAAAGCATTCAGCTGTGTGCTCTCCTCTTTTCTGCTTCCTCAGAACAAGGCTACTGTCTCCTGATAGAAATGCCCTCATCCGGGCTTTACCACTAGTGACCAGAACTCTGTAGGAAGCAGGGCTGAATCAGTGGTTCTCAATAAGGTTGAGGGTGCTGTTGGGGAGCCCCCCACACTCGAGTGGGTTTGGAGACAAAACCAAACATCATCATCCCAACCCTCTAAGAATTACTAGTGAAAGAGGTAATTTAAGGGGCTGTATGAACTGATGATCGGAATGAAGAATAAAAAGGTGGAGCCCACTGAGATGTCAACCACCCCAAAGAGCCAACGACCCCAAAGACAGTGTCTAGTCTACAGGACAGACTATGGAAGAGAAGAGGCATTTTCCTCTGGACCTCTCATAATTCAAGCTCTAAAACTTCACTAGTTTAACTTGATAAGGAGAAATGCATCCCCTAACCCTCTTCAGACATTTGTCTCTTGTGCCTACAATTTTAAAATATTTTCCCCAGAAGACAACAATCAGAAAACAATTCCCTCTGGTTAAAAAGACCCTCCTCTCCTGGACATCCATTCTGTCCAGAGAAACCCCGTTTTCAAGGAGATGGCCCCACACTGTTAAATGAAGCCAGCACTCTGTCTTACTCTGACTCGCACAGAGCAGCTATAAATAACTTCAGTGAAGCCATCCTCGACATCCAGTAAAATCCACCTGGAACATATTCATTCAACATGACCTCTTCACTGGTGTGGGTGGTCAACAAACGAAGCAAGTGGATTCCTTTGTCTGGCTCGTTTTCTCAGGACACAGGAGCCCTTTTCCAGGCAGAGAACCAGCTCCGCAACCCTGAGATGGGCGAGGCAGGCACAGGGAAGGCCTAGGGATCTGAGCTCAGGGCCCTTCTCCAGAACCTGGAGTGAGAATGAAGAAGGGAGGAGGCCTGGGCCCTCTCTCTAACACCCAGAGTGAAGATGAAGGAGGGAGGAAGCCTGGGCCCTCTCTCTGACACCCAGAGTGAAGATGAAGGAAGGAGCCCTGGCGGGAAGCCTGAACTGTGGGAACAGAATGGGCTGCATAAATACTGCATTATCACCATCCAGTCTCCCAGGCTTTTGCCTAGTGGGTGTGACAGAACGAGGAGATAATGGGGTTGTGACCAGGGTGTTTCGGTGGTCTTGCCAATCTGTTATTTCATTTCTGTGTTTTTGAACAAGTGCCCAGAGGCGAGGACATTGGCTGCAGTTGGCTGGAAAGTAAATTACTGAATAAATTCTACTGCCAACAAGAGGCAATCGCTGGTGTCTTTTTTGAGGAGCTGGAGGGGAGGGAACTGAAAGCACCCGGGGTGGGAAGAGAGCCCACTTGCACTCAGAAGGCAGCTTCAAATATTTCTCTGTAAACCTTTGGTTAATTGTAAAAACTCTGAAATAGGATCTGACACCTTTGAGGTTACGTTTTTTTATCTTCAGAAAATTTATGTGGTGACCAAAGCTTCATACAGTTCAGTGATCTAGTCCCTGTGTGGGCATTTTTTTTTTTAAATGAAACAATCTAGCATTGAAAACAATAGGTTTTATTTCACGTTAAAATACACTCAGGTGTAGTAAAAAAATAAAACAATCGTCAAACCCAAAAAAGAAAAAACAACTGATACGATTTTATATTTTTGTGTCAAAGATCCCTCTAAGGCAGTGGTTGCCAACCTTTCGGACCTCACGGGCCACCAGTGGTCCTTGGACCACCAGTTGGTGACCGCTGCTCTAGGGCATAGTCTGAATAGTGAGAGGGAGGGCGAATAAATAATGTGTTCTAAAATTTGAGAGGAATGACAGGCCTTTGTTGCATTGTGACCATAATTTGTTGCTATATCAACTATGACACTGTATAAAGAATGAATTACGAAGATTACGTCTCCTTTATTTAGTTTTCATCCAAACACTTTAACTCTATTCTCTTGTCTGGAGATGTGAACTTGAGGATCAATAACCAGTAAGGTGAGACTTACAGAGAACTACCAGCAGAGCTTAGGAACGACACCGCCACATGTCATGAGAATGGTTCAACCCTCCATGTTTCTTCCAGGTACCAGGCATGGACCTGGGAGCCTGCAGCAGGGCTGCTCAGCTGAATCTGCCTCACAGGTGACTTGGAAATAACAGTAAGGCAGGCCTAGGTTACTTCCAAGGAGCTGACCGGCAGCTTGGTGATGAATCAAAAGCCCAAGTACAGGCTGATGCTACCTGAAATGACCTTTTTGTGGAGATCCATGCTTTGCCTTTTTGCTCTGCCTTAAGATGGGAACACGGACTTTAGCTGTGTTGAGCGGTTTCTAAGAGAAGGTATTTACATATTTCAAGGGAAATCAAAGAAATCCCATCACAAATGGGACACAGGAAATCTGTACTTTTGGAAATCACTCTGTCCCAGGAGATAAACATGTGCTTCTTTAAAATATGTGTTTTTATTGATTTTAGAGAGGAAAGAGGAGGGATATATATATATATAGAGAGAGAGAGAAACATCAATGATGAGAGAGAATCATTGACTGGGTGCCTCCTGAGCACTCCCTCCTGGAGGTCAAGCCTGTAACCCGGGCATGTGCCCTGACCTGGAATCGAACCAATGACCTCTTGGTTATGTTTGTACAGATGGAAAGACAAAGAGAGTTGCTTAAACTACCCATGTCTACACACCACAATGCTGAGATTCAAAACCAGACCAGCTGGTTTCAGAGCCCAAGCTCCTAAAAGCACTTTTAATATATAGACTCGTAGTCCAAATAATATATTTTCTGGGCTCTGTGAATTATAGTGGTAAACATTCTATGGAGGAAAATAATATTATAAGGTAGACAGAAATATACATAAAATATACAGGAAAAATATATCAGTTTCTTCAGCAATTTATGCCATCTTTAGGTAGGACCAGGTTTTTTTACATCTATAAATTAGAGGGGATTTGCTAAATATTAACAATGGTCTTAAAATAATTTAGGACAAACATTTTTTTAAAAAATTAAGAAAACATTATTTTAAGTACTTTGGAAGAGCCTATTTACAAATGATTATAAATCAATTTGATGAGTTTCCTGAGCAAATTATGGTGATGGCTTCTATTAAAACGAATGTTAATTTAGCTTCAATAATTCATTCAATGGCAAACATTTTAAAGCACCACTTCTACAACCAGGTTACATGCTAGGTATTCAGAGATTCCAACCAAAAGATGATTTTCTGCCCTCACAGAACTTACTACTACTGAATAAGATATACACTATATGTACACCATGCAGTAATGTCTTCTTCTTAAAATGTAATTCAAAAATTTTATTGAGTCAAATGGATCTTTATTTCAGTGGCATAAATCTCCAAGGTCTGTTTTTCCACCAAGACCTCAAAATCTCTAAGAAGTGTAAATATTCGCTTTAACAGATGTCAGCTGGTCTTTATTTGCAGCTGGGCCTACAGTGTTGGTACCCCCTGCCTCCAGGTCACCAAGAGCAGAGACCCCAGAGCCAGCCTAGGCCCCTCCCTCAGCCAATCAACCAGCAAGTCCTGAGGGTTAGCTTCTCACAACTCTCTCAACTCTCCCCTCCTTTCTCCACCATTCTTAGTTCTGGCCTCATCAATTCTTACCAAGGCTTCTGCAATAGATAAGTTTTCTTTTCCCCAAAATAGAAAGGTGTTTTTTTCTTGTTTATAATAGAGATATACCCTCAGTGTATAACTTTTTTTCAGAGAACAGAGAAAGATAATAAGGAAAATAAAGATGTCATCCATCATCTTACCACCTAGACATAACCACTGTTAACGGGCTTTTTCCCTAGACTGTGGTTGGCAAACTCATTAGTCAACAGAGCCAAATATCAACAGTACAACGATTGAAATTTCTTTTGAGAGCCAAATTTTTTAAACTTAAACTTTTTCTAACACCACTTCTTCAAAACAGACTTGCTCAGGCCATGGTATTTTGTACAAGAGCCACACTCAAGGGGCCAAAGAGCTGCATGTGGCTCAGGAGCTGCAGTTTGCCAAACAGGGCCCTAGACTCAGGGATCTTTTTTTATCCTCAAATCAAATTTGGATCCTCTTATATCTCCTCTTTTGGGAACTTTTTCACTTTCACAATGTGCCACAGGTGCCTTTCTGGGTTAATAACCACAGCTCATCGCTGCCTGCTAACGCAATACATCAGTGGATGACTTATCTCATCAGCCACAATGCCACATTTTGGGCTGACAGCATGACTCTGTAGAACTAACTGACCTTCCTCCCAGGCCATTCGGATCTTTTTCATTCAGACAGAATCCTGAGCCCTCCGTTGTCCCCACTCTCGCTGCCTCTGAGAATAGGGCACATAATCCAGAGGGCTCCACCTGACCTGAGCTTAGTTGAATGATGGGTTTATGATGCAAGCCCCGCCGATCAGAGTTGCTCTAGGACCAGTCAGAGCTACGTTTGAAGTCACTGTCCTTTTGCTCCATTTATAGAGATGGCAGGGTAGAAGTCGAGAGCTATAGATGTCATCTGTGTGCCCATGTGAGGACAGTTCCTGAGAAAGATGCCAATCCAGAGAAATGCAAAGCCAAGAAATGGAGAGAATAAAGACATCTTTCAAGCCCAAAATTAAGCTATCTAAAGCTGCTTTCAACAATTCCCAGTGGGAAGAGCCAACAAATCCTTATGTCAAGTCTAAATGACATAAATCTTGCGTGATACACCCTAGCACCGATATTTAAGATGATCCCAATTCTTGGTGATCTACATGTCTTTCCAGTTGATTATAAGCTCAATGAAGGGAGCTTCATTCATGCTTGTCAGTTCACTGGTATACCCAATGCATATAACACAGATCACTGAACCCCTGTAAACGCTGTAGTGGATGTATAAGCAATCTCTGAATCTCCAGCCTTGCCCCTTTCTCTCTGCTCCTTCACTCTAATTCATCCTCGGTGGTGCTTAAACAGATGGTCTTTGAAAGGAACACGTGAAGATAGCAGGTTTCTGTTGAGAGACTCCATCTCTTTCAGGATGAAGCAGGGCGCACACCTATCCTTCAGCTTCATTTCAGGTCAGCCTTCCACTAATACCGCTGCTGTACGAGACCTTCTGGGGGTTCCCAATGCCACGCTTCCCCATCTTATCTCATGCTGACATACACTTGGCACATCTATCACTTCCTCCTCCCTTTAAGTCCTGGCACCCATCACCTTCCAGTTGAGGGATTTCCCCTTCCTCTCAGATCTGAAGAGTTAGAGCCCCACCGTACACCACCATCTGCCCTGATAGATTGCAGGCTCTCTGAGGACTGGGCCATGTTTAAGTGTCTATGAATTCCCAGAACACAGTAGAAAAACAGAAAATATGCTTTGAATGCATGATTACGTCAACAAGGAATGCTTAATTAGCTGATGAGATTGATTTGTAGGTAGATCTACATTATGAGGCAACAGTGGCTATGTCTAAACTACCACTACCATCATGCTCTTTATACAAAAACCTTCAAACCAAAGGCTATTTTTTCAAGGCAGCTCATCACTCTATCCCAGAACCTTGCTTAGGTCTGGTATATTATAGGTGATCAATAAATATTTATTGAACTGATAAACAAAAAGTTGATATTGGGAAGAATGGAAACAAATCAGTGACACAAACTTTTAAAATCCTAACATCACAGGTTTGTTTTTTTTAAATATATTTTTATTGATTTCAGAGAGAGAGAGGGAGAGGGAGAGGGAGAGGGAGAGAGAGAGACAGAGAGAGAGGGAAACATCAGTGATGAGAGAGAATCACTGATTGGCAGCCTCCTCCACGCCCCCCACTAAGGATGGAGTCTGCAACCGCGGCATGTGCCTGACTAGGAATAGAACCATGAACTCTTGGTTCATAGGTCAATGTTTAACCACTGAACCACACAGGCTGGGCACACCATAGGTTTTTAAATACCTTCACTCATTCAACATCAGCACATTTATTGAGCATGTACTATGAACCAGGCAACAACTTAGAAGCTGATGATAAATCAGTGAACTGACAAGCATGAATGAAGCTCCCTTCAGTGAGCTTATATTCAGGTGGAGAGACAGGTAGTAAATAAGTAATGTTATAGATAAAAAAAGACATAAACACAATTGATTTGGTGATCAGTACTGAACTCTAGCTAATGGTATCATGCTAAAACGTCTAAGGATTAAGTAATATTTTATGCATAATAAAGGTGAACTGATGGATATTCATGGATTGATATGTCATAGAATAAAGCAAATTGTTAATTGTAGAGTGTAGGTGGAGGGTTTCTACTGTACATTTCTCTCACCTTTTTCATATATTTGAAAAAGTTTGTTAAAACAAAAGATGACTGTTGCCTGTCATCATATTCACATTGTTGATTCTGATTTCTATAATGAAATTGGCATGATATAAAAAACTTTATTGAAAAATAAAGATACATAAGTAATTTGGTCTTAAAAACTGTACACAGAAAGTGTGAAACTGATTTTTTTTTTTAAATGGTAGTGGTACTAGGCTCTTCGAGAGACAGAAGCCTGGGACCTGGGCTGGGGAAACTTATAAACAGCTGAGTTAAAAAGATAAGTGTCTGAACCGTTGACAGAAAAACACTAGAGTAAAATTTTCAAGTGTCAAAAAACAATTTATGAGGAATGGACTGCTGAGAGAACATTGCACATGAAGAGATTTGGCTGTAGAAATTGCAAGTTGATTCTATTATTCACTGGTTTGCACAGCAGTGAGAGTCCTCGCAGCCCAACTTAAAGGCCAAAAGGGTAGTTTAAATTACAAACAGCCCCTTTACTTGTCAGAGTCCAAAAAGAAAACTGTACATGGAAGCAACTGAGCCGTAGTTGAAGCTAACAGATCTGCCCCTGACGTGAAAGGGAAGCTTGCTTCTAAAGCACTTGCTTTTTGCCCAGCTAGCATGGCTCAGTGGTTGAGTGCTGACCTATGAATCATGAGGTAGAGATTCAATTCCTGGTTAGGGCACATGCCTGGGTTGAGGGCTCGATCCATGACGTGGGGCATGCAGAGGGCGGCCAATCAATGATTCTCTCTCATCATTGATGTTTATTTTTCTCTCTCTCCCTCTCCCTTCCTCTCTGAAATCAATAATCTATATTTTAAAAATAAATAAAAATCTTGCTTTGTCAGGCAAAAAATAAAACTCTTACTTTTGTTGACAAGCCACTACTTCGATCTGATCCTATATATACACATGGCTAGAAGTTCAAGTCCTTGGAGAAATAAGAGTTAGAATGTCAATGACAATCAGTATGATTTGAACAACTCTTTAAACCTAACCACGTGCATGAATTCTGTGGAAAGACAGAGAGAGCAACACAAGCTTAGGTGCCTCAGGAAGGTTCTGGAATCTGAAATTTGTACAACACTTCTTACCCTTCTTTACTCTCTTGCACGGACTAAAAACAGAATAGGCCTTAGCATTCAATTTAATTTACTTCAGTCAATAAATATTTTCTGAATGCCTACCATGTGCCAGGCATTCTTCAATGTGTTGGAATTTTAGAATGAAGAAAACAGACAAAACCCTTACTAACACATTCCTCAGATTACAGGGGGGAAATATTAAAAAAAAAAAATTAAGACTCAGACTTTCCCAAAGTGTGGTACACGTACCCCCAGGGGTACGGGAAGAGTTTGGTGGGGGTACGCATTGCACCGGAGTTTGGTGGGGATATGCACTGCACCGTGCTTAGCTGCGCCTAATTCTATGTTCTCATGAGTACGAGGGGTACTCAGTGTTACGAAAATTATAGAAGGGGTACACATATGTCAAAAGTTTGGGAAACACTGACTAAGTGATGCATAAATGCAGGCTGGTGATATAGTTATGAAGGAAAATAAAGCATTTACAATGGGGGAGTGAGTCAGAATTAATTTCACTGAATTAACATCTGAATTTAAGACCTACAGAAGGAGATAGGGAAGTCTAAGGAACAACTAAGAATGTTCTGGAAGACGGAACAATCAATGCAAAGGTCCTAGAGTAGGAGTGTACCTTGGCCATCCGAGAAACAGCAAGGAGAGTAGAAAGCAGTGAGAAAAAAGACTCCTAGTACCAGACGAGGCCAGGCAGGTCGAGGGCCAGACCACACCAGGCCTTGAGGCCACTGGCATGACTTGTCTTTCCCTATAGCAGATATCATGGCACTGTGAGCACAGGGGTGTCATGATCTGACTTACATTTTAATTCACTGCATTTTGTAGTGGGTGTAATTGTTTTTACTCATTAATTCAACAGATATTTATTACCAACGTGGTTACCATTTAAGGTACTGAATCATGCCTGCAGGCTCACAGAATAGGCTCTGGGCTGGAACACAGGTGCTATGAAAGCCTCAGAGAGGACAGCCGGCTCAAAAGGGAAAGCTTTCCCAGGAACATGTGCCTCCCGAAGGATGAGCAGGCAGAGGAGTGAAGGAGAGAGGCTTCCAGACAAGGGAGCAGCATATCAAACAGTCTGCCTGGCAAAGAGGACTTGGCACCTAAGGGCCAAGAGGAGGCAAGACAACACCTGAGGTGGGCAGGAGCTGGAAGGTGCTTGAATCCTGACAAGAAGTTTGGATCTAGGACCTGGTTCCTCCTTAAAGACTCCATGGTGTGTTCACTGGAGCAAAGAGAAGATGAGGCCAGACAAGTCTGTCTCCATCTTTCTTCCATGAGCATTGGGGAAGAGTGAATGACCTGGGCTGGGAAGTGCTGTGTTCCAATCCCAGCTCTGGACTTATAATTCTGAGCAAATTACTTTAAACTTCTGGGGCTTAACTTGAATAACAGGGACTAAATGAGATTATTTATGTCAAGTATAGGCACAAAGCTGGTGGTCAGTAGTGAATGACTTGGCCCCTCTCTTACCAAATCCTAATCCCAATTTGATGAACTGGCACAATTCATTCTTCTTCTGCAGCTTTTTAACAAAAAAGCCATGAACCCATTCTCAACACTACACCTATAATAGAATCCCAAAGGAGAGAGAGCACCCACAGTGCATTCGGTGACCTAAAGGGGCATAACATGGAGAACTGGAAGGCTTTATTTTGCAGTCACCATAGAGGTCAAGAGTGAGTCACTCGCTCCCCTGCACTGCTTTCCTTTCCAAGAATTTTGCCCAGGGAATAGGTTTTTGTCAATTGTCTTAGTTTCCTCCTCCTCCTTTGCCTAACCTTCTGCTCTACCCTACACATCTCCCTCACTATGAAATGGAATGACCTGGTTCGTGTGGGACAGAAGGTGTTCCCATGATGGAGCCATTCGTCTTGAGAACTGGGATGAGTTGGTTACCTTACTGTGAACCAACACATTCAAATCCCCCCTCCCCCCCGCCCGAAGTGAGTGACAGAACAAACAGGATGCACTTTGTCTCCACGTTGAGGTGCTCTCTGTCCCATTCAAGGAAGGTGTGATGTCTAAAGTGGAGGTATGATAAAACCTTAATTTTGATCATATGCGTCTTGCCCCATAAGGAACAAAACTGGAGAGCAGACACCTCAGTATCCCGCTCAGCCCAGCACACTGTGCATGGTCAGTACATACACTGAACAAGTGATAAAAGCAACAACCCCCCAAAATTCCAATCCAAGTCCTCAATTCACTCCCACAATGAACAGCAAATGAATTGGGTTTAGTCACTTCTTAAGCCCTTGTTAAGGAACAACCTTGGAGAGAGAGGGAAAAAAGGTTGTTAAAAAAAAAAAAAAAAAAAAAAAGGACTGGAAATGAAGTGGAAAGACTAACTTAACACCTCCCAGGTCTCTAATCTCTTCACTCAACTTCATTATATCTCCATCTTTCCTGCCTCGAATTACCACACAAACAGAGAAAAGCTGAATATTCCCCATCCTCGACTGTAACTATAAATTGTGAGCATCCAAAAGGCAAATTCTTTAGTGTCTTCATATTGTGAGTGACAGCTGAAATGTCGCAGGTACTCAAAAAATTAGTCCATTAACTAAAGGAAAAACCCAACAGAGGCAGACCCTGCTAGAAAATAAGAAAATGTTTTGTGATAGTGATATGAATAGAGAGGCTGTTTAGCAGACAGACTACTAAACATTATTCAAAGTTTTCCACTGTAGGATGTAAATATAGGCCTGAAATGAAACTTGCTCAAAACTAGGAGTAAGGAATTTAACCATCTCTGCTATTGCTACTTCTAGCCAGTCTCCAGGGAAAGAAGGAAAAACTCCATTAGGTAACTGTTTCACCACTGATGATGCTTTACACAAGCCAAATGTGGTTGTGAGAGAGGGCGTCTGCAGGTAGATCATTAGAATTACCCAAATAATGGACAACTCAAGCTAAAAGTCATTATCGTGGGGTTTTATTTCTCTCCTCTAAACTGTTTAGACAAATGTCTTCTCCGTGGGCAAATTGCTTTCTTTCTGAGGTATACTATAATATATCTTGCTTGGGACTGAGAAAACAGGGAAGAGATTACCTTTGGGAGTTAAGAGAAAGCAGCACACATGGTAGACTAAAGGTCACCAGCTAAAGTGATGCCTACATGTAGGGTCAAGCCAAATCCCTGGGGAGCTCAGAAAAAGCAACAATTCTCAAAAGCATCTCCAAATAAATACAAATTAGGAGCTAGCCAATTGAACTATAAAACAGACCTGGATGGTTTTTAAAAACTATGTAAGTGGAAGACAAGGTGATATAAAATTTTAGTATGTTAAACCAACATAAAAGATAATGCTTGCATTGGTATACAGGACACATTTTCCTGTTTCTATAATGGGATCATGTGTCTTTTTAAATTTCATTGGAAGATGGAGAAAGACATTAAAATAGACCCTTAAAATAATTCTGCTCTCAGGATGATTTGAGGAGGCAGGAGTGGTGAGGAATCTGGGCGGCACCTTCCAGGCCAGCATGCCTCTGGGAGGCTGGGAAAGGACCCAGGGAGGAGTACGTGGGGGAAATGGGGCAGGGGACCCGAGAGACACAGGTCTTGAAAGCTTTGCTATGAACTTTGGCCCTTTACTCAGTGGGGAAAGAGAAGGCACCATGGTCTACGAGGAGGAGTAGGTTGGTGGCAGGAAGGAAGTCCTCATGCGTCACTCAGAGGCCAGCTAGAGTGTGGACAAGCAGAAGCAAGGAAGGGCTTGTTCTAAGGGAGGAGTCACTTGGCCTCTCAGCTTCTTGGGAAAAGACACTCAACAGATTTGTGTTGTCTGACCATTGGCTGGGCCCAGTGGAGCTGCCTGGGGAGAGGTCAGAAACAGTCTGTGCTGGCCCACCTCCAACAGGATACATGGAGAGTATGGTACCAGGGAAGGTCTGAGGTTTAGGAGGAAACAGTAAAGAAAAACTGGGCTTTCAACCTGTAGAAACTCCACCAACTTAGTGAGAAAATGAGTTAGAGTAGAATTAGAAACAGCTCTGAATATTTGAGAGTAAATGCAGCCGGGTCATTTCACTGCTCCTGCGATTTCCTCTCCACCCTCCTGCTGGCCTCTGACCAGGCCTCCTCATTCCCTCTCTGCACACCACCTGTGCCAGAACATACTATGTCTCACAGACAGCTGCACCTCAACACTTGATCCTATAAGCACAAAACTCTATTTCTGTGTCTTCTAACTCCTTACAATGGAAAACAGTCTAAGTGTACCCGCAATGCACAAGCATATTTGTACATCAATTATGTAATGACTAGTGAAATTATGTAATGACTCGCGAAATCATGCGAGACCCAGTCCCCCCCATCCTCGACATGGTACTGCCCTGAGTGCTGGAGTGCCGCCCCAATGCCCTGCCACCAGGCCACATGGAGCAGCCGCCAGGTCCTGCCTCCACAGTGCGCATGCGGGGATGTGGAAACCCTGGCAGAAGCCACAAGAAGTGGATGCTTGGAACCCCTGTGCTCCCATGGGGTTGCAGGAACCCTGGTGGAGGCTACACAGAGCAGCCATTGGCCTCATCCCTGCTGCCCTGCCCCCACTGTGTGTGCTGCCATTTTGTGGCAGTGTTGCAGTGTGAGGGTCAATTTGAATATTACCCCTTTATTATATAAGATTAGTAGCCCTGCATATGAATCCGTGTGCCAGTAGCTCTCTGCGGAGCCTGGCTGCTCCGCACCCACTGCCCGGAGGCTCTCTGCTGCCCGGAGGCCCATCTGCAGCAGGGCGCAGAACACTTACCTCTTCGCCGGAGCGATGACGCGAGCATTCTGTGTCCCAGCCTGGCCAGAGGAGACTAAGCAAGCATTCCACCAGGCCACTATGACATAAACATTTCACCAGGCTGATCACGCTGCCTACTCTCAGTGTCCGCCCCCCACCCACCACCCTGGGACTGGGGGACTCTGGTGGGGCTAAGAGGACTGAGTGCCACCATCTTTGTGATGGAGTGACAGTTAATTTGCATATTACCCTTTTGTTATATAGGACTATTAGCCCATATGCTAAGCACCAGTAAAGCTGCACTTCAGATCACTAGCACAGCCACCTTTTCTCCAAAGGGTGAGGTAATCAAAGATTTTGTGGAAAAGACAGGGCTAGACTGGGCTGGACCCCACCCCTTTGTCATGGGGGAGGAAGGGCCCCTCTCCGAAAGATGCACCCAAGTTCTCTGAGGGCAGTTCTGGGAAGCAGGGTGCAGGCTCGCTGTGTGCTGCTGCAAATTCTTCAACTGACACATCAAAACATGACAAAACATCTCAAGCTGCTTCATTTCCCTAGTTCTTCCATTGAAGACAATCTCATCTGTGGGGAATTTCCCCACCAACTGTTATTTGATGGATTTAGCAGCCAGTGAGGATCCTGCCTGGCTCCATTATCTCATTAGCAGCTACACAGTGCTGAGTTTCCAATTCCTGGCTAGTACTTTTGCATTTATTAGCTGAGATTTCTCCATGATTAACAACTTTCTCTCATCAACTATCTGATTGTTTTTAAATACAGTTTGTCTTAGAAAATCAGGATCAAAGTGGAATTCTTTCCCTGTATTGTTCAGGGTGATGAAGATGTATCCTAGCAACTTGCAAAGGTGATGATTGATTTTGAGGGTTTTTCTCACTTGAAGTATCATGGGACTCCTGGATTATTTGTCATTGTTCTGATTTCAATACACTGCAGTGATTATTCATTTTGATGCTCTGATACCTTATCACCGGCTCCTATGTCCTCCAACCCTACCCCTGCTTGGCCTCAGCTCCCAGGATGTCCCATCCTGCACTTTACCTGCCCTAGTCTGGGAACCAACTACTTATCTAAGCAGGGGTTCCTTTTAGTTGGAAAGTGTTTAGGGAATCCCAGTCTGAGTGTTAGTGAGTCATCTTTACTTTTGAGCCTTTCAAAAAACAGAGCTGGGAAATATGGTCTTTTAAAAGAGAAAAAGTTCACATTGATATTTCTTATTCAAGTTGAATATTATACACTCTTTAGTTAAATTCCTTAAATACATCCCCTTATATTCTGAAATTTTGCCTCCTACAGTATACCCAGATTATTTTCAAGTAACAATATAAACGTTTCCCATTATAAATGTACAGTCCAAAGATGGTTTTGAAGTCACTTGAAATGAGTATTTTCTCTGCGTGAGAGATTGACAGCACCTGATATATCACTAGGTTTATTTTTTTCAACCTGTTTCAGTTATTAGTTATTTAATATATAATATAATAACTAATTTAGTTATTTCCTCTTTGATTTTTCTTTTTAGGTTATACAAAACAGTAATAGTTCTAAAGTGTAAATAATGTAGAGACCCTACACACCCCTCTCCAGTGATAGTCGTTTGTATTAGCTTATTTATTTTTCCTTTATTTCTTTTGAAAATACAAGCAAATTTATATACACTAATGTACTATTTACATATCTTTCCTCTATACCCATCTTATATACAAGGGAGTAGCTCTACATATAGCCCTGCACTTAGGTTTTTATCACTGAACTATAGAGGCCCTTGGCTCCGGCCCCCGCCCACTGCAGCAGCTGCTACCAGGGGCTCTGCTGTGGCCCCCGCCCGCTACTGCTGCTACCATGGCCAGGGGCCTCTGCCACCACTGCCATGGCCCCTGCCCCACCACAGCTTTCTCTGGAAGGAAGAACATCCGGAATGATGTCTGGTCTAATTAGCATATTATGCTTTTACTAGAGACCCAGCACATGATTAAATCATGCAGATAGGGTCCCTAGGCCTACCCTCCTGCGATCAGGGCCATCTTCTGCCCGTTTGCCAGTCCCTAGGCCGAACGCCGCCTCCACCACCAGGCTATCAGGCCGTTGTGATCACTAGCTCATCCCCACCTGCTCCAGGCTCAGGCCTGCGGGAAAGCAGGTACTGGAGACTTTACCTCCATGCGTGTGTGCTGGGCCAGCCGCTGATGGAACATGCTGCCTGCTCAGGGACACTCCCGCGGGTGCTGCTGCCACTGCCATTGCCGCTGCCGCTGGGGGTTGAGGCACTGATGGAGGCTGCGGGGCACCCCTGTGGTCTACCCATTCGGCCATGAGTGGCTCTGAGTGGACAGCGCATTCCATCAGTGGCAGGTCTGGCGCGCGCGCGCGCACACACACACACACACACACACACACACACACACACACGGAGGTGAAATTGCCGGTACCCGCTTTCCTGCAGGCCTGAGCCCCTAAGCAGCCAGGGATGAGCTGGTGATCTCAATGGCCTAACAACCAGCCTTGTCCTCCCGTATTCCCCCCTAAGGAAAGATGTACTGGCAGTTCTGTGAGGTGGTGACATCTCCCCCTCAGCATGAGCGTGGGAGCAGGCTGCTGTCCCTAGGCCTCACCAATAGAATGGCTGGGCTAGCAAACTTTTGAACATTAGCCAATCTGATATGTGGGACATGGTGTCTTGGTGCAGTGTGAAAACACATTTCTCTATTGTGAATTAAGTTAACGTGTTTTCATATATTTAAGGTATAGCTTTTGCACGTTTTTTATACTGGATTGTAGAATTTTTTACTCATTATTTTTAGAAATTCTTTATATATTAGGGACACTAACCCTCTGCTAAATTTGCTTATGGTGTTATTGTTTTTGACGTATACATTCTTTTTTTTTTAAGGGCTGTCTAATGGACCAGTTTTCTCCTTGATTCTTGCTGAATGAGAGTCAGTTAGGACACACCTACTTCCCAGGGGAACTGAATTAATTTGTCTTCATCTCTAGTTACACTGTAAGCAGTGAATTTCTTTCAATTCAACCAACACTGTGGAAATCCTCCACTTATGTACAACAAAATGTGTTTTTCAGGACTCTGAATTCCAAGATTCTATAAGAGAACTTTATAATACTTCCTGAAAAAACTTATTTCCACTCCCTGGCATTAGAAAAACTCCATCTGGTGGAGGGCATACATATCAATTCTGGCTACTTTAGACATAGCTAACATTTTTCCATTTTGCATAACCTACAGGTTACTTCTTAGGTTATTTTGTATGACCTCATCCCAGCTCCTCAAAGTTACACGTGCTTTGTACCATGAACTGATTACTCACGTGACCTTTTGTTTACGGAACTGAATCTCATCACCACAATCTACTGACTCAGAAAACAAACCTGCTCTTTACATAAACACTATCAAATCTGGCTTCACAGCATTCAGTTAATTTTAAATGAAATGAGGTAAACTGATCATAGTAGTAAGAAAATGGGAAGAAAAACAATACAGAAACTGGCCCACAGCGAGGGCCAGTTAGTACAGCATCTCTCAGTATGTCCAGTACATCTCCTTCTAAAACTACCACTACTCTTGGCAACAATAACACCACATGAACAAAAGAAGTGAGATTTCCTTCTGGGTCCGTGTTTAAGAAGTCGGTAAAGTATAAAACAGTTTTAAAAAGTTCCATTTAGGCCATGACCAGGTGGCTTAGTTGGTTTGGGGGTGATCCTAATACACCAAGGTTTCAAGTCTGATCCCTGGTAGGAGCACATACAAGAACCAACCACTGAATACATCAATAAGTAAACAACAATCAATGTTTCTCTCTCTCCCTTCCTCTCTCTGTCTCTAAAGAGTAAAAGTAAAATAAAAGTTCCATTTTAAAAAGGCTAACAGTTTTCTTTGCAAAATTTGATGCTTAAGAAATTATGGTTTACTGATTTGGAAAATGTATTCATACAGAAGACCCCATTCCTTGTCTCTAACTAAGTGGACCCTACACAGCCCCTTGGGGCAGGGAACAGGTATAGTGTCTGCCAACCCAAAGTGGACCCAAAGCCCTTTCCCTCCAGTTTCTCGTGATACGTCCTGGGGAAACATTTTTCTCCAGAACACTTCTAAATGCTCACATCATGGCCTTTTGGTAGTAATTGAGAAAAATTCCATTATTTTCCAGGCACATATTTACACAGCACAGGGCACTGGGATTCATAGCCTCTAATACATGCCATGGACTTTCTTTCCCCTTAGTCTGTGGCAGCATTCTAAAAAGCAGTTGCGAGATAGGAATACTTACGGAACATGGTGTAAAACTGCTGCGGGTTCAGATTCCACTTTCCCCAGGGGGTCTTATGGCCTTTGGACTGGGCATAGCTGGCATGGTTAAACTCCGGCTCGGTGCCGAAAGAGTCCAGGACGCGCAGCATGCACCTGTAAGAAAAAGTGCTGTGGGTAAAACTGCAACCTTGACCCAAAGTTCTGGAAATAAAAGCTCCAACCCCTCTTTCAGGCACTGCCAAAAAGGGACAGATACTTAAAAAAAATAAATAAATAAATAAACAAATAAATATATATATATATATATTTTTTATTTTTTATTTTTATATATATATATTATTTATTTATTTATTTATTTATTTTATTTATTTATTTTGGTTTCAGAAAGAAAGGGGGGGAAGGGAAGGAGGGAGGGAGGAAGGGAGGAAGGGAGAGAGAGAGAGAGAGAGAAAGAGAGAGAAAGAGAAAGAGAGACATCAATGGTGAGAGAGAATCATAGATCAGCTGCCTCCTGCACGCCCCCCATTGGGGATCGAGCCTGCATGCAACCCGGGCATGTGCCCTTGACCGGAATCGAACCTGGGACCCTTCAGTTCTCAGGCTGATGCTTTATTCACTGAGCCAAACCAACCAGGGCAGATACTTTAAATGAGAAATGCCACTGGACAGGCACTGAGAGGTTTTAGAATAGCTGTGTAACCGAGCATCTTCATATGTGATTCAAATCATCATGCAGCAGACACAATGTGCTTCAGAGCACAACTCAAATACCAATGAAATAAAGTTCTCCAAAGCCCCTTGGCTGGCAGCTCAGCTGGTGGGAGCATCATCCCATTCACCAAAGCAGTGTGGATTCCATCCCTGGTCAGGGTTCATACAGGAAGCAACTAATTCACGTTTCTCTCTCACATTAGTGTTTTTATTTCTCTCTATTAAATCAATCCACAGATCCTCCTTAGGTGAGGAAAAAAACAAAAAAAAGAGAGAGAGAAGTAAATGTTCTCTAAAGCTGAACTGCAGAGTGCATGCTCTCTGCTGTGCCCCAGCAGGCCGAGCAGACAGTGGTGCCTAAAGACACTTATTGAAAAAATAAAGAACTGCCATTTTTAGAGGTCACTATGTATAGTTTGTGTCCCCCAAAATTTATGTGTTGAAATCCTAACCCCCAAAGATGATGATATTAGTAGATGGGGCTGTTGGGAGATGGTTAGGTCATGAGGGTGGAGCCCTCATGAGTAGGATTAGTGGCCTTATAAAGGAAACTCTGCATTGCTTGCTCCCTAGCCCCCTCTATCCTGTGAGAATTCAAGAAGTCTGAGACCTGAAAGACAGCCCTCACTTGGCCAAGCTCAAACCTTTTCTTGGGCTACCAGTTTCCAGAATGTGAGCAATGAAGAATGCTGTGCATGAGCCCTCAGCCTGTGATATTATCTTATAGCAGCTGAACAGATGAAGATGAAGGTCTTATTCTGCTCAAAGCACATGGCATGCCTTATCTCTTTCAACATTTTCACCAGTTACCGGTAATTAAAGTATGTGATTTTAGGTAAAGCTTAAAATTTTGCTCAAAAGGCAATGGTGATTTTCATGATTCTGATAGTAAGACAATACAACTACTTCCACTCAGAGTCTGAAGAAGTGAAACTGAAGATGTTTCATTTGACTGTTCCACCAAAGCCTTACAACAGGATTGGCCAAATCCCATCTACAGCCTGTTTCAGCATAGCCTTCAAGTTATGAATGATCTTTACATCTTTAGTTAAACAATAAAAAGAATATTTTGTGACATGTGAAAATAGTATGAAATTCAATTTTTAGCATTTAAAAATAAAGCTTTCTTTTAATATAGCTACACCCAGGTGTTTGTTTATTATTTGTGGCTGCTTTTACACAATAATACCGTTTCCCCAGAAATAAGACAGTGTCTTATATTAATTTTTTCTCCCAAAGTCGCGCTAGGTCTTATTTTCAGGGGATGTCTTACCTTTCCATGCGCTAGGTCTTATTTTCGGAGGATGTCTTATTTTCAGGGAAATACAGTAGTGGAGTGAGGAGGGTTAGAGACCGTCCATCCAGAAAAGACTAAAATATTTACTAGCAGGCTCCTTACAAGAAAAGCCTGCTGACTTCTGCTATGGGGTGCACACAGAATGACCAATCAGAAGAAAGGAATCAATACTGAAACAGAATGTATTGATTTTGGTTACATTTACTTCATTACTAATTCTCAGAACATTGATGTAAATTTAGCTCATAAATGGCCAATAAAATAACAATATATTCTGTTGTTATGTATCAATACTGCTTCTAACTAGCTCTTATTGAATTAATAAGCATGAAAGTAAATAAAGATTAAACCCCACATTTTAGAATTAAAGGATGGCAATGATTTTTAAGTATTTGATTCAGTTTCTTTCTTCTCTTTTCCACTTTCAGAAATTTCATTATTCTAAGTTGTTGTTTTTTTTTTTAATCCTCACTTAAGGATATGTTTATTGATTTTAGAGAAAGGGAGGGAGGGATTAAAGCAGGAAGGAGAGAGGGAGAGAGGGAGAGAGGGAGAGAGGGGGAGAGGGGGAGAGGGAGAGGGGGACAGGAGGGGAGGGGGAGGGGAGGGGGAGGGGGAGGGGGAGGGGAGAGGGAGAGGGAGGGGGAGAGGGAGAGAAACATCTATGTGTGAGAGAAATATTGATTGGTTACCTCCTATATGTGCCCCGATCAAGGATCCAACCTGCAACCTAGGTATGTACCCTGACCAGGAATTGACCTTTTAGTGCATGGGATGACACTTCAACAAACAGCCACCCAGCCAGCCAAGGCCCAACTTTTCATTTTCACATAAATGTATGATTCAGACAAAAAAAAAAAGTGCAAATATCAGATTGGTTGTTCCAGGAAGAGCAACAGTAAATTGCCATTTTGGTGGGATGATGTTCTCATCAGAGATCAGCATCACCAGTCTAGACAAGGAGGAAAAGAAAAGGCAGGTGGAAGAGGGCGGGCTGTGACCAGGTGGGAAATACAGGTTGACCACAGAAAGCACCTCCTTGCCTAGATTCCCTGTTACTCAAGGAACAGGCCATCATCACAGTGACCACTGCCACAATAGGAACAAGAACGTGTTATCAACCTGGCAGCCAAGAGGCAGAGAGAAATGGATGTCCGCACTCCAGGAAAAAGGTAGGGATGTAAGGAACTGATCCATGCCTATTTTTCTTGCTCTCTGAACAGCTCTCTTCTTGATAAAACATTCCCAAGTCTTAACTTACACTCTTCCTTTTAAAATAAAAATGCAAAAGGCACTTATTGGAGCCAGTATGTTTTCTTCTGAGGAAAAGGGCAGTGTTGGAACAGATGGATGGTGTGGCAACTCTGGGGAGGTCACTGCCAGAGAGGGAGGGACACACACCGCTGGGCGCGATAGGGCGGTTAGAAGGCCCACTGCCCAGGCACAGAGTTAGGATGCAAGGACCACAGCACTCTGTGCCTGCAGCCCAGGGACAAACAGACACTCGGTCCTAAGGCTCCTATGCCTTGAAGCTTTGGCTGCTTCCGCTTATTTGAAATTGACTCAAACGGTCTATATTCCTCTCTGGATTTGGCTTGTCATTTTATTTTTAACTTGGAGTTTTACTGGTGTTATTTTCCAAATGGATAATTAAAATAAACTCTGAGTCAAGATAGCTAGCAGACATCTGATTCATGGAAGCCTGGATGTCAGAAAGTGCCTCGTGCTCACTTCGGCAGCACATATACAGAAATTGGAGCAATACAGAGATTAGCATAGCCCTGCGCAAGGGTGACACACAAATTCATGAAGCGTTCCACATTAAAAAAAGAAGAAAGTAAGTGCCTAGAATGTTCACTTCTGAAACTGGCTTCTTCCCCATGGAAGGCTATAGGATGGATGATCTCATGTCTCGGGTACTTGTAATTCTACATCCTCATACTTGAAGCTTTGATTTAGAAAATGTCTATTGTTTTTAGCTATTTGCATTTGTTTTATAACCAGAGACAGGAGACTTATCTCTGTCTGTGACAGAGGAGGCTAACATATAGCTTTCTTTATCAATCACCTTCTGCATCTGTGTTGGAATTCTGTTTGAGTTAATATTGACACCCTTCCTCTAATGCCTTCTGTGTGTTTGTAGCATCAGAAACAGGCTAATGGCTTCAAAAGATATTAGCCTCGCTGCCGAGCAGCTGGCCTCCTGGAGCAGGGATTCCTGCAGCCATGCCAAATGCTCTTGGAATACTCTCTCTGCTCTAAGCCATGCTATTATGGGATGGATGCTCATAACCTTCTTGCCAGGACCTACTTTCTAATGTGGAGCTCGATGAAAAATGTGATATAAATTAGACTATTTGAATCTCGCTGTCTGGTGTGTTCTCACGGCTGTGAAGGAAGACTGTTTTAGATTTGATCTGTATGAGTTTTGCAATACCCAGCAGTGTACTAGTTGCATATAGAAAATATTTAACTGAGTTTCCTGGGTTCTTACATGAATTTAACAGAATTTTCAAAGATCAATATTTCCCAAGATTAATACAACTCAAGGGTTTGCCCCTAAATGAAAAATCAGAAGATAACTGTACACTGAGTAGAATTCATATCATCTACCATCAACCAAGATGCATACAGATAGCCCTGACAATTTCTGATCTTCACAAGGGGAAGAAATGGGCGAGAAACTCTTTAGAGGACCTGCTCGTCCTCTGATGAAACCTGAGCGCCATCACACCAGAGAGCAGGGCTGATGACTAAGCGACATCCCGCCAACAGCGCTAACGTGGGAGATTTACTAAAGGATGGACAGACATTACCCTCTCTCATAAACCCCCTACCATGCGTCTTGTCATCCAACAAGAACCAAATACCAATCAATGGTGACCTTTTTAATAATGGAATTATCCTTTTTAATTGAACTTAATACTACCACTGAGAATATTTTCCCATCCAAACAGCCCTTCTTAATGGTGAGGATGTGTGAGGCCAGGGAAGCCTGGAATGCCCACTCTAGTGGCACTTTATCAGGTGCCTGCCATTTGCAAAATGCCAGAGCACAATAGCATTGCCTTCTTTCTTTTATTTTTAATGTTGTAGCTAAAAAGAAAAAAAAGTGTGTTTACTTATATGGCTCATTAACCAAGAAAAGAGATGGTTATTTTCATGTAACAGAGGACAAATGTGATAGCCTGGGACTCATGAAGATTTCAAGAAAATGGCAAACCCCAAACCAGGAAAAACCTGATACAAAAATAGAGTGCTACCAGGCCCAAATCAAATTTTTATTTGGCTATTTTATGAGTCTACATCCAAAGGCAATGAGAGCACAGGGTCTCTCTCAATCAATCCCTAGCCTCTGCCCATAAGCATGTCACTGCCCAGAGAGAAAATCATTGCTATTGAAAGGAAACTGCACGGCAGCGGTGTCCTCCCCTCTGTTCCTGAGAAGAATCTTAATATTTTAAATTTTCATTTCTTTCAATCCTAAAGGACTTCCAGTCTGACATAACCTTGGAGATGAAAGTTAATAATATTAACTATAAACCAACCTGAATTAAAAAGTGATTGATTGGTTACGTTTAAAGAGCACACGAAAACATCTCTTTATGGAATATCAACAGAAAAGAAACACATGGTGGGGGGGCAGGGGTTCCAAGTTTTTTTTTTTTTTTTAAAGTAGTGTTGGAGAAATAGTAGCACCAAACTAAGCCTTTTTCAGAAAGATTGAAAAAAAAACTGAAAAATTAATAAACTTCATTGTCTAATCCAATGTCATCTAGATTATGGTGTGTATCATGTAAAAGTGTTTCAAATATTAACTCGTGGCCCCAGCCAGTGGTCCGAGAGGTCCGAAAGGTTGGGGATCACTGTCCTAGATGATAAAGACTGCACAGAGCAGCACACACACACACTTGAGGCATCCCAACCACTAGGCGGATCTTATAAAGTGCAAGACCCTGGCATTCAGGCGAGGTATTCCCCAGCTTTCTCTTCCAAGAATGACAAGAATACTGATTGGGGAAAAGCAGAGAGAATGGGTCATTATCTTAAACCTAAGAAACACAAGTAATGACCCTGTCTTAATTTTATGGAAATCGCTTTGTGATTAAACAGCTAAGATTGTTGTGGGCATACTGAGAGAAGAATGCTAAGTATTAGGGATGGCAAAAATGAGATTGGATACTTGTTTTCTATTCTTAAAGTAAATCAATGAAAATAATGAATAGCCCTTGAAAGTAAGAAGTCACTGTGGAGAATCTGAACTTCAATTAGGACTGGGAAACATTCTCTACAGGTTCAAAAGATACTTTAATGCGTTTCTACCTATAACCATTCAACCCTTGTTTAAAAATAAATAACAAAGCTCTGCAAACCTAAGAACAGCGTGTGGCACTTACTGGTAATGAACCCAGGATGGTCCAAGAGTTTTCTTGAATTGAGCGAGTCCTACAATATCAATATAAATGAGCTCAACGATTCTGTCTCCTACAGTGGGGCAGCCAGATCGGTTTCCTACGACCTTTTTCATTATTCTAGAGAAAGGGCAGAGAGAGAAAAAAAGAAAAACAATTTACTTCAAGGCATAATACTTAACTTTAATAGGCAAATGAACATCCAAGAATCCTTACCCGGAGAATGGCATGGCCCCTCCCCATCCACTGCTCATCCGAATTCTGCCCACCCCCAGGACCCATCCAGTGCCCAGGCATCAACTCTTGTAAAAAGCAAATGGTGCCCAGACACAACCTTACAAGCCCAGGAAAATACAGGTCTGAGTTTGTCTTCCCCATCCAGCAGCTGGGAGATCTTAGACCAGTTACTTAACCTCAGAATCTTTCCTTATTCTCAAACAAGCAAACCAAACCACCACAAAACCAGACTGTATAGCGACCTTTCAGGTTTTTTGGTGGTTAAATGAAATACTGAATGGAAAGTGCCCAATGTATGCTACATACTCAGTGACTGTTAGTTTCTTACTAATCCAGCCCTGACTTATTTTTGAGAAAAACGTCTTTCTATAGTGTCTTGTACTGCTTCCAATTTTTTTCTCTTATGTGAAAATGAACCTTCTGACTAGATTGGCACAAAGATTTACAATTCTACATTACCCTTTGCCCACCCACCCATCCACCCAAACTCCTACTTGTACTTGGCGAGCCAATGTGCTTGTCACCTTTCACTTGGAAATGGGTTAATATTGAAACCTTTGATCCCTGCTACACCCACAATGATCCTTCATCAAATTATGGCTGGATGTCTACTTCCAAGGACAGGAGCCTAAAAAGGACTCTGCACTCTAGCTCTAAACTGCCACTGTCTCCATTCCCCAGCACAATTTCTTCCCAAGAATTCGAGTATTTCTTTTGTGAAGAGCCAGCTAGTAAATACTTTCATCTTTTAAGGCCACATTTTTTCTGTAATAACCACTCCACTGTATCATTGTAGGATGTACATGATCGGACCCTACAGAAACAGCAGGTGTAGCTCCTGTGAAACTTCACCCAAAGCAGGCAGGGACTACACTGGGCTTGCCGAGCTGCTGCTTCCCGACACCTGATCCACCTGTGTTCAGTGGTTCCCAAACTTGTCTGCACATTGGAATAACCTGAAAGTGTCAAGAGACACTTATGCCTACATCCTATCCCTAAAGGTTGCAACTTAATTAATCTGAGATATGGTCTGGGCTTTGGGAGTCTAAAAAGGTCCCCAGAAGGTTCCAATGTCCAGGAATGTTTGGGAACCACAGCTCAATGCTATTTCCACAATTACCTTCTTAAATAAAATACATCTGTCCCTGTCACCAATGCTTGAAGACCTTTGCTCCTCTTGACCTGAGAGACCCCCAATATGCCCTCCCTGACTTCCCTGGAAAGCACCATCCCTGGGGTTTCAACAGTGTTCCATTTGCTTACCCACCCACCCACCCACTTAGTCATCCTTTCACTCAGTAAATAGGAGCACCCACTGTGTGGTAGACACTTTTCTATGTGCTGAAGAACAATATTCATAGTTTCTTCACTTCCTGTGCTTACATTCTAGCATCCATACCTCAATTAGTACTAATCACATTGCAATTAGTGTAATTATTATGTAATGCATTAATTATAATTAGCAAGTGATTGGCATCTCCATGAACCCATGATGGCCATCTCTGTCTACCCCTTATCAAGATCCAGTCCACAGAAGGCACTAAAAGAACAAGCGCTAACTGCATGAAGGCATCCACCTCACAGGTTGGTGCCCAGTGTGCTCTAATGTAAGCAGGAGGAAGGCACCAGAAGGCAGCATGCAGAAGGGACAGAAAGTGAGTCAGAGTTCAGAAGACTTTGGGTTTATCTGCAAGGCAGTACAGCCGCAGAAAGTACCGGCTCCAAGACCAGACACAGGGCTCCAATCCTGGCTCTTCCACACATTCTCCATGGGACCTCAAACAACCCATCTGTAGTAGGAATCTGTCTCCTCATCTTTCAAATGCATAAAGCAATAGCACCTACTTACAGATTTGTGCTAAGGACTAAATAAGGTAAAAACATACAAAATGCTTAGTACATGATGCACACTCAGTGCTTGACAAATTTGAGCTGTTAATAGTCATCATGGTTGTCATAAATGTTGAAACTATTGTAATTGAAGCCCTTACCCACAGTTTTAGAATATGGAAATCATTTAACAAATGACAGTGATATCATCTTACTGATACTGCTTCTATCTCAACATTGCAACTGGTCAGTTGTGGACCTTGGACCTAACAGTAACAGTAAAGTAGGAACCAGAGGAGATACATTCACTGAACATAGAATGTTTATCCAACGTGTTTCTTCTGCTAGCATTTGACATATCGCATCATGATAACTTGGCTGCTGGATGTTATCTGAAAGGAATGAAGGGGATCTAAGCATTCCTGCTTAGCCAGCTGTGTCCATCCAAATGAGATTAAGAGCAGGCCAGAACTGCAAGCAAGTTTCACTGAAACGGAAAACCCAGGTAGAGTTAACAGACTAAGAGCTGAATGTTGGCTAATTGAAAAAGGATTGGATCAAGGCTTTCAGGAAACTCATTCTATCCAAATTAAATTATAAACAGGAACCTGCCCTGTTTCAAGATTTTGAAAGCTTGATGTTGAGTAGAGAACGGTATGAATTTCAGCAAAAGACAGGGAACTAGGCAGGCCAATAATGTGTTATGCTGCAGATGTTGGAAGCACCTGTAATAGCAAAGAATAAGCCCCGGGTTTGAATTTTCTGGCATTCATTTGTGAAGCCTCTGGAGCCTGCAGCTACAATGAAAACATATTATGCTTTCACAGTGTATGTATTTAGCTCCTGAAAATAATCTTCTTATCTCCTGCTTAGTGAATTATCACTTTCATTTTCCTCCACAAGAAATTACACAGTAATAGAGGGCTTTAAGAGTTTACAATTTCTTTTTTGTATTCTGATTTTAAAATTGAAAAGTAATCTCCTTACTCCTTGAGCTCAGCCAGTGAAGCTGAAATCCTAATGTCATGGCCCAGTAAGTACAGCGATGTAATTAAATCACTCCACTGCACTAATTCACCGAGAGGACCGCCGCTGAACGCTGTCTCCGCAATCTTGAACCCAGACTCCTTCGTTAGGAGGCCCAGGTGGACCAGGACCTGGGAAAACAAACAAGAGGCAATGCTGATTCCACCGAAACCAAGCACAAACTCCACAGTTAGACACGAAAAAGCAATCAACCGATGTTAACACCACTTTTACGTTCAATGAAATCTCAATGTGGGGTTTGCAGTTTTTCAAAAAAGTAAAAAGGAAGAAATGATTTTTCATTGTTATTTTAGAGAAACAACTATCCTTGGTGCAACTATGAGAATGAGGTACAGACAGATAATCCTTTTAAAAAGAAGAATATAACCGAAACCGGTTTGGCTCAGTGGTAGAGCATCGGTCTGCGGACTGAAAGGTCCCAGGTTCGATTCCGGTTAAGGGCATGTACATTGGTTGCGGGCAGGGGGTGTGCAAGAGGCAGCTGGTCGATGTTTCTCTCTCATTGACGTTTCTAGCTCTCTATGTTTCTCCCTTCCTCTCTGTAAAAAATCAATAAAATATATTTAAAAAAAAAAGAAGAAGAAGAAAAATATGTTTGAAAAGTCAAAAGTAAAGGAGGGTAAGGACAATAAAATATCTTTTAACAGTATGGAATTTTTTCTCACAGCTAGAATATTTTATGCTTTTTGAACATGGAAAATGTCAAATACATACTAAGGCAGACCTGACAATAAAGTTAATTCCCATGTGCTTATCATGTAACTCTAATCATCAACTCATGATAAACCTTATTTAATGTATAGCCTAATTTTCTCCCAACTTCTCTAGCTTAACTTGAAGCAAAGCCCAGACCTCATGTTTTCACCTATAAATGTTTTGATCTGTGGAAAGAAAAACAAACCCTCATTTAAAAAAAACCCAAAAAACAAAACAAAACAAAAAAAAAACCTAACATCACTAACACCCCAGAACAACTATTAATTCTTTAATATTATCCAGTTCCCAGTGGGTGCTTACACCTCCTCAGTGTTAACCTATTTTTTCAAGTGTAGATGTCCTAGTCAGAAGTCAAATAAACGGTAACTGCCTCATCTGTTTCATAGATGCCTTTAACCTGGAGCAGTGCCCCATCAGCCTTCAGGGAGAGAGGGGGTTTGAGGGGCTTGCCATTTATTTGTCAAAAAGACTGGGTTATATTTCCAGTAGTCTCTCTCACACTCTGGGTTTTGCTAACTTGATTTAGTTTTTCTAGCAACACTACTTCATAGGTGGTATGCTACTTCCTTCCAGGGTGGGAACGTCTGCTTTGTGATGTTAGCAACTACAGATGATCATTCATCCATGAGGGGTGGCAGAATGGTGATACTGGCTCATTCCTTCTGCACTTATTAGTGGGAATGCTTCTGTAAGAGAGATTATCCCATATCAGCCAACTACGTGGGTATCCTGAAATACAGCTTATGTTAAAAAAAAAAAAAAAGCCTTCAGTCTTTCCCTTTATTAAGCAGTTTAAAAAAAAAAAAATGTTCTTTAGTGTTCTCTAATAATGACCAAAGAGAACTTTATACACACACACACCATTGTAAAAATATGGCTATAAGTTTATTTGCTGTGTTTTAATAAATTGTAGTTTTTATTCTTACTGATGATCACATTGTCTCATCTTGGCCAACAGGAAGCTATTCAGTTGGCTTCTAAGTTCTTTTACACAGTCCTGGTCTTTGACAGTTTACTTTCTGGTAAGACAGGATGTTCCAAACTCATCACGTACAATCCTGCTGCAGACTTTAATCAGCCAGTTTCCTAAGAACCTCCGACAGCATTCAGTGAGAATGGTATTTAAAGGTCAAAGGCCAGTGCTAAGCACACTCTCAATTATCACTTCCTGTAGGCCTTTTCAGTGGGCACAGCTAGAAAATTTATTTTTCCTTGAGGATAAAACTAATCATGAGTTCATACTGGTTTTTCCAATTCAAACTCAGGATTACAGTGTCTTTACATAAGATTATCCAACTGACATTTGTTACTTCCTTTCCCCTACACTGAAAAACCCACTTCTCAAGGACACTCACATAATTACTTGCCTTATTCCAATACACTCAATTGATTCAGAGTGAGAATATCAACACCACCACCTCCTACATGATTAGAAAAAATTGTGGAAAGACATTTTTGCAGTTTTTTTGTCCTTTGTGATATCCCATGAGAAACGTTCAACTTACCATGTTCAAGTCAACAAGAATAGTCCATCTCTATACATTCATAGTAAAACTGGACAAACAATGAGTTCATTTGTTTTATATTCCTTGTGCTATCAAGAACTGCTATTTATTGGTGATTAAATTTTTATACTTATGTAAAACTAAAGACCCAGTGCATGAAAATTCGTGCACTCAAGGGGTGGGAGAGTCCATTAGCCCAGCCTGTGCCCTCTCACAGTCCAGGAGCCCTCGGGACATGTCCGACTGATATCTTAGGCCCACTCCCTGAGCCACAGTCTGGCCTCTCTCTGTGGAAGGTGACTAGTGGGCTGATGGAGGGACAGCGACAGTCGGCCTCACCCCCTGATCACCCTTCCACCGCCTCTGGTCACCCCCTGATCGCTGTCCCCTCCCTCTGCCCACTGGCACCCACTTTGGCTGGCCTGGTGCCACCTGCTCGCCGGCTCCACCCTACGCAGATCTGTCAATTTGCATATTAGGCTTTTATTATATAGGATGATTCCTGCATAAAACCTACAAAGTGATATACATCCAGAGAAGTCTGGTTTCTACACCTGCTGTCTCTATGCTATTCTTGCCTTCCCCTTATTTGACATTTTTTTTATTGTGGTAAAGTATATATAACATAAAATTTACCATTTTCACCATTTAAAGATATGAGCAAGAAGTGTGTATGTATATTATATAAGTGTTATGTGTGTGTATATATGAATGCATTTATATGTACACATGGAGGATAGACATATGTATATAGATAAATTTTCTCTTCCCTTTTCAAATAATGTTTACTGTTCTCCAGCTAACATTTCTTCACCTAATGATACATTCTGGAGATTACTGTATAGGATTAAATAAAATTATACTTTACTTCCTTTTATAGCCCATCTGGACCTCTGACCACATGCTCTTACAGTCTCATGAACTCAAGGACCCAAGCATAACTGACCCATCAAAGTGTAACTTGGGATTTGGAGGTATATCTGTATTTCTTTTCGAGGCTATCAAATGAGTCAAATTAGGAAAATTGCAAACTCATTCAAATTTATTTTTTGATATAGGAACATGTAGTTTTTTTTTGCTTAGTTTTTCATCATCAGAACAGTTCACTTAAAGCCACAGCCGCATAGTCTCTAACAGAGTATAGGATTTCCCAGGCTCAGGAGTATTCTAGACGTTTTCCAAGCATTTCCTCATAAACTTGAACAAAGTGGCTCAAGTTTAATTTATTTTACCTCTCTCTCAAGCATGTGAGCAGAAGCACCAAACAGAATATTAATGGAACTCACTGTTGCCCATAGCCCAGAACCAATGAAACTCCAAAAATATGAAACTGTCATAATGACGTAATAGGAAGTTCTCAAAGGTTGTGTTCAGTAAAGAAAATAGGGCTAAGTTTCCTGACACAATCGAGAGACAGTCAGATGGAAAATTCAAAGGAAAATCCTTCAGACAGATATTCTGCTTGGATTCACCCAAGAAATATGTGCTGGTCCCTGCTAAGTGGGGTGATGTGTCTTTGGAAAAGGGAAACCCAGACATGGTTGTATGAGCGACTGAGCAGATTCACCTGGAGGAACAGCAGGAAGGCCTGACGTTTCTCAGTTTTGGTTCCAAGCAAATCAATTTTAAAATAAAATGGGCATCTAACAAATGGAATTAATTACAAACTCACTTTCTTCCTCTTTCTCTTTTCAAGATTCTGTTTTTCTGCGAGGGACTTGATCGCTTGGATCCATGCATCAGCCATGCGCCTGATGCGCAGCCTCATCCATCGGAATTCTTCATGCTTCTTCATCATGCTGTAGAGAATATTAAAATCCGTACGAATTTCTGCCTAGAAACAGAAATTTAATAGAAAGGAGTAAAAGATGAAGTCAGAACGCATAATGGTTTGCATGAGGTGACATCTGAAAACTTGAAAGAGGTACTCAATTCAATACAGGGCTCAAAAGGGGGTCTTGGCAGCACAGTTTTTCTTTAAGGTCCCGGGACTGCAAACTGAAGCAAAGACTCCCGACTGCTCAGCTGCCATAAGGGACATCATTTCACAAAGAAACTATGTGAAAGAAGCATAGTCACTGCAAAGCCCTGAGCTATGTTAAAATGCTTTTTTTTTTTTTTTTTAATAATGAGTATGCTTGCTGTACCTTGAAATTCTTTGCACCTGAATTTATTGGCCATTTAAATCTACTACAGGCAACAGAGTCCTGGGAAAATGGAAGTCAGTTCTTAGCAGGCTACCTGGTATTGTGAAAACTGCCAGAGACCTCCTTTGTCCACACAATGAAGAAGGGAAGCACAAGTTTTTTCCCCCAGTACAAACAAAAGCTTATTACTTTCTAAAGAATTTAAGAGCCAGGAAAAACATTTTCCAATTACAACTGAATAAAATTTAAAATTCAGGCCAGAGTCATGTAAAAGCCAGGAAGAACATATTTGTCATACAGCTGGATAGGACCAGTGATTAAAATAACAGAAAAAATAAGAACACTAATATTGGTTTCATGCAACATCTAAAATGCTGAATCCAACTTTCAGCAGTCACCTTAGCTCATTCTAAATGCTCATCTATCTGATCTTGGCCTTCCCTGACTCAACAATTTCTCCAGATTCCAGTGATTAAGCGCTGGGCCTTAGGCCAAATCCCTTTCAGCTGCCTGTTTTTGTAGGAGAACTTCTATTGTAATGCAGCCACACCCTTTCGTTTACATCTTGTCCATGGCTGTCCTCTGCACTACAAAGTCAGAACTGTGTAGCTGTGACAGAGACCTCAGGGCCTACAAAGTTGAGGATATTAACATCTGGCCTTTTACAAAAAAAAGTTTGCAGATTCCCATCTAAACACTAAAGACTTAAGCTTGTAATGTGGCATATAAAACCTTTCATAATTCCCCTAGCTACGTCTCCAATCTCACCTTCAAATATCCAAGCCCCTATGGCCTTGTCCCACTGAACCATGCATATCCTAGTCCCTAAAAATGCTGAACTCTTATACATGCCCTGCTTCTCTCACATCAGACACCTTTATCTCCTTGACCCAGTATAAACTCATTCTTCATTTTATTTTTTTTTCCTTTAAATCTTTATTATTAGTATATGTCCCCTTTTATCTCCCATTGACCCAATCAGCTCCAGGGTCATCTCTGCAATATCTCATGGCTGCAGGCTAAGACCTCAACTTCCTCATTAATTTCACGGGTCTGTGTTCTAGCCTTTATATGTGTGGTCACTTTTACAACCATCACCCTCATAGATTTACAGGGTGCCTCCACAAGATGTTATTCATAGCAGTAGCCTGTCACTTAGGAGCCCTAACAGAATTGCTCAATAAGTAGATGTTAACTAACGAGTTGACTGATTTGGTCACCAAGATTTCACCAGGGCTGGGTGTAGAGGTTTTTCCGTTTACCACTATTTCAGATCACAGCTGCATTTTCTAGAAGACGCCACATGTATCACCTGGCATCAGACCCAAATCACAAGCCCAGCAAAAGGGCTTACTTCCAAAATTACTTACTAATGAATTATGATCAGCTTCCTCGTAGGGATTTTTTGCTCTCCATGGTAAACGAGGACACCAATTTTCAACCTGGAAAATATAAATCAGAGACCCTAAGTTCGCTGGCTCATCTGGAAATGAACTAATGCATACAGAAAGCAATGAGCACAGTTTCTGACACACCGTGAGCACTGTATTTAAGCAAGTTATTATTATTAGTCAGAATCCATGCTTTTAGCCAACAATCCAGAGACAGGTGCCCTCTCAGATGGAACACTAATCAGCTAAGGCCCCAAGGAGTATATGATTACATGTTACATCTGTCCTTCACAGTACTTTACAGGGACTGATTCCTTAATCATTTAACCCCCCATTTCTACACCAGGAGAGGTGGGTCTCATGGCAGAAGGTTAAAAGATTTGAATATTCCCTCCAGGGAATGAGATGCACCTCTCTGACAAGGTAGCAGAGGGACAGGAATGGTTCCTTATCTGCTGCGGCAAGCCTGGAAGGGAAACTGCCTGACATTTGAGCCACAGGACTCAGTCATTTATCTCAGAATTAGGAATGCAGCTGACGGTTTAAGACTAAGTGATCGTGGCTTTCCCTCATTTTCTGGCTGTTCACTTCGCACCATCATAAGGAATAAGATGGTAAAAACTATTGGAGAAAGAAATGAAAGGAAAAAGAACCCTCAGCGATTTTGTGAGAGCCATTCTGGAAGACAGATTGTTCTCAGAGAGTTGCGGGGAGGAAGAAAGCGAAAGGAAGAACGCCAGGTTTTATACGAATCACTTCAGCAAAGGTTACCAGAAAATATTGGGTGAATTCACAATTTCCAGTAAAGAAAAAATGCATTGGGTAATATTGATGTCTGACCTTGTGTCAAAACTGACTATATACCTCTGGCTGGTTGCTCAGTGGTTAGCGCATCTGCCCAAGTACTGAAGGGTCTCAGGTTCAATTCCTGGTCAAGGGCACATACCTGGGTCAAGGGCACATCCATCCCTGGCCCTTGTCAGGTGCAGGAGGCAATCAATTGATGTGTCTTTCTCCCCCTTTTCCCTTCTCTCCTTCCTCCCAACCCTCCTTCCTTTTCACTCCTTCTAAAAAAGCAACGGAAAAATATCCTCAGGTAGGATTAACAACAACGACAACAAAAAACCTAGCCATACAATTCCAAGATAGCATATCACCCATTTACTAATACAAATGAGATTATTAAAGCTAAATAATAAACAGCAATTGTAAACAATTTTTTTTTTTTTTTTTCTGGCCAGGCGGACCTACAGAAATAAAGCAAAAGCAAGAGGCTGGGGATGTCCTTGGAAGGTCACTGAGAAAGCAGGAGTGTGTGTGAGACCACAGCCTCCTGGGTACCAGTAATAAAGCGTCAAACGAGATGGTCTATCTTCCAGCTGTGGGTGATTCTCAAAGAACCAGTAGTTTCAATGACCTAGAAACTGTGCTTAAAGCAAGGCAGTTTTTACTAAGACCAAAATAACCGGGTGGTTAGCATGCAACTGGCTGCCTGCAAATGATCTGCAAGTGATAAGCAGAGGGTGCAAAGCTTGGGGGAGAGTGGAATCCCTGGATAGGAAAAGTGCAATATTCTCTTTTTCTTCTTGCAGAGTAAAATTAAACTTCACTGCACTTATGAATGTCTCCAGAGGCTCCGAAGGCCTCCCCATGAGGAAAGCTAAAATGGTTTTTCTCATGAAAAAAGGAAAACACAAACTTGCTTTGGATGCCCATATCTAATTACTGAGCCCTTACAGCAACATTACCATGAACAGCAATATCAGGAGCTCCATAAATGAGAAAAGTGAGAGAAAACCAGCAGAAAAGATGCGAGCAATAGGATGAAGCCTGTTAGTCTGGTAGCACCGCACACCTCTGACCTTGCATTGCTAGACCTTCAGGATTACTTAGTTCAAGTTAAATTTTTGTAAATGGACTCAATGAAACATTGCTATAAAGCATGTTTATAACATGAAGGCGTTGAATGGATCTCAGAGCATTCCTTCAACCCCACACTGAAGGATGAGGATGTGCAAGCAAGGGCACACATCACAGCCAACCTCACCCTGAGGGACTAACATACACAGCAACATGTCAGTATAAAAAGATGAAACACAACTGTGAGTCAAGAAAATCAACCAAAAGGAGAGACATTTGTGAGATCAGATACCGAAAAGGGAAAGTACATTCTCTCCTCACTCTTCCACCCTAGGAAGGAGCTTCCAAAACTCGCTCTGATGTAAATACAGTCCAAGGTGATCTACTAAAATATGACTTCCCTACAGAATACTTGAGGCTTTAATTCCTCTTTGAAGCTGGTCATTTATCTCAGTTCTTGTGGCTCTAAATGACTGGAGAATGTTCTGAACGGCTTCAAGGACACCCTGGAAGCACGGGAGGTGGAGTCAGTCTGTTTCTGCTTTTAGCAAGAAATCTCACTGTCACGTGTTCACCATCCTGGGGAAAGCCCTGTTTGAACACCTTGACCCTGAATGAGGAAGGCGAGTTTTGAGGTGGTTGTTTTAGCACAGTGATAGGGTAACTGGTTGAGAAGATAATTAAATCAAACATTAACCAATTTTTCCATGGGGGCGGGAGGGGTGGGGTGGGAGGATCATTTCTTTCTGAAACCTAAGAGGATGGCGAGGACCAGGAGAAAGCCAGCACTGGCATTAACTCCAAGCATGAACCAGCCCTCCCATGAGCAACCCTCTCTTAAAGAACAGTCATTCATAACCCTCCGGGAACGTCTGGCTCAAGGGTAGTAACTCAGCCTCCTAATCCCTGGCACCTGTCTAATATACTTGGGCAGCTTTCACAAGGTTTTCTCCCAGCATAGCATCTTACCAGGAAAGCTGGACTCCAGAATGAGCCCACTGCCTTCCTGCTCTGGACAATCTTCTATTTCAAATCATTCTTATCCTTTCTCTTGGGTCTCAGAATCCCACTGTCCTAGGTCAGCCTATGGTTTCTGCCTCCTTCCACCCACTGCTTTGGCCACACTGCCCTAACTGTGACTCCCGGTGCTCCCCCAGGACAGGATTCTGTGTTTGGCCTCAGTGCAGGCACACAGAACTGTGGTGCTGGGCCCTTCCACTGGCCACCCCACCTCTGCCTGATTCCTGGGTCTAGCAGTCTTGACCCCTCGCCAGGGTCAGAACTGTATATCCTTAAAATAGTCTGTCTACAAATCACCACAGTAAGCCCAAGACTTGAAAACCATCCGAGTTGGCAACACACACAAGAATCAATAGAGGAGCAGAACTCTAATAACCTTGGATTTGAAGACAAAGCTCCTTCCAGGGAAACTGACCTTTTTAGTGCATGGCCTCAGGCAACAAAATGAAGAGGCAGCAGAAACAGAAAAAGAACAGCCAGGCTAGACCTTAAGAATAGGAAGATGGCCCAGTAAATTGCTTTCTTGAGAAAGGAGATAAAAAATTTAACCAATTTGATTTTGACACTCCTCCTCCCAATGATTTAAACTTCTTTGGTCTGAGAAGGTTTTGTAGCTTAATCATGAGCAACATGAACCAAAATCCCTCAACAGAGCTCAGGTAGGTCACACGGTCAAGGTCTGTACGATGGACAATTCATTACACTACAGAGGGGAAAAGGCTGGTAGATCTGTTCACAGCTCAAATTGGAATGTAAAGGGGGAAAGGTGCAGTGAAATTACATCAAGAAGTTGAGGAGATTTAACGTATTATTATAATATATTCAAGTACTTAGGTGTAACTGGCATAATTTTATGTAAAGTTCAGTTAAATAATAATGATCAGCCTTTGTTATGGCTTCTTGACTCATGATTAATGTTAAGTGGTTTGCTTTAATGGATCAGTGACATAGGTTTCATGCTATATTTTTAAAAAATATTTTTATTGATTTTAGAGAGGAAGGAAGAAGGATAGATAGAAACATCAATGATGAGAATCATTGATCAGATGCATCCTGCAAGCCCCTCACTGGGGATGGAGCCTTCAGTTTAGGCACGTGCCCCTGGCCAGAATCGAACCCGGGACTCTCCAGTCCGCAGGCCGACACTTCATCCACTGAGCCAAACTGGCCAGGGCTGTATTTTTCAGAGTCAAGTGCAATCAAAACTAAATGAGAAAAATGCATGAGAAAAAAATCTGAGATTATCTCTGGATGATGATGTTAAGGGTGCTTTTCATTTCCTTCTTTGTGCTAATCTGCATATTATGCTTTTTACAATAAAGATTTATTAGCAGAATAATTTCTAAAGGAGTTCTATTTTATAAGCATACAATCATTTACTGAGGTTCACAGTATGTCAGGGTCTCTGGAATCCTATAATAATAAAAGGCTAATATGCAAATTGACCAAATGGTGGAACCACAGGTGCATTGACCGCCAGAGCAGATGCTCAATGAGGAGCTGCCCTGGTGGTGAGTGTGCTACCACAGGGGTCGCACCAATTAGCCAGAAGTTGGGCTCACACCTGCCGAGTACAGCGGCAGTGGTAGGAGCCTTAGGATGCTCCCACCACTGTTGCTCCCACCACTTCCGTGGCAGCACTTAGGATGTCCAACTGATGGCTCCTGGACTGCGAGAGAGTGCAGGCCGGGCTAAGAGACACCCTGGCCCTGCCCGGCGAGTGCACAAATTTCATGCACAGGACCTCAGTAAACAAATAAACTTGTACCCATTCCATCGTTCAATCCCTGAGGCGCCCTGTGACACAGGGACCATCGCCAGGCTACCTGTGAGGAAACCACAGCTCACAGGCTGGACACTCGCGAGGTAAGCTCGCTAGTGAGCAGCAGGGCTGGGTGACAACTGGCATGTGTCTCTCTCCTGATCAGCACAGGTTAGAGCCACCTTAAAGGCCATGCTTGGTGAAGGAGAATAGAGTGGGAAAGAGGACTGAGTATAGAATCAGACAAACAGATTATATGCCCAGCTTTACAAACAACTAGGAATAGAACCTTTAACCATATGGCTTTCAAGTCTTCTCATCAATAAAATGAAGAAGTTGTATGAGGTGACCTCTTGACAATTCTAAAATGCTACAAGATCTGAAAAAGGTAATTTTACATCATCTTGTCATGCCAATTGGTTATATATAAAAAATACAGCTGACTATACATTTGATACACCTATTATACATCTATATGCATATATACACACTGATAACATATCAAATGAAGTTACTCATTAAGATGTATGCTTAAAAAAAAAAAAAGACTTCTCTATCCCACTCCAGCCCTGGCCCACCTGCCTTTCTAAAGTTTAAAAAGCAACACAAATGATATAAGATAACTAAACATATACTGGTAAATGGTTCAGCTCCCTAGGCCAGTCCTACGCACCAGACAACTGAGCTCATTAATATTTTTTGGCCAAACTGCTTGTTAGAAATGGATGTGTATGGGGGCCGGGTGGGGAGACAAAGATAAGAACAAAGACACACTATATGAAGTCAAGCACTAGGCTAACCACTGTACACACATTATTTCATTTGGTCTTTAATTAATCCTCTAGGAAAGGCCACTAATCATGCCCAATGAAGCCACTGGCACCGAAGGACCCACGGCTGAGCTGGGAGCCATCTGCCACCTAGAGCCCGTACACTCCATCCCCACGCAAACAAAACCCATAGAAATCAGATATTTGGTTCCTCTAATCCCATAAGCACAGTCCAGTCTTCACTATTAGAGTGTTACTGTCTAAACCCTTGGTCAGCAAACTGTGGCTTGAAAGCCACATGTGGCTCTTTGGCCACTTGAGTGTGGCTCTTCCACAAAATACCATGGCCTGGGCGAGTCTATTTTGTAGAAGTGGCGTTAGAAGAAGTTTAAAAAATTTGGCTCTCAAAAGAAATTTCAATCATTGTACTGTTGATATGTGGCTCTATTGACTAATGAGTTTGCCGACCACTGGCCTAAACTTTCTACATAAAGTCCTTCAAAGCAGGTTTTTTTCTGTGCTCCTGCTGCACAGCGGGACTGTAGAATGTAATATTGCTCCCTACTATGACACTTGCTTGTCTGTGCAGCAAGTGGCTGTTACAGCCTGAATTGGATCATATTCTATACTAACTCAAACCCTCAGTGGTTTGCCTGGCACCAGAATTTATATCGAGATCCTATGGAATCTGACCTCCACCCTCACAGTGCCTGCCTCGCTCACCCTGCCCTCCACACAAACCCTCCCTGTGTGTCAGAACATTTCTACCTTGAAGGGTTACCAGATTGGGATGGGCATGTATGTGTGGAAAACATACCCAGTTAAATTAGAACTTCATGTAAACAACTATTTTTTTAGTTTATGTCACACACTTATTGTTTAGAAAAAAACACTGTTTACCTGAAAGTGAAGTATCCTCTATATTACCTAGTAACTCTATACCTCAGGCATCTGCATTTTCTATTCCTTCCAGAGTTCTAGGCATCACTCCTTGATTTCCACACTATGCTCCAACTCTTCCTCCGGAAGCCCTCCCTGACCTACCTATGTGTTTATGCTACATTCCCACTCTCCTTTTCCCGGGGGCACTGCATGTGAAAATCACTTTATGCACTGGTTCACCAGTGTTTGCTGCCCGGTCTGCATGTTAGCTCCCTGAGGACAGGAGCGTCCCATGGCCTGTGCACTGCACATCCTCAGCCCCGAGAACAGAGCCGGGACATGGAGGTACTCAGCCATGATGCACTAAATACTGAACGAATAAATTAAAACATGGCCTGAGCTCTAAGGATATTCATGGTGATAATTCTCTTTTCTGTTTATGTAGCACCTGTCCATTTTCATCACTTTGTTAGAATCTTTCAACCATACAGAGGCAGGGAAGGCAGGCCTGACCTTGACCTCAGTGAGGAGAAAATAACTGAAAACTGAAGGGATGATCTGGACCACAGAAGCAGGATGTGGGTCAGATGGCAATCAGGTCACCTGTCATTTATAACACTGTCCTGCTGCCCTGACCACAGCAGGGAGGAATAATGTGAACTGAAAGTATGGACCCTACCACGTGCAAAAGAGGGCCCAAGGGCTGGAGAGATCCATGCAAGTTCTGCTCAGGTTGTCAGAGAAGAGACAGAATGTAAACAGAAGCTGCGGTATGTTTTCAACCTGCCATTAACACCAGTAGGCTCTAATGAGAGCATGTCAGTTGTAAAAATTCATCCCAACCCGCTATAGGAGAACTGTCAATTTTCCTTTTCACAGGAGATGCAGCAAATGAATTCCTTTGGAGTCAACCACACAGACAATGCATAGAAATGTTTCTTGTACCAACCCCCCCTGGTATACTTCCTGCTGTGCACTTTGTAGGGGCAAACTGGCCCCCAGGATCTGTCGAAACTGAGGACACTTCAATAGCCCAAATCACCCAATTTATAGAAGTAGTTACATTGTAAAAACCAGGGATATATTTCCTCTTTGTGCTGATGTGCAATTTGCCTAAATCATAGATCCAGGCAAATAATTCTGAGTGACAATGGAAGTAAAAGATGGGCAAGAAAGCTGTGCCTTCTAATATAATTGGCTCAGTCTATTCTAATAGCCTTATGTGATCCCTTGTACTCCCTTATAAATATAATATTAAAAAACATTATATTAAAATTGTTAATAAGTGCTCAAAATGCCCCTGCTTCATATCTCAAAATTAATATTTCAGTATATTTTAATGTAATAAATTTTACAATATGTTTTTCCAAAATTAGAAAGGTGACAGCTGGAAGATGTTACTACTCAGATCATGCAAACAAAAAGCTATCATCTATATATATAAAAGCCTAAGCGATCTTTATGACTGGACGACCTGATGATCAGCTGGTAGCTATAATGCACACTGACCACCAGGGGGCAGACGCGCAATGCAGGAGCTGCCTCTTGGTGGTCAGTGCATTCCCATGGCCAACCTCCCACGGTCCCTCCCCTCTGGCCAGCTGGCTTCGATTGGGACTGGACTAGATGGCCCCGATGGATTGCCAGCCAGGCTGAGGGAACCACCTGTGCATGAATTTGTGCACTGGGCCTCTTATCTACTTACAAAATGTTGTTAAAAGAATCATTCATTCAATAAACACATTTGCCAGGCACCATTATACCTGTGAAAAAACAGACAAATCTCTCTGGAGATTATTTTCCAAGCACTTGTTCTTGATGTTGAATGTTGATGGTCACCCCAGGACCTTTGCGCTTACTGTTACCACCCTCTGCTGAATAAACAACCCGGCAGACATTTACACCTCTTACTCTCTCACCTCCTGGTAGTCATACATCATCCTCTCCTCTTCTCAGTGGAGCATTTCCTGACCCCTCCATCTAAAACAGAATCCATCACTCCTCGTGAGCATTTCTTCCCTCCCTCTTCTGGTTTATATTTCTCCATGGCACTTACTAGAATCTAAAAGATATATAGTTTATTTTTTAATTTGTATGGCTCCTCCTACAAAACATAACCTTAATGAGGAATGTTTATCTTTCTGTTGGTTGTTATAACCCCTGTACCCAAAAAACCTAAGAGCTACGAAGGCTCTTGGCATGCAGATAGTGGTTTAGTGTTGTTTCCCACTAAGAGGAAGTAAGGTCCTTTGAGAAATGGTGGATTCCAGATCGAGGGCATAAATTGTGTAAGATGAACCTGGAAAAGCTTGTAATACCAAGTAGCAAAAAATAAACAAACAAAAAACTATTACAAACTACCAGAGTCATGGCAAGAGGACTCAGAAGACAATACAAAACAGCTCTCTCTGGCTAAAGAAGGGACAATTTGAGAACTAGTTAAAAAAATAACTGAAATATATTGAACATATCAAATATGTTTTAATCAATGACTTCATATGAAGATAAAAACCAAGAAGTGTACAAATGAATTAACAAATTACAGCCCATAATGAAGATGCTAGGAAAATAAGAGAGAAAGAAAAATGATTTTCTACATGAACTATCCCTCAGAGTAACCAAATACCAGATGAGGAGTAATTTCTTTTCATAGAAGTATTCATGATAGATTAAGAAGGAACCCAGGCACTGATCATCAAGGGCAGATAACATCACAAAAAGAGAGATAACCAGGCATCAATGTGCCTCCTGACAGAAGGACAGAATATCATCCAGGGAGTGAAGCAGTCTTACAAAAAAATATAAAGCCTGACTCAGATCAAGCCTTAGATCTAACCATCAATTTACAGGAAATATAAAAGGCTGTGAACCAGGCTATAGAATAACATGGGGATAGAATAAAATGTAGAGTTTAACAAATTCTCTAAAGCAGACAAAGAAGTTCCTTCAACAAAAATTACACGGAGGGAAGTAAAGAGATGAGGGGAACCTAAAATTAAAGAGAGACTTTATAGTAACCAACTATTGTAATATATGGTTCTTACTTGAAAATCAATACAAATAAATAAACTTTAATTTACAAGATAACCTAGAAAATGTGAATACTAACCTGATATTTTATGAAAGTAAGGCATTATGTTTCATTTTTTATATGAAATGAAAGGCCTGGTGCAAAAAATTCCTGCACGGGTAGGGTGCCTAGGCCTGGTCAGCAATCAGGGCCAATCTGGGGGTGACTGGTAGGGCAATTGGAGAGCCCCCAATGGCATCTACCTTAGCTGGCCTGGGGCCTGTGTTGTGCATCTGCCCCCTGGTGGTCAGTGTGTGTCATAGTGACTGGTTGCTCCACCATTCCTTCCACCATTTGGTTGATTTGCATAGTAGGCTTTTATTATATATGATTGGCAGTCATAATGGGAATATATATATATATATATATATATATATATATATACACACACACATATATTTTTTTTAAGAGTCTATTTCAAAGTTTCTTATTGAAACATTCACACATGATATGACATTTGGAATTTGCTTCAACATAATGGAGGGTGGAGATTATTAATGAAATGAGATTGGCCATGAAACAACAATTACTGAATTTGACTCATGGGCACAAGGGGATTCGTTACACCCTTCTCTTTCATAGCTATTAGTAATTTTCCGTATTAAAGTTACCATATTAAGTTTAAAAGAGAAAAAATTTACAACTATTTTATTGGCATACAAAAGAAATTACAAGAGACAATATTTAAAAGTTTGTTAAAGAAAAGCAAATTGGAGATGAAAGCACTGAAGCCTCTATCTGCCACATGTATTCCAAGGAGCAGAGGTGATGGTTGGGCTTTGGCAAGTCCTGTCATTTCTAATTTTTGTAAGATGGAGGCCAGCACAAGGAGTGGCAAATATAAATGTTGTAGTACCTGAAACTTACCAACAGGGGTGTCACTAAAAAGATAAACTTAAGAGAGGAGAAAAATTGCAGGGAGAGAATTGAGAGATCAGTTATGCTTACTGGTCTATAAACTCAAGATGTCTTAGAATTCAGGTAGTAAGAGCAACAAAAACAGAGATGAAAAAGATACAAATAAAGGCTGAGATAAAAAAAGGGAAAAGATAATAAATCTCTCCCCCCTCCTTTATTGCCAAGAAATATTATCTCACAAAAAGGGAATTTCCTACTGCAAATGCTAAACATTTAAAAGATGTGTGTGGTGTCCTCAGGCAACAGTTTAGTGTTATTTTTCAAGTACTCATGACTTGTCCCAAAATGTCAGGTATGTGTTTTTTCCTTCAAGTTTTCTCCTGCAACCTAAATAGTCAGTTCTTTGTCGCTGCACACTTTGACAAATTAGTCTGTGCAACACCATTTCCAAGTTATCTTTAGCAGCCAACACAGCCCATAAATCCAAGTCATTGTGCTGGTTATTAGGATTTCATTTCATGCTCGCATTCACAAACATTTAAGCTTTCAACCTTTGCTGTTGGGCATTAATCTTGGCATTAATCAAGAGATTAAGTATGCTGAATTTAAACTCAAGGTTAATAGCATGCTCAGCCAATATTAGTTTTACATATTGCCAAGAGAGAACAGAAAGAGGCAAAGACCTTTATGCCTGTTGTCCAAGACATAGAAGAAACAGACTGACGAGTAAGGCATGAAATTGTTTCCTTTGTTTCTTTATGAGGGAGTCACACACACATGCATGCACACTCACTCATCTAGTCCAAATTGGCATTTGAAGCAACAGCCTGTACACATCCTGAGATCCAGCAATCAATCACTGGGCAATTTGATTATTTCAGGGCAACTATAATTGCAACGGCAACAGAAATGCTTAAAAACAAAAACAAACAAAAAAACAACAACACCCAGCACAAACAAATTAAGAAGACTGGAAAGGTATGATGATTGCTAGTTGCTAGAATAATTTTATAAATAGAGAAAAAAAATGTCTGGGTGTCAAATATATCAGAATGACCTATCAATATAATATCAATAGAGGGAAAGACATTCATTCTAAATTTCATAAAAGATGAAAGCAGTAAAAGGCTCGGCGGAGAGCTAGGTTAATATACCTGAAACAATGACAGAGTAATTATTTTATAGGGCCTTGTCTCTATAATGGGGGTTGTTACATGGTTCACAAAAAGAAAGATACAGAAAATGAACTGCCAAATGATCTGAAAATGCAAGGTGGCCTAATTCATTTACTCCCATCACCTGGAATGACTGAGCACATGGTTCTAATGAGTTATCCTTAGGAGAATCGGTGCCGTTTCTTTCATGATTCAAAATTGTGATTATCTGAAAACTAGCAATGAAGACTGATTCATGGGAAATAGCTAAATGAGAGCTATATTTCAAACACAGATGCATTTAAGCAAAGGACTAAGTGCAAAGTCAATGGCAGCAAGTCACCTCACTGAGTTCAGTTTTTCTTTGACATGATGGGACAACAGTAATGAAAGTGCAGAAGTACTGGGCAACATATCCTCTCAAAGCCTCTGTGACTGTCTTTCTATTATTCAGATTTGGGAGAGGTTTAAATGACACTGAAGTATCTGGCATATAGTGGGGGCTGAATAATGTTTTATTCTTCTGCCACCCAACAAGGGCAAGGACTAAATTTTTATTACCACATCTAATCCCTAATAAAGTATTACATAATAAGCATCTGTGGGGATAATATAAGGGGAAATGGCTTTACTTCCTGGAATTTACCAGAAATGATTTGTAGACTGCAAATTGGTGAGGGTAAAGGTGGTTTATAATCCTATAATTCAGTGAAAGTTGGCACATTGAGACACCCAGGGGAAAGACAAACGAAGGAACAGTGTCAACTCCTAAGACTGGTTTGAATCTAAATGCTTCAATTCAACTGGTGACTGACTATATGAGAGGCATTTTATTTCATGTCCTTTTTTATCTGTAAAAGTTCTGAAGTTAAACATAGAAGGAAACAAGAACTGGCTTTTCAATAAGTATTGAGAAAAGAATAAAAGTCAATGGTACACCTGCTGATCAAGTACACATCAAATGAAGATGTCTCTCTTAATAATTTTTTCCAAATACAAGAGAAACCTGGCATATGATACAGGTTAAATGAAGAAGGAACATTTCAAGAAATCAAGAGGAAAAATGACAAAGAGAGAGAGAGAGAGAGAGAGAGAGAGAGAGAGAGAGAGAGAGAGAGAGAGAGAGAGAGAGAGAGAGAACAGCACCACAAATCCTTAGATATTGTCCACAATTTAAAAAATACTAGAATTGAATTAATTTGCTTCACAAAACATCTCTAATAATTTCATATTAATGAAGGTAGGGGTGCATGCCTATTTCCTTCATCCAGCTAACAACCTGAATCAAATAGAATTGTTCTATCCAGAAAAAAATAAGCCCATGGGAACAACTAAATTTCTACATTACCAGAAGTCAAGGAATCTAAAATTAAATTAGATTGGTGAATGAGAACCAGAACTTGACTCTAATTCAGAAACAAACTTACAGTCCCACATAAAATGTCACAAGCATGTGATGCCCCAAAATTGTCCTAAAAAATAACAATATTAAAAACCATAGAAGTATTATAATGGGGAATGAATGTGATATACTACTTATATTTGTCTGACAAGCCATAGAACAGAACTAAAAGAGAATGTACTAATGGAGTAAAACTATAGAAATATTTATATAAAGCTATCCATGTTAATCTGAACAAATGTTAAACCCAGCCTGTTACTCTAAATGATTTTTCTCTCAAAGCTAGAGCTTGAATCTTAAGTATTTTTAGTATACTTTACAATTCTGGATTTTCTGTTCCTGTTTGAACCTAGGAAGCAGCCTAGCCTCAAGGCCCAGCTGACACCAACCACTCAGTGAACAGGAATTCAGTTTCCAAAAAAGCCTAGATGGCCAACTCAAGAATGGTGACCATAAACATCCATAAACACCTAATGTCCTGCACAGCCTATATATCCTGCGCTGTCCAAAGCCTCTCCCACTAATTTCGTTGTTCTGCTTTCCCTCTTCAACCTGGTGAAAACCCTAGCCTGCACTGAGATGTTAAGATGAAGTAAACACAGAAGAAAACAAGAACTGGCTTTTAAGATGAGTTTTGGGATGAGAGTTCCTCATCTTCTCAGGCTGCTGGCACTTGAATAAACCTCTTTCCTTCCCACCAGCACCTGTCTCACAAGTTTGGCTTTTGTTGAAATAGGCAGCCAAACCTGGGTTTGGTTATTTTATCAGTTAGGTTTATTGTCATCTATCTGGCAGGCCCATATACATTCAGGAATCTTCAAGGTAGGATCCTTTCAAAATAAACAAACCAAATAAAAACTATTATTTTACAAAGTAAGGTCCTGAGTCACAGGGAGCAAGTAACTTTTCCAAAAGCACAGAGTTGAAAAAGCATCAGAAACACAAGCTGAAGTCAGGTACAAGATGCTCCGTAAGTCAGTACTTCCTATAGGAGTAGCCATATTGGTGAAATTCTCCTTTTAACTCTTATAGGGTACCTATTGAGGTGCTATGATAAAGGAAAATGTTTTAAAAGACCAGAGTTTCACAGTTATTTTCAGGTTAAAACACTGAAAAAGAAGTCCCTAATTGTCTTCCCACAGGAATTATTTCCACTCTCCTGGTTAAATTACCTGCACACACACTTCTCTGCCATTACTCTCTTAAGATTATGAATGCATAGCAATGTGCCAAGAAAATGAGTTCTCAATGATTGTTGACAATCAATGAATATAATAGTTGTTCAATAAGTGCTCACTTATTGAATTCAACTGAACAAAATTCAACTGAATTCAACTGTACACTGAAGAAAAAGAAAAGCTCAATCATCTCCATAAGAAAAGATTGGAATAGAACCATTTCACATCTCTGAAAGAGAAAATGTAGTTAAAGGCTCTGAAAGGAAACACCCAGACTCCACTATTAAGAATATATGACCTAAGTCTCTATACAGCTCCATCTGCTTCTCATCCTTGCAATTTACCTTCCCTGGAATCTCTCTATTTTTTCCTCTTTAGCTACCTCCTCCCTTTAGGTGAGTGAGATATAGGGTGGCAGTTTCAAAGGAAGGGAACAAGCTCACAAATAATCACAGTCCCTTTCCATCTGGTCCATTCTCTTACACCATCCCAGATGGCAAAAGGCTTGAGTGGGAATGTAAAATCCTCTACCTTTACTTCAACAACCCACCCCAGCATTCCAACTCTCAAGAAAGCGTAAAATTAGCTCAGCTTGTCAGTCAGGGAGCACAGTTGGACTCTAGCTAAATTCTATAAAATGGAAAGGAAAGAAAACTTTGGAAAGTTAAACTGAATGAGAAACCTTTTCCTCAGGGCAGGTAAGGCACTTCTAATGACTTTTCACTAGAGAGAAGTTCACCCAGGGACCCTGGCCTTCATCCTCAGGAGAAGATGGGCCTCAGGCCACCTAAGCTAGAAACATTCCAACAAATGCTACAGAATCAGTTTGCCAGCAGCCTGATAACAAGGAGCATCACACACCCAATTCCCTGTGCTTTTAGTGTGCAAAAGGTATTTTAACTGTCATTTGATCTGAGGATTCCCAAGATCCTGCAGGGTGGCCATGGGGCAACCTGTCCAAAAACAAAGTCTGCCTGGTCTTACAGAGGCAAGAGAAGTGAAGGTGTAGGAGAGGGACAAACCCACAGAAGCCAGGGCCACATACCTTAAGCTCTATTGTTTGGCCTCTATCCCCCAAAGCTGTTCCTGTCATGTTATGACAGAAAAGAGGCACCTGAATCCCACAAGAAAAACTATGGGAAAGCATTTCCTTTAGCCTCATAATGGAGGCAGTCTCTTCCCTGCATAGCAGCTCCAGGGAGCAGTTATTCACTATCTGCCAAAGGGCAATCACATACAAAAATGGGGGAGAGAATTAAAAAAAAAAAAAAAAAATGGCAGCCGAGAGCCTGCCAAGTGCACATCCTCTGAAATTAGCCAGCACCATTTCCATAAAGGTGGAGGGGAAGCCAGAGAGTTTTGATTTCCTACTCAGTTTTTCTGTGCACCTTGCCTGGGATAAAGTCTTAACTCTATTCCGCTGCTTGATTTTCCTAAAGATGACAAAAGATCATTAAAGCATGTGGTCTTTACCTTAAATGTTCTGTAACACAAAAAAACTTTGATTCAAATTGAAGGGTACAAATAAAAATGAAATTCAGATAAAAAGGAGAAAATCAACTCATTCTGTAAGTAAATAGTTAATTTTGTCAACAAACACAGGAAAAGACGCTCGACATCACTAATTATTAAAGGAAATGCAAACCACAATGAGATGCCACCTCACCCTCAGTAGAATGGTTACTATAAAAAAATAAACAAAAATACCCCACAACCCAGAAAATAACAAGTGTTGGTGATGATGTAGAGAAACTGGAGCCCTTGTGCACTGCTGGTGAAAATATAAAACGGTGCAACCACTTTGGAAAAAGTTTGGAGGTTCCTCAAAAACCAAAAAGTAGTTCACCCTATGACCCAGACAAACATTCCACTTTTGGATATATACTTAAAAGAACTGAAAGCAGGGTCTCACAGTTATGTGCACACCCATGTTCACAGCAGCATTATTCACAATAGCTAAAATGTGGAAGCAATCCAGTGTCCACCAATGGAGCAGTGGATAAGCAATTTGTGACATATAATACAACAAAATATTGGTCAGCCTTAAAAAGGAAAGAAATTCTGACATAGCTACAACATAGATAAATCTTGAGAAAATTATGCTAAGTGAAATAAGCTGATCACCAAAAGATAAATAGTGTATAATTTCACTTATATGAATACTTAGAGTAGTCAAAACCATAGCAAATGGTGGGGCCGGAAGTGGAAAGGAAAAAAAGCTACTGCTTAATTTAAAAGGCACAGTTTCATATTTGCAGGATGGAGGATTCTAGAGGTGGATGGATGGTGGTGACTGCTGCTGGGCAATATGAATGTATTCAATGTATTAATACACTTAATGGTTTAGAATATTATAATACATGTATTTTACTGCATTTCTTTTAATGAGGAAAAAAATTAGTTAACTAAACCTGCTTTTCCCACAAAGAAAAAAAAAAAAGTAATCCTACTAGGGGAAAGAGAAGAGTAATGAAGAAAGAAATCACAGGTCTATCATGTATAAACATTAGCTGTTTTCAAGCTCTTCGAATTCTGGGCGTGGCTGCAAAACCTATTAACCACACCCATCCACCCCTCCTAAGCCACTCACCTCACTGAGGTAAATAAAAAAGGAGCAGGTGGACCCATCCACTCCATATTCTGCGTAGCAGGGATCCGAGCGCCACATATCTTTCATCCACTGAAACAACAAGAGCCAGGTAAGAACACCTCTCAATGGCCCGTTCTAGGTGACCCTGCCCATCTGCTGATAGAGGAGAGGATATGCGTACTGCTCAAGCTGTGGCCTAAGCTCAGTCACTTAGCTGAGGTCAGGATGACAGGCGCTGAGCCCCTGCAATAACCAAAGATGCACTGACTTGAGCTGGGCATTGGCAGATGTGCTTAGTTAAGGGTAGAGAGAGGCTGGGGACAAGGCAACAAAGCCCAGGAGAGGCAATCGCTAGGAGAGTTTTATCAAGAGCAGGTGCCTGATGGGACCCTGCACCCAAATCCCCTCTGCACAGAGAGCTGGTGTCACCAGGTTAGCAGTTTCTTTCGTGAAGAGTACATGAATGAATGTGGGAGTCCCAAATGGAGACCATGTGAACGTTTCTGAGGTTTGGTCTCCCCCTCCTAACTGTACCCCAGAACCGAAACTTTTCTCTGGGAACCACTGAGCAGGGGAGTGGTCTTCCCAAGGACAGGCCATATAAATAAGGTTCTTAAAAATGTTAAGATCATGGTCAGGTGTCTCTGGGTATTCACTGCAAATGTAAATATGACATTTAAATGATAACCTGGAGACTCAGAAGTGGGGCTCCTCTCAGGGATGGGAGAGAGAAGTTGGACACTAAACAATGGCAGCCCCTTGTCACTGATCCCTGAAAGATCACCTGCTGGAATCTGGGAACATCCCCATGGATGTTGAAAGGCTGCTTCAAAGACACAGAAGGGGACCAAACTGGTCCAAGCTCTCTCAGTCTGACCAGTGAGAGCCACTGTTGACTAATCCCATGGAGTTGGCTCAGCAGGGAAGAGTTGCCATGGCCACAGCTCCAAACAAGCAGGACTGAAGCAGCCCTTATGACTCCCTTAAAAGGCCTGCTACCCCTTTAAGGAAGTGCATGCAGAACTAGGATGATGGAAATAAATACACATCACTTGGCCTTACCTTGATTTTCCCCTCACAGTGGGGGTAGCCATCCATAGGAGGCAATACACATTTTTCTTGAGCTCCATTAATGATATCTGTAAAAGATTAAAAAGAACAAAGGATACCATGAAGTTTATGAAAAACGAGCCTAACATTCATGCTGTGACCCATGTAACCCCTCCAGCTGGCAACAGGTCTGACCTGACTGAGGAGGCCCACCTACGGCTGACCGGGAACCTATGATGTGTGTGGCCCAGCCTGGAAGGGTGAGCTACACCAATCAGAGTGGTTGCTTAGAGATCTGCAAGTGAGAAACTGAGCAACCAAAGAAATAAGGTGCAGAAAACAAAGCCATGGCCCCACCAGGCAATGCAGGCAGACTGAGGTCATGAGCAGCTTCATGAAAACGTGTGCTCCAGCAGAGGCAGCCAGCAGGAGAGAGGTGAGCAGAGCCCATGTGTAGGGAGCAGAGAGTCCTGAGATACATTTGTGATGTAGAGTGTAGAGCTTCTTATGGACACAGTTCTTAAATTGCCTCTAAGATCTCCTTACTGCTTCAAATATTTCCTCACCACAAGCTCCCTTTTTACTAGCCAGCCCCAAGTAGATTCCTATTCATTTTAACTACAGAGTAAGAATAACAAAGAATGTCTTTAAGAAGCTTTTCGTTTAGTGGTGAACAACAGATGAATAATTAAACAGCTGAGCAGCATGAAAGACACCAACGGTCAGGGGGGGCAAGGCCAGAATGCCCATCCCAAGGGTCAAAGAAGGCTTCCCAGATCCAGCACAACTTGGCTGAGTTGTGAAGATGGAGTAGAAGCAAGTCAGATAGGGACAAGGTAGAGATGATCAGGCACCTAGGTGGATCCAGCCTGCGGATTGACAGTGAGAGGTGCGGGAGGTCAGACAAGGCAAGTAGGCGGGGCCCAAATCGGAAGGCCTCAGCGCCAAGTTCCCCATGTGTGCCAATGTGTGCCAGAGTTTCTGAAAGGCTTTGAGGAGGGAATGGTTGGGTCATATTTTTGTGTAGTAATGACTACTTTAGCAGGACAACCCTAAACCTACATGCTCCTCTTTTTGGACCTCCTATACTTTCCAGACCTGCAGGGAAAATGTCACCATTCCTATGCTGACAGTTTTCCATCTACACAGAGTATTAATGATAAATTAAATCCAAGCCACAATATCATTTAACAGTGGTGCACAAATGGTGTTGGTGGCTGCTGAGACTGAAAGAGAGGTGAGTGCAAAGTGCAAAGGAGAGTTTTGGTGGTATCTTTCTCTTAAAAACCAGTTCTTCTCATAGTCTAAAACAGATTTTTTCCCCCCCTCTTGATTCAGTGTTTTCAATGAGCATTCCATTTGCTAAGAAGGATAACTAAAACATAACACCAATATCCTCCTTATCATATATTGGGGGCTGTGCCATTTAACAGTCAATATGGAAAGCACTTAGCTTGTTGAAGTCCCTGTTTCCTCATTCATAAAATGGGAATAACCATACGCTGCTTCACCCAGTTCCCATTTAGTAAGTTAAAACATAAAAAGTCCTGCACTGCTAACGTCTAGTACACAGACCAGAGCCCACACTTACAAGCTGGCATTTGCTACGCAACTTTCACTCACCACCTGCAGGAAAATATATTTCAAGTGCACAGTCGCTCTGGAAGCACTCTCTCTCACTCATAAGGGAACCTCCGGCTCCATGATCCACTTATTGACTAGCTGGTCTTACCAAAGAATAGGACGCTTCTCCATACCTACCGCACCTATCACTAGCTTTAATTCGATTTTTCTGTGACACATTTACGAAGCAAAGCAGCAGCAGGGGTCCCAAGGGATGAAGCTGGGTCTAGAAGAGCTGGAGTGGGCAATGAGACATTTAAGGAGACACTTAGATAAAATGCCCCCTTTATTTATAATACATGCTCTTCTAGTTCCGATGCTCAGAGCCGGAAGTCCACAAAACTAGTAGCTGCTGAGTTGGAGATGTGATGTGTGGGGTGAAGAGAAATTACCGGGGGGTAAAAGGGACAAACAGGTCCATGAAGGTAAGCAGGCGAAGCATATCTGCCAACAGTGTGTGCCCTCCTCATCAGGCGTTATGTCAAGGGTAGGCAAACATTGCCCATGAAGGACCAGATTGTAAGTATACGAGGACCAGATCGTAAGTAAGTACACGGTCTCTGTTACAGGCACCCACTCTGGCTTGTACCAGGAATGCAGCCACAGACACTGGGACAAAACTATTCTGGCTGTGAACTAACATAGCTTGACTTAAAAAAGCAGGCACAGACCCCTGTGTCTGCTCTGCTAAGAGTTCCACATTGAGGAGCCTCATTTCTGCTAAGTCCTGTTGAAAAGGCCTTCTCTAGGACACCTGTCGGCATCCTCTGCCAGGAATGCCCTTCCTCTCACGCCACCGTGTGCCCTCCACCCCCTGCACCCAGCCGAAGCCTTCCTCTGTAAGCCCTGCTCCACACCACCTGGGAGGAAGCAGCCCTATGCTCCTTCCCATGCCCACTCAGGGCTTGGTGCTGTCCTCTAGCAACTCCTCTGGCTGTAACAATTGCACGGTTTTCTTTCCATTTGCCCATCGCCCCTCCTTGAGGACTGTATGGGAAGGTAATGCCCTTCTGCTCCTCCACCAGGCACTGGGTAAGTACTGCATGGTGGAATAAACACCCCCTGTTCCATGGGCACCCTGGGTCTGACTCTGCTCAGGGAGAACTGGGTGGATACCCCTGCAAGGGCAGGGCTCTTACTGCTCCTCCACTGGCAGCATGTCAGCGCATCTAACAGGGTCTCCTGTGCAAGTCCACTCTCTTAGGATGAATTTTCTGTTAAGTTCCACAGCGATGGGTGTGAATAGACAATGACTGCCACAAGCTCCGTTTACAGGCTTGGGGCTCTGCTGTAGGAGAGATCTGTGAACGGGAGAAGCAGGCAGCGTCCATCTTCCCCGCGAGGACAGAGCTGCTAGGAGTCCCACAACCGGTGGCCTGATAGGGTGCTCCCCACTTCCCAGCACCTCTGGGAGGACAGCTCCCCATGTTTCATCACAACAATAAAGACTCAACAAACTATGTTCTTTGACCCAAAAATTTTAGGTCCTTTTGCATACTTTTTTTTAAAATTATTTTTTAATTTTTTTATTAAATTATTATCTGTGTACATATTTTAACATTGCCCCCCACTCCCATGCATAGCCCCCCTCCCCAGAGTTTTGTGTCCATTGGTTGTACTTATATGCATGTATACAAGTCCTTCGGTTGATCTCTTTTCTCCCCCAGATCTCCCTACTCTCCCCGCTGTAATTTTACAGTCTGCTTATTGCTTTACTGTCTTTATATCTGACTTTTGGTTTGTCAGTCACAGCTGGACAATAGTTAACATGTCAAAACTAGATGTTATTCAGAACTATTACAATAGTGAAAAAGAGTAATTCCTATAGAACTGGGCTTATTTAAAAAAAACACACAACAACAACAACAACAAAAAACTATGTTCTTATTAGTTTGTATCCACAAAGCACTGTCCCACCTGTGGAAGAGCCTCCGATGTAAGTTTGGTTAAAAAACAAAAATTCGGGTTCATGTCATTGCTTTTCAGGAGCAATTCAGCTTCCTGTACACAGGCCACTTGAACAGGAGGAAACAAGATTCTGCAAGACAAGTTACTAGGATCTTCTCCCTGCTATTCACCCTGAGCTCTCCGGCATCCTAGTTTTTCCTTTTTAACAGAGAAAGGGCACAGGGGGCAGGGATGGGGGGGAGAGACAGGAGGGAGGAGTGGGCGGGGAGCGGGTTAGCAATGAGGCTCAGCTCTGTCCAAGTTCAGTTTCACCCTCACTTTCCCACATGGCATCTTGCACCGAGAACTTCACTTGGGTACTGATTTTAGGGTGTTGTCGACCAGGCATTAGATGAGTGACAGATGACCTAGATATGAAAATCCTGTTGTTTAATCCATCACCAGTACCACACACTGCAGGAGGACATAAACCCTGGGTTAAATCCAAAAGGACACGTTTCCTGTTCCCCACAATGCCTGCTTCTGGAAGGACATGTGCACGGCAGGAGTGGTCTCTGCACAGATCCACAGCAGGGCTCCTGTCCAGCATAGAGCCAGACTCTCTGACAGCCCCAAGATCTGCACATAATCTGAGTCACATACAGAGAGAGACAACGGCATAGCAAACACATACCAGAAAGCCACGGTGAAAAAGAGAGATGGAATCAGACACAGTTTTCTTACTTGTGCTTTTCTCCCTCTGAGGAAGGAAAGTGGGGACAGAGGAGGGCAGGAAGGGCAGAGGTGGCGGGGTCTCAGAGGGGCAGTGAGAACAGAAAGGGTGATACAGGAAAGGAAGTGGCCTGGCCTGTTTAGCTCAGTAGTTGAGCATCAACCTATGAATCAGGAGGTCACAGTTCAATGCCTGGTCAGGGCATATCCTAGTTTGTAGGCTCCATCCCCAGTGGGGGAAGAGGGGGGTGCAGGAGACAGCCAATCAATAATCCCCTATCATCATTGATGCTTCTGTCTCTCTTTCCCTCTCCTTCCTCTATGAAATCAATAAACAATAACAACAACAAAAACAGAAAGGAAGGTGAACGATGAAAACCTCCCTCAACAAATCACCTGCCTTTCTGAGGTGGTGTCACATACACTGTCACACTGTCCACTAACCACATCCTCCTGAAAAAGGAAGATAGTTAGCTATCTTATAGTTGGGAAAGAACAACTTTAAAATCCTCAGCATCTACTTCCAAACTCAGCTTGCAGTCACTGGGAACATCCTGCCAAAGCCTGCTGCTTGCCATGTGCTGAAAATGTCAGCTCTGTACCCTTAAAAGACAAGGTCTGTACCCACAAAGGGCTCACCATGCAGTGCTGGAGGTGGGACCACATACAACAGAGCGAGGCCCACGTCAGCAGAGCCCTTCCCCATGCGCGGCGTTCAGAAAGGCAGGACAGCCATCCTCGGTGCAATGGCCCAGTGCCCAACATAGCACCTGCCACACTGGGGACTTCATATGCTTATAAAAAGGCTCCAACAAAACGAGGCTGGCAGTCAGGTGTCCAATGCAATCCCTATCCTACTATCAAGAGGGATGAAGTGGTATCTGTAAGAGAGCCCCACACAGAAGACAGCTATTTCAGAGTGAAAGATGACCCTGACAAGACAGTTCCCTGGCCAAGGCTCACCTTTCTATACATTAATTACAGCAAACATAACAAGTGTATGAAATGGCACTTCTTTATAAGACTTATACAACATTGTACCAATGACTTTTTATTTAGAACTGAACAGGCATCTGATAGGTTAAGGGTGTCTGATTCCCTCATCACCACTATTTTAAGGCAGGGGAAAAGGGGAGAAAAGTAGTTTTTTGTTTTTTTTTTTTTTAAAGGCTCAGAAATCTTAAAAAACAGGAACATCTGTCTACTCCAGGAAGTTTTAGGAAATTGAGTTCAGTCTCCTCACCCAACTCCTTTGCCAACAGTGAAAATAACCATCTTCCTGAATGAGGGTTCAATTAAACCCAAAGGTACCCCACATATTTCCTCTCAGAAGATAAAGGGGTCCAGCAATTCTGTTTTGTGTGTAGGACAAGGTGGCATTTCCCGGGGAACACCTGAAAGGAACATGCAGGATCGGTTATCAGATGGCCCCTGGGAGGCGCCCACAGGAGCCTGCCCCCTGCCCAGGTTCTCACACCAGCTGGGAACTGACTCAGTCTCTGCACTCAGCCTGGACCCTGAGCTCCCCCAGCACCTGCACCAGCTGGCCTGGTGTCAGGAGTTAATCACCAGCCCTGGCGAAATATAAGCTTCCATTAAAAATGACCTTACCAGCCATCCTCAGGTTGGCCGCTACTCATTAATGGCCACTTTACACTGGCGGCATGAAAAAAATGACTTAATTTCTATTAACTGCGTCAAGCACACCTGTCCCAGCACCAGGGCCCACCAATGGAGCTAGGGAGCTACATCAGTCTGGCAATGGGTGAAACCCACTCACAAACCCCAGGGATGCATACTGGGGACCTTGAAAAGAGTTGTTTGTATTTCATAGTTTTTTGTTGTTTTAACCTAAGAAACTGGAAATGCAACCATTGTATCAAAAATGTTTAGAGCTGCCACGGACTTCTGAAGCCATATATTAGTAAACAATTCATTTTTCCTGATTCATAAAATCAAGGCTTAGAGACATGAAGTGCCTCCCTCACTCACTCATCAGGCGCAAAATTTCTTAAGCGCCTCCCATGTAAAAAACGTTCTACACATTAACACCAGGCCTCTGTCTTCTGAGTCAAGATTATTTCCACTACACGGTTTCTAGGTATAAAAAGGCACACTACTACCATCATCACCTCCATGTACTGCACTGGAGGTCTGACTACAACAATGAAGAATGAAATGACAAATTCTCACTCCTCACTAATCAAGCACCTCCAAAGGCTCCTGCGCTTGTTAAAAACTTGGAGCTGCAGTACTGCCCATGGACAAGTACAGCCATAAAGGCAGTCAGCAAGAAAGGTACAGTCAGTCAATGGACGTGGGTTTACAATTATGTACAACTTTTCAAGAATGAAACTGATGTATAAAAAGAATGAAATTGTGAGGATTGCCACAAATTAATTTCATAAAATTTCAAATCATAATAATAGTCAAATAACCTTAGGTTATTTATGCTTTCCTTACCCTCTGTCATTTATTTACTTTTTTTTTGCAGAGGGTATGACAAAGGAAAGCATACATAATCTAATATTAATAAGCCAGCATTAGTAAGATTTTTTTCTTTTGTCAGTAGAATAGAATTAAAAAGAGGACCTATGATTAAGATTCTCAGTAAAAGGGCAAGATCCATAAGAATGGTGTATACATACAGACACCTCTCTATTCTGATAAACCCCCAGGCACTGCTATTAATAAAAGCATGTGAGAGTCCCAGGAATGTTCAAGCAGGACGGTTAGTCATCTCACACCTAGACACACATATGTGTGGCAAGTAGAAAATTGTTGGTGTTAAATACCTGCCACGGACATAAAAAACACACACAAGAAAACCTTACCATCATTAAACATCAGGGAAATGCAAATAAAAATGATGAGAGACAACCTCACACACTGAAAGGGTTATGATAAAAATTCAGATACTAACAAGTGCTGGCAAGGATGTGGAGAAATCAGAACACTGCTGGTAGGAATATAAAATGGTGCAGCTATTTTGGAAAACAGTCTAGCACTTCCCTAAAAAGGTAAACAGTTACTATCTGACTCAGAAATTCCAATCATAGGTATACACTCAAGAATATGCAAAACTATGTCAGCACAAAAGTTCACAGTATTCCTAAGGGCCAAAAGTTGAGCAATGGAAACAATCCAAAAGGTCATCACTGATGAATAGACAAAATGTGGTCTATCCACACAATGAAATATTTTCAGCCATAAAAAGGAATGAAGTACTGATTCAAGCTACAACATGGATGAACCAAAAGAAATTAATTTAAGTAAAAAGGGCAGTAACTAAAGATCATATATTACATGAAACATCCAGAACAGGCAAATCTATAAAGACGGAAGTAGATTAGTGGTTGTTTAGGACTAGGGAAAAGGGAGGCTGGAAGGAAGGTAATGATAGTTAAAAAGTATGGAATTTCTTTTTGAGGAGATAAAAATGTCCTAAAATTGACTGTGGTATTGGTTGCACAACTGTGTGAATATACATAAAGCTACTGAATTATACACTTTGGATAAATAAATTTGCATGGTATGCAAATATATCTCAATAAAGCCATAACAAAACAAAACACAAAAAACAAAAAATCCCCACAAAAAAACCTTGTCACTGATTCCTTCAACAAATACTGCACCTAAATGAGCATATGCAAATAGTATGTAGATAAAATAGGTGAAGGGATTAAGAGGTATAAACTACTAGTTATAAAATAAATAAGTCATGGGATGTAATATAGAGCATAGAGAATATGGTCAATCCTATATAATAAAGAGGCAATATGCAAATTGACCATCACATCCTCACAAAAATAGCTGCCTACAACAAGGCCAGCAAGGGGGTTAATGAGGGACAAGTAAACTATTAAATAAGCAGGCTGTGTGGGGTGACCTGGCCGGCAGGCAGGTTAGTGAGGGACGACCAAACGTCTGAATAAGCAGACTGTGTGGGACGACCAGGTCACGGGACACACACACACACACACACCAGGGACAACCAGGCCAGCAGTGGGGGCAGTTGGGGGCTACCAGGTTAACAGGCAGGTTGCAATTGGGGGCAACCAGGCTGGCAGGGGGACAGTTGGGGATGATTATGCTGGCAGGGGGGGCAGTGAGGGGTGACTAGGCAGGCAGACAGGTGAGCGATTAGGAGCCAGTGGTCCAGGATTGTGAGACAGATGTCTGACTGCCGGTTTAAGCCTTACCCTTAGAATCGGGCCTAAACCGGCAATTGGACATCCCCCAAGGGGTCCGAGGTTGAAGAGGGTACAGGCTGGGCTGAGGGGACCTCTCCCTCCCCTGTGCAAGAATTTTGTGCACCAGACCAGTAATATTATAATAACTTTTGTGGTCACAGATAGTAACTAGACTTATCGTGGGAAGCATTTCATGATATACATTATCACAATATGAGATGTGGTATCCAGTTATGATAAATAGACATGCCAGTCATTAAGCTGGGAGAATGCTAACTTTATACAACAAAGGAAGAAGTCCACCAGTGCCATATTTCTAGAAAATATATAACAATATATTTCTGTACATAATATTTTGTAAAATATATTTTTATTGACTTTAGAGAGAGTGGAACGGAGAGAGAAAGAGAGAAACATTGATGAGAGAGAAATATCCATTGTAAGCCTTCTGCATGCACCTACTGGGGATCGAGCCCAGAACCTGGGCATGTGCATTAACAGGGAATTGAACCTGAGTCTTCTTGGTGCATGGGATAACATTCAACCAACTGGGTCACACCTATCAGGGCTGTATATAATGTTTTTTAAAAATAATATACAGTATTGACAGATTCTGATGCATCCTCAGTGGTCAATTTAGATTTAGATTTAAGAAAATATTCTGAGAAGTAGGTGGCAGACATTAAAAATTTATGATTATACTGCAAAATGACATCATATTCTCAAGTTAGGAGCCTGAGGCAATTTTTACACTTGTTCTCCTCTCCATAAGCAAGGTACTGCAGCCTTTCCTAACTTCCCCCTCCTCTATGCAGGTTCCTGTGAAGGGGACAGAAGCACTGCATAGCTGTCCTACTGTAACAACTGGAAGCCCTGGAACCTGGAACACACACATCTTTCTTCACTCTCTTGAACAACAAGGAGTTCAATTTTTCTTCTAAAACACAGTTGAATTAATAAGCACAGCTCACATATTTCTGACCATCCTTATTAAACTGTCAGAGGTGCTTGTGTTGTGGTTTGAATATTGTTAAGGAAATTAGAGAAATATATACAGAATGAGTGAGAGTGTGTGAGTGTGTGTGTGTGTGTGTGTGTGGTCCCTTCTTGAAACAGAAAAAAAAAATATGGCATCAATAACTGTACAAGGCAGGCTGTATCCTCAAGCTATTTTCATTGTGCAAACTGCCAAGAATAGCTGTTATCACACAATGCCATTTTGAATCACCTGTCACAAGCCTTTATGCAGCTGCGGGTAAAGGACAGGGATCCTAACAGGCCACCCAGACACCTCCAGGCAGGGAGCAACTGAACACTCTCTTAATAGAGATCAAGATAAACTTTTGTTTTCACTCTCATATGAACTGTGTTTTTTCATCTTGTTTTATTTGCTTGCTTATAGCCTCCCTCCTTCCTTTCTAGCATGGGGCATGAAAAAAATAAATTGTAAGTTAATTTATAATTAAGATGACACCCTGATAATATGTTTTTGGTACTAGAAAAAGAAGCAGAGTGAGAACAAAAAATGAAACTGGTGGCATAGAATATTAAGAACACCCAAAAAGACACCAAGCCCAAGTATACCAAGCACACATTTGAAAAAAGGCTGAGAGCTATGTACCGTATTTTTCGGACCATAAGACGCACCGGACCATAAGACGCACCAGTTTTTAGAGAAGGGAAATGAAGAAAAAAAGATTCTGAAACAAATAGTGTCCTAAAATATTTTATGTGCATTAAAACCCAGCATCACAGTCATAAACACATGTAATCAACCCTGTAAAGTAAAGAGCAGCATTTAGAACCATTTTAGAGCCGGGCAAGCACACAGAGACCACACAGAGCCGGGCAAGTAAAAAAACTTTTTTTTTTAAAGTATATGTGTAGGCTATATTTGGACCATAAGACGCAGGGACTTTTCCCCCCCACTTCTGGGGGGGAAAAAAGTGCGTCTTATGGTCCGAAAAATACGGTAATTTTTAGGTCTCATTTGATTTACCCAGAATTGTATCAAATCTACAAGCTCACTGGCATAAAACATACATGCTATGCCTGCTAGGTATATCCTTGGCTAGGAATGTCTCTCAAAACCCAGGTTGCCTTGTAACTTAACTCCTTTTCTCTCTCCTAGCCCTAAGTAGGTTTTCCTTCCTGTGAAAAGAAAACATGCCTGGTATTAAGACATTTGAATCCTGGTATCTGCTTGTGAGGTTGAGAGAGTAATGTGCATATTCCTAAATGATAAGTTTACCCTGGAATGCTATTCATCTACTAGAAAATTGATGTGTTTCATACTATCATGACCTTGCATTCATACATGCTAGCCTTTTCTAGCATGTATGAATACAAGGTCATGATAGTATGAAACACAACAGTTTTCAAATGCCTGGACATTTGTTTCAGGAAGGGCCTGTTCATAGACCAGGCTTTGGTTTACAGAGTCAGATCCTGACGGCTCTGAGTTACTATCTGAAGGTCTTCACCAGATACTGTTCCACCATGTTAGTCCCCAGAATACACTGCCTCTCACTATTCTCCAGCCACACGGTCCAGGCAGAGGGAGAACTGTCGTTGAAAACTCAATCTCCTTGTTAACCAATAAATGGTTATTGTGTCAGAAGCAAGGAAGAGCCAGTGTACATATCAAAAGGCAGGAGAAAGTCGAAGCTATGGTAAGAAATAACCCAGATTGTTGACCAGGGCAGCCTGCTGAAGTGCACTACTTGTGTGAGAGCTATGTGATTAATTTAACATGAGATTCTTTATCAATCAAAGCTGAGAAATTATACACTGGCAATGGCAGATAAGTTCATATTGGAATGGTTTTCCCACAGATAACACTGACAATAAGACAATGATCCTCCTGAAAGAGAAAACTGTACTGAGCAAGATCCTCATTTCATAGCCTGGCCTTTAAGGGGAATCTGGCTTCTCATGGTGGGAGGTAAGTAGAAGGTAAGCAAAATGCTACAAACTTAGAATTAAGTTTGGGCAATTAGGATGGATAGAAATGGAAGGAGGATATCTCCAGAAAGTGGGAGCCTGAGAAAGGAAACCCCCTAATCTGCATATAAACTGCTTTAAAATCCTTGAATGATGCCATAACTAAGTATTTTTAGGGGACACTCCAAGGAAACCTTTAAAGGTGTTCAGAGATTCAGCTATTGTTCACTGTGGGGGAGTCAGAGTTTGCATCCTGACAAGTCAAAGGGGTTTGGTTAACATTTCAACTTTCCACTAAAAATCCCAGAAAGGCCTTGCATCAGTCCCCAGGACTTAAGATTTCCTAAGATGAGGGTGGAAACTTAAACAATCACATCCAACAAATGATAAAATCAAGTCTTCATAAGTTGAAGGTGTTTAAGTCAGTAATTAACTGCCTACTAGAACAAAAATCAACACTCTTCAGAGGAAGATAACAGAATATAGACATTCTACAAATATAGTACTATAATGTCCAATATATAATAAAGAATTACCTATACATGTGGAAAACAGAAAAAAATGTGAACCAAAATCAAGAAAATAAATAAACACAAATATATCCCTAAATGTTGAAACTGACAAGAGTTATTATAAATATGATACTGGAAAGGAAGAGAAATTTCATAACCAAAAGTTTATCATTTAAAATGAAAAATCCACAGAATAGAGCTGACAACAGTTTGGAGATGGCAGAAGAAAGAATCAGAGAACTTGAAAAAATAGAAATTATTCAAACTGCAAAACAGAGACAATAAAAATAAATACTGGGGAGGAAAAATGAGCAGAGCTTCAGTAACCTGTGGGACAACATCATGCGAACTGTAGATGAAGTGGTCCCCAGAGATTAAAAAAAAAGGACATGGAGAAGAAAAGTACTTGAAATAATAGCCAAAAACTTTCCAAATTTGAAGAACATTAACTTCAGATCCACTATCTCAGTGAACCAGAAGCAAGATAAATACAAAGACAATTACATTTATCATAGTCAAACGGCTAAAAGCCAAAGATAAAGAACAGATGTTGAAAGCAGCAAGAGAAACATGAGATACAGCCCATAAGAAGGTACAAAAATAGAAATACCACCGAATTTTTCATCACAAAAAGATGAAAGCAAGAAAACATGGAAAAGTTTCTTTTAAGTGTTAAAAGAAAACTGTGATCAACCCAGAATTCTCTACCAGATTCTGTACCTTAAATAATTTCTGCCACAAAAAGCCATTTTCAGAAAAAGAATGAAGAGAGAATTCACCACCATCAAACTTTCATGGCAAGAAAAAAAAAAGGAAGTTTATTGCGATGAAAGGAAAATGACATCAGATGAAAACTTGGAACAATAGAAAAGAATGAAAAGCATCAGAAATATTAACATACAGATAAATATAAAAGACTATTGTTTTATCCTTCCTTTAATTTCTTTATCAATTGACCATCTAATGCAAAAACCATAGTAAGTTATAGAGAGGTTTAAAATATTTGCAGATGCAAGATATTTAATAACAATAGTACAAAGGATGAGGAATTAATGAAATTAAACATGGAGTTTATAATACTATCTCTATCATTAACTCTTAACTGTGATTTTTCCCTTCTTCGCTGCATCAGACACAATGATAACAGCTTTATAGAAAGTATTAAACTAGCTCCCACAACTGTGCAAGGTTAAAATCCTTTAACAAATCCTTTAATACACACAAGTGCACGTGTGCATGTGCTCTTACATGCAAACACACACACACATCCCTTTCTAGTGGTTCTGCTTCTCTGATTAAATACTGAGACAAATTAAAGCCAAAATTGGTTGTTTGAAAACATGAATATAATTTATAACCCCGCTAGCAAGACTGGCAGTCCCAGGACAAGAAAAAGAAAATATAAATGAGCAATATTAGGAACTGAGATAGCATGTCACTAAAAATCCATAGATGCTGAAAGAATAACAGAAGATTATAAACAACTTATGGCAACATAGTCTATAATTTGGAAGAAATGATGGGCTAATGTATTTCTGGCTGCATTATTCATAACAGTCCCAAACTGGAAATGACTCATATGTCCATTCTCAGAAAAATAAATTTATTATGCTAATTTCATAAAACAGAATACTATTCTGTGATTAAAAAGTAAAACAAAACAAAAATGAACTACCTACCAATATGTGTGACACCACTGATGAAACTAAAAAATGTTATGCTGAGAAAAAGAAGCCAGACACACAAAAACGTTTATCCTATATGATTTCATTTTTATGAAACTCAAAAACAGACAAAATTAATCTATGGTGATAGAAATCAGAACAACGATTGCCCACGGGGGATGGAGACTGTGTAAGGAGGCTCACGGGAACATTCTGGGTGATGGATATGCTCTGTTACTCGCCCGGGGTGCGGCTTTTATGGATATACACATTTATCAAAACTCATCAAATGCTACACTTCAAATCTGTGCCTTGCATTATATGTAATTTCACTCTTACATAAAAATTAAGTTAAGTTGCTTTAAAAATGCTTTCTCTATGATTTAGGAATACAGAATTATTTCCCTTGCTAATCTATCTCCATTTATTAATCCTTTACCAACCACCTTGATGGAAATAGTTATTCTCCAATAAGCTCCTAGATATCTTAATGCACCTCCAATAATAGTCCCTTCAATGGCTCCAGTGATACACGTTTCACTGTGGGCTGACCCGCAAAGGGTCAGTTTAGATTGGCTACAAAAGCAGAGCGAGAACGGAAGTTTAATCTTTATTCCTGAAATTACAAATCTCAAAGTACAATCTGCTGGTTAAGTGTTGTTCTTGGTCACTGACTGTATCTAGGCATCCTTTATTTGGAGTAGATTGATTCACTGTGTTTTTGCAGTGCTCCCATGAAAGCTGAAGAGGAGCATAAGTAACAGCCTACACTCTAAAATGTAACTGCACGTGGGCAGAAAGAGTGGGCAGTCCCAGGACATAATTCACCTGCACACACTCAACACAGGAGAGGCTGTGATCCACTCCTCCCATTCTGTGGGCTTTGACAGAAATCACTTAACTTCAATTAACAACATGCAACCCTGTTTCTCAACCTTCTTGTAGGATGCGGCTTCCTGTCTCTCATACTAAGCTACGAAATCAGTACTGAGAAAATGGTCTAAGTGAGGGGAACAGAAGGAGTACTTAGAAATCTCATTTCTCAGCATCAGGCAGAGTCATAAACCAGAGCTCTGGTCAGAGAATGGTTGCTTCTTGTGAAAGTTACACTGAACAATCAGCAGTGTGAGGAATTAATCTCACTTTACTTCCATTCTGTTCACTAGAACACAGAAACTAATCTAATAGCACCCTCTGCCACAGCACTGCAGAACAAAGAGTAATGATTCATGATTTCCATAATGAGAGGACAAAATTGCAGGATATGCGCTTGGAGTATTTTGAGTTCCCTGTATGTTCAGCACCAGGCACAGGGAAGACCAGGTTGTGGGGAAGGCTGAAATCTAGAAGGTCCTCATGCAGACACACTCCATTTAAAAGAACAAGATCCAAGAGCTCCAAAACCTTAAATATAGAATCTTCTTTTCATTTATCAACATAATGAAGGTCATGTAAATAGTTTTCAACATCGTACCCATCCTTCAAGTTCAGCTCACACTCTCCCTTACTTGTGAAACTGCAAGAGTTTTTCAGCTCAAATAGGCACCGTCACACGGCCGGTGAGCTTCTGCAACTGTCTTTGTTCACTGGGTTCACTAATTGGGGTGTGTTTGTGTGAGCAAACCTGAGCATAACACAAAAGTATTGCAAATCAATAAGACTTAAGTTCTGCAAGGTCAGTGACCATAAATCAGCCTTCTTTTGTATTTCCCCAGAACAAAAGACAACAAAGGCTCACAGAAATTGACATAGATTTTGTGAATTAAAGATGGTGATAATGGTGCTGGTACTTGGAAAGATCAGATATGAACCCCAGCAGGGGAAAAGCAAATGACAAGCATATATGTTTCTGGGGGAGAGAGAAAAACGCTGTTAGAAAGACCAAGGTACGTATATTATTCTCAAATGAGGACATCTACCTTTCAGACGAAAGGGGAAGAATCATTTTTAAACTGTCACTCTCTTCTTCTATTCTTCTTTTGCCTTCATCATTCAAAGGGAAAGGAGAGTCAAAATGCTTTCATGCTTTTTGTTACTTTGAAATCATCTCACATTACATGCAACCAACCCCAATTCCAATCTATGACTCCTATCCACCAAAGACAAACAGCCTCACCACTATGACCACCCTTTCAGCCCCACACGCACTATAACCAACCCTCCCCACACAGGACCACCCCCATCATAACTACTGCCCACCACACAGACAACCCCTTTCTTAGTTCCCAGCCTAGACTCAGTTCTTTGGTAAACTTCTGATCACATCTAATCAAAACAGACTCTAAGGGCTCAACCATACTTATCTGTGGTCCTGAATTCATGTCATATTGAAAATTTAGATCTACAACACCTAAAAATTCAGATCTATATCTAGACATTAAATTTTGATAAACAAGGATTTGCAACAATTTTATTTTCACGAAGTCCAATTCTTCTTATAAATAGCTCCTTCAATTATCTGATCACTCTGAGGGCTGGAAAAAAAATGACTTTCTACAAACAGAAATACTTTAACTCCTAAGTTTTCAACTATATTGTTTATAAAAAGAATTCAACATTAACATATAAAGATATATTCATTCATACTCTAAGAGAATTGCTAACATGATCTTAAATAGTTAGGCTAAACAGAAAACAAAACAAGACTTAAGGACTTAGTAGTTTTTCTGTTAATAACCCATGCTATTTTCTCTAAAATTTGTTTGTTGTTGTTAATCCTCACTCAAGGATTTTTTTAAAGAGAGAGTGGAAGGGAGAGAGACAGTGAGAGAAACATCAATGCTCAAGAGACACATCAATTGGTTGCCTTCCACACAAACTCTGATAGGGCCAGGATCAGGCCGGCAACGTGCCCTTGACCAGAATCGAACCTGCAATCCTTCAGTCTGAAGGCTGACACTCTAACCACTGAGAAAAACTGGCTAGGACTCTAAATTTTATTAGAAAAAATTTGAAACATACACAATGGTATGAAGAATGATGTAACAAATTCCTACTACTCATCACTCAGTTTCAACAGTTAATATACACTGTGAAATATAAGTGGCAAAATGGACAAAGATTGGCCTTTTTCGTCTTAAGGGGAAAACATTCATACTTTTATTTACCTCTGGATTTGTCCTAATTGGTTCAGTTTTTCATGAGTCAATGTTGAATTATTCCAAATGATTTTCTCTGTCTATTAAAAGAGTATATAATTTCTGACTTCTGTTCTAGTAATGTTAATGTAGTTAGATATTAATAAAGGAGGAAAACAAAGGGAATCAGACATTAAAAAGCAAAAAATAACTGGGGAGTTAATAGGACACTTAGCTTGCTTGCTCTACTAGGAAGCTACAGCTTCACACACTCCACAGAGGACCTCTAAGTCCTCAGAGTGGACAGAGAGGCTCATTAATCAGTCATTACCAGGTAAGGAATAAAATAGAAAAAATTCCTATGCTAGGTGCATGGCCAGTAGAATTCAAGATTGCACAGAGTGAGATGCTTCCAATATGAGACATGTAGGAACCAAGTTGGCAATCATAGAGACCTGTCAGTCTAGCCTGGGAAAGGATAGGATTGGATAAGGGGGAAAGAACTCTGGAAGATTAGGAAATTGATTGTTTGGGGGGAGGGGGTGGTTAGGAAGGCAGCCCCAGTTCACAAAAGAATGGTAAAAAACCAGTCTGAAAAAACAACACTTGGTCCTTCCCAAATCTGATATAATCCTAGCTTAATAAAGAATGTACCTGCCCCCCCCCCCCCCCCCCCCCCCGCTCGCTCACTCTCTATCTCTCTCCTGTTCTCCTCGCACATTTAGTGGCAGCCATACAGGTCTAGGGTCCTTGGCACACTGCTGTGGCTCTAAAGGACTAAGCTTTAATATGGCACAGAATCTCTGGACACTGGAGAAGACAAGGCTGGACTATTTCCACAGTGGGACATGATAGAAATGAGACATTGGGAACCTGGGGCAGCCTTCTACTTCCACCCAAAATAAATCTTACCATGCCACAATCTCTTTTATGTGGGTTCCCGGAATGCTTTCCTTATGATTTCATGAAATAACACTATTTCCACCAGTGAGAGAAATATAGTATACTAGAGGCCTGGTGCACGAATTTGTGTACTAGTAGGGTCCCTAGGCCTGGCCTGAGGGATCAGGCCAAAACTGGCTCTCTAACATCCCCTGAGGGGTCCCAGATTGCGAGAGGGTGCAGGCCAAGCTGAGGGATCCAACCAGGCATGATCGGGCCTGGGGAGGGACTTGGGAGATTGGCCAGCCAGGCAGGGATTGCTGGAGGGTACTAGGGTGTGTCTGGCCCATATCGCTCAGTCCCAGTAGGCTGAACCCCAGCAGCAAGCTAACTTACCAGACAGAGCATCTGCCCTGTGGCAACGACTGGTCAACCAGGCGACTATCTGCCCCCTGCTGGTCAGTGAACATCATAGTGAGTGCTTGAGCAGACTTAGCATATTATCAGAATATTACGATTTGATTGGTTGAACTGGTCGACTGGACAACCAGACACTTAGCATATTAGGCTTGTATTATATCTATCTATATAAAAGCCTAAGAAGTGACCATCGCAACCGAAGTGGACAACAGAGCAGGCTATGAGGGTCAACCAGGCCAGCAGAAGGGTCAGTGAGGAATGGTCAAATGACTGAATAAGCAGGCTGCATGGGGCGACCAGGTCAGCAGGGGGGTTTGTGAGGGATGACCAAACTACTGAATAAGCAGGCTGCATGGGGCAACCAGGCCAGCGGAGTGAGGAATGAGGGGCAACCAGGCTGGCAGGGGGTGGGGCAGTTGGAGGTGATGAGGCTGGCAGTGGGGGCAGTGAGGGTTGACCAGGCTGGCAGGGGGAGGGGGGAATTAGGGCTGATCAGGCAAGCAGGCAGGTGAGTGATTAGGAGCCAGCGGTCCAGGATTGTGACAGGGATGTCCAACTGCCCGTTTAGGCCCGATCCCTGAGATTGGGCCTAAACCAGCAGTTAGATATCCCCCAGGGATCCCGAATTAGAGAGGGTGCAGGCTGGGCTGAGAGGACACACCCCCATGCATGAATTTTGTGCACTGGTTCACTAGTAGGATTATATTAGTAATTTCTAAATGTTAAACCAACCCTGCATTCCTGGGATAATGTCAATTAATCATAATATATAATCCTTTTTACATATGTTGCCAGATTCAGTTTACAAATGTCTTAAAAATGTTTATATCTATGTTCATAGGTATCCATAGTCTGTAGTTTGATTTATCTATGATGTCTTTGTCTAGATTTCATGTACAGGTAACACTGGGCTCACAGAATGGGCTGGGAAGAATTCCTTCCTCCAATATTTTATGAAAAGTCTGTGAAGGATTGGTATTATTTCCTCTTTAAATATTTGACAGAATGCAGAAATGAAGCCATATGAGCCCAGCCTCTTCTCTTTAGAAAGAATCCTAATTAGTAATTCAAATTCTTGTTTTTGAGCTATTCAGAAGCTTTTAAGTCACTACAGATGTAATATTTTGATTTATAAGATATTGGGTCTTTATCCATGTTTCCTGGCTGACAGCTCCCCAAACCACTGGAATTTCCCAAATGTTGAAAGTGATAAAAGGTGTCATTTATTATGCTAATGAGGTGGCTTTTGGGCCCCATCCAAGGGTAGGGGCTGGTTGCCAGGAGAATCAGTCATGGGATTAAATGGTTGGAACTTTCAGACCCAACTTCCCACACTACCACCTCTGGGGAGGGAAGAAGGGTTAAAGATTGAGTTCAATTGCCAGTGACTTAGTCAATCATGACTATGAACTTTAGCTTCCATAAAAACCCAGGAAGACAGCTCATTGATCCTCTTTTTCAGAGTCCTTCCACTTTGGGGAACCAGAAAGCATTCATGTGCCACCTTGCTGGGTTCCAAGTTCCAGGAGGGCAGGAGCTCCTTTGTTTGGGACCTCACCCTAAGCATATCTTCATCTGGCTCTTGACTTGTATCCTTTACTATGCTTTGTAATAAATCAGTAATCTAGTGAGTAAATGGGTTTTCCTGATTCCTGTGAGCCATACTAGAAAAGTAATCTAACCCAAAGAGAGGGTCCTTAGAACCTCCAATTTGTGGCCAGAATCACAGGTAACAGTGTGTGCTTACAACTGGTGTCTGGGGTGTGTGTGTGGTGGGGTGTGGACAGTTTTACAGGACTAAATCCTTAACCTGTGAAATGTGATGCTATCTCTGGGTAGATGTGTCAGAACTGAGCTGAGTTCTCAGACACTCTGCTGAGTTTTCTTGTATATCATTGAGTTTCTTGATAACTGTAATCTTGAATTCTGTCATTTAAATCATACTCTTCTAAGGCTTTGAGTTTGGTTTCTGGAGACTTTGTATTTCCTTTCTGTGCACTCAAGTTGTCTTATGTATTTGATGGATTGTTTATCTCTCTGAGCATTTGAGATAGTGATCTTTTTTCATGTGTAGATACTATTTTGCTCCTGACAATTCAGGAGATTGATAGATAGGGTACTTCTGTTTTCCAGTAATGGCACCATAGCTTAAGTATTTATTTCTTCTTACCTGCACTATCTGTACCTCTGGTATCACTGTGGAGTTGAATCACTTTGACTAAGTAAGGAAAGTATTGCTGGTAGGTGGCCTCTCTGTGACCAGCTTTTCTTGGTAATGATGCACCACTCCTATGGTAAGAGGATGTGGTAGAGGTAGAGGGCTGGTTGTAATAATTCCCAGAGCTACCTCCTTTTTCCACAGTAAATTTGGCTCTTCCTGGGGGTGTGAGGGAAAGGAGGCAGGTTCGCCATCCTGTGGCTCTATTGCTTCCCTGCCAGTAATGGCTGTGAACTCTGCTGTTCTGTTTAAAGTTTCCCAGATACCTCCACCTCATTCTGCTGCAATGGGGTGGGGAGGGAGATGCCTACTTTAGGGGAGAAATTGCTTCTGCCCATCTTAAGCTCCAGGCTGTGGTGTGAGGGCTATAGCCTAACTTCTTCCAGGCTTCCATGTTTCATAGAGCCGTGGTGGGCACTGAACTAAATCTGCAGCCACCACTGTCTCTCTCCCCACCACCTCCTCTACTCATTCTAATACACCCACCTTCATATGCCCCAATGCATACATCTATCAGGCTGTGTGTGTTGAAAAGAGGATCCTTTGTTGAGTCATAGTTATCTAACTTTTGTAAATTTAAGAAATAGTGGAGACTTCCCACTCTGCCATGATGTTGATGTCACTCTCAAGAACTATTGTAACTTTTGGCTTCATTGATTTTCTCTATTGTTTTGATTTCTATTTCATTGATTTTTCACTCTAATCTTTTTAAAAAAATATTTTTATTGATTCCAGAGAGGAAGGAAGAGGAAGAGAGAGAGAAGCATCAATAATGAGAGAGAATCACTGATCAGCTGCCTCCTGCACACCCCACACTGGGGATCAAGCCCACAATCCAGGCTTGTGCCCTGACCCAGAATCAAAGCATGACCTCCTGGTTCATAGGTTGACGCTCAACCACTGAACCATGCCAGCTGGGTGATTTTCACTCTCATCTTTATTATTTCCCGACTTCTGCTTGCTTTGGGTTTTTACTCTGCTCTTCTTTTTCTAGTTTCTTAGTATATAAGCTTAAGTTATTAGAATCTTTCATCTTTTCAAATATAAGTTCATAAATTTATCAATCATTAATATGTTATAAACCCAACAATATTATAATTGCAGAATTTTGAAGAAGCAAAGAAAAAATGTATTTTTATCTAGCTACACTCTTTTACATTTACTCATTTACACCTTCTATGATGTTCACTTCTTTGTGTAAATTCAAGTTACCATCCAGTATCATTTCCTCTTAGCACAAGGACATTGTTTAGTTTTCGTATAAAGTAGATTTGCTTGGCAACAAATTCTCTTGAGTTTTTTATTTGACTGAAATGTCTTCATTTTGCCTTCACTACTGAACAATAGTTTTGCTGGAAAAAGAATTAAGTGCTAGTTTGTTTTTAACTAGCACTTTGTATAACGTTGTCTTATAGTCTTCATTGTTTCTGATGTGATGAGTTGCTTTTCTCTTATTGCTTTCAATATTTTCTCTTTGTCTTTCAACTCCTTGACTATGTGTCTACATGTGAATCTGTTTACTAGGTGTACCAGTAATAATGCAGTTTTTTTTCAGTAGATGAAGTTAAACATATGTTGATATATATGCGATTTGATATGTATGCCATTTTGTTGTATTGAAAGCAAGCTTTAAAACTTCATATGTCAAATTTGCTGAAGGTGTTAACATCATAGATATTTTTACACTTCAAAATGTCAAATTTTGTGCCAAAAAAATGAGATTTTGTTTTAATTCATTACTTTATTTTGAAGAAAAAGTTATCATATACTTCAGGAAGTTTATGGTGAACATGCTCCATCTCAAGATACTTGTGAATGCTGGTTTAAATGCTTTAAAAGTGATTATTATGATGTGAAAGACAAAGAGCACCCAGGTCAGCCAAAAAAGTTTGAAGACCAACAATTACAAGCATTATTGGGTAAAGATGTGTGTCACACTGAAAAAACTACTTGCAGAAAGATTAAACATTGCTCGGCAAACAATTTCTGATCATTTATAAGCAATGGGGAAGATAAAGGAAGGAAAATGGTTGCCACGTCAACTGAAGGAAAGATAAATGGAAAACTGAAGTCATCAGTAAAATGTTGCTTCAGTGGCATGAAAGAAAGTCTTTTTTTGCATGGAACTGTGACTGGATATAAAAAGTGGATTTAGTTTGAGAATCCCAAACCCACAAAATCATGGGTTGATCCAGATCAACCATCAACATTGACTGCAAAGCCAAATTGCTTCAGAAAGAAGATAATGCTCTGCGTTTGGTGGGATCAGGAAGATATGTTGTATTATGAGCTTCTAAAACCAGGTTAAACTGATAAAACTGATCACCACCGACAAAAAATTATCAATTTGAACCACACTTTGATAGTAAAACGACCAGAATGTGCCAGAAGATACAGCAAAGTAATTTTGCTTTATGATAATGCACCATAACACACTTCAAAACCAGTTAAATACACATTAAAAGATCTTGCCTGGGAAATATTAACCCACCCACCTTATCCACCAGACCTTGCTCCTTCAGATTACCACTTGTTCCAATCTATGGCACTCAAACTTTCTGAGCAGCACTTTAAAACATACTAAAAAGTGGAAAATTGGGTCTCTGAATGGTTTGCCACAAAACAAGAAAAGTTCCTTTGGGACAATATCCACAAATTACCTGAAAGATGGGGGAAATGTGTAGCAAGTGATGGACACTACTTTGAATAAAGCACTTTTGATGTTTCTCTTGAAATTAAAGTGTTTTATTTGATTACAAAATCCACCATTATTAACCAGTACACCTAGTATACAACTTGGAGTTCATCTGAGCATCTTAATCATATTAATATTACTTATTAAATTTTCAGCTATTATAACTTCAAATGTTTTTTTCTGCCCCATTCTCTTTTCTAGGGCTCCTGTTACACATATATTAGTACTAGAGGACTGGTGCATGAAATTCATGCACAGTGTAGGGTTCCCTAGGCCTGGCCAGAGATCAGGGCCAATCTGTGGGATGACCAGTGGGGCAATCGGGGTGCTCCCACTGGAACCTGCCTTCGCCAACCTGGCACCGCCTGCTTGCCGGTCTTGCCCCTGCTGTCGGTTGTCTCCCTATGCAAGGCAAGCAGCAGGTCAATTGAGGGGCCCCTGTTGGCACCCACCTTGGCTGGCCTGGAGCCTGCGGTCTGGGGGCAGCTCCCATGTCGAGCATCTGCCCAATGGTGGTCAGTGCACATCATAGCAACTGGGCATTCCACCGGTGGTTCCCCTGTTCTGTCAATTTGCATATTAGGCTTTTATTATATAGAACTAGAAGCCCAATACATGAAATCTGTGCATTGGGTGAGGTGTCCCTTAGCCTGGCCTGTGCCCTCTGACAGTCTGAGACCCCTAGGGGATGTTCAACTGCCATTAGGTGGCCATCTCTCTCACAGTCTGGGACACCCTCACTCCTTATCACCTGCCTTCTTGTTGCTCTTTACCTCTTGGCTCACTGCTCCTTAGCACTGCTACAAAAGTGGAGAGGCTTCCACCACTACCACTGTGCTCGGCAGCCAGGGGGCAGCTCCTGCATTGAATGTTTGCCCCCTGGTGGTCAGTGTGCATCATAGTGACCAATCGTTCTGCTGTAATGGTTGCTTAGGCTTTTATTATATAGATGCTTGAATTCATACAGGTTTCTAATAATTTCTGTTATAGACTGTTCTTCAGTTTAGATAATTTCCATTTATCTACTTTCAAATCCACTAGTTATTTCTTTCAACATCTCTAATACTACAAGAGCCTTTTATATGAATTTTTAATTTCAGCTATTTTACTTTTGAACTCTAGAATTTCCATTTGGTTATTTTATATAATTTCCTTCTTTGTTGTCATTTTCTACTTATAGAGGCATTGTTGTCATACTTTCCTTCAATTTTTAAACATAGTTTCCTTTAGTTCTTATAGTAACTGCTTTGAAGGCTCTATCTGCTAAGGTCAAGATCTGAACTACTCAGAGATAGTTTTTATTAACTGTTTTTCCCTTCCTATTATGATTGCTTTGTTTCTTTGCATGTCTCATTCTTTTTTGCTGAAACTAGGCATTTTAGTTATATATTGTAGCCGCTCTGGGTTCTAACTTTCCCCCTGAGAATTGTTGTTGGTATTATTTTGTTTATTTAGTAATTTGCTTAGACCGAATCTATGGAATCTTTTTCCACCTTAATCTCCATAATGTTTGACTGTTGAATTTGCTCTTTTTTTTTTTTGCATTTGTTATTTATTTATTTATTTATTTATTTATTTATTTATGTCTAAAGTTCTAAGGATTACTCCTGGGTCTTCAAAGCTCAGTAATCAGCCAATAATTGGTTGCAAGTTGTGTATAAACACATCAAGACAGCAAGCTTTCCACCCTCTAGCAATGAATCTGTGTGTCTATTGGTAGAACATCAATATTCAGAAGTATTTAAAACTATCTTTTATTTTCTGCCACACCTTCTTGTGCATGCATACAGGTTCATGGTCAGATAAGAATGAGTGGACACTGCAAAATATCCCAAGCAGAGTCATAGAGAGCTTATCAAAGCTCCTTGTGGCTTTCTCTTTCCAGATCTCCATACTATCATCTGGCTAATCTTTTGTTTCATTGCCTGCCCCAAACCAGAAGGTAACCTCAGTCTAGCTGAGCCAGTGGTATTCACATTCATTTGCCAAAATCACTACTATTACTGACTGGATATGGGGCTTTTCTGTGCTCCCCTCCAAATCAAGTCAAGTCTCTCTCTATCAAGGAAGCTGCTGGCTTCTTAGCCCTGAAATGATTATGTTCAAGTTTATCCAGTTTTGTCATTGCCTTTTTTGCAGAGGTTCGACCAAGCTCCTCGCTCTGCCATACTGAAAGTCCTGCCTCCAACATAAACTGTGTTTACAAAAAAATCTACAAATAAGTTAGTCATAATCACTAGTTTGGGAAATCAAAATTTTAATCTATCTTCCCTTTTCTGGATTCTAGAGCTTTTACCACTTAAAAAAATTGTTTTCTTTTCCTAATTAAATAGCAAGTTTATTTTAGGAAAGTAAAATAAATAACAGGTGAATGAGAGGTTACATGACATAGTTGGATTACTACAACTACGGAATAAGGTCAGTTGTATAAAAAAGATTCTCTATAAAGAATAAAGAGTTTTTTCTTCCAAGTATTAAACTTTATTGCATGGGATGAAAAGGGAAAGAAAAAAAAAAAGTGGTAAAAAGAAAAAGAAAATAACCTTCAGTTCTAGTGATATGCTAGAAAGGGGTGCGTGGGGGGGCGGGGGGATGACAAATATTTAAACTTCCATCAATAAAAACTTGAAGTCAAGAATATTAAGAACAGGAAATTCAGGGGCGGGGCAGAGAATAAAGCCAGCAACTCCCTCAATACCTCACCAAATAATTTAATATTTGGTGTTTATTAGTGCCCACAAATTCTTGACATTGACTTCCCAGTATAGATAGTTATATATGGTCATAGTGAATAGTTAAGTTATATATTATTCTTTAAGTACCTGGTATCCATCCCCAATTCTCTAAAACATAGCCCTACAAAAAACATGACTCAAATACTGCCTATCCTGCTGCACAAAATTTAATGAATTCAGTCTGTTCCCACTCCCCCTCCGTCTGTCTCACCTCTTTGCCTAAATGGCCAAGATCATGATATTTCTTTTTCCAGTCAAAATTCAAATAAGAACAAACATGTGCTTAAGACTGCCAGATATTACTATATGAACTGCTCCTTGTTTCTAAATGATTTCACCTCACTTTCTAACTCCCAAATAAAGCTGACGTCATTTTTGGGTCCCACCTCAAATACTAAGCCCATAACTTCTTATGATTTGGAAGGGATGTTGTGAAACCATCTAACCTGTCTCCTGATCCTTAGAACTCAGATGAAGAGAGAGAGGGGAGCACTTGTTGTGTAAAGGTAAAGCGAGCTACTGAAATATCATACAAACTGCAATGTGGTGTAACTCAAGCTTCCTGAAACCACTGCCAGGTTTCAGAGCTGCCCAGGAGAAACTTCAAACAACCCTTTCTTGTTTGCTTGAAGCCAGTGACATTACTGACAAGCCACTATCAGGCCACTGCTGTTGTTTCTCTGGCAATCTTGGGAGATAATCTGTATGATGTGTCAAATGGAATAAATATACTTAAGTGATAATGAAACTATTTATTAAAATTAAGACAGAAAAGAGTGCGAATAAAAGAGGAGGCCAATATTTTCAACACCATGAAGATTTATTTCCCATTATATCCTATTTCAAAGCTCTAATATTTGGGAATGAATTACTGAAAGAGGACCCCAAGATGATCATTTTCCCCCTATCTGCCTGACAAAAACCCACTGACCCGCCAATTCCCAGCAGCCTCAGCTGATAGCTTGCATGACCCAGCTCTACTACCTTGGACTTATAAGTAGCTTAACCATAACTTCTGGAATTTTCTGGCCACTCCAAGTCTCCAATTGCCCTTTTCTGGCATTTTTACTAGTAAATCCCTTAAGAGTCACCAAATGTCAGTAAATGCATGGGACACCCAAACTTACATGTCTGGACCTTTTCTAAAACCCTCAGCATATGGCACTACAACCCCCTTATGCATAACTTGACTGCAATAGGATGTACCAGGAATAAAAAGCCTTTGTTACACTATATATTTCTAAGTTTTACTCAGAAAAATGAATATCATACTCCAATGCTTAATCCTAGATGTTTCTAAGGGGGAAAAACAACAACTGGCATCTCTTTAAAATCCCATGGTGAGACCCTATGTTATCACTTGGAAACAGATGAAAATAAAAACAAAAACATTAAAATGAAGACAGTGACTCTTCTGCCAGCGTGGAGATCTTCCTACCACTTCGAGAGTCCATGGCGCCAGACAACAGCTGCTGCCCTTAAAAATGCCTGAAAACAGTACAGACCAGCCACCATGAAAGAAAGTAGAACTCAATTTCAACTCTCTCCTCTATTTGCTCCTCACTCACAGGCAAAGAGTTGGGGCCACCAGAAAAGAGGACAGGATCTCTCCAGTGAATGCGAAAGGCTGTGTGAAGCAGCCTGAGTAAGTCTCTGCAGATCTGCCATCCCTCCATTTGAACAGTGAAAACCCAGAAAAAGAGCAGGCAGGCAGCTCTTCCCTCTCCCCACAGTGTCTCTCCTCCACGTGGTGGTCTGGGGCTATGCTTAAAGGATGAGGTAGTGAGGCCCAAAGCCTCAGTCACAGCCCTGAGAGCCACTGCATATTCCCTGTCAGCTAACTGCAGCTTCCAGGGGCTCAACCACTACCTAAAAAGGCAGTTTTCCAGCTTGCTTTGCTTCAATTTAAAGTAAGAGAGAGAAGGAGGAATAGGAAAGAAGAGAAGGGTAGATACATGGAGCAAGGGGAAAGAAAAAGAAGGGAGAAAAGCACCTACTCATACTCATACCTGCAGGTTTATCTTATTCTCCACCCCCTAATCCCCCTCCCTGGCCCCCACCACATTTATACTAAAATCACAGCACAGTAGCCAGCCCAATGCTTGGAACCAAGTGACCACTAATAATGGAATCCTTTGCAATTCAATGAATCAGCCATCCGTTTTCAATTTTCATATTTTCCACTCAATGACTAGTATACTTATAAATGCATATTACAAACACATACAGGAGGGGCCAGGGTGCACAGTGGGCTCCAAAATGAATTATAATTAAATGAGAATAGGTTACCTTTCATGTGTGAAGGTCTATTAAAGATTCATGCTCCCCTGGAGGGATTCTTGCTCCCTATTTTTGACAGTCACAGCAATGAGTTTTCCCTAAGCCAGGTGTACATATGGGGAGGAGTAAGTGGGGGCCATGACCTCCTCCATCTAAAAGGTATTTGGAGACCCCACCTTGAAACATGACCTTCCCAGTACCTGCCTATCTTATCAACTTTGATATCTGCCTCAACTGCAGTGGCTTTTCAAAGAGATGTCAGAGTGGAAAGTCATATAATATGTCATTTCCTCCCTCCTGCCCCCCTTCTCCCCCATGTGTCCTGAAGAGACACAGCACAACTGATGGTTATAAAAGTTGCTTATGGAATAGAAATGTTCAAATGGAAATTCAGTCCCAGCTATGGCCCAAAGCAAAAAACAAATAGGAAGATAGATCCTAATGGGGGGGAGAGAGGACCACTCAATGATGTCTGGAACCATGGACTTGGCTGGGATGGAATGGGATGGGGTTGTGGGAAGGGATAAATAAAAACTCCATTAAAATCACAGAAGTTTGGAATTGGAAGACCTTAGAAAAAACCCAAATGCTTTCATTTCAAAAACAAAAAACCAGAATGTGGTTTTATCCCCATGTAAAAACTAAAAATCATTTGCAGAGCTGGCAACAAAAGCAAGCCCTCCTGTTACCCAAAGCAGGGACTGGGAAGAGCATGGAGTTGGGTCTCAAGTGGCCTCCTTAGGGCAGGGGATCTGGAGGGAACAACACTCCTCAAGTTCTGCGAAAGAGAATTAGGGGCGCTATTCTGCTACTGTTTTCTGGTCTACCTTTCTGAGGCATACCCCTCTCCGAAGACACAGACCCAACCTGAAATCACTTCACTATATGAGGCAATGCTTACCTGCCATGGTAAAGTAATGTTTCCATTTTACTCCTTCACTTTGAGTGTGCCCAACCTTTTCACAAATTAAACACATCAAACTTTAAACTAAATTAAAAAATGGTATGATCATCTATGCCAACCACTCCACCTGACACAGCTTACAAGGTGAACCAACTTGAGATGGCAACCTTCTAGATCAGTGTTCCCAAAGTGTGGTACGCATACCCCCAGGGGTACGGGAAGTTTGGTGGGGGTACGCGTTGCACCGGAGTTTGGTGGGGATATGCACTGCACCGTGCTTAGCTGCGCCTAATTCTACGTTTTCATGAGTACAAGGGGTACTCAGCATTACGAAAATTATAGAAAGGGGTACACATATGTCAAAAGTTTGGGAAACACTGTACAGTCATGGGAGTTTTCAGAATGGGTGAAACTCAGTAACTGATGATGAAAGGAGAGATGAGTCACCATGCTTAATGTCAATCACCAAATACAGAGCATCAAGCAGGGCCCACGTTTTATATGTTTTTAGAAAAAATTGACACTAAATGGGAGAAGATATTTGCAAACAACTTGAACATTACCTTCTACATGGACATTCCTTGTCTATTAGTTGGAATAATTATTTTCCAGGTTTGTTCTGAGGAAAGAATTGGTAAAGGATTTTAAAATGATAATTAGTGCCTTGGACATAGGACTCCATAAAAAAAAAAAAATAGCAGCTATTTTCTAGTCCTATTTTATAAACATCCCACAAATCTAATCTATTTAGCCATATATTCACCAATTGGGGCTAAGTACTCATCCTTCAGTGACTTACTCTCCCAGACTCCATGTCCTGTCACACATGCTGGGTTTGAGAATGTCTGAAAGGAGGCACTGACTTCAAAGCTACCCAGTGGTGACTAGATTACCATGTCAGATTTTCATAACTTCATCCTTTATGCAGAAAGTGCTATTTCAAAGGGAATTTGATCAAACTTGCAAAGGATTTAATGATTTTTTTTTATTTTTTTTTTACAAATAACAAATGAAGGTTCAAGAGACATAAGAGCTGTGCAGCAGTGAAATAGCAGAGCTATAATGCTGGAAAGCAAATGAATCAGAGCGTTATCTGTTGATGGTCAGGGTGTTACAGCCACACAAAGCACGCCTAGGTGATTTTCTCATCACTTCTGACAGAGCTTTAAGTACTTTTAATAGTGCTTTCAGTAACTCTGCTTCCTGTTTCTACTACCAAAATCTGTAGGATGGCAAGGTATTAGTATGATGTAGATTTGCAGGATAAGGAAGCTTTGCACTATTATTAAGGGACAAATATTTCCTCTATGCTTAAATGTGGCAGGGGAGATAAGATTTTGAAAAGTAAGAATAAGCTTCCTGTTCATTTCTACCAAAATGATTATTTTGAGAAGATTATTAAACAGATGTCTCATGAGTACACAGAACACCAATTAAACTAACATTAGTCACAACTCCCTCCCTCTCTCTTTTGAAAGGGGTGCTGAAATAGTGGTAAAATCTGGATCTTGGTCTCAGATCTACTATGATGGCCTCTTTATCCAGGTACCATCTTTCAGGAAGCATTAAGTTAAAGCAGAGCCCAATTTTGGTCAAACCTCATAAATGCCACATAGGACCAATGACGATTTCATTGTGGGTTTTTGAAAACTCAAGACCTCATACCAACATCCCCAAACCTGAGAATGGTTTCTGTAAAAATAATCTCTACATTCCTCTCCAATGGTTTTAAATCTGAAGAGAGACAAATACAAACTAGAAGTTGATCTCCATTAGTTCTGCACCCATTTCATGACCAAATGCCCAAAGTCTACTCCAAATGTGTGATCTTTCCATAAAACCCTTGATTATATTTAGCTGATTATTTGGCAACTGAACTTGCTCCCACATTTGTGCCTCTAGCACAATTTTTGAAGATTGCTTGTTTTTGATTAAAAGATATGTGGGACAAAGTCATGCACAGAGGCTTTTATTTTTTTTATTAAATTATTATCTGTGTACATATCTTACCATTGCCCCCCCCATACATACCCTCCCTCCCCAGAGTTTTGTGTCCATTGGTTGTACTTATATGCATGTATACAAGTCCTTCGGTTGATCTATTATCTCCCCCAGATCTCTATACCCACAGAGGCTTTATTTAAAACCATCCTCTGAAACCTCATTTTGATCATTTTGGTAATGACCACTATTTCCCAGCACTTTCTGTGGTTCAGGCCTTCATATGCACTGTCTCCTACAAACCTCCCAATGTCTCTGTGAGCTAGTTTCTGCAGTACAGATGCAGGGACTGAGACCTGACCTCTCTAAATGGCATGGCCAATGTCACACCGCTGATGGAACTCAGATTCAAACCCAGCAGCCTGAGCATGGAGTCTGGACTCGTGGTTACTGTACACATCCACAGCTGAGTATGGTTTTAATGATGCTCTCTCAAACACCCAGTATGAGTATAGCAGAAGTGTGTAGTAAACGGTATCTTGGGAAACTTTAATAAGCCACCCTCTGCAATAAGATTTAAAGGGCACAAAAGTGTGCACGCACCCAGAAGACTGTGCCATGACCCCTCTGCACAGAACCTGCCTCAGGTAGGCTCAGGGCTCCTCCTTCACTTATTTGCATCTCCGTCAGTGTCACTTCGTCAGGTTTTCCCTGAGAACTGGCCCATCCCAAAACATTGTCCCGTTCTCTGCTCTCTCCTCACCCTGCTTCACTGTCCTCCACAGCATTTATTATCACTGGGCAAGTATGTCAGTTATTTGCTATCACTGCTAGAGAGATGAGACTTGGTTCTGCTCCTCCCTCAATCTGCAGTGCCTAAAAAGTGCTCGGCATAGAGCAGTATCTGGTAGGAGTGAATCCAATCAGTCAGTCTCTGGGTGACAAGAGTTAACACCTTGTGGACAGTGGCTACAGTTTGGACAGGTTCAAGCCTGGAACTAATGAGAGGATACGATCCTCTCATGGCAAAGCCATGTGCAAGTCCCAGCTTGGAGAGCAAAGTCGTCACAACACAATTATAGCCCAAGGTTATAGTTGTAAGCTTGACATTATGGTCCAAACCCGTGGTCCCACCTGGCTGAGTGATATAGGCTGCGGGAGGTCCAGCGAGTAGTAAACAAAGCCTGATGAGCATGTAATTGAGTAGATTCAAGACCCACGAAAATGTTGTAAACATCTTGACCATGTCCTTACTTTGCCTTGAGGAATCTGGCTGTAAAACAAAAACTCGGCTTGCAGGCTATGGCGCTGTCTCTCCATCAGAGAAGCAGCATCCCACCTAGCCCCAGCTTTATTCTTTATTCTATCTTTTCTAATCCTTCACCATTCCTCCTTAGGTTCACCCATGGCCGTGCTGAGCATGGCATAACACCTGCTTTGTATTTTCATCTTTTTGCTTAGTTGTAATTTCTAAACTTCTAAGCAGTAAAATTTTATCTTTTTTATAATACAGAAAAGTTCTGTTTATGAAGTCTTTCCTTTTGAAAATTACCCTACTACTACCCTGTTTCCCTGAAAATAAGACAGTGTTTTATATTAATTTTTTCTCCCAAAGTTGCACTAGGTCTTATTTTCGGAGGATGTTTTATTTTTGGGGAAACACGGTATATAAATTCAAAGGCAGCGTTGTGGCCACTTTTGGTCATTGGCAGCCTGAAGACATGAAAACCATGGATGAATTAACCCAAAGCACCCTTAGATGACAGATCAGTATGCTCAGGCCACGGACACACACTTATCACAGGCTCTTCTGGCCAACTCAGCTGCCACTAATGGCCCTCTGCCCTCAGGGAGCAAAAGTCCTCCAACATGGCCCAGCCAGAGGCCAGCAGCCACCTTCTCAATCCTCAGAGCATTCCTGCTAGTACAAGGAAATTCAGACTCTCTTCATTACCATATTACTTTGTAAGGAATGTAAGGAGAGAACAGAGCTCATCAAGGCCCTCTGAAGGACACCCACCCGCCTTCCCTGAAACCACTCGAACTCCAGCCACGCACTCTATTGAATTTCAGGTGTCAGATACCATCAGATTCAGCTTTTACTAATCTTCTCTTTGCCCCACCCCAATGAGCCCTGAAATAAATTCTTAAATATTTACTTTGTTCTTCTGCTAATCTTCCTATACCTTGAACCTCTCATATTAACCATACTTAATGAAAGCAATTATTGAGAAAGTTCTATTAGGTTAGACAGGTTAATGACTGCCTTCCCTTGAGAGCTAAGCTCAACCCATAGGACTTCTTCCCCTCCCTACCAAGAGTGAGAAGGTAAGGTGAGGGGTCAGGCACAGTTCCCAGATTACTGCAGCAGGCTGTAACAAGGAGTACACTTCTACTGTGTGACAGTGAAATTCCTTCTGACCACCTCTTATTCATCATTCCTATTCCCATCCCCAGAGGGCTCTAGAGTTTAAGGGTCATTTCCAAGGTCAAAAGGTCAGCAAAAACAACAGGTCCTTTAGGACTAGGATGAAGGAGATCTAGGTGGTCAGGAAGGCGTTGTGAGCACTGCCATTACTCTCTCCTTCCTCCTCCCCTGCAAGGTGAGCCCTGTTCACAGCAGGAGCCCAGTTCCTTACCAGGCTGTGCCTACACTGCTTGGCACAGACCTGGCACTCCCCCAGGCAGTATTGGTTGTAGTGTTTGCCAGGTTATACTTCTAACAAGGAATTAACTAGAGGATAGGGTCTATAAGTCAGTGTGTAGAAGAGGCCTGCTAGGCACTCAATACACATTATCACATGGCTTCCTCATTGGCACAAGAAGAAAGTGTTGGCATCACTATATTCATTGTACAGAGAATGGAGCTGAGGCCTATGATGGCAAGTAAAATACCAAGAGTGGGCAAATAAGGGCACCAAGAGTTCTGCTCAAAATGGTCTGATGCCCAAGGCCAGGTCCAGCCTGTGAGTGTCAGGTAGCTTCCAGAAATCCGCTCTCTCAGGCAGTTTTATCAAAAATACAGCACTGGGCCGAGACCGGTTTGGCTCAGTGGATAGAGCATCGGCCTGCAGACTGAAAGGTCCCGGGTTCCATTCCGGTCAAGGACATGTACCTTGGTTGTGGGCACATCCCCAGTGGGGGGTGTGCAAGAGGCAGCTGGTCGATGTTTCTCTCTCTTCAACGTTTCTAACTCTCTATCCCTCTCAATTCCTCTCTGTGTAAACTTAATAAAATATATTTTTTTAAAAATACAAAGGGCAGAGGGTGGGATGGGAACCTGGTGGAAGAGAGCAATGGAGGGGGGGAGGGGGACATGTGTAACAATATGAACAATAAAAATTTATTTAAAAAAAAAATACAGCACTGGGCCGAAACCGGTTTGGCTCAGTGGATAGAGCATCGGCCTGCAGACTGAAAGGTCCCAGGTTCCATTCCAGTCAAGGGCATGTACCTTGGTTGCAGCACATCCCCAGTACGGGGGTGTGCAAGAGGGCAGCTGATTGATGATTCTCTCTCATCGATGTTTCTAACTCTCTATCCCTCTCTCTTCCCCTCTGTAAAAAAATCAATAAAATAAAATGTTTTTAAAAAAAAAATGCAGCACTGGGACTGGGTAGTATACACATGCATCAAGCACTGCTCATCTGTGACAGGCCAAGCCCACAAGTCAGGTCCAGAGCTGGTTCTCAGGAAGCACATGTCCAAGGGCCCAAAAGTACTGAGCTCTCATTTTGTGCCTGTCTTGACTGTTTTTCATGTATTAACTCAGAGCCCTCACAACAACACGACCCATGGCAGCTTGTTCCCACTGGCAGAAGAGGACCCTGGGTTTATCTAAGGACACAAGGCTATGAGGTGGCAGAGCTGGGATTTAGACCCTGGTGGACAGGGTCCAGAGCCTGTGTCTGAACAAACCACAATCCTATGTCTGCTGGCATAAGCCCCACAATGAGTGTTCAAAAATGGCTCTTCCACTATAACTGTTTCCAGAGCCCAGCTCCAGGAAGACAGTGTAGAAAGTCCCACAGCGTATGTTGAAAAGGTCACCAACAGAAAACATTAAGTCAGATTAAAAACCAGCTAATAGTGTAGCTGGCCAACTCTGACAAGCAAATCAAAATGCAGTTATATACCCTGGACACAGTCCCTCTGCTGGCTGTCACCGCATCGGGCCCTCGGCTTGTTATCCATGGACTTGAGGTTACGATCACGCACAGTGACTTGCTAAGTCCGATGGCAAAGAGGAAGGAGGCTGCAATGAGGGCCAGGGCTGCTGGCGCGACAGAAGGGTGGTGGGCCCCTTTCTATCACGTGTCTAATTGGATTCCAGTTCTCTTCATGTTTAAACCCATACACTTTACTCTTCTTTTTCTGAGATATAATGAAAATGGGAAAACAACAAAAACTAGCTTCTGATTTTCATGTAGGTCACCTAATTTTAGAGGCTGTGGCTAAGCAAAGTCAAAAGCAGAGCTTAAATTAAAATCCTTCAAAACCCAATGCACCTAAAAGCAGTTTCTACAACACAGAGACAGACAGCTTCCGTGGCTCCCAGCCAAACAGCTTTAATTATAAGGCTGATCTGAAGTTTTAACTCGCAGGCTCTAGAATGAGCCTATTGAAATATGTGTCAATAGAACTAGGTAAAGGAGGACACGGAGAGATAGGACTGTCTGTGGGAAACATATGCTCTGCTGTCGCTATGGAGCGTCTATTGAATCAATACCATATGCAAGCTGATAACACAACTGTATATGCTGCCTCATTAAGCCAAATTAGAGCAAGTGGGATCTGTCGCCTACTGATGACAACAAACAAGTCTAACTTCAGTGTGTCCCTATCTCCGATCCACAGAAAAACCTGTGGAGAGGCATCTTCATAAATGACAGCAGGTTCTTCCCACGTTCCCAGGCCAGTTTCCAGTGCACGTTCCCAAAGGACTCCGTTCTTTCTGCTGTTTCCCTTCAAACTGCTGAGGAGGAGCAGCAATCCCCACAGGGAAATGAAAAAGGCATGCATTCCTTGAAGGGTCAGTAATTAGTCCAAAGGCATTAAGACTGGTGGGTCCTGGCTTCTTCTGCAAGAACTATTCATTCAGAGCAACCTCTGATATAGGGTAGCTGATTAGAATGTTTTAAACTCTTACTTACATTTTTATAATTGGCCACTAAGAAGTTACAGAAGAAATGATCTTATTGTGGAATATCAGTTTTTAGAAAGCATGGTAAAGCAAAAGCATTCTCTCCGCGAACAACAGAACAGTCAGCAGCCACAGCAGGCCAAGGGCAGACCTGCCAATCCAAAGCTGAGTGTGTGGCTGTCACTGTGGAGTTGAAAGTTCCGGGAGAGGGGCTGGCCTGGCGTGTGGGCAGGAAGGTGCAGTGCACGCCACTCCACAATCACATACTGAGAACCAGTTTACCAGGCTCCCAGCTGGATGTTGGGTTTAAAAGGAAAATGTAGCTTATTTAACCCAAGCCTTTGAATAGCTTACAGCTGAGCTGTGGATACAGGCAAATTCCAAAAATGTACTTAGCAGTTGTGGGAACACAAAGCAAGGCCATCAGAAACCTCTGAGGTGGGAGGGGTGTCAGGAAGGCATCTTAGGGGAGACGTGCTTCAGATGAGTCTTGACAAGGATGGTGTTAGCCATAAAATTGGAAGGGCTGTGCACAAAACCACATAAATGTATAAGGGTGAATATAAACAGCCTGCTGTGGGATCTTTTAGCTCCTAGCAGCATTTAAGGCGGGGGAGGAGGGAGTAGCAGAAAGGTTAGCATTCCAGAGGCTCTGCCCTCCATGCCCACAAAGAAAGAAAAGGTAGAGTCAGGCTGAAGATGCTGGAAATCCAAATGATGACAAGGGTCTCTAATGGTTATAACTATTTCTTCTGCTGGCCTGGAATCTCTTTCGGAACTCCCCTAGGCCCAGGCATAAACTATGTGAACCATATTCAGGTCACTGGCACAGTGACTGGATCTGGACAGGCATATATCCTCAGCCAACCCAATCAGAACCCGCCCCAAGAATGCTGCCAGAAACCTTTGACCTCGTGGGGCCATTTCCACCACCACCGTGAGATGGCCTACAATGAAGCCCACAGAGAAGACAGGATAATGTCCATGTTTGGATGCAGCGGTGCTGCACTCAGAATCCTCTTCTGAGCCTTCCAATGACATGAGCCCCAAATTCTCTTTCTGTTTAAGCCAGTATGACCTAGGTTATTGCCTCTTGCAACCAAGAGTACTGACAAATGCATGGATTTCCTGCTAAGCCTCTAGTATTGATAATAAAGGTCTCTAAATATTGACAGAAAAGGTCAATTTGGGAAATTCTTCAAGTTTAAAGTGCTCAAATAAAATTATATAGAAATATTTTCTAATTTATGAAACACAAATACTACTTAATTGTTTTCACTATTAGAGATAATATTCTAATAACTAGTAAAGGCAATTTTTTATTTTTAGATCAGTATTTCAAATATGTAGCTTTTAAACTATAATTAACAAATGCTCATGTAATACTAACTCTGTTCCAGGCTCCTTTCTCAATTATTCATGCATCTCATTAATCCTTATGACAACAAACCCATAAAATGGGAACTACTATTATCTCCCCAATTTTACAGATGAGGAAACAGCCTCAGAAAAGTTCAAAAACAAGCCCAAGGTAATACAGGCAGGAAGTGGTGGAGCCATGATTTGAATCAGGGCAGCCAGGTTACACAAATATGTTCTTTCCTTTACCCTAGTGTCCTGAACACTGGAAGCCAATGGTTCGTTCCATTTGCCTTTAAACTGTTACTCCTAACCACAGGGCTTGCAACAAAGCATTTATACTCCCTAAATCCAAATTAGCACATGGCTGCTGTCTTTCCACAGTCCTGTCTCTTTGCTGGCTTATTCCCTCAATACAGTTATCCTTAAAACTGTCCTTGGGAATCCTTAGGACACCTCCTCCCTTTCCTTTTCCCATGGCATACCAGTGTTCACCAGTGTCCCGTCATGTCAGCTCCACCCGCACATGGTCTTGAATCCACCCCTCTTCCCTGGGCCTCAAGTCCAATTTCAGGACTTCTCCTACCTGAGCCAACTAAACCCTTTCTCACCTGGCTTCCAGCATGACCCCCTTCAAAGACATTCCACTTCCACATGGCCACTGAGTTTTCTCTGAAAATACAGATCTCATCAACCACGTTCCTGCTTTAAACCCTATCAGCTGTCACTGCCTACAGAACAAAACAGAAACTCCTCAGCAGTTCACAATGAAACTCCTCACAAACCCCCAACCTGTCTTTCCAGTCTCATCTGCTCTGGATATGCTGCTGTGCAGGGCATGCCATGCAGTCATGCAGACCTCTGGGAACCTGTATTATCTTCCTTAACTCACTTAATTTTCTTTCTCATATCTGGATAATTCCACAATTTGCTTAAAATAACAGAATGTAATTTCTTCTAAAACAGTCTTATAATATAAATTCACTCTCGCAGACTGCTTTACAATCATTATTCTGAATTAGTGGCTCTTTTTGAAAAATAATTACCTTCTATTAGTATATAAACTGGCATAAAATACAGATTGCCAACATTTTACTAATTTGGGTCTAGGAAAAGAGTTTCTTAAGGTCAGGATCCCAAAATAGTCTGAGAATCTATAAAAATCTCTCACTTAGGGGTCTGGAAGATCAGTTGCAGAGCTAAAAGTGGAAGGTGCTGGGGACTTGCAAACAGCCTTGCAAGGAAGAGGGGAGGAGACCTTAGGTCTCGGCAGGCCTATCTGGAAACCTCTATGTCTCAGGCCTCTTTCTGCGCTGATCTTAAGTGGTAATCCCAGATTCCAGCAATAGCTTACAGATCAGGGTTTCTCAGCTGCAGCACAACTGACGCTGGGGTAGATAATTCTCTGTGGCGGGCTGGCTGGCCTGTGCACTGCACACAGATGTTTAGCAGCATCTCTGGCCTCTGTTTACCAAATGTCAATTGTAGCTCCTCAGCTGTAGCAACTAAAAATATCTCCAGTCATTGCCAAGTGTTGCCTGAGGGGCCAAGTCATTTTTCAGGGCAATAAGTACACAGGCTCAAAGGGCAGCATCACTTCCCCTGAACTGCATTTCTCCCTCTTCCTCCTCCTGCCCTTCTCCTCCTTTCTCATAAAAACCAAAATGCCCTTGACCACCGGAGGTGAAAACCACACCAAGGACATACATTTGTTAGTGAAGTAACAAAAGAATTGCTTCTGACAAGTAGCCAGGTATTTATTGCTGCCCTTGTAAAGAATGAAATAGAAAATGACAGGTAGATGGGAAGACATTTGTTTCTTGCTCTGATCAATAAGAAAGCACCCTGAAATCTTGCCTCTCTTCTGTCTCTCACCAGCATTTAGGGTGCCATTGGCTGGCCAATACCTGATACTGGGCAAGCCACCTGCTGAGCCACTGGGGAAACGGGTGGGCGCTAAACACTGCAGGTGCTACGTTAACACAACTGGAAGTGTGGGTACACAAACAAGGAAGTCACACAGGTACAACTTAATTTCAAGGCCCATTAGCAGCACAAAGGGAGGGATGTACTTCCAAATGCAAGCCCTGGAACACAGCAGGGACTTTTTCATTTTCAATCTCCACATGGTAAGAATAATAATTATGGTTCTTTTTATTGAGAAGGGCATTCAAGTTCAAATATACTGCACTTCAAACTCAAACACTAGAATATATTATATGTTGCAACTGATGTTTGCGAAATGCAAACATTCAATTTGGACTAAATATCAGAAAATGGCCATTTGAATTGTGCCTGCACCTTCGATTTTGTGATTGTTTCCCAACTGGCCATGCAATTGTAAGCAGTCATAACACAAAGGGGAGCTAGCATTAGGCTGTACCTTTTAGAAAACCATCAGCGCTGGCCTGTAATTCAGCTGATGTTGAAGGACAACAACTGGGTTTTGAGAGTAAATAAAGGAACCCATGCACACACCACACACCCATGCTCCCTGCCCCCTGCCCCACACAATACAGAGCTCTGCAATGTGTGCCATTCCCCAAACCATCCCAGTCTAGAATGCAACCGTCAAATCCTCTGAAGGTCTACCATGCAGAATCACCTACGGGAAGGAAGCTCAGTCATGCCAGACAAAACAAGAGTCCTGCTGTTAGGTGGTGTCTGCTGAGGTCTGAGAAAGGGAAATGAGAGACCAAGTCCCACTTCCAAGAAAATCCCCTTGAGTAGAATGGAGGAGAGATACTAAAACAAAAAACAAAACAAAACAAAACAAAAAAGCCTCTTGCAGCAGCAAAACCAAATGCTCTGCCCCTACAGCATAAGCCAAACCAGTGGACAGGACTGACTGAACACCTTCAATAGGACAGCTTTGAACAAGATTCTATCGGTGAGAGAAAGAAAAACGTGGGCACTGTCAGTCCTTACACAGCAAGCATTTTCAGTATCACACATCCGTACCTTTTACCTCCCCCATGTTAGGATGTGGCAAAGAACCTCAATCCTGTCCTCTCTACTTCATAATCTAATCTAAGATCACCATTTTGGATAAAAGCAGAATTGGTCTTCCCCGAAAACCCAAGGTGTTATTCTGAAAGCAGATAATTTTGACAAAGGCACATGCAGGGAGAAAACCTGGAGAAATGGTGAGTAGCTGAAGGGTGAAGATTTTTAAAAATCTGATTGTTTTTTCATTTCTTTGATCCACCTTCCTCTTCAGTAAGATAAACAGAGTTGGAAATGCAGTTCAATATTATTCTTGATTTTAATAAAGTCTATTTCCAACTAATTTCTCTAAAGGGAATGATTCACTTTCATATAATAAAATAGCACAAGAGTGATAAATTTGGAAAGAAAAGCCATTTTGGATAAAAGCCACATGAAACCCAACTAAACAGAAAAAGGAAAGGGGACAGATTCACATATACACTAATGTCCCCTAAAAAGAAAATAAATTTAAGAGGCCCTTCTTCAATTGCTATGATATCCAATTTAGAGGCAGTTTATAGCCAACCAGAAGCTATATCAGCAAGCAATCAGACACAACAGTAAGCAATCAGAAACATCATGAGCAGCACGACCGCAGAGTAAGCCATAAAGGCGCACCAGAGAGAGCGCTTCTGAGCAATTACCACATGTCTTAATGCAGAAAGGGAGAATGAATAACTCCATACCCTAGGACTAGAACCCTATAAAGATGAACTCTCACAGCTCAAGAGCTATGATTCCTGCTATGATAAGAGGGGTGTGAGGACCATCTGTGTGGCCATGGATCAGACTGAAGGCACAAAAGCAATGGGAGATTGATAATGAACTAGGACTATGAGCTTAAGTCCTTATTCTTCTTTTTCATACCCTAATCTATAGACATGACAAGTAAACATGTTGGTTATTTGAAAAGATGTTTATTTTTGGAGGAAATAAAGGAAATTTCCTTTATTCTTTATTTCACATCTATGTCCACTGTGGCCAAGGCAGAGCCTAGGGAAGGGATACATATGCGCACACACACAGGCAGAGGAGCGAACTTCTTTTTTTTAAAAATACGTAGGTCAATCAAGGAATAGACACCAGACCAAAAAAATATATATATATGCTTATTAAACAGGTTGTACTATTAGCTCTTTAGAAACCTCAAAGAAAAGGATAGCACATTTCCCCAGACACATCCATTTGCAGTGACTTACAAAGAGAAGCAAGAGATACAGCACACATTCTGTTTTCTCTCTGTGGTGCTATGGGGTCTTATGCTGAGCTCAGAGGATTCCAGTACCAAAAGTCCCTCTCCCAAATACTTAACTCACTGAAGTTTGAGAAGATTATACTTAATACTAGAGGCCTGGTGCATGAAAATTCATGCACTGGAAGGGGGGTCCCTCAACCCGGCCTGCCCCTCTCATAGTCCGAGAGCCCTCAGGGATGGGAGGCGACACAGTGATCAGGGGAAGGTGAGCAGTAAGGAGCAGTGCCAGCCTGGGCCAGCCCTGGTTATCTGAACCTGGGGAGGCCCTGGGTGGCTGAGCAGTCACCATCTGAGGCTTAGCAGCAGCCATCTGCCTGCGCCTCAGGCATCAGCTGGGAAGCCACCATCCAAGGTTTGCCTGCACCTCAGGCCTGTCCTGGATGGCTGGGCAGCCGTCATCAGAGGCTTGGTTGTACCTGGGGCCAGCCCTGGGTGTCTGGGAGACTAAAAGGACTGGGGGAATCCGGAGGCAGGCACATAGCTGTAGGCACAGCCATCTTTGAGGGCAGGACAGCCAATTAGCATATTCCCTCCTAATTGGCTGTGGGCACTGCCATTTTTTAGGGCAGGCTGTCAATTAGCATATTTCCTCATTATTTGCTATGGGTGCCTCCATCTTTGTGATGGTGTGAGGGTTAATTAGCATGTCCCCTCTTTATTAGATAGAACTAGAGGCCTAGTGCATGAAATTCATGCACTGGGGGTTGGGGGTCCCTCAGCCCAGCCTGTGCCCTCTTGTATCCCTCTCACCAACTGGGATCCCTCGCTCCTTACTGCCTGCCTGCCTGCTCATTCCTTACCGCTCGGCTCACTACTCCTTAATACTTCTGTGGAGGTGGGGGAGGCTCCCACCAGCACTGCTGGGCTCACCAGCCTTGAGCCCAGCTTCTGGCTGAGCGCCCACTCCCCCGTGGGAGTGCACTGACCACCAGGGGACAGCTCCTGCATTCACTCAGTGTCTGCCCCTGGTGGTCAAAGTGTGCATCATAGCAACCAGTTGTTCTGGTCATTCTCCATTATGGTAACTTAGGCTTTTATTATATAAACTAGTGGCCTGATGCATGAAATTTGTGCATGGGGGGGGGGGGGGTTCCCTCAGCCCAGCGTGAACCCTCTCCAATAGGACATCCCTCCCATAATCTGGGACCACTGACTCCTAACCACTCACCTGCCTGCCTGCTGATCACCCCTAACTGCCTCTGCCTGCCTTCCAAATTGCCCCTAACTGTTCTCTCCTGCCACATGATCTCCCCTAACTGCCTCTGTCTGCCTGATTGGCCGTAATTTCCCTCCCCTGCTGGCTTGATCTCCCCCCAACTGTCCTCCCCTCTAGGCCTGATCTCACCCCCAACTGCCCATCCCTGCCAGCCTGATAACTCCTAACTGCCTCTGCCTTGGCCTTGGCCCCCACCATCATGGCTTTGTCTGAAGGAAGTTGGACATCTGGAAGATGACCAGTAGACCTAGTCTAACTAGCATATTACCCTTTTATTATAGATAGATTATATAGGATAGGATTGCTTAAATGAGGGGAGGAGGGGGTTTAAGAATGAGGAGATGCTATTGGCAGACAAAAATACATAATTTCTATATCTGGACTGATAGCCAGCCATATGCACTATACTGCCAAACCGGTCAAATTGAACCACTTTCTTACACCTTACACCAAATAGCTATTGCCCTTAAAACCCCTCCTCAGCCCCACCTTAGGTTCTGCCTTTGCAGTTCACCCAGATTAGGTTCTGACTGGTTGGTTTCTATACCAGTCAGCATCAAAAGCCCCACCACCAAGGCAGCCATTGGCTCCTCGCAGATCACCCGGATTTGGTTCTGATTGGGCAGTTTCTATGCCAGTCAATGTTTCCAGGCCTATCTCTGGGCCTGATAGGAGAGGTGAGGCTCATCAGCAGCTGCCACAGAGGCTGCAGATCAGACCATGCTTCTCTCTCCTGGCCTCTCTATGGGCCTCATCCGCAGCCTCCTCAGCAGTCAGTGCTAGGTTGCCACGCCTGCAGGACTGCTTTCTGCAGCACCAACCCAGCACTGACTGCCACAGGGGCTGCAGATCAGACCCTGATTCTCTCTCTGAGCCTCTCTCTGGGCCTTATCCGCAGCTCCCTCAGCAATCAGTGCTGGGTCGCTGCAGTGCCTGAAGCATGGCAGTCAGTGCTGTATGGCCACAGCAACCCAGTACTGACTGCAGGACTGACTTCTGGTGTTTGGTCATCTGTTCATTCGCTTTGGACATTACAGATCCTGTTTCTTTATATATATAGATTTCCCTCCAAGAGTCAGGAACAATAACTGGTATTAGTGGGTGGATGTTCCATGTTAGTTTCTTCTCTTTCCTTCCAAGTTTCTTTCTGAGTCACAGCCCATTTCTAGTCTGTTTCTCCTCCATGAGGCCCCTATGACTCAATTTTACCTGCCTTTAAAACTTACCTTCCTGTGAGAAGCCTTCCAAACTGACCCCTACTTAGAGTAACCACAGTTTGTGTTATTTTATGCCCATGTATTATATTCCTGATTGCCCAGTAAAAATTTTAAAGGTATCGCATGTGTACACATACACACACACACACACACACACACACACACACACATATACAAAGGAGCTAGAATGAGGTTATTAAAGGCATAACTCTAAATTTCCTCCCATTTTCCTCAAAGAAAAAAGTCTCTGGTTCTTTAAATATTAATGAAAACAGGGGACCTATGGTATTGCTAAAGGAGCCCCCCTCAGAGCCAATGGCTTAGGGACTATGCTCGAGAGATATCTGATAACTGAAACTAGCTCAATACTCAGGGAAGGGAAGAAGTAGCCACCAATTCCTTCTCATGTCACTGCTGGAAATCTACCCACCATTCTCTACTCTGGGGCTGGGGCCCAGAAGAAGTCTCTCTGAGAGCCTGGCACACAAACAGGACAGCCAGAGGCAGCAAGATCCCTGATCAGGGGAGAGAATGACAGCAGACATGGGTACACAGTTCCTGCAGACAGAGGCGGTGGGAGGCAGCAGTCAATGGCAGTACGCCCCATCCTGCCCACCTCCAGAACTGTGGGAAGGTAGAGCTGCCATGAAATCAGATGGGAGCTTTCCTATAGTCTTTCCTAATGGGGAGGGGATGGAGGAATGGTGCCTGGAGAGTCAAGGGTGCTGTTTATTAATAAGCAGCTCAACACAGTGGGAGGTTTTCTTGTCTAATTACAGAAGCTGTTGGAAACTGCAGGGGAGATAGGATTTATGGCCTAGATGACACTGCCTCTGTGTTGTAATTAAAAGTTATTTTTAATATCTCTGTTTGATTGGATACTTTGGATTATTAGAAATGTAGTCTGCAATTTAAAACTTGTGAAAGGGCGAAGAACATAACAAACAGGTAATACGACAAGCTTGCACAATGTGAAACAATTAAATGTTTTGACACTGGAGATGGGAAAGAAAAGGAATCTCTCCCAATTAAGTCTGAGAATTTCTATAAGAAAGGGAAAATGAAAGCCAATGAGTATGCTAAACTGAAATGAGAAATAAGCCAACGAATATGCTACTTATTTTATCCACTAACTAGGGTTGGGATACCACCCACCAGGAGTAGTGAATGGGTATTCACACCATTCACCCAAAGCACCCGATGTTAACCTTCCAGCTCCTTTCTTTGTTCCTAGTCCCTAGGAAAGGACAATGTCACCCTAACAAGAGCAAATCCTGGCTCAACCACAGAGCCCCAGAGGCCAACCCCAGGGCAGCAATAGGGGTCCAACATGAGCTATGGACAATACATGCTGGGTTTGTGGTTAACCCACTTCTCTTCTCTTATGCAAGATTCCAGTCTCAAGAAGGGGCCAGACACAATGAACCTTCATGGGAACTGCACGGTGGCATCCATGAGTGGCTACAGAATCAACCCAAGATCAGGTAGGCGCCATTACAGTATTTCCTACATCTGTTTTCCAGAATTTATTTCTCCATATGCACACCAGAGTTATTTTCTACAATGGTGGCTCTTCTTTAACAACAGGGAGGAGGGAATCTATCATATGCAACAGATTTTTGAAATTGCCTGGTGAAAATGGGGAGGAGGAAGGCCCTCTAACTGACACGTGCTTCCCAGATAACTTCTTATCCACAATATGAATCTTCGCATTAAAAGTGAATTCTAGGAGCTCATTATGTGAAATATGTCATAAGGAACCACTAGACATCACACGTTATGATGAGACTATAAAAGCATTTTAACATCTGTTATTCAAAAATAAATTTAATCTCAGCTTTACAAGGGCCATACCAAGGGATTTATCTTATATAGAAAAGGACTATTTTCTGTGCTTATTCTTTTCCCAGTTCAAATCAAGATCTGACTCATGCCAGGCTATAGAATCACCCTTCTTACCTGCCACATTAATTTTCTCAAGTGCTACCAAGCTGGGAACAGCAGTGGTGGAGTTGGTTGAATTTGTTCCTGTGCCATTGATGACAAGGGTGTCCACCTTCGACTCTAACTTGCCGATGCGCTGCAAAATATTATCCAACAACACAGCGAGAGTTTTCTTCAGATCTGTAAAATAAAATGCACAGTTTAAAAATTCTTTGATCACTGCATAGATGTCCACTGCACCTGCTCTCTCTTCCTCTCTCTGACATTAAGAAGGAAATATTGCCCGGCCAGTGTTGCTCAGTGGATAGAGTGTTGGCCCTTGGACTAAAGGGTCCCAGGTTCAATTTCGGTCAAGGGCATGTACCTCGGTTGAGGCTCATCCCTGGGCCTGGTTGGGGCATGTGCGAAAGGCAACCAATTGATATATATCTCTCATATCTATATATGTGTGTGTGTCTCTCTCCCTCTCTTCCCCTCTCTAAAAATCAATGGAAAAATATCGAGAGAGGATTAACAAAAAAGAAAAGAAGTAGCAGAGTCAAACACTACTGCCCAAGGCCTGTCCTACCATACCATATCTTAAAGATGACAGGACCATCTTCAAGTGATCAGAAAGCACAAAACAACGTGGTCTGTTCTAGGACCCAAGTTGGGCAATAAATAACATAAATTATTTCTAGCCACTGGGCTGATGGAGAAAAACGCCTTGTTAGCATCCTACCAATGCACTCTGTGAAATTCCTCCTCCTTATAGCATGATTCACTAGAGCACAGAATGACAATCCCACCAAAACCGGTTTGGCTCAGTGGATAGGGCGTTGCCTTGCGGACTGAAGGGTCCCAGGTTCGATTACGGTCAAGGGCATGTACCTTGGTTGCGGGCACATCCCCAGTTGTGGGTGTGCAGGAGGCAGCTGATCGATGATTCTCTCTCATCGATGTTTCTAGCTCTCTATCCCTCTTCCTTTCTCTCTGTAAAAAAATCAATAATAAAAAAAAAGAATGACAATCCCTAAGGGCAGCCAGTTCCTGAAGTATTATAGTTTCTAGGTCAAGTTTGGTGTTATTTTAGTGTCCTATACTGCAGTATTTCTCAACTTTTTTGCAGTCTCTATTTCTGTTGGTTACATATGGTAACAATAAAAGCCACAGTTCCCGGATTTCTAGGCATACAGATTTAGGAAAATACTTCAAGACCAGAGGCATTCACTCGCTCAAGAACTATCTATCAAACAACTCCTGGATGCCAGGCACTGCCTTAGATGTTAGGGATATTCCTTCATGGCACTTCCATGTAAGTGCTGACTCCCTTTCTTACACATCTGACCATGGGTAGAGTAGTATACTGCCCTCCAGACATGTCATCCTGGCATGCATCAACATTCGGGGAGCTGGTATATGAGGTTCTCCACATACACACAGAGATGAATTTAGTCCTTCTCCTCTGGAAACTCATAATCAAAGAAAGATATGCTGACTTTTACATGTGGAAAAGCCAGAAGGACAACAGGATGCCATCCATGTGGACAGAATCCAGACTCATTTATGAAATGGGAGTGGGCCAATGGAACAGGAACAGTGTAGGTGCAGATGTGGTAAAGCACTGAACGCAGACAAATGAAAAGGTGCTACCTTCCACTATGCTGGGAACAGAGCAAACTCACTCTGAGCAGGTGCTCTGATCTGGCCTGGGAAGAAAGCACCAACACTAGGCATGGCCTACCAGCCTCAGCCCAGAAGCACCCAGGTGATCCCCTTCTGCCAGGCCAGCAGAAAAACTCATCAAAACACAGGCACAGATATGCAATTAGTGTGGAAGTCTGTGTGCTCAGTGGTTCACAGACGACATCACTGGAACTGATAAAAAACTACAAATAGAAAGAGAGCTCCTGTCTTGATTCTGTAAGTCTGGTTTATGTGCTTGGGGCAATCTCATCCTCCCCACCTCTCCCAAAACCAAACATCAGACTTCTTCACAATGGTAAGATCATAGCAGTCTGTTCATTCATTAATTCTAACAAATATCCAACCTGGCTTAATTTTTGCCTTCAGTATGCCTAGTACCTGCAGGCAATAACCTATCCATGGCATTAGAGCAATAGGGCCAAAAATTTGGTTGTAACAAAGAAAGGCAGAAGAGAACTAACATTTTCTGAAGGCCTACCATGTGCTATGCACATATACATATATACACACAAACATATACATACATGCATACATACATGTATACATATATGTGTATGTGTACACACACATATTAGAGGCCCAGTGCACAAAATTTGTGCACGGGGGCAAGGGGAGTGTCCCTCAGCCCAGCCTGCACCCTCTTCAATCTGGGACCCCTCAGGGGATGTCCGACTAAACGGGCAGTCGGACATCCCTCTCACAATCCAGGACTGATGGCTCCCAACTGCTGGCCTGCCTGCCTTCCTTATTGCCCCTAACTGCTTCTGCTTGCCAGCCTGATCACCCCCTAACCACTCCCATGCCAGCCTGATTGATGTCTAACTGCTCCCCTGCCAGCCTGTTTGCCCCAAACTTCCCTCCTCTGCCAGCCTGGTCACCTCTAACTGCCCTCCCTTACATGCCTGGTGCCTCCCAACTGCCCTCCCCTGCTGGCTATCTTGTGGTGGTCATCTTGTGTTCACATAAGGGCAGAGTCTTTGACCACATGGGGCAGCCATCTTGTAATGTTGGAGTGATGGTCAATCTGCATATTACTCTTTTATTAGATAGGATAGAGGCCTGGTGTATGGGTGGGGGTCAGCTGGTTTGCCCTGAAGGATGTCCCAGATCAGGGTGGGGGTTCCTTGGGGTGTGGGGCAGCCTGAATGAGGGGCCTATAGTGGTTTGCAGGCAAGCCACACCCCTTGGGGACCCAAGCAAAGGCCCTAGTATCTGGAATTTATTTACCTTCTACAACTGAAACTTTGTAGCCTGGAGCGGAGCCAAGCCTCCTGCTTGCTCCCTGGTAGCCATTTCTCTTGGGACTTATGTATCTTCTATAATTAAAACTGTAGCTTCGAGTTGAGACCTGGGCAGACCAGGGTGTGCAGAAAGCTTTGCTTTTTCCATTGCCAGGGTAACCCTAGCCTCCTGCTCTTTCCAGCTCCATGGCTGCCACCATTTCTGCTTGGATTTGTTTACCTTCTATAATTGAAACTTTGTAGTCTTGAGTGGAGGTTTAGGCTGGCAGGGGCAGGCAGAAAGGTTGGCTTTTTCCATTGCCTGGGAAACCCAAGCCTCCCTCCTGCTCTCTGTGGCTGTAGCCATCTTGGTTGGGTTACCAGTAATTGCATACTCGCTCTGATTAGCTGGTGGGCGTGGCTTGTGGGTGTAGTGGAGTGATGGTTAATTTGCATATTACTCTTTTATTAGGTAGGATGATATGAAATTCCATAATATGTCCATATTCTCCATGAGACAGGTATGACTTTATTTTATAGATGAGAAAACTGAGGTTCACAAATATGAAGTAATGTGTTTGTGGTTACAGAGGTAACTCAGAGGTGAGTTAAATAAATGTGTGACCAAATACAGCAGGCTAATTTTTAAATTGATAAGTGTATATGGCCCATGAATGATGTTATAAATACCCAAATGGGCCTGGGCAGAAAAAAGATTCCCCTCCCCTGGCACAGTGGTTAAGGACCCACTCTTTGGAGTCAAACTTCCTAGGTTTGACTCTTCACTCTCCTCTCCTGTTTTCTTACTTGTAAAGGAATGATAATAATAACCCTGCCTCTTAAAGCAGTTATGAAAGTCTAATGAGTTAACACTTATACAATACTAGAGGCCCGGTGCATAAAAGTTCATGCATTGGAGGGGAAGTCCCTCAGTCTGGCCTGTGCCCTTTCACAGTCTGGGAACCCTCAGGGGCGGGAGGCATCCTTGTGATCAGGGAAAGGCAACACCCCATCACACCTCTGCTGCTGCCACTGCTGGCAGTGCAAGCTTTGGCTGGCCCTGTGTGGCTGGAAGGCTGAGGGTACTGGGGGACTCTGGAACCAAGCGCACAGGGTGGGCCCAGCCTTGCCGCGCACCTGCCGCTCCAGCAGGGCTAAGGGGACTGGGCACCGCCATCTTGTGGCTGTGGGCACTGCCATCTTTGAGGGTACGCAGTCAATTAGCATATTCCCTCCTTATTGGCAGTGGGTACCACCATCTTTGAGAGCGGGGCAGTCAATTAGTATATTACGTCCTTATTGGCTATGTGCAAGGCCATCTTTGAGGACGAGCAGTCAATCAGCATATTCCCTCCTTGTTGGCTCTGGGGCACCACCATCTTTGTGATGGTGGGAGGGTCAATTAGCATATTCCCTCTTTATTAGATAGGATTTTAAAACTTCCTGGCAGATAAAAGGCTCTACATAAGTACCTGCTAAATATGTAAATAAAAAATAAAGCCATCCTCTGAAATATGCTTCCTGAAGAAACCTACCCATGGGTGAGGTGAAGCTTTACCACTATCCAAAGTCTCAGATGGCTCTCCGCCAGGGCTGCAGTCCCAGTCTACATGGCTCAGTCTGTACCAGGCACGTCATGAGCTGGCACGGCCAGTGGCAGTCAGCCACCGGCTCTGCTCTTATGCTGACCTGAGGCAGGCACAGGTTCTCTAAGGTTCTGAGGACTGCCAGAGACCAGCCACAGAGATGAGAGCTGCAGTGCCACAATGAGATGGCTGAGCCCCAGTACAAAGAGCCTGCTCCTTAGAAAAAGACATCTAGCTCCTCCATCTCCAGCCTCGTTACCTGTCTTGCCAGGCAGGGAGTCCCTGTGTAAAATGGCATTTAACTATTGCCTGCTAGTTCATTTGGGGTAACTCAGGGTTCTTAGCTTCAGCTTTACTGACTGACATTTTGGGCCAGATCATTCTTTGTTGTGTGGAGCTATCCTGTGATTTGTGGGGTGTTTGATGGCATCCCTAGGTTCTAGCCATTAAATGATGGTAGCAATACCTCCACTGTGAAAACCAAAAATGGCTCCAGACATTGCCTAAGTCCCTTGGGGATTAACATTTGCCCCATTTGAGAACCACTGAATTAGGCAAATCCTCTCCACCCTTTTTTCACTACTGCCTCTCCTTCTGTGGAGATACCAAGAGAGAAGTCTGATAGAGGGGTATAGGAACGTGAATGGAAATAGGAGAAGCCACCCACTACACCTGCATCTGCTGATTGCTGTTCAGTGGGGCACCAGAGAGATTGCTGCAGATACCTCAGGAAGTGCCAAGAGGGTGTCCCTCCTCCTATGAGAGCTGACAACTCTCAAGGGCTGGTAACCTTTTATATCATCAAAAGGCAACAATACTACAGACAAAATCCCTAACCCACAGTTATCAGTGGAGCACATCTGAGGTAGGATACAAAGTTGTCACTTGAGCACTAAGAAGATATTCTTCCTCAATTCTTAAAATACAGTCAGTCCACCAAGTGCAACCTATTTCATATTGACCTCCCCTAGCAGCCATGGACTCTGACATGGTATACATGAGGGAATTTGTGATGATGAGAAATGTAACCCCACTACTACTAACCACTGGGATCCTTCTGCGACAACCATCACGTACTGAGCTCCTCTGTCAGCTGCACCCCTCAGGAACTAACTCTTGATCCCACACAGACAGTATGATGAATGTACTATGGTTCCCACACCCATTTTATATACAGATAAACCACAACTCAGGAAAAGTAAGTAGTTTGCTACAGGTAACTGCAGACCCACAACTCATGCCCACAAAATGGATCCAGGTCCAGGTTCCTATCCGTCATGTGACACTACCCCTAAAAAGCCACCACACTCCTTCCGGCCAGAAACACTCTGACCTGCTGCTCCAGAACACCTCTCGCCAGGGATTAACCTTTGGGCTTCAGCCACAATATATCACAGCCCTCAACAATTGCTGATGCCACTGTTTTTTAAGCAAATCCAACATTAAAAATAATTTAATATCTGCCTTTCCATACCTTATGCCTTAAATGAAAATGAAATAGAACACTATCAAGAACTTTCGACTCTAGGCATGTCACCTGGGTAAGTATTTTTTTTTCTCTCCCAATATGAAAGGAAAAAACTTCACTTTCATTTCAAACAGCTATTCGAGTCACTATTTCAAGGCAGTCCAACATGAGACAAAAGACACTACCAATAGAACACACCAGCGATGCCAACACCATCTGTGAATCTTCACCAGCTGGCACCGAGCCTGGCGCATTACGGTGCTCATTAAATGTGTGTATGAATGAATGAACCAACAAGTAAACAAACAATTTTCCCATAAATGAAGCTATACAAATTATTCCTTTCTAAGTGGTGCAATGATTTCTCACCTTTGTGTTTTATAGCTAAACCTACAAAAACTGTTCAAAGAGTTTTATTGCAATTTTAAACTGATGCTAGAGAGGTTTTTGTTTGCATTTTAGTCTTCATGATAACCCACTTATCCAGTAAGACTATACACCCAAGAATATTTCTATAGAGTTTATAAAGAAATAAGGATGATAATATTCCTAATTCCTGTATGGTACTTTCTATATTTATCACTATGTTTTACAATTATTATAACAGTAAAATGTGTCCTCAACAGGATTACAACTTTCAATTGCTGACAAGCTTTTAAAATTTTGTTTGTGTTTCAAAGCCTTAAAAATAAAAATTTAATCCCAACATTACTAACAAAACACCGTCTTTCTAAAAATTTCTGTACATAACAAAGATGAAATCAAAGTATTTGAAAGCATTGAAAATGTCTCTCTCAGTAAAGTGAGCTTTGTTCTCTATTCTGCGCCAAAGAGGGGATGAACACTACCACAGAACAGGTGACCTGGTGGCTTCTGTACATCTTTCCTTCCAAGAAGCCAAGACGTTGGGCCGGGGGAAGAGGGGAGCAAAGGGGCTGGGAGATGCTGCCGCGTCCTTGAGCAGGACAGCCCAGGGGATACCACTGCCTGCTACACTCTCCTCCACAGCTGGAGCCCAAGGAGACAGGACCTCAGTGCAAAGAGGGGCCTTGCGAGTGGAAAAGGTTTATAGGTCTATTAGCTGAAGCTGTGAAAACAGGCAGTGGGCTCTGACTTCTAAGATCATTAAGTCAAACAGTATTTGAGGGGTGATCAAGAAAGCCTGTGCTTGGGGCCTCCATGCTGTCCCACCCCAAACCCTGGAGCATGTTTCTAAGGCAGTGCTCCTCCAGCCTGCTGTCCCTCAGGCTTACCTGTGGAGCCAAGCCCATCCCTAGGGCACTCAGAGAGAATCTGCAGAAGCCACATGTCCAGGATCCTAGCCCAGCCTTGGATGAGAATCAAGGTGCGGCTGCCATGATTTCCTGGCACAGAACCCACTGCATAATGAGCAAGGACTCTCGCCTGAACTGCCAAAAATCATTTGCATCAGTGCTTGTTCCCAATCAAAATCCCTCTGCAACCCGGCTGCCCCAGAGAGACAGTGTGAACAACAGACCTGCTTCAGGTTGGGCTCCAGAGAACCCAGCAAAGACAGGCATTAATGAGAAAGGAAGGTGCTAATGATAAAAGAATTAACCCCAACCTCTCATTCCCTTCGACTGCCAGGCATATCAGGTTTCATCAGTTATATATTTTTAAATTAGTTTTAAAGTGACCTTTCCTGTGAAAGAGAATGCAGTTGTAGTAATGACCAAAATACACTCCACTCATTATGTATAAGGACATTCAAAGCAGAGTTAGTTCTAAAACAGAATAGTGACATTTATTATAGATAAGGGCTGGAAATTTCCCAACTAAACACCCAGCCAAATGATTAAATTACATGATGTTCCTTTCTTCAGATGATGGAATAAATCGCTAGATTGGAAACTCCAGGAAGGCAGAGAACAATCTGTGTTGTCACCTGATTATTACCACTAGTTATTAATATCAGAAGCTCAATACCTATTTATGGAATGGATGGATGAGAAAGGAAAAGTGTATGGCCATTAAAAATACCCAATGGCATGAAGAAATACAAAAAAGATAAATTTAAAAATTATTTAAATAATTTTTTAAAAATCCACACATACATGCATATTTCTGCATTTTTTTTTTTTAATTAAAAAAAAGGACTAGAAGAAAATCAAAATTTATCTGGGTTTGGAGGTGAGTATTTTTTTTTCTTCCATTCTCCTTTTCTGGGTTTGGGGGTATGGAGTACTTTCTTTTTTATGATATCAAGTGCTTTATGGAATCTATAAATATCCAGAATGGAGGCTGTTCTCCCAATTTTCCTAACTAGCCAGCTGCAGAGTAGGACAAGCACTGTAGCCCTCTTACAGAAGAGGAAAGGACTCAGGCTCTAGTAGGGGTGTCGAACTCAATCAGAGAAGGGGCCAAAATCTAAAATCCAGCCTAAATCGCGGGCCGAATGGTTTACTGAACAGTCATAAACTGTCATTGTGATGGAAACGCAGCGGAGTGCAGTGATGACAGCGCGGTGCGGGCCACATTGCAAGGCCTGGCGGGACGGATTTGGCCCGCGGGCCTTGTGTTTGACACATGTGCTCTAGGGGATCAAGCCCACTGTTGCCCAAGTTCCCAACCCTGCCTCCCTACCCCAGTGCATCTTCCCTGGAAGCAAAGGGCAGCCTTAGCGCAGCCTAGTCCTAGCTCACCACCCATAGCAGAAACTGCCCCTTATTATGCCCTCCTCACTCGTCTTATCTCAAGGCCCACAGAGGAAGCCATCTCTTTTGAACAAGACAATAACTATCACATCTCCTGTTTCTAAAATGCCAGTCACTCTGTGGAGCTAACACAGTTTTAGAAAGGGGCCCAGTGAGGAGCCCAACAGCCTCTCTCTGGAGGCCAGAGCAGCAGTTCTCAGCCCTGCAGCAGCAGTTCTCAAAGCCGCAGGAGTTTCTGGTAGGTGAGCCTGTCGGAGGGGGTGGCACGCTGTCTTCCTGTGGGGCCGAGTGTTCCTCCCACGTCTGGCTGGGCCTCATCCCCCAAAGGCAGCCACATAAGTAGTTTCCTGAAGCCCAGGCTCAAGTGAATCAACAAGGTCAGGTTTACCCAGCAGTTCTGGTTGGCTGGTAACAGACGCAGGTGCGTGCAGGCTGGGGTTAGTGATAATTCACAGTAACACTCTATGAGTCCAAGCGCTCTAATCAGCTTTGTCACAAGCAATCCTTATAGCAACCCTAAGAGATAAGTAATATTATATCCTCTCTTTTACTAAAGAGGAACAAAGCTCTCAAAACATCAATGCCTTGCCTGAGGCCACCTATCTAGTAAGGAGCCTTTACGTGAGCCACATATACACACCCTCTAGTCCTGGCTGCTCAGCTGGTGCGGCTCAGTGGACTGGAGTGTCATCCATGCACTGTGCACTGAGGGATGGTGGTTTTGATTCCTGGTTGGGGCACATAACGGAGTTTTGGTTTGATCACTGGTGGTGGGACAGGGAGGGGGCGGGGTGCACATGTACAGGAGAGAGCCAACCCATGTTTCTCACATCAATGTTTCTCTCTCGCTACCTCTTCCTCTCTCTAAAATCACTAAAATATTTAAAATAAATAACATCTCTAACTGCTTTCCAGCATAAACAATGGTTCCCATGACAGGATCCTGCAAAATAGCCACTTGGAGCCTCCCAAGCATGGAATCCACAGGGAATCTCTTCTCGTTTCCTGTCTCACTGAAAACATTGCTCTGACTTTCAAAGTAGCCCCAGCTGTAACAGTGTGGTACACAGAGTCCTGATGGGGGTGGGATGAGGCTATTCACGCCTCGCTCCTTCTGTGCACCAAGCACTTGCTCACCCCTGGGGGGAAAATAAGACAAAAATCCCTGTGTTTGTGAGCTTACATTCTAAGTGAGGGAGAGAGATGACAAAATACAATGCATGGGATGCTAGGCTAGGTAGTTAAGTGATGAGAGAAGTGAGGATGGAGCAGGGGGGACCCTGCTTCAGTGAAGGGATGGCACTGGCCTGGGCCCCACTGCTGAGGGAGAACAGGGGGAGCGGGGGCAGACCTTCCGGAGAGAGGCTTGTTGGGGGAGGAGGAGCAGCGCAGACTCGATCAGGAAAATGCGGAGCCAGACCACACAGCCTGTCTTGGAAGACAGCTGCACTGCCCAGGCAGATAGGAGAAGGGTAGCCAGCTCTTTAGGGTGGCACAGTCCTGACAGAAAAAGACCATCAAAACAGAGCAAGGCAAGAGGAGCTGGGCTACCGGCCAGTGAGAAGACCGGCTTTGGGGCCTCACACACTCTTTCCCTTCTGAAGTCAGGGCGTGAAGTGGAGTGGCATGGAGGAAGCAGTCTACCCTGTTTCCCCGAAAATAAGACAGTGTCTTATATTAATTTTTGCTCCCAAAGATGCGCTAGGTCTTATTTTCAGGGGATGTCTTATTTTTCCACGAAGAAGAATACAGTACACATTTATTGTTAAATGAAAATAAAGGAAATTTATTACCTGTATATTGTACGGTAGTACGGTAGTTGTCAACTCAAAACAGACAAACTGTGAATCCTACAGTATCAAGAATTTACTCATTTATTCAATGACAATCATGTCATCATCTTCTGGAACATCATCATAACAATCCAATTCCTGAATTTCCTGGTGAATTTCTTATAACTCCATTTCTTTCAGAATCAGTGGACCAAATCTCTCATGTTTAGCCTAGGGGGGCCTTATTTCCGGGGGGATGCCTTATATTTCACTCAGAAAGAAACCTGTAAGTAGGTCTTATTTTTGGAGGATGTCTTATTTTCGGGGAAACACGGTAGGTCGTAAAGAGTATAGAAGAATGAGACTCTGGCTCCTCCCAGGGACCCACATTCTGACTACACTCCTATCTAAAACCCCCAGGTCCTCTTGCACTCCGGGACTAGCTAGTGTGCTTGTGACCTCATCCTGGCCCAGGGCTGTGATGCTAGACAGGGGATGCTGAGCAGGGAGGTGTTGGGCTGAGGGCATTGAGAAGGAGATGCTGGGCTGGGCTAGGATGCCAGGCTGGGGATGCTGGGCAGGGGATTGCTTGGCTGGGCAGGGATGCTAGGCAGAGGGTGCTGAGGGAGGGATGCTGGGCTGGCTGACTCTACCACAGCAGCATCACTGGAAAAGCCCCAGAGAGGCCCTTTTTTGGTTCCAAGCTTCTTAAAGCACAAAGCCCTTCCTGTAACTGCACCAGCCATGCCACCACGGAGCAACCTCGGCCTGCACAGACACACATAGCAGCTGGCTCTTCTTCCTGCAGCTCCAGGCCGGAGCAGCACTGCCCTCGGGGCACAGACTCTGCCTTGGTGCTGCTGGTTTCCACATGAACCAGCCCTCCAAAAACCTTGCAGAAGAGGCAAAAAGAAAGCAGTGAAAACCCTTCTTCTCTATATGATAGAATGCAACTTAAGTTTTTCTTCTTTCTGGTAGGAGATGTGGAATGGAACATGTAGAAGTGCTGGTCTGACTGTCACAAGGTGGCCTAGGTCTTCACCTCGGGGCAGGGGTACCTTTTTGGAGGAACCTCAGGCAGCCCTGCCCACGTTCCTAAAGGGGCTTCCCTTTGGCTTTTGAGCAGAACCAACCAAAAATGGTGCTAATGTCTTGACAATGGGCACCTCCAGGCCAACCAGGGTCACCTGAGGCCCAAGGCAGCTACTATACCATGTTCCTGACCAGCAACCTAAGCCCCACCCTGCTCCTAACTCCACCTCAAGGAAACAGAAGTACTTACTTCTTCCTACACCCCCTGCACTCCCCTGGAGGTAACAGTAGAAAATAGACCCAAGCCCTGCCACAAGAACTAAACCCCCACCTCCCTCCCTTCCCATGAGACTGAGATCCACAGCCCACATGGCCCCTGTTTGCTGCCTTCGCCAACAGACTCCTGTCACTTGTTCCAGCAGCAGCAGCAGCAGCCCCTGTTCTGCATGGAGTGCACACGCAGGCCCCTGCCAGAACCACATGCTGCCTTCTGCTGGCCGCTCTGTCTCAACCTCCCTCTTCCCATCCTGCCCAGCAGCTCATTGGTGTCACCTCCTGCGAGAGATTTTCTTTGACCTTCTCATCCTAAGTAGCTCCTAAGTTCTCATAAAAAAATCATATCTAGGCTGCTGTGGAATATCCTCCTCTCTGTCTCGCTATTTCACTAATAAACTCACTTTTCACATGAAAACATGCTCAAAGTCACTAATTGTCCGAGAGGTGCAAATCAAAACAACAACACGGTACCATTTCACACCTGTCAGAATGGCCAACATCAACAAATCAACAAACGACAAGTGTTGGCGAGGTTGCGGAGAAAAAGGAACCCTCGTGCACTGCTGGTGGGAATGCAGACTGGTGCAACCACTGTGGAGAACAGTGTGGAGTTTCCTCAAAAAACTGAAAATGGAACTCCCATTTGACCCAGTAATCCCACTTCTAGGAATATATCCCAAGAAACTAGAAACACCAATCAGAAAGGATATATACACCCCTATGTTCACAGCAGCACAATCTACAATAGCCAGAATTTGGAAACAGCCTAGGTGCCCGTCAGCAGATGATTGGATCCAAAAACCATCTACACAATGGAATACTATGCTGCCATAAAAAAGAAGAAATTCTCATAATTTGCAGCAACCTGGATGGAATTGGAGAACATCATGCTGAGTGAAATAAGCCAATCAATGAAAGAGAAACACCACATGACCTCACTCATTTGTGGATGATAAAGAACATTATAAACTGATGAACCAAGAGACAGATATAGAGACAGTAAAGCAACAGGCAGACTGTCAAATTACAGTGGGGAGGGGAGAAAGATCTGGGGGAGATAATAGATCAACCAAGGGACTTGTGTACATGCATATAAGTACAACCAATGGACATAAAACTCTGGGGAGGGAGGGTATGCATGGGAGGGAGGGAGGGGGGCAAAAAAAATCAATAAAATATATTTTTTAAAAAAGTCACATGGAATAAAAGCTGCTTATCCATTAAAAAAAAAAAAAAAAAAAAAAAGGCACATTTCCCGGGTCATTTTTATTCTTGGGATTTCTGACTATCTGATATGGTCTTATTATTTCTGCCTCCAATATGAACACAGCCTCCACAAGAACAGGGACCTGCCCAGCTCTTTCTGGCTATCGCAACAAAACTCCAAGGGCACTAGCATGCAACAGTCAATGGCACAGACATCCCCAAAGTGCCAGGCTTGGTGGATAAGAGTCAATCAAGGGGGCAGTCTAGGCCCAAGAAATGCAGGGAACAGGAGACAGGAGACAAGGCAGAGCAGGCAGGTCAGGAGTGCAGGTGTGCAGACCTGGAGGTTAAGGGGAGCAGGAAAATGGGATCTTGGGGTATGGGGAAGCACATCCACCTCAGCCTGAGCTGGTGACAAGTCCAGAGCACAGCAAAGCAAGCAGAGGAGAAAGAGCAGGGTTAATAGGTGGGTGGATCACCCCACGTTTCCACTCCATTTACTGAGAGACACAAGTGGACCAAGCCTGTCCTGTTAGATAAGAGGTGACCACTGGGGATCAGAATGTGGGTCAGGCCATCGGAGAAAGAGATCAGCTCACCTCAGAAACAAAAACGGCATTGACTAGGGCGAGTGACACCGCTCATGACGCAGATCCACTGAAGTCATGGACAGGCATGGCCCTGCCTGCTGGGCTGGGGCACAGACACCGTGAAGCTGGCGTACAGAGGGCTCTGGCTCCAGCTCCTCTCAGAGCCACCCACGGAAATGCCAGCCACACCGAGAATGAATGCTCCCACTATTCCACAGGCTGCTGGGACATCTTTCAGTCACCACTTTTGAATCACTAAATCTCAAAAGTTCAAAAATCTCATTTCAAATCACCAAAAAAGAGAGGTACTATTTGAAAGTTCTGTGGATTGAGACCCCGTCAAACTTAACTGACAGCAGGCAGCACCTCATTGACACCTCAGACTGACCTGGCAGACAGGGAGTGACATCCCACTCCACAGTGGTTCCTGCCACCAGGGCCCCAGCCAACAGCTGCAATGGGGCAAAGCCAACTGGCTAGCTCCAAGCCCATACCCCAACCACTCAACTCTAGACTTGGTACCTCCTGAAGATGTCTTAGTGAATTGAAATGCAAAAATGAAGAGTCTGGAGGACACCAAATATATCCTGTAGGCAGAAAGACTGACCCCAGGACAGTCCAGAGCAGGGGTTGAGATTTTTGCCCAAGGATCAGACAGTAAGCATGTTAGGCTTTGCCATTTCAGTGGCAACAATTCAGCTCTGACACTGTAGCTCAAAAGCAGATTGAGAGTGCAGCAAAAAGGGTCGTGCTGAGTTCCTAGACGCTACCCATGTCTTAGACCAAAGATTCTCAACCAGTATGCTGGAAGAATTCTTAAAACATGCAGTACCTGACTACTTGGTTAGGATACTGGCCTCTTTCCCCTTAGATAGTCAAATAAAAAATGACACCAGCCAACTCGATAAGAATGAATCAACATTATCCCCCCCCCTTTTTTTTTTGTCGGATGGGCAAAAAATGATTTTTTTAGTGTGCCACTGAATTTAGTAATTAATTTATGTGTTGCCATGAGATAAAAAAGGTTGAAAATGCTGCCTTAGACTATGGGAGTCCTGAGGAATTATTTAGTCAAGAACAAACCAAACCAGATGAGTATTTTAGAATGAACTATGGTCACTACTGAAGGATGGAGTGAGCATGTTTTACATGCTATGTGAAATAAAAACTGGTTTTCAGTTATTTCAAATAAATGGGAGAGATTGTGTTTCAATAAAATCTTAATTGCACAACAGGCAGAGGTCTGAATTTGACCCAAACTCTGCTGCTCTGGGATCTCAAGTCAGGGATTCTAATAAATCAATAATAATCTGGTATCAGATACTACTGTTTTTTAAAGAACAAAAACCAGTTATCCACTTGAGAACTCCCAGAAAAGAAGCTGGCAGACAGTGTTTGCTGTTCCCACCCTAAGTGCAGCAGTTCTCGAAGGTGGGTGAGGGCACTTTGTCCCCCTATATCTGGAGATCTTTTCTTACTGTCACAACTGGGGAGGTGCTATTAGTGTCCAGTGAGTAGAGACACCAGGGATGATACTAAACATCCCATAATGCACAAACAGCCCCCCACAACAAAAATTTATACAGCCCAAATGTCACTGATGCTGAAGAAAGAAACCTTGACTTAGGATCTCACCACGTGATGATCCCAATGCCTCAAGCACACAAGCACAATCCAATTAAATTACAGAAACTCAGCTCCAAAGACCATTTGATTGACATGTCAAACTGATTAGATGATAGAAAACAGCAGTGTGAGTTAAGACTTGCTTATGGCACCTTTGTGGTTGTTTTTTTGTGGGTTTTGGGGGGGGGGGGGGGAGAATTACTTTGCTAAGGGTCATCTAAAAAGGAAGGAAGAAAACAATAATTTCTAAAGTTTCTTTGAGCTCCAAAGTCCTATGATTATAAGTATATAAGGTGGCGGAAATTCTAACAGACTACTTGGGGAGGGGGGCGGGGGGAGGGTTGGTAACTTTCTTTAAAAAACAAAAAAGAACAGTAACATCTCTGGGAGGCTGAAAATCTGAGACCAGATCACTGTCCTTTTGACCAGCGGTTGCCAACCTTTCAGACCTCACAGACCACCGGTGTGACCACTGCTTTAGAGTGTAGCAGAAACCTACCCTGTGAAATATTTAGCAGGGCACAAGAAACAAAAACTGGAGAAACTGAAAGCCTATATTTACCATTCATGTGCTTCCTCCTTCCCATGGAAAACATTTGAAAGACTGAGTTAAACAGAAGAAGGAAATTACTACCGACTACTCGCCTTTCCTCCAACATAGAATACACTGAACCAGAAACTTGAAAACAGCATGTGTTTTACTTGTTATATACTGATTACACACTGGTAGTACCAATGGTGACAATCTGCTTTATTTATTTCCTTCTTCTGTTTAACTCAGTCTTTCAAGGCAGATCAGAGATTGCTGTCCTCCAGCTGCCAGCAGCTGGCCCTGGCCCTGCTCCCACAACTCCCACTGCTTGCCATTGGGGCAGTGCTGTCCCTCCTCCCCAGCCACCAGTTGCTTCCCTTTGTGGGTGACAGGTGTGGGTGCGGTTCCTTGGCTGGCCTGGGCCTCCCTCTGCAGGGTGATGGTGGGGACCTCTAACCAATTGTCTCCCCCACCCTCTTGGCTGGCCTGGCACCAGTGCGTGTCTTAGCGCAGTCGTCCAGACGGTCGTTCTACTTGTTCAGTCGTTTGGTCGATTTGCATGTTATGCTTTTATTATTATAGATTATTATACTGTTTTCCATATGAAGAACTATAAACCTACTTTTGCCTCACCCTGTATTATAAAAGATCAAAGTCAACAAGTAATTTAAAAATGCACCCTCTAAAAACAACCTTGTTATTTTTCAACATAGGCTTTCAAATGGAGTCTCCTTTTATTATTTCTGATCCATTAGATCAGAAAAAGTGGTATTTTATGTAGACATATTAAGAGCCAAGGCCTAATCTTAAAGCAGACAGTGTGATCAAATAGTAGACACTAAAAAAGAAATCTCCACATTTTGTTAAAAGCAACCATTTACTCCTTACAAAAAAAAAAAAGTATGTATATATATATATATATATATATGTGTGTATATATATATATATATATATATATATATATATGCAATAGTAAAAGCTAACCAAATTTTCTGGATCCTTAAAAACAAACAAACATATATATATATAGCTGAACATGATTTTCTGTGTTTGAACCCAACTTCTGCCTACTGCTGTACATTTCCAGGAATCACATGATTGGGTCCCAAGATGGAATACCAACCTTTTCCAATCCCATCTCCTAAATCATTTACATTTTACCTCAGGGTCTTAAACTCTGAGGCCACCGAAGTCTCCATCCAATGACTAGACTTGTCACTGAACAATGTGTCAACCCAAGGAAGTGGCTTCTCTGAAACACAATGATCCAAATTTCACTTGCAAATTTTGCTTTGTATTCATGCTTTTGTAAGTACTTTGTTTCTCTATATATCTGTATATACTGTATTTTTTTATTTGCATATGCAAAGTATCAGAAAGATCTGCAATGAAATGTTAATTGCGCTTATTTCCTAGCATAGATTTAGGTGATTTTATTTTTCTTACTATATTTTTGCTGGTCTCAACTTTCAACTTTTTCTTTTTATATTAAGTGAAACTTTTGGCCAAAGAAAAATAAGTTAAATTCTATATGTGTTTTTTGTTTTTACTCAACCTCATTCAAAAAGGATTTACAGTATCTACAAAAAAAAAAAAAAAAAAAAAAAAAAAAAAAAGTACAAAAAGAGTTCTTTTCAAGCAGGGCACTTAGTGACAAGGGCAAGAAACAAGAGCAATAATCTCCGAAGAAGCCAAAGGTTAAAGCTATTAGCCGCAGGCGGCCTTAATGTCCTGTGTACTGGCCAAGGGAGGCACACAGGGTTCTGTGTTTCTTGGCATCTATGGCCCACTCCTCCCCAGCCTCCTTACCTCAACCCACCAGTTCTAATTAAGTTTTGTTTAGGGAAAGATAATGAGAATACTTTTCTACGTTTCCTAAACATACTCCCAGATGAGATCATGCAATCCAGAAATGTGTTGAGAGAGGAGGAGCTGGCTGCAAACACAAGCAGTAAAATGCAACTGCCTGCCCCACTGCTCCCAGGGCTGAGTGTCTGTGTCTACCAGAGCCGAGACACCCCCAAAGGACACTGCTTACACTTTCTAAAAGTGCCCCTCTGTGAGCAATTCACTGCCACTAAGGCAAAGGCAAGGGGCACACTCACTCCATGACAAGACCAAGTCTGAGAGCCTCTGGGGTCCTTTGCAAGCAAAACCATGCTGGGTGGAGCAGCCCCCAAGGTGTAGCACTTACCATAAGCAGTCATGACCCCAGCATACGGCCCATCCACAACGTTCTTGTTTTCCTCCGCCAGAGCCTTGATGTACCTCTTGCTGAGGTCCAGGATCTGCTCACGCAGCATGGAACTGCTCTCGGGCTGAGTCCGCTGCTGGATGGTAAAGTGCAGGAGCATCATACCCCAAATAAAGCCAAAAGTCACGAGGAAAAAGCCCAGCTTCTGCGAGGACAACTTCCAAGGAGTGAAGAGAGCCATTGCTCTCCAGCGACTTCACCTGCTGCTGGCTCTTAAAGCGCAGAAGGGAAGACCGGGCTCATGGTGGGCTCGGCCTTCTCACTCCGGCTCCTGTGTCTGCCGATTTCCTCTCCTCTCTTCCATCCTGCTGTGGAGGAGGAGAAAAGTTAGCTCAGAGGTCATGGCAAAACCTGGTAAAACAAACCAGAGCCCTGTTTTCACTCAAATTAACTCTAAAATGCGAACTTCCTTTTTCTTAGTTTACCGGTTCCGCATGGTATCTTCTGTTATGGAACTTGATCTGCAAGCTAAGAGGGAAATCTGGCGAGGCAACAAAAAGCTGTACAAATACGGAGGAGGAAACAGGCGTCTGAGTGTGTTAACAGGTGTAGCAGGGCTGTCCCCAGTCTGGATCAAGTTCAAAACAGGAAATCTGTTGTGCAAGGTGGGGAGGAGTGGAAGAATATTTCACTGAATGTCAGCAGAAACCCAAGTGGAGGGTGGAGTCCTATCACTGCCCAGCACTTTTGTGCATATGTAAGGTGAGCTGACAAAGTCATTGTTGTATGCTCTGGAGGGGATCAGAGCATGCAGCTGGAGAGGTGAGCAAGAAAGTGGATGCCCCTCAGGGGTAATGGACAGGGAGGGGAAAGAGCCCCCTCATTACTTAGGCATCTTTCACTAGCAGTGTCCAGCGATGAGCTGCCTCTCTCGGGGCCACCAGGTGGCCTCTCGTAGGCACCAGCGCACAGGCTATGCTGGGGTGACACCCTGCTGTCTTTTCGTTCTAGGTATCATGAGTGAAAGCTGCACGCACTTCTCACTCCCACACTTCAGCACAGGAAGTGTGGCGCGCGGGACAGCCTGCTTTCCTGTGGCTGTTTCATTCACATCTGGCAAAATGAGGTTAAAGGGTATAGTTCCCTTTGCTCATCACATAGTGAGGAATACAAAGGTTAAATCAGTGTGCTGTACACATGAAACAAACATATGACTGTATGTCCACTGTATTTTAATTTACAAAAAAAATAAAAGTATAATTTCAACACTAATGCAACCAGATCCTATTTGGTATCCAAACAGTCTGGTCAATATCCTAAATCAGTGTTTCCCAAACTTCTCTCATGATGAGAATCACCTGGTGGAGTTGTTAAAATAAAATTTTGGGGAACATATAGGTAAAATTGTATACTTAATTAGTGCTCTAAGTATACAATTTTACCTATATGTTCCCAAAAATTCCAGTTTAGCACTTCTTAGTTGGGATTCAGGAATCTGTATTTTAACAACTCCACCAGGTGATTCTCATCATGCAAGAAGTTTGAGAAACACTGTCCTAAATCAAAGCTTCACAGCAAATGGGGCTGAAGTGCAGCTGCAAATGAGTTACAGGAGTTAAAGATAGGCTAAGATACCCACCCACTTTGGCCACAGTCCTGGGCCCAAGAACCAGCCAGCTTATGATTGACACCATTTTCTAAGTATGCCCAAAGGAAGGCTGAGCAAGAGTTTCCTGTGGGACTCACCCTGCATGTATTCAGCTCAAAGGATTCTGTTTCTTAAACAGCCAAAGGAGAAACTATAACAAAGCCTTGGCCCTATTCGCTTTCAGAGTCTGCAATGTTGATCTTCCTGTCCCTATCTTTCCCTCGCCTATCAACGGTCATCAGCAGTGGTCAGTACCACTACTAATACTAGTATTAAATAATCAATAAATTCTAGGTATGTCCTATGCATCATGGTAAAATTTTTGTGTGCCTTTTCTCATTGAACTCTTAAAGAGCCCCATATATAAGGATTGTTAATATTACTATGTCTGTTTCAGAGAAGAAAATACAAAGGCACAGGGAGGTACAATTGGCAGAGGTCAGCCAGCTGTGCAGCAGAGGATGGATCATGCAGGGAGCTGCAGAGGTAGTAAACCAGACCCTGCCCCCCTATCCGTCACCCCCACTCTCCCACCAGCCCATTCATCAACAGCCCAGATGGCTTATACTTGCTAAAAGGGTTGTGAAAAGTGACTAAGAAGATGTGACAGAAATCCTATGTAGCTCAAAGGCCTAAAATATTTATGATTGGCACTTAACAGAAAACTCTAGGCCAGTGGTTTTCAAAGTGGGATCTCTAACTCAGTAACAAGAGCAAAGTAAGAGAAATGCAAATCTCAGGCCCACTGCAGACCTCCCGAGTCAGTAACACTGGGGGCAGGCAAAGGGAGACAGCAGCCTGTGCTTCAACAGTCTGTAGGATGGCTCTACTGCTGCTCAAATTCAAGAGGCCCCTGATGTGGGCCTCATTGCCACACCACCACATTGCCAACACCAGGTGGCCTCAATTCCATTGACACTACTGGATCACTGCTGTCAGTTCCTCCATGCCATCGAACTCTCTGCACTGCTGGTCTGCCATCACCACAGCCCTGCAGATGAGCACAGGCTCTCCCACTGACCTGCTCCCCCACCTGCTGGCCTTGCCCCATCACACTGACAATCCAGACTTCCCCATTCCTGCAGCCCCACCAGCACCTGACCACCTTCTCCACTGCACCAGCCTAGGAGGCTTCCTCCTGGTCTGCAGACTTAGGACACTGTCTGCCGGCCTTGGCTGTTCCTGTGTGCGACCCCAGAGGGACCTCTAAGGGACTCCCTGCATACTTTCTCAGGGAAACAAGAAAATAGCTGGTGACTAATTAAAGAGTCATCTGGGCACCGTGCCCTTGATTCTGCCCTTCCAAGTGCACACCAGCTGGACAGCACCTGCTATGGCTGCTTCCTACATCAGTTCCACAAGCAGAGGCTGAGCTTTGCAACCAGGCCCTGGGGACTGATCAGTGAATGGAACAGGGTTCCTGCCCTCGAGGGGCTGATGTCTAGAAGCCATTCCGCTGACTGGGTGCTGCCCCAGGTCCTCAGGAAGTGGCAACACTTTCTTCGTGATAACCCAGGCCTGTGAGTAGATTTCATGTCAGGGCTGCAGGGATTTCCCCAGAAAGTGCAGGAGGTCGTCTACCAAGAAAAACAGTCTGGGTGCCCTACCAAGAAACCCAGATGCTAACAGGAATTACCTGTCCCCATTCAGACAGAAAGTCACTCTGCTTCCTCCATTAATCTCCTGAGGACACTGCTCAAAGTTGCAGAGTGTAAGCAAAGGAAAGGCCAGGGCCAAAAGCATCACTGCCTTGGCCTCGGGGCGAGTCAGAATCACCAGGAGTGCACTGAGTGGGCAAATACCTAGCCAAGATCAAATGATTCCAGCTCAGTCATACAAATTTGAAGTGAAAATCCCTAACTCGGACTTTAGAGTGCAGTTCTGGATATTGTGGGTTCAGACTATAAATGACTATAGAAAGACCAGAAATATTCTTTTTTTTCCGGTGGAATCTATAGCTTGAAATAACTGCAACTTTGTCAGCACACAAACAGCACACACAGAGACTTAGAATTCATTTACACAATTCCTTTTGAAATGATTGAATTTTTAAGACTTTGCAAAAACCATTATTTGAGAGGCTCCCCTACCATCTATAGTAATAGGAGGCTGCAGTCCTTACCAGAGGGTCATGGTGTCATGCAAAGACCTAATGATGATCATCAGTAATGACCACACAATTAATCAAGAGGCTACAGAACAACAATGATTAAAAAGTGGTCTATCGGGCCAAGAATCTGCCTGCTACTGGCCTTCCAATAGCTAGAGCCTCCAGCCAACTGGACGTGACAGGCACAGAGAGGACAAGACGTGTATCTCTGAAGCCTTGTTGCCAATCCGAGCGATGACAGCCCAAGGCCAGGACTTTGTCCATTCTCCTCTAGAAAGAAGTTTGCAGCAAGTCTGTTCACAGAGTCAAGCTGCCAGATCAGTCGCTGCCACTAACCACCCTCACACATTTCCTCTATTCCTGCGCTTCCTGAAAGAGCAATGTTCACTTCCTTTCCCCATTGACTCCTCAGCACAATATCTGGCTCCACCTTCCCAAACATGGTCAAAGATCTTTGGCAAGGAAATGTGTCAGTTCTCTTCATTCAAAAAATAAAGGCACATGTAAAACTGCTCAACTTCAATAGTCATTAGAGAAATGCAAGCAAAACCACAACGATATGCCAGTTCACACTCATTAGAATGGCTGTCATTGAAAAAGACATAAGAACAAATGTTGAGGATGTTGGTGGGGATGGATAGGGTGCAGCTGGTGTGCACAGTCATTTGGCAGTTACTCAAATGGCTAAGCCCACAGTTCCCATGTTGCCCAGACAACTCTGCTCCTAGGAATTCTCCCATGAACAATGGAGACATATGTCCATAGTAAAATCTATCCACTAACGTTTATGGAAGCACTATTCATAATAGATTTAAAGAAAAAAATGAAATACCCAAATGTCCATCAACTGGCAAATGGATAAGCAAAATGTGGTATAGTCATACAATAGAATCTATCCTATCTAATAATAAAGAGGATATATGCTAATTGACCATCACACCCTCACAAAGATGGTGGCATCCACAGCCAAAAAAGAGGGAATATGCTAATTAACTGTGATGCCCTCAAAGATGGTGGTGGCCACAGCCACAGATGGTGGCGCCCAGTTCCCTCAGTACTGCTGGGGGCAGAAGGCATGTGGCATAGTCAGGCCCACTCCCAGGTAGGTCTGGCCACTCAACGTACCTACTTCTAGAGTACCCCAGTCCCCTCAGCCCCTCAGCTACCCAGGGCCAGTCCAAGGTGTAGGCTATGGTATATAAGACTCTCAGTGGCCTGTCCTCTGCCTGCTTGAAATAACTGCAACTTAGGGATGTTGGCTCCCCAGCTGCCTAGGGCTGGCTCAGGGCGAAGGCAAGTCTCAGATGTCAGCTGCCAGCTGCCCAGGGCCACCTGAGACTCAGGTAACCAGGGCCAGCTAAGGCTTGCACTACTGGCAGTGGCAGCAGCGGAAGTATGATGGGGGCATCACCTTCCCTTGATCACTGGGTCGCCTCCCACCCCCGAGGGCTCCTGAATTATGAAAGGGGGCAGGCTGGGCTAAGGGCAGGCCTCTAGTGTGTGTGTGTGTGTGTGTGTGTGTGTGTGTGTGTGTGGTGTGTGTGTATAGTAATACACAAATTAGGCCAGGATGCCGTAACAGTAACAACTGGTCAGGATGAGGCTGTGCACACAAGTGAGGCCTGGAGCGGAGACAGAGACAGAGACAGGGGCCTGCCTGAGCTGCTGCGCCGCTGCAGTGGCTCGGGCAGCCCTGGAGCAGACGGGCATGGGGACAGGGCAGGCCAGGGGTTGTCTGAGCCATCACGCCAGCTCAGGCAACCTCGGAGTGGACACAGGCAGGAGGACAGGGAGGCTGGGGCGGAAGTCAGGCCCGGGTCCACGGCGGCCTGAAAAGCAGGCAGAGGACAGGCCACTGAGAGTCTTATATACCATAGCAGGGAGCTTAGATTTCATCCCACAGAAGGAGGGAAAGTGAAGAATGTCAAGCATGGAAGCATCCTGGTCCTGCTTTCATTTTAAGTGAACCATTCTGGTGGCCGTGGGAAGGATCAATTTAGACAACTGCAGTGTTTGGGGGCACAAGAAAAAGAGACTGATGTTGGGAACTATCAATAGAACTAGACAGAGGCAGTGGGTCAGAGACATATTTATGAGGAAACCTGACCAAACTATTTGGCTGATTACACAGGGATGAAAGCAAACAAAGAAAATGGTATTAGCCCAGGTTTTCCAGTTTGGGCAACTTTGTTGAATGGATGATTCTAATAATTGGGAGAAGGTATCAAAGAAAGGAACAGTGTTAGGAAGCTTACTTAGTTCAGCAACAGCCAAACTATTAAAACAGACTTAGTGCTCTTTGCTGCAACATTTCTTTTTCTGCCTTCAGCCACCACCATGTCAGGCTAATTGCCATCTTTTCTTCTAATCTAGGATAGTATCTATCTACTACACAATCCTATCACCTAAATTAGCTTTCCTGCATGACCCCTTAAAAATACTTATCGAAATCATCGAATGCTCTGTGAGTATGGAGACTTTCAAGACATGGAAATATTATGAGCCTATATAGATTGATAAAAAGATACTGGGTGCTCAATTTTTAACAATAAAAACTAGATACTGAATGTGTATCTAGTGAGCCAGAGGCATAATTTTAATGAGCCAATGACTTTACTGAAGTGTCACACTTCAAAATAGATGCTTTCAAATAATACAATGCATAACACTCATCTGGGTTGCCTGTTAAAATGTAGGACCACACCTTGAAAAACACTCCTTCTAAGCTCATTCTGGTGGATAAATCTCCCTCCAAGTAAAGCAATCCTATATAATAAAAGGGTAATATGCCGGGACCGATTTGGCTCAATGGATAGAGCGTCGGCTTGGGGACTGAAGGGTCCCGGGTTCGATTCCGGTCAAGGGCATGTACCTTGGTTGTGGGCATATCCCCAGTAAGGGGTGTGCAAGAGGCAGCTGATCGATGACACTCTCCCATCGATGTTTCTAACTCTCTATCTCTCTCCCTTCCTCTCTGTATAAAATCAATAAAATATATTAAAAAAAAAAAAAAGGGTAATATGCAAATCAACCTAATGGCGGAACAACCAGTCAATGGGGGGGAGGGTGGGGATGGCAAGCAGGTGTCGCCAGGCCAGCCAAGGTGCATGCTAGCAGGCAGAGGGAGGGGATGGTGATGGGGTGGGGAGTGGCAGCAACCAGTGGCGATGGGGCAATGGTGGCTGGCACCATCCCCTGATAACCCATGTAGTCGCCTTCCATTGGCCATGGCGCATTTTGGAGCAGGGCCAGCCACTAGCTGCCCACACCATCCCGAACAGGCCTGCAGGTCACCTCCTGCAGAGAGAGGCCAGACCATGGCTTAGACCAGCTCCCCGCTCCCCTAAGCCATCAGTAGGACATCCTCTGAGGGCTCCCAGACTATGACAGACTGCAAGCTGGGCTGAGCGACACCCCACCCACACACAAGTGCATGAATTTCGTGCACCAGATATCTATCAATATAATTGTCAATAAAAAGGAAGGAAGTACTGATACATGCTACAACATGGATGACCCCTGAAAACATTATGGGAAGTAAAAAAAGGCAGTCACAAAAGAGCATGCTGACTCCATTTATATGAAACTAGAGGCCTGGTTCATGCAATTTGTGCACTGGTGCAGTCCCTAGGCCTGGCTGGCCATCGAAGTGTGAGCATCTGGCATGAATGGGCAGATCCCAGCTGACCTCTGGGCCCTGGGCAGCACCTGAGCCCCTGCGCAGCCCCCAACCCCCTGAGTCATGGTGCCTGAGTGCCCAGTGGAGACGCAGTGAAGCCGAATACCATGGGCTGGGGAGCAGTGTGGGCCTCTGGGCCACCCAGTGGTGCTGCCCAGAAGCCAGGTGGGCACCACACTCTCTTCCGTCCGGCCTCACGGACAAACTCCTACACGAACCCACCCGGAGCCTGACAGGCCCCTGCGGTCTTGGCAGCTATGGCTCAGTCACCTGGAAGAGGCTACCTGGGTGCAGAGTGGGCTCCTCACAGGCATCCTGCACCTGAGCATGGGGGCTTCCCAGGTGCATGAGCCCTGGCATCCTGGGGGAGGATAGCAGGGGAAGTGAGATCACCTCTGTCCCCGTCATCCCACCCCCAGGTAGCTTGCGAGAGGTCGAAGCCCCCCACCTGGGCGTCACAGGAAATTGGTCGCTGCCACCCACGCCCCAGTTCCCCATCCCAGTCCAGGGCCCGACCCCAATCGGGTGATCAGGGCATGCTGGCCACTAGTCACCGTCTGCAGGGCAGTCAGTTGGGGCCAGGCTCCCCACCCCCAGCTTGCTCAGTGCATGGAAGCTGGGCGGGGGCCTCACCCCTGCTGCCACTGGTTGCTCTCTGCAGGGTGATTGGGCCCCGTCCACACCTGCCTTGGTCTGGTGCCACCCACTCACCTGCTCCACCATCCCACCGTGGTCCCGCTCTCATAGGGGCCCATTGGGGCTAACAGCGCCTCCACTGCTGCCTACTGCCAGTGCCATATCGCCTACACCCACCATGTTCCACACCGTCTCCTGGTGGTCAGCATACATCATAGCAAGTGGCCAAACTCCCAGTTTAACAATTTGCATATTAGGCTTTTATTATATAGGATGTCTAGAACAGGGAAACCCACAGAGACAGCAAGTACAATAGCAGTAGTTCAGGACTCAGGAGTGGGATACTGGGAGGTGACAGTTAAGGCATGTGGGGTTTATTTTGGGGATAAAGAAAATGGTCTGAAATGTGTGATGATGGATGCACAATTCTGTGGATAAATTAAAAGACTTTAAATGGGAGAACTGTATAATACTAGTATATGAGTCATATCTTAATAAAGCTGTTATGAGAGAGAATGAAAGTGAGAATGAGAGAGCGAAAGAGTGAGCCCACCTCGAAGTTAGGGGTGGAGGAGGAGCTGTCCTTGGAGGTGGCAGAGAAGTCACAGTTCCCAAAGTGGTTATGGTGGTAGGACAGATATTAAAAGAAAAAAAGGAGAAGGAAAAATCTCCAGAAAAAAATTCTAGCAGAGGCAGTGATTGAGGAAACACAAATGACCACAACAGAGAATGAGAGGAGAAACCAGTGGGGAGGCTGCTCCTTTCATCCTTGGTCACCAAGATAGTCAGGGGGAGACTAAAGGGAGGTAAGAAGAAGCTGAAAGAATCCCTGCACCCAAGACATGGAAATCTACAGCTTATTCTACCCCTTGCCCTGTGTGATGCTGGTCAAGTTTGTCAGTCTTAGCTTCCTCATGTACAAAGTGGGCAAAGTTGAAGAACCACAGAGCACTGTCAGCGATGGATGGGGGGTGAGCAAGCCTCATGGCTGATTTTCAGACTGTTCCAAAGAATGTCAGGGTTCCAGGGATGTTCCAGGGGTTCCACAAATGCTTTCATTTGATTTCTTTGTTTAAATTTAGTTCTTTTTATAAAAAATAAAAATGTTAGGAAAGGTTTTGCATATCAAATGTTAACATACCAGGTACAATGAATATATGTATCAATTTACATTCTAGAGATTCAGAGCAAAACTTCCCTAGCTACTTCTCCCTTCCATTTGGAGTTTCTGCAGGTGGCTGGTAGGTGCAGCTTCTGAACTCTATTTCAGTGGAATCTGAACTCTATTTTATCTCTGTTATCTGGCCAGGAAATTAATGCTTGGCAGTGGTCTCCTCTGCTTGTTTTATTAAATTCCGGTCCATGTATCTATCTACAAATGTAAAATTGTACAACAAAGAACACTATTGAGTGATTAAATATTAGATGACAGTCAGTCATAAATTGTGTTTCAGAGACTTGTTTGATTTCCTTATTATAAGAAGTAACAACAGTTTTTATATAATGTTAATGATTCAACTTAATAATTTAACTTTGCAACAATTCTGACTGTGTCATTCCCAGACTCTGTATTAATTTGCATTAAGAACAATATGAGTGCTTGGAAATTGTTTTAAAAAATAATAGATATTATCATGTGCAATCAGGATGAATCTTAGTATCTACTGCTGTGCAACTGAAACGTGACACAGAAGTCAACTTTAAAATGTCCAATGTCCGCACACCATCTTACCAAACTTAACTGGAACAGCCTGTTTGCCCAGTGAACAACTTTGGAAAGAAATATGATGACTTAAAATGCATAATTTTTAAATTTTAGACTTTATACACACTGGTAGACATTAAATTTTGCTTTGGAAAAATAACAGCAAAGTACAAAGTCTCAATTTGCAGAGGAGGACACTGAGGCCCAGAGAGTGTTCTGGTGTCCAGTTAAGAGTCAGAATCAAACCAGCACTCAAATCCACCCAAGCCCCGTCCTGCTTCCTAATTTGATAGGTCTCCACCAAACCAAGCTGCACCTATCAGCCACCTGCAGAAACTCCAAATGGAAGGGACTCATTCATGTGAAACACCAAGTAGAAAACACAGTCTGGTGACATAAGGAACTGCGCAGCCAATGCAACATCCCACCTACCTTAAGGGGTTGCGAGAATAAACAGATGATAGAGAGAAAAATACACAATCACAGAACTACTGGTATAAGGAAGACAGGTGGTCTGGGGGAAAGATTCTCACTCAAAATATGGCTGTCTTGTGCTGTTAAAAGAAGGCGAGGAGGAGAAGACAAGCAAAGCAGCTGTTCCTCCAAAGTAAGTCTTCCACCTGGGCAGATGCATCTCCTGGCCTGGCTTGGACACACAGGCCTGGTGCCACCAGCTTGAAACCAATCTCAGGGCCCACCTGGCCACAGCCCCAAACCGCAGTGTGGCTCTGTGACAGCTGTAATAGGCACAGCGCCCCTCCCACCCTAGGGAGCCCGGGAGCCCAGGGGCCACTGGTGGTGCCAGGAAGGATGAGAACAGGGCCCTTCTTTTCCATGTCAACGCTTTGTCCTATGATTTTCCTCTGATTCCACAGCTTTTCTCTATAAACAGGAATAGCATATTCCAGGTGAGAGCAGCCTGTTCTCTTTAGAACTGGCTGAATGAGTCTTGAGTCACTAACTAAAAGACACTCGCTAAAACAACACACTTTTGGTATTCTTAGGAAGGCTTTTTTTTTTTTTTAATCAGTTTTTATCCTGGCTTTATTATAAGCCCTATTAACTGCTGGCAGACCTGGTCTCACACAGGAGCAACGGCCTGTGTGTGGCAGGCCTTTGATGTCCTAGGTTTTAAATATAAATGTTTATATTTGGTTATATTTACTTGTTTATATTTATTTTAATCCTCACTCAAGGATATTTTTTCCATTGCTTTTTAGAGAGAGTGGAAGGAGGGAAAAGAGGGAGAGAGAGAGAAGGAGAAGAAGAAGGGGAAGGAGGAGGAGGAGGAGGCGGCAGAGGAGAGAAACATTGATGTGAGAGACATATCTATGAGTTGTCTCCCCCATGAGCCCCAGGTGGGGCTGGGGATTGACCTACAACCTAGGTAGGTGCCCTTGATGAGGGACTGAACCCATGACCCTTTGGTGCTTGCCTGAGGCTCTGACCATTTAGAAACACCGCCAGGGCTTAATGTTGGGATTTTGAAAGGCCCAGTCTCTGTTACATTTAAAGTGATCAAACCCCCGCAGGCCTGTGCCCAGAAACTTCATTCATCAGGCTACACTTGCATTCCTAGTGTGGGCAGGAAAGGAATACCCTGGAGTGGGTATTTCCTCACATGTATGAGTCCACTGCGTGTGGTTCAGAGCTCCACATCTGGTGTCAAGAGCAAAACAAATGTTCAAATACTGTATTCAAGCTAATGACTCCTTTTCCAGAACAGACCCTCCTTCCTGCTCTCTGCCCTCTCCTAGCCAACCTCTGGCAACTTCATGTACAGCCTTCTCCACTAGAGGGTGCAAGGGGGCGGGAAAATAGGAAGGTTTGTTGCTTTTACTATTCTGACTTGGCCTCTTGGGTATGCACATTACTGGCAGGTGGACAATGGGGAGAGAAAACAAAGGAGACAGAGGCTGTGCTGCTAGATCATATCAGAGCTTCACATGCCCTGTCAGTTTCATTCACAAGGCCCACAGGTTCTTCACAGTTGAGAGAATTTCCCATCAGCAAAAAGAAAAAAAAAATGAAACCACAGCAACCCCAATAATTCTGAAAACACTAAACAAAAAGCATAGGTCCCTAAAAAATGAAACAAGCCCACTTTACCCAGGGTTTCTCAATCCTTGACACAACTGCCCTCTGAAGCCAGATAATTCTTAGTTGCAGGGCTGGCCTCTGCACTGAGGGACAGTATGCAGCATCCCGTCCTCTAGCCACTAGATGCCATGAGAACCTACCATTCCCAACCATGACAATCAAAACTGTCTCCAGACATGCCCAAATGTCCCCTGAAGGGTAAAAGTGCATCAAAACTGTCTCCAGACATGCCCAAATGTCCCCTGAAGGGTAAAAGTGCCGGGCTGAGAACCACTGTCTTTACCGACTGCTAGAACCTACCCCACAGAAAGGGGTTCTCAGGTCAGCCCTCAGCACTAGCCTGCAGAACAAGAAAGTGAACTCAGGTGTCAACCAAAGGCCTGAAGACAAGTGGGAACTGAGCCCTGTGCTAAAACCAGAGGCCACAGAGACAAGAGGGGCCCATTCCTAGTGCTGTCTCAAGATGATTGACAGATGAGTCTTAATTTCTTCCACATCCTTCAGTGATACACTACCTTGACACCAGCCCAGGAACTCATTCCCAGGCTGGCTGTTCCCCTTTTACTAATGAGTATGGGGCATTGAGGCTTTGTTCCACCAGGATCCTAGTCCATAAAACCAACAGGCACAGAGAAGGCTTTGGGAAAACCAAACCGGATGATGATATATCAGGCAGTCTGAACAGGGAAAGGGCTGTCACCTGGCTCCCAGCCCAGGAAACCATGGACATGCATCATGACAGGTCGATAATGACTCAGAGGAAGAAAGGAGTAGCCTGTGAAAGCTCACAGAGTGTGTAAATTTGCTAGGTGGAGCTCCGCAGTGCTGAATGAAAAAAATGCTCAAAAGATTTGCTTTCATTCAGAGCCATAGGACAGTATAACCACAAAGGAATTTCAGGGTAAACACAGAATGCAATTTTTTCTCTTATGATTTTTGGCTACCCCATCTAGAAAATACCCACAAGTGATAATAGGCCCAAAGTGGCAACAGCAACAGAAAAAAACTACCGTCACAAAAACTATCAAAATTATCTTTAAAAGTAGGGCAATGCCCTCAGGATAAAACTCATTATTCAACAAGTGCTCCCAGAACCTCACAAGCCAGTCACCCCAGCCCTGGACCCCCCTCCTCCACCTGCAGAGGGACAGGCTGGGTGCTGGCTCCCCCCGTGAGGGTTCCTGCTGCACTGTCTGCAGAAATGGGACAGCCCTCCAGGCACCTGATTTCATACACCAGCAGGTTCAAATCTTTTTTTTTTTATTAGCTGATGTAACAAGGTGTGAACACATGCATGTACATACACATACAACCTGAGGTGGCCACTCAAAGTCTGACCACATCTAAACCTTATAATGAATTTCCATCTCTTCTAAAATGGTGATAGTAATTGCACATGGAGATCAAGGCCCCAAGCTTTGGCAGATCCTGGGTCATAATGTCCCAAGTCTAAATCTTCTTAGGGAAGGACTCAACTATGGAATGCTGGTTGATAAACTTATTTGTCTCCCAATTTATAAACCAAGGTCAACTCTCACAAATACTGCAAATATGTTGGGTCAGCCTGACTGGGATCTGGTCACAAACCCTTGGATTACAAAAATGTTGAATTAAGTCAAACAACCACGGAGTATCTCAGGAGAGTTTTCTGCCCTCCGAGTTAAGGTGTGCCTAAACCACGGCCTTTCCACCTGATGTACTTCAGAATCACCTGGGCTCTTTTTAAAAAATATAAATACCCAGGTCTCATGCCAGAAGATTCCTATTCACTTCATTTGAAGTGTGGCCCAAGCAGCAGCATTCTTATTTATAAGCTGCCTAAGTGATTTTAATGCACAACTAGAGATGAGAACTAATACATCCAAGAACTAATGTTCCTTGTACCAACTCTATGGGTCCTATCTAGTGAGACCCAAAATGGGATCTATTCCAATATTTCTCATAAACTTTCTGCTCTCCACAATGTAGACCCACTGGCTTACAAGACAATCCATTGGCAAGGTACACTGGATTTCTCCTTAAAGAATCTGCCCCAGGGCCCTGCCCAAGAACGTAGCTTTTCAGGGAGCTCTCCACCTCAAAGCCCTGTAGATCACCACCTTGCCGAGGAAGACTTGTGGAAGATCACACTGGGCTTTTATTAACCTCGTCTTGGTATTGACTCAAAAAATGAGCAATTGTTTGAGCCTAACCTAATGGCCTCTGTGTCTACCAACACTTCTAGCACCCAGCACCACTTTAGCATTGCTAGACAAAATCTGGTCTGTGAACAGACAGCATTAAGATGACGTGGTAGACTGTTATTAGAAATGCAAATCTCAGCCCAACCCCAAACTGAATGAATCAGAACTGGTGTTTATAGTAAGATCCCCAGGTATTTGTTTGCACATTGCTTTTTAGCTTATTATCCAAGTCAGTAAGAATAAGAGCAAATCAGATGCTAATTTCCTGTGGAGGATGACGGAGAATATGGTGTAGCTCACTCCTTTTTGCAATGAGCACAGGACTTAGTTGTGGTAGCACTTTTGAGTGAGATGGATGCAGGTCAGTAGGACCAGTTGTCTTATGGACAATCCTAGTTACTGTAAAATGCATCAGGCTGAGCTATGAATCGTGCGTGTAGACAGCATGGTTTTATCATTGTTAACTAGGACTGCGTCTAAGAAAAACTGGCTATGCTTTCTAGGTTCAGGTTTTTAATCCTATATGCTAAAATCAAAGACACGGTTTGGATACATGCAGCTGCCCACCATATACACTACACTGCTCAGTTAAATGTTATCGGGGTTTTTACTAAGTTTTTGTTGTTTTGTAATTGCTGATATACTCTAAAGAACAGAACTTAGTTATGGTATCACCTGCTTAACAATCAGAACTTAGTTATGGTATCACCTACTTTCACAGTTGAGTTCAAAGTGGAACAGCCTTCAACTGAGTAAGCATCAATCAGCATTAGGTGTCTTAATTTTGTGCAAGATGATGTCAACCAATAAAGTTCTTGGAAATGCCTCTAATTCTATTATCTTCCCAGGCACATCACAACTTTATGGCCAATGAGAACTTTCAAAGCTTTGCTGAAATAAATTATATTTGAAGGATATATAAGGGATACAAAATCCAAAATCCATCCGTTGTTCTAGATTGACTTTGGCCAAATCTTTTGTGACAAATGAGCTCATTTATAAGTCTCAGTCTCTCTCTCTCTCTCTCTCTCTCTCTCTCTCTCTCTCTCTCTCTCTCTCTCTCTCTCTCTCTCTCTCTCTCTCTCTCTCTGTCTCTCCTTAGAAACTTTTAAAATGATTTCTTAATGTTTATATATGATAGGTTAAAGTAAAACTATATTTCATTTTTGAAATAAGATATTAAAATTTATGAGGTTCATTCATTTTGATAATGTTCAAAATGATCGATGAAAAATTACGTTTTGCCCATTTATCTGTGACATACAGAATTTAATTCTGTGGGGGAAAGGATGATTAGTCAACAAAATCCATTCCAAAATTACATCTTCATAGTATACAATTGGTGTGGGGACCAAATGTTTACTCAAAACCAGACAGTAATCTGATTACCAGCCCTGGCATCAGAGCTAGACAAGACACTGTCCAACATTTGGATTTTTTGCATCTGAATTTAAAAAGAAACCATTGGTTTATAAGGGAGAACTCCTTACTTACTATCCTGGATACGCTTTCATGCAGAATGTGTGCTCCATTCGCAGGAAGAAACCCCAGAGCAACTGTTCCTGCTCTTGCATCAGAGCACTCATGGCCTTGTGGGAGAAGAGTGACAGCATCTAGACTGGCAAAAAGGGGCTGGGTTTTCCGCGCCCCCCCCTCCCCCTGACACACACACACACTTTAAGGGGACAGAACTTCCCTGCCCTACAGGGGCACCAAACTGCCTGGCCTCCATCTGGGCAGATGTGTGGATTCTATCTAAGACAGGTGAGAAAGTCACGCACCCAAAACACATCTTCCCACTCAGTCTTACTAATAAAGCTGCCAATGTGCTTCAATCTCCATCTGCCTTCTTCTGTTTCCTCTAGTGCAGAGGCCAGAAGGGAGGAAGGGGGTAATTAATTGGCATCTCCAAATCCCATAAGTTTATTTTTATATTTTTTTCTGTTTTGTTTCTAAATACTATCATGAAAAAACAGGTGTTTTGCGGAAGCTATTTTGAAAGTCTTTCTCCACAAATAACACATTGCAGGTGTCTGAATCTTTAATCATAATAAGTTAAAGAGAAAAATTAGTATGACAGTCATAATATTTTCTTTCTAAATATTTATTTTAAAAAAATACTATAAGACATGCCAAAAGAATTCTGATCAGAAAAATGCAACTATGGATAGAGGGAAAATAATCTGGAAGAAAATGGCAGAACTATCAGCATAATGCTCCATGATTCTATTTTGACCTGAACGTTCCTAATGCATCCTGTCTTTAACCAACAGTCCATTAGAGATATAAATAAATATTTTCATTATAACATGTCATCTTCATGGGCTGCTAGTGCAGAGCACTCTTCTGAATGTCACAAACCACGATCTAAGGTTGATGGATGCTGGCAGGCTTTCACGCTCTTCCGCCTTGAAGGGGGATCATAGATTGAGACCATATATGTCAATGCATATTTTATTTAATGACCCTCAAAAATAGAAATTGGAAAAAAGATATCACTGTCATTCACAATAAAAGCTCAGGACACTCTCGAGCTTCACCACCTGGGAACCCCCAGGTGAGAACTTCACTCTAGATAATTTATAACCCCTGGATCTGGCCAGGCCCTGAACCACATGTCTAAGAAATCTTCAAACTAATGCATTTTGAACCTAAAATAGGAAGGAAGGAAGGAAGGAAGGAAGGAAGGAAGGAAGGAAGGAAGGAAGGAAGGAAGGAAGGAAGGGAGGGAGGTAGGTAAGAGAGAGAGAGAGAGAGAGAGAGAGAGAGAGAGAGAGAGAGAGAGAGAGAGAAAGAAAGAAAGAAAGAAGAAGAAAGAAAGAAAGAAAGAAAGAAAGAAAGAAAGAAAGAAAGAAAGAGAGAGGGAGGGCGGGCTCAGGTGAACCATATAGCTGGGTTTACCATACACCTGGCAATGGTTTTATTTATTAGACTTCATGTGTCCAAGAGGAACCAGACAAAACTTACTTTTCTTTCACCACAGCATCAAGAATACTCACCTTGCCCTGGCTTGTTTGGTTCAGTGGATAGAGTGTTGGCCTGTGAACTCAAAGGTCCAGGGTTCAATTCTGGTCAGAGGCACATGCTCAGATTTCGGCCTGTGAACTCAAAGGTCCAGGGTTCAATTCTGGTCAGAGGCACATGCTCAGATTTCGGGCTTGATCCCCACTGGGGGGGGGGGGGGGGGGGGATGGGGGGCATGCAGGAGGCTGCCGATCAATCATTCTCTCTCATCATTGATGTTTCTATCTATCTCTCCCTCTCCCTTCCTCTCTGAAATCAATAAAATTATATTTAAAAAAAAAATAAAAAATATTGATCTGAGCATCTGAACACCTGGCCATGGTTTACTCATTGACACAGCAGAATGTAACTTACAGTGCTTCTCTCTTCCAGAGAGTCGCCAGGTAAAGCTCCTGGCCCAGATCAGAGTCCACTCCCAGGAAGTACCCTGGTATCTACTTTGAGTTTGGACTTCATTCCTGACTCTTACTTTCCTATTCTGATTTTCCTCATGCCTCATTTTCGTTCCTTAATTTTAAATGTATTTTTATCCCCTGTAATATATGTTTAATCCTTTTTGGAACATATGGTAATAAGAAGGTAAGCAAAACAAAAAGGAACAAGACAGTTTGGGAAAGGAAAATGGTGGCCCTCCAAATAAGTCACTGTGCCCACTCCCAGCATCTGTCACACTACATGGCAAAAAGGAATTCAGGTATCAGACGTAATTAATGGTTGCTAATCAGCTGGGCTCCAGGTAATCACAGGGCCCTTAAAGTTAAAACAGGAGTCAGAGGGGATGTCAGAGGATACAGTAGTCTCTCCTCAAGAACTCTATTTTTTTCTTTTCTTTTTTTCAATTACAGCTTGCATTCAATATTATTTTATACTAGAGGCCCAGTGCATGAAATTCATGCATGGGAGGGGGGAAGTATCCCTCAGCCCAGCCTGCACCCTCTCTAATCTGGGACATCCCTCTCACAATCCAGGATTGCTGGCTCCCAACAGCTTGCCTGTCTACCTGCCTGCTTACCTGCCTGATTGCCAGCTTGATTGCCCCTAATTGCTTCTGCCTGCCAGCCTGATCAATCCCTAACCACTCCCCTGCCAGCCTAATTGATGCCTAACTGCTCCCTTGCTGGCCCAATTGCCCCTAACTGCCCTCCCCTGCTGGCCTGACTGCCTCTAACTGTCATCCCCTGATGGCTTGGTCACCTCTAACTGCCCTCCCCTGCAGGCCTGGTCGCCCCCAACTGCCCTCCCCTGCTGGCATGGTTGCCCCCAACTGCCCTCCCCTGCTGGCATGGTCGCCCCCAACTGCCCTCCTCTGACAGTCTGACTGCTCCTAACCACCTATGCTTTGGATCCACCACCGTGACTTTGTCCAGAAGGATGTCTAGAAGGTCTCCCAGCATAATTAGCATATTACCCTTTATTAGTTTATTGACTTTTATTCCCTGTGCTGTATTTACTTCCCTGTTACTATTTTATTTTTACTAACAATTTGTTCTTCTTAATCTCTTCACCTTTTTCACTCAGTCCTCTAACACAACTCCCCTCTGGCAACTACCAGTCTGATCTCTCTACCTGAGTCCATTCTATTTTGTTTGTTCATCAATTTTGATCTTCAGATTCCACATTTAAGTGAAACCATATGGTATTTGTCATTCTCTGACTGACTTATTTCACTTAGCATAATATCCTCTAGATCCATCCATGCTGCAGCAAATGGTTAAGATTTCATTCTTTTTTGTGGCCAAGTAATATTCCATTATACACATATATTATATCTTCTTTATCCAATTGTCTATTGATGGGCAGTTGGGTTACTTCCATATCTTGGCTACTGTAAATAATGCCGGATAGATATTCTTTCAAACTGGTGTGTAGGGTTTCTTCAGATAAATATTCAGAAATGGAATTGCTAAGTCAAAAGGCACTTCCATTTTTAATATTTTGAGGAACCTATCCTGTTTTCCACAGTGGATGCACCAATCTCAATTCCCACCAAATGTGTATAAGGGTTCCCTTTTCTCCTCATCCTCGCCATTTCTGACTGGTTTATGGTTTTATCTCACTGTGGTTTTAATTTGCATTCTCTGATGATTAGTGATGATAAATAAACATCTTTCCTATGTCTATTGGTCATCTGTATGACCTCTTTGGAGAAGTGTCTACTTAAGCCATTTGCTCATTTTATAATGTGACTAGAGGCCCAGTGCATGGGGTCCCTCTGCCTAGCCTGCGCCCTCTCAGGGAATGTCAGACTGCCAGTTTCAGCCCGATTCCCAGCAGTCCAACATCTCCCACGGGATGTAGTAGTGCCCAAAGTGGCAGGCAGCCAGGAAGGAGCCCAAGCTCGAGCTCCTCCTCATCCTGGCCCTGCTGTGCCTGCTGCCACTCAGTAAGCTTGTTGAGTGGCTCTCCAGCTGTGTTAGCACACTGACCACGAGGGAGCAGCTCCTGCATTGAGCGTCTGCCCTCTGGCAGTAAGTGCATGTCATAGCAGCCTGTCAAATGGTCAACTAGTCGAACAGTTGACTGGTCACTTAGGATTTTATATATATAGGTTATCTTTTTGGTGTTGAGTTCTTTATAAATTTTGGATATCAACCCCTTATCAATATATCTTTGGCAAATATCTTCTTCCATTCAGTAGGTTGTCTTTTCATTGTTTTCTTTGCTCTGCAAAAACTTTTCAACATAGTCCCATTTATTTTTTCTTATTTCCCTTGCCGAGGAAGATAGATGAGAGAGAAAAACAAAACAAAACAATAAAAAACTGTTGCTAAGAGAAATATCTGAGATTTTGCTACCTATGTTTTATTCTCTAAGAGTTCAATTATTTCAAGTCTTACAATTAAATCTTTAATAATTTTAAGTTTATTCTTGTGTATAGTGTAAGAAAGTGGTCTAGTTTTCTTCCTTTCTTTCTTTTTTTTTCTTTCTTTCTTTCATTCTTTGTTCTTTCGTTCTTTCGTTCTTTCTTTCTATGTACCTGTCCAATTATCTCAATACCATTTAATGAATAGGCTGTCTTTAACCCACTGTATGTTCTTGTCTCCTTTGTCATGTATTAACTGATCATACAGACATAGGTGTATTTCTGGGCTTTCTATTCTGTTCCATTGATCTATGTGGCTGTTTTTATGCTAGTACCATGCTGTTTTTATTACAATGGCCTTACAGTATAGTTTGGCATCAGGTAGCATAATACCTCTAACTTTGAAGAATTCTCAGACTATTTACTATATCTTCTGCATAAAACTAATGTCACTGAATTAACAAGTCATGTTATTTGGTTTCTCCTGGTAACTTTTGGTTCTATACTTAGACGTAAAAAGTTATGGATTTTAGAAGTAGGGTGGCTCCCTAATAAAACTGATTGCATAAACTGCATAAAAGGACAATTGTTTTAGGTCATTCAGCTTAAGAGGAAGCAGCTTCAGGTATCCCAGAAGTGCCTTGAGAGCATCTCTCTATAGTGCTAACAAGGCATCATTCATTAATAGGATGCAATATAGACTTTTTAGACATTTCTAGAAAAATTCATATAGCTGAGCTCCTAAATGACAATGATAAACAAATGAGGCATTAATGGGGGAGAACGTGCAGAGGGAGGGAAGATTATACGATGAGATGTCAAAAACACAGACTGGGAAAAATGTCACATGTACTGACCACAGTGCTTTGCCTCTGGACCAGGATACCACCCAACTCTGCTCTCTAAAGGCAGGACTGTCCTGTCATCACCATACTAAAAACTGACAGCTATCACCCTAACACTTCCTCTCAGCCTAGGAGGTAGGTACTATGACAGTGCCCATCTGGAGTGGAGGAAACTGAGGCATGAACTACTGAGCAATTTGTTCAAGGTCCCAACAGCGACCAGTGGTAGGACAGGTGGACTCTGGCCATCTGGCTTCTGAATCACTGCTCTGAAGGGCCTCAGCTCCTACTGGGGAGCCTGACACCTGGAAGGTCTCCAAACTCAGGGAGACAATAAATGGAACAGATTTGAACAAAAGCAGAGAGGGGATTACATCAGTCATTTAGGCAATCAATAACTATGAGTTGTGTTCTACTGAATGTTGGGCTTTCCCCATGTTCATTAAGAAAACCCTGTAAGCCAGTTATTTCCCTATGAGATACCACAGAGTTATATAATAACCACCTGGAAATTTTTTTAAAACTATAGCTCTAAGCAAGACTATCCTCATTCCCTTCCCCAAATTCTGCTTTTGTCATTCTGGGCTGGGCTTCTATCTGGAGATTTTAGATGAAAACAGCTTCCCAGTGATCCTGCACACACCTGTTCATATCCTCCCCCAGCGTGGCCAGCACAGCATCTGCGCTGGGCAGCATCCTGGCTCCGATGGCACAGGGTACAATCCAGAATGAACTAAGTGTGGAGCCTCAGGTGAGGGCTTGATTTCAAAGCCAAGAGGAGGCACCAGTAAAATATAAGCAGTGAACAGAACAATAGTGCTGTTAGAGGCAGGCATCCAGGTACACAGCAAGAGAGTGAAACACACACACTTTAAACTACAGAGTTTATCTTGAGCAAAGACTACGTACTAACACATAGAGACTACGTACTAACACATCTCCAGTTCAGAAAGAGATATCCATCTTAGTACTTTTTCTCTTGCAATTCTATCAAAGTGACACTAGGATGCTATTTAGAGTATTTTCCATGGGACAAAAACAAGATGCAAGGTCAGAGCTGAGACCCCATAAGACACACCTTAAGGGAAGAGACTCACTGTGTGCCCTCCATGGTCCTATACATTGTGGGAAAAACAGTGAAGGTTCTAATGATACCCCTGCCCCTAGAGACAGACCCCACCTCCTGGACACTCACACCAAGCAGCGGAGAACACTGCTAACTCAGGGGCGCCACTGGGGGCAGGTCACAGCGGTCCCAAAGACCAAGGGCCTGGGAAGAAGCCCAGAAGGTTTCATAGAAATAAAATATGAATAAAACAAAATTCCTAGAGTGACCAACAGCAGGCTGCAATCTTAAAGCAATGCACACGGCATCAGACACACCCAGTCTGTTCCCTACAGCTCTGACCTGGAGGAAAAGAACCAGGACAGCATTCCAGGAGTGGGTGTCAAGCCTTGAGCTACTCGCTTACCATCTCAAACCTTCGTGTCATTTGTCTTTAAAATGAAGCAGCAGAAATCAGTGGTGTCTACTAGTAAGCCCCTTCCATTTTCAGTTTCAAATGAGAAGAAGGTTTTTATTAACCAGCTACTTGAGATTTTAATAATTCAAGCTGACCACACTCATAGCCTAGAATGGGATCCTGGCAAGAGGGAGAGGGGGAGTGGGCAAGGGTTGATAGAAATTGATTTACAGTGAGAGAATTATAGATGCAGAAAGCTATTATGTAAAATTGTGCCCCTCCATTTTATCCCTTGACTTAAATACACTAAATTCATGTTACTCGCCTCCTGTGACCACAGGATTTATAAGGCCATTAAAAATACTTTTATAATCACTCCATGCAAAAAACTATGGACATTATTATAATGATTTAAATGCCTATGGCAGCATAGCAGGACCTGAGGGGAGTTTATTAATACCTTTGCAGAACGTGCCATGAATATGCCATTGGGATATTTGCTTTTTAATAGTCCCCTGATCTTCCCAGTAACTTCAGTTAACATTTAACTTACTTTGTTACTGCCCCCATGGATGTGATGGGAGGGAGCACCAGGTAAACCGTTTCTTTGTTTCCTTGGCTCCATGGTGGTTCTCTCCATCAAAACCCACCCAGGATCGGGCTAAAGCTCTGGTTCTCCATCCTCACTGTGCAATAAAATCACTTGAGGCGAGTTTTAGATGCAAATGTCAGCCCAACACCCTCCCCAAGATTATGATTCAATTGGTCTGGACAGAGCCAAGAAACCAAAATAATTAAACACTCAAATATTCTCATGTGCAGACAGCATTGAAAACTGTTGAAGTGCCAGGCTGATGACAAAAAGAAGCTAGGGTTAAAGGTGCAAGTCTGAGGGGAAGGGGGCGGGGCCTATGATGGACCAGGGACCACATGGCCCATCTAGAAAGGGCAACCACTTCACTGCCCCAGCCACCTGAGGGTTTGAGGGAAGACAGCCTGGGGTGGCCACATCTTCCAATCATTCAGGGAAGTCAGCAACCCAAAGTTTTGGATCAAATCTCTGTAAAAAATTCACACTCATTTAGATTCAAAAATATACATTCTAGGTGGGCCAAAGCTCACCTGCTCAGTCTACTTCATTATAGGTTATCTGTTGCTTTGTCCTGTTTGCCCAACTATTTTTAAGTTCCTCAACAGTAGCCTGCTTTGTTCTCAGTCAGATACCAATGTCTGATCATCATCACCAAATATGTCAGAGCAGTAGCATCCACCCCATATGGTATCCAATAAAAGCTTGTGAATTAATCGCACCTAATTGCCAATGCTAAGAAACTGGAAGGGAATTTAAAAGTCAAAGACAGAGAGAGAGAGAGAGAGAGAGAGAGAGAGTGAGTTATGAAGAGAGAGAGACTCCAGCAACCAGGAAGGCTAGTGACCTGCCAGGGCCATAAAGCCTGTTGAAGGCAGGTTGGCCAACCTTGTCCCAGCACCAGCACGGCACAACTCCCATCCTGGGAAACACTCCTGGCCCAGGCAAAGCAGAATGGGTGGCTGCCCTTGGTGAAGGACAGAGTTACACTGCTATCCTTCATGGGTGAGCCCTATCATCTGCTAATTCTTGAAACCCTACACACATTTTAGCTTCACGGTTGGCTCCCTATTAAGATTCCAACTCCTTGTAGGAAAAGATTCAAATATATCTGCAAATTGAGTATTTAATATTTGCTGGGGAAAATCCTTACTGCCTTTTGATCAAGGCAGATAGATACCTGCTGGTGCTGTCCCTGGGACATGCAGGCGTCCTTAGGCTCTCCAGACCACTCACCTGACCCACCTTTCAGCCCCCAGTAATCGCTTCACTGTTCTGCTAACAAAATATGAGGAACACAAGGAACTGAATCAGATGAGGAACTTTCGGCTGGCTGCTTGCTTCTCTCCTGGGGCCACAAGTCTCCTTCCTACTCTAACGAGATCAGTACCTATCATCAAGGGACATGGCATCCATGTGCTGTGAATTCTCCACTCAAGGATACACCTGAGAAGGCAGCTTGCTGGCTGTGAAAAAGTCAGCCTTCACAGTCCTCTCAGGAGCCTGCTTTGGAACTATTCAGGCGCATCCGAGCTGAACCCAAGGGCCAGGCATGGATGGAGAGGCAGCCTGGCGTGGAAGAAAAGGCATGGGAATGAGATCCGGATTCAAATCCCAGCACTGACATCAACAGGCCCTATATAACCCTTTTTGGGAAGTTCCAGAAACAGAGGTATAGGTTTCTCATCTGTAAAACCCCTACCTTTACAAAGGGCCTAGTCCAGTGCCTGACCCTTGAGGACAATGAAGTCCTCTAAGGCCTCTGCAGGCCAGTGGAGTGAACTGACCCTTGCCTGAATGTAAGGTAAGAGGCCCTCTCTACCCCAGCTTTACTCTGAAGCAGAGTGGCTTCCTTCCTGCTCTTCGTGCCTTTCTCAAGAAATGTAAGCAAGTCTGTCAGAAACACAGGAAACCCAGGCGCGTGTCAGCAAAATGTCACTGCAACTGATAAGTGCAAAGCATTTTTCCACCCTGTCCATCAGTTTTGATGAGGAAGCCAAGCAGAGCGAAGCCACAGAGCCTGAGTCCTAGGACTGGTAAAGATGCTACTTCAAAGAATGTCCTAGGTTAGTGCCTTAAAGTCTGAAATCCATTCCACTGAATTCATTATAAGCAGGCATAATATTCCATCTCTCAAAGGCAAACCACTTTTCTGATCACTGCATGAAGCCATTTCCTAGTAGATGCTATATTTTAGAATTACGACCGAAACGCAACAACGGAACAAGCCCTGTGCCCTGATGTTTTATGATCTATACAAAGCAAGACTTACACATGCCTGGGAAACAATTCACACTGACATAATTTCAAATTAACTGTATCTTAGATTCAAGAAAAATAAATGTCTGTACTGTTCTTCTAGCATAAAACCTGTTATGGCAGTTCGGACTTTTTATGTAAGAAAGTTATGGCCTTAGGTCACTAGATAGAATTACATTGATCAAATATATTCTTGGCAAGCTCTTTGGGGTATAATCCACTTTACAAGAATAAACAAGTGGTAGCTATCAAAATCTTGCATACACTCACACACAACCACCACCACTCCCAGAATCAAGAATGCCCATCCCATTCCCAAATTAAAATGTGCCCCCGTAAAGTCAACAACCCAAATGTCTATGTAACAGGAAATGCAACACTCTAACCTGGCAAGAGCATGAGTGTTAAGAAGATTACTTAAGCATGTAGCTTACTTAACAGCAATGTACTGTTGTCAATTTCCTGGTTTCCATACTGAATTAGAGCATGTAAGATGAACCCACTTGGAGAAGCTAGGTCCTGGGGCTGTCTGTACTCTTTTGAAACATCCTGTGAAAAATTATTTCAAAATAAAAAAATATTTTTAAAGCATTACTTACTGGATATCTTACTGTTTGGCATGTTTTGTATAATTCAAAAGCCCAAATCCCTTCCCTAGTGTCCGTTCTACTGATGTGTCAAGAATGGGACCAACCTAAATGCTTTGAGAAGGGTCCACAGATTGTGAAAAACCTCCATGTTCAGAGAGACCACAACCCCAAACAATATAAATCCAAGAGACCTTTGGGAGAGGAGAGACTGCGGCATTTGATCCTGGCTGCCGTGCAGAGGATTTGAAGAGGGCGTGGCTGGGACTAGGAGTCCAGTAAGCAGTTCACTCGATGTTGGGTGAGCAATGAGTCAGATTAAGATCTCAGCAGGGTAGAAGCAGTCATGGTGGGAAGAGACCTGAGCCAGCAACATTTAAGAGATAAAATCAGTTGACAATGAACAATGACTAACTAGAGGGAATTGGGGAGGAGTCTCTCATGACCAAAGCTAGGAAACACTGTGTCCTTTACCAAGACAAGGAAATGCGGGAGATGGTCTATGAGGGAGAATGGAGAAGACTGCCTAAAGGTTAGACAGGACTAAACCTGCTGACAAAACAGTCTTCCTCCTCTGTTGGGGAAATAGCTTCTTCCAAGTCAGAATCAGGTGTGAAGTAGTGGGAGACGGACAACTTTCCCCCAGGGTGAGATCACTGGCACATCAGCCACACACCTAGTCATATGACTCAATATACTGACACTTGGGAAAGGTCTACCCAACTGAGATGCCCCACAGGGTTCTTGGATTACAGCATTCTTACAAACAAACAAACAAACAAAAACATAACAAAAACTAAATGCCACAGGAAATCTGACTTAAAATTCTTTTTCAGAATTGAACACCCTAAGACAAATGACCTCACATTTATCTTACTTGTAGGAGTACAGGTTAGTGGGAAATAGGAAGAAGACCCTATTCAAACATCTCCTCAGTAGATGGCCACAGCTTCTCAAGTTTTACTGAGAAATACATTACTTTGAGGTAGAGAACTAAAATTCCAGAAAACCCTTAAGCCAAAGAAGCATTCCTAGAATAAACTACCAAGAACCATGAAAGATAGAAGGCACCTAAAAATATTGGCCTCCTATTCCCTTCTCTCTACCCAAGGAATCCCTTCTGCAGAGAACTGACTCTTAGAAATTAGCTGCCCCACTGTATCCTCCAACCTCCACTCCGACCTCCATCTTCTGCAAGGCCATTTTCAAATGAAACATTGCCCTGTCAGGCGCTAACACATAAAATCCCCCTTCTCCAAATCCCAGAGACTCTACATCTCTTTTATGACTTTTATGAAATGTCTGAACCATAGTGATTTTTGTATTTGTCTTAATCTACTGACACTGTTATGTTATATAATAAGTGTGATTTCTTGAATGCTAGCTAAGCACTAGCTAGGTGCTTTATGCAAATCTTAATGAATCCTCACAGCCAATATAATATCACTTAGATAAGGAGCTGACACTGAGAGGTACCAGTAAAGCGAAGGCCTTCGTACTACTCTGCACTAACTCCCTTCAGGTGAGCTCTAGGGTCCTTGTTGTTGCATGATGGGGCATGTGATTAGAGGTTTTTCTCCTCATCACAAATAACACATAAGTTGTCTCACAAAAGATACTCAATAATTATTAGCTGGAAATGCATTCCATATCCCAGCCCCTCCCCGATTAGGGCCACCCTCTACCTGCAGGCCCCTCAAGTTGATGATTCTGTTAACCAGATCCCAGTGCTCCCAAAAGGATCTGACTCTTGCCAAATACTGGGACTATTATTATCCTTAATCCAGGCTTCCCTACTTCTAGAACTATTTTCTATCTCTACATTATTATCATATAGCGACTACTGTGCATCAAGTACAGCTTTAAGACTTTACTACTATTAACCTGGCTGATCTGCACAATTTACAAGGTAGATTTTATCCCCATTTGCACAGGAGGAAACTGAGATGCAGCAAGTTTACTAGTAAGTAACTTGCCCTGGCTATTCAATTAGTAAGTGGTTGACCTGGGGTATGAACAATACTAAGAGTTTTCTGGAATCCAGAGCAATCTTTGGCTCTTTGGCCTTTTTCCTCGCAGATCTCCAATTAAAATCACCACTACTTTATCATTGGAACTGCTGTTAGGCCAGGTCTTCCCCATTTGGGGTTGGTATAATCGATGCTTAAAACCTATGTGCAAGACTTCCTACTTACTTCCAATACATTTTTCATCAAAACTTTGGGTCCATTGTGCAATCCCATTGGTTTTTCTTTGAATTGTTTCTGTCAATCAAAACTGCAGATATTATTTTGGCTCTGTGTTATTTGTAACGTAATTAATTTACAAGTTCACAGATTCCTTCCACAACAATTACCACAAGATCCTACTAGAGGAAGATATAGATCTTACACACTTAAGTAGTGATAGAAAAACAGGAGAAATAAAGGTGGTTCTCCAAATTGCTTCCCATAGTGGAATGGGGGTGGGAGGGACTCATAAAAAATGATGCATCTGTTCATTTCACTTTGCAGGAATCTCCCCTGAAGAAATGGCATTCCCAATTTAAAAGTTCTGTATAAAACGTCATTAAAAAAGAAAGCTTATGAAGATCTTCCAACAAGTGGACAATGGATCTGCATTCACACACAGGCAGCATCTACCACCCACCACTGAGGAATGTGCTGTATTTGATGATTACTTGTCTAGGTGAGGTTCCTGGTAATAGCTTTATCGAGATATAATTCACAAACAATATAACTTGTCCATTTAAAGTGTACAATTCAAGGGTTTTTAGTAGAGTCAGAGTTGCACAACTATCATAACTATTAATCTTAGAATATTTTCATCACCAACATCATAACTATTAATCTTAGAATATTTTAATCATTTCCAAAAGAAACCTCATACCCTATAATTACCATCTCCTAATCATCTATCCTCACCTTTAGCCCTAGGCAATCACCAGTTTACCTTCTGTCTCTATAGATGTGCCTACTTTGGAATGTTTCCTACAAATAGAATCATGTAATATGTGGTCTTTTGCGACTAGCTTCTTTCACTTAGCACAATGCATTCAAGGTTAGTCCTTGTTGTAGCATGAATCCATCCTTCATTCTGTTTATGGCCAAGTAAAATTCCACTGTATAGACAGATCAAATTTTATCTATTCATCACTTAATGGCTATTATGATTAAAACTAGAGGCCAGGTACATGAAATTTGTGCACAGTGGGGAGAGGGTGGTGGAGTCCTTCAAACCAGCCTGCACCCTCTCCAATCTGGGACCCCTCCAACTGCCTGTTTAGGCCCAATCCTATCAAATGGGCAGTTGGACATCCCTCTCACAATTAGGACTAATGGCTCCCAACTGCTCAGCTGCCTGCCTTCCTGATTGCCCTTAACAGCTTTTGCCTGCCAGCCTGATCACCCCCTAACCACTCTCGTGCCAGCCTGATTGATGTCTAACTGCTCCCCTGCCAGCCTGTTTGTCCCCAACTTCTCTCCTCTGCTGGACTGGTCACCCCAACTGTTCTACCCTGCAAGACTGATCACCTCCAACTGTCCTCCCTTGCAGGCCTGGTCTCTCCCAACTGCCCTCCCCTACTGGCCATCTTGTGGTGGCCATCTTGTATCCACATGGGGGCAGCCATCTTGTGTGTTGGAGTAATGATCAATTTGCATATTACTCTCTTATTGGATAGGATAGAGGCCTGGTGCATGGGTGGGGGCCAGCTGGTTTGCTAAAGGGTGTCCCGGATTAGAGTAGGGGTTCCCTTGGGGCGTGGGGTGGCCTGAGTAAGGGGCCTGTGGTAGTTTGCAGGCAAGCCACGCGCCCTGGCAACCTAAGCAGAGGCCCTGGTATCTGGAATTTATTTACCTTCTACAATTGAAGCTTTGTAGCCTGGAGCAGAGCCAAGCCTCCTGCTCGATCTGTGGCCAGCAGCCATTTCTGTTTGGATTTGTTTACCTTCTATAATTGAAACTTTGTAGCCTTGAGTGGAGGCCTAGGTAGGCAAGGGGAGCCGGAAAGCTTAGCTCTTGTTGCCTGGGAAACCCAAGTCTCTCTCCTGCTCTCTGTGGCTGTAGCCATCTTGGTTGGGTTTATTTGCATACTCGCTATGATTGGCTGGCAGGCATGGTTGGTGGGAGTGGCTGGTGGATGTAGCAGAGCAATGGTTAATTTGCATGTTATTCTTTTATTAGGTAGGATTGCTATATAAACATTCACATCTAACTTTTTGTGTGGACATGTCTTCATTTCTCTTAGGTCTAAATCTAGACATAGAATTGCTAGGTCACAATGATATTTTGTTTTATATTTAAAGAAACATAATGTTTTCCATTCCCTCCAGCAGTGTATGAAGATTCTAATTTCTCCACATCTTCACATACACTATTTATTAACTGTCTTTGTTTTATTATAGTCATCCTAGTAGGTATAAAGTGGTATCTCTCTATGGTTTTGATTTGCATTTCTCTGATGAGCAATGACAATGAGAATCTTTTCATTTCCTTAATGGCTATCTCTGTTTCTTTAAAGGAAATTATCTATTCAGATTCTTTGTCCTTTTTAAAATTGGGTTTTTTTGTTTTTGTTTTAATCATTTTAGTAGTAAGTTATAAGAGGTTTTAATATAGTCCAAATGTAGGTCTCTTTCTCTTATCGGTACATGATTTACAAATATAGTCTCCCATTTTGTGGGTATGTTATGAATCCTATCTTTCATTTTCAATTCATAAATGCAATATTTGTTCTTTATAAATAAAATAATTTTATTTCTTTTTCTGTCTAGTTATAAAGTGTTAAAATGCATTTAAATCACTTTTCTAGCAATTCTTATCACCATTTTCTGCCATGTTTTTTATTTAAATGGGCATATCTCATGAGCTCCTTCATGCATCATAACTTTACAATTGTTTAAAGATAAAACCATGACTCTTACAAATCTAAAATGAACAGATATTTATCTCCTTAATTAAAAAGGGAACCAAAAGGCTAAATACACACACCTGGAGGCAATCAGGAATCCTATCTAATAAAGACGGAATATACTACTTGACCATCCTTCCACCACAAAGATGGCTGACCCACAGCTGAGGCCAAGTTCCCATAAGAGGCTTAAGGAGCAATCAGCAAGGACCTGAGGCTACACCCTCCCCTACCCCTGTGGGGCTTGACAGGGGACCTCAGGCCATGCTCCTCACCGGGCAGGGGACCTCAGGTCGCCCCCCTACCTGGCAGGGCTTGATAGGGGGACTTCAGGCTACGCCCCCCACCTGCAGGGCTTGACAGGAGACGCACACACACACACACACATACACACACACACACACACACACACACACACACACACACCTGCCCCGGTCTGGGCTAGGGGACCTCAGGCCATGCCACCCCCCACACACACACCCCTGTCCTGGTGCTGAGCCAGGGGACCTGAGGCTACATCTCCTGCCTGGCAGGACTTGACAAAAGTGGGACTGGCCAGGTCTGGATCTAGCACAATGGTGGGGGGACAGCTGGATCTGGGTCTCACGCGATTTTGAGGCACATGTGGGTGGGCAGGGACTTGACTCTGGGTCCCTTAGTGCACCCCAGACTCTGACAGGGGGAAAGTTTTCATATACATTTTACTAATTTTCTTTCATCTCTGACACTTCTATTATAGAGAAAGGGCAAATAGCAATATTATTTCCTCTAATTAACTCCCTTTTATTGTACTCGAATTTCATGCACCGGGCCACTAGTGCTGAAATAAATGCAATAGAAAATTGTTTTCTTGAGAGAAATCAATAGTGCCACCAAATTAATACAAAATTAATTTTGCATTTCTATGAACAAAAATCATTTTGACCTCTATCATTTGCCAAACCATAAAAAGTTTCAAGGAAAATGAAAGGCACAGATAACCCAGAAGGATGCACTATATATTAAGTAATCTTTTTTTTTCTTTTTTTTCTTTTTTTTACCTATTTCAGAGTCTTTCACAATTTTTCTTGACAATATTTTAAGGTCAATCAAGAAATGAAAATCACACAGTAATTTACACAAGAAAAGCTGACTTATTAACTACAACCATTGGGTTGGCATAACAAGAGATTAACTAGGAAGAAGTAATACTAGGAACTCTAAAACACAGGAAGACCAGCTTTAAGGAGGAGCCACTACCCCTGGGATAGAAAGAGATAGTCCAAAAAAAAGTACCCACCTCAGGATGGAGACGCTGACTGACTTGGAGAGGGCACAGCTGTAACTCACTAGATGGCACTGAAGCTACTGTGTGGTGCCAGTTTACCAAATTTGCTGGAAATGTATCCAGTTGGATGTCACAGGAGAGGTACCTCACAGGAGGCACTCTACTACAGAATCACCCAAGGGTGCCAAGAAAGCTGTGGGCAGGTGGGGGAGGGAGCTTGACTGCCACACCCCACAGGAGCAGGACACAGAAGACATGCTCTGGGAAGAGCCCTCCCAGAGAACACACCGAATCAGGAGGTACAATCCTTTCCTCCTGCAGTATCTCTCTACAGCTCCCTACTAACGAAGTTGATGTTCTGCCGACTGCACAGGAAAAGGGGCCCAGATCGTTTCACAGAGCAGGCAAAAGGGATACACTAGAATTGAGAGGCCATCTGTAATAATAAAAGTGTACTATGCTAATTAGACCGAATAGCAGAACAACCTTCCAGACAAAGCCGGGGCTGCAAGGGCCGAGCACCTTGCATGAATTTCGTGCGTCAGGCCTCTAGTACATAAATAATGGCACAAGTGATATGGCAAAATACATTTGGTAAGTTCCAGATATATATCTGGGGAAAGACACTGTGTACCCCTGGCTGGAGGACCAAAAGTGAAAACAACGGGTTCTGGTCAAGATGAAGGTGTAGGTAAATGTGGTACTCAAATCCTCCCACAACTACATCAAAAATGCAACTAAACAATGGGATAGCCATCATTCAGAATGACAGGAAATCTAGCTGAACAGAAGCTCTACAACTAAGGATATAAAGAAGCCATATCAAGACTGGAAGGAAAGGTGGAACCAGCTGGTCACACACCTGCATTGGACGAAAATAATCCAGGGGATATCCCGGCTGCATAGGTCCCCCCTGAAAAGTGAGAGATTCCAGTACCACAACAGGCCCCCAGAACCAGGAATAAAAGTCCTGGTAACTTCTGGCTGTAAAACACAGCAGGAATTGTGGCTGAGACAAATGGCTGCTAGAGACATTTATCTTAAAGCACCCATGTACTGACTTACTTGAACTCACTTGCTCTGAGCACCAGCTCTGGGGCAGCACTTGGAAAGTCAACAGAGACATACAGGGAGTAATTAATTGTCTGCCTTCAGGACAAGGGTTGGAGGGGCAGCTTTCTGCTAGACCAGTGTTTCCCAAACTTTTGACATATGTGTACTGAGAACCCCTCGTACTCATGAGAACGTAGAATTAGGTGCAGCTAAGCACGGTGCAGTGCATAACCCCACCAAGCTCCAGTGCAACGTGTACTCCCACCAAACTCTTCCCATACCCCTAGGGGTACGCGTACCACACTTTGGGAAGCACTGAAAGTGCTGGCAGAGACTCTTGTTCCTTTTCTTTGTCCTACACAGAGCCAGCAGGCAGGCACCATATCTGAGTCTCTATCAACCTGGTTCATACTTCTCACCCTGACCTGATGATTCCCTGAAACACCACCCAATCCAACATGTGAACCCACCCAAGCTGTTTCCAGTGGCTTTTCCATACAAATGGCCTATCTTGGCTGATGCTTCAGACTTTCCTAAAATCCCTCAAAAGCAACATCTGGTCTCAACTCTCCCTAAGTGGCCCCAGGCCTGGCACTATCAACAGCTAGCCTTGGTTCACAGCTTGGCCTCTCTTGGGCACCTCCAAGCCCAATGCAAGTAGCAGACATCCGCAGATTACTTCATACCTCTTGTTTGGGTGGCTCTGGGAAGGCCACAGGTGGTGACTGAACTTGGCCTGCATCTCCTAGAAAGCCCCAAGGCCAGCATACCCAGTGGATAGCTTCAGACAATGTTGAACCACCATCCAACCTCTTCCAAAAGGGACACACTTAAGAGATAGACTCAGCCAACACCAGAGTCTTATTGAAGCAAGTCTTGCTCCATGGGATGATCCTCCACAGTGTTCAGAGCTAGTTCTTATAGCACAGCTGATCCTCCACAGTCCTTGTAGCCAACTGACCTGGGGGTAAATCCCTCCCATTGAGGTGCCAACAGAAATCAAGGATCAACTACAACAGGAGGGTATACACAGCCCACACAAGAGGCACACCTCGAGTGCCCAGCTGGGGTGATCGGGGAGGCTGTGTCACTGGATTTTGCAGAACACATACTATATAAGGCACTCACTGTACCAAGTCTGGGAGATGCAGAAGCTCTACCTAATTCATAAAAACAAACACAGGAAGGCTGCCAAAATGAGGAAACAAAGGAATGTGTCCCAAAAGAAAGTACAGAACAAACTTAAGAGAAAGAACTAAACAAAATGGAGGTAAGCAATCTACTAGATGCAGAGTCCAAAACAATGGTTATAAGGGTGCTTGATGAACTTAGTGAGAACTTCAACAAAGAGATAGAAAACATTAAAAAAAAAACAGTCAGAAATGCATTACATGGGAATCAACAATGGAGTAGATGAGGCAGAGGATAAAAATCAGAGATTTGGAAGAAAAGGAAGCAGAAAATACCTAATCAGGAAAGAAAAAAAGAAAAATAATTTAAAAATGGGACTGTATAAGGAGTCTCTGGGACAACTTCAAGTGTACCAACATTTGCATCATGGGATTGGCAAAAGGAGGAGAGAGCAGGGAATTAAAAACCTATGTGGAAAAAAAAATGATTAAAAAAAAACACACTTCCCTAACCTGATAAAGAAAATAGACATACAAGTCCAGGAAGCACAGGGAGTCCCAAAAAAGATGAACCCAAAGAGACCCACATCAAGACACATACTTAAAATCTAAAGATTAATGACAAAGAGAGAACCTTAAGAGCAGTGAAAGAAAAGCATTTAGATCCTACAAGAGAGCTACCATAAAACTGTCAATTGATTTCTCAACAGAAACTTTGCAAGCCAGAAGGGACTGGCAAGAAATATTCAAAGTGATGATAAAGCAAGAACCTACAACCAAGATTACTCTACTCAGCCAAGTTAGCATTTAGAATCAAAGGACAGATACAGAGCTTCCCAAACAAGAAAAAGCTAAAGGAGATCATCAGTACCAAACCACTATTAAAAGAAATGTTAAAGGGTCTTCTTTAAGATGGGAGGGGTGTTGGAGAGCTGGGTGAAAAAGTGAAGGGGTTAAAAAGTACAAATTGGTAGTTATAGAACAGTCACCAGGATGTTAAGTACAGCATAGGGAATCTTAATATATAAAAACCCTGGGTCGTAACAACCACTAACGACTAAGGCTCCACCAATGGGAAGTCAGTCCTGCAGTTGACTGCTTCCGCTGCAGGCACAGTATCCCAGCACTGATTGCTGAGTGGACTGAAAATCAGGGCCAGAGAGAGGCCTAAAGAGAGAAGCAGCAGGGACTGGTCAGTTGCCTCTGAGGCAATTTTTGATCAGCACTTGCCTCTCTCTTTCTCTCCCAGCAGTGCCTCCATTTCTCTCCAGGCAGAGTTTTTGGCATTTGACTGGCATAGAAACTGACCAATCAGAACCAAACTGGCCAGCAGAGGAGGGTGTATGGGGGTGAGATCAGGCCTGTAGGGGAGGGGAGTTGGGGGCAACTAGGCCAGGAGGGGAGGGCAGTTGGAGGCAATCAGGTAGGCAGGCAGAGGCAGTTAGAGGCAATAGGACTGGCAGGCAGGTGAGCAGTTAGGATCCAGCAGTCGCAGATTGCGAGAGGGATGTCTGACTGCTGATGTCCCCAATCCCCGTGGGACATCTCTCAAGGGGTCCCCAACTGGAGAGGGTGGAGGCTGGGCTGAGGGAAACCCCCATCCCTCCATGTATGAATTGCATACACTGGGCCTCTAGTATAGTCAATAATATTATAGTGGTTATGTATGGTGTCAGATGAATATGAGGTTTATCAGGGTGATAACTTAGTAAGTTATATAATGTCTAATCACTGGATTGGACACCTGAAACTAACATAATATTGTATATCAGCTGCAAATGAAAAATAAAAAATTATTTAAAATAAAAATCCAAAAAGTGAAAACAATGATTCTAATTGGGGTTTTTCTTACTCCATAATTTGCCGGAGGTTGACCCTGAGTGTTTATTTATACATGTATAATGCGAAAAATTCTTCTCAACTTTTCCCTTCAAAGGAACACTCTTTTTACCTTCCACTTTACTCCTGTTTTTTTCCCTGACCTTCTCACATGAAGACTCACACACACACACACACACACACACACACACACTCCCATCACAAATGACCTTACATTGTGACAACAGGGTGTACTACTCTGATGGACCCCACATGAATTCTGTGCCATTCTGCTTACTCCTTCTGTATAAGACCTTCCAATTTTATGCTAATATTCTCACTTGGAAATCACTAACATGAGCCTGGTATTTTCTGGATCAATTCTTCCCTACCTTGAGCCTTTAAACCCAGACTGTGTTTTGCTTCTGTAATGGCTGTCAGGTGAGGGAAAAACTATATACCTGGGCCATAGTCTAGTTAAAAGAAATGTGATTCATTCCCACCTGTCATGTTCCACAGCCACCAACAAGAAAAGCCATTAGCACCAGCTGCTTCCACTCCAAAGCACATGCAAGTGGCTGAAGATAACAGCTCCCACCCATCATGAACAGTCTGAGGCCACAGGAAAGTCTGAAGAAAGTGACAGTTAATGAGATCCTAGAGGACAGTGGTTGCCAACAGGTCTGAAAGGTTAGCAACCACTGGTTTAAGGAAACCTTTGGAGCAGTGGTGGCCAACCAGTGGGTGGTCCGTGATGTCTGAAAGGCTGGCGATAGATGCTAGAAAAAAACCAAGGACCTTTTTCTCCATGAGGAAGCCTTCCCTGCCAAGTTCACCCCAGTAACCAAACAGTGCAATTCAGTGGTAAGTAGGTATGTTAGAAGTCAGCTAAAAAAGCAATGGTAACAAAGAGGTTGGCACCAATAGCCTTTGAGAGGTACTATTTTTTGTTTATTTTAGTCAAAATTTGTAGCTCAGAACTTGAGTGCTCATAAATACAAAACCCTTTGTAGGATGGGTATAAATGCAGGCCCTGCCAAGAATAGCTAGTCTCCAGAACACACTACTTCTGATCTTCATTTTTAGGTCCAAAGGGAAGCAGCAATTAGAATAGGGTAATAAAAAGTCTAAACCCAGAGCTCAGTCCAGTATGTACCTTTGAAACTGTTTTATTTCAGAGACAAATGGCCATTCCATGGTCAAGTTTCTCACTTCTGAAGCAGGAGAGTCGGCAAGGCCTGAGATATAGACTCCAGAGATGTATCCTGTGGGTGGAGAGAAGATGGGTGCCTAACCGGGGTCCTGCATTGTGGTGAAGGGATGGGCCAGAGGGTAGAGCATCAAAATTAGACCTGTTGATAAGGATATTCTCTTATTATTATTTAAAGCCATACTAGAAATCGGGTCAGGAAGGCTGTTTTTTAATTGGTTACCAACATTTGAAAAACAGGGAGATTTCACATAAAAATAAGAGTTTCTAGTACCTTCTGAAAAAATGGGATCATCTAGTAACATTGCACCCTTTCCTGTGAGGGGACCTTGGCAGGAATGGAGTATCAAGCATGGCTCTCCAATTTTGCATGGAACCCATGCAGGCTGCTTTATGTTCTGAGTTACCTGCCTAGTATTTTAGTCCAGTCAATTAAAGGACTATATGTTCTAATGAGGTCAGGTCTTGTCTGATGTTTTTATTCATAGCGTATTTCAACATGTACCTAGTACATAGTTCCCAGCAACTGTGCCTGATAGTACTCAATATCAAACAGATGATGGCATGAACTCTACTAAACCCTCTGTGTACCGCATCTCATTTCGTTCTGAAATATGTGCTCCCACTTCACACATGAGATTCAGAGAATTCGCTAACTGCACTTGTAAAGCTTGCCCAGCTAGTATGTGATTAGATAATTCGATTCCAAGTTTATTTGACTTTAAAGCAAAGAGTGTGGAAACCTAAGTCAGATTATAGAAAAAGAGCTTCTGGTTAAAATATAAAAAAGGCAACAGGCTAATTGCAAACATTCTTTGGTTTTCCAGATTCTGTTCCACAGCGTTAAAAAGTACAAATATTCCAAGGTCGTTGTTTCTTTCTTCTTCAAACCTCTTAAGAATCTTTCATCAAGAGAGCCAAAATCCACCTCCTAAATCAGGATTAGTGACGATGCTTCAGTAAGGCAATTCTGAAGGAAAAGCAATAAATTTAAACATACCTGCCTTCAATCTAAGATCACAAAAACAAAAAATCATAGCAAGAAGTCATTCCACTTAATGGGAAGCAGGGGTTCTCAGCCACAGGGCAGAGAAGCAGAACAAGGCCCCTCAGCACACATTCTCTCCTGGCTACACATTAGCAGACAGGGAACTAATAAACAAATCTCTATGGAAGCTACTTACTTGAAAACACAAAAGGTGCTATCCATTCACACACTGAAGAGGAATCTTGGGCTCTTCCCGGGGACAGCAGAAATCTGGTAAAGCTCTGAAATTGTCTTTATCGTACTGGGCTGTCCACCTATCAGCATATACAGTCAGTGATACCCCAACAGTAGGGTAAAAAACTGCCCACTCTTTTCTCTGGTCCCTTAAGCTATCACAAGACATAGTATGAGATGAATTACCCTTTTATATGTTCATTTCCCGGACCAGACTTCTCAAAAAAAAACAGTGTCCTACTGTTTTGAGTCCCACCCTAATGCTTTCTATGGTGACTGTACAGAGTAGGCATGATAATAGCTTGCCATCTCCCAGGCCTTAAGCAGACAGTCAAGAATTATGTTCTGATCTATATATCTGCCTGTGAAGACCCACAGAAAGGTACTAGACCAAATCACATACAGGCATACAGACCTATATTTAAGTCACTTGGTGTTAGAATTTATCATGAAAATAATAAGCAATCAAAACTCATCTAAGACCCTGAAGCCATGCCCATGACACAGCTCCTATGAGAGATTGGGCTGCTGGCAACGAAACAGGCAGCGCCTAGAACTGGCTCCTTGAAAATTTCCTCAGTCTGTGATTCACCTGGGAGCCTGGCTCTGTGGTGGATTCTCAGTCAGAGGACCTGGAGAGTCTGCATCTCTAATTAGCTCCAAACTGTGCCTGATACTGCCAGGTTGGGGACCCCACTTTGAGTAGCAAGGATCTAGGCACTCCAGCGGGGACCCATAATGCTTTTTGTTCTCTGCAGCCTACAGCATGGTCTCGGCACTGAGCTAACCTGCCAGAGGATAGAACTTAATATGGTGTACTCGAGACCAAAATTCCTAAGTCAGCCACCTTTTCCTTTTATTCCATTAGACCTCTTCGAGGTAAGAAATTGTACAGGGGAGAACTCTCAAAACAAATCTCAGGCTCCTTTATTAGCACCTCTGCTTAGATGTCATAGGTATGGATACCCGGCCTTCTGTGCCTCCAGGTACCTAGTAAGGGCCTTATCATACACAGGCCATACACTCCTATAAGGAATCTGATCATAGCTATGAATACTCTTACCCAAAAAATATAGACACCATAGGTTTCTTTAACATTTAGGGGTTTCACTGACTGAGTCTGAATCTATGAAAAGAAAGCTTGCTCGCTGTCTTTTAGAAGATTTACTTTAAAGACACAGGTTAACATTCAGAGCACTTTATTATTAAAATATGAATCATCTCCAACTAATATTTTATACAAGATGCTTAGTCCCTGCCTCTGGAAACTTACCACAAATCACAATCACCTGCATTCAGTCGAATGCCTTATTACAGAGAAAGACCACAAACGAAAAAATTGGAAAATTTAAAAGTTACAACCCTGGAAACAATGTGATTGGCGCTGCTCCAATCCATATTCTCTTAAAAGCACACAAAAATTCGTGGGACCTATACTAGTTACCCACAGAAGGACAGGAGGACGAAGGGGTGGAGGCAAGAAGCAGGAGGGGAAAACTAATTAAAAGGCAAATGGAGAAAAAATTAGCTTGGAAAGGGCTCCCTGAACTGCTGACAGAATAGAGTGCTGAGGTGAAAAACAAATGCAAGAGAGATTTGGCAGAATCTGAAAAGATCATGATCAGAATAGGAAATGAGAACACAGCCAGAGCCTAGTTACAAGTCAGAGAAAGAGAAAGAAGCAGGCACAGTGATGTTTCTGGTGATGGAGACAAAAAGTTCCCTGGACAAAGGGAGAGCAATCAGACTGGACTAAAGGACATCACACACACACACACACACACACACACACACACACACACACGCACACGTGCACTCTGAGGACAGCAGAGAATCTAACCCAATGTAATCTGATGCTCTCTTAAGAAAGGAGACCAACTGGAGATGGGGAACAATGATCTGCATAAACCATTAGAAGTCATCTTACCAGTTTAGCTACAAACAAAGCCTACCGGTGTGGGTGTGTGGAGAGCATTTGCACTAGCAACCTCCCCTCCACCCCACCCCTCCCCACACACACATTATCAGGCTGTTCCATTCCTTTCCATCAATGCCAGAAATGACAAAGCAGACTTATGTTCCTTTCATCTTCTAGACCAGTGATCGGGCAAACTCATTAGTCAAAAGAGCCAAATATCAACAGTATGATTGTAATTTCTTTTGAGAGCCAAAGTTTTTAAACTTAAACTTCTTCTAACGCCACTTCTTCAAAATAGACTCGCCCAGGCTGTGGTATTTTGTGGAAAAGCCACACTCAAGGGGCCAAAGAGCAGCATGTGGCTCGTGGGCTGCAGTTTGCCGACCACGGTTCTAGACCATTTGTTGTAGAGACAGGTTATTTCACTTGGGTGGAGGGAGTAATGACACTCAGGAAAGAGACAGAATATGAATGAAAGAGCCTGAATACCTCACTTTGAAATCAGAGCTGTGATTCTAAAATGAGAGGCTGGTAGAGAACCGGGAGTTTATGGATGAGCATAAAGATGTATAGTGGTATCTTTTTCGCCTGCAAATTCACACAGAATATGAAGTCCTATTTGCCACTCAAAGGCTTCTGAACTTCCCCAACAGGGGCACCAGCATTGGGCTTTCGCTGCCTTTACAAAAATACAACTGACCTAGCAAGAGCCAGTGATGGTGGCATTGCTAAATTAACAACGGTGAGAAAAAGCTTCTGATATTAGTGCTTACCCTCTGCCAGGCTCATTTAAAGCCTTTCCTTTTACAAACTCATTTATTCCTCTCAGTACCCCTAGGGTGGGAGGTACACCTCCACTTTACAGATGAGGTTGGAGACAATAACTCACTTGTCCAAAGTCACCTCCAATAATAGGCAGGAGCAGAATTCAAAGCCAGTACTCTCAACAGCTTGACCACAGGTTCCCAAACTCAAACTTTACCACTTTACTGCACTGTTAGTGATTCAGTAGTTTTTCATGGTACCCGTAGCCCAAAAAAATTGCTAACACAAATTCCAATTACTAAGGACAATGGACTCTTGAACAACATGGTTTGAACTGTGTGGTTCCACTTAATGTGCAAATGTTTTCAATAAATATTATAAATGCACTTTTCTCTTATTTATGACTTAACATTTTCTTTTCTTTAGCTGACTTTATTGTAAAAATATAATATATAATATACAAGATATGTGTTAATTGACTGTTTATGTTCTCAGTAAGACATCCAGTCAACAGCAGCTATTAGTAATTAAGTTTTGAGGGAGTAAAAAGTTATATATAAATTTTTCACTGTGTAAGAAGATCCATGCCTTTCTAACCCCTGTGTTGTTCAAGGGTCAACTATAATTAGGCCCCAACAACTTAATAGTAGTAGGTAAGTGGTGTCTGGCAGATTGAGCTGGGGTTTTTTCAAAATTTTATATCCCATGGACCCTTGTGACTTTCCTGTGGCACCCCAGGGCACACAATTTGGAATCCACAGAACAACACTTCCCTGTCTTCCTGCTTTTGTTGAGGAAAAGGCATCTGGGTGCAGTAATCACCCTGTCTGTTCCTTCAAGTGCTTGAGTCCTTGGACTGGAAAGGACAAAAATCTGCTCACAACTGCCTTTGGCCATTAATAATGTCTGAGCACTGCAGGCTTTTCCACCCTATCACCTGCCATCCCACCCCACATTAATCAAGTATTGCAGAACAAATACCTGGTCCTTTTGCTCCTCACACTTCACCTTCTGTACACACTTCTCTCCCTGCTCTCCAACCATTTCCTGCTCCAAATCCTGGGTCACTTAGTTCCGCCTTCAGTTCCAATCCAACCCACAGACGTGGTTCACTCCTTCTTCTGGCTTCACAACTCACTCTGCACACAAACTTTTCTGGCCTTACTCCAGTTCTCTCATTCTTAGTCACCTTTGTGTCCACCTCCCCACCGCTTGGGTTATGAACTTATGCAAGACAAGTCTTATCTTGGTGGCTTCCTCAGACTACACATAGTAAACGGTATAGTCTTTTCTAAGTTCTAATTAATAGAGAATGGAACAAGAGGATAAAAGATGGCTTAAGGGGTCACAAGGAAAATTATCAGTTGAGTAAAATAATTGATGTGGTACACTAACTACATTAATGGCCACAATTGATGGTCTCCCTGTGTCCACAGCGCTTGCAATAAGACTGTAGCAACTCCTATCAAGAACCATTCTCTGTACCCTTGAATCCAGCTTGGTTACACACCTTGCTTTGTCTGAGAAAATGCAGCAGAAGTCACAGTATGTCGGTTCTGAACTCGGGGCTCAAAAGGCATTCACTGGATGCTTCTGCTTACCCACTGAGAGTCACATTAATAACCTGGAGTAGCCTGCTGCATGAGGGCAGACCCTGGGGAAGGAAGCCCAGCTATCACCATCTAAGACCAGGCTCAGCCAGCCAACACACCACACATGTGAGAAGGTGCAGTAAGACCAGCAGATTGTACTAACCTCAGGTCACATAAGTGAACCCATTTGAGACCTAAAGAACAAACCAACTGACCTGCAAAGCAATGTACACCAATAAAAACTTGCTGCTTCATGCCACTAAGTACTGAGGTAGCTTGTCATGTGGCTCTAGCTTAGGGGTGTCGAACTCAATCAGAGAAGGGGCCAAAATCTAAAATCCAGCCTAAATCATGGGCCGAATGGTTTCCTGAACAGTCATAAATTGTCATTGTGATGGAAACGCAGCGGAGTGCAGTGATGACAGCGCGGTGCGGGCCACATTGCAAGGCCTGGCGGGACGGATTTGGCCCGCGGGCCTTGTGTTTGACACATGTGCTCTAGCTGATGGTGAATGAATTTATGGAGGTAAAGTCCCTGGAAGGCAGGCGTTGTGGGATTTGTCCTGTGCCATATTGGGAACCACAGATCTTCAGCACACTGTGCCCACCTGCTAGGAGGCATATGGTGATCTGTGGAAAGGGATTTGAACAGAGTATTTTTGAATTTTACCAGGGACTTACTTGCAGTTCGTGTGGATTTACACTCATCTCCACCACCACTGCTGTGCTTTTTCACAAGCTTCTGAAGGAGGAAAGAAAGTTTAAGAGTAGGACCAGGAACCTATTTCCTACTACACCTCCAAGGTAGCCAATAGTAACAGTAATGAAGGTATACTTACTGGTGCCTATCTTCTCTACCCTCTTTGCCCATCACCTGCCTGTGAACAAGCTCTCAATGAATCTAAAGGGCAATTTCTGGTGATGACGGCAAATCGTTCTGGAAAAGGGCAAGGCACTTTTCAAAGTTATTATTCATATTTTCCCCCTTCAACTCTTCATGTTTTTCTGCTTCAGTCAACAAAAACCTAATGTTGTGTTCAGCACTGAAGATACAAAAGACATGGTGCCCTCAGGGAACTCAGTCTGGTGGAGGTAAGGGGCCCTCTTCTTTTCAAGCTAGATAAGAGCCAGCCTTATCTGCTTTCTCTTTTACAGTAACAGTCAGAAGCCCTGAGCAGGTGGTGAGCCCCAGGCTTGCTTCTAAAAGGAGAAAGTCCTAGTAACCAAACCAGCTTTGCTTGTCTGTAGCAGCCGAACACTATTTCTTCAGCAAAGTACTTTCAGGAATGTCCTTGCCTAGGGTAACTGCTGCCCTGGTGGCCAATGCAATGTGTTCCTTGATGTTTTTAGCTGCCCACCTACTTTCCCCTACAATCTGCCAGGTAATTAGTCCAGCAAATTATCAAGCCCTGTAAGCCTCGGCTTCACATATTCAAAATGCAGAATCCAATGAAACTGACTGAGACAACACAACATGAAAGTGTGAAGGCTGGGCACAGACCCAGGCATCTGTGCTTAAAAAAGACTTATTTCCTTCCTTTCGGTGACAAAAAACATATTATACTTGCTTCACCACACAATGTACACACACACACACACACACACACTCCTTCAGGCCACCCTCATTGCCTTCTGCCCAATATAATGTCACATTTGTAATAACACTAAGAGCATCACGTCCTGAAAGTCCTATCTCCAAACAGACAGGTGTTCAACTTCTACCCACTACGCTGCATACAACCAACCAGAGATCCTGCCAATCTGGGGGGACTTTTCTCCTCCAACCTCTTCACACAATCCACAGGGTAACTAATGAGAAAAGAAGCCACCCAAGTCCTGGGAAACAGCATCCTAACATCCTACTGAAGTCAAGCCTTTGCCAAGCCCTCAAAAACATCATTTTCCAGCAAAAGCATCCCTGTGCTAAGCAACACTCCTGCCATGCGCAGATGAGGGCTCCAATCTATTCTGGGGCCTCACCTGGAACACAGCAATCTGATCACAGGACTCCAGTTTCAGATCCAGAGCCCTCACACCCTTAATTCATTTGAGATGGACCCCAGATGAAGCACAGAAATGTGCTGGGGGGTGGGAGCTGCTGGGGAGAGGTCAATGGGGGGGTGGGGGGGGAGAGGTAATACTTTAAACAATAAGTAATTTAAAATAATTTTTAATAAAAATAAATAATAATTAAAAAAAATGTTTTAGAAGACTTTAACTCATTTCTTAATTACAATTTTACATTACTACATAGTTGGCATTCAGTTAAATATTTAAACTGATTTACCTGTTTGGCAAAAGATATTTACCCAGCACCACGAGCCAGGCACTATACTTCATGTTGGGCAAAGGGTAACAAGAAAAGTATAGAGACTTTGGGTGTGGGGCACACAGAGCTATATACAGATGTATCAATAAAAGTGTACTTGAAACCTATGTAATTTTATTAGCCAATATCACCCCAATACATTTTTTTAAATTGCATATATGTAATGTGTACGGCTCAATGTTTTGACATATGCATAATGTGAAACGATTGCAATTAAACTATATACATAAGGTTCAGAGGAAAAGAAATGGCAAAAGTAACAGCATAAATAATGATATCAAACCTGTCTTCATTAATCACCTTCATATGCTGGGTGTGAACTCTCAGGAAAATAACTGAGGAATTAATCATGCCCGTTTACATAAGAACTGGGTCACTCCAGCACACTTCACCCATCAGCCCTATTTCCTAGTTAAGCTTTAATATTCTTTCCGCATCTTCAGGGTAAATTCTTTAGTTCATAAAATTGCCTCGAAAGAGAGAAAAACCTGAATGGACTCTGTGCTAAAAAGTAACACTATGGTTTCAATTTCGGCTTTCAAGTGGTTCTGAGCTACTTCTTCCATTTTCTTTGCAATCCCTCTATCCTGGTGACATATAGGACTGCCACAGGGAAACGTCCCACTCAAACGTGAACATCGAGTTTGGCTCACAGGACCTCAATGTGAACAAGCTCCTGACTTACCCATCTTTTTCACCTGCCAACTCCCCCACACAGAACTATAAATGTCCAGGTTTGCTGTTAATAAATTCAACCAGACCAAAATAAGCAGGCTTTATTGGACCTTGCTCCTTTTTTCTGCTAATCTCCCTGCAAAAAACCAAACATATGGTGAGAGCAGAATGCTATTTAGTGTAAGATAGCAACTCCACACGCTTCTCTCCTGGAGAACAGCTGAAATATGAGGGCATCTGTTAGAACACATCAGCCTCTTTCAAAACTTGAATAATGCCTTTCTAAGGTCACCGTCTAAAAGCAGGGACTATTTCAAAGTCCGTGATAAGCACAGCAAAAACACACAACCAAGGCCTTCAGAATCATTTACACAGGGTCAGATTAGAACTACAATGTGATATCATTTCACACCCACCCAAAACACCATGGTGAGAAAGTCAGGAAAACTAGGTGTACTGAGGATGGAGGGCAGGATGCCCTCATCCACTACTGGTAAAAGTACAACCACCAAGGAAAACGGGCAGTTATCTCATAAAGCTGAACACACCTAGGCCTTATTGAGACAACCTAGTAAGCCAGGACAAGCTAAATGGGGAATCTGAGACAGACAGTTAAAGGCCAAGCAGTAAAAGTAAAATCCTATCATCCCTAAACCAAGAACACTTGAAAGTTAATGGTTTCCTATTCACCCCAACCAGAGGGTAAATAGCTTAGATCATCCTACTTAGGAAGACTGATAACAGAAATCCAATTAGTGTCATTTGCCAACCACACCCAAGAACCTATGAAGTTAAGGAAATAAATCTCATTTTGGCTCATCAGCATAAAACTGATGAATATTCTATTGAGATCCTCCCCAAGACCTCCCCTGAACTTCCAGGCTTTAAAATCCTCAAAACAAAGGTCCCAGCATGCAGGTCCGGGCATGTGCTCTCCCTTCTAGGAGCACATGCCTTTCCCTTCTCCATGCCACTTGTCGCTGGCTTTCCAGTGAGCTAACAGCAGCCCCACTTTGAGTCACTGCTTTCCTATAACATTCCTAAAGAGCCAAAGCAGGCCTGCCTAAGCTCTCCTGCTGCTTCTATCCTAAGCCCTTCGTTGTGTAACTGTCCCCAGCTTTAATAAAAATACCCTCAAAATCACATGGTCTTATGTTGTGATATATTTCCTGCATGAAGTCAAGAACCCATACACTACAGGTCTACTCAGGGCCAGGTTCCCTTTCTTGTAACACTAGAACTCAGAAATTCCACTCCTCTAAGTAGACACAACTGTAATGTGGACCCATGTTAACCAAGAGCCACATACTAGAATGCTTTCAGAAGTACTATTCATAATAACCCCAAACTAAAAACCCAGTCACCCATCTATGGTAGAATGGATCAAAAAGTTGTAGCATTTTCACATACTGGAATACTATACAGCAATGAGAATGAATGGTCTAGATTCTAGAATGGTCAGCAAGCTCATTAGTCAACAGAGCCAAATATCAACAGTATTACGATTTAAATTTCTTTTGAGAGCTGAAAACTGACTTCTGCATGTGGGCTACAAAGTTTCAATTGCATTGTACGTGCATGCCCGTACGTGGTATTTGTGGAAGAGCCACACTCAAGGGGCCAAAGAATTACAGGTGGCAGTGTGGTTTGCAAACCATTGGTCTAGAGCAGTGATTTTCAACTGGTGTGCCAACTAATTCTTAAAACATGCAATACCTGATTATTCAGTCAGGGGCTCTGACCTCTTTTCCCTTAGATTGTTAAATTTTAAAAATTACAACAGCCAACACAACCATAGCCATCTGATATGAATGAATCAAAACTATACCTATTTTTTGGTCAGATCAGCAGAAAATATATTTTTGATGTGCCACGGAATTTCAGAGATGAAAAAGGTTGAAAATCGCTAGTCTATAACTATACACACAATACGGATGAATTTCACAAGCATAATAATTGGCCAAAAGAAGCAAAACACAAAACAGTACACACTGTATGAATTCACGTGCATGAAATATTTGGAAGCAGGCCAAGTGCTCTGTGCTATTGCAGGTTAGGACTGATGATGGGTGAGATGAGCATGGAGCAGAAGGGAGTATAGTATGAGGGACTCCTGAGGGCTGGCAGCATTCTGCCTGCTCTCTGGGAGGCAGGGGGGTTGGGGAGGGAGAGGGAGAGAGCAGGTGAGTATGTGCACTTTGTGCATGTACATTATAGATAAGTAAAAAGTTAAAATAAAATCAAAGGTACAGATTTCCTTGTTAAGTCACTACTTGCCTCAGTAACTCTTATCAAAATGCTGGCTGGCTGGAAAATTGATAGAAGATTCAAGATGATGTTTACTCTCAGGCACTAGCTTGTTGGATGGCTGGGGCACATTCTTTCACCAGCACTTAACCAACCTCACTAAAAATGTAAAGTTGCCTCAGGTTTCCTCAACTCTAATCTTGAAGATACTAAGATGCTCTTCCTCATTCCTTGCCCCATTCTAGGCCTTCATAAGTGTGTCAGAATCACAGGAGGAAGTTGGCCTGGGTTGAGTGTAAGGCTCAGGTGGGCCCTGAGAGGGCACCTGACCTTGACCTCTTCATCTTCCAATGCAGGATGTAAAAGGAAAGACACCCAGTATCACTAACTGGATGTATGGAACATTTCCAAAGCCAACCCACTCGCTGATGAGAAAAAGCAGCACTTCCCAACCAGGGCCACCACATGTAATGACTCACATCTATTGACTCACATGTAATATCAGCCCAAGAATCCAATTTGCTGCCAGCCTGTCATTTGGCTGCCTTTCTTTCCTCTAGGAAAATGAGGTAAGGGGTATGCAAAGTGATACATTTACCCAAGTCAGCAGCAGCAAAGAGTCTAGAAATAAAATGCAAATATTTGAAAGACCTGTCCAGACAGGGCTCTTCCAAAGAGCAAACCAGTATCTCAATATCAAGGAGATGAGTGCACATGCACTCAACTTCCGCAAGTCAGCATTCTAGGTCCAGAGGAGCTCAGCATTCAGGCTGGCTCCTTTACCACCATCACTCAAGAGCCTGCAAGTTTCAAGGTCTCACTCACACCTCCCAGCTCCTTGAGAAACAAAAGCTTGATACAACTGACTAACAAAAGGGGCAATTCTGGAGGAGATAGTGGAACAGGGGGGATGGCCCTTGAGCAACCAGCAACAGGGACCAAGTTTTCTAGAAATTTTTTATGTAAAACTAAATCCCTGATTTTTGAGGAGGTTGAAGAGGCTCCAAATTTCCAGAGAACTCTGATTTTACATTCTTTCAAAGCTGGGCAAGAAGAGGCCCAGGACCTAGTCAATCACTTTAAGGTGTTTATATGCTGTAAAAAGAAGCCAACTCCAACCCCATACACAACTCTTCTGACCCCAACAAGGAAAAGAGAGAAAGAGGGAGACAAGTGACTGCAATCAGCCCAGGGGAGCAAGACAGGTCTTGGTCTCTCCCTGAACAGGGTCTCCTTCATGCTGGTGGCACCCAGACCAGCCAACCCTGCTCTCTGACACTGCGCACAAGGGGGCCTTTCCCTTTTAAGTCTCTTTGTTATTTAATTCTTTTTATTTTCTCCAGAACCTGAGAGCAAGACAGTTTTATTAAAACAAATAATATGGTATAAAAATATATTTTTTTTAAAAAGCCCAGCCAAGGAAAGGTCAAATAGATAGAATGATGTTTATTAAATTTGTACTTACCTTGGATATTGAATTTAGTGGCTCTGGCGAAGGTTCTGTCTCCTTAGACATTTCATGTAAAAGTAATATAAACTCTTCTTTGGCTTTTATCCATAGATGGGATACAGATGAAGGCTTTTGATGTATATACCAGTACATATCTATGTTATTTATATTACAATACTAGTGTAAGTAAAGATGTCCTTTCACTTGCTTTAGGAAGTAATTCTAGCAAGTGAAATGTTCCTAAATGGCTAACAAGTTCTCTCTTAGCTAACAGAAGTCTGGCTGATTAAGGACTTGATCACCAGACTATATCGCCTTTGGCACAGAGCCTCTGGGGAGATTGGCATGATCTCACATAATTTTTTCTGAGTGTGGTACGCTGGCACTGTGGGACACAATGTTCAGACACACTCTTTTTATTCTAACAATTAAGTTTATTTTAACATGCATAAGTACATCAAATCCATAAATCTGAATATGTTGTTAGTAGTTTAAGACCAAATTAAAATAAATAAGTAGACTTAGAATAAATTAGAAGACAAGTATGTTTTGTAACTAGTACAGGTGGTAACATGGTACGGTAAAAGCTATGCCTGAAATTTCAAAAACACTGGTCCACTTAAAAAAAAAAAAAAAAAAGTTCAGCCAAAATTCAGAAAGCTCTGGTTCTAAAGGCTGACTTCCTTCACTTATCTTCTCCTGCAGGCCTCCCTGGAATGAAGGCCACAAAGCTGACAGGCTTAGAAGAGTGTGGCAAATGTGAAATATTTTGGAAATATATTTATTTATTTATAAAGGGTCTAGTAATAATTAATGTCGTTTTTTAACATTCGTTTAAAATCTTGCTTGGCGTTGACTTGTATTGACATAACCTTCAAACACGTGGTATCTACAGAACGTGTGAAGTGCAATTAACAAGTTTTGCTTGAAAAAGTTTGTGTTTGGTTTGGTTTTTGTTGCAAAACTAGGGCTAAGAAGATGGCGGATGAAGAGCATATTCGGCACTGCATGCTTTACAAGTTCCAATTAGGAAGAAAAGCAAGTGAGGCTGCAAAAAACATCTGTAGTGCTCTTGGTCAAGATGCAGTTAGCGCCAGAAAATGCCAGCGTTGGTTTGAGAAATTTCGAGAGGGAAATTTTTCATTAGATGACAAGAGTGGTCGAGGCCGTGTGTCCAATTTTGATCAAGAAGCTCTTCAAGCTCTTTTGGTGCAAAATCCTCAAATTACCCAACAAGAGCTTGCGACAACTTTAAATTGTTCACAAAAAACAATTTCCAATCAATTGTGTGCACTTGGCAAAGTCCAAAAGTTTGGAAAATGGGTTCCTCATGAGTTGACCGACAACAACTGTAATCAAAGAGTCACAATTTGCAGTTCGCTCCTCTCTCGTCAAAACCGTTTGCAGTTTTTAGAGCAAATTGTTACTGGAGATGAAAAATGGGTGCTGTGTTGGACGGGAAACCTCGCCATCTTGAGAGGAAGATAGGATCCTGTCAGAGGCCTGAATATCCACAGCCGCAGTGACCACCAAGCATCTGTGACCCCCAGAACGCGGATCCCAGGCGGCGCGAACATCTGGCTGCACTGGAGTGCCCCACTGTTCAGCGAAAAGGTCAGATTTCACGGGGAGAGGGTGGAGAGTGCTTGCTGCAAAGACAAAAGCCTGCGCAAGCACAGAGCACGCGGAAGCTGGAGGACAAGGGCAGTGATTACAAGTAGAAGCCCCAGCTGTTGGGCGGTTGTCACCCGTGAAAGTGGACGGGGCTCCTAACAGGGGAGATATCTAAAGAGCAACACATTTGGATCTGCCTGGGAGGGATATCGAAGAGTTGCAGGAGATTGCAGTTGCTCGGACCTGTCCCCTCCCCACCTCCATAGTTTCTGCTTCAGAGAGGAAGGAAAAAAAAAAAAAGAAAAAAAAAAAAGCAAGAGAGGCTAGAGTCTGGGAAGTCAACCTAGAAACACTGCCCCAGAGGCTAATCCACAAATTGACTCTAGTGTAATAAAAACAAAGCAAAACCTGCCTAAAAATCAGGACTGGATCATAACAATAGAGGAAGCGAATGACCTTCATTACTGCAAATTTTATTTAAATTTTTGAAAAAAAAATTTTTTTAATTTTTAAATTTTTGTTTTTTATTTTTGTTTTCATTATTTGCAACGTTTACTAAGAAACTATTTTTTTCCTTTTTCCTCACTTGATTTTATCTTTATAATTATTACATTGTATATGTAATCAACATTATTACTACTACTAATTTACCTTTTTTCATCTTATTTTCTTTTGTTTATTTTTATTTCATTTGATTATATATATATATATATATATATATATATATATATATATATATATATTTTAATTTCAGGATTACTGTTCTACAGTCTTTATCTATCTTTCCTTCTCCAACGCTTTATTCTATCTCAACCCTACCTTCATGCCTTCACCCTCTTTCCAATCTTTTCCTTTGGTACCCCGTTTATCTTAACCCTTTCCTGCTCTAGATTTTCCCCATACCTTCTGTCTACCCCCTCCTAAAATTTCACCCTACTTGTATATATCTAATTTCCAACTACCTGCTCCAAACCCATTCACACCTCCCTTGCAGTTGTCCTAAAAACAAAACAAAACAAAACGAAAAACAGTCTTTCTCTCTAACTCTTTGAAGTTGTATGTTGAATGTTAACTATACTGAAGTTGTATGCTTTTTGTTATAAGATTGATTTGCCTATGCTTTTTGTTTGATTGTATGTCTTTGTTATTCTGGGTTCTAGTCAACACAACCACCCTTATTGGTGGTTATTAATATCGCAAACACATTTTTATTCAATGCCTTGTGTGTTGTACCTGGTTGTGTTGTATTTTGTGCCTTTAAATCAAAGCAGGAGAGAGAGAACTACACAACAAGACATCCTAGATCATGGGGAGACCAAAAAACACCCCGCATATGAAAGAAAAGCAGGCTTCACCAGAAAAGGAAGTAAACGAGATAGAGGCAAGCAACCAACCTGAGCAAGAATTCAGAGTAATGATCATAAGATGGCTAAAAAGAATGGAAGACAAATTTGACAATATGAGTAAGAACCAAGAGGAAATGAAGAAAAACCAAGAAGAAATGAAAAATGACATTGCTACTGTAAAGAACTCAATAGAAAGCATCAAGAGTAGATTAGAAGAAGCAGATGACCGCATCAGCGAGCTAGAAGACAAGATGGAAAAAAATACCCAATTAGAACAACTTCTGGGAAAAAAAATTAAAAAACAGGAGGAAAGTCTAAGGGAACTTTGGGACAATACAAAATAAAACAATATTAGAATAATAGGGGTTCCACAAGGAAAGGGAATTGAGGAAGAAATGGAAAACGTATTTCAAGAAATAATGACAGAAAACTTTCCTGAGATAGAGAAGAAAAAACCCACACAAATCCAAGATGCTCGCAGAGTCCCAAGCAAAATGAACCCCAGAAAACCAACCCCTAGGCACATTATAATTAAACTGGTAAACACCAACGACAAAAAAAGAATTTTAAAAGCACCCAGAGAGAGACAGAAAGTTACATATAAAGGAACCCCCATCAGACTAGCAACTGATTTCTCCACAGAAACTTATCAGGCCAGAAGGGAATGGGATGAAATATACAAAGTCGTGCAAAGGAAGGGTCTGAATCCAAGAATACTATACCCAGCAAGGCTATCAATCAAAAGTGAAGGTGAAATCAGGAGCTTCACAGACAAAAACAGACTAAGGGAATTTATCTCCACCAAACCAGCAATGCAAGAAATGCTAAAGGGTCTACTGTAAAATTAAAGAAATAGAAAGCAAAGAAAGAACACAGGGGTATAGAATAAAAATGGCGTCAAATAAGTATCCATCAATAATAACTTTAAATGTAAATGGACTAAATGTTCCAATCAAAAGACATAGGGTGTCAGATTGGATAAGAAAACAAGACCCATATATCTGTTGTCTACAAGAAACCCACCTCAGGAAAAAAAGATGCACACAGACTGAGGGTGAAGGGATGGAAAAAGGTTTTCCAGGCGAATGGAAATGAAAAAAAAGCTGGGGTAGCAATACTTATATCTGACAAATTAGATCTCAGAGTGAAGGACATAACAAGAGATAATGAAGGCCACTTCATAATACTAAAGGGAGCAATCCAACAAGAAGAAATAACCCTGGTAAATATATATGCACCCAACACAGGAGCACCCCAATATATAAAAAAACTGCTGGAGAACATTAAGGGAGAGATTAATAGCAATACAATTATAGTAGGAGATTTTAATACCCCACTATCACCCTTTGACAAATCATCTAAACAAAAAATCAGCAAAGAAATATCAATCCTAAATGACTCGCTAGACCAGATGGAATTAATCGACATCTTCAGAACATTCCACCCCAAAGCCACAGAATATACATTCTTCTCAAGCGCACATGGGACATTCTCAAAGATAGACCACATTTTGGGACATAGGCAAAGTCTCTTCAATTTCAAGAAGATAGAAATCATATCAAGCATCTTCTCAGATCATAGTGGCATAAAACTGGAAATTAACTACAATGAAAAAAATCCAAAGAAATCAAACACATGGAGACTAAACAGCATGCTATTAAACAAGGACTGTGTTACCAAAGAAATCAAGGAAGAAATTAAAAACATCCTGGAAACAAATGACAATGAAAACACAACTATCCAAAACCTATGGGACACAGCAAAAGCAGTTTTGAGAGGGAAGTTCATATCCCTACAAGCCTATTGCAAAAAACTAGAAAAAATGGTAACAAATGATCTAACCCTACAACTCAAAGAGTTAGAAAAAGAGCAACAAGAAAAGCCCAGTGTAAGCAGAAAGAAGGAAATAACAAAAATCAGAGAACAGATAAACGACATAGAGACCAAAGAAACAATACATAAGATCAACAAAACCAAGAGCTGGTTCTTTGAAAGGATAAACAAGATAGATGGACCTCTAGCCAGGCTAACCAAGAAACAAAGAGAGAGGACCCAAATAAACAAAATCAGAAATGAAAGAGGTGAAATAACAACAGATCCCGCTGAAATACAAAGGATAGTTACAAAATACTACGAACAACTCTATTCCAACAAACAGAACAACCTGGAGGAAATGGACATATTCCTAGAAAAATATAAACTTCCAAAACTCAATCAGGAAGAATCTAAAAATCTCAATAGAGCAGTGACTTGGGAAGAAATTGAAACAGTCATCAAAAAGCTTCCAGCAAACAAAAGCCCAGGGCCAGATGGCTTCACAGGAGAGTTTTACCAAACATTCAAGGAAGAACTAAAACCTATCCTCCTCAGACTATTTTAAAAAATTCAAGAGTTAGGAACAATTCCAAACTCCTTCTATGAAGCCAGCATCACTCTAATACCAAAACCTGATAAAGACAACTCAATGAAAGAGAATTACAGGCCAATATCCCTCATGAACATAGATGCCAAAATCCTCAACAAAATTCTAGCAAATCGGCTCCAGCAGAGCATCACAAAGATCATACACCATGACCAAGAAGGATTTATTCCAGGAATGCAAGGTTGGTACAATATCCGCAAATCAATAAACGTGATACATCACATAAACAAATTGAAAGATATAAAAATCATATAATCATATCAATTGATGCAGAAAAAGCATTTGATAAAATCCAACACCCTTTCCTGATAAAAACTCTCAACAAGGTGGGAGTACAAGGATCATACCTCAACATAATAAAAGCTATATATGATAAACCCACAGCCAACATCATACTCAATGGGCAAAAACTAAAACCATTCCCTCTAAGAACAGGGACAAGACAGGGATGCCCACTATCGCCACTCCTCTTTGACATAGTACTGGAAGTACTAGCCATTGCAATCAGACAAAAGGAGGAAATAAAAGGCATCCAAATTGGAAAAGAAGAAGTAAAGTTATCCTTATTTGCAGACGACATGATATTGTATATAAAAAACCCAAAAGACTCCATTAAAAAACTAATTGACTTAATAAATGAATTTGGCAATGTAGCAGGATACAAAATTAACGCCAAGAAATCTATGGCATTTCTATACACCAACAGCGAATTTATAGAAACAGAGACTAAAAAAGCAATTCCATTTACCATCGCACCAAAAAAATTAAGATACCTAGGAATAAACTTAACTAAGGAAGTAAAGGACCTATACGCGGAAAACTATACGACACTGAAAAAAGAGATAGAGGAAGATGTAAACAGATGGAAGAACATACCATGTTCATGGATTGGTAGAATCAAAATCATCAAAATGTCCATACTTCCTAAAGCAATCTATAGGTTTAATGCACTCCCTATTAAAATACCAACAGCATATTTCACTGACCTAGAAAGAACTCTCCAAAAGTTCATTTGGAACAATAAAAGACCCCGAATAGCCACAGCAATCCTGAGAAAGAAGAGTAAAGTAGGAGGGATCTCAATACCAGACTTCAAACTGTATTACAAAGCCACTGTTCTCAAAACAGCCTGGTACTGCCACAAAAACAGACATATAGATCAATGGAATCGAATCGAGAACCCAGATATCAATCCAAATCACTATGCTCAATTAATATTTGACAAAGGAGGCACGAATATACAATGGAATCAAGACAGTCTCTTCAATAAATGGTGTTGGGAAAATTGGTCAGATACATGCAAAAGAATGAAACTAGATCACCAACTTACACCATGCACAAAAATAAACTCAAAATGGATACAGGACTTAAACATCAGACGGGAAACCATAAAAATACAAGAAGCATCCACAGGCAACAAAATCTCAGACGTATGCCAAAAGAACTTCTTCACTGATACTGCCCCTAGGGCAATAGAAGCTAAAGAGAAAATAAACAAATGGGACTACATCAAAATAAAAAGCTTTTTTACAGCAAAAGAAACCATCAACAAAACAACAAGAAAGCCCACTGTGTGGGAGAACATATTTGCAAATGTTACCACTGATAAAGGTTTAATCTCCAACATCTACGAACAGCTTATACAACTAAATAAAAGGAAGATGAATGATCCAATTAAAAAATGGGCAATGGATCTAAATAGAATATTTTCAAAAGAAGACAGAAGGAAAGCCAAAAGGCACATGAAAACATGCTCAAGGTCACTAATTATCCGAGAGATGCAAATCAAAACAACAATGTGGTACCATCTCACACCTGTCAGAATGGCCAACATCAACAAATCAACAAACGACAAGTGTTGGCGAGGTTGTGGAGAAAAAGGAACCCTCGTGAACTGCTGGTGGGAATGCAGACTGGTGCAACCACTGTGGAGAACAGTGTGGAGTTTCCTCAAAAAACTGAAAATGGAACTCCCATTTGACCCAGTAATCCCACTCCTAGAATTATATCCCAAGAAACTAAAAACACCAATCAGAAAGGATATATACACCCCTATGTTCATAGCAGCACAATATACAATAGCTAGAATCTGGAAACAGCCTAGGTGCCCGTCAGCAGATGATTGGATCAAAAAACTATGGTACATCTACACAATGGAATACTATGCTGCCATAAACAAGAAGGAATTCTCATCATTTGCAGCAACCTGGATAGAACTAGGGAACATTATGCTGAGTGAAATAAGCCAGTCAATAAAAGAGAAATACCACATGGCCTCACTCATTTATGGACATTAAAAAACATTATAAAATGACAAACCATAAGATAGATATAAAGACAGTAAAGCAACAAGCAGACTGTAAAATTACACCGGGGAGAGTAGGGAGATCTGGGGGAGATAAGAGATCAACCAAAGGACTTGTATACATGCATATAAGTACAACTAATGGACACAAAACTCTGGGGAGGGAGGGTATGTGGGGGGGGCAATGTTAAAATATGTACACAGATAATAATTTAATAAATAAAAAAATTTTAAAAAAAAGAAAAAGAAAAATGGGTGCTGTATGTTAATTTGAAAAGGCGGCCTCAATGGTTGGACAAAAATGAGGCTCCGCAGCCCACGCCAAAACCTGACTTGCATGCGAAAAAAGTGATGTGTGTTTGGTGGAATTTTAAAGGAATTCTTCATTATGAACTTTTACCATCTAACCAAATCATTACAAGTGCAGTGTATAGTGCCCAATTGGAAAGGTTAGCCCAAGCTTTAAGAGAAAAAGAACCCGCGATGATTAATCGGAAGGGCGTAATTCTTCACCACGATAACGCACGACTGCATACTGCAAGAATCACTGCTGAAAAACTGCGCCAGTTGGAATGGGAAGTTCTCCCTCAACCTGCATATTCTCCTGATATTGCCCCTTCCAATTACCATTTGTTTCGTTCTTTGCAAAACTTTCTTCTTGGAAAAAAATTTAATAATGAAGAATGCCTCAAAAATGCATTGACCGAATTTTTTGCATCAAAATCACAAGAATTTTACAACAGAGGGATTAAAATGCTTCCTGAGCGTTGGACACAAGTAGTAGAAAACAACGGCAACTATATTGTTGATTAAATTTTGTTGTATTGTTTAAATAAATTCGATTTAAAAAAGTATTAGAAAACGACATTAATTATTACTAGACCTAATAGGTCTTTCCACCTTCAGATAATTTGTGGCCACTGCGCAGCTGAGACTAGTGAGCCTTCATTAAGTTTTGACGCACAAACCAGTAAGGCAACAGAGCAAAAGCAAATTCCTCTCCTTGCAACACCTCCACCCCTCCTACAAGCTGTGGGAAGTCATTTTCCAAGCCTGCAGGCACTGCCCGCCTGAAGTGTTCTTGGGGGTGGGCAGAAGACAGCAGATGACAGAGTACGACAATATATGTCATGCAGCCAGTGCCCATCTCAATGACAACTGTACACAAGATTCCCAGGAAGGCAGGGCTTTCCAAGGTCACAAATCACCGCTAGGTTCTTACCTGGTAAAACCTCATTTGGGCCAGCAGATGCAAATACTCAGTATCTCTGGTAAGCAACTGTCTTTTTTTTATCCAGTTAGTATCATCACGGGGTTTGTTATTTGCCTTGTAAAAAAGAGCTTGACTTTGAGGCTGAAACAGAAAAGTCTGCTGGCTCATGTTGTGAGAAGAGGGTAGCCATGCCATGGCAAACTCAGACAGGCAAGCTCAGTTTCTCAGCAAGACCTATTTCTTCAACGTATAAACTATTCTTTAAAAACTACCCCCTGTAGTAGATCTCCAAAAATGTCCCTGTTCAACTCCCCAGAACCTGTAATATGTTGTCTTACATAGCAAAAGGGAATTAAAGTTGTCCATGGAATTAAGTGGCTAATCAGATGGCTTTAAGATTAGATTACACCAGATTATCCAGATGGGTCCAATGTATTAGTAATTTAAGGATCCTTACATGTGGACAATGGAGGCCCAAGAATCAATGTCTAAAAAAAGTGTCGGTTTTGCCTTAAAAAAAAGACCTGTTTTGAAGATGGAAGGGGCATGAGGTGAGGAATGCGGTAGCTCCTAGAAGCTGGAAGAGGCAAACTGACCTTCTGCCTTAGAACCTCCAGGGGGAAAACAAACAGAAAACAGAGCCCAGGGAAGCTCTGTCTTAGTTCCTCCTTGCTGCTGTGACAAATGACCACAAATTCAGGGGCTAAAAACAGAAATTTACTCTTTCACAGTTCTATCGTTCCTCAGGGCTGTGCTTCCACCAGCGGACCTAGGGGACCATCCTTTGCCTGCTCTTCACGGTGGCTGTGACCCCTGCTTGGCTGGTGGCTCCATCATGCCCATCTCAGCCTTGGTGGTCACACTGTCTTCTCCTCTATATCTGTGTCATTGTCCTTAGCCACTCTGTTATAAGGAGACTTGTGATGGCCTTTAGGGTCCATCTTGATATCCCAACATAGTCTCCCCACATCAAAATGCTTCCTTTGCTCACACCTGCCAAATATTGCCATGTGAGGTCACAGTTAGAGGGTTTAGAAGGGCATTATTCAGCCTATTAGAGACCCTCTTCAGACTCTGATCTCCAGAACTAGAGATGATAAATCTGTCTTGTTTTAAGACACCAAGTATGGCAATTTGTTATACCAGCAATAGGAAACTAATATACCCCCTATCTCCCAATGTGTGCTTCAGATCAGAAAGCCTGGGTAAGAGGGAGGAGCTGGCCCATTCTGACTATTCACATCAACACCCAGGGGATCCTTTGTATCTGCAGGTAAAAATGATACCTCTCTTCCCCCAGGAGACATGAAAGATGCCAAGATTCAGCAGTAAGTGGCCAGTAGCAGTTTCAGAAATGACCTCTCTTTCCTCTCACCTATCACAAGCTTCTAAAATAAAATTTGTGGCCATTCGTGATGCAAAACTTAGAGGGAAGAAAGAACTGACATTCATTTCAGACAATTTCACTTAATAAGAACAAGTACACTCCATCCACAAATGTCAAAGGGCTTTGCTCACAAAGCCATTAATTCCCAAGACAAACATAAGATAATGTAATATTCTGAAGGGCCTTATTGCTCAATTAGGAACAGCTTTCAGGGAGCAGAACATCACACTTTTACTTATTTTTAATATTTTTGTTGATTTCAGAGAGGAAAGGAGGAGAGATAGAAATCTCAATGATGAGAATCATTGATTGGCCGCCTCCTGCACGCCCTACACTGGGGATCGAGCCCAAAACCCAGGCATGTACCCTGACCTCCTGGTTCATAGGTCAATGCTCAACCACTGAGCCACACCAGCCGGGCAAAACATCACACTTTTAAGCAGCTCTAGTCACTGGTTCTTTCTCAGGTAGGCCATGAAGCTGGTTTTCTGTCGGCTCTGGAGGGATTTCTATTTATAGAACTGCTCCTTTTCACTGACCTGCCTTCAGGATACTGCAGTGATTCCTCAGAGGACTGCTCTACTGGACACCCCAGGCTGGAACAACCCTAGACTTTGTCCTTGGCCCTCTTCTCTCTGTATTCTTAGTGAGTGCACCCTGGCCCATGATCTCAAAATCGTACACCCATCCTTGAACCCTCAACTGAACAAGCACCGAGTCACAGTGCTGAGTCAGTTACTCACTTGAAATGTTTAGGAGGTGTCCTCAAATTAGCAGCCAAAGCAGAGCATGTGTGGGCTCATGATCAGCACTGCCACCCAGGCAGGACTCACACAAAACTCACAGCCCTCACATGCACATTCTCTTCATGCCCTCTCATCTTTCATATTTAAACCATCAATCCTATCTCATAAATGAGCAATATGCAAATTAACCATCACTCTGCTAAACACAAGCCACGCCAATCATGAGCAAATATGCAAACACACCCAACCAAGATGGCTACAGCCACAGAGAGTAGGAGGGAGGCTTGGGTTTCCCGGGCAATGGAGGAAGCCAACATTTCCGCTTGCCCTTGCCAGACTAGGCCTTCACTCAAGGCTACAAAGTTTCAATGATAGAAGATACATAAATCTAAACAGAAATGGTGGCATCCACAGAGCTGGAAAGAGCAGGAATCTAGGGTTTCCCCCAGCAATGGAGGAAGCCAAGCTTTCCTCACACAATGGCCAGCCCAGGCCTCCACTCTAGGCTACAAAGTTCCAACTGTAGAAGATAAATAAACCCCAGATACCAGGGCCTACACTTGGGTTGCCAGGGGATGTGGCCAGCCTGCAAACCACCACAGGACCCTCATCCAGGCCGCCCCATGCCTCAAGGGAGCCCCCACCCTGATCTCAGTAACCTTTCAGGGCAAACCAGCTGGCCCCCACCCATGTATCAGGCCTCTATCCTATCTAATAAAAGAGTAATATGCAGATTGACCATCACTTCAACACACAAGATGGCTGCCCCCATGTGGGCACAAGATGACCAGCAGTGGAGGGCAGTTGGGAGGGACCAGGCCTGCAAGGGAGGGCAGTTGGGGGCAATCAAGCCTGCAAGGGAGGGCAGCTGTGGGTAATCAGGCAAGTAAGGGAGGGCAGTTGGGAGGCACCAGGCCTGCAAGGGAGGACAGTTGAGAGAGACCAGGCCTGCAAGGGAGGGCAGTTGAAGGCGATCAACCCTGCAGGGGAGAGCAGTTAGGGGTGACCAGGCTGGCAGAGGAGGGAAGTTAGGGACAAACGGGCTGGCAGGGGAGCAGTTAGACATCAATCAGGCTGGTATGGGAGTGGTTAGAGGGTGATCAGGCTGACAGGCAGAAGCAGTTAGGGGCAATCAGGAAGGCAGGCAAGCGAGCAGTTGGGAGCCAGCAGTACTGGATTGTGAGAGGGATGTACCTAAACAGTCAGTTGGACATCCCTCAAGGGCAGATTGGTTGGAGAGGGTGCAGACTAGGCTGAGGGACACCCCCACCTGCACAAATTTCATGCACTGGGCCTCTAGTAAGTCTATAAGCTCTGACTCCAATATCTATCCCAAATTTGACTATATGTCACCATCCCCACTCTATCTCAATCCAAAGTACCCTCACCTTCCACCAGATGCTGGCAATCAGTTCCCAGCTCCTGCTCACCTTCACCTCCAACCAGCCTTCACCCTCCACTGGGCAGCTGGCTGCCTTTCTAAAGTCAAATCATATGTCTCTCCCAGGGGCTTCCAGCTATAGTCAAACTCCACACTTGACCATGAGCTACTTAACTGGCCACTTGACCCTCAACCTCTTATCCTTTCTCTTCCTTATTTACTAGTATGAACCGGAGAAGGAACATACCTGGTGTTAGGAGCTCCTTGTGGTTAACTGGCCTCAAATTCATAAGGAGCGTCTAGCACCACTGGTGGAAGAGGCCTCTCAGGCACACTCTATGCTGCATTTCAGGGAAAAGCCAGAGACTGGGCTGACTTCTGCACTGCCTTCCAGCCATCTGAGTGGACCTTATAGAGGAGTTCCTGGAATCCTATTTCCAACCGCCTCAGATGGTACCTGGGCATAGGCCACAGAACCCCTCATTATTATCTTGTTGCCCACATACTATCAACTATCACTGTACTATCCACTACCCACCAATGTAAAATAAGTATGTGTTCCTCCATTTTGCTTTTTATCCAATCCTAGAGATTCCCCAGCTTTGCTTTATCCCTCCTCCTTTATCTACCACCAGTGGATTTTGTACTAGCCTCCTTACATCTGTCTGTAATGTGTAAAATAAGCTGCAAAACTGCCATTCTCTGGAGCATTTTCTCAATCCATTGAGATTTTGCTTCCGAGCACACGCTCAAAATTTTGGCTCAAATAAACTCTTATAAAACATTTCTACAGACTGGATATTCTTTCACTGACAACAGGAAAGACATCAAGATCTCCATCCTGGGGGTCCTGTGCTTCCCTCTCCCTCTCCCTCTCCTGGCTTCTGTGCTCCCTTGCTCTCCCCTCCTCTCTTCCCCACCATTCTCTACCAACCAGCTGGCTCCCTAATCTCCATCTGTACTGCTTCTGCTCCTTCACAGAGCTCGGGCTGGCCAAGGCTCTTGCTTAACCCCAGGGCATCACACCACTTGCTACAGACCACATTTTATTTTAAGTGTCTCACTGGCCTGGAAAGAAGAAGACACAGTAAAAACAAAGGCACTCAGGCAGAAATTAGGCTTCCTACCATGGAGATGAAGAAATCCTAACAACAGGAAAGCCAAGTGCACCCACTCATTCTCTTTTAAAAGATGAGTACTGACCCAAGACCCTCTCGAACATTGGGAGGATGTCAAGCACAACAGATGGAGGGAATCTCAAGGACAAGTGAAATGAGTGCTGGCATGAATGAAAATGGAGCTTAGGAGGGAAGAGAATCTCATGTAAACAACATGATTACATGCTTGACTAAGATAAATTAAGTGGTGAAAGAACATGTTGATCCTTTAACTGCCTATACCAGGGCTGGCTCTTAGAACGCTTCCTCTTGGCCCGTGTACAGCCCATTGCGTGCAAGGTGGTGAATGTGCTAGAGGGTGTTACTCATACCAGATCTAGTGCCCCCAACACACATCACTTTTCAGGTGAAAAATAATGTTATGCTCAGAAAGGTACAGGCTGACTGATCCATGAAGCATGACACACAGAGTGAGAGCCAAGGGCCCAGGAACCCTGTAGGGGCCATGGAAATGCTTTCATTCATTTAAAATCAGAAGGAAAAAGGAATATGACCCACTCCCGAGACAGTCAGAAAATATAATTTTCATTATTTTTTATATAGAGGGTCTACTAACCTCAAGTGCCTGGGGCTCATGGACACAAGCAGCAAAGAACAGATAGATAGAGTTCAGGTCAGTCCTTGCCCTTCTCCAGAGCACCACCAGCCTCTCGTGAGTTTACCCCTCGTGAAACCCTGGTGTCTCTAGATTTTTAGAATGCCTCCAGCACCGAACATTTTTGAAAAATGCATTTTTTTAATTTTTATTTTATTTATTTTATTTTTTAAAATATACTTTATTGATTTTTTACAGAGAGGAAGGGAGAGAGATAGAGAGCTAGAAACACTGAGGAGAGAGAGACATCAACCAGCTGCCTCCTGCACACCACCTACTGGGGATGTGCCCGCAACCAAGGTACATGCCCTTGACCGGAATTGAACCTGGGACCCTTCAGTCCGCAGGCCGACACTCTATCCATTGAGTCAAACCGGTTTCAGCGAAAAATTCATTTTTTTTTTTAAATGCTAGAATCGTAAAGCCAGAAATGTCCCTTAGAGGACCCAAAATCTGATCACTGCTCCAGAGCCTGATCCTTAGCTCACTTGTTAGACCAATTGTTCTGAGTAAATGTTAACTTAAGAGGTTCTGAGTGCTTCCTATTTCCAGAACACCCCATGGAGAGCACCGAAAGTGAATAAAGACTGAGTTTTAAGTAATGTATCTCAATGGTGGTCCCTGGGCCCACTAACTGCATTGGAAGGACCTGGGACACTCATTAAAAATGCAAATTCCAGCCTGGCCAGCGTGGCTCAATGGCTAATTATTGACCTAAGAACCAGGAGACAATGGTTTGATACCGTTCAATTCCCAGTCAGGGCACATGCCACGGTTGCAGGCTCAATCCCCAGTGTAGGGTGTGCAGGAACAACTGATCAATGATTAGCTCTCATCATTGATGTTTCTATCTTTCTAGCCATCTCTTATCCTCTCTGAAATCAATAAAAATTCTATATAATAAAAGCCTAATATGCTAAGTGTCCAGTTGTCCAGTCTGCTGTTCAACCAATCAAAGCATAATGTGCTAATGATATGCTAAGGCCACTCAACCACTCGCTAAGACATGCATTGACCACCAGGGGACAGAGGCTCTGACTGGTAGGTTAGCTTGCTGCTGGGATCCATCTGATCAGGTCTGAGCGAGACTGCCAGACATGACCTGGAGCCCTCCCACAATCTCTCCCTGGCTGGTCAACCTCCAACCTACCTCCCTGGCTCGATGGTGCACTGAAGGGATCTCTCGGCATGGCCTGCACCCTCTGGCAATCCAGGACCCCTCAGGGGATATCACAAAGCTGGTTTCAGCCCAGCCCAAGGGACCCCACAAGTACACATTTTTGTGTACCAGGCCTCTAGTGTGTGTGTGTGTGTGTGTGTGTGTGTGTGTGTGTGTATGTGTGTGTATTTTTAATACAAATTCCAGAGCCCAAGGATACATATGAGCTGCAGTACTGGAGGCCAGAAATATACCTACTAAGAGGAGTCTGCCCTATAATGTGATTAGGACCCACTGGTCAGGACCACAGGAAATGGCAAACTGCTTTTCAATTAGTTTTAAAATATTCTGAATTTTCTCAGAAAGTATCTATCATATACAACGAGCCAAGAAAATACTTTATGTTGTTCTGAACTTTTACCCCAAGGAATTGAGTATTTTTTTTTTAAACTGTGTCACTCATCACTTCTGGATTATGAGTCACCAATCAAAGTGGCGTGTGTAGGTGATTTTACCAATAGACCTAAGGATCTATGTGACTACTTCATTTTGTCCTCTCAGTACAGTAGGGCCCAAGCATTCAGATCACATGTGTCAAACACAAGGCCCGCGGGCCAAATCCGTCCCGCCAGGCCTTGCAATGTGGCCCGCACCGCGCTGTCATCACTGCACTCCGCTGCGTTTCCATCACAATGACAGTTTATGACTGTTCAGTAAACCATTCGGCCCGCGATTTAGGCTGGATTTTAGATTTTGGCCCCTTCTCTGATTGAGTTCGACACCCCTAATTTAGATAGTGAAATATCTGTCTGATCATGCATTATTTTCATTTCCTTTACATTAATTAGCAAACTGAGGCAGCTATACCAGCATGGAGCACTTTACACCTTAGTGGTAATTAGCTGCCCTGGAAGGACGGACAATCACTGTTCTCATATCAATAAAAGAAGAAGAAGCAGGCACTTGGTATGGGGAGCATGGCCTCCTGAGCCAGTATGTCAGGCAGATAAAAAGGCTAACACCTGGCAGCCACTAAGGCCATCTCAGAAAACCACTCTGTTTTCTCATTAGCATGGTACAGCTGTTACTTCACTCACAAAAAATCCCCATGGGGGATCTGACAACCACAGGTCACTCTGAAGGTGGAAGGAGTAAAAGATCCAAAGACAAATCATAAGAACAATTTCACCCTGACGGAGTCGTCCCAGGTCCACAGCCAAGGCAGAAGATGGTGACTTCTTCCCAAAGGGACATCCCAAGGCCTCAAGGGGCATGTGACTGTCTATTCTTCCCTCTCCCTCCCCATCATCCCATCTTTTTTCATATTTGCTGGTTCCCTAATATAAGAGAATATGAAAAGGCTTTTCAAATAGAGGAGACAGAGAAAAATAATCTACTTGTTATAGCCAAAGCATAGAGAGGACTACATACCCCACTCCCACTCCACCAGCGCAGAGAGAAGACATCCCTTCTTTCGTGCTCCACTGGCCCCTGGACCTCCCTTTACATGATTACCTAACATGTTGATGCACCTACTGGTCCACAGGCCCACTGCCCCAACCATATCAAACAGGCCATGACAGTTCTGAGATATCGCCCCTTCAGGAAACAGCACCAGAGTGAGCAAGTCTACAATGAAGGCAGTTGATCAAATAAACACAATAGATAAGCTCCTCAAAACTGAATGTAAATTCACTTTTTTCATTTGTGTTTGAAATCCAAAATAGCTTAGAGAAAGTCCAGGTACCAATGTAGTTCCAAGACTATGGATATGCATTTTATTATGCCGCATAATCCATGCCCTTTAAGTCTACGAGGCCTGGGAATAACTTATAGGAACAGTAAAGGAGATAGAAAACTCGAGGAAGAGCCCCCAATGGAAAAGGAGCAGAAACAGGACAGGACAGAAAGACAGAAAGAAAGCCATGGCACAGGAAAGAGGGCAACAATGATTCACTCTCGGCAACCTTCCTTCAATTTACCTTTTATCCCAGCTCACTAGCAAAAGTCAAGAAGGGGTATTTAGTTCATGGCAACACAGGACAAGACAGAGAGGAAGGCAGAGGGGCCAAAACTTTCCTTCCACAACACTTCCCAGGCTTCTGTTGATACAGATCAGGACCTAGATTATGGGGGAAGAATCCACTAAGGCCAGGAGGGCAGTACGGTGGGTCATTTCTAGGAAAGAAATAGAATTTATAACCTGGTCTTTGGTTCTCCAGTGTCCACATTCGAGTAAGTAGCCCAGAATTTCTACATTGAGGCCATTGACACAGGCTTTCTGGGACTGTCCTCTTTATTCCAATGACTTCCCATTACAAAAAAAGAGAAACTCAAAACGCCTTACTCTGGTTACATGATCTGGCCTTCTGCTACCTCACCAGTCTCACTGCATCCCACTCTTCCCTGCTCCCAAACCTGCCAGTTTCACCCTCACCTTTGGCACAAGGTCTTTGAGCATCTTTGTGTGTTCTTTCTCCCCTGCCTGGGAAATTCATCCTTGGCCTACTCAGTTTGCCCTGATCATTTTAGGAAACACATGCTCCCCTTTAACTTTCCCTTTCCTTCATAGGCACATAACTATCTGAAATTATAAAGTTCATTTATTTACCACTAGAGGCCCGGTGCACTGTTTCAAGCAAGGGCGGGATCCCTTGACCTGCCTGCGGGGATCGACCAAAACTGGCAGCCCTATATCCCCTAAGGCAGTGTTTCCCAAACTTTTGACATATATGTGTACTCCTTCTATAATTTTCGTAATGCTGAGTACCCCTCGTACTCATGAGAATGTAGAATTAGGCATTAGGCGCAGCTAAGCACAGTGCAGTGCATATCCCCACCAAACTCTGGTGCAACGCATACCCCTACCAAACTCTTCCCGTATCCCTGAGGGTACGCGTACTATACTTTGGGAAACACTGCCCTAAGGGATGTAGTAGTGCTCAAAGTGGCAGGTGGCTGGGGAGGAGCCCAAGCCCAGGCAGGTCTGACACTCCCACTCATCCGGGCCCCACTGCACCTGCCCCCACCACCGTTTAGAGGCTGTATGCCACTCCACAATGGCTGCAGCTCTGTGCCCATCCTAGGGCGATACCAGCACATCCATGATTAAGAAGCAGCCGCAAGCTCATGCCCAGTCAGTCCAGATGCCAGTCCAGATCCTGGTCCCAGTCCTGATGGGGAAGGGGTGTGCAGGGAAAGTGTCTGAGGGAGAGGTTCGTGCCATCACAGCGACGCTTGCCAGCCATGGGTCCGGCATCTGGCACCCATTGTTCAGCTAAGCAGGCTTAAAGTGTTACAACTGTGGGAGCATACTGACCACCAGGGGCAGCACCTGTATTGTCTGCCGCCTGGTGATCAGTGCACATCATTGCTACCCTTTGACCAGTCAAGAGGTCAAATGGTCAATTGGTTGCTTAGGCTTTTATATATATATAGATTGTATAAGCCCCATGAGAGCAGAGCATGTGCTTGTTCTGCTCACTACTGCAACCTTGGAGATGAAAACAGTACCTAGTACATGGCACAAACTCAGATTGTCTTTAAATGAGTGAAGAAGTACAGAAAAGCTAATGGCTACAAGGTGACACAAAGGCACTTGTCCTATACCAAGTTGGGAATATCTCATTACATTTAGGGGGTGAAGGACAAAGAGTAGCTAAAAAAAAAAAAAAAAAAAAAAAAAAAAAAAAAGTGACCAGGGCACCACCAACTGGCAGTGGCCTGTGTCACTGCAAGGCCAGCAACACGGCAGGAACCAGGGATATTTCCAGAGAGCCAAATGCCCGGGACTGCCACACAGCTCTGTCTGAAGCATTTGGGCTGAATGTGAAGGGCACGTTCCCTGGGCATAAAATCTGCTGAAAACCTTCAAGCATGACTGTCAGCAGTGTCCTGACCAAGGTCAGCCATCTACTTATTTCTGGAAGAATTCCTCACAGTTAAGACTTTCTCAGCCTTGACTGAGGGATGGGAGAATCAGCTAAAATAATTCTCATCATACAAATAAAAGACATTGCTATCTGCAAAGGGCTACATAATCGATTCTTAAGTTCAAAAAAGTTGACCTTCATTTCAAAGAAGAAATAGAAGGAATACAAGTCCTTAGGTGTTCTGGAAACATACTTCTGTCAATGGCTGCAAGAGTTTAGTTATGCATGCGGTATTATTTCTGTCAGACCACTGAACACTCAAGCTACTTACCAGCAAGGACCTGCTCCACCTCTGCATAGAGCATCCAGTCAGTAACCAATCGATACTCTTCCCTCAAACACCAGCAGTACTGATGAGTACAACAGAGACAAGCCCTATGCACAGGCATTTCCCAAGCAAGACAAGCCTTATGCAGAGGCATTTCCCAAATATGTCCATTTCTGGACATATTTCCCAAAACTAAAAGTCCAAATAATAAGGGAAGAGGAGAAAAAGAAAAGGATTCCAGGTCAGCCCTAAGAAGAAGAAGAAAAAAAAATTCCCAGTAACTACAGGACAAAACCATGGAAGGAATAGTTTAGAGATCAACAAGTTGGGGAAAATTACAGAACAATGACATCAAAGAGTTGTTGGAACAGCAAGTAGAACAGGGCAAAAATTCATTATGTTTTTCCAAACAGAAATTTAATGCTCCATCCCACACTGTGAGTGGAAGAATGAAGTAAAGGCTACTGTTTTCAGAAAATTAAAACAGAGCAAGCAAACAAAATGCAGCTGCAGCCAGCCCTGAGCCTGACAGTCCATAGGTGGCACAAAGAACAAGTGGCTTTCAGTCAACAGCTAGTCCCAGTTTTTCCCACTTTGCCCTGACTTCCTCCAAGTTCCAGCCCCTTTCTGCCAGATTGTGTATCTTGGGATCCACAAGCCCTGAGTCCTATCAGAAAGCACTCTGCCTTCCTCCAGGAGCTGGAGGATGTAGGCAGGGCATGCAATTAGGAACTGGAACTCAGAACTCTTAGAATGTAATCAAATTATGTGCAAAAGATTTCCCTGAGAAGCACTGGCTCAGCATGAAGACTCCAGGATGTAGTTTAATGTTTACTTGAAAATCTATCACCAGTTTTGGAAGATATGAAAGAATTTAATTTCTCTGAAACGACACACACACAACATTTTCCAGAGTGCTGGTTTTTACCTTCTGTTAACCAAAATGTTTTAAGACGACTTAATATGCCACGAGGATACATTTTAAGGGAGTCAAATACCATTCATCTGAAAATAAACTCTTGTCTCTTTCATACTCACTGAGTGGCAGAAATAGCCCAGCGCCTAGCATTTACAAGCAAAGCTGTAACATAAATCCCTCAAAGGAAGGAAATGTGGTTCAGTCAATAAGTAGTAAGAGAATGGTTACAATGTGGCAGTTCCCAAACCTGGCCCACCATCAAGCCCACGTGGAGGAGATGTTCCACAAACGTCCATTTCTGAGCACCCCCGAGAATCGGCTTTCACTGGTCTGCAGGAACACACACATCTCACCTCGCCTCTCTTCCGGATGACGTGGATCAAGAGGCAGGTTTGGGAGCAGCTGCTACAAGCAGCTCAAAGGCAGGTGGACTATGCTCACCCACACCAACAGAACAGCAGGTGCACAAGGTTCTTTGTACTGAAATACCCCAGAGGTCTTATTAACTCACCTCCTTGGAGAGAGTCCAGATGGCCCAAGATTCCAAGCCTCACATCTGCTGGACTCCAGCACACCTCTGGGAACTCCTGCCACTTGCCTGGCAGGACTAGGACTGCCAGGTCAGAATGTGAGAATGCCTAGAGCTGGGCAGACACGAGAGCAAGAAGGGTGTGTGCCCAGCAATGCATCTGTACTGACCACGCTGGGGAGGCTGCAGAAGGGAGCCTGAAGTGGCCGTCAGGCTCAGAGAGCTGAAGAAGCAGACAGAGATAATAACATGTTTTATTCTTCAGCAAAAACAATTTGGAGAGAGTGAGCTGTGGCCACCCTTGGCTGGTCAGGGTTTGAAGAAACTCTCATTTCCAATTACCAAGGCTTCAGCTAAGGATGACAAGGTCCAGATGAGGCTGTGTCAGGGTAGTGCTCCCCATGCCCTTCCCCTTCTCCCACAATCAGTAGGGGAGCCCAACATCAGCATCCCCTGGAGCCAGGGGCAATGCAGCAACCTGCCCATGCACAGCTTCTGGTCATCATCTCCCATGCCTTCCTCCCATCCTCTTCCTCCCTTATCCTGGGCCATAAAACAGAGACCAACACTGAAGAAGGGAGAGTGACCCAATGCAAGGATCCTGGGCCCCTGTGACTTGAGCAGAACAAAATGTCTTTCTAGCAGATTTTAACGTAACAGAAAATAACTGTGTCTCATTTAATCATTTAAGTCACTATTATTTTGGGTTTCTGTTAGAGCAGCTGCATATGCAGTCTAATACCAGGGATTTCTTTTCTACATGAAATAAGCAGGCATGCTCAAACTTTTTAAAGTGGGGGCCAGATCACGGTCCCTCAGAGAGCTGGAGGGCCGGACTATATGAACTACTAATTCCTACTGTAACACCTCGGCTGCGCTCACTGCCCAAAAAACCTGGCGGGCCAGATCAGACTCCTCTGCGGGCCGCATGTGGCCTGCGGGCCGTAGTTTGAAGACCCCTGGAATAAGGTAAGTATCCCTTCATACTTCCTTTTCCTTCTCCGCCCAACAATAGGGTAGACACCATCATCTTTAATGCCAAAGGTCAGCGAGTTGTATCAGGGGTACAAAAACCTCCCTTTAATCCCAAGCCTCAGGTTTTAAGAGCTAGACCACCTGAAAACACAGGCTTTCCTCTTCCAGCCATCAAGGCACCAATCTACCTTTTGAAGGGAATTTTCTACCAATAATTACCATGAAGATTATTCACACTTCTGGAGCAGTCTAGCATTACTTCCCCAATACTATTACTCTTTCCCTCTGCCTGGAAGCCCTTCCTGACCTGAAAAACTCCTCATCATAGCCAAGTTCAAATGTCAAAATGGAGGATTTCTTAAATAGTTTGAAGTATACTAGGATATATATGCCTGCTACCTTCGAGTATGCTTGGTTCTTGTTGGCAAGAGCTGCTTGCTCTTCTTCCCATCCCTGACCTTCCACCCCTACTGTCCTCCACTACATGCATCTCAGGACCTGGCACAGCAAGAAAGCAGCAGACATGTGGTGAGCTAATGAGTGAAATTGTTGAATTAACTGTGCTAACTTGTGAGTAAATGGTTTAAAATTCAAAGGCAGAGCCCATGACTTAAGGTAATCTCCTTGTAAATCTAATAAGCACAAATATTCTCCTTAAACTATTTTGGCTTACTTAGTCTGTTAAGATAGGAGACACCCCTTCTTAAAGGAGCTAAAGATCCTTGATGCTTACAAGCATCAACCACCATTTATTAGGAGTTGCATTTAATGGAAAAACAATTTTGCACCCAATAGGAAAAAATTAACTAAGGCACCAAGAAATCTGAGCTGTCATGTTTTCCAAATGATCCTTTTGCTTTGAAAAGATATCATACCTTGAATCAAAAAAGAAAACACATATACATTAAACAATGTTTTAAGAAGTTCCCTTAGATACCATGAAGATTTTTTTTTAACCTCAAGAGCTGAAGACGAAAATAAAACTATACCCACATACCTCATACTACCTAAGCACCAGAAGCAACAACCTAAAATCTTCTCTTTAAAGAGATAAGGGAAAACATCTTCTTTGAACTACAAAAGCTAGATCCTAGGTCATAATTCCCATGCACAAAGCCAATATAGACAAAATCTGTGTTCAGAGAAAATTTCCTCTTCTGCTAACTGCATAGAGCTTGGCACAGGAACTGAACAAATGTCTAACAAAAAGTTAAAGAAAAATGTAGATCAATGAGAAAATTCGACTGTCAAAGGAGACCATGTCTAGAGTACTAAACAGGAGCTTAAGGGGAGCTGCCTTGAATGATAAATTGAGAAAGTGTTATTTTTAATTCCATAAGAATTATTGTAACTCTTTACCCCGAAATTCTACCAAAATCAAGCAAGCCATACTTACTCTCAAAAACACAGCATTTTAAAAGTAGAGGGGCCTTCAAGACCATTTATTCTGGATGCCCAGATATAGTGACTGACTTGCTGGAAAGCTCAAGCTAGTGACAGGTGCAGCAAAGCCTAGACTCCCCAGTCCTCTAAGAACTAACCCAGGGTCCTTGCCAGCTGGGAACAGAGAATAAAGTTTGCTCCATAACACCAGCTACACACACAAAAAAACAGCCTGGGAACGGAGATCCTCAATCCAGTCCTCTCCTCACCAACCCCGACACCCCAGGTCTCAATTACAACAAAGATTATAGACACTAAAGGGCTCTAGGGGATTTCCAGTGGGATTAACTTAAGGCAGCAGGCACGAGGAATTCAAAAATGAATGAGGCTAAAGGAAGCCCATTCCACAAAGAGCTCATTGTGAATGACAGGAACAGAGATTACAGATATTCTATATAAAATAAAACCCTAATATGCAAATCGACCAAACCACTGAATGATCAATCGCTATGATGCACACTGAACACCAAGGAGCGCACGATCAATGCAGGAGCTGTCCCCTAGTGGTCATGGAGCCTTTCCCATCTTGGCTATAGGTGGACTCTAAGGAGCAAGGGGTCCCGAACTGCAAGAAGGCTCAGGCTGGGCTGAGGCACCCTCTCCCCCAACAAAAGCAAGAATTTCGTGCAATGGGCTTCTATTTAATTATAAAACAACTAGAGGCCCAGTGCATGAATTCCATGCATGGGTGGGGTCCCTTGGCTGGTCAGTGATCAGAGTCAATCAGGGCAGTCTCACCCAGTCCCAATCACGGTGATCGGGGCTGGGCAGCTGGGGGCAGTTGGAACAGGGGAGGGACCACAGGAGGTTGGCCAGCGGAGGGAGGTTGGCTGTGGGAGTGCACTGACCACCAGGGGGCAGCTCCTGCATTGAGCGTCTGCCCATTGGTGGTCAGTGTGCATCATACCTACCGGTTGGTCATCCGGTAATCAGGTCGTCTGGTCAGAACAGTTGCTTAGGACTTTATATATACAGATGTGCTACAACCCATACTGGAAATAAGAACAGGATATTATGGGACATTTCTGACTCCATGATTAAAATGTTCGGATCTTTCTTCCCTCTAATTTCTAGGGTAACTTCTAGAAAAGTATAATCTAACATTAAGTGGATAATAAAGTAAGAATTGTTACACACAATGCCCAGACTACAATAAAAATACTATTTTAGAGCCTCTAAAAAGAGAAATCCTTCTCCAAAACAGGAAATTCATACTTAAAAATATTTTCTAAGTCAAGTTTAAAACTGTCGAGGGTGTTGTATTTATTAAAATTAAAAAGGACTCAATTCTAGTACAGTACCTACTAATTCAGATTCACGTCGCCCTTTTGGGTGGGTGGGAAATGGAACCACATTGGTATGGAGATCTGAAGGAATCCCAATTGTTGACAGGAACACCCCAAAGGGTGCTTAGTCCTAGAGATTGACAACCTCCAGTATGTATAACACCAATTCCACTGTGCTCTGGGGACATTTGAAATCAGAGACAATGAATATAATATAGATATTTGACCTTCACAGCCACTAATAAAATACTGCTGGACCTTAAGGGCCTGAGCAACCCTTCAGGTCATAGAGAAAAGTCTCCTGGATTTTGGTAAAATAGCTCCCAACTTCAACTCTTTATTGCCTGAGGTTCTTATAATAGCAGGGACCATCTGAACCACACTACCGGTATCAAGGAGAGGCATCAATGCTCACAATACACAGTCCACGAGGGTCTTAACCACAGCAGAAAGTGAGGACAGATTAGGGAACGCTCCTATCTCTACAAAGGCCTGAAAGGAGGCAGGATGTCAGAACCTGCTTTAATGATTAGAGCACAACGTATTCTCCATATATAGACCAAGGGATCTGCACTCCAGGGAAAGAGAAAGAATTTATGATGGCAGGACCAACACAACCAGTGAAATGAATTGATTAGATTGATTCAAACATTTATTATTATGGTACAGCACCCAGACATCGTATCTTCAAGATTTGAGAGACTACTGAGCCGATGGCATTAATATTTTACTATATGCCTGCTTGTTGCGGCTCAAGGTTGTAGAAACAACCCAGACTACAATAAAAATCATGGGATCATGTCAGAATTGGTATTTCAGTCACGAGCCCCATTTTTTCTGGCCTCATTCACAGGAATACCTGCATACATCCTGCTCCACCTCAGGCAGAAGTAGAACTTCATTTTAAAGCTACCATTAGAGACAGCACTAAGATGAAATTTACTTTTCCCAGGAGTTGGCACAACATATGTTTACTTAGGGAGACACGGCTAAACAACACTAGCAATAAAACTAATCCAACCCATTGGAAATTATTCCCAAGAGACAGTGTCACCTCTTCCTCCTTCTTAAAATCCAAAGGGGCGGGGGGGGGGGGGGGGTTACAAATGCAAATTGCCACTGGCAGAGTTTCATGTTTGAGTGAACTGAACGATTCAAGAGCAACTCAAGGTTTGCAGCAAATGCCTATTCATTAACCCAGTAGGAGGTGCGTGGCCATCTGGCACCCACGTCCAGTGGAAGATGTATTGCTTAGGATCAATTCTGAACAGCAAGCAAGATTATTTTTACCCATTTCACATTTTATGCACAATACTACAAGGACATAAATATCTGCAAGAGGCATGCCAGGGAGACTTAACAACACTCAAAAATGGGATCCAGCCGAAGTCAGCTTTCATCACATTTCATTAAACAGCGCCCTTCCAACTTTCAGGAACTCCAGTAAACCCGTGCCCTCCCCGACTCCATGTCTCAGCTGGAATATCTTAAGAAACCACTGCACTCTGAGTATGTATGGGAGGGGTGTCTGCCGTGCATCCACTGATGCCAACAGACTTGGGGAATGGAGAGCAGGGTTCACATTCAAGTTCAGGCCTTGGAGTCTGACTGGGCAGAGGGCTCCAGGGCACCACAGCCTGGGCACAGGTCAGCGGATCAGTGGGTGCTGGGAACCCACTCTGCAGAATTCTTCCTCTGTGCCCTTCATTCTTAAAACTTCATATAACCAACCAGAATCTTCTTTTTCCAAGTGAAGTTACTGCCTTTTTCTCTAATAGAAACATTTGCTGGATGCCAAAAATTTACTTAGGGCCAAATAACCAGAAAATCACCAAGAATTTTAAAAATTATTTATCATCCCACCATCTGTACATATTTACTGGTAGGGTGATTTTGGAAAAAAAAAAAAATTACACAAACACACACACACATATAAAAAACATGTATATCACAAAATATTATACTTGCTTTCTTATAGCCTGCTTTCATATCTTAACACATTTTAAACACTTTCCCATGAGAATATTTTTTATCACAATGTAAAAGTTAAACAATATTCCATTGTTTTACATATCATATCTTACTTGCATAATCTCATAGTATTAGGCATGCATGCTTAATTTTTCTCAATTTTTTCATATTAAAAAATAACATAACAATAAACTGTTTTTTACTCCTACCTTTGCAATTTCAGATATTTCCTTAGAATGAAGGAAATACCAAATCACATAAAAGGATTTTTAGGCTTTTGACATAGTAATGTTCCCAAATTTTCTTTCAGAAAACTATTTGTACTCCCCACTAGCAAGGTATAAGTATGCCCATATACCCTACAGTCTCACCAAAGAGAGAGAATAATATTTTATATAATAGATAATAATTTCTATTATCAATATATTATTGTCCCTTCAAGAAGTTATTTGCCAATCAGATAGGTGCAAATGGCTACTGCTAATAGAAATCACAACCACAGCGTTTAGCAGGCACTTACTATACGCCAGGCACGGTTCTAAGTGATTCACAAATCTGAAGCAGTGCTGTATTCATAACTCCATTGTATGATAGGGATGACGAGGTAAAAAAAGATTAGGTAATTTGCCCACCTGGTCACTGGAGGAGCTGGAGTATAAACCCAGGTAATCTGGTTTCAAAGTCTAGATGATGCAACCACATGGGAACTACCTGGAAGAATGAAAGAAAGGGAGAAAATTAACATCTGGTGGAGGGATCACGGGAACTATTGGTTATCAATCACACCCACCTTTATTCACACTTTAAGCATCACCATTTGTAGGGTAGTTCCATCAATGATGAACACAGATTCTGTTCTAGCACACCAAATCGGAAAGTAGACTAACTTCCCATTGGCACAATCATCAAGAAGTGGCCTAGGCTCATTACTTTGGCATGCAACTATTTGGCATGCAACTAATCACACTAATCACATAAAAGAACATATTTGTTTTCTGATGTAAAAAAGGATTTGGGATCCAACAATTCCACTTCTGGGAATGTACCCCGAAGGACTGAAAGTAAGGACTGAAACATAACTGCACACCAAATTCACAGAAGCATTATTTGTAACTAGAGGCCTGGTGAATGAAATTGGTGCACAGGTGCAGGGCACCTAGGCCTGGATGGTGATTGAAGCGTGAGCATCTGGCATGGAAGGGCTGATCCAAGCTGACCCCTGGGCCCTGGGCAGCACCTGGACCCCCAGGCCCCACATGCCTCCCTCCACCTGGGAGTCATCAGGCCCCCACCCAGCTCCCTCAGCACCTGGGAGCCAGATGGTGGCGCTGGGCCCCCCCCCCTGCTGATTGCCCTGCAGATGGTCACCATCTGCAGGGCAATCAGCAGGGTGATTGGGCCCCTGCCTGGCTCCCTCAGCTGGTCACCATCTGTGGGGCAATCAGGCCCCACACACACCCACTCACCTGATCCACCTTTCTGCCTCGGTCCCACTCTCATCGGTGCCCATTGGGGCCAGCAGCATCTCCACTGCCACCTACTGCCAGCACCGCATTGCCAACACCCACCATGTTCCGTGCTGCCCCCTGGTGGTCAGCAGGCATCATAACAAGTGGCCGAACTCTCAGTCGAAGAGACAATTTGCATAGTAGGCTTTTATAACCGAAGGTGAAAGCAACCGAAATGTCCATCAATGGATAAATGAACAAACAATATGTGGTATACACATACAAAGGAATATTACTCAGCCTTAAAAAGAGTATTCTGTCACATGCTACAACATGGATGTACCTTAAAGATATTATGCTAGAGACTAAAGGATAAATATTGTATGCCAGTGTATGTGAGGTACTGGAAGAATAAGTCACAGACAAAAGGAAGAGTGGTGGCTGCCAGGGGCTGAGGTGAGTGGGAGTCATTGTTCAAAGGGGCCGGCTGGGAAGATAAAAAGGTTCTGGAGCTGGACGGTGGTGATGGCTGCACAGCAATGTGAATATACTTAATGCCACTGAACTATACCCTTAAAATGGTTAAAACAATAAATGTTATAGTATATCTATTTTACAATGGAAAAAAACAAGTGATTTGAAAGCAAGGGGCCTATTTTGAGCTTTGTATCTACGTAGTTAATGTGCTTCAGCCACGTAAGCCCTAATCAGATAAGCCCTTCTGGTTAATGCTATGGAACAGAGGTTGAGGGGCAGGATACAAATGCTTCAGAAAAGATGAAAAAGCCTCTGGAAATACTCAATCTTTAATTGCTAGGACCAACTTATACTGTGATATTCACATTAGTGAGCAGACTGGGATACAGAGAATCAAAGAGATGGACTATAAAGACCACACTACTACAGGAATCAAAGAACAAATGGTAAAATCCGGTGGGCATTCACTAATGATTACTGAGAATAGCAAAGACAGCCACAGGAAAAGTCTTACCACAAGCCTGCAAATCACCAGACCACAAGCATTCAGTGCTCAAGAACACAGGATGCAAAAAGAATGACTGCCCATCCACAAGCCAGCACCCATGTCCACCCACAGCTGGGGTGCACTTGTGGAGGATACCTCTGGGAACCAGAAAGACAGCTATGACCAGTCAGTAATTCACTGCATTCACACAGCATCACAAGACAAATTAAAAGACATATTTTTGGAAGACTCAAATTTTAAAATGCTGACTTTGCAACTTACTTAATAAAAGGTCACTATAAAATCCCAAAGACAGCTTAATCACTTCACTATATAAAGCTGTTCTAAAGAAAGAGAAGCTGGAGCTATCAAGACTAATTGCATGTTACTGCCTCATCGTAACTCCAACCTGACACCAGACTAGAGCGAGGATACCAAGACAAGAGCTGGGCTGCCTCACAGGACACTATCTTGTACCTTGCTATCTGGAATATAATCCTCTATTGTATGACAAAAAAATTTTTGGCTGGTGCTTGTCCTTGGTTCCTAAACGGGAGACTAAAACCCTGGAAATTCCCATGTAACAGAAGTGTCATTGTTATTCATGAGCCCCTGAGAGACACCTGAGTTTATGCTAAGAGATAAGAAGACTCAGATTGGGGGCTGATCACCAGAAAGACCAGCCACTGATCAGAGGGTTGGGGCTTGGAGCCAGCCCAGATTAAGGAGATTGAGTTCCACCACATGGGTTCAATCAATCACACCCACGTAATAAAAACCCAGTGAAAACTCTGGACACGGAGCTTTATGGAGCTTCGTAATTAGTGAATAAATGTTGTAGGAAGGTGATGCACCTTAAGTCCCACAGGAAGAGGGCGTGGAAGTGAGCACTGAGAGCATTCTCAGACTTTACCCTCTGTGTTTCTTCATTTAGATGGTCCCAGTTTATATCCTTCAAAATAAAACTGTAACCATAAGTGTAGCACATTTCTGAATCCCGTGAGTCATTCTAGTGAGTTATTGGACCTGAGATAGTCATGAGAATCCCTGGATTTGTAGTCAGTCAGTCAATCAGTCAGAAGTGACAGAGGCTTGAGAACCCTACTTGCAGTCTTGTTGAGGACTGCGCCCTTTAACTTATGGTATCCACAAAACCCCAGATGGTTAGCATTAGAATCAGACTGCAGTACAGCATCTGGTGTCAGAATACTCCTGCACACATACATTTCAAGTTGACTCAATACCCAATGGCTCAATACCCAGGTCCAAATAAGGTAAGTTTGATCTGCCTAAATTCACACCAACTGCTAATGACAACAAAATTTTCCCCATCCTACCTATAAAGAGGTACTATGCAAATTGTCCATCACACCATAACATGATGGCTGCACCCATAGCAGAGGCCGAGTTCTTGTAAGGAGCCTTCTCAAGCAATCAGCAGGGACCTGAGGCTGCATGGACCTGGTCCAGGGCAGGGGCCCTGAGGCTGCACCCCTTGCCTGGTGGGGCTTGACAGAGGACCTCAGGCCGTGCCTGTGCCTCCCGTCTGGTAGGGCTTGACGGGAGACCTCAGGCAGCACCCCCTGTCAGATGAGGCTTGATGGGGGACCTTAAGGCGCCCCAGCCCTGGTGCCAGGCTGGGGGACCTCAGAATGCATCCCCCACCCGGGTGCTGGGCTGGGGAACCTGAAGCTGTGCCCCCCACCCGGCAGGACTTGACGGGGGACCTGAGGCTGTGCCCTCCACCCGGCGCTAAGCCGAGGGACCTGAGGCTTCACTCTCACCCGGCACCAGGCCAGGGGACCTGAGGTTGTGGCCCCCACCTGACAGGGCTTGACGGGGGTGGGGCTGGCAGGGTCTGAGTCTCGTGCAATTTTGAGGTGTGCATGGGTGGGCAGGGACTTGACTCTGGTTCCTGTAGCGCTCCCCAGACTCTGATCGGAGGAAGATTTTCATATACATTTTACTAATTTTCTTTCATGTCTGACACTTCTATTATAGAGAAAAGGCAAATAAAAATATTAACATATTTCCTCTAATTAATTCCCTTCTAATGAGCACAAATGTTGTGCACCAGGTCACTAGTACAATAATAATGGCTGAAATGTTTTGAGTAATTGCTATCCCAGACATTGTAAATGTATTAACTCAATCCTTAAAGCAACTTATAGGGTAGATACTGTTATTATCCCCATTTTATAGATCAGAGCACTAAGGTACAGTAAGGGTAAGGAATCTGCCCAAGGCCACATAGGAGGCTCCCTTAGGCATGAATCTAGAGTAAAAGCAGTGACTGCTGGCTGCCCATACCTCAGAGGGATGGGGTTCACTGCTCTTCTCCATCCCCACTTGCTCTCACTCTCCATTCTTGGAGTGGCCACATGCTCATTTCCCTGTGGAAGAGTATGTGCTTTCCGATGATAGATTACCAACTTTGTAATTTGGGAAAACTAACTTTGAGAACACAGATAATGCTGGGGGAAATTAACTACTTCCCTGAAAGTCTTTTCCAACAAAATACAAATTAACAGAAGGATTGTATTAGATGTAAATGAAAGTGATGACTTTCAATAAAACAAATCAATATATTCAAAATTGTTCCTTTTTTTAATATATTTTATTGATTTTTCACAGAGAGGAAGGGAGAGAGATAGTTAGAAACATCGATGAAAGAGAATCATCGACCAGCTGCCTCCTGCACACCCCCTACTGGGGATGTGCCCACAACCAATGTACATGCCCTTGACCGGAATCGAACCCGGGACCTTTTGGTCCACAGACCGATGCTCTATCCACTGAGCCAAACCGGTTTCGGCAAAATTGTTCCTTTTCCTTATCATTGCCTTCAACACAAGCAAAACCTCTCCATGACTCACAGAAATATCTTCCACCTATTATTTAAACTCTAAAGTGTTAAATACTTCTTCACTTTTATAAAATTGGTATTACGTTGTGATGTTTTTAGTGTTTAGCACTGCATTTGTGCCAGTTGTGGCAATTTTTCAAATAGAAATTATGTAATCGGAGCATCAGCTGGTTGTCCTTCCATTTCATGCACTCTTCATAAGTATTTTGAGCTTCTAGGCCAAGCATGTCAAATTTGTGACCCACATGCTGACCAAAACAAATATCTTTAGGACTCAGCCAATATAATGCTATGTAAGAAACATTTTAATAAAAATTGCTTAACTTAATTTACAATATCCTGTTATACATAATTATTAATAACGAACTACAACATTCGCTAGTGACTGATTACTATAATCATGTTGCATTCATTTCCCTCACACGCCTTACCCACAGGTGCACCATTTCTCTCCACTAATACTAGCAGTGAATATTTTAGCATCCGATTGCCACGTCATTAGTCTTAGACTGACTTGTTTGGTGTGCACAACAGGAGATATTTCCTTTCAGAGAACAAGAAAAATAGGTTGGTTTGCATTACACTTATTAATTTGTGCAGTTATTCAATGTCTGGTAAGTTAATATTCAAGAAAAAATATTAACTTTTATTAAAATGTTCTATCATTTTATGTTAACGATTACTCATTATTTCAGCCCTTTGTATTCAGCATATTTCTATCAAAATAAACCTATGATTCTATGAAAATTGAAGCTTTTGATTTTTTACAGCCCACATACATAAACTCAAACTTAAACTAGTAAATGATACTTAAAGAAACAAAGTGAGTATAGATCTAGGGGAAGTACAAGATGAGTGTGTGGTAGGAGTGAAATCACTCATAGGAGAGGTAGCGAGAGACAAGACAGAGAGGGGCTGGTCGCTGGGAAATGAGGTAGCCGATCTCTTCACCATCTCCCTCCCCTCACCTGAGCTACACCACCATCACCTTTCACAGGAAAACAGTTATTCCTACCCGACATTCTTAGGTATCTAAGCTTCCACCCTTGCGTCTTACAGCCAGTTCTCCACAGCAGCTAAATAAAATATAAATCTTTATAAAATATAAATCTGATCAGGGCCCCCTCCACCTGCCCTTCATTAAAACTCCACACACATCCATCACAATCAGAATAAAACCCAAACCCTGCAATCTGCCCAGCACCACTCTTAGTCCAGTTCCAGCAACTCGCCCTCCTAACTCAGGACCTTGTCCTTCACACTACCCACACAGCTCTCATGCAAGGTCTTGATTGTTCCTGCCACAGGCAACTGTATGTGCTGTTTCTTCCTTTTAGAACTTTCACCCTGGAAACTTCCCTGACTATGCCCTCATTCGGGTCTCCACAAAGCAAAGTCTCCTGGGCCACAACTAACACAGAACCCAAATGCTCTGTTTCATGCCCCACTTGATTCTTTTTCAGCCTCAATATGATTTACCTATTTCCCCACTTCCTCTCTCTTTACTGTATCCCCAGTGCCTAGAATAGTACTGGCACAGAATAGGGACTCAATAGATACACGTCAAGTAAAAGACTGGCCTTGATGCTGTCATCAAACTCGCCATCCACGATCTTGTGCATCCCAGCTCCCACTCTTAGGCCAGTTCCTATTGTCTGCAAGCTCAGAAGATAATGTCTCCCATTCCACAGAGCCAATGCTCCCATTAACCCTTGATTCTGATCCTATGACGACAAGACTCCCTACCAAATCATCTGACAACCCAACATTTACACAAAAATGTCCCAAGAGCTTCTTGGTTGGTAAATTTACACAAATTGTGAAGTACATACAGTTGCCAGTTCAATTCTTTCCAATAGTAAATGGGGAGAGAGAATTTCCAAGTAGGTAGATGTCTTTAGTGTTTCCCTTTCTTGCAAAGTTCCAGTCAGTTGCTCACTGAGTTGCTCCCTGGGAACACAATGACCCCAACAGGCATAACCTGGGCTCTTCCTGCAGGGGAGACAGACAAGACTGGCCATCTTTCAGCCTACCAGGAGGATATGTTGTCAGTCCCCATGCTGGGTGAGGAATCAGGGACTGAAAGGTCATCAGCCCCCTTAGTGTAAGTCAGGGTTAAGAAGAAAGCAGGGGGTCTCATCATAGATGGGAACAGAGGGTGAGGAAAGCATGGCACTTCAATACTTACAGTGGTCATAGCCAACTTTTCTCCTTTTCTCTGGGCAAGGGTGGTGGCCCTGAGGACAGGCTCATGGTGCCCAAAGAACCTAGTAACCTCAGGCCTGGGAAAGGGAATGTCCTTCTGAGGTGGAATTGTCACACCACAGCAGAGATTAGCTGGCTTGCTAGTCTTATGGCCCCTGGAATTGAGACCTTCGCGATGGACATCACTGTCCTAAGGCAGCCCCGATTCACTTGTCTCCTTTCTACCGTAAGACTGAGTGACTCCTCCTGGTTCCCAGGCCAGTGGCGGGGGTGGGGGGTGGGGGGGGTGGGGGGGTGGGGGGGTGTTGTCCATGCAGAGGAGCAACCATTCACAGAAGGCCAATGCATTCCAGGCATTCCAGAGGTGGCAGTACCCAGACCAGCCCTGCTGCCTGCTCAATGCTTCCATTTAGATAGAAGCAGGAGGGAAGAATATGTCTTAAGACCAGCCTTCTCTCTCGTTTTCTTTCCCTCGGGTTAGGAGCAAGGAGCCATGCCATGAGCGCCATGGGCTTCAGGTGAAGTTCCTCTGTTTGTAATCCAGGGGCCCTAAGACTTGTGAGGGCAGCAGAGCCACTAACATCATGGACTCTCCAGACCACTAGGGCATCGTGCAAAGTGGAACCCCTTCTTCTAGCCCAGGAAGGATCCAACTGCAAGGACAAGGTGTGTGCTTCAGACAGAGCCCTCAGCAACACAGAAAATGCAGAAAATATTAAAAATTCACATCTCTCTGCTCTCCTAACAAATTTGGATTTTCCTATGTTATTCATTTCACTACCTGCTGGGTACTCACTGGATCTAAGCAGGTTAGGGAAAGAAAGACTAATATTTTTAAAATCTCTATACCATCTTTTTCTGGGAACTGAAAAAAAAAAAAAAAATACCACTATGATCTGCTCCTAGGAGCTGAGTACCTAAATCCAGCCAGCACTCATACCAAAATCACTGCAGAAATGAAATAAGGCCTACAATACACACAGCCTGTATTGGGCTCTACAGTAATCATGTGAAAATGACAGTTATTTCCCTTAAAGGATGATAATTAATGTTGCCTTTACATAACCCACTTTTTTAAACTGATGTCTTCCTGCATCAGCAATCAACAGGGTAATCAACATCACTGACAGGCATTTTCTCTGAGAGATGAGTGCTTTCATCAACACTTGCCCATACAAGAGACATTCCTATTTCAAAAACAAGGGGGTGACAATGGGTGAGTAACAGGGCATGGTTCTTACCCCACAGCATTCTGGGATTCCCTTGCACCAGTCACAAAGCCACAGAATGAGGTTCTGCCTGTACATTCAAGACTTAATACAAATGACTGCAATAAAAGGAAAACTCTCCTTGCTGCTAAAATGCTCGCCCTATAGGCTAGCCTTGCCTGCCTTCCACTCAAACCGTTTTGGGAACCTTTGTCAGGAAGTAAGCATGTGATGATGACTGGGCATGATCCCTGCCCTCAAACTGTAGTGGGGAGACAGACTATCCATTGATCAGAATCCTATCTAATAATGAGGAAATATGCTAATTGGTTGTCACACTTTTACAAGATGGCAGCACCCACAGCCAATAAAGAGGGAATATGCTAACTGACTGCCACACTCTCACAAGATGGTGGTGCCCACAGCCACAAGATGGCAGCATCCAGTCCCCTCAGCCCTGCCTCATCCAGCCTCAGTCCCTCAGTCCCTTTTGCCTTGCCTCATCTAACCAGAATCCCCCAGTCCCCTCAGCCCCATAGGGGAAGGCAGTTGGGGGCAATCAGGTGAGCAGGGGAGGGCAGTTGGAGATGATCATGCCGGCAAGGGAGCAGTTAGGCATCAATCAGGCTGGCAGGGGAACGGTTAGAGGGCTTTAAGGCTGGCAGACAGAGTGGTTAGGTGCACTCAGGCAGGCAGGCAGGTGAGCGATTAGGAGCCAGCAATCCCAGGAAATGAGAGAGATGTTATACCGGATCGGACCTAAACAGGCAATCAGACATCCCCCAGATTGGAGAGGGTGCACGCTGGGCCGAGGGACACCCCACCCGACCCCCATGCACACATTTCATGCACCAGACCTCTAGTATAATATAAAAATGAAATCCACCCAAAGTTTCCATAGGTATTTGTTGAGCACTATTCTGGTTGCTAGGCATATACTGGTAGATAAATGCAAGAGTACATGACAGACACAGGTATCACAAGAACACAGAAGAAAGTCTCTCATCCTACCTAGGAGGATCAGGAAGAAAACCCTGGGAAGAGTCATAAGGATAATGAGAGAATGGTGGAGGAAGGCTCCCCAGTAGGGAAGGAGCCTGTGCACGGAGAAGAAGCACCAGTGAACAGTCCCACTCAAGGGTACATACAGCACTCCTGCTCACGTGGAACATCCAGGGAGGCAGGAGGTGCCAAGAGGAGTCTTGAATGGCAAGACAAGGTGACCAGGGCTCTTGAATGCTACAGCAGGACTTAGGGCTCCCTCTAGCAGAATAGTAACTCTGAAGATCCTGAAGCCCTGAAGCCCAGGACTGACATGGTCCAATTCCCATCCCAGATATAATTTCCTAAATGGCTCTTCTACATAAATATGGCCTCTCCTGCACAAGGCTTGAAAATGCCGAAACAAACAAACATGCAAAAAGCAGATTTAACAACTGGACACAAATAAGTTTCAAAGAATAAAGCATATATGATGCTTCCCTATTCAATTAGAGAAGATATCTAGGAACCACTATGGTGGAAGAAAGAAGAGAATGCTTTCAACAACAAAATATTAAATGAGCAAAGTCCAGCTTCTCAGAGACAAACATCCCTAACTTACAATTCTCTAGAACTCTCCCTTTTCATCTCTGAGGGAAACAACAGAAGTTGAGTGGCAAATGCTTTTCACTTCCCAGGTGGCTTGCTGCCACATAACACCTCACAGGAGTCACACCAACCTCTTACCCTGACCACAGTTCACCAAGAGTGAGCCAGCCTAGGACAGATGCAGGAAGGAGTGAGAGCCCATATTCTTACCACAGATGATGGCTGCAGAGGAGGCTATTTTTTCTAAGTAATGGTTTTACATTAAGTTAATAGTTCAACATTCCCAGAGTTCTTCGTACTGAATTTCCCCATATCGTGAAGGGCAATTTCAGATCCCCATGGCCCAAACTTCAACTAGGAAATCTCCCACGTATCCCATCCCTATCAACATGACACGCTGAATACACAGAAAATCGTATGCTGAACATAATGCACGATGTAATAAGAGTGCACTGCATCATGATGGCTTCCAACCCAAATCCAATTATAAGCTCCTATATGGTGTATCCAGCTCATTGACCACTCTTTGAGCCTATAAGCTACTCTAGCTGCAAATGAACTTGAGTGCTTCAATACATACAGAAACTCCAATTTAATTTCTGTACAATTATCTGCCTTCCAAATAAAATTCTAAAGCCCAACAAGTAATATCCTAATTAGGTTGGTTGTGATCTTCATTATAGAAGCACACATTTAAAATGTTACTACTTGAAGACCAGTGCTTCCATTAGCACAGCTGTACATGAAATAGACAGGGAGTTTTTAATCTACTGCTACAAATGCAAGAGGTTTAACTGCCATGTTGTGGAATATTTCATATTATCTCCAGCCAAAATCAAAGCTAAGAGATGGGTTAGAAATTAGTTTTCTCTTCATGTACTATATAATTAATTCCATTTATGTAACAACTAAAACCAGGCAAAACTGACCTGTGCTGTTAGAGGTCAGGTCAGTGGTTGTTGGGAGGGAGGTGGAGGGGGATCTTCAGAAAAGCTTCTGGGGACTGTTCAGCTCGGCCCCTTGATCCAGGTACATTTGCACAGGTGTGTTTGCCTATGACAATTCACCATGCTATATAATAACAATGTAGACACTGTTCTTTGTAACTCAACAAAAATGTTTTAAAACATAAGGATGGAGGGCAAAACTTGGCCAAGACATTAATAGGTCAGAACTTCAATTCTATGCAGCATTTGAAAGAGCCCAGGTTACACCTGGGGCAGATACCAGATCAACTGAAATAACAAATTGCTTTTACTAGGCCTCTTTTCCTTCTCTTCCACCCATTTTTCTTAAAAGATCTCAAGTGTCCTAACAGTGACATACCTAGCATGGCAACCCCCAGAGAAGATCAATATTTACATTCCCTCCCCCATAGGACAAAATTATCTCCAGCCACAATCATGCAATAATCATCATTATTCTTGAATCATTCTTTAGTTTTAAAGCAGCCATTTAAAAAGAATGTCAAGCCCTAACCGATTTGGCTCAGTGGAAAGAGTGTCGACCTATGGAATGAAGGGTCCCAGATTTGATTCCGGTCAAGGGCATGTATAATACCTTGGTTGTGGGCACATTCCCAGTGGGGGGTTTGCAGAAGGCAACTGATCGATGTTTCTCTCTCATCAATGTTTCTAGCTCTCTATCCCTCTCTCTTCCACTCTGTAAAAAAATCAATAAAATATATTTTTAAAATAAATAAAAAAATAAAAATGTCAACTTTAAAGTTACTTCTAAAGTTCAGTAAAGTACTTCCTCTATGAATAAAATATTAACTTATCAAACAACATTACACATTAAAGTTCCAATCCTGCATTGTTTTAAATTTTAATCACATAAAAACTCCAAATGGTCACACAGAGTAAAAGAATTTAAGAAACTCCAAGTTTCATTTCTTCGTCTTAAACTGCACTATCATTATTTATTGAAAGGCTCTATTTAAACACAGGAATATGTTGTACTATATTCCTTATACCACATACCAAGGGTTAGAGGCATGAACTGTGCCTAAAGCAAGCTCCAATTCTGAACTGTTAGGAACTTCAGACATGTACAGCTCAGTACACATATGTCAGGGCCAACTGTATGACTGGGAGTTCTCAAAATTAATTTCCATGCAGAATATAAAGGGTTAGTTTAAAAAGTGTGCTAACCTAAGTGTGTATACATACTTACATATATTTATATAAAATCATTACTAGCAGCAATTATTTAGAACATAAGACAAACAAGAGAGCTTTTCCAGGAAATACTTTACAACTGGCTTTGTTTAGAATTGCCCACACAGTGTGATAACACAAAAGCCGACCTGCAGAAGTCAGTTTATTGTTTTTAGTCTCTATAGACACGCACCATCTAGTATTGGTACCTGGAGAGGATGTTTCCATCCCCACCCATGGAGCAGCTACAGCTCAACCAGAAGCAAAAGAACCAGGAGAAGAAAAGCCTTCCAAAGATACAAATCAACGTCAAAGTTCAGACAAAGCTGTTGTGTTTCACACATTAAGACAGTCCCCCTTCAGTTCATACTGAGGGGAGAGCAAGCTTTTCAACCTCAATACTGCTGTCTATTGGGCCAAATAATCCTTGCTGTGGGTTGTTCCGTGCATTATAGGGTGTTTAGCAGCATTCCTAGGCTCTACCCACTACCTGCTCTACTTGACCCTCTGCCCTACAGGTGACAAACGGCCCTAGGAGGCAAAATCAACAGCAGTTGCAAGTCACAGGGGTGGAGGTCAGAACGCCTTTATAAGAGGACTGTTAAGTCCTTACTTAACTTTGTAATTCTAGACAAAATGACATGTAACAAAACCAATTCTAGTTCTCCCGGTGGCTCAGCTGGCTGAGCATCGTCCCATGCACCAAGAGGTCACAGGTTCCATTTCTAGTCAAGGGCACATGCCCTTGTTGAGACATCTATTCCCAGTAGGAGATAGCCAATCAGTGTTTCTCTCTCTCTGATTCTCCTTCTCTCTTCCTACCTTTCTAAAAAAAAAAAAAAATAACACATTCTTTAAAAAGTATATAACAATTTTAGCACAGGCTAATTGATAAAAATGAGAGTTAGGCTTCTATAGCAACTCATCAATGTTGTAACAAAACAATGCTGAAGAAGAGGGTGTTAATCCAGAATTTTCAAGGACCTGCTATCCACAAGAAATCAGGTGTAGTGATCATCTGGTGAAGATGTATTTGCTTTTTGTAACAACTTTATAATTCTTAACATGTACATCTATTTCCTATCTAAACACACAAATTTAAATACAAAAGGAAACTAAAGAGAAGGCAAGAAAATTTGTTTAAAAGTATACCAATAACAGTGTCAGCCGTCTCAAATTTTTATTTTTCCTTTTCTTTTTTAATTTACTTTCAAATGTTTCCCTGATGAACAGGGAAAAAATGAACATCTTTCCTAAAAGGTCATTTGAACCCATGAAAGATTTTCTATGATCATAAAAATGATCATATATTTCTGGTCTGTCCCTTAGAATCACTTATTCTTCACATAATTCTCATTCTCTGTGGTGCCTCCGGGTCAAGGCAGACCGGAAGCAGCAGCAACAGGGCACACATTCTCCCCAGCCCTACCTAGGGGAAGGCCACCCCTCCAAGCTATGAAAGAGCCAGGGATTCAAAGCCAGGAAACCTGACTAGAGTCACTATTCTACCACTTTCTCAGCCTGGGACCTTGACCAATCCCAACCTCCTAAGACACCAGTTTTTATTTATGAAATGCAGGTCAATGCTGCTGCTGTGAGAACTCACTCAAAATACAGAGATTTCTGTACAAACGTCAAATATTGTTACCTTTCTTGCAGGTTTATGCACATCCCAATTCTCAACCAGAGAGAACTGTTGGCTTTACCAACAGGAGTTTTATCATTGAAAATAGCCCTCAGATTGGTTCCAGCAGCATCAGCAGCAGATTCAGAAGGCCTAACAGAGTATGAAACAGATGTGAAAGGCAGGAGAGCATGGAGTGAAGAGCGAAGAGCAGGGAGCCACACTGCCGGGTCTGATCCCACTGGTGATGTCGGCAAGTTTCTTAACTCTACAATCTCTATAAACCAGAATAACAGTAGTATATCAACTTTTTTATTCACAGTAACTATCTATACTAATAAAAAAGTAATATGCTAATTAGACTGGGAGACCTTCAGGACAAAGCCATTGTGGCAGGGCAGAGGTAGAGGTCAGGTCAGGAGGGCAGTAGGGGAGGAGGGGAGTTGGGGGCGAGCAGGCCAGCACAGGGGACCAGTTGGGGACAAGCAGGCTGGGGGGGGGGGGGGGGGGAACAGTTGAGGGCAATCAGGCCGGCTGGGGCAGAGGGGAGGGAGTTGGGAGTGAGCATGCCAGCAAGTGGGGACAGCTGGAGGCGAACAGGTGACAGGCAAAGTGGTTAGGGATGATCAGGCAGGCAGGCAGATGAGCAGTTAGGAGCCAGCGGTCCCAGATTTCGAGAGGGATGTCCCATATTGGAGAGGGTGCAGGCCAGGCTGACGGACACCCCTTCCCTGTGAGTGAATTTGTGCACTGGGCCACTAGTAGCCTATAAAATCACCATCAACGCTAAATTAGTGAATACTGAACCAGAGTAATATAGGGTTAGGTTCCTGCGAAGCTCTGGTCTCAAAAAATTGTCAACTGATCAATATACCTATAAGCATGGTTTATATGTGTTTCTGTATTGACACCTTACTTTATTTTTAAAATGTTGTTTTATTTATTTTAGAGAGAGAGAAAGAAACACCAATATGAGGAACATCCTCCTGCACCACCCCTACTGGGGATCGAGCCTACAAGCACAACCAGGGAATGTGCCTTAACAGTGAGTGAACCAGAGACTTCTGGGTGCCCAACACCCAACCAACTGAGCCACACCAGCCAGGGTAACACCTTATTTAATATGTATTGTTGATTCATTAACATTGAACTCACAGAAAACACTTAACTCATGCTTGAAGAAGTTATCTAACCTGTATTTTATACTAAGGCACATATCAGTCTTCTTGCACTTGATACTAGACAGCACCTCAGCACTATGCTTGGGAGGCATTTTAAACAGTGAAATCATTTTTAAAAAATAAAAAATATCTCAAAATTGGCACTAATTATATCACAAAGAAGACACCTATTTACATACAGTATGAGACCTGAAACAAGAAGGCAAAGCATAGCCTTGTTCTACCTCAGCTGGGGACTCAGATTCTCCTCCATTTGGTGAGTAGTTATAAAGCGCAGTAATTACTGATTTTAGCATAACAAATAAATTGTAACAAGAACCAAATTTGTAAACAGAGTCCACAATAATGAGGACTATACTATACCTGCCTCACAGAGTAGCTGTAATGATTTAAGGCACTGCAGGTTCTTTCAGACACCACAATAAAGCAAGAATCATAACAAAGAGCATCAGGGGAACTTTCTGGTTTCCCAGGGCATATAAAGCTTATGTTTACACTATACTGTATTCTATTAATGTGTGAATAGCATTACACCTAGAAACCAATGTACATAAATTAATTTAAAAATAATTTATGACTAAAAGCATGCTAATTATCATCTGAACTTTCAGTAAGTTGTAATCTTTTTGCCATTGGAGGTTCTTGCTTCAATATTAATGAAAACACAGTACCTGTAAAGAGCACTACAGCAAGGCACTACAGTGGGTGCACTACAGTGGGGTGCACTACAGCGAGGTGTGCAGAAACAAGGTGCACTATAGCGGGGTGCACTACAGCAAGAGGCACTAATGCAAGTTGGGCCTGCACAGATAAAGCACTGCTTCCTAGCACAGTGTGAACTTTCTGCAAATGGTAGTTATTGTTGGAGAATCAAATATAGTATGTGAATTTTAAAAAATAATATTGTGCAAAAAGCTTAATAAACTTAAAGAAAAAAGAACAAAGGTGATAGAGAATGACAAACACATGAGTATGACTTGGAAGAAAGTAAAAACTCAGAATTTCTTCCTAAAGCAATCTCTCACCAAAAGGTCACACTCCTCGTGCCAGTCGTTTATCTACCTTTTTACTCTCAAGTCCATTCTCTGCACACCTTGTACTTTTTGTAATATATCAAAGGAAAGAACATTTCCCAAACACCCTTGCCAACTGGTTTCCATAGAAGTGGCTGTGGGAGGCACCAGCAGAAGCTGGGAGGACAGGCACATGGAGCAGCCAGGGTCTCTCCCGTCTTTCTGTCAGCCCAGGGCCATCTCCTCCATGGGTGCAGCTCTTTCTAGGAGACACCCCTTCCCATTTCTGATAACCCTAACTCCCACCCTCCTGCAGCCCTAGGGGTGGGACATCTTCCTGTGGCTGTGAATATCTGGGTCATCATATACTTTTGGGCGTCTCACCTCTTCCATGACCTATGTACTCTATGCAATTTTCAGTAGTAGGTTCTCTGTCCAAAATGCCTACGCCAGTTCTTCTGACTCACATCCTTCTAAAACACTGGCTCCAATTTTGCCAAGAACCCACCCTCCAAACACAAACACACACACACACACACACACACACACACACACACACTCTCCACAAATCTCAGGTGTCATTTTCTGAGTCTCTGGCTTCTCTGAATCGAGAGCCAATGAAGGTGTGTTTAGCTTTTTTTTTTAACTCACTGCTGAAGGAAAAAGAAAAGCTCTAATAAAGATATTAGAGCTACTTTAGCTTTTTACCAAGTTACATTACCTCTTCCACCTTTCAATATGGGCAACTGGCTGCCCCTGAACCATGGTTCCCTCCGCTTAAGTGTAATTTTTGAAGGCTAAGCATTACTTTCAACTCATCGATACCTTGATTTAAAAAACACACAAAAACAATCCAAATGCAGCCCATGGCACGTATCCAATTTACTCCCATAGTCGGCACTGGCCACTCCTGGCTGCTAACAGCAGCCTGTGTCACCACTACCCATTAATTCTGAGGCAACTTCTATGCTCTTGTCTTTCCATTGCTTCTCAGCCCAGTGCATAAAAATGGATTGCTGGAGTGTAATCAGGGCAGGCAGACAAGAGGAATAAACAAATTCACTGTGATAAAAGAATGCAAGTGAATACTATTCTGATCAGTGGGTCAGAGAAGCAGAAGGGGGGCTATGGGGAATGCTCGCTGCTCACTGAACCCCATTCTCCTCTCCCTGACACACAGCTAGACTGAGTTTTAGGCAACAGATTATGAATGGAAAGTGACACTAAGCACTTCCAGGCCCTGCCAAGTCTTCCCATGCTGGCTCCTCCACCCATTCCCCACATCCAACAAACTAGGATGGGCATTACTGCAGGGTGGTCCTGGAAGGCCCATGTTCAAAAGCCAGGGCCTATTTAATCTTGATTTCTTAAAAGGGGCCACTCCCCCCACCACCAGCAGCAGCAGCAGCAGCCCAAAACTATGGACAAGAAAAATAATTACACAGACACACACACACACACACACACACACACACACACACAGAGGTCAGTTTGTGATAGGTCACTAATGCAGGACATAGACATTTCCAATGAGCTGGTCAGACATCTGGTCAAGGTGGCCATGGGGTATATAAAATATTCCCCAGGAAGCTCCTTCCAGAAGGATCTCTTTAGGAGACCCGCTGGGTCAGGGGCTCAGGAACAAACCCCTGTTGTCCCTGGTCCCCCATTTCTTGTCAGAAAGAGCAGTTCAGTGCTGATCAACCAGCGCTTTGTAGCATAACCACCCAGACTGGGAAAGGCCAGGTGGGCTTCCCAGATCCGAGGGCAGACATGAAGCTGAGATCACATCTCCAGGCCAGTGCTATTCAAAGGGGGCAGGGACAGGGACACTGCATCTTAGGGCCAGTCCATGAGGCATTTATGGCCTGTGAAGAAACGAATACAAAAATAGAGGGTAAGTATTCTGGAAAATCTTATAACAATTTGACAGGGTAATTTTATGTTTTTGAATCTAATAATAAAATTAAGGGCTTGTTATTTTAAATTGTCTTATTCTTTTATTTCACTTTTCTAGTAACAGCTTTTTATTGTACCAGACCACGAGGGCTTATCATTTTTAAAAACTGTTCTCTTTCTCCAGGAACCCCAAGTACCCAGACTCTTCTGCCAAATTCCCAAGACTACTGTACCTCCTTACCCCATTCTTCCTGCCTCACCCTCACTAGGCTCTCCACCTTCCTCCAGGCTCAGCAACTCACTTTACCTTCCTTTCAAGGTGGCATCTCTAATTAAACAGGTGGTGATAAAACTCTGCAAACTCCTGGATGGTGAGCTATGGGCAGTGATTCCTATAGGTTCCCTGGGTGGTGAGCTGGGGGCACTGGTTCCTGTAGGTTCCCTGGGTGGTGAGCTGGGGGCAGTGATTCCTACAGGTTCCCTGGATGGTGAGCTGGGGACACTGGTTCCTATAGGTTCCCTGAGTGGTGAGCTGGGGGCACTGGTTCCTGTAGGTTCCCTGGATGGTGAGCTGGGGACACTGGTTCCTGTAGGTTCCCTGGGTGTTGAGCTGGGGGCACTGGTTCCTGTAGGTTCCCTGGATGGTGAGCTGGGGGCAGTGATTCCTATAGGTTCCCTGAGGGGTGATCTGGGGACACTGGTTCCTGTAGGTTCCCTGGATGGTGAGCTGGGGGCACTGGTTCCTGTAGGTTCCCTGGGTGGTGAGCTATGGGCAGTGATTCCTGTAGGTTCCCTGAGGGGTGATCTGGGGACACTGGTTCCTGTAGGTTCCCTGGATGGTGAGCTGGGGGCACTGGTTCCTGTAGGTTCCCTGGGTGTTGAGCTGGGGGCACTGGTTCCTGTAGGTTCCCTGGATGGTGAGCTGGGGGCACTGGTTCCTGTAGGTTCCCTGGGTGGTGAGCTGGGGGCAGTGATTCCTGTAGGTTCCCTGCATGGTGTGCTGTGGGCAGTGATTCTTATAGGTTCCCTGGATGGTGAGGTGCGGACACTGGTTCTTATAAGCCATCTTGATGTTCAGACCAAAACAAAGAATTAAGTGATGATCAGTCATCCATCCACAGGATTAAAATCACATGGGCTCTGGTCCCAGAGCATGGCCATAGTGAAAGAACTGACTAGAATCCTGACCACGACCTTACCTTCGTTAATTCACCTTAGGGAGAGCCTCGGCCTGCCCAACAGAAGCTATCCATCCACCACCGTATTCCTGGAAAGCAAAGTGAAATGCCCCCGACCCCTCCTCCAGGAAGAGGGCATACGGGAGAAATCCTACAATGGCCTCGGAGAAACCAGAGGTTCTTTAGAAAGCAAGTTGTCTGTGTGTGACATCAGTATGATGGAGTATGTGGGAAGGGAACGGGATGCTGAGCAGGACTGATAAACTTCCCATTACAAGGGCTTCCTGACCCAGGTAGAGAAAAGACTGAAACACACCTCCTTGAAAGTGAAAGACAAAAACAGGTGGCAATGAAGGAAACAGAATAAGCAAAGGAAACCAGAGGCTGGGCAGGCCCAGGTGTAGGTCTAGGTTCCTGGCAGACCTCATTTTGTATAATTTCCAGGGATGAAGGAACCATGACTTTATCATAAGGCCACATAAACATCTTTCCTAATCAATAAGACGTGTCGTTGGTGAGATCAGAATGGCAGGAATCCAGGAGAAAGGACATGTGTGAGTGTTCTAGCAAGTTCCATGCTCGTCTGGGTATCAACTGTCTGGATATTTGAAATATTTAAAATGTTTTAATATTGTGTAGATACAGATGCTGTTTTGAAACCTCCTGCCATGAACCGGGAATTGTGATTAGACTGAGTCCACACAGGGCATGCCTGTGAAGACAGCTGCTCTGCGCTCCATGTCTGGCCTGAGACAAGTGGCTGTAAAATAAAACGAACTTTTTCTATCTACACCTTTTCTTCTTTATATTTGTTTGTTCAGCTCATCATAATGCCACACACTAGGTTCTGTACTGGACACTGTGGTAGGAATACCAATAGGCCAGTGCTAGCCCTGAGGAAATTGACAGTCTAGATCACATGTGTCAAACACAAGGCCCGCGGGCCAAATCCGTCCCGCCAGGCCTTGCAATGTGGCCCGCACCGCGCTGTCATCACTGCACTCCGCTGCGTTTCCATCACAATGACAGTTTATGACTGTTCAGTAAACCATTCGGCCAGCGATTTAGGCTGGATTTTAGATTTTGGCCCCTTCTCTGATTGAGTTCGACACCCCTAGTCTAGATAGAACCTCATCAAGTAAAATGTATTTCTTCTTTTAAAATATATTTTTATTGATTTCAGAGAGGGAGGAAGAGAGAGAGATAGAAACATCAATGATGAGATGCCTTGTGCATGCCCCCAAAAAGGGATGTAGCCCACAACTAGGGCATGTGTCCTTGACCAGAATCAAATCTGGGACCCTTAAGTCCACAGGCTGATGCTCTATCCACTGAGCTAAACCAGCTAGGGAAAGTAAAATGTATTTCAATTTCATTCAGCCCTTCCTCCACTTCCTTTGGCAGCATATGTTAATATCATTTAGAGTGGCTTTGGTTTTATTTTATATTTACCATGAACACTACATCTTTATCTTTCAGTCATGTGTCAAGAAGTGAAGCTTAGAAACTAGCTCTTTCAGAAATTAAGCATAAAAGATTAGGTACAGGATCTACCAACCCATTTGAGAAACAGTTTCTGACATCAGTCTCCCGATCATATCCTCTCTCCCCACAGGCTCTACAGTAGTCAAAATTAAAGTGTCACTTGTTTTGAGAAGCCAATAAGCTTTCCGATCTAAATGGATTCATGTGGTTCCATACACACCTGAGCACACAGCCAGAACAACTTCATCCTGCCTATATCAGGAGAAGGGATATGCAACACAGAACAGAAAGCTGCTTCTCTCCCTTCTGGAAGACCAAGCTATTTCCAATCTCCTAGGAGTCACTAGCATGTATAGAGGCCATCCTATATAATACAGAGCTATTATGCAAATGGTCATAAAGCCCTCACACCATAATGACCAATCAACAGGAGGCTGTGTGCGCTGCAGGTGCAGGTAGGTGTGGCTGTGTGCGCAGCGAGGATGGGGGACAGGAGGCTGCATCCCCTGCCCGGCGCCAGCCAAGGGGTGTGATACTGTTATTGTTTATTTATTAACTAGTGGCCCGGTACACAAAATTTGTGCATGGTGGGGGATTCCCCTCAGCCCAGCCTAACCCTCTCTAATTGGTAACTCCTTGGGGGATGTCCAATGGCCTGTTTAGACCCAATCCCATAGGGATGCCTGTCTGATTAACCCTAACTGCCCTCCCTTGCCCGCCTGATTTCACCCCCAACTGCTCTCCCCTGCCAACCTGATCTCGCCCTCAACTGCCCTCCCTCCAGGCCTGATCTTGCCTCCAACTGTGCTCCCCTGCCAGCCTGATTTCCCCCCCAACTGCCCTCCCCCATAGGCCTGATCCAGCCCCCAACTGCCCTTCCCCACCAGCCTGCTTGCCCCCAACTCCCTCCCCTGCAGGCCTGATCACCCCTGACTGCCTCTGCCTTGGCCCCTACCACCATGGCTTTGTCCAAAGGAAGTCGGACATCTGGAAGATGGCTTGTCAACCCAGTCTAATTAGTATATTACCCTTTTAGTAGTATAGATAGATTATATGGGATATGATTGCTTAAATGGAGGGGAAAGTCTTTTTCATCAGGAGGAGATGCTCTTGGCAGACAAAAATACATAATCCCTATCTCTGGACAAATAGCCAGCTATATGCACTATACCAGTGTTTCCCAACCTTCTCTCATGATGAGAATCACCTGGTGGAGTTGTTAAAACACAGATTCCTGAATCCCAACTAAGAAGTGCACTATACTTCTTATACTTCAACACTGCACTATACTACCAAACTGGTCATTAAAAAATTGAACCACTTTCTTATACCTTACACCAAACAGCTGTTACCCTTAAAACCCCTCCTCAGCCCCCATCTTGGATTCTGCCTTCGCAGTCCACCCATATCAGGTTCTGATTGTTAGGTTTCTATGCTAGTCAGCGTCAAAAGCTCCACCTCCTAGGCAGCCACTGGTTCCTCACACTTCACCCAGATTTGGTTCTGTCTGGTCAGTTTCCATGCCAGTCAGTGCCTCTTGGCCTATCAACGGGCCTGATCAGAGAAATGGGGCTGATCTGCAGTCCCAGCAGAGGCCCACGAGAAAGAGAGGCGCAGCTGCTGGTCAGGCCCAAGTGAAAGAGACAGTCAAGTGCTGATCAACAGAGGCTACGGATCAGACCCTGCTTCTCTCTTCAGCCTCTCTTCGGGCCGGATCTGCAGCTCCCTCAGCAGTCAGTGCTGGTCTAGGCGCCCACAGCAGTAGCAGTCAGTGCACTGACTTCCAGTTGGTCAAGCCTTAGGTCATTATGGACCCTGGCTTTTTATACATATAGATAAATTTATACATTATTTTCATATACATTTTACTAATTTTCTTTCAACTCTGACACTTCTATTATTGAGAAATGGCAAATAGCAATATTAAAATATTTCCTCTTATTAATTCCCTTTTAATGTGCATGAATTTCGTGCACTTGGCCACTAGTGTGCTTTATATTCTGAAGGCTATTTAAGGGATTATAGAAATGCCAAGTGATCTGTGATATGGCTTTCAAGTTATAAATGTCAATGACAGCCAAGTCTGCTGTGTTGGGAACTCTTCCAATAGCAGGTTGACAACAACCCAACTCAATCAGTCTGGGAGGCTGACAAGCAGCTGCTCTTTCAGTAGTTATTCCTAAAGGAGCCAAGAAGCTTCTCCACAGCAGCTAGATATGGTGTACTGGGGCAAGGGGCAGGGGGGCAGCAACAATATCTTTGGTGGTGGATAGACAGAGCCCGGGAGTGCCACATGATGCCAACAAGTTTGTCTGCTCCGTGAAGGCTATCAACCACACACAGTCCAGAGAGGCACAGGTGGGAGGTGCAGACCCTACCATAAGAAACAACCAACCAAAAAACCACCACAGCACAGAAAAGGCAGGAAGATGCTCATCCCTCCCCTAGCACAAGCCATAGCAACTAGGTTTCAAGGATCTGAGACCCAGCTCTGAGCTCCAGGATGCCAGCCCACTACCCCCTGACAATCTTGGACAGCAGTGAGCAAACACCCCTATATGCCACCTCTAAACTAATCTCAGAACAGACCCTGAAACGTTTGGCTGACCAGTCTCTGAAATGAAGCCCCATTTCCATTAAGTGATGTGCACAGTGTGTGATGTAGGGAAGCGGTGTGTGTGTGGGGGGGGGGTTGGGGGGGGGGAGAGAAGGGGCTGCTTATTGCATCTCAGACAAAATTCCTAAGTCTTTAGAGATTTGAAATCCCTTTGAGGTTCTGAAGAAGACACTTCCTGTTTCTCTGGTTTCTCCCAGCAGGACAAACTCTAAAGGTGACAGCTAGAGAGAAGCCTCTGATAAAAGTCATATGGTCACATGATTTTCCTAACATTAAGGCTTTTATTCACATCAGACATTTGTCTGCTTGCAAGTTGCTGGTGAGTTTTTAATCCTGTGATGTTGTTTGAGACAAAGTTTGTTCAAAGACTCACATACGTAAGAAATGAATTAGTGCTTCATTCTGTTGGCCCCATAACCTTCACACCTAAATCCTATCAGCCTGTGAAATCCAAATATTCTGCTCCCAAACTGAATGCCTGATTTACCAAGGTAACTCTCAAGGGTATCCTGAACAGTAGTTTCAAGCTCTACTGAATTCAGTCGGTATACAAGGACATATTTAGCAAACAGCTTTACCCACGAAGTATGATCATAACTGGGGACTTTAAGAAAATGTAGCCTTTGAACAATGGTTTCTTGATGTAGACTCAGTTCAGAAAGTGTGCAATCTTGATAAGTCACACTCCAGTTAACTGCTATTTCTTTTGGTCACATCATGATCCTCCATGTCAGGTCTTGGTTGGGCTGCTCTAAAAGGAACAACCCTTCAATGTAAGAATGACTAAAAGATTGAATAAACAAATAAATGGCCTACTGCTCCCATCACTTTTCTAATTCTAGACAGATGAAATAGTCTTGCCAAATTTTCCCACCAATGTCTCCTCAGGGTTGGGCTGCACTGAATTTTGATGGTTCCAATTGCTACCGTCTCACTCAACTACTTGGTCCTCTCCCTCCCCAGGTCAAATATTCTAGATCTGTGCTTCGCCAGGTAAATACCTGCTTACTAAGTACTTACATGGCCTAATAGGTTCTTCACCAATGTCTAATTTAGAACAGTGATCACTCCTGAAATCACAAGGACAAAGACATTTTTAAGTTTCTCCTCTTTAAGGTCTTGATTCACTGAAAACAGATGGGCTAACAAAGAGCTTCTATGAACTTTGTTTCTTCCATTTTGGAACCCAAGTGCCTTTTAAGATAGTCTCCCAAAAAAAGGATACCTAAAAATATCTAGGTGAGAGGTTTATCACTTCAACTCTAGAGGCATTTATCTAATAAATTATATTATCTCACTTGCTGGGATCCAAATCCATCCATTATTAGATCAGTAGGAGTAAGGCAAAGACAGGCCCTCTGCACAGAACTGCTCTTTGTTCCAAGTATCAGGAGGCATTAAACCAAAGCTTTTACCAATCTTAAAGATTTCCAGACTCAACTATATCAATATACACACAGTCCCAAGTATATGTATAAACACAATTTTAGCAACAAACAGCTCTATTACAAAAAACAAAGGAGTTTGCCATGAGATAAAGCCCACTGAATTACACACCTATTCATTCAAACATAACAGATTACTTACAGCCACTTCCAGCTCCCTTCCAGCCACTTCCAGCTTACTTACAGCTCCCTCCCCAGAGCTTTATGTCCATTGGTTGTACTTATATGCATGTATACAAGTCCTTCAGTTGAAGAATAAAACCCCAAAAAAGCAACAAAAAGCCATTCTACAAATATATCTACTATGTACTTCTATACAATAATACTTCCCTCTATAAAACAACTTTATAAAAAAAAAAAGTGGGAGGGGGAAAACATGTCCTTTAACAGATACATACAGTGTGTTTCTGCTATCTGTGGAATCTATTAGCAGAGAATTCTACAATTGAAAGAGCTCAATTGGGAGGGAGGCAAGGAGAGAGAGAGGAGGAAGGAGGGGGAAAAAATAAAGACCAAACTATACAGACCCACCTGCAAGCTGACTGCCCACAGGTCTTCTAAGAGTAACCAACTGGTCTACCTTCTACTTACAAACATGCACCATTTTTTTTTTTAATTTTATTTTCCCCCCTCCCTCCCCAGAGCTTTATGTCCATTGGTTGTACTTATATGCATGTATACAAGTCCTTCAGTTGATCTATTATCTCCCCAAGATCCTCCTCCCCTCCCCACTGAAATTTGACAATCTGCTTGTTGCTTTACCGTCTCTGTATCTATCTTTTGGTTCATCAGTTTATAATGATCTTTATTATCCACAAATGAGTGAGGTCATGTGGTGTTTCTCTTTCATTGATTGGCTTATTTCACTCAGCATGATGTTCTCCAATTCCATCCAGGTTGCTGCAAATGCTGAGAATTCCTTCTTTTTTATGGCAGCATAGTATTCCATTGTGTAGATGTACCATGGTTTTTGGATCCAATCATCTGCTGACGGGCACCTAGGCTGTTTCCAAATTCTGGCTATTGTAAATTGTGCTGCTATGAACATAGGGGTGCATATATCCTTTCTGATTGGTGTTTCTAGTTTCTTGGGATATATTCCTAGGAGTGGAATTACTGGATCAAATGGGAGTTCCATTTTCAGTTTTTTGAGGAAATTCCACACTGTTCTCCACAGTGGTTGCACCAGTCTGCATTCCCACCAGCAGTGCACGAGGGTTCCTTTTTCTCCGCAACCTCGCCAACACTTGTCATTTGTTGATTTGTTGCTGTTGGCCATTCTGACAGGTGTGAGATGGTATCGCATTGTTGTTTTGATTTGCATCTCTCGGATAATTAGTGACTTTGAGCATGTTTTCATGTGCCTTTTGGCCTTCCTTCTGTCTTCTTTTGAAAATATTCTATTTAGGTCCATTGCCCATTTCTTAATTGGATCATTCACCTTCCTTTTATTTAGTTGTATCAGCTGTCTGTAGATGTTGGAGATTAAACCTTTATCAGTGGTGTTATTAGCAAATATGTTCTCCCACACCGTGGGCTTTCTTGTTGTTTTGTTGATGGTTTCTTTTGCTGTAAAAAAGCTTTTTATTTTGATGTAGTCCCATTTGTTTATTTTCTCTTTAGCTTCCATTGCCCTAGGGGCAGTATCAGTGAAGAAGTTCTTTTGGCATACGTCTGAGATTTTGCTGCCTGTGGATGCTTCTAGTATTTTTATGGTTTCCCGTCTGATGTTTAAGTCCTGCATCCATTTTGAGTTTATTTTTATGTATGGTGTAAGTTGGTGATCTAGTTTCATTCTTTTGCATGTGTCTGCCCAATTTTCCCAACACCATTTATTGAAGAAACTGTCTTGACTCCATTGTATATTTGTGCCTCCTTTGTCAAATATTAATTGAGCATAGTGATTTGGGTTGATATCTGGGTTCTCAATTCTATTCCATTGATCTATATGTCTGTTCTTGTGCCAGTACCAGGCTGTTTTGAGAACAGTGGCTTTGTAATACAGTTTGAAGTCTGGTATTGAGATCCTTCCTACTTTACCCTTCTTTCTCAGGATTGCTGTGGCTATTCGGGGTCTTTTATTGTTCCAAATGAACTTTTGGAGAGTTCTTTCTAGGTCAGTGAAATATGCCGTTGGTATTTTAATGGGGAGCATGCACCATTTTTGAAGAACATGCATAAGAACATGCACATTTTCTGCTGTGGAAAAAAATGTCTGAACAAATATTGTTATTTTTAATCCAGTCAAGCCAATTCTCTCTTTATATGGTCTGTAGCATTATAGCTACCCTTCACAGCATTAACATTTGTGTCAATCTCTGAGCAATACCAGAGGGTGGTAAACTGGGCAATTTAGGAAAGCAAGCTCAACCCTCAGTCATCCCAAACTTGCCATCTCCATAAAAGAGTCTAGCCTCACCAAATGCTTACTAAAGAGGGATGGAAGGCCAGAAGGAATTGAGGCAGTGCCAGTGACCTTGCAGCCACCTGTTTTTATCAGCTTCTGTTTGAGATAGCTTTGAGGTGAGGACTGATTTTTGAAAATATACTATCATGATACAGAAAAAGCTGCTAACTCCAATAAGTCCAATCATCAAGATATACACTGAATGGCCAGATTATTATGATCTCTGAATGCATAAAAATCTGGCCACTCAGTGTGTGTGTGTGTGTATTAGAGGTCCAGTACATGAATTCGTGTATGGATGGGGTCCAGCCAGCCTCACCAGGGGAAGGGGACATGGGTGGTTGGCTGGCCTGCCTGTTGGTCAAACTCCTGGTCAAGGGGACAATTCACATATTAGCCTTTTATTATATAGAATATACACTGAGTGGCCAGATTATTATGCATTCAGAGATCATAACAATCTGGCCACTGGGTGTATTTTGAGGAAAAAGAAACAGACTCATAGACACAGAGAACAGACTGATGGTTGCCAGAGGGGTAGGGGTTAGGAGACTGAGTAAAAAAGGTAAAGGGATAGAGAAGTGCAGACTGGTAGTTACAAAATAGTCACATATAGTCAATAATTTTGTGCTAACTATGTATGGTGCCCATTGGGTACCAGAAATGTCGGGGAAGAACACTTTATAAAGTACATGATTGGCTAACCACTATGCTGTACAACTGAAACTAATTCAAAATACTACTGAATGCAAACTATGTACTTGTGAAAAACAACCCTAAGCATCTTAGTCAACATAAAAAATACCTCATTCATGTGACATAATAGGGCTAATAAAATGAATAGCCATGTGCCTCAGACCTAAGTAATATCAATTTAATTTCAGTGCTTTTACTCCTTTCTATATGTTTTCATAAACATCTCACTTGGTACTATACGTGGCAATTTTCCTAATGAGTACTGGGTTCAAGTTCAAGGGCAGTGAGTGACATGAATCATACCAGGAGAAACAATGTAAAAATAAAGTTCATGATATGCCAAAAAAGAAAGTTCATCACCCTTTACCTCCCCTGATGCTTTCAGATTTGGATTTGTTTTTCTTTAATAACACACTAATTAAGAAGTCAATCTTGATTTTACCTTAAGAATCAGACAAGCTACTCCCAGAGTCATAGGAAAACTACTGTATTACTCTTGGTTGTATATATTAGCAAAATTCATGGTCACCAAGAAACCAAAAGCCCATTCACTTCTATTCTCAGCAAAGCTTTAATGTCCAACTAATCTTAAATATAATTTCCTGTGGAGCCAAGGTATAACATTAATAGAAATTTATAGCCATTTCTAGCTGTGTCTGTAAAGAAAATGTTGAAGGAAGTCCTTTCTTCTTCCTAATTTTCAAAACAGCATCACTCTGCCACTTTCATCAAGATTTCACCCCAAAATACCTTGCTTGGGTATTGACACACTCCCTCAACCTCTTCTTGGGCTTATGTTTTGATTTTCTCCCCTTTCTTAATTATAGCAAAACTGTGAAAACATTTGCAAATAGAGATAATGGGAATGCAATTCAAACTAGAAAAAAAGAATAGGCCCCAATTACAGGGGACAGGGAAAGAGGAGCTAGAAAAAATTGGAATCCCATTTTTAAACAATATTTGCCTCTTTCATTTTGTATTTTGGATAAAAGATATTGCAAATAGCCCATAAAATAACCTAATAATCAACGCTACACTCCAGGGTGGCATTCTATTAGAAATCTGCATTCTGTTTCTTGCCTCTATCCTTACTCCTTTTCAAAGTACCTCTAAATGAATGATGACAAAGCAAACATGTTCAAGGACACCCTGCAGTGTGTCTTCTATTGTAGATCTGAAGACACAATGGCAGATAATTCTATACCTTCCCATCCCTCATGCTCTTCAGCACTGGAATCTGTTGGATTGATCCCTCTTCATTTAAACTCAAGCTTTCATCCTCTTATTCCTTACGGACAATGTCTCTCCAAATAGAGGACATGGCTTAAAGGAGGCTTTCCCTCGCTCCTTTTCCACAGCCTAATGAGCAAAGGTGGCTCATTGAGAACATCAAAGCTGTCCCATATTTATTCATATGAGAAAGTAGGTGAAGGGAGTCTATGGTTCCACCTAAAGTATCTTCATGTCTAGAGAAAATATTTCTAATGATAAGATCATCCAGTGGTATACACTAAAAATGGCCACGTTTATAAGCTTTAAGTCATTCAATCTTCCTTATCGAAGATCATATGCTCACACGGGAAAAGACCCCATCATTACAACATCACTCCACTTGCATCTGATGTTGGGCAGAGCAGCCTCATTTACCAAGCAGTGAGATTCTAGAGTGGCCCTTGATGCCACAACTTACACAATCTTAATTTAAATATGTTTGGTTTCATCACACTTCGAACTGTCTAGCATGTATCCATCGCAGTGAGGCCTCATCCAGCCTCCACTGAGAGCTTCCGACAATATATCACCCAATCCGAATGTGTCCCATATTGCTCACAATGCCTAGACTCAAACACAGGGGTTCACCCTCATCAGCCACGAGGGCAACAAAGTGAAGCTCCAAGCCTGTATCTTCTTGTGTCTGAATCAGAGGTAATCACAGTGCCTCAGCCAGAAATCATGCCAGATTTATGAACAAACATAACAGAACCAAAGAGTACAGCCACCACATCAGAGGGGCAGGGAGTCCTCTATAAACATTAGCAAATGTTATTTGGGTTGATATTGCTATATAAGGATAATTAATTTACAGGATAATAAAAGAGCAGTTCCAGGACCAATCAGCACCCTTGGGCCTCAGCCTCTGTGAGTGTCCCATGTGCTGTACATTCATTTTGCCAACAGCAGTTTTGTCAGGCAGGTGTGACAATGACAACGATTTAGTGTACCCTTAGCTAAAATGATGGTCCTCCGGTAAAATGTGTTTGATTCAAAAATGAGGGAGAAAAAATTCAAACCTTGTGATTTTCAAATTCCTCATGAGCCTGGGTTATAGAGATAATACTTGGAGCCAACAAAGTTTATTCAAGATTCTACCAAGATGGCAGAGGGCCAGGAGTGTGGGACACCAGGTTTGCAACTGCTTTTAATGTTCACTCACAATGTCACAAGGAAAAAAATCCCTGCTAAAAAACTTATACACCACCCCAAACAATATTTGGTATTTTCATCAAAATTATTCTAACAGGTACTAGAGAATTAATCTTAAAATCCTGCTTCTGGAACCATCCCCAAGTTACACCTGGTCTGTCCCTTAGCCTAACAGTTCTAGTCATGTAGTCTCTAGACTAGGGGTGTCGAACTCAATCAGAGAAGGGGCCAAAATCTAAAATCCAGCCTAAATCGCGGGCCGAATGGTTTACTGAACAGTCATAAACTGTCATTGTGATGGAAACGCAGCGGAGTGCAGTGATGACAGCGCGGTGCGGGCCACATTGCAAGGCCTGGCGGGACGGATTTGGCCCGCGGGCCTTGTGTTTGACACATGTGCTCTAGACCAACAACATGAACAGCACCTGGGAAGCTGTGGTACAGAATCTCAGACTCCCCACTTCTCCCTTTCCCCCTCCCCCTCCCCCGCCACACACACACACACACACACACACACACCCCTACTAAATCAGGCTGCAACCTGAACACACCCTCTAAGAGGTGCACTCAAGTGTAAAAACCACTGCCAATAAGCTATTAACATGTGGGCTGGACATCAGACAGCTGTTTTCCTTAAAATACTACCTGGCACTTTTTGTTCCTTAAAAACCTGCTATAGGATGATGTCAACTGCTCCTTTCTATTTTTAAATCCTCATGATGAGGCTGAGGATGATTCACTCAGCGCCTTATGTGATCACTTAAAGAATAAGCTCCTTCTCTCCTGCCCCTAATGGAAGATGACTGCTGCCTGTTATTCCTCATGTAATTACAGGAACGATTCAGTAACAAAAGCTTGTCCTTTATCAACTTCAGCAAACGCTGCACTAGAATTGTAATTATAATGCTCCATTCTTTCCCATAATGTGTTCATACTAATGTATCCTTTGAAAGTGATCATATCACATGTCATAACAAGGAAACATGGAACTCTGGATCAAACTAAGTTTATTGTAAACAGAGACTAAAGTGTTTGGACAAACCTTTTTCAACCGACAGGAAACAAGTATGCATTAATCATTTGGCTCATTTATCTCAATGAAATATGGAAAAACTGATTTAATGTTTACTATGCATCCTAACGTGACCTCCCAATACTGAATGGTTTATCACCAGACACCACCCATCATTCAACTAATTATCAAAGCAGGAAGCATTAAGGTGCATTTCCTAAATAATAAATAACCTTTTCTATACTGTTAATTGGTTGAGTATGTATTATTCGGAGGAGTTAATTTCATACCTGCTGTGATGTCTCCTGATGAACTGTGAGTACCAACATATTATTAATTTCCCTTCCCTTTTTGATTAATTTCATACTTACGCTGGGTGAGAAAGGCAATATTAATGATGTCTGGAAGACAATGTTCAGTTCTTGTTAGATACTAAATCAACCTCAAGTGTTCAAGTAAACAGAACCCAGATAAGGAAATAATAATGGAATCATCTCTAGGAGGTGTCCAAGGTGCCAAGCAAATAAATGCTCTGAAACCCAGGCAGTGTTTAAGTTGTAAATTCCAGTTCAGACTCTTCTGGGACGGAAGGAGAATGAAAGCTGGAATTCTGGAGGCTGCAATGTGCACAGATAAATTGCTGCCCCTAAATTAACTGAGTTAATTTATTTTCCACTGCAATTCTCAATTTTCCAAGGTATCTGTGTTTTCCTTAGTCTCTTCACACCCTTGTCTTCTCTCGACTCTCACAACAATCGCAGGACTCCTAGCTCTAGACGAGTGAAGAAAGAGGTCTCCCTCATCAGAGGGTATAAGAAAGTAAGTATGAACAGGAACCTTTGTGTGCACATGCTAATCCTATCCTGATAGTAATGCCTCCATTAGTTGAGAAACTGCTATGTGCCTGGACACTATTAGTAAGAGTTCTGTATAAGTTATCTAACATAATTGCTCCTTGAGGTACAGTTATTATACACATTTTGCAGCTAGAGAAACTGAGATTCAGAAAGCTAAACACCTTGCATCTTCACACAGATCTGCAGGGCTCCCACGCTACACTGCTTCCCTAAGAGCCTGATTAAATGGACCGTTTCGGCTGCCTGGACATCATTCCAGAAGACCTGAAAGCTTGGGCATGATGTCTTCCTCTAAGAAACTCCCTTGCTAATCCAGCTCCAACTGACCCAAGTCTTTTTTGAATGCCAACATTTCTATACAATCTCACAATTCTATGCTATTGGATTTTCTCCTGTCCACTAGAGTACCCTGTGCCTCAAATCGCCCTTCATAAACAAGTCCGGCCAACTAAGACTGATACCCAATTCCTAAGTATAGCCTCGGTCATCTCTGGCCATTGTCTAGGGCAGTGCTCTCCAATGACTGCCCCTCCTACATGCAATTATTTAATTTAAGTTAATTAGTCAAAACCATTTGGCTCAGTGGATAGAGCGTCAGGCTGTGGACTAAAAGATTCCAGGTTCGATTCCGGTCAAGGGCATGTGCATTGGTTGCGGGCACATCCCCGGTGGGGGGTGTGCAAGAGGCAGTTGGTCGATGTTTCTCTCTCATCAATGTTTCTAGCTTTCTATCCCTCTCCCTTCCTCTCTGTAAAACATCAATAATATATATATATATATATATATATATATATATATATATATATATAAATTTTAAGTTAATTAGAATTAAATAAATTCAATTCTCAGACACACTAGCCACATTCCAAGTGCTCAGTAGCTTCACGTAGCTAGCGCTCTTGTGCTGGGCATACAGCACAGCAAATAGAGGACATCTCGTCGTGGCAGGTAGTTCTACTGGACAGCACTGATATGCAGCTACCTCAAGACAGCATCTTTCCACCGAATACCCACCCACAACTGTGCAGGAGGACAAAGCCTCCTACCTCAGTGCTAATTAAAGGTTTCATCAGAATAACTGGGGCCAAACCTGTGTGTGCTCACATACCACCTTCTAAGGAGTAACATTTCTTGAAACGTTAAATCACTTGATAAACTTATAAACACAGCAAGCAGACCGACAGCATAGAACAGAAAGCATTGGAAATGAATGGCAATAAAAAACAATCATCCTAACACCTTCCATTAAGTAGTTACCACCTTCTGCAACTGTAGGTCAGGAATCACCAGGACCTACCCCACACATGCACAATCACCCACACAGAACCTCACCAAAGCTCTCTGAGTGAGGTGTTAATCTTTGCTATTTCTCCTTGGAAAGACAAAAATCCCCAAAGTTGGTCTCTTATTTCTAACTAGAGGCCCAGTGCACGAAATTCATGCACAGGGTGAAGGGGGGTCCTCTCAGCTCAGCCTGTACCTTTTCCAATACAGGACCCCTCAGGGAATGTCTGACTGACCCACAGGACTGGGCCTAAATTGGCAGTCAGACATTCCTCTCACAATCTGGGACCGCTGGCTTCTAATTGCTCACCTGCCTGCCTGCCTGATCACTCCTAACTGCCTCCCCTGCCAACCTGGCAGCCCCTAACTGCTCCCCCCACTGCTGGCTTTGTCACCCACAACTGCCCCCACCCCTGCTGACCTGGTCACCCCACACAGCCTGCTATTCAATCGTTTGGTCATTCCTCACTAATCCCCTTGCCAACCTTGCCGCCCCACGCAGCCTGCTGTTTGGTAGTTACTGTGATGACGTCCTGGACAATTTGCATGTTCCTTTATTATTAGTATAGATTATTAAAGAAGTCAGTGCAAAGAAACCACCTTTCAAATCACTTATTTCCTACCAATCAGTTCCACTTAATTGCTTCACTAAAAGTTGGACTGACAATGAGGTAAGTTCTTGATGACAATGACAGTCTGGCAACAGGCTAGAAAAGAAAGCCTACATCTGCTTGGTCCCCTCGCTGACACCTGATTTGAAAGGAGCTACTTAAAAGATTTCCAGGAATTAAAAACTTGAGAAACAGTGCAGCTCCTCTTGAGGAGAAGATCCTAACCCAATAGGTGATTACTACTGGACCAGAACACCCCCGGTTGGGGCTGTGATGAATAGGCAGGGTCACTGATGATATTCAACTGTTACAACCTGCAAGTGGCCTGCATTGCTTCTCCCCTCAGTTCTCCATCCTTCTCCCCTTCTTCCCTCTCTGCTGCCTGTGCACCAGGGATTGAACTCTGTGCCCAAGACAAGCCAGCCCTCATGCTGCCCACCCTGGTCTATTAAGTGTGGATTGAAGTCTGAAGGCCATTTCCACAGCCAACGCCTTTAGGCAATTTTAGCCTTCATGGTTCCAGGCTCAAAATGGTATACAGCTCAGATGTAGGCCTCTCACACCACAATGATAAAGCAGCAAACAGAAATTTTGTAAAGCTAAGACAAGAAATCAAGGTGGAAAGTTTTCTAATAAACATGCCAATCAATTCATCCTTGTGGGGGTAGGAGGATGATAAACTAACTTGTTCCTCCTTAGAGCCTATGAACTCCATCTGATCCTAGATAAATGTTCCTCACTCCAATCTCTGAGCTCCCAACTCAGTCACATCAGTAATGTATGCCTCTTCCCAGCATTACTCACCTTGGCTTAAGGACCAACTGAATTACTAATCGTAATGAGAGTTCCAGCATTAACCACTTCCTAACCAATAGCTCATAATAGCTTTGTAACCTAGGGACCTTTCTCCAGCCTCATCCTCCCTCCCTCCCAACTCACTCCTCTAAGATCAAACCCTGGCCTGTGCAGCCCTCCAGAATCAGGAAGGACTGCTTTGCTCAAGCAATAGCAATAGCAACCCAACTAGTCTACCTCTTCTCCCTGTGTCTTCAGATTTTACCTGCGCCCAATGCAGGCGTATCTCCTTTCATTGCGCTTTATAGATATTGCATTGTTAATACAGTCAACAATAAAATGTAACATATTTTAAAATAAATAAACTCACTATTTTATTTAAAAATAAAAGAACTGAAGACAAGACTCTCCACTAGTAAAAAGTTTACGACTCACTTCACTGTGATACTGTGGTGGCCTGGAACTAAGCCCACAATATTTCGGAGGTGTGCGTGCACATTCAAAGTACCTCCCCTAACAAACAACATCTACTCTGGAAACTTTCCCAGACCTGAGGTGTCCGCTGCCTCCTGTGTGGTGACACCCAAACGCTGACTGTCAACTCCTCAAGACCAGAACACACCTTACACTCTTGGCAACTCTAAATAGCATTTTAGACACAGAATCTTACACAAAATCAACAGTCTGCAAGTACTTGATATTCCACTAAAAATAGTTTCTATCCATGCTTGTAAGTTCATTATTCCAACAGTAGATTCCCAGACTATAAGAGCCCTTCAAAGTATTGTTAGCACACCACACTGTAAGCCCACAAAGGGTCTATGCTGAGGCAGGGCGCCCGGCTCTAGACTCAGGTTGCCAGTGACTTCCAGCTCCACCAATTATAGGCAAGGCCGGTGACCTCTAAGCCTTCGCCTTCGTTTCATCTTTTGTGAAACCAGGGTCATAATAGTGCCAATGCTGCCCAGGTTCTCTGCACATAAGAGATAATAATAAAGCACTCAGCACAATGCCTGGCACACAGTAGGCATTCAAACGTTACCTCTGCTCTTTTACAGTTATTATCAGTAAGTCTCCTTAAGGGCACATGTAGCATAATAGAAAGAACAAAGTTATGGGAATTGCACTGATCTGTGTTCAAATCCCAACTGTTCAGATCCTTGCTGTGGGACCTTGAGGAAATTCCTCAATCACTCAGCTTCAGTATTTTTATCTGTAAAATGGGATAATAATCAACCTCAAAGAGTTAGTCTAGGGAAGTCTTAGAATTAAATGAAGGACTATACCTAAAGTTCCCAGTACACAGTCAGCAACTCAGTGGTGTTTACTAAATATGACTATAATTCAGTCAAAACACAACTGGGAAGAAAGGAAATGACACCTGTGTCCTCCTCACTCCCATCCCTGTCATCTCCCTTCAGACTCAGTCTTTAGTCCACACAGCAGGCCCACCACCTTCCAGAGGCTTCAGCGAGGCCTCCCAAAGCACAGCCAGTACAAGAGAAGTACACGGAAAGCTGCAAGGAGACCGTGTGTACATCCTCATTTTCATCGTTTTGCCAGTTGGTCTCCAAATATTCCTATCTATTCACACTTATACATAACTCCAGGGAGGCCAATCCTGAAAGGAAAACACACTGGTACTATTGATTACCTTTTTTAAACAAATCTAAGATCGAAACCATCCTTACAAAAAAAAAAAAAAAAAAAAAAAAAAAAAGAGCCCAACTGCTGAGAGAAAAGACCAGATTTGAAACAAATATTCAAACAAGTAGATAAAACCCTAGGAAATGCAGAACCCCGCCAAGATCACACCCTTATTGGGGAGAAAAATAAACTCTACTCTTTCAGATCAATTTGCAATTTTTGAAAACTCAGAGGGGAAGTCAGAGCAAGGGGAGAAGTCCCCAGGGGAGAGGCCTGGGCTGCACTCTCCCCTTCCCAGGCCTGTGGTTCCTGGCATCTGCCTCCCTTAAGCTCCAGACCAGGGGCCCAGGAGGCCCGAGGGGCAAATCCTTGGCTCAGGTCCCTCAACTGCTGGAGGGGAGAGGGTGGGCAGGAAGCCAGCCTCAGTTATATGAGATTTCAGGTAACCAGGTTCCCATCAGAAATATGTGTCTCCTCTCAGAAGATCTTACTCCACAGCGCTGAAAAATGACCACTTCCTTCCTCTCTGCCAGTTACACCCAGTGCCCAAGGCAGGGTGCAGCAGTTCCCAGGCAGGCAGGCTCTGACCTAGTCCTGCTCAGCCAGCTGATGAAGGACAGTCACTCCCCCTGATGCAGGCCAATGAAGGCCCATTGGAATCCAGGGGGAGTGAGTTGTACTTCACAGGGGCATACATTGCTTGAAAGAGCTGCAAACTCACTGACCATCCCCAATACTCTAGGAAGCCCTCTGCATCCCAGCTTCCTCACTCCTCACACTGCCACCTCAGCTGCCCATTCTTCCTCGCCCCAGCCTCCGGCTCCAAGGTGTTCCTGCTAAAACTCTGAAGGCCACAGCATGCTCCTGGCTGATGAGAGCTCACAGTTCACCAGCAGTTTCAGATCACACTACTGATCAGACCAGAGCCCCAGCTGGCAGCCCTGATGCTCACTGACAAGCCCTAGGCTCCAATACCATATCTGTTACAGCAATCCTTCTTTGGAGCTGAAAATGCACAGATGAAGGAACAGAGATGCAGAATTAAAGGAACGAACACACATCAAGTCACAGAGCTGACAGGTGGCAAAGCCAGGCTATGAATCCTGACAGTCTAGATTCAACTGTAACCTTTGTACTGGCCATGCTCCTTTCAGCCACCCTGGACCGCCTGACCTTTCACTAGAATGCTGGAGGAAAAAATGACCTCTTAGATCCAACAAACCATCCTCAGCTGCTGGGTGCTGGGGAGGGCAGGGAGGACCAGCCACGTCCTCCCCACCTACACTGACAGGACTGCCCACACTCATCAGCATTCCTTCGAGGAGCAGAAATGGAAAATGAAACTAACCATGCAGGCCAGGCTGCACTGGTCAGGCCAATGTATTTGATTTACTTGGTGTAACTCATCCTCATTCCTAGCCAAACCCAGCAGCACAGCAAATCTGCACTTTCTCTGATGCCATTTAGGAACCACTAGCCCCTGCCCATCTTGCCCCAGAGCAGCAATTTTTTAAAAATAGTTTAATTGTTGTTGCTGTTTTTTAAGAGAAAGAGGAAGGGAGATAAAAAGTATGAGAAATACCAATGTGAAAGGAAACATCAATCAACTGCCTCCTGCACACCCTCTACCAGGGATCAAGCCTGCAACCCAAGCATTGACGAGCAACCTTTCGGGCACAGGATGATGCCCAGCTAACTGAGCCATATGGGCCAGGACTCAGAGCAGCAATTCTCAAGGAAGACTTGGGAGAAAAATGTCAGAATCCACCCTAGGAGCTTCTAAAAAGATATGCCACCACCATCAAGAAACGCAAAGCAAATAAACAACCAAAAACCCAGAATCTTCTAGGGCATAAACAGTAAGGAGAGGAGCTAGAAGTCTAGTTAACTTCCAAACTGTGTGGGCCAGTAACAAGCCCCAGCCACCTTTTTTACTGAGCAACCTTTAGAGAGAAATTGTGTGGATTTAGACCAACATTCTTCAAAAGAAAAATAATGCAAGCCACTTAAGCAATTCAAAATGTTCTAGAAACCACATTCAAAAGGTAAAAAGAAACAGGTGAAATTAATTTTAATAATGCAGCTTATTTAACTGTGGTCATAGATCCTGCCCCCATGTGGACACAAGATGGCCAGCAGGGGAGGGCAGTTAGGAGTGACCAAGCCGGCAGAGGAAGAAAGTTGGGGCGACCAGGCCTGCAGGGAAGAGCAGTTGGGAGGGACCCAGGCCTGCACGGAACAGCAGTTGGGAGGGATCCAGGCCTGCAGGGGAGGGCAGTTATGGGCAAACAGGCTGGGGGGGGGGGGGGGGGGGGGAGCAGTTAGGCATCAATCAGGCTGGCAGGGAGTAGTTAGAGGGTGATCAGGCTGGAAGGCAGAAGTAGTTAGGGGCAATTAGAAAGGCAGGCAGGCGAGCAGTTGGGAGCCAGCAGTCCTGGACTGTGAGAGGGATGTCTGACTGCCTGTTTGGTAGGATCGGGCCTAAACGGGCAATCGGACATACCTCGAGGGGTCCCAGATTGGAGAGGGTTCAGAGTGGGCTGAGGGACACCCCCGACCCCATGCATGATTTCATGCACTGGGCCTCTAGTATTATGTAGGCCTAAGTGACCAAATGACTGGAATGATCTGTTGCTATGATGTGCACTGACCATCAGGGGGCAGATACTCAATGCTGGAGCTTCCCCCTGGTGGTAAGTGTGCTCCCACAGCAGAAGCACCACTCAGCTGACCAACTGGTCCCAGGAGCCCACCAGTCCAGCAGAAGCCACTCACTGCCTCAGTAGTCCTGTAGGTCCAATTTTCTGAGAATGGCCCAGGCACCAGAAGACCAACACCACTGGCACAATCCTGACAGCGCTGTGGGCCTCCTGGAAGTCAACCTCTGGCTCCGTGGCCGCTTCCCCTCCCTAGATACTCCACAAAGAAGAAACAATATAAAAGCAGCTGCCAGGTGGCTTCTGACAACCGGCATGAATGTCAGTGGGCAGATCTGGATCCCAGGCCAGCAAGGGCATCCCACCACCTGCCCGGAGGGCTGATCACATCCCACCACCATCCCAACTCCCTCAGGACCACATCCATGCACAAATTCATGCACTGGGCCTCTAGTGTAACCATAAGGGTCCTTAGAGAGAGAGACAGGAGCATCACACAAAAGCAAACATATCAGGAAGCAGAATTTGGTCATTTGCATTAAAGATGAAGGGTGACCAGATGCCATGGCCACATACATGGCCACCTCTAGAAGCTGGAAACGGCAAGGAAAGAGAGTCTTCCCCCAAAGCCTCCAGAAAGAAAGCAGTCCTGCCAACACCTTGATTTTAGCCCAATGACTACGTTGGACTGCTGACCTCCAGAACTGTAAGATAACAAGCTTATATTAAAGCACCAAGTTTATAGCATTTTGTTACAGCAGCAATAGGACACTAATGTATAATGTGTAGAGTGGTAGTTAGACACACACACCGGCTAGGATGCCTCTCCAAGTACAGTAGTAACTGTACTTACAGTATTAGCAATGGTAACAGCTATTTATGGAGGGCTTACTCACACAGCCTCAAGTATCCTGCTATAAATACTTCACAAGCATTTTTTAAAACATAATTTTCAGTTTGGAATAACTTCAGATTGACTGAAAACTTCCAGAGAGAGTACAGAGTCCCCGCCTACTGTTCACCAGCTTCCTGGGTGCTAACCTCTGACAAAACCATGACACATTTGTCAAAACTAAGAAATTAACATTAACTCAATGACAATTTTTACTGGTTTTCCACCAGCTTCCACAGGAACCCTATCTTCCCAAGAACAGACTGGAGTTAAGTGCATCGAATGCCCATGCGGTGGAGGAGGATGTGGGACTTAGTAACATGCAAGCATCTACTCCTGATCACGACAGTGAGGACTGGTGAGGCTTTGCAGCTGGTTTCCTCTGCTTGAGCATTTTCCAAAGCTCGCTGTGGATGCCCTGTACAGGGAGACGGGAATGGGTGCAGAGCCAGTGCCTCCTCCAGGCAGGCAGCCGCAGCAGGGCCAGGCCAGGGTGGTGGCAGCAGAGGTGTCCAAGCAAGAGAACTGTCCAAGTAGCAGAGAAAGCACTTTCCCCCCCGCCCCCAGAAAAACAAACCAAGAAACTCCTCTCTCAGGGGCTGCCCGACAAGCTCTAAGGCTCCTGAACAAGTGGTGTGTCCTAACCCATCCGTGCATCTTCCATTAGAGAATCAGGATAAGGCCTGAACAGAGGCCTCTTGCTCTGGGGGACTAACCCAAACATAGGCTCTGTCGTGGTGGCAGAATTGCCAGCACTCACCTCTTCAGCCAGAGCCTGCTATTCTGAAACTACATCCTGAGTGACAAGTCTGTTTTCCCTGTTTAGAGCAGCAGGAAGGGCCACGAATGGCCATGAAATCTCAGTGCTCTCAGAAACCCTGCCAGATTCAGAGTGAGAGGCACCGAGAGGCTTCCAGCTCACACTTGAATAATCAGAGTCTCTCCTTTAGTGACCTTGACTGCTTCCCTGTTCATTAGGGGGAGAATGGCAGCTCGTTCATTGGGGTGGCGGACTTTTCCCAAAAAATCCAACTCTGACTTGGTAAAGTGGTGTAGGTATTGGAGAAGCTCAACCACTTCCTTGGGTTAGATATTGAGTCTAAGGGTGTGGTCAGTGTTACTTTAAATTTAAATGGTGGTGGTGCGGGGAGAGAATGGAGGCTTCACCCCAATCATCCTACAGAGCCTGGGAATCAAAGCTGCGGACAGATCTCCGTTGGCAGTGGGACTTCCCAACCAGCCAGTAGAGCTGCTGGGCTTCCAGTCTCCCCTGGCCCAGTGTCAGAGTACCACCGGCCAGGCTTCCACTCCCCACATGAGCCTTGCTGCCGCCCCATCCTGTGGTCTGGACACAGTACAACAGGCCAGGTGTGGAGTCCAGGGGCCTCTAAAGTGAGGAGGGTTGGGTAGGAAGGCAATGAAAGCACCAGTTCCTTATGTAAATCAGCCACAGTCACACTTAGGACAGTTATATTAGGGCAGTCATGAAAGGCCATATAGATCTGAGGTATGAAGGGCTTTGCCTTAAAAGGCTACAGAAGCATGAAACTCTTGAGTGACTGTCCATCCCCCCCACTAGTCATTAGCCCAAATTCTCCTTCCTGACACTCACTGTCTTAATTAGCCGCATGGTGTCTGGATTCTAAATTGAAACTTTAAAATCTGTGTGAAAAGCTGTCTCTCTCTCACTATCAAAAGTATGAAATTATTAACTACCTCCTGTTTTGTATTAGAGGATAATGAACCTTAAAAAGAAAATGCTACAGCCCTAACCTTACCCCACTCAAAGTTGCCAAGAAGCTTCTAACAAGAAAGGAAAGATAAGGAGAGAGGACTGTAAGGAGAAGCCCACCTCTCTGGGCCTCAACCCCAAAGCATTAGGCCTGGAGCAACTCCCCCTTTTCCAAGGAGCCAGAGCACAGCTGATGCCGCACAGTGAGCTCCCAGAGAACTGCAGTCCTCAGCCACAAGCACACAGTGCTCCAGGGCCTGTAAGATGCCCAGCGGGTGGCTTAATCCCCCAGCAGGGTCCAGTAGGGGATATATAAAACTCTTCCAAGACAGTGAGCCTATAAACGGAAAGCATTATCATTTGTAACAGGATTAATAACAACACCGGCTTGAAACGCGTGCGCGCACACACACACACACACACACACACACACACACACACTGGGTTACTTTTCCAACCTCTTCAGGGAGACCATTGGGTCTGATGGAGGATTTTATTTCTTTGTTTTAAAACAAGATAGCATCCTCCACCATGTGACCAGCGGGCTCCCTCTCTGAGGAAATTATTTCTCAAGCATCTGTCCTACCAATGACAGGCTGCCTGAAGACCAGAGGTCAAAACAAAACAAAAAAGGACAGTCAAGAAGAAGGTCCAGAGGAATTTTACAATTCTGATTTTTTTTAAAAAAAGAAAGATCAAAGTCAGCACCTTAAAAAGCTTAGGGGTGGGAACCTGTTCTCTGCCATCTGAATATTTATAACATCTTTCGAAGACCAGACGGAAACATTAGCCTGCTGCATTTGGTGAAGCATTTAACTCACTCACCCCTAATGCCTCGGTAGCGCCAGACCAAATGCTTTCAGGGGCCTCATACAGCCGTGGGCCGGACGTCCCCCACCCTTGACTTAAGCAGTCAACACCCTACATCCTACAGAGTGCAGTGTTTCCAAAGCTGTTTCTGAAACCAAGGGGTGCCAGCTAAAAACGTGGAGCCGCCACAGGGAAGCCCGAGATCTGCCTTTTTAGCGAGCTCCTTCGCTCCCTCATCACCTGAAGTCAACAAACCACTGCGAGTTCCAGCTAGAGCACCTGGGGAGTGGAGCGAGGCCTTCTTCCCCGCCAGCCTAGTTTGGCGGGTGAACTGGGGACTCGGGGACGGGCAGCAGGCTCTGCCCTGCAGAGGCTGGTCTGCGTGGACACAGCTCCCACCCTCGGGCTTGGAGCTGCGCGGAGGGGCGCCTGGGGTGACTCCTCCCTCCCAGGTGGAGAACTCACTTACTACTATGGACAAAGGCCTGAATGGCCGAAGGTGAGCGGAGCCCCATCCACAGCGGCGCAGCGGTTAGCGAGCCCTCGGGCTGCGGTCTTCGGTGAAAATGGCAGAAGCGCAAGCCCCATTTGGCCAATAGGACGTGCCCACCACCCTTTTGCGAAGGTTTCCTGGCCCTTCATGGGCGCCTGTGTGTGTAATACAAAAAAGCTGCTCTCCACTCCCCACCTTCTGATGGAAGAGGCGGCCAACGTTGGACGAGGCAGGATTAGAAAACCACACGTCTTGCAAACGCTCATTTAAAAAAAAAAAATCAAAAGAAATGTCTTCTGGAAATGACTGAGATGGGATTGTCAGACTACCAATCCCTAGGGAGCGGCACGCGACGTCAGGCGGGGCACGCGACGTCAGGCGGGGCACGCAAAGTCAGGAAGGGCACGCGACGTCAAGAAAGGCACGCAACCTCAGGCGGGGCACGCAACGTCAGGGGCCTCGACGTTTGCCCCGGGGTTAGAGGTCATGGAGAAGACCTTGAGGGGGAAGGAGAGAAGGTTCAAGGCCAGACTGTCATATTTAGAAGGCATTTTCACAGTATAACCATTGTTTTATGTGTGCATTTTATTCCTCACTGTTGTATAATAGTTGACAACGCCAAGTACTTTTTAAAAATATCTTTCTACATGTTCTGAAGTGCCTGATAAAAGTAGAGGTAATAAAAAAAGACATTTTAGTCAATATCTTGTTAAAATTTATATCAAATACTGTTATTTTGGGAATGGCCAAATCACCTCTTTGACAGTACACATTTGTGCACTGGTTCAAGGGAGAAGGAAGGGCAAAGAGCAGGAGGCCTGTGGGTTTCAAAATGAGGCAGATTAGCAGAGGCTGGTTTGGCTCAATGGATAGAGCTTCGGCTTAGGGACTGAAAGGTCCTGGGTTCGATTCCGGTCAAGGGCATGTACCTTGGTTGCGGGCATATCCCCAGTAGGGGGTGTGCAAGAGGCAGCTGATTGATGACTCTCTCTCATCGATATTTCTGGCTCTCTATCTCTCTCCCTTCCTCTCTGTACAAAATTAATAAAATATATATATTTTTTTTAAATGAGGCAGATTAACCATTGACCTTTGTGCCCAGGCATTGTGTTTTACTTAGCTGTGTTTATAGTGTGTGTGTGTGTGTGTGTGTGTGTGTGTGTACACACATATATATCAATATATTGGACAAATGAGTCCTAATTTATAACATCTAGTCTTTCTAGATGTTAAAAAGGTTGCCAGTGTATGACAAAAATAGAGTTAGTAAACTAATTTTGTTCAATTCCTAAGAAGGACTGTTCTGAAAACATGGGAAGTAAAACTGTTAAAATCCTCCCTAAGCATTACAGATGCTTACTGTACTGTCCACTCTGTTGATAGAGATGAGAAGGGAAAGGGTTCTAGGCCAGAAAGTTCCTTCCTACTCAGAAGACACTTTCAGATTATAGCCTCTATATGCAGCTTAATCAAACTTAAATCCTTATTTGAGATGGCTAGTCCAGTGGTCAGCAAACTCATTAGTCAACAGAGCGGCATGTGGCTTGCAAGCCACAGTTTGCCGACCACTGGGCTAGTCTTTCTAGATGTTTGAAAGTGCACAACATATGTTAAAGGAGTTAAAGTGACGCCCTTTAAGCATTTTTTTTTTCCCTGTTAATTCATAGGAATGGTAGTATTTGAGGAATGGAGTTGTTAAATTTGATGTCTTGGAGAGTACGCCGACTGTTCACCAGGGAAGGAAGTACAGAAAAAAAGGATTCTGTGCCCATGAATCTTGAGAGAAATTAAATTACCTAACTATCTATAATAATAAAAGTGTAATATACTAATTAGACCAGACATCCTTCCCGACGAAGCTGGGGCTGCGAGGGAAGCCCAGGTCCCGAGTGCCAGCGGCTGGAGGGAAGCCTGGGTCCCAGGTGCCAGAGGGAAGCCAGTGCTGGCAGCTGGGTGAAGGCTTACCCTTGCAGGAATTCCATGCATCAGGCTTCTAGCTGTTACCTTTGTGCATATTAATTAATATCGCTGTGTATGCAAGGATAAACAAGTCTTAACGCCTGAATATATTAAAAGTAGAGGTAGTAAAATAATCCCTTTATAAAAGCCCTCTTGTTTTTAGGAAGGACTATCTCCTGGGAGAGTTTTTGTTAATCCACCTCTTGGAGCCAGGTGGTCCTGTATTTAGTCACTGAAGTGGTGGAGGAGGGAGAAGAGGAAGGGCGAAGGGGAGAGCTCTTTGGTAGTATCTCCCTACCTAGAAGAAAGTTTCAGGTTCTAACTATGGGTCTACATGCATTTTTGTAAAGTTCCTGTGTTTATTGTGGACAAGGTTCTTTATTTTGCAACATTGGAGCTTTTTAGATGTCCTGAGGTGACAATGTCTGATAAAAAGAAAAAAAAAGTAGAGCTAGTAAATTAACCAATTTTTAAATATCTTTTTGTTAGAATTGTTAGAAAAGAGGCATCTTGGACATGGAGTTGTTGGACCATCTTACAACTGGACATCAGGACTTGTTCATGCAAAGGGTGTGTGTGGATATGTTCATATTCTCATTGTGGTGATAACCACTGATGTGCATGTATCTCTTTAGGCTGTGCTATAGGAATATGTTGTTAAGTATGTCAGTCAAAACTTGCCTCCTTGCTAATATTTTAGAAGCATTATACTTTGTGTACTCTTGCTTTGGGTCTCATTTTTAATGGGACATTAAGGGAACACAATATTTTAACTGTGACTTTGTGAATATCTTTTATCTAGATGTCTGCTGTTATTTTTGTCCTTCATAAAATTTTTGTTACCAAGTAAGGCAGAATTACATTTTCTTCCAGATTGAGTTGGTGTAGGGTATTTTTGGTTATCAAAATACACATAGCTTTGGGACTTTGAAATGGTAATATTCATGATGTGTGAGAAAGCATCATACATAACTGTACCATCTTAAATACATAAAAATGGAAGCTTAGTTGTGTAGATACACAGGACTTAGAAGGACATGTCAGACTAAACTGCTTGTGATTATGGATGGCTTTGTTCTTTGCTTGTGTTTTTTAGTTTCCTATATATGCACTTGTTAACTTTAAAAAAAATAAATGTTACTTTAAAAGCCAAAAAGCAAACAAACAAAAACAAATCACTGTCTTGTTTTACTAATGCACAGCTGATACAGAGCTGAAGCCACATGACAAATCATACTCTTTTTGTGCAGCTAAGATAGTCTCAATCATATCTGTATGTAACATGGAGATAAAATGTATTATATTTTACCATGTTCAGCGGCAAAGTCTCTGGCTCCCAAATCTCTCAACAGACAGTTCATTATTTTAAAAAAATCAAAGATACTGATTTTACATTTACTTTTTCTCCCAAGTCTATGAACTTGCAGTGATCTAACACAGCAATTAACAACCTTTTTCATCTCATGGCATACAGACTAATCCCTAAAATTCTGCAGCACACCAAAAAGTATATATTTTTTGCCAACCTGACCAAAAAATAGGTATAATTTTGGTTCTTTCTCACCGGGTGGCTATTGTTGGCTGTTGTCATTTTTTTATTTGACAATCTAAGGGAAAAGAGGTCAGTGCATTGCATGTTTTAAAAATTCTTGTGGCACACTAGTTGAAAAACGCTGGTCTAAAATGTCAGTATCTGGGGACAGAAAGAAAAGCTGTCACCTCAGTGGTGAGCTGGACCACTCTGCTCACAAGATGCTCCAGCAAGACTCATTCACTTGCCTGATCAGCCTGACACCTGTGCGAAATGAAGACCTGCTCCAACCTTGAATCTTTCCAAACCTGGGTCTGAAAAAGCCAGAGGCGCCGAGAATCCAAGTTTACAGAACATGGAGGAGTGGGGTGTACATTTGGCAAGAGCCCAGTTCACAACAACCTCAGGTCTGGACTTCTGGTACTTTCTCCCACTGCAGTCACAGAGCTTCACAGATACAACAAATGGGGTCAAAACAGGAGAAAGCTGTCACGTAGCTTTGAACTGACATCCCAGTGCCAGACCACACCACCTATACTGTGTTTGGTCCCCACACTTTTGTACCTCCTATAATTAACTTATGAAAAGCATGAGTACTCTATGGTTCTTTGTGCTCAGAAACATTCAGTTCTCACATGTAAACATTTACAATCACCTATGGTGTTTCTAAACCCAATACTGTATTCATCTTCTCACTTTTTAAATATATTGAAAGGCTCAGGTTAAGGAAGCAGCCTGAGAGACCGAGGCCAAGGCCTAGGCCAAAGTAGAGCAGCCTGTGAGCGACTCCAGCATGTGTGGTCTCCCAGCTGCCAGAGATGACTACTGGCAACCTCCTGCCCGGATGGCAGGAGAAAGGAGGGGGAGCTTCCAAATTAATGCCTCCTGAACTGGATCTCCATGTCTATGTACTGGCGCCCAGTCGCAGCCACAAACTAGAGGACATTTTACAGAGAGGTGCTCTGCACAGACACCGAGGGGGCCAGGGCTCAGAAAACCATGGCGGAAGTTGATTCAGGGTTTGTATTTTAGTAGGTGAAGCTCTTTGTCCTTCTTTCTCTGCCTCAGTGGCCTCACTATTGCTTCTTTAAGACAGGGGTAGATAAGCTGCCATTCAAACCCTAGGACGTGAGGGAAGGAAACTGAATTACTATGCTCAGCACTCGCCAGGCCCTTCACACAATTCTGACATCCAATAGCCTCTCTGTTGGGGTCACCTGGTTATTGTCTGCCCCATCCCCACAATTCTCAATCCTATTCTGTGCCCTGATCAGCTGACACCTGTGGACCACTCACCTGGGCTCCACTGCCTTCTAGATTCCCATTGGTTAAGCCAACCAGAGGCCCAGTAGGGGGCTGGAGAAAGAAATGTCAGGGTACTTCTCCCCAGCTCACTCTCTCCTTGGATGCCATGTCTTTGGGCACCATTCTTCTTGACTACAGTTCCTGCTGGACGGCCCCTTTCCAGTTCCAGATCTTACTGGGCTCCGGTAACTCTACTTCCTCCCTTTGCCCCTCAGCCTTAAGGATGCAATGATTTCCCACTGTTGTTCGTCCCTGAGAGCCCCCTGGTGCCTGGCCAGCACCTCTATAACTGTTCCTTCCATCAGTCTTCATTCCAGCCATCTGGGGTGACTTCTGTTTCCTGCCAGGAGCTCTGACACTGGCTCTCACTCAGAGCATAATTGCTTTTGCAAGTAAGATGAAATACAAAGATGTGAGTTAATAAGCACATGGGAGCATTTCTAAGGGTTTGTTATAAGTACTAGGCCTAGAGAACTAATAAGGCTAATTCATCAACAGCGAGGCCTTGAACCCAACTCCTAATCCAGCCAAAAGATCCTGAGGCCTGGGGTCTAGCCTCCGTCCATATAAGGCACATGTGTCAAACACAAGGCCCTCGGGCCAAATCCGTCACGCCAGGCCTTGCAATGTGGCCCGCACCGCGCTGTCATCACTGCACTCCGCTGCGTTTCCATCACAATGACAGTTTATGACTGTTCAGTAAACCATTCGGCCCGCAATTTAGGCTGGATTTTAGATTTTGGCCCCTTCTCTGATTGAGTTCGACACCCCTAATATAAGTGCACAGTCATGTTGTTAAAAACTTATTCTGTGCTTTGAGCTATCTGCATACAATTGGGGGGGGGGGGGAACAAAACCAAAAACAAACAAACTCAGGGACCCAAGCAACATTCCAAGCCCCTTTAGGGGGAATACAACCTGCAAGAAGGACAAGGACAGCTACCTATCACCCACCTGGCACACATTTCACAACGGCCCTGTGAGGAAGCTGACTCCACCTGACAAATGGGCACACAGATTCAAAGAAGTTTACATGGATAAGCAACCTGCCTGGAGCCCCACACCCCAGCTGGGACTGCTCCTAAAGCTATTCTTTCTGCTCCGTTTAATTAATAAGTGCTTCTTTATTAATTTCCCAAGTGACAAGTTTTAAAGGAGGGAAATAAGGACTCATGGTCTCCAAATTATTTCTGAATTGGGCCTAGAGAGATCAGGCTCTCTAGTTTTAAGCAAATCAAAAACACCAAAGAAAGAGAATTTTGATCTCAAGGACTAGTTCATCAATTGGTTAACGAAGTTCTCTGTGATACAAAAAACAAAACAAAAAAACACACACATATATAATGTGTCTGAATGGTATAAAGTATAAAGTAGAATACTGTGAATATATGTGTGGATGTGTGTGTCTGCAATGACTGTTTATCACTATAGTAGGCAATGGTAAATACCATCGAAAACTTATCTCTAGAATGGTGAGAGGGCTGTGCTCTTCTGTACAGTTTGAATTTCCTACCATGAGCATAAAATTTAATTTCTTATTTAAGAAATCAGGAAGGAGAGGAAGAGAGAAGTAGGCTGGTTTTTCTAAACATACAGACCAGTGGTTCTCAACTTCAGCTGTATCATGGATTCACCTGAAACACCCAGGCCCCACCCCTAGAAATTCGGCTTTAAGTGCCTGGGGTATCGCCTGGGCAGTGGGAGTCTTTCCACTCCCCCAGGTGATTCTTGTAGAGAGCCACTGGGTGAGTCCTAGCCCATTAGATACAATTTAAGGAAGGTGAAGAGGTTTTAACCTTTTGCATGCCAAAGACTCCGCTGGCAATCAGGTGAAACCTCCTCCAAATACTGTTTTCTAATGTGCAAAATAAAACAAATCATTTTAAAGCAAACAAATCATACTTACCCGTAGTTTTCACACTATTGTTATTGTGGTATTGTAACGTAAGTGCTTCTTTATTAATACACCAAGTGACAAGACCTAAAAGTAGTTCTGTTAAGTACCATCATCCAGAAGTCATAATGAATGTAAATAATATTTGAAGACATCTGTGGAAACTTTAATGTGATTTATTGGTGACAAAGTCAAGATACTTCTAGAATTAATTTGATTTGTTACCTACATTCATAAGTAAATAAAATGCCAAATTCCAATTAGAATTCATTGTACATAAAAGATGGAATTTTCTCCCCATTCAAACTGACAGATTCCCAGGTGTAGAGAAGGAGGAGAGCTTGTGTCAGGGCCAAGTTCCAGGACTAGCTCAGCCCACCACCAGGTGAAAGATCTCCAGCAGAGGGAAGGAAAAGAATGGCAACCTTTTGCATGCTAATTTCCAGTAGAGGCTGGTTTTTGGTGTGTTTTTTTTTTTTGTTTTTATTTTTAAAGTAACTCTGTAAGGCTCCTTCAAGACATGAGAAATTTGCATTTCCTGAAAACTAACTACACTGTATATATCTTAATTACAGCAATATTTTTCAAGTGCCACTTTGTGTGAAAAGATCCCTGTTCCTTCCACTGAAAAGACTCAGCTGTTTTATCTGCCTCAAGACATCTGTCACATCAGTGCCAATATCTCAGGATTTAGAAGGAGGTTTTTGGAAACTTTCTAACTGCTTAATCCAATAGGTTCCCTTTTGATACGGAATTTTTGGACTGGAACCCGGATTCTTTATCGGCTGGAATTGAAGAATGAATCCGTGGACAGAAAGTGGTATAGCAAAGGTGGAGATTTGCTGAAGAACAAATACATGGGGAGAGAGAAATGTTAGGTCAGAGGAATTCCAGAAGCCGATGCATGCAACTGATGGTGACACAGATAACAGACTAGTGCACTGGACAGATGGCAACACAAATGCTGGTCCCTTCCTGGAACCCGTGACGAACCAGTGCTTCAGGGTGGCGCAGATATTAGCTCCTTTCCTGGAACCCCTGCCCGCGGCGGAATATCCACCCGCCCTCAGCTCATGGTTTTCCGCCCTCACTGAAAACCTGTGTAAAAAAAGTGACTCGCCTCACGTCCCGCACGACTTCCCCAGTCCTACCCTCAGGACCCATGAACCTTGCCCGGGAGTGCAAGATTAAACTTCCTTTTGACCGGCCTGGACTCTCTGTCTTTGTTTCCTGCCCCTCGAACCTCATATTTGGTGCAGAAACCCGGGAGGGTATGAGCACTCCATCTGACCTTTCACGAACCTCACAGGAAAGAATCTCACAAATAGGGAAGGGGGAAAAGGGTCCCACTGAGCTCCTTTTTCCTGTGTCTTATAAAGGCTGCAGACCCTGGTGCCCTGATAACCCTCTGATTGGTCACTGTTCCCCTAGACTGGTTACTATAGTAACTCCTGGGCTGGAAGGTTGAACCTCACATAAGGACTTGTGAAATTCTCCCTCTCTCCTTCCTTATTCTTTTCCTATTCCCTTTGGGCTTTCTTCTTCTTCTGGATGAAGGGCTTCCTTCCCTTTATCTTGTAAACATAGACCTTTTGCTGTTCCCAGCTCCCTCATCCCATGGAAGCATACCTTCTGCTGCTCTGTAGCCCTTAATTTTTTAAGGTTTCCTCCATAGTCTCCTTTATTTCCAAAATTTCCTAAACTTGTCCTATTTCACCCCCAAAATTCCCATTTCATTTTCATACAGTGCTATGCTGCCTTCATAGAACCTGAATGCTCCTTTTCTCCAAGCTGAATTTAAAATAGTGTTTAATATGTACTAAGTGGCTATTATACTTCAGGTACAGTGCTAGGCTCTCTTCCTGGACTAATTCTAATGTTCGTATCCGTGTTGTACTAGTGTCCTAGCTTACTAATGCAAAAATAAAATGACTCAAAACTTCAAAAGAGAGTTTGATATTATAGAATCACGGGGGGGAGGGGGGGTGCATGTAGGGGGGGAGGGGAGGGGGGATATGCCATACCTCGTTTTATTGCTCTTTGCTTTATTGCACTCCACAGATTTTCCTTTTTTATACAAGCTGAAGACCCCTCTCTCAACAAAAAGATTTAAGACTTCCTTTACTATGATACTTGCTTTATTACCGTGTCTGAGACCAAACCCACAATATCTTTGAGGTGTGCTTGTACTCATTCTATTACTGTGGCCTGACACCTAACCCAAAATATATCTGAGGTATGCCTGTAGTTATTTTTAACTAAACAATAACATTTTCTCCTGGGGTGGGGAAGGACCACACCCACTTATCCTAGCAACAGACGGAGCTGAGTAACTCAAAGGCCTATTTTTATTCGTAGCCACACTTTTCTGAAGACTCCAGAATGACTTTTTAAACTTCTTCCATACTTCTCCATTCGTGGAGCGATATTACTCATGAAATGCCAGGCAGCGGCAGGGTCAGACCCAGCCTGTGGGCATATGGCTGGGAAGAAGCAGTGGCCAGTCCCCAGGGAGAAGAGAAACCACCTCCCCCCCCCCCCCCCCCCCCCCCCCCCCCGTGGGGACAGGCGTCCAGCAATCTGGGGAGCCTGGAACATGTGACGTCGAAATCAGGCTGGGGAGGAGCCCTAACACCATCACTGTCTTCACATGAGAAGGTTCCCGTTCCATACCCACAAAAGGGCTTATGAAATGACCCTATTCAAACATTCTGATTCCAAATGTTCTCAGGATTCATTTTCTTTACTCAGTATCTGAAATGGGGTAGGGGGCAAGGGGTGGCATTATTTTGTTTTCTGATCCCTAAGAAGTCAGTTCTTCCTGAAGGCATTTAATGTGATGGGGAGGCTCAACCAGTGAATGAGCTGGTTCAACGTTAACCAAACACTGTAGCAAAACTTAGGATGCCTCAAACTCTTCTTAAAACAGAGGAAAGCTTGGGGAAAGGAACCCACAAAAGAGACCTCACTCGGAAAAGAGCAAAAAAGAAGACTAACCAACATCATGAGCATCTTCAAACCAGCCCAACAGGAAGTCTCAGCAATCCACCCTTTGCTCTCATCTGTCTCTTCCACCAGGGTAGAGATGTACAGAGGTAAATGGAGGAAATTGGTGCTGGTGGTGAAAGAGGGGGGAGTATCAAGAAGACAGAAATGACATTTATTGAGTCCTAGAAAATTTAAGGGACGTTCACATACATCATTAACTCCTTCAATTTCCCCCAAAATCTTATCAATCACCTCCCCAATCTCATTGTATTTTATTAGAGACTTTAAATTTAGTTTAAGAAAGAGAGAGATGAAAAAAAAACATCAATGCGAAATCCAGGCATCCCTCCACTGCCTTCTGCATTCCCCCAACTGCGAATGGAACAAGCACTTTCATTGTTTAGGGTGATGCCAACCAACTGAGCCACACTGGCCATGACTCACCTCCCAATTTTAAAATGAAACCAATGTCAGAGAGGCTAGGCAACTTGTCCAGAAGCACACAGCTGGCAACAGAGTCAGAACTGGAAACTAGGTGGTCTTGGCTAAGGACCAGGCTTTCTGCTGCCCCTCACTCCTCAGATCTGGTGAGCTACTTTCAGCTCAAATTTAAAGGTTCAGGAAAATGGTATTCCAAGTTCCTTAAAAAACAAACAAAAAACTTTACGAGGTAATAATTTTCATGCCATTGCCCCATTAGATAATCTCTTGGAAGTAAGGGGAGGGGAGATGGAGAGGGAGGACATCAATGAACACCCAGGAAGTCAGAAGAAAAAAATAAAGGACCAAACAAACAAGAACAGAAAGACAGGAATGGTGTGGGTGTGGGGATGGATTCCAAAAAACATTGACACTGGTGAGTATTCAAGTTCGACAAGGAATATTCAGCAGGCAGTTTGTGATCACTGTCTAAAGGTGATCTTCAGAGTATAATGAGCCAGACTTATGCCCCTTCTGGAAGGTGCTCTTAGCTGGTCAACCAAGAGACAGTGGCTGAGACCCAAGAGAGACAGGGCTTCTGTTTCGGCAAATCATGTGACCTGCTCTCCCCGGTGACATCACTCTCCAAGATGTCATCAGGGACCTGACCAATCTCCCAGACCAGGCGCCTTCACAAACTGCTGTGGCCACACATCTCATTAGTGAGTGTGCACCTTTAATATAGGTCAACTTATTTTAAACTGATAAACATGTAAACATTACTAAAACCTAAGTCCTTCATTTTCACGGGAAATAAACAGAAGTTAAAGTTTTCATATTTTCTTCCTATACTGATCTGGGGTTGCACCCCAGTGACCACTTGGAGCCCAATGACCTCAGCTTCACCTGAGTCACATCCCTGACATCTTCTCCAGATCAGTGGTCCAGGTCTCCACTGCCGGCACTGATGGCCAATCATCATTTCTGCCCATTTTCTTGGGATCCACAACCCATCCCTCCCAGATTCCTTTACCTCCTCAAATCAATAATTATCAATACTTTAATACTTGTCTTTCCATCGTGATCACCCAGCAAAACCCCCAACTTGTCACAACAAACTTAGCCTCAGTCTACCTTCTCTTCAGCACGCAGGCAGCTCAGCAGGACCTGGGAATACAGTGCCCACATGAACATTGTTGCCAGGTGACGTCATTGAAGGTCTTTCAACATCAGGAACAGAGGCTTACTAGTATTCTTCTCAATCAGCTCCATTTCCCTTTCTCCTCAGCCAAGGATTCCAAATCCATGCCCCTTCCCCCTCTATTTCCAGAAGCCTGCCTGGCCGCTGTCTCATCCATCCACTCCACCATTCCTCTGTTCATTCCAACACTTACTGAGCACCCACTATGTGCCAGATGCCACGCCAAGGACAGAGATGAAACTGAATCTCACAGTGCTGACATTCCAGTAAAACAGTCAGGTGTTGGGAGACGATGAAAATAAAGGAAATGGGGAACAAGCAGAAAATCCCGGTCACCGGATGTGACCCACGTCACTTCCTGCCCACTTCTCCAGCTTCCAATGTTTTTTATTGAGGTAAAATTCACATTACAGTAAATTAACCTTTAAAACTGTATACTATGCCAAAGCCGGTTTGGCTCAGTGGTAGAGCGTCGGTCTGCGGACTGAAAGGTCCCGGGTTCGATTCCGGTCAAGGGCATGTACCTTGGTTGCGGGCACATCCCCAGTAGGGGGTGTGCAAGAGGCAGCTGGTTGATGTTTCTCTCTCATTGACATTTCTAGCTCTCTATCTCTCTCCCTTCCTCTCTGTTAAAATCAATAAAAAAATATTTTAAAAAATAAGTGTATACTATAAGGTGGCTTTAGTACATTCACAATATTGTGCAACCATTACCTCTGTCTAGTTCTAAAACATTCTTACTGCCCCCTCTCCCCCCGCAAAAAAAAACCCCAGAACCATCCCACCCACCCTCCTTCCCCAGCCCCTGACAACCACTGACCTGCTTTCTGCCTCTGGATATACCTACTCTGGGAATTTCCTAGCAATGGAATCACACAACCCCCTCCAAGGCACACAACAATGGGAGCATTTACAGCAGGGCCCTTCCCTAGATGTGGGGGTCGGAGATTGCATTCACCTTTGTGCCCCTATGCCTGGCACATAAGTACTCAGCAAATGTTCCGGGGGCCACACGGATGAGCCCTGCAAAGGATTAGTGGCTCAGCATCTAAGCCTTTCAGAGCTGCATGCCATGCTAGACACCATCTGACCCAACTCGCCCACTTTTGCAGAACAGAAAGAGGCTCACAAAGCGGTTCATGGCAGGGCAAGTGTCAGCTCCCAGATCTCCTGACTTCCCAGCTGTGTCCTGCCCTATTCCAAGAAGCACTTGTTACCCAAGACAGTATCCTCTGTCTGCACACTCTGCTGGGTGTGCTCACAGTGTATATCTGAGGCTCACAGAGGCTCAGAGGCTGAGCACAAGCCAGACTGTCCATGATGGGAATGTGACGTGTTCCAGGCCCTCACCTTAACAGCTCACAGCAGCGATGGCCCCACACAATCAGCCTTGATGGGACGAACAGTCATGGACACGGACAGAGTGCTGAAAACAGGGGCCGGAGTTTGGTGGAAAGAGGCACTGCACCATGCTTAGCTGCGCCTAATTCTATGTTCTCATGAGTACGAGGGGTACTCAGTGTTACGAAAATTATAGAAGGAGTACACATATGTCAAAAAAAAAAAAAAAGGCACCCTTGGCTATGAAGAATTCATCTTACCACTTTATATCATAACAGCCACCGGCTATGAGCATGTTTGCCCTTCCTGGATAGGAGACTTTGAGTCTCGCCTTATCTTTCTTGTAAATGCAGACTCATTCTTTTAAATAAAAATGGAAACTTTTTTAGGACAAGAAAAACCATCTGCCTTCCCCCTCCCCCCCAAAAAAACCCTTTCCATGTTTTTATATGAAAGATCTCTGGTGGAAGTTTCTCTTGCCAAAGGCAACTTTTCTTTAGCCTCAGAGGCATTTCTCTTTGCAGAACTCATTTTCAGAAGATTATTCAATATTCAATATTTACCTTACCAATTTATCTGCAATGAGGCAGCCCAATCTAGTGTATCTCATAGAGAACAGGCAGCTTTGGAATCAGAGACCTGAGTGAAGCCCCCAATCTGCACCTTATCTGTACAGGGGCCATATATCCCCATTTAAAAAAAAAAATTATTGATTGATTTTTAGAAGGAGAGGGTGAGAAAGAGGAAGAGAGAGAAGAGAGAGAATAAAAAGCATTGATTTGTTGTTCCACTTATTTATGCATTCACTGGTTGCTTCTTGTATGTGCCCTGACCAGGGATCGAACATACAACCTTGGTGCATCAGGTTGATGCTCTAACCAACAGACCTACCTGGCAAGGGCTCATCTATCCCTATTCATGCCTGTTATCCCAGCACAATCATTACTACCCCCTTTCACTCTCAAAAGTGTTCAGGTCTGTATGATAAATTATGTGGTCACCTTAAAATTATGAGTCACTGCAGACAAGACACTTTCCCATAACTCAGTTTCACATTTGTTCAATGAAAACCTAATTTGCAGGGCTGTCATTAGCACTCAAGGCATGGCTCCCAGGAGCGCCCAGGATGCCCCTGTGTGCTCCAGAGATCCGTTTTCGGAAAAAGCGTTCCTCTGCATGTGAGGTCCTCACCGTTGACTGTCAGTTTGAAGACAGGACCAGTACCCACTTTCACTGTGAGCTGGTCTATAAAATTATAATGGCATCTACTGTGTCGAGCAGCTGCACAATGACTTCTGTGCAGGGGTATGTAAGCACCTATACTATCTCCACAAAGGTAGATGAAGATTAAAATTCACACCAAACAAACCCCTATGAAAAGGAGATCAAGTGACTGGCTCGGAATAGGGGGGAGTAGTAGGAGATCCTTCAAACTGAGTGAAATAATCACCCCTCAGCCAATGAATGTGTAAATTTCTTACTTTCCCAAACAAACAAAAAAAACAAAACAAAACAAAAAATGCCCTTATCAATCCAATGATAGGACAGTTTCTCCATAAAAGGACTGAGGTATCTCGCTTAAGAAATTAGGTCAAAAATGATCAGCATGGCTTAGTGTTTCCCAAAGTGTGGTACTCGTACCCCCAGGGGTACGGGAAGAGTTTGGTGGGGGTACGCATTGCACTGGAGTTTGGTGGGGATAGGCACTGCACCGTGCTTAGCTTTGTCTAATTCTACATTCTCATGAGTACAAGGGGTACGCAGTGTTACGAAAATTATAGAAGGAGTACATATATGTCAAAAGTTTGGGAAACAATGGCTTAGTGGTTGAGCATCAACCCAAGAACCAGGAAGTCACAGTTCCATTCCGGGTTAGGGCACATACCCAGGTTGTGGACTCAATCCCCAGTAGGGGGCTGCAGGAGGCAGCCAATCAGTGATACTCTCTCAGCATTAATGTTTCTCTCTCAATCTCTCCTCCTTCCCCCTCTATTGTTTTAAAATCAATAAAGATTTTTTTTTTAATTAAGCCAAATAGCACCTACAGTCTTGCACATGAAACTGTATGTAAAGCAATCAGCAGCTCAGGAAACAACAGAAAAGGAGAGATGCTGTCCTTCATCGAAAAGCTCGTTAAACAGATGTATGTTCCCTTCGGTCTGACATGAGCAGTAACGATATAATGGGGCTGCTCCTGAAACCTTAAGATAGGGGTGTCGAACTCAATCAGAGAAGGGGCCAAAATCTAAAATCCAGCCTAAATTGCGGGCCGAATGGTTTACTGAACAGTCATAAACTGTCATTGTGATGGAAACGCAGCGGATGCAGTGATGACAGCGCAGTGCAGGCCACATTGCAAGGCCTTGTGTTTGACACATGTGCCTTAAGAGAATGGCTTTGACTCATTAAGAAAGACAATCAATAAACCCACAGAAAAATGGACGTGAACAATTTCAAATGGGTCCATTCCAATCTTGAGTATATCTTTTTTTGAAACGAATGTAAAAAAAAAAATACTGTTCTTATTATAATTTAATACGTGTTGAAGATCCCTCTGCATGCCCGACTACTAAAGAAGCGGAAAGGAAACGGTCAGCACTTCCACGCTCTAAATATAGACGTAGACGCTGCGAGAGGAGAGCGATGCACTTGGCCGCCCAGCTATGACTCCGTGCCCGGAGGACAGCAAGGAGCAGGGCAGAGGGGGCTGTTCTGTGCAAACTCACTTCCCATCGACAGAAGTTTCTAGAAAGAGAAAAAAGGCTAATGCTGGTCCCAAAAATCCGACTACAGATACCGAGTAGCATCCTCCACTGGACTCACTGTGGGCAAGGTAACCACCAGGATGACATACACACCCACGGGGCTGTCTGCCTCTGCCTCACACCCAGGGTAGCAAGGAAAACATCCCAGCAACCGTGTGTACAACATCTTTCTTGTGCAATGCAGTACTTCTTAGAGTTCCTGTGATTGTGTAACTCAGAGACATAGAACAGGAAAAGAGAAGTTGGCCTGTATATTGTTAATTTTCTTGCAGTTTTTCTCCACTTGAAAAACTGAACCAGAAGTCACACTTCTGTCTAGGACTCAGATAATCAGTACGTTTTGGCTTTAAACACATCATGTACCTTGTGCTGATCACTACAGCCTTCCAGGAGGAATGTTCTGACATTACCTCCTCGTGCATAATAAGAGAATAAACCAAGGATTAATCAGGCTCAATGCTTAGACCAGGTCCAAGAAGGAAATAAAACCGTTGGAGGTAAGCCCACACCTCTCCACTGTTACCTGGAAGTACTGGCGACAGGCCAAGTCAGGAGGAGTCAGCTCCCGATTAACAGAATAGATAGGGAAGCGGTGGAGGGTGTACTGTCCAGACCAGAGCACTCCAAAATCTAGGACTGTGTGTCACAGACCCCTCGGCAGACTGTAAGGCCTAAGGACCCTTCTCTGGACTTTTTAAAAATGTTTTTATTGACTTGAGAGAGAGAGGGAGAGGGAGAGGGAGAGGGAGAGGAGAGGGAGAGGGAGAGGGAGAGGGAGAGGAGAGGGAGAGGAGAGAGAGAGGAGAGAGAGAGAGAGAGAGAGAGAGAGAGAGAGAGAGAGAGAGAAACATCAATCTGCTGCCTCCTGCATTCCCCTCCCTGGAGATCAAGCCTGCAACCTGGGCATGTGCCCTGACCTGGAATCAAACTGTGACCTTCTGATTCATAGGTTGATGCTCAACCACTGAGCACATTGTCCAGGGCCTTCTTGGGATTTCTAATTCATAAAATGAAATACATAGGAATACAGAGGAAGTCAATTATATTTAAACTAGAGGCCTGGTGCACGAATTCGTGCATTTGTGGAGTCCAGTCATCCACGCCTGGTGGAGGGGAAGCAGGGAAATCAGGGGCAGGGCCAGCCAGGGGGAGTTATTAGTGTCAAAGCTCTTTGCAGGGTGTACACACGTTTGTTGTTGGCTCTCAGATGAGTTGAAGCTTCAAAGGTGCTTTAGTGTCAGGGACACTTACAGCTTCCGTTTCTAAGCCTCTCCCTCGACAGGTAATGAGGTTTTGTTCCCTGCTGACAAACTCTGTGAAAAGAGGCCGTGGTGTGATGTGGCTGCCCTCTTTGGTAGTATGCAGTGGAGAGAGAACACAGAAAGATGGTGGTTGTGCTGGGCACCTCTCCTGGACACCTGACTGGCGGCCCAGACCATAAGCGGTTTTCCTTCTGGTCATTCGTCATAGCCACTGGTCATTCTGGTCGTCCCACCGTTCATTCGCTTGGCTTTTATATATATAGATATGGTGATCAAAATATTTTTTTTATTGTGATATAGTAACACATATGCTTACTTGGCAATGCATTAAATAACACTATGTAGTAACAGGTTATAACCGCCATAATTTCAGTCATAATATTTCAAGATATCTGTTAGCCACCTATGATGTGACATAAACTGTTGAATTTCTATTGGTGACCAAGTCACAGACAACACTAATATTTCTGTGATTTGACATCAACATTCAAAAGTTAAGGAGTTGCTTGATTTTTTTTTGTTAGAGGTGAATAAAAATCAAGGTGTAATATTTTCCCACACAAATCTACAAATCCCCCTTGAAACCCTACCAAGTGGTGTCTATGAAACACAGGTGATAATCTGGTTTTATCCCCTACTCCTAGGATTTCTCCAAATGATGAAGAGCCCTACACCCAGGACCCCAAGGACCCCGGCCCAGCAGGAGCCACAGCCAGGCATGGGAGGGGAGAGGGTCTGCAGTATGGGGCCAACATCTCTGTTCCGCTTTTCTGTCAGTTGCATCCAATACATGAACCACAGTTTTTTGTTGTTTTTTTTAACTTGTTAGTATTGAGAGTTTAAATCGGCTGACTCATCCAGCCAAGGGGAACTTACAAGTCACTTCCCCTGAGCTCTGTGTTTTAAATTGTACCCAGGCCAAGCCCCCAGGCTCATAGCAAACTCCTAACGCTCCTTTACTATCTGAAAGCAAACTCTTAGAAACACTTCCTAAATGCAATTTCAAACATAAATTTGTTGCCCTAAGAGTAACATAAATGAGAACAAAAGGAAAATAATTTTTTTTTCAACCAACCTAACACAGATTTCAATTTGCAATTCGTTGGGCAAGTCTAATGTAGAAGATATGATGGGGTTATTAGGTGCTTGTGCTTGACATTGACGCAGGTGAGGTGGAGGTGGCAGGGGTGGTCTTTGTTAATGTGTAACTGAGGTCTGCAGGTGCAGGTAACAAACCAGTTTTCTTTTTCATCCATGACCATCTCACAGTGAAAAAGTCCTTGTAATAACCTGATTATTATTTATCAGGAAAGGAGGGAAGGGAAGACTAGATATAGGCATGCCATTTATACAGCTTTGCCAAAAGTTGCACTTAGCACTTTCCAAGTCTGTTCCCCGCTGGTGGATGGGGAAAGGGAGTGGACAAGGCAGTTTGACACATGCCCAGTAAGTTCTGAGAGACTTGGGAATGGGCCTATCTGCCCATCAATCACACCTCGAAGCCAATCAGTGGCCAGAATAGGCGTGGTCACTGTAAGTGCGGGAACCTGAGTATTTAAACTTCCAAATAAAGCAAGTTCCCTCTTGCCCTCTCCCCCTGGCATGCTGGGTTTCCGTTCTCCTGTGGCAGGGATGTGCTTCCTTGCGCCCATGTGGCACCCAGCCATGTTGGACTCCACACAATAGACTAATGGGCTGTAATTGGCTTGGATGCTGAACCACACCCGCCTGCACCATGGGATGGAAGCTCTGGACACTGGCCCTGCTTCTGGCTCTGCGGGACTCCCAGCTGCCCTTCTTGCAGGGCTGGCTTAGGGGAATGGGCCATTGCAACCCAAGAAATGTAACCTCACCCAAATAAAGCCTTCTCCCACACCCCCTCCTCCCGTGGGGGCTTCGGAGAATGCTTATTTCCGTGGTACTCTAAGAACCTCACTCCCACTTGTGTCTGGGAAATCTGGCCCTTGAATTCCTCCGGCAACAGTGGAACACTCCAGGGTCTAAGACTGTTCTAGCCATCACAGATGGTTAGCATCCCTGGTCCCCACCCAGTAGATGTGAGTAGTGTCCCTCAAGCACTGATAACCAAACTGCTCCACACATTTCTAAAATGCTCCCTTAAGACTCCCAGCACCAGCCAAATTCATGGTGCAGTTCCCACATTCTGCCCCGCTCTGGGTGTCACCCTGAGGAGATAGTTCCCAGGAAATGCCAGTGGCATTACCGAAGCTCCCGGGTGGCTTCCCCAGGAACAAGAGACCTTCCAGGAGTTCAGCCCTCGGGACAAGAAACTCAGAAGGAGGCAGGGAGAACAATGCAGCCAGACAGATGGAGGTGAAGAGGAAGCCAAGGGGATTCCTGGGGTTCCCAGAGTCGCCAGGCCGGGCTATAGGCAGCTCCTGGCTCCTCTCCCGGAGCCCGAATGTGGATTCTCCACTTCTGTGTGATGAAGCAAGTTCTGGCAGGTTTCTCTGCCAGCACCCGGGGCGCCCTTATTAATTACAGGGGCCGCCCACCTGACCTAGGCGGGCAGTGGGCACAGGAAATGCCCAGAAGAACCTGTTCTGAAGTCCCAGAGCCTCCCTCATTCAGACAGCACCTGAGCTCTTCACGCTGGTCCTGAAGCCCCTGCATTTTCGTTCCGTGCTGGCTGCCAACAAACAGGTGGGCCAGTGGCCATTCTTCACCGGGCATTTCAGATTCTAGAAAGATATTTCCAGATCATCCTGAAGCCTTTGCCTCCTCGGCTCTTTTTCATCATCTCATTAGTCACAACACATAAATAAGATGGCTGCCCTTTCCAGACAGGTCTGGGAAATTAAGGTGCTAGAGAAATCTGGCCTCGAAGGACCCGATTAGGCCTGAGTAGGGGAAAAAGAAATTTTCCCCCATCTTTCCAACCCCAAAAGTCCATGGTTTAACATCTCTAAAATCTTTTTATAAAAGAATGGCACCGGGATTCAGAAATGTGACGGTCAGGACCAGTTGCCAGGAGGTGTTCTAAAAGAAGCCAGGGCCGAACCGGTTTGGCTCACTGGTAGAGCGTCCATCTGCCGACTGAAAGGTCCCAGGTTCGATTCTGGTCAAGGGCATGTACCTTGGTTGCGGGCCCATCCCCAATGGGGGGTATGCAGGAGGCAGCTGGTTGATGTTTCTCTCTCATCAACATTTCTAGCTCTCTATCTCTCTCCCTTCTTCTCTGTAAAAAATCAATAAAATATATTTTTTTAAAAAAATAAATAATAAATAAAAAAAATAAAAGAAGCCAGGAACAGTATCTCCCTGCCTCTTCCAGGAATGGACTTCCATTAAATCACAAAGAAGGGTATGGCTGGAACCTAATGAATAAATAATTAGCACTTGACTAGAATGCGTGTCCCTGTGAATTCCCGCTAGTTTCCACAAGAGAGCCTCAATTAAAGTAGAAAAATGTGGGTGGGAAGAAGTAATGCTACTTATAATGGCGCATTTTAGAATGGCTTGAAAAGTGGTCCTATGTAAGCCAATCGGGTACAATGTTAAATAGCAAAAAAAGTAACTGTTGGATCTAAGTAAATAGACAAGAAAGTTTGAGGATGACACAGGAAGTGGGTTAGTTTCACAGCTGCCAGATTTACAGTGTAATTTCCATAGGAGCATCAAGAGAATTAACAGACTTTCTAAACAGCGGGTCGCCACGCACAGGGGTCATGACTCAGTCAAGCATGAGGGTCAGAGAGCTGTGCTCCTGAGCCCCAGACGAGCACTGGGGCTTTGTGGGCGACAAGCTGTCACAGCTGCTCAGCTCTGCCCGCACCTGGGACCACAAGAAGCAACCAAGGAGAACAGCGACTGTGTGCTGGTAAAACCTCATTTACAAAGCCGGAAACGGGCCACAGTGGCGACTCCTGGCCAGCATTTCTCACATAAAGGAAACCGAAGAGAAAACATCAGAGGCATAAGGGCAGGAACTGTTTCATGAACTTTTCTTGTTGTACATGTATATATGCGAGTTCTGAGTCCATTTCCTACTGCAGGCTGGGGGTCCAAAGTCACTATATTAGAAATAATAAATAGCTTTTTGTGAGAATAAACAAGTTATCTTCTCTGTCAAAGAACAGTTTAGGCAGCCGCTATTTTGGCTTGGGCGACTTGGCAGCCACCGTTTTGGCCCTCATGCGTTTTGGCCCATTGCACCTCCCTGGGGCCCGCCATCTTGAAACAGCAAAGGTCAACCCCTTCCTTTAAATTAGCCAATCACGAAAGACTGTGAGCCTAAGCTCCAATCAAGAGTAAGGGACAGAAGCCTAACCAGTGGTCATGGACAGCAGGGGGGTGGGGGCATACGTAAGGAGGGGTTTGGGATGGGAATGGGGGGATGAGGACAATTATGTGATACCATAATCGATAAAGAAATAAAAAAAAAATTTTTTTAAAGAGTAAGGGACAGGTCACCCGTGTCAGAATTAAAAGGCTGAATGGACTTCCGCTCAGTGTGTGCGCACCCTTATGCCTTGCTACCTGGCTCTTGAGTATGCTTTGTGTTCTACTAAGACCCCTGAATTTGGGGGCTCGCCTTATTTCTAACAGTTTGAGAAGGGAAGACAAGTCTGCCTTCGACTGAAACTGCAAAGAATTTAAAGGTCTTTCATGCTAAGGAAAAAAAGGGAGGATGTTAGCTGAAACCGGTTTGGCTCAGTGGATAGAGCCTCAGTCTGCAGACTGAAGGGTCCTGGGTTCGATTCCAGTCAAGGCCATGTACATTGGTTGCGAGCACATACCCAGTAGGGGGTGTACAAGAGGTGGCTGATCAATGATTCTCTCTCATCAATGTTTCTAACTTTATCCCTCTCTCTTCCTCTCTGTAAAAAATCAATAAAATATATTTTAAAAAAGGGGGGGTTAGATATATTGGGCACACTCTTGAGCCTACAGTATAATCTTAAGAGAATATTTTTAATTACATATTTAATAAGAATATTTAGTTACAAGTAGTCCAAAATGATCTTCAAAAGGACACTAAAATATTTCTTATGCTATTGAAATATCTGACAAGAGCTGTGTATGAGTTAGCCATTGCTGTATAACAATCTTCCCCCAGAACTCAGTGGCTTTAACAACAATCCCTGTTTACTGCCATAACTCTGCAGGTCAGCTAAGTGGTTCTGGTGATCTGGCTTAACTGATTTGAGCAAGACAAGTTCAGGAGACTTCAAGCAGACAAGTTCAGTTGGAAGTCTGGCCTCGGCTGAGGCAGCCTGGCTCGTCCCCAAGTGTTTCTCAGCCTCCCCAGGAGGCCAGTCTGGGCATGCTCTCAGGGCAGGGATCTTGGAGAACTCACCCAGCTGTGTAAGAGACTATTAGAAACACCTACACTCTTCTGAACTGTTTACTGGGCATTTGTTAATGCCCCACTGGCAAAAGCGGGCCACGTGGCCAATCCCAGTGGCAGGAGAGGGGAGAGGAGGGGACCTCACAGTTACAAGGTAAAGAGTATGGACCCAGGGAGCCATTCATCAGGACCATTAGCGCAATCAATCTCCACAGGCAATGTTTCGTTCGCCATCTCCTTGGCAGAAGCAGAGAGATTTTACATTGCTTTAAGTTCTTCCATGTCCATTTCTCATTTTGTTTTGCCAGTATCATTTCTGAGGCAGGAAGGCAGCGTGAAAAGAACCAGGCTCTGAATCAATGAGATCCACATCTAAACCCTGATTCCACCACTTCTGGCTGCAAGACCCTGTGCAAGTTTCCTTTGCACCTCCATTTCCTGATTGCAATGGCAGGGCTGTTATCACCTCAACAGGAACATGTAAACATGTATACCTTGCTCTAGACACAGCTGAACTTGAACCTTAAATCCTGTGTTTTCATATATTGTAGTTTGTTTGAACATGCAGTCAGCCCACCATAGCCACTGATTTAAAATCTATGGATTCTACCAACTGCAGATAGAAAATACTTTTTTAATCCCAAAAGTTAAACAAAATCACACACAAAAAACACACCTGTAAACTTGCCACATGCCCAGCACTACTGAATCCATGTAAATGAAGTGATGTGGAGGCACACCCTGCTGTAGCCCATATGATATGCAAATATAAGTTATATGCAAACGCTGCCCCAGTTTATAAGTTATATAAGGGCGGTGAGCTCCACAGAATTTTAGTATCCCAGGGGGATCCTGGAACCAATCCCCAGCAGACACTGAAGGACAACTGAATTCAAAAATATGAACAAGGAAACAGGCACATTTCCTGTGACAGTAAAGTTCTTTGATGGGAAGGAACAGTTCCTTTAAACAAAGAGTAGAAAACCATTTCTTTACAATAAAAAGTCTTGAGGACCTTTTTATGATGATGATACCAAAAGCTAAAAAGGAAGCCCCTGCCCCTTCCAAAGCAGAAGCCAAAGCAAAGGCTTTGAAGGCAAAGAGAGCAGTGCTGAAAGGCATTCACAGCCACAAAAAAAAAAAAAAGATCCACCATCACCCACCTTCTAAAGGCCAAAGACACTAAGGCTCTTCCTCAGAAGAGCACACCCAGGAGAAACAAGCGTGACCACTAGGTAATGACCAAATTCCCATGACTATGGAGTCAGCCATGAAGAAGATAGAAGATAACACACGTGTCCATTGTGGATGCCAAGATCAACAGGTCAAACAGGCTGTGAAGAAGCTCTATGACATTGATGTGGCCAAGGTCAACACCCTGATCAGGCCTGATGGCGAGAAGAAGGCATATGTCGACTGGCTCTTGACTATGATGCTTTGGATGTTGCCAACAAAATTGGGATCATCTAACCTGAATCCAGCTGCCTAATTCCAAATAAAAAACAATTTTACACTGAGAGAAAAAAAAGAAAAAAGTCTTGAGGACTGTGGTAGACAGATAATTGAACCACAAGAAGTTCAGTTCCTAAACCCTGGAACCTGTGGCGATGTCAGCTTACAGGACGGATGCGATTAAGTAGACCTGGCGATGAGATTATCCTGGATTATCTGCGTGGGCCCAATCTAATCACAAGAGTCTTAAAATCAGGGAACCTTTTTAGAATGTAATGTTTCCTCTATATATGTAAACTTACACTTGCATTTATACAGTTACTTTTTCATAAACATCCAGACATCAAATCAATTCATGTTCTTATATTTAATTTTAGTCTTTCAGGTGAGTGTACTGTAATCTGTATGTGTAAGTCCTGTGAACAAATATAGGGCTTTTGTAAATTATGCATTTATTGCAATTATCATTGTTTAATTTTTAATAATAAACGGTAACAGAAAAGGGGGGTGGGGGGGAGAGCCACGCACAGAGAACCTTTTCCAGCTGTGGTTAGATGGCCAAACTGATGGCAGAGGGACAGGACCCAGCTCAATGCTGCTGGTTTGGGCGTTGGAGGAGGGCACCGCCTATAAATGCAGGTGGTCTCTACCAGCTGGAAAGGACACGCATTCTCCCCTGGAGTCTCAAAGGAAATGGATACCGTGATCTTAGCCAGTGAGACCCCTGTTGGACCGCCAACCTACAACATTATAGAACAATAAATTCGTGTTGCTTTAAGCCACGAAGTGCTTAGTTACAGCAATGGCAGAAGAACTACGTCATTTTGCAGTCTTTATACTAAAAACTGACAATGAGGAAATAGAAAAGTCTCTCTTGAAGCCACTGGTCTGAGGGGGAAAAATGTCTCGAACTAGAGAACACGAGCCAAGCACGGCATGAAAAATGGGAGCTGGGTCTGATTCAGGATCTGGTGGCAGTCAGACTAAAGCCATCATGATAGGATAAGCAGCTTGTTTTCCTGGAAAACCTTTATTGCAGTCCATAGGAAAGTACAATAAAATCATTATCCATACACTCTCCAAGCACGTATAAAGGGAAAGCCATAGGAACAAAATCCTTCCACAGAAACTCTCTAGAATTCATTCAACTATAGCTACTCCTGACCGTCAGCTCCAACTCTGCTCATGCCCACTTCTTTGCAGCTAACACCACAATAAGGTAATAGCACTAACGGTCTGTGAAAATGGACACACGCACAAACACTGACTCACTCACACACAAAGTCCCAATTTGCTAGGCTTCATGAGCCTATGGATTATGTCCAGGGTGAAGGAGAAAAGACAAAATGTCTACCAAAGGTCCACAGATTTAAAAAACAGAACTCTAAACAGACACAACCAAGCAGGTTCACAAGAATGGGAACACACCTAAGAATACTCTTAAGGGAAGATTAGAGAAACTAGAGCAGAAGAGTGTGCTGAGCTCAGTCAAGAAGACACACTGGCGGGTCTGGTGCGGCCAGGCCCTGAGCAGCGGCTACCAGGCTGGGAGCGGCCAGGCTCGGAGCAGCCGGGTCGGGTGCGGCCAGGCCTGGAGCAGCAGCAGCCAGGTCCAGAGCAAATAGGTCGGGAGCGGCAGTGACCAGACCCGTAGCAGCTGGTTGTGGAATGAACCAGAGCAACAGAGGCCAGGCCCAGAGCAGCCAGGCCCGGAACAGCTTGCTTCTCGCCTTCCACTGCCCCAAGGCTGCCTCTCAGACATGGCTGGAAACTTTTGTGGGAACTTGAGGGTCTGCTGAATCAAGTGATGAAGGCTTAGATCTGGATGTGTTGAGTTAGTATAGGGCTGGGGTGTAGACCTGTGAGTGCCTTGGGTGGGGCCTGGATGAGGCTGGTTGACCTATTTGGAAATGTCTTTTGTGTGAAATGTATCATTGGGCATGTGGTGGTATTATTGATATGAGAAAATGCTAAGTAACTGATTTACTATCTGAAAAGGGATTTACTATCGGGGAAAGGGAGGGAGGAAGAGACTGAACATAAACTGCACCTATGGATGAGGACAATGGGGGATAGGGAGGGGGCGGAGGGTGGGGTGGGAACCAGGTGGAGGGGGGAAGAAATGAGGAACCTTTGTAACAATATGAACAATAAAGGTTGATTTAAAAAAATTTAAAAAAAAGAAGACACACTGGTAGGACCCCACAAAGGTGGAGGAGCTGAGATGCCTCATTTGACAGAAGAGAAACAGGAACCAGAGAGCACTAAGCTGACTGACCAACAGGAAGACAGCCAGCCAACTGCAGAGGCCTCACCAGCCAAAGGGAGTTTACCTTCAGTAAAGACCTCGCTTCCCAGTGGAACCTGTGACTCCATGTCAGGCCCCATATAAGGCAGTGGAGCTTCCAGTCATGCGTCCTAGGGCTCTCCACTCCTTTCTGAGAAGCCCTTGGGGCAGATCAGATATATTTTTTTAAGCAACTTGAGCAAAAACTTTCCCTCTCTGGAGCTCCCTGGACATCAGGAGAGCAAAAAAGGAATAGTGAACCTATGGAAGAAAGTTGGTAACATTTACCCAAGATAACTGCATGTGTGCGTACTAAATAATGTACGGTGGAGGACTGTCCACAAAACAGTGTCACCTTTAAAGCTAGCGAGCACAGGAGTTAGAAACCACATGAAGGGCGGAGGGGGAAACATACCATTCTTAGTCACGGGAGCCGAGGACTTTGTAAAAGAGGAAAGACCATCCCCGTGGGCAAAGGGCTTACAGCTGTGTTGGTGAAGGTCTCACAGAGGACTGGGGACTCCTCCTGTGAAGAGCATTATTATTGAGGAGGAGGGAGAGGAAAGTGCCCCTTCCTCTCCAAATCCCCACGGTGCTGCCTCACACCCTGATGGCTCTGAGAAGTCACGGGAGAGGGGGTGAGGGATATCCACCACACTGAAATATCAAGAAAGCAGAGCTCAGACTTAGCATGAGGCAAAGAGATTGCTTTTCTAAACAAGCCATAAAAGAGAAAGAATTGGTCATTTAGAAAACTCATTAGCATGAACACTAGTAAATAAAAAGTTGGCACTGGAAATAACAGATGGTTAAAAAAAAGCACACGCAGCTGCAGGGAGATTGATATCAAACTCCCTGTTCTTCCAGAGGAGTTTCATAGTAAAGCAGCGATGCAGGTACTATGTAAACTGAACCGGCTCGGCCTGTGGCCTTGTAAATCCTTAGCCACTCTCCCCAGGCCCGGCGCCACGGAACCACAGCACTCCGTGGCCTGGTCATCTTCTGCTCTTTGAATCTCAGTGTCCCAGGGGGAAAAAATAGCTTCTCTGGGGGAAGCAGGTTATTTCTGGGCTGAGAAGTAAGGAGCAAGGCTTTTTATTTCTCAGCATTCAAAATAAACATCCCAGAGATAGTGATAATAGAGGGCTAGTTCTTGAGTGAGCATTTGAACCATATTCTTCTGCCAGCAAAAGCGAAAACAACTTGAGTTTTTCCTGAACAGTTTTTCTTTTCTTTTCTTTTTTTTTTCTTTTTTTTCCATGAGGCAATTTTACTTCTGTATTCAGAACCTCTTTTGCCACATATATAGGGTTAGACAGCCTGGGGAATGAACAGAACTTGGGAGAGCTCATTCACTCCCTATACTTTCAACGTCAGAACTGAGGCCCAAAGTGGTCATGAAACCTGGTCAGGGTCACACCCAGCTCACAGGTGGCAGGGAGAGGATTCGAGCTCAGCTGGTGTAGGCCCAGGGCCCATGTTGGCTGAACTGTGCGTAATTGTTAAAGCTAGGAACCTCACCCTGCACTAGCCAGCACCTTTTTCAGGTTAAAGCCCAGAGAAGTCTTAGCATGGAAGTCTTACTTGAATGAGTGTTCTTCATTTGCATACTGTTTCATAACAATTGACTCTTTTGTGTGGGCATGAGCAGGCAGACCTTAACCTCCTTGAGTAGTGAAGGACTCTTACCAGAAACTTTCAGAATCGGGGCCTGATGCAATCTGGTCATAGGGAAGGAATAAAGTGGAAGGAAATAGTGCCCGCCGTATGCCTAACGGGAAAATTCCATGAAGTAAGAAGATGCCAGTGGTCAGAGAAACATTTTACAGGGCCTCAGCAATCTTCCCAGGATTCCACATACACTGCGGGAATGTCCTCACCAGCTTTTTGGAAAGGTGAAGAAAAAGTACACCCAACCCGTGCTCCTAAAGAGTGAAAATCAATGCTGAGAGGGACCACGGGCCCTAAGACTGAGAGACAGAGTGAGAGAAAAGAAGAATTTCAGAGTGAAACGTAAAGTCCATCCCAGACTACAGTCTTTTTGTTTATTTATTTATTTATTTATTTATTTATTTTAGAAAGAGAAAGAGAAGCATTGATTGGTTGTGTTACTTATTTATGCATTTATCCGTTGTTTCTTGTACGTGTCCTGACGAGAGACTGAACCTGCAATCTTGGTGTATCAGGATGATGCTGTAACCAACTGAGCTACCCATCTTATAAGATGTCAAGCTTACAAGATGGCAAAAAATAGGGAACACCTCACTCAAAGGCACCGAAGTTGCTTAGACTCTCCCACTGGGGGAGAGTGAGGGAACGTGGACACACCCCTCCCTCCCCATCAGATTCCAAGGGTTCTAGGAGTGGGAGGGACAGATGCCAAAGGCCATCACATTCTCTCCCTGGCTCAACTCTACAAACAAAGCAGGCGCATAACTGTTCCCAGCTGCTACCAATTGTTCCTGTGGGACCAAGGGTCAGCATGGAGGCCCAGCATTCCCACTGCTTTCGGCTGGTGGGACTTGGAGCAAGGCCTCCTACCTCCCTGCACCTCCATGACCTACAAAGAGCAAAGATCCAGAGGGATATTCCTCAAGTCCCTCCCAGCCCCTGCGTGTCTGAGGCTTCTCTGGGCTTTAACGGGAAAAGGCACTGGCTAGTGCAGGGTGGGGTTCCTAGCTTTAACAACTACGCATAGTCCAGCCAGCATGGGCCCTGGACCCACACCAGCTGGGCTCGAACCCTCTCCCTGCCACTTGCCAGCTGGGTGTGACCCTGACCAGGTTTCACAAACCCCTAATGTTTCAATCTCTCCAAGTAGAAACTGGAAATGACATTAGCATCCACCTCAATGTTGCAGTGAGGAGTAAATGAAACACAAAAGAAGCATTTGCAATCGTGTCACTTACAGAAGATACATTTTTTTCATCACCACCTATTTCTTGCCCACCTGTTCTTAAAATTTCTCCAAGATATATAATCTCCACACTGATCACCAACACAACACACTCCCAAGGGGGAGACGGAGCCACGAAAGATCCAAACTGTTAAGCGTGGAAGACGGTGCTGTGTAGGATACTTATAAAAAGCATCTGACCAGCATGACAGCACATACCAGCCGTCTGCGCTCAGAACTACAACACGAAGAAGAGGCACTGAGACAGAAGTGGGTGGGCGGCACACACTCCCTCCAGAACCAGCCACAAAAACCTCAAGGGGATGCAAATAAGTGAGGCTGCTACTATTCTAGGGATAACCTTGACTTTTTTGTAAGTAACTTCAATGCAAACACCAGTACTTCACTCTGACAAATAACTAAGTGCTTGGATAACGCCATTCCTGACTGAGGTCATGGGCAACAGGATGGAAATATCCTAGGTACCCACCCAGCTGGGGTCAAGGTCCTGAAGGCACAAACGCAGGCATGGCAATGGGGCTGCCAGTTTACAGGGAGAATTGTTCCCACCAAATCCAGCCGCATAGCTTATCCTCCTGGCCCCTCCTGACTTTTGAGGCCCAGAGGCCCAGCAGAAAGGCCTCTGTTGTCTTTCCAGAGGGTTCTGTGTTCAGACAAGAGAGCTGGAGGATTTTGAAGAAACAGCAACCCCTCTCACGCACACATACAGCCTTCCAAACGTGAGGAGGTCGAGGACGGATACACTTAATTGTGGTGATGAAAAAAACAAACAAGTAAATAAATAAAACTGCACAAGTGGGCAAACACAGCTCAGGTCCCAACCCTTCCAGCTGAAAACACGGTTATAGTATGGAGGCTCCTGGGACCTGCCTTGGCGGCTTTCCAAGAGCTATTAGTTTGCGTTCACACGCTGAGGAGAAGGTCAGGTAAATTAAAAGTGAGGAGGTAATTTTGAAAAAGGACATCTTCATACCCAGCACCAGCCCGGCGGCCGCCCCATACACACTCAGTGCGGACACTCCCGCAGCTGGCACAGAGGTCACCGCATCTGTGCGTGGATTTTTGCTGTTGACGCAGATCGCAAGAGAGCACAGGGACGAGGCTCAGGCTAGGAACTCTAAGAAGATGGAGAGATCTTGACTCGTATTCTGACTACTAAAGAGGGACTCTGAACTTCAAAGCAAGTCTGAACTTTAAAGGCAACCTAGTAAAACGTGCACCGACAAGCACCAAGTTCATTTCTGACCCAACCTCTCCACCGTCACCCACGTGGCACTCTCCCCCCACTGGAAAGGGATTTCTTTTCTTTTTTAGGTGCCTGAATTCCGGATCACACACACCTTCCTTCAGCCAAGACTGTTTGTTAATTGTTCGCCTGACACCAGGATCCTTCCCCAAACTTCAGCATCCGCAGTGACAATCCCCCAGAGACAGCACTCCTGCCAGCACATGCTTTCCTGAGACCTGCTACAATCGCACCAACACAGAATACCATCGTCCCCAGCCACTCCCCACCTTCCCAGAGCCAGAGGGACTAGACACAGAGAAGGGGGTAACAATGAGTCCCCACTGCTCTTGGGAAGGAGCAGGGCAACTGCCTGCCGGGACCACCACAGAGTCCGAACGGACATGAACTTTCCAGCCCAAGTCTTAACCGAGGACTGCTCTTTGCAATTTTCTTGATACTGCTGCCTATCAATGCGAGAGTGACTTCAATCCCAAGCCATGTGGGGCATTAGGAAAAGTCATGTCAAATATCAGCGTCATCCAGATCCCATCCTGAGGAGCCCCTTCTCAGGGAGCAGCCAAAGACCTCCCCCGGCCTGGGACCACAAGTGGACTCTGGCGTCCAATGCTTTGAGAAGCCAGCTGGGCAGAGGTCCGGCTGGTTATTTTTAAACGGAGAAAACTGAATAGGAAAGAAGAAAATGTGAATGCCTATGGTCTCCTGAGGTCCAGCCTCAAGATGCTACCAAAGAACACTGCATATGCCCCTGCTTCTTTATGAAAACCTATATGGCTGTGTAACTATCTGCACATGAGTACTGTATTCACAGTACTCATGTGCAGATAGTTAGAGAGAGAGAGAGAGAGAGAGAGAGAGAGAGAGAGAGAGAGAGAGAGAGAGAGAGAGAGAACTTGAAATGTGCACTGCTGAGGAGACAGGAAAGGCCATGAGCTGCTTTGCAGCACTGGCTGAGAGGAGATGCCACTAGCAGACCTGGGCGAGCCCCTGAGCTGCTGCCTTTGCAGCCAGCCTTAAAACCAGCCAGTGCCGCCCGCCAGGTAAAGCCCTGAACCAGGACTGCAGACTCCTTCCTGCTAATGACTCTGGTCACAAGTCACCTCAATGTGGGAAGGCAGGCTGGAATGAACAAAGGAGCAAAGCAGCTTCCTTTTCCTCTTTGGCCAGCCACTAAAGGGGGCAAAGGTCACGCTCTCCCCTGTCCTGCATCAGCTCCTTTCTCAGGCCTCTCTGCTTCAGGGTGACTACACGGACTTCAACTTGAGAAAAGTTAAAAGGCCTCTAGGCAGGGGAGCTTTGCTCTTGCCCTCACAGCCGAAAAATGTAGGGTGCCAGCTCCCACTTGCCTCTTTAGAATGACTTCCTGCCTCTAACACTTGGCTTCTCCTGTTTCCAAGGGCAGAGTTGCCATCCCACCCAAACCTCGGCTTTCTCCTCCTCAACTTCACAGCCTCCTAAGTACCTGGCCTTCCTTCCCTGGTCAACAACCAGAACCCAGTGCAGACACCGGCGTCAGCACAGGGCCGGGTCGCAGTAAGTGCCAGGAGTCCTGAGCCCTAAACTTGGCATCTGACATCTCTGAAAACCAAATGCAATGCCTTGTTCCTGCATCACCCAAGCACCTAGCACCCTGGCGGTGCTCCGAAAACGAAAGGCACCTCTTCCCTCTGCCGCGCGGCAGCTGTGAAACCCAGGCTTTGTGTGTGACGTGACAGCGAGTCACACACCCCCTGCACCCGGTCTGCTCGGTGCACGGGGTCCGCGCGCGCGGAGAGCGCCCCGGGAGCGGGTCCGCCTGGCAGGCGGCCTTGTCCCCAGGCCTCTGGCCACCGGCCTGCGCCCTGGCCCCGGGGCGCGGGGATGACATCCGCGCCTCCTGCCCGGCCGCGGGGGCGGCGGGAGAGAGAAGCGCCGCGGGCCCGGCAGAGGCGATGCCCGGAACCAAAGGGCGGCAGGCTGGGGGCGCATCCCCCGACTCCAGCACCCACCGCCCGCCCCCAACTTTGCGCGCAGCGGGCCGGGAGCGGGCCGGGGCCGCTGGACTCGGCAGGAAGTTGCCGGGCCGCACTGAGCGTGCTCTCCGAGTGTGTGCGCGGGTGTGGACGCCGCGCCGCCCGCAGCCTCTCCGGCCCGGCAGGCTGGCCCGGGGCGCGGGCGGGAGCGCCGGCCGCCCGCCGTCCACCGGGCTGGGGGCACCATGGACCCCGCTCTCCCGGACCAGAGCGCCCGCCCGCCCGCCCGCCGCATCCCGCTGCCCCTGGGGCCCGGGGCCAGCCTCCCTTCTTCCCCGTCACCGGCCGGTGGCTGAGCCCGCCCAGAGCGCCCAGGAACCGGGCACACCAGCCCGGCCCACACCCCCAGCAGGACCCCACCGAAGCTCCTCCGCGGTCCGACGCCCATCTGCCATCTCCAGCAGCTCGCCTCCGGCCCGCACAGCCACAGCCTCCTCTGGACAGTCCCTTTGAAAATCCCACAAACCGCCTCCCCACGGGTCCCGGGGGCCTGCAGCCTCCCCTGGAAACGCGTTGCCACGGACAGGTGGGCGCCTCAAGGCGCGTCCCCGGCTCCACTCCCTGACCCGCAGAGCGGCCAGATGCAAGCAGAGCCCCGGGCTGCGCCACCTTCGGCACCGGCTCTCCCCGCCCGCGCCCCGCGCCCCGAGCCCCGCTCTGCGTGCATCTCCCCGCGGGGATGGCGAGTTTCCACGCGATCGCCCCGACCCAGCGGCTCTCACCTCCTTGTCGGGCAGCAGCCAGGAGCACCCTCCACTCGCTGTCCCCGCAGGGCCCCAGGCGGAGCGGGACACGGAGTTGCGGCGCCGGGAGTCTGCGGCGCGGCTACCAGGCTGGATCGCGCCCGGGGCCACCGCGGCCGCCGCCGGAGCCGCCGCAGGGCCGCCGCCGCGCTGGAGGCGGCAGGGACGGTCTGCAAACTCCCAGCCCTGGCGGGCTGCGCGCGGCGCCGCCACACTCGGCACGGACGCGGCAGACACTCCTCCGAAGCACGGCCGACCGGGGCTGAAGTCGGTCCGCTATGTCTCCCAGCCCTCCCTTTCCCGACGTCTCCAACTTCTCCCCGCTCCTGGGCTCCTGGCTCTGGGAGGCAGGGATCCCAGCCAGGGACGCTCGGCAAACTCCCGCCCTCCCCGGCCCAGCGCTCAGCCAATTCGAAACGCCCTAGCCTCTCAGGGGCCGTCTATAAATTACCAACCCTGTCAGAGAGGACTTCTACCAGTCTTACAATTCCGCAGCCCAGAGGGGGGAGGAAATGGAAGAGACCGTTTGATCCCGACCATAAATAATATTCTAGCAAGGTTACGGGGCCGTGTGCAAATGCGAATAGGCACTGCGTCCCCCAGAGTGGTGCAGTCCGGGCCTCTAAGCAGTGAAGCCGTGGAGGGGAGACTGTGAGCTCAGTTATCTCAGATATGCCTGAGCCTTTCCACCCTGGTACTATGGGTTAAATGAAGCAGTGTGAGTTTCTGACACTTGGTTTTGAGGGCAAGCCACTTAACTATATGAATTTAGCTTCGTGAGGTTTTTTGTTTGTTTGGTTTTTGGTTTTGGGTGTTGTTGTTTTTTGTGAGGTTATTTTGAGAAGAAATAAAATAAATGTAAAGTACTTAGAAACACCTAGCACATAGTAGATGCTCAATAAATGAATTCTATTTCTCTTTCTCTCTTCCCTTCCTTCCTCTGTATTTTATGACTACTGTAGACAGGCTAGCTAAACATTGTAGTGTAGTAAGTTCAAAAAATAAATAAAACACATCCCATGTTCTGAAAGCACCATAAAGAACATTAACTGGTATGACATTCAATCCAGCCAAGCCCAGGAGAGAGGATATGTATATTTACATCACTAAGCATTACAGATCATTGTTAAAGGTATTAGAATACAAGGAGAGTAGCCTGGTGGGTTACTTAGGGGTGAAAATGACAAGGTTTCTAACCCCAGCAGGTCGCAGGCCATGTTCCAGTCATTATGTCAGGTTACTGTATGTGAGTTTATGGGCAGCTTTCCCTTTTGTTCCCTGCAGGATTTTTCCATCCCCATTTCACTGTCCTCCTGGGGTCATCTTTCTTGAATTTAGGTCACCCCACCCTGCTGACCTCCCTCACACCCTCCTCCCCCTTTCCCTCAGCAGAGGATTTAAAAACAAAGAATCATGGAACTGTGGGACCCTAGCAATGACTTAGTCCAACTCCCTCATTTTGTAAGTGAGCTCTCAAGCCACCTAGCTAATTAGGGAAGTCTCCTGACTTCAGGATCTTAGTAGGAAACACCCTGTGGCCTAGCTTCTGTAGAACTAGCTCCAGGCACAGCAAGTCAGTCTTCCTTTAACTTCAAACTGGAGGAAGTGGCTTTCACATTTTCTGAAGAAATGGGCCCCAAATTATCAGCCAGTTGAATCCTCAGCTGTCAGAGACTGTCCCGGTGATGCCCAAGAACCACAGGAAATCCGCATGGGCAGAAGGATTCCTCTTAATAAGACCTTTTGGTGAAATCCCAGAATGTTGGGAGGCAGGTGTTTCCTTCGGTCCCTTGGAAGGAAATACCATCTCTAACTCTTCTGGCATTGGGAGGGAAATAGAAGAATGGTGACATCTGGTGGTCAGGACGTTCTGTGCTTTGGATAAGGAAGGTACAGATTGCTTTGAAGCCAAGCCCCATGGATGGTTAATACTTGTACCACCTGGTTGCCTACAGATTTCTGAAAGATGTCAATTATTTATACTTTGTAGACCCACTGCTGGAGAAGACATTATAGATGATTATTACTTCAGGGTTTTTATGAATGTGTATGTGTATAGAGAGAAAGTATAAAAATATAATATTCACATGTACACACATGTGAATATTATATGTATTTCATATAATACAAATATGCTTGTATTATATATACCATTTATTTGTATAAATAATATACTTGCAATGTCTTTGAGGGAAATTAATACTATCTCAATTGTTTTTCTTACAGAATCAACATTTTATTTGTTTTCAAATTACAAACGCACATTTTATTTTACATTCTGTTTACAAAGGAACAGTAAAAATGTAATAAGGAACAAAAGTAATAAAATTATAGCCATAGATATTTATATAGCAAGTACAGGCAAAACTTATGAAGAAGATTCTTTAAATACTAGCCTTTGTCAAATCACTTTCCAAGAATAATTCTTTACCATCTTCAGGAAGAATTTTTAGGAGGCTGAACCTAAATAATTCAAACTATGACTAGCTTAATGAAAAAATACATTCTTTGAAAATCTCAAAGGTCCTGAGGCTAGTTAACCAAATCAAATTTGAAAAGATCCAAAGGCTCATAAACTAGGATCTCATAACTTCTTTATTAAATTGTTTTTAAAGAAGCTCAAAGATACTATCATTTGTTGATTGGTATAATACAGACTTAGCTTACTTAATTTCTTAATCCATTAAAATTGTTTCTGTTACCTTAGAGCAGTGATTCTCAACCTTTCTAATGCCACAACCCTTTAATACAGTTCCTCATGTTGTGGTGACCCCCAGCCATAAAATTATTTTTGTTGCTACTTCATAACTGTAATTTTGCTACTGTTGTGAATTGTAGTGTAAATATCGGTGTTTTCTGATGGTCTTAGGTGATCCTGTGGTAACCAACAGGTTGAGAACCGATGCTATAGAGCAGGCGTCCTCAAACTTTTTAAAGTGGGGGCCAGATCATGGTCCCTCAGAGAGCTGGAGGGCCGGACTATATGAACTACTAATTCCTACTGTAACACCTCGGCTGCGCTCACTGCCCAAAAAAACCTGGCGGGCCGGATCAGACTCCTCTGCGGGCCGCATGTGGCCCTCGGGCCGTAGTTTGAAGACGCCTGCTATAGAGCCTAAGGTTAAGGAAGGATAGAGCCTAAAGATATTGTGAAATGTAATGTCTAAACTTTGAAGTTTCTGGACCAGAAAATGGAGAAGCCACCCAAGACCTATATTTTTTCTCAAGGGAACTGTCTTCTTGGAATTCAAATTCCTGATGAAGTGCCTGGGAGATTACAGACACTGTCTCTCAATGTGAACTATGCCTCTTCCTCGTGTGAATGGGTCTGCCTCCAGATGACCGACCGTTCAATAACTTGAAGTGTAATCTCATTCATATTCTTTAAAATATCCAAGATGTTTGGAACATCTTTGTTTTTCTGATTTTTTGAATGATGACTATAATTGGTCTTGCTAGCACGTGGTGATTTTTTTTTTAGTTGCTGAATTATCTGAGTCACAAATATTATTAAATCCTGGCTTTTCAAGAGGAGAGCATGTAGTCTGTAGAGGAGAAAACGGGGCACAGGAGAGGGAAGGGCTGGATTTGAAGGAAGTACTGGAACTACAGGATGGGAAGGAGAGGGAAGTACTGAATTTGAACATGGATCTGGCTTGACGCTCAGTTGAGCAGTCCCTGATGATGGCTCTGTCCCAAACCACCAGGCCCGTCATTCCAAAGGAGCTGAATTTGTGCTGTTTTTCAGTTCCTGCATTTCCACAATTGCAACAGTGTGAGAACCTAGAAAATTTTATTCATCTTCAAGGACAGCTATTTTTTAAATTGAAGCTTTACATACCGGCTGAGCATTTTTTACTGGTGAGTTATACGTTAGAGAGCAAGTGACGGTGGATCCCAGTCTAATTGCAATGGATAGAAAAATTCACTTTTCTCATCTTCCTCATTTTTTCAAGACCATTGCAAGATCTGAGATAGTTGGCTTCATCATTTGCCACACACAAAAGATGAAACTACACATCCACAGTCACCTTAGTCTACAGAGTTCAGGGGCAGGATCAACTCAAAATCAGGCCTGGGACGAGGCTTTGAAGGACACCTGCGAACCTGGGCTTGCAGGCCACGGGCTCTAAAGACATCCGGGAGACCCAAGGCTGGGTCCTGGAAATCCTCGCTCAGCCCGGATAACTCCAGCAGAGGAGCCACCTCCTCCTAGTGTGTCCCACCCAATCTCTGCTCCAGAGCTAAGATTTTAATTTATAGTAATAATTGCTAAAGGACACTTCTTATAGACATAAAGATGCTTACTGGGATGGATTTGTATATTTCATAATTTCCTCTCAAGAAAGAATTCATCACCAACTTAGAGGGTAAGAAATAACACAATGGGATTTCAATAGAGAACGCCCTGTCAGCTGATGGTCAAGGTCATGCTTACCTGGTAAACAGTGATTCATCTTTTAACATTTCCATCCTTTCTGATCAGGTGTTAGGTTACTAGAAGAAGGATATTTGGGGTTACTTTGCAGCTGTGTATTGGTGGCCGTTTGTATTGCTAAGTCTGTTCCACTGCTCCCCATTTTTAACTGCTTCAGATAACTGCTCTGTTACAAACTTGCAAAGCATTCCTGTGTCCACTCAAGTCCATTGTTTCTCAGCATCTCTTACCAAGCTCAATGTGAATCATACTCTTCTCATAGCAGCTCTTAGAGCAGATTTTACTATACCCATCCTATCTAATAAAAGAGTAATATGCATATTAACTGTCACTCCACAATAAAATGGCGGTACCTATAGCCACAAGATAGCGGCACCCAGTCCTCTCAGCCCACCAGAGTCCCTCAGTCTCAGGAAGGGCTGCTGCTGAGAGCCTGCGGAGTAAGTGGCCAGGCGGAATACTGCTCAGAGGCCATCCTGACCCTTTATGAAAAACAAAAACAAATTCATTCCCCACGGCTAGATTCCCTGCCAGGGGCGGCAGGCTGGGCTGGGGTCTCAGCTTGGACCCCCACGGCATGATCCCCTCCCAGCAGCCGCAGTCTGGGGTCTCAATCACTGAGTCACACCAGCCAGGCAGATTTGGAGGAATCTTAAATGTTTCTTTAAAAAAAAAAAAAAAAATATATATATATATATATATATATTTTATTGATTTTTTTTTTTTTTTTCAGAGAGGAAGAGACAGGGATAGAGAGCAAGAAACATCCATGAGAGAGAAACATCTATCAGCTGCCTCCTGCACATACCTCACTGGGTATGTGACCCCAACCAAAGTGCATGGCCCTGACCAAAATCGAACCTGGGACCTTTGAGACTGCAGGCTGATGCTCCATACACCTAGCCAAACCAGTTAGGACTGTCCAATATGTTAAAGAAAAAAACTCTATCTAATAAAGAGGGAGTATGCAGGGGAGAGCATTTGGGGGTGACCAGGTTGTCAGGGGAAGGCAGTTGGGGATGATAGTGCTGGCAGGAGAGCAGTTAGGTGTTGATCAGGCTGGCAGGGGAGTAGTTAGGGGGTGATAGGGTTGACAGGCAGAAGCGGTTAGGGGCAGTTAGGAAGGTAGGCAGGCAAGCAGTTGGGAGCAAGAAGTCTTGGATTGTGAAAGGGATATCTGACTGCCTGAGGGGTCCCAGATTGGAGAGGGTGCAGGTTGCACTGAGGGACACCTTCCCCCTCCAGTGCACAAATTTTGTGCACCAGGCCTCTAGTTTTTAAATAATAAACCAAGACTTTTAAAAGTTAGGCAATCTGCCCACTGATAAGCACCGTTATTTGGGGCCAGAGTCAGGATTGATTCAAAGATTTCCTGACTCCAGAGCCTAAAATCTTCCCACTATCCTATGCTTCCCACCACAGGAGTCCAGGAAGAGATGAACCTCAGGACAGAAACTACTCTGAAAGAGTACACTAGGAACTAAGGAGGATATTTAACATACTACACACAAACCACATTTTTGGGCCTATTCAAATTGTAGGAAAATTATAAGCAAGCAACAAAATGACAGTTGTGTGTAACTCTAATAAAGCTGGGACCCAGAGGTTTCTGTCTTAGGGCATGTTTCCTGTGAAATAAACATATGAACTGTATTTTTTCTGCCCAGTCCTGGAAATGTCTTCTGGCTTGGGAATTATTTACTATGTTATCCTGGTGGAAGGTAAAGCCTCTGATGGTGAAGGTGGGTGATGGCGTTTTTAGGACAGCATTGCTAGAATGGAACCCAGGGATTGACGCGTGGTGTTGATAATGTCAGCTGACGTGTCTATTTTATGGTGGCAGGGGCAGCGTGTCCTCACCTTCCTAGTGCTACGACATGATTTTAGAAGTTGTTTCCAAATGCATGTGGCTCTGAGCCTGACTCCACATTGCCTTTAAATAAATTCCTTTTCTTCTCAAATTAGAGTAAGTTTTTGTTGCTTGTAGTTAAGTTGCCTGACTGATACATTAGAACAAGCATGTCAAACTCAAAGCCTGCAGACTGCATGCCTCTTTTTCTTTTTTCTTTTTTCTTTTTTTTAATATATTTTATTGATTTTTTTACAGAGAGGAAGGGAGAGAGATAGAGAGCTAGAAACGAAGATGAGAAAGAAACATCGACCAACTGCTTCCTGCACACCCACTACTGGGGATGTGCCTGCAACCAATGTACATGCCCTTGACTGGAATCGAACCTGGGATTTTTCAGTCCGCAGACCAATGCTCTATCCACTGAGCCAAACCTGTTTCAGCTGCATGCCTTTTATTTGGCCCATGTTAGCCTTTGAGTTTGACATGCTTGCATTAGAATCAAGAGGCACAAGCCCACAGGGAAACAGAAGAAATCAGAGTTAGGTTATCTAGTCTGATTAAGGTTGGGGGTTGAAAAATCCAGCCTTAATCAGACTAAAGGGTTTTGATGCAGGTAGCCAGTGGCACACAGTAGCAAAATATTAAATTATCACCTAAAATGAAGTAGCCGTTGAAATTAAGCTTCGGAGAGACCAAGTAGCAGCTGAGGACAATAGGTGTAAGACTGGTTTAATGGAATTGGACAGCTTAAAGAAAGAGAATGGTGAGCTCTAACTCCTTATATCTTAGCTCAAATTCCCAAGTCCTCAGCTCAAAGCACATGCATACCAGGGATTTTCTATGAGTTCTAAAACAGAAAAACAGCAACAATAAGAACCCCACCACCACCACCACCATCACACACACACAGCAGCTGGGACTAAAATAGGTAAAAACTAAAAATGAAGTTTGACCTTGTGGGTTGCTGAATTACAAAAATCAGTTAATTTCACAGCTTAAATATCCTCTTATTTGAAACTGAGGTCACTGACTAGTCCAGAATAGGACCCTGAGGACTGAATGGAGAGATGAGCAATCAGCTGACTTAATGTCGTCCCAGGGTTGGCCTCCCTGCAAAGGAAGGCAGTGATGAGGTTCCTAACATGCCTCAGGAGACCAGTTGAAAAGACAAACCCATCACAGGAATTGAGTTTCTGCTAATTTATAAAAGCAATAACCTGGGGAATACATGTGATGAGGGATTCTGAGAATTCTAGACCAAAGAAGGAAAAACATGCTTTAGATCCAGCTGACTCTGTTGGTATGGAGGCAGTTACCAAAACCCAGGCTCATTGGACCAGTGGGAGCAGCACTGCTCAGTTGGCTACTGAAACTGAGACTCACGGGGGCCAGCGTAAATAACAATGCTATCCTGTTTCCCCGAAAATAAGACAGTGTCTTATATTAATTTTTGCTCCCAAAGATGCGCTAGGTCTTATTTTCAGGGGATGTCTTATTTTTTCATGAAGAAGAATATGGTACATATTTATTGTTAAATGAAAAGAAAGGAAATTTATTACCTCTATACGGTACAGTAGTACGGTAGTTGTCAACACAAACCAGACAAACTGTGAATCCTACAGTATCAAGTATTTACTCATTTATTCAATGACAATCATGTCATCATCTTCTGGAACATCATCATAACAATCCAATTCCTGAATTTCCTGGTGAATTTCTTGTGACTCCATTTCTTTCAGAATCAGTGGACCAAATCTCTCATGTTTAGCAATAGAACTGTCTTTAAATGAGTACTTCTTGTCAAGGTAGCCTGCTCGCAGTGCATTTGCAATGCAACTGTCCGTGATTTTCTCCCATGAATTCTTCACCCAAGTCACAACTTCTTGCAGTTTAGGTTTCACAAAGTTTCTGAGACAGAGCCTGGGGGGGGGGGGGGGGGGACCTTACTTTCAGGGGGAATGCCTAATATTTCACTCAGAAGGAAACCTGTAAGTAGGTCTTATTTTCGGAGGATGTCCTATTTTCAGGGAAACATGGTAGCTGGCACCAACAGAGCCCTTACTAGGTGCTAAGCACTGTTTCACATGCTTTTATAGTATAAGGTATTAAATCCTAAGAATATGCTTTGAAATATATATTATCACCTTACTTATAAAAGAGGAAGCTGAGGAACTGAGTTCAACAACTTCCCACATGCAGCTTGTAAGTGGTAAAGCTGAGACTCCGATTAGATAGCCTGGTTCTAGAGTCGGCCTTGAAAGCTTGTGCTGAAGTTCTGATAGAGGGAGATGCCAGACACTTTCATATTCTGAGAGGAAGGAATCCAAGAACTTAGGAAAATGATCCAATAGACATATCAAGTGTTGACCTACTTATCCATTCCTATAGCACCGAGGTTGGCAAACTGCGGCTCATGAGCCACATGCAGCTCTTTGGCCTCCTGAGTGTGGCTCTTCCACAAAATACCACGGCCTGGGTGAGTCTATTTTGAGGAAGTGGCCTTAGAAGAAGTTTAAGTTTAAAAAATTTTGCTCTCAAAAGAAATTTCCGTCATTGTACTGTTGATATTTGGCTCTGTTGACTAATGAGTTTGCCGACCACTGCCATAGCAAATTCCGCCAGTGGCCCAGGAGACACATATTTGCCTCAGCACTGCGAAGTCCACTGTGAGAGGAATGCTGGCAGTTTTGGCTTTTCTCTGGAGAGTCGACCTTGGGACAAAGAGTTGTGGCCCTTGCTGAGTTCCCAAAGCTGCTACCACCAGTCTGGAGCCCCGTGAATACAGAGGAGACTGGGTACTTGCAGCAGACACTGTTGGGTGGCCATTCAAAGCCATTCCCTGACTCATTCTCTGTCTACATTCGACTTACAGCGTATGGGAAGCCAGATTCTTGCTTTTTCCACCTCAACTCTACAAGTAGATGGGACAGCATGTAACCTAGTTTTGGTCCATGAGATCTAAGGCAGAGTCTGCTGGGGGATTCTGGGAGAGATCATTTGTTCCCTTTAAATAGAAAGGCAGGCAAAGATAGGTCCTCGCCTTGGCCACCCCGTCCCTCCTGCCTTTGAATGGGGTCATGATGCCTGGAACAGCAGCAGCCATCGTTCAAGCAATACATAAGCCTAAGCTTAAAAGCCACTGTGATTCAGTACAAGATGAAAAGAGCCTGAATCCCTGAGGAGCTATTCCCACACTCTGTACCTCCAGGCTCCTTGTTATATGAGGAAAACAAATCCTCCCTTGTTAAGGTATTATTGGTCCACTGTTGTAACACCTGCAAACTACAGCATTCCTCCATGATAAAGTAACCTTGAGGAAAGATTCAAATAACATCCTAGATATGTGTTATGTATCGTCCAACAACCAGAAGAAATCCCAAGTCGCTTATATCCTTACTCTGCAGTTCTTGAAAACTTTAAAGAGGATCCAAATACATTTATACGATTTACAACAATATACAATATATACAAAAAAACCTCCTCTTTCTCCCTCTATGTACCTGATCACACCACACTGCTGCTCCAGAGCGTCTTGCTCTGAGGTCTGCAGCTCCCTTTCTTTCCTCCTTCTCCGTCCCCATCTTTTCTATGTTTATAATGACTTCCTGGCTTCTCACAGCAAAACTGAGGAGGAGGAGAAGGAGGAGGAGGAGGAGGGGCACATGTAACTGCAAAATCCCTCTGGAGACCCCCAACTCTCCTACAGTAAAAATTGTTGCTCCATCATGTATAATTTTTGAAGCTGTGTTTACAGTTGCTTATATAAACATTTCGGTTTTTCAGAACACATCACTCACTGACTTTTCATCCTTTAAGCAAAGATACCTTCTTTCGAAAGACAAGTTGGTCACAAAATGGGGTCAAATCATATTTGAGAATGCCAAATGTTCACTCAGGACATACGTTAAAAATAGCAAGCATACTTTTAAAAACAATTACAATGCTTAAGTGACATTATATGTAAAAATAAATAAAATGAAATTTAAAAAAAGGAAGCTAGCTTTAATCCCACATAAGATTGTATTACTAACCTGACATTAGTCTCTAATTGCTGCTGTAACAAATAACTGCAAACTTGTTATCTTACAGTTCCGGAAGTCAGAAGTTCAAAGTGAATCTTAAGGGGCTAAAATCAAGGTGTCAGCAGAGCTGGTCCTTCTGGAGGGCCGGGGGCAAATCTGTTCCTGGCCTCTTCCTACTGTGAAGGCTGCACACCCCTTGCCTGTCTCATCACTCCAGCCTTTACTCCTGTCACCCCATCACCTTCTCCTGCTCTGACCTTCTTGCCTCTGTCTTCTAAGGATCCTTGCGATTATATTTAGGCCCACCTAGATAATCCAGGGTAACCCTCCATCTAAGAAACATTAACAATCATAGGTGCAAAGGCCCTTCTGGCATAAGGCAACATTCCCAGGTGCCAGGGATCAGATTGTGAATATTTGAGAGGATCCTCATTCAGTTCACCACAGTCTGCTCCTGCCCCGGAGGTTTCACATCCAGCCCACATCAGACCTCCTCCTGGGTGGTGAGCTATTGCCTTTGGCAAGAGAAGGCATGCTCCCATCTGCTGGCCCAGGGCCCAGGAGATGGCCTGGGCTGTGTGGAGAAAGCTGCCCCACCCACACCCAGTTCACAGCTCAGCCTCCAGCCTCCAGCGGCTCCACAACAGCAAATGAAGCCCCGTTAAGCAAGAGCAGAATCTAATGGGCTTGCGCTCAGATGTTAGAAATAAGTGCTCATTGTTGAATGCCGCTGACTTGTAGGGCGGTTTTGTTATTCAGCAACTCTTCTATTGCACAATAACTCAAGGCCTACAGGAGAACTACCATTGTCCATTCCACTTGTTTTGAATACCTAGAGTCATGTAAATTTTAACACACACACTCACACCTTTCACTCTTTGTGTAGCTAATTTAATCTTTTTTTTTTTTTTTTTTTTTTTGGTGCTTTGTAAAAACTGCTTCCAAGAAAAATATCATCTGGGCTGAAGCAAAGAGGGATTAAATCAGAGAAGGCAGTGACAAACGAGGGGGCCCACCTGTCCTGGGAAATCCCCAATAGGAGACTAAATTATAAAAGGGCGTGTCTACTGAGAGAGGCCCAGGAAGACCTGGACTTTCCGTAAAGAACACCTTCAGGCATTGCACATTGACTGGTGTTGAGTGGTGGTCTTGTACGAATTTACAGAGTAGAGAGCGTTTCCCAGCTCAGCCGTCTGAATAACTGCTGTTGTTGTTGTTGCTGTTATGTGTGTGTGTGACAGCTGTGTGCTGACAGCCAATTGTGTGCACCTCTTCTCAAGTTCATATTCAGCGGTTCAGGGCACCAGGCTGAGAGCTAGTAATGAGCCATGCAGGGAGTGTTTACACCGCGGAAACCTGGCTCCCGTTAGAGATGTGTGCACTGGGTCATAATACAAAGTGCATTTCTTACACTGGGTCACGGTCAAAAACTCTGAAAGCCGTGGCCCTCACGGTGATTGAGTAAACTTCAACTCTCTGCTGTACGAACAATCCATTTGTTCAGAACATTTCTGCTCCAGGAAGCAAGCTTTGACCCTGCTGCAGAGCAAACTGTGACACTGCCCAAATGAACCTGGAAAGAGGCAATTTAAATGGATGCTTCTGCCATAATTGTCCGGGGTTCTGTGTTTTCCTTCGTCCTCTTTTTGGCTGCGGGAGCTGAGGGGTGAGTTGTGTGTGACATTTCATCCTAATGTTTCAGTCAATGAAGCACGTCCATGTCAATTATGAAAAGAATGGGTATTTTGCTTGTATGACTTCAAGAAATGGTGGTCCCTGCTCCCTTTCTCTCAGAAGTGTCCTAGGCCCCAGGAGTCCCATTCTTGAGTGTGACAGGGGGAGAGAATTGGCTTTGGACATGCTGGGGGCCCTTGTCTGGAGCCAGCAGGTGCTTGCATAGTAATTTGAGAGACCTTATGCTCTATAATAATTCACCAGCTCACCTGGGCTGAGAATTAGAAGCAAATCAGGTTGGCATTGCTAATGAAAGTTTTGGAACAATCTCTGTGTCAAACGAGAATCTTAAAATTGGCATTTACCATCATCCTCTAAACCCAGTGCTGCCTCTAGCTCACCCAACTCCAGCCCAAGGAGAAGTAGGGTAAGTAATGAGGTTCCTATACCATGGCTCATATAAAGCAGACTGCCTCCAAATTCACCAGTGGTAAAGCACCAAGAAATCAACTGATGATAACAGCCCTCTTTAGTAAGAGTGTGCCCCTACTGGAGGGTGAAGAGAACACATCGTTACTGGCATGGTACCATGGTACTTTAGCAAACTTCCCTTCCAGCATCTGGTGTGAGAAATGACTCAGGACTTAAAACAGATCTGCCTCCCAGAAGGGCAGCTATTGGGACTCTGCAGGGGCAAGTGAGGCCTGGCTGGTTGGCCTTTTAGAAGACACCGACCTGTGTGCTGCCCATGCCAAACACGTAACGACTATGCCAAAGACATCCAGCCAGTAAGCCGCGAGGTTTTACACGTGCTTAAGAATCCACTGTGGTGGAAACATTCTTTAAAAAAGCATTCTCTTCTTCCTGTTATAGATAGTTCTGAACATCAGGTATTTTTATTCCATGGCTTCAAAAGGTACCTAAATATATAGACAGGATTTCCATTTTCATTCGTGTGTGAATTTTTAAATATAAATGCGGAGACATAAAACATTCATGTAAGTCAAAATGTTTCATTGAGCAAGTTTCAACTGTGTAACAATATAAATAAGCCTGCTAAATTTTTCTAGGCAAAAATTTGGCTTAACCATGGGCAACCTGGGCAAGTGCCCTGATTGGGAATTGAACCGGCAACCTTTCAGAGCAGCGGGTGATGCCCAACCAGCTGAGTTACTACACCACCCTGGGCTGCAAGTACAATTTTTAATGCTCTCTGTCTTCTGTGCTGTTTCTGTAAGTTTGCTTTTAAAATATGTTGAACTATTTTTTTGTTTTGTTAATATATTTTATTGATTTTTTACAGAGAGGAAGAGAGAGGGATAGAGAGTTAGAAACATCAATGAGACAGAATCATCGATCAGTTGCCTCTTGCACATCCCCTTGACTGGAGTTGAACCTGGGACGATGCTCTATCCACTGAGCCAAACAGGTTTTGGCGTATGTTGAACTATTTAAACACAAACAAAAACAAGAATCTTAAAATCTACTTTTGTGTGTCTGTTTTTATGGATTGTTGCTTTTCTTTGAATCTCTCATATTTTGATGACACACTTTGACAAACACACTCAAAGCCTTGCTTTTGCTCTGTGACTTTCTGTGCACTCCAAGCCTCAGACATACAGTGTTTAGGCCCTCAGTCCTCTGCCTGCTCATTTGACCTGCGTTTCGCATTCACTGCAAAAAGCAGCTCCCTGGAGCTATACAGTGCTGGCCATTGCAATAGTCCTTAGTCAGGCTTATGTTCTGTCCACCCCACACAATAAGGGTGGCACTGGCCAGACTTTACCCACAGCCCAATCTCCAAAAATTCATTATTTAATTTGATCACTTCACTTTAGTCACTCTTGCCTATATAGCTATGCAGTTATGCAGTTATATCAAGTCAAGACCTTACCCACCCCACAACATCCAACCAGACTGGGGCCCCTGAGCCACTCCTAAAGGGGAATATTGGAGGTCTGCTTGTCAGTGCTCTCAGACGGTAACACTTAGCCCAAAGGAGCACAAAAAAGTAGCAATGATTGAGGTCCTGAGAGTCATGATACCTAATTCTACATGCCAGAAATAATTCCAAATACTTGTACTCTGTTACAAAATTCCAAAACAGATGCTCTTCACATTGGTTGACAGCTGAAGTGCATGGAGGTCACATTGCTCAAAATCATAGAGCCAGTGGGTGGCAACATCTGGATCCAAAGCCAGAGAGTTTGACCACAAGGATCAGGTTCTTAGCAAGGTGGCCTCACACCCCTAATTCCAAACCCTCTAGCCTGGCTTCCAACTGTGAGAGAAGCCTCAAGGGCCCTCCACACCTGCCCTTAGCCATCTCTCTGGTCTCACTTTTTCCCTTGCCCTCCTCACTTCACACTCTCTCCATGTGGACCAACTCTCAGTGCCCTGACTTTTGTAAATGCTTTTGCATAAGCTGTTTCCTTCCATGCAGCCAGCCAATTAAGTGAGCAGGGATGCTGCTGACTCTGTCTGAAGTTTTATTTTTAAAAGATAAAGCACCTTTAAATATTAGTGTTTGACTTATGAATGGTAAAAAAAAAAAAAAAAAAAAAAGTCTTACAGTAAAAACAAAAAATCCATCTTATAATGGATTACAGTGTTCATTGCGGTATGATACCAAAGTCAAAAGCCATTAAAATAATAACCATGGCTTACTTTGAACCCTATACTTCAGGAAACAGTAAGAGTTAAAAAAATCCTCTTATCTTTTTGTTTTCTGAAATTCTTCTACTCTTTAATTTTCTGAAATCCCCACCCTTTTGTGTTCCAGAAAACAGCTAAAGGCAAAGAACCCCTTCCTTCCCATGTGACTTACTCTGTTATGCGATTCTATGAAACCCTAGATACCCTTCCTTTTCCTTGTGATTACACATTCATTATTGCAATTGAATAAATAAACTCATCTCCTTAATTGTCCAGCACATTTTGTCTTTGACAGTTCGGTGTCATGCCTTGGTTGGTTTTGGGCCTCTCCTTCTGGTCGTCATTTACTCCACCCAAATAACTAGCACTTGGACCTCTGTGTTCTTTTCTTGACTGGCAACCTGGGGATCCAGAGAATCTGACTTGTCCTATGTTGCAGACTCTTGTCCATTAACAGTATGGTAAGAAAATGGTTGTGATTATTTTGAGTACTTGCTTGAATTCTAGGGTGAGTTTTTGGTCTGGCCATTGGGGAACTCTGAAAATGGATGGATGGTTTATAAAGACCTTGTCTCTCCTGGGCAAGAGATGGTCAATGATTTGGCTTATTACTCTTTCCTGTTTGTTTGTCAACTTGTCTATTTTGAGCTCCAATCAACTAATTTGTGCACAATGAGAAGAGAACAGCTCTTTGATACAAACCAGAGTTTGATATTTCTGGGTTTATCCTTGACCCATGGCTGCAATTTTTAAAATTGAAGCTATAAACTATCTACGTATATCTGCATGTTTATTTGTCTGCTAGTTAAAAATATATTCCTATATGCAGATGGTATTATCAAAATAGATTACAAAATCTCTTAAAAGAGTTCAATTTTCATTGGATTAGAGATAAGTAAGCACTTACATAAACTGAGTATTCCTAAAATTCATGTTTGATTACATCTTTGTGTCTGAATAACTTTGTTCATTTTTTGCCACTTTGAGAAATTATGCCAAGGAGAATGTGTTTTTATTTATTTATTTATTTTTGTTCTTTTTTTTTAAAGAATGGTTTTATCCTAAAATAGAGTTTATGAAAAAAACTGGGAATAAAAAGATATAAAAAATTGTAGAAAGTTTGCATAAAGGGAATTTTATTTGCCACAGTCAAAGCTGGCTAAGGTTGATGATATCTTCGTAAAATTTTAAAACACCAAAGGGTGTCAATTGTACTGATGCAAAACTGGAATTTGGCTTTCTCTCAATTAAAATGACAAAAATTCTGAGATTATGGGTCTGCTCTTGATAAAGAGGTTGTAAGAGGTGACTTTTACCTTGTGTGTAATCTGCCCAGAAACAGATTATAAGAATTATAAGAATTATGTCCTGTGTTTTATGTTGACTTTGACATGACCTTGATTATTTAAGAGAACAAAGTCTTCTTTGCTTTGAAATTAAAGTTCTTTACCATCATGCTACATTCTATATTTATTTTTAAAATGTTATTGTCACTTTAATTAAATCAATCACCAAGTACTATTCTCTGTAACTCATGATCCTATCTTCAGATTTCTTGACAACTTTCCATATTTTGTCTTTCTACATTGAACCCTAAATAATATCTCTTAAAATTTCCCAGAGGGTCCCCAGAAAATTACAAATGATTTATTCTTTCACCTTGTAAAAAGGGAAGTGCTAGAAATAATTAGGGTTATTTGATATGTTAATGTTGATGAGGTACATGAAAAACATTGTCAAATCAGAAAAAATACTTCCTCAGGTTAAATTTGTATGGGGAAAATGCTGTTAATGTAAGTATTTTGAAATGATGTGCTAAATGGGAAGTTCCTAGAGAACTGTCAGTGCCCTCGCTGTCCATGACGTATTTTCATTATCAGGCTCCAGATGCTGCTTTATCTGATATCAGATAACAACAGTATGGTGTTGTTAGTCATAATTTCACTTATTTTTTAAATGTTTACTTGATCATAACTTAACTTTAAAAAAAATATATTTTATTGATTTTTTACAGAGAGGAAGAGAGAGGGATAGAGAGTTACAAACATTGATGAGAGAGTGTCATCGATCAGCTGCCTCTTGCACACCCCCTACTGGGGATATGCCCGCAACCAAGGTACATGCCCTTGACCGGAATCGAACCCAGGACTCTTCAGTCTGCAGACCGACGCTCTATCCACTGAGCTAAACCGGTTTTGGCATAACTTTACTTTTTTAATTTGAATATAGCATCCAGGCCAGGGGTTTTCAAATGAGGATTCACCTGCCTTACCTCTAGAGTTTTATTAATATTTAGGAATTTAGAACCTACTCCAGACACTCTGAATCTCTTGACTTGATGTTCTTAAGATATTCTTGGTTCAGTCTAACTATGTGCTTAATATTAATGGTATATTATGTCTCAGGATCATTATATGTTTTATACCTGAAGATATTTTTCTCTGTTCAGATTATATTCATCTATTTTTAAAAATTAGATGCACTATCCACTCTTCTTGAAAAATAGGATTAATCATTATGTTTATAGGTACTATAAAACTTGCTCTGGATTGTCTTTATTTTGTTTTACACACCATAGAAACATCCAAATTTGCTGTCAGATACAATATTCTTGTAATAACTTTCATCAGGTCGTTCACATTTGAAAATGGTCAGTAGTAAAAAAAAAAACCACAACCATGTTGAGTGTTTTGCCATTTACAGATAAGTTTTCTTTTACTCTTCTGCTTCTCTGAGAAACCTTGCCTCTTCCACTCTTCAACAAAGGACTATCTCAGGGTCCCAGGGAAAGGGGCTTAGCAGGTACTTTGGGCACAGGCTTCTGAAGGCCTCACTTCAACAACTTAGAGACAAGAGGTCTGAGTCAGGGTCTCCAGGACAATAATAAACCACAGACAAACCCTGCTGCAGTGGCTCAGTAGATGAGTGTCGACCTATGAACCAAGAGGTCACATTTTATTCCCCAGTGTAGGGCATGCAGGAGATAGCTAATCAATGATTCTCTCTCACCATTGATGTTTACATCTCTCTCTGCCTCTTTCTTCCTCTCTGAAATCAATAAAAATATATTAAAACAACAACAACAACAACAGATAAGTTCATGAGATTGTTGACCCAAGATGGAGCAGAACAGGAATTAATTACAAGCACTGGATGGTAAAGAACAATTGTGTGTTGTAGAGACATAGAAGATCGAACAGAAGATGTCAAATCTCAGAGAGAAGGCAGGGGAGGTTTGGGGTGGGCGGTAAGAGATAAACCAAAGGACTGATATGCATGTATATAAGCACAACCAATGGACACTGACAGTAGAGGGGTGAGGGCTTGTGCTAGGCAGTGGGAGAGGCTGGGGAGAGGTCAATGGGGGGAAAAAAGGAGACATGTAATACTTTAAACTAGGGGTGTCGAACTCAATCAGAGAAGGGGCCAAAATCTAAAATCCAGCCTAAATCGCGGGCCGAATGGTTTACTGAACAGTCATAAACTGTCATTGTGATGGAAACGCAGCGGAGTGCAGTGATGACAGTGCGGTGCGGGACACATTGCAAGGCCTGGCGGGATGGATTTGGCCCGCGGGCCTTGTGTTTGACACATGTGCTTTAAACAATAAAGAATTTAAATTAAAAAAAGAATGATGTGTTAGAATATTGTTGGTATTTTTTGGATATAAGGAAACCTTTAAGGTGTCTTTTGTTTAAGCTTTCTAAACTCATGACAATTTAATAACTTTTGCTTTTATAAGCATAAATGACGCATTTTTTCCTCCACTCTAGAATTCAAGAATTATTAAGTATTCTCTTTTTTTGGCAATATGGGGATCTGTAAAGGTTTAACAATGATCAGTCTTTTTTGTTAGTAGGACATAATTGCAAACATTAGTTATACAACCATGGCCTTACCTGGACTGTCATATTTGAGAGTGATGCTCATTAAATCAAATATGACCAAACATTTTTAAGAAACAAAGGTTGACTTTATAGAACCAATCATTGCAAAGTCCTCTTAGAAAATTTGGCTTATAGAGTCCCTGGTGTTTTGCAAATTATTTTTAAAGTTCAATGTTCTGGCCCCTTTCTCACCTCCACACTTCTCACTCATCCATGCTTGAGCCAACTGAAATTATTTGAGGTTCCCCAAGGAATGTTATTTTACTTCATCATGCCTCAACCAGGCTAGGAAACACACTTACCTACATTTGGCAATTTCATCTTTATCTTTCAGGACCCAAGTCAAGCTCCCTTCTCCAGAAATTTTCCCCTACCCTGTGCACTCAGACAGGATGCCACTCCCTCCTCCACATCCTTCTTAGCACTTACCCCTAGCTCTGCACCTGCCACACTCCTCTGCAGAGGTTTGTGTCCATGTCTGTCTCCCCTGTATATTCCTATCTTCTTAAAGTCAGAAATGGGGTCTTACTTAATTCGCACTAGCAAATGGCTTGCATTTAATTAGAATGCAAATAATACTTGGTTTGTTGAGTTAATTTACAACTGGTTGAATTAAACTGAGAGTCAGCCCTGGCTGGTATAGCTCAGTTGGTTGGAGCGATGTCCTGTGACTGAAGGGTTGCCAGTTCAGTTCCTGGTCAGGGCATATACCTAGGTTGTGGGTCTGATATTGATCAGGGTGCATGTAAGAGGTAGCCAATCAATGTTTCTCTCTGACATTGATATTTCTCTTTCTCTCTTCCCTTGTTTTTAAAAATCAATAAAAAATTATATCCTCAGATAATAATTTCAAAATAAAATAAAATAAACCCTCTGAGAATCCTATTCTTCATAGTGAAGGAGTGGCATTTGAAAGGGAAGGTATGGGACTTTGACCTTCTGCCTAACATGGGCCCTAAATACCTTTTACAGACTTAGTAAGAAAGAAGAGGAAAGAAAAACCTTCAGAGTTAATATCTCAGTGGCAAACTGAGTTATAATGAAGCTGGAGGTATTCAAATTGGTCTTTTCTTCAGGGAGACAAACTACATAAATTAATACACTGAACCATGGCCTGAGAGCCCAGAGGCTTTAATAAATAAAGAGATGCACCAGGCCAAACAAGAACATAATGCCTCGACGTCTCAGTTACAATAACAATGTTTCCTGGGCCCGGGCCAGAGAGCAGATCAGAGAACATTAAACAATTTTTTGTGATCCTCTTAAAATCCTCTTTGATTCAGGAGACAACTTTGGCATCTCCCAAAAGCAATGTGGACATCTCCAGCCGGCTTGAAGCTCCTGCTTGACTCCTCCTTGAAAAAAGAAGCTATTTCTGGATTCTTTCTCTCTGCACTGCTCTGTCCTCTGTGGTTTCTCTATTTACTTAGGACAAAAAAAATCATTAGTATTAAAGGGGGATAATTCTGCCGGGAATGGCAGGCCTTTGTCAGCAAGATCTCTTTTATAGAGAAAAAGAGAGTAATTCTTGGGATGAATGCTTCCTTCCCCACCATAGCACATTAGAATCTTTGAGTAAGAAGGGACCTTAGAAGTTATATCATCCAGTCTCTTATTTTATGGATGAAAAAGCTGAGTTCAGACTTGTGATTTCACTTGCTCAAGGTCAGAGAGCAGGGACAACATTGCTTTAGGATTCCAATCTAGTGCTTTATTCATTCAATTTTCCTTGATCTTTGAAATACTGCTAACTTTCAATTTACTAAGTCATTTTGGGCAAGTTATTTAATTTCTCTGTACCTTACCTTCAACATCTGTAAATAAAAAAGACCGACTGCACCAGTGTTTCCCACTCTGTGTTTCCAAAGTCATGAAATCATTGGATCATGAAATCATATTTTTCTAAGACACTTGATGGAAAAGGGTTCTAAAGTCATATAAGTTTGGGAAATTCTGTCCCCTAGATACATCCTAGATCCTCTCTTAGAGATTCATGATGGTCATTAGCTTATTAAAAACTGAAAAGTCCTACCACAAAGAAACTTGTCTAGATTTGCTTAATCCAGTATTTGCCAAATTTATTTGGCTCTTGTCCCATTCCCCTCCCCAATGCCCCCAAAACATTGCCATCACCTGGAACAAGTATTATTCAGAACAGTCCTTGGAAAACGCTTATTATTAACCAGCATAACTCTTTAAGATGATTTCCCTTTAGCTTTCTAGCTCCTCACAGCCCCAGCAAATTTATTTCTCTCTAAACATTGTCTCTAACTCTTATGAAGAGCAGTATGCAAATAATTATAGGTCAGACTAATGCCCTTGTTTCAGGCTCATTGAAAATAACAACAAAAAATGTGAGTTAGAAAATAAGTATTTTATATTTCATGATGACTGTATACTTTCTATAAATTCATTTCATTATAGCTTTACATTATGAAGTGACAGAGAAAAATAACAGACACTATTATCCTTACCTGAGGTACAAAGCCTCGAGCTAAACACGTAGTGCTCTCCTCACCAAGTTTACAGTCCAGTGAGGTAAATGGACAAGTGAACACTAATAACAATGGCCAGCACGATGCAATGTTTCACTAGCTGCTAAGCCCTGTTCTAATGCTCTATGTGTACAGTAACTCATTTGATCCTCAACAACCTAATGAGGTAGCTACTGTATTAAACCCTTTTTACAGATAAGGAAATTGGGACAAAGATCGTCAAATAGATTATTCAAGGTCACAGTTTGTAAAACACAAATCCTGGAATTTCAGTTCAGAATCATAGTGTTTAGTACTATGCTATTCTGCTCCTTTTGTGGGATAAATACAATATAATAGATGGTACAGCTAAAACACCTAACTCAGCAGGTGAAGAGGGTCAGAGAAGACTCTTTGGAGGAGGTGGCTGAGTCTTAAAGGTTGGAAGATAAATAGCCAAGCAGAGATAGAGAAAGTGACTTCTAGATAGAGAAAACAGAATATGTGCCTGGAGACAAGATAGCTGGTAGCACCTTTGGGCAGTTGTATTTAGCTTTGCAGGGTGGAAGCCTGTGGTGCGGGGAGGAAGCAGCGAGTCCTAGGAGGCTTCTTATGACCCAGAGGTCTGAGGTCTTTTCACAGAGGCACTGTGTGGGGAGGGGAAGCTCTGATGACTTTAACTGGGACAGCTTTATGCTCCTGGAGTCAAGTCAATTTGGGAGGTATAACCATACTGTCAAAAAGTCTGCTTAAGAAGCCACTGCAATAAGTAATTCATGTAGGAGGTGATGATGTCTGAAAAAAGGAGGGACAGTGGAAACAAAGAGGTAAAGGCAGCTGAGACATATGTAGGAGGTAAAACCATAGGGCTTCTGGGAGCAACCAGATAGACAGTGACCAGAGGCCAGCCAGACAAAGAGAGTTGCCAGAGTATGACTTCCCAAGGGTTCCCCGGCACCACCAATATTTTTGGCCAGATGACTCTTTGTGGGGGGTGAGGTGTGGCTGTCCCATACATTTTAGTATGGTCCCAGTTCTTTACCTACTAGGTTCCAGGAACACAGCTCCCCACCTCTCAAACTGTAACATGTCTAAAAACACTGCCAAGTGTACCAATGCAGGTGAGGCTGGGGGAAGCAAAGTCATCCCTAGTGATGTTCTTCCATGTGTGGCCCAAAGACGAGCAACTTTGGCATAAAAATTGTTCAAAAGGCATGTTCTAGAGCCCCAACTCAGGTCCACTGAGTCAAAAACTCTGAAGTGAAGCCCAATAATCTTCAAACAAGCATTCCCATGGAGGTTTGAGAACCAGTGATACCAGAGAGGAAGGAGGAAGATGAGGTTGAGGTCAGCGGCAATGGACAGGGTCAGGCACATCCTCAAGAGGATGTATTCTAGATGGAGGTCAGGAGACTCCTAGGAACCCTGGTTGTAGCGAGGTCACAGGTGTGCTGAGAGCAGAAGCCATCCAGTCTTAGATAGCAAATGGAATGTTAGGTAAATGGAGACCATTTGGGATGTTAGGTAAATGCCGACCATTCTTGCCTGAAGCTTGGGTGTAAGGGATGGAAAGAGAGCTAGAGGAAGGTGATTTAGTTTTTGGACTAAGCTTAAGTTTGTTTAGGCAAAAGAACTATCTGGGATAGGACTTAAAAGCTGAAAAGGAAAGAAGTTGATGGTGTAGGAGATAGTAGTTCAGAAGAAAGTGAAATTTGTGAGTAAACAATCTAAAACATCAAAGAATGAAGTGGCAGAGACCATGTGTGATTTGGACCCCAGTCTCATGGGAGAGGTAGGGAAAAGTTCAGTATTCAGATTTGAAGTCAGCCTTGAGGATGTGCCTGAATTCCCAGGAGGGCCTCACTGAAGATTCAGGCTTGGCCTACACCCATGCACAATGCCTACTGATTTAGGCCAAGGAAAAAGAATGGAGTGCTCAATTATTTCGACATACCAATTAAAAGAGTTTATTTATTTAATGAGTTTCATTGTTCAAATTAAGAAGTTCTTTTTCCACCTCACTAATCCATTTATCCTGCATATATATACAGTGTCAATGGCCTGGAGACTAAGTTCATAGATCAGTGGAGAACCCTTTATTCAATCCTTTATTCTTGGTGTGAGAGAGTACCTTAGGTGAACTGGTCTCTGCCCTCACTTTGCGTAGGAAAGGTATATTTATGCTCACCTTCACAGGTAATACAACTAAGCACCCAAGAGAGAAGAGACTTGTACAAGGAAACAGAAAGTCCTCTTGTTAGTATGTTAAATGTTAAATGATGTACTTGATACCAATGGCTCCTTGACTCCATATCTGAGCATTATCAGAGCATAAACCATAACTGACAATTTCAGAATAATAATAAGAATGCCAAAGAAAACAAGCAATGTTGTCGAGAAAACTGCTAGTTAGTGCTACCCAATTGGAAAGACCATGTGGACAGAGAAGCAAATTCTCAGGCTATTTGCTGTACTCACAGGTCCCATTTCATTGAATCAATTTCCTTCCAGCTGAATCATCATGCTTGTGCTACTGAGCCTCTTCTAACCTCAGCAGACTGGGGAAGAGGTAGGCATTTGACCAAAGCACAGCCAGGCTATAGGTTCTGCAAATCTCTCTTCAAACAGACTTCACTGGTCGGCTGGACCAATCAAATTCTCTCCCTTGGGACTTTAAATTGCTGCTTAAAAGAAAAAGGTGGTTAGTTGGTAATGTGAGCACAGAGAGAGGAACTTGGAGCAAGGAGGAAGAAACCTTGTCATCCTGGGTGAGGTTCATCACTGCTGTTACTTTGGATTCAGAGCAAGGCCTGAGGCCCTGACTGGGAAGCCCAGTTACCCCAGGATCCTGGCACTGCTGCAGTTCTCGGCCTAGGATATGAACAAGCAATCAAATCAAACCACACCACACCACATCAAACCAAACCAAACCAAACCAAACCAAACCAAACCAAACCAAACCAAACCAAACCAAACCAAGTGTAAAAACCCTTCCTTTAGGAACCCGGACTCTGCTCCTTGCAAGCAGATGTGTCTGGCCTGGTTCTCCACTCTAGAACTGCATCCTTAGGGCAGCCCCAGCACATACTTCCTAAAAGGAAGAGTATGCAAGCAAAATCTCCATGTCCCAGCCCATCAATAACCTTCTATCACAGGAACATTTTCCCAGGGAAGCAGGGCTAATCGGCCCATGGTTGGGCTTCGTTCTTGCAGGACAGAGGATGCAGCTGAGGTTAGGGATAGTAGGACTGCCAGTGGAGGAGAGGGTAAAGGCAGTATCTAGCCTGCAGAATTCTCAACAAAGCTTCCAATAACATATTTACTCCTTTTTTCCCCCGATCACCCAATGCTGATACCAAGCTGAGCAACATTTGCTCTTGCTCTCAAGAAGTTCACTGTCTGCTGGGAAAACAAATGTACAAGCAAGTAAATGCAGTATGATGTGATGAGTGTGGTTATAATGGCAATACAGGTGATCTGAGGGCACCTTCAAGAGGGAAGAGATGAAAGGGCCATTTCCTACAGAGAAAAGCATGTGTGGGGGCCTAGAGGCTGGAAACATGGCAAGTTTGGGGAGCAGCGCCAGGGCACTATGAAAGGCCTAGGATGAAGGTGCAGGGGAATGTTAGAGGTGGATGGAGGGGGGTGGGGGAGAGGGGGCAAGGTCACAACAGGACACATAGAGATTCCAAGCTTTCTCAGTTTCTCAGCTATTCTCTTAGCATGTTAATTTTTTTTTAATGGTAACCTGAGACCAAAAGAAATACCCAACAGCTCTATATATTAACTAATTGCATCCAAACAGCTTAACAGGTATTTACATCTTAATAATCACTGACATTTGAGAGCATACACATAAATTGAAAGAAAAGCCCTTATCATTTCATTATTAAAAGATCACAGTCTATGAATAGGCTATATGTATACTGCACATACCTCCAACCTTGAACTCACATTGGGCACTGCTGTTGCATTTTCTGCTGCATACTGAATATTGGGTGACATTTTTTTTTTTTTTAATCATTGTGACCACCAAACACCCAGCTTTGTAAAGATACAATTTTATAAAAAAGAATATAGTGGCTCAGCTGTTAGAGCATCAGCCCATGCACCAAAGGGTTGCAGGTTTGATTCCTGGTCAAAGGCACATACCTGGGCTGCAGGTTTGATCCAAGGCTCCAGTCAGAATGCGTGAGGGAAGCAAACAATCCATCTCTCTCTCTCTCTCTTTCTCCCTCTCTCTCTCTCTCCCTTCCTATCTCCCCTCTTCTACTCTCTCTAAAAATCAATGGAAAAAATATCCTCAGGTGAGGATTAACAACAAAAAGAATATGGTTGGACCTAATGCTGAACTGTGAACTCTCTTGGGCTAGTGTCCCTCAATGTCACCTGTTGCTGCATTTCCAAAAAAAAAAAAAAAAAAAAACCACAAAATATTCCGGTTCCCATGAGAGTGGGTGCTCTGAGGACCCAAAGACCCAATATGGTGGTTTCAAAACCAGGTGCAGCAATGAAACCACAAACTCAAAACTTGGGGTTAGTAACTGAGGTGTTAATCCAGTTTACACTCTCCATGAAAGAGGGAAAATTCTTGAACATATCCAAAGCAGATGGAGAATGAAACACCGGAAGGTGAAGCAAAGGAGACTGTGTGTGCTTGAGAGATTAGTATTAATCCTTTACGAATGGTTTTGGGTTCTGTCACCTGGTGATAATTCTCAGCCTGGGTGGGAGGAGGAAAGATGGAGAGTCAAACAGGCCATCCTCCTCGCAGGCCTATCACAGTGAGGTGGACCTCGGCGAGCCATTACACCTGCTGTTCGCTGTGTTGGTGGTGATGTGCTGTGTGTGTGTGTGTGTGTGTGTGTGTGTGTGTGTGTGTGTGTAGCATAAAAAACACTCTGAAATAATTGTTCTGGACTCTAGGCTTCTTACCTTCCAATCCCCAGCTTTGGGTCAACTGTCAGTGGAATCTCAGGATTTCTAAAAAACTGTATCAGTGATAAATGTCAAAGGAGATAGAAGAAATAGAAAAAAGAGAGAGAAAGCCAGCAGGCAGCAAACCCATGACTTGCCTAGGATAGAAAAAGCTCCTTGGTGAGGGAGATAAAGGAGACAATGACTGACCTTTATTCACGGGAGACAAGATATCCTAAAGGGAGCTGATGCCACAAAAGAAAGGGGAGTGGAGACCCGGAGAGAAGAAGCATCCTCCTGTCACGTGCGCAGTGGTGGCATTGTTGAGTCCCTGCCCACGGTGCCTCTGACGGGAGCTGTCTCTGGGCTGCCTGAGAAAGGGGCAGGGACCCCCAGGAGGAACAGCTGCCGGCTGCATGGCACACATGGTTAGAGAATCACATACTCTCCCTAGCCCTGGACCAAAAATAACCTTCCTATGGGCCTGTCACCTAGACTGGAATGCTCGCTATAGTCACCGTGCTTTTGAACTGGGGCACTGCGTCTCCAGGGTTCTTCTGTCAAATAAGAAAGGTGTTATTTTGGAAAGATAAAGCATTAACCCACCAGTGTTTGTCCACATTTTTAGCTCAGACTGGCTCATTTTAACCAATATAATCTAGGGAATTATCTAGTGTTTTCTTATGTTATTTCTTCTGGTATAACAGACTATCTCAACATAGTGACTTAAGACAGTAAAATGTATATTTCTTTACAGTTTCTGTGGTCAGGAGTTGGGGATCAGCTTGGCTGGGGGTTCTAACTCAGGGTCTCTTGTGAGAATGTGGCTAAGACGCTGGCTGGGCTGCAGTCATCTGAAAGCTTGAATGCTTCCAAAAAGGCTCACTCTCCTGCTCTGGGCGGGAGGCCCCAGTTCCTTATACCTGTGCCCCTCCACTGGCTGCCCGAGCATCCTCACAGCAGGTGACTTTTATGATCTAGGCTCAGAAATTACATTTGCTCACCCTGGCAGGTTCCATTCCCTGGGATAAAGTCACTAAATCCAGCCCCTACTCCAGGGGAGGGTAATTATGCTCTGTCTCTGGAATGAAAGGGCATCAATTATTTGTAGACGTAGCTAAAACTCAGCACAGATAATCACCCAGTTAGCCATAGAGATGGTGAATGAGACAGATAAAAATTTTTCTTCTTGATAGTGTTGCTGTGGTCTATTTGACATACCATACAGCTCTCTAATATAAAGTGTACAATTCAGCAGTTTTTGCTACTGCCATCAGCACTCTCTAATTTCAGAACTCGTTCATCACCTCAAAAAGATACCTTTGTACCCAGAGTGGTCACTGCCATTCCTCTCACTAGCCCAGCCCAGTGAGGAATAGGTGGCAGGCCCGTAGGGAGGTTAATTTCCGTCCAGGGCTAGGGAGCGTATGTGACTCTCTAACCGTGTGTGCCATGCAGCCGGTGGTTGTTCCTCCTGGGGGTCCCTGCGTCTTCCTCAGGCAGCCCAGAGACAGCTCCCGTCAGAGGCACTGTGGGCAGGGACTCAATAATGCCACCACTGTGCACCTGACAGGAGGATGCTTCTCTCTCTCTCCAGGTCTTCCTTCCCTCCCCACCACCTTTTCTTTCTTTCTTTCTTTCTTTCTTTCTTTCTTTCTTTCTTTCTTTCTTTCTTTCTTTCTTTCTTTCTTTCTTTCTTTCCTTCCTTCCTTCCTTCCTTCCTTCCTTCCTTCCTTCCTTCCTTCCTTCCTTCTTCTTCCTTTCTTTCTTTCTTTTCTTTCTTTCTTTCTTTCTTTCTTCTTTCTTTTCTTTCTTTCTTTCTTTTCTTTCTTTCTTTCTTTTCTTTCTTTCTTGGCACCAGCTCCCTTTAGGATACCTGTCTCCTGTGAATAAAGGCCAGTTCTGATAAATGGTTAGTGAGGAAGACAAGATCAGAACAGATTTCTATCTTGGATGTCCTTCTTGCTAAGGCTGGTCAGTGGAGGGAGGACCGGCAGGAATCCAAATGCGATGGCCATGATGGTAGTGCCAGGCCTACCTCGTAAAGCAGTAGCCAGAGGTACTCAGAACCTACTCCATCAGTAGCCGGAGGCAGATTGCTCAGGAACCTGGGCCTGCCGGTGGTCTGCAATGGGTCCCTGAGCAGTAGCCCCCAATCAGAGGAGTCTGGTGCCTTGTCAGGGAAATGGCCCAGAGGGAGTGCTGCCGGGGAGCTATGCTGGACCTAGGATGAGGCACGCCTGTGCTGTCCCGGCTCTGCTACAGACTAGCTGGTGTCTTTAGTCAAGTCACACAGCTTAATTAAGCCAGATCTTCCTCGGAGGATGGTGCAGATGCTCCTTTGGTTTCTCCCTGCCTAGGTTTTTTTGGACCCAGCCCAGAAGAACCCACCTTGCAGCTTGCTGTAAGAATAAGAGCTGTGTGGAATATACTGAGCCAGGGTACTTTGCATATGGTATGCCTCAATAGAGGATGCTAATTACTACTATTATTCACAAGGTTGCCTGGAAATAACTTAGATTTAGGCTGGGAGCCTCTTAGTGACTTCTGGGGCATCTTGGGATAGGATCCTGGGGATTCGCCTTTGAAGTAGCTTCTGTGGTTTAGGACACACCAGGTCCCTCCTTGGGGGCTGATCCAGTCTTGCGTTTGAATGGAGGGTGAATTTGAGAAACCATTTTGCTCTCACTGCACTTAGAAGTACCAGAGCTTAGAAATACTGCTCTATAAATGTATTCATTTATATAAAAGTTGTTTTTCTCCTGTTTTAAATGCACAATATCTCATAAACACATACATGTACTCAAACACTTTGCAGTGTTAGCAGAAAAGTCTACAATGTGCACAAACAAACAAACAAACAAGCAGCTTGGCCAGCTGTAGAGGGAGAGCTCATGGCTGGCCAGGCTGCCCCTGGCCTGTTGGAGAGTGGGAATTTTTGAGCATGTTTCCAGAGAAGTCGTGGATTATGCCCCAGATAGAGTTGTCAGTGCTGACACCAGGCCAGGCCTTGAGATATGGTCTCATGGCCCCTTCCCAGAACGTAGGCCTTCTTTCATAGATCACTGTCAGCTTTCTGAAGAACAGGATGACCTGTGAACAACATGGTCGTCAATGGCATGATCCTGACGTAGCTTAGGAAAAACTGTTTTGTCTTGGGTTACTTGTTCTACAAAAACAGGATGTGGTTAATGGGCTTAAAAGTGGTCTTGCAAAAAGGGTCAGGGCTGCTCTCTGGTCTCCCTGCGTGGAGAATGGCAGAGCAGTCTCCCGGCTAGTCACTCACTTGCCTGGCTAATGAAGGCTCTTTGCTTTTGCATTAGACTTGGCTCCCTGGTGGTCTTTGGGGATCTTGAAATCTGGGTATAACAGCCTCTGGCACCAGATCTGCACATGGTGAGAACAGTGTTACAGGGGCCACAGCCTCGGCCTTGCTGGATGCCATCAGTACAGATCGGCTCATGGCAGAGAGAGCACTAAGGAGGGGACCTTCAGTTTGAAAAAAAGAGAACAAAACCTGTCTCTCTGCCCAGCTTTCCCTAGCACTGGTAGGCATGGAAAATGTGCACATATGGGGGGTCCAGCTGTGGGGAGCCCTTAGCAGGCCACTTTTCTTTTTCTTTCTTTCTTTTCTTTCCTTTTCTTTCTTTCTTTCTTTCTTTCTTTCTTTCTTTCTTTCTTTCTTTCTTTCTTTCTTTCTTTCTTTCTTTCTTTCTTTCTCCCTCTCTCTCTCTCTCTCTCTCTCTCTCTCTTTCTCTCTCTCTCTCCTCCCTCCCTCCCTCCCTCTCTCCCTCCCTCCCTCCCTCCCTCTCTCTCTTCTTTCTTTCTCTCTTTCTTCCTTTCTCTCTCTCTCTCTCTCTCTCCCCCTCTCTCTCTTCTTTCTTTATTTCTTTTCTTTTTTTTAAATATATATTTTATTGATTTTTGTACAGAGAGGAAGGAAGAGAGATAGAGAGTTAGAAACATCGATGAGAGAGAGTCATCAATCAGCTGCCTCTTGCACACCCCCTACTGGGGATATGCCCGCAACCAAGGTACATGCCCTTGACCGGAATCGAACCCAGGACTCTTCAGTCCCCAAGCCGACGCTCTATCCATTGAGCCAAACTGGTCTCGGTGTGCAGGCCACTTTTCTGACCTCCTGTGTCCTTGGGTACCCAGCCAGCCGGCCACTATACTGTCGCCATGTTTTACTTCCATCGCAGCACGGCATCACAGAACCTTTGTTTGCTTATCTGTCCGCTCATTCTGCACAGACCATGGGAATGTGAGCTCCACAGTGTGAGGGAGTCTGTCCTCTCTCCGCCCAGTGTCCCAGTTCCTGGAGCTGCGGGTGGTGCACAGAGGGCATCTGGCAATGCTGCTGAGAGCACATGCAGCCACCAGCACTGAGCTCCCAGAGCCCCCTCACATGTTATTTCACTTTGTCCTCCAAGAACCTGTGAGATAACCGTTTCTCTTGGCTTTATTTTATAGACGGGGAGACTGAGGATCCTGAGCCATGGATGACATGTCTAAGGCTGCAGCTTACAGAGAGAGGGAGCCAGAGTCTGAACCAACTTCTGACTCCAGATCCTTCGTTCTTTCTACCAAATCCTGTGACACCCTGTGTGCCCAGGATGGTGTCCCTGCCTCCAGAAAGTAACCCCCTTCAACTGTGTCAGGCTGAGGATCTACTTACACCATTTTTTTTTTTCCTCAACAGGAATTTTCATCTTCCATAATGAGGTCTCATAAGAAGGCTTAGATGCATAATCCTCCCCATGCATTTTTTTAAAAATTGCCACTAGAATTCATTGGAACTGATATGGGGGAGATCTCCATAATATACATGAAAAAAGCAAGATGCAGAACGTTGTATATGGAATGCTACTGTTTGGGTAAAAAGGGAGGGGGACCATTCAATCCAGCAATGATGCTCCTTGGTATATATTCAAATAAGCTGAATAAGGCACATGAATGTTTATTCACAATTGCCAAAACTTAGACACAATCAAGGTGTCCTTTGGTGGGTAAATTGGTAAAGAAACTGGTCCATCAAGTGATGGAATATTATTCAGCAGTAGAAACAAAAGAACTATTGAGAAGACATGGAGGAAACTTAAATGCATATTATGAGGTGAAAGAAATTATTCTGAAAGGTCACTTGCTGTGTGACTTGGGGATCACACATTGTGGAAAAGGCAAAATTGTGGAGGCAGTGAAAAGATCAGCGGCTGCCAGAGGGTCAGTGGGAAGGGAGTTCTGAGTAGGGGGATCCCAGAGGATGTTTAGGGCCTTGAAATTACTCTGTATGAGACTATACAGATGGATAAATGTCATTATACAGTCATCAAAATGCATAGAGTGTATAATACCGAGAGAGAATATAAAGCGAATAATCATCATGAGTCAATTAATTAAAAGAAAAGCTCTTTTGACATTTTTTCCCCACCAAATAATTTGTTGATATGCTAATTGTTAGTACTACGATGCAAAAAATCTTACCAAGAGCACGTGACACCAGACAAAGTTGGCAAAGGGAGTTGCTGCTCTTTTTCTACCTCTTCATTCTCCTTTCAACTACTACTATGACCAAGCGCACGTCTGTGATGTCCACAGCGCCTTCCTTGTCCCTGCCCTAAGGTTAGAATGCTCCCATTCCTCTGCTTGGCTCCACCACCAGCATTTTCTCTTTGAGGACAGCATGGTGAGGATTACCAACGCTCAACTAAGATTCCCTTTCCCTCTTCTAGTCTCTCTCCTTCTCTAGAAGACCAGCAACCTTTCCACCTTGTCCTGGATTATAGAACCAAGCAGCTTGCACAAGACTTTGAGAATTGATTCCCTGTTTACTGCAAGTCCTTCTTCCCAGGAGAAAAGTGCATGTTAGCAGCTTCACTGACACTCAAGAGCTCCACACATTTCCAGAGATTCCTTAACCAGCCAACACTATATCCACTTCAGTGGCCACTGATGCAGTGCCCTCCCTCAGGCACTGGTGGGGCAGGGGAGTACAAATCAAACTGAAAACATGTACCATTATCTGAGAAAGTCTTGATTCAAACACTAAGGCACACCTCGTCCTTTAAAAATCCAAACATAATAACATAGTGCAATGGCAGCAGAAGAGCAAGTAATTACAGACAGGGAAGTAGATGGCCTTGTTGTCCTAGAACACAGGAGGCAAACCTTTGGAGAATAAGGTTAAATGACAGCTCTGACAGGCGGTGACAGCTGGAAGAAAGGCAGGCTTATCTTCCCTCTCATCTGTCCTCCCCACTCTTTCAAGGCCAGGGAAGTTCTCTGTCATTAGCATGTCAGAGCAACAGCCATAAACAGAGGGAAGGGTCCCCACTCTTTGGCAACTTCAAACACAGAGGATAAAAGAAGTTGCATGGAGGACGTGAAATGCTGCTTTTTGCTCTTTCCTCTGCCCTTTCTACTTGGAAGCATTCTACCCAGTAGCAGCCTCTGGCCGTGTCTGTCCTACTAAACAAGCCTGGGAATGTTAATCCTGCACATCTTTGTGTTGATTAGTGTGGATGGCAGAATCATGGTCCCTCAAACATGTCCCTATCCTAGTCCCAGGAACCTGTGACCATGGCATGTTACCTGGCAAGGAGGAATTAGGGGAGCAGATGCAACGAAGGTTGGGAATCAGCTAATATGAAGAAAAGGCGATATTCCTGGGTTATCCAGGCAGCCCAGTGAAACCACAGGGTCCTTAAACATGGAAGCGGGAGGCAGAACAGGGTCAGGTTGATGCAGAATAAGAAAGACTGGACCAGCCATGGCTGGCTTTAAAGACTGAGAAAGAGGCCACCAGCCAAGGACTGTAGGCAGCCTCTAGGAGCTGAAAAAGGCAAGGAGAAGGATTCTCCCCTCAAGTATCCAGCAAAGAATGCAGCCCTGCTGACATCTTGCCATTAGCCCAGGGAGATCCACATAAACCATCTCCCCAGAACTGTAAAATAATTCATTTGGGTTGTTTACAACCACCAATTTTGTGGTAAGTTGTTCTAGTGGCAACAGAAAATGAATAGAATTTGAAAATCAGATCCTGTTTGACCAGGATGAAGACAGAGCCTTCCTCCAAAGCCTTCCTGGAGGGATCAGCTCCATCATTATCCCCCCAAAAAGGTGAATCCCACCCCCTGGCTCTGGGCTGAGGCAGCAGAAATGTCTGACGAGGCATCTCTGAAATGTTGGCTCCCAATGGCGTGGGAGGGATGAAATACACTGGTGCCCATAGTCTTAAGAGGGGATAACAGGAGCATTTGCTGAGTGGTCCAGGCACCAAGTGTTGCAGTGAGTTCTGGGAAGAAAGAACTGCATGATCTCAGGTGGCAGAAGCAGAGTGAGCTTCGGCTTGAAGCTTGGGAGCAGGTGGAGAGGTGGGATCTGAGGGGACGATGCTGCAGCTTGAGGGCTTCCCAGAGCTTGTATAGAGTGCTAGGACAACCTTGGTCTGAGGGACTCACCAGCACACAATACAAACTCTCTCCTGAAGCTCTGAATCTCTAACAAATTACAGAACTAAACCCCCGGATTCATCAGAAAGGCCTAATGACCACCGAATGCTGTGACAAGTACAGCTTTTAAAAATTCAGCAGAAACTCATTACTAATTCATGACCAGAGTCGGCTTTTAAAAATCCCTATCTTTAATGCTCATGAAGTACAGCACTGGGCTTTGTAAGTTGCTTATTTTCTCTCCCACAAAGGAAAGGCAGTATAAAATGAGTCCAAGCTTCCTTTATTTCTCAACCCTCCCCAGCTGATTTCAACTTCTTTTCCCAGGAAAACAGTGAGTAGAGAGAGGAGGAGAGGACAGATATTTGAAGAAACCAGAAAGCACTTCTTGCCCATCCCACTCAGTGGAGGTGATCTCCGCTTATCTCCGCTTACAGATCCAGGAAGCTTGACCCCCAGTGGGTGTGGTCTGAGAAGGAACAGGCTGGGAGATGAGGGAACAGGGCACATGTGACATTCACAGCAACTCAAGGTTTGGAACCTCTAGAAGCAGAGCGCCTGTCTGTTCACACTTCTCACTCCAACCCAACTTGGCATCTCAAGTGCCAAACCTAGAGCGCTGGGCAGGGAAGGACATTCTGTGAAACCTTTGTTGCATTGCATGGGGCTGATGGTGCAGCCGAGGACCTCCCTCCCTGCTTGCAACTGTGACTGAAGATCTCTCCCAGCAAATTCCAGACCTCTCTCTGTACCAAGTCATGGGAGTTTAGATGAGACCACATGACATTAGTGCAAATTTGAAAAGATGTCATTAAATGAAGGCTGTCAATCTGAATACTCACTATTGGATGACTAATGGACTTTGGGATATAATCTAACTTCTTAGTTAGGCAAACTTATGACAACTGCACTTGTCCCCTGTCTCAACCACACTTCTCTAGTTTTTCTCCCTCTTCCCTGCATATCCACTAACAGTCCTCTGAGCACATCAGATTCTTTCAGGCTATTCCTCTGTCTGGAATGCCCCTTTCCCTGTACTTACTTCCTCACCTATCTGGCAAATCTCCATTTATTTTCTAAGACTCTATTTATGTATCATCTTTACCATAGACTTTTCTTGATGCTCCATGTTATAATAATGTAATCCCTCTAATGTATGAAATAATTATTGTGTCAAATGTTTGCTGTATGGAAACCCCCAATACTATGTAACTCCCAAAATTAATAAACACCCCACTATCTTGATATAAAGCTCTGAGCCCTTAAAGTGTAAACGCCCTGTTCCTAGCATAAGGCACACCGTCTGGACCACACTGATAAGGACACAACTTGCTTACAGTGGTCTATATAACCCCAGGACCAGCTTCAGTTGAGGTCTCCTGCCCGATAAGAGGAGGACTCCATGTCCCTCCAAGACAAGCCCTTGATTGCTCTGCTGTGTGAGCCTGAACCACTGTGGCCGCCTGCCTGTCTCTGTTTTCATAGTCTGCCCTTCAGTGTGCATCGCCAGGTGGCCTTTCTGGAACCTAGGACCCACTAGGAATAGGTAAATAAACCCTGTGTGACTACATACTAATTCTGTCTTATGTGTCATGTGTTCTGGTTTGGCTCAGCTGACTACCAGGGGATAGGCCGTTATTGAAGTACCGGGGGATAGGCCGTTATTGCTGACTCCTGGTCACCTGTATTTGTCCCACTAAATCTAGACAGATAATCAATTAATTGGGGCATAATTGGGACACTCAGGCTGGGTGAGGTGTCCCTTCCCATGCACCCCTAGTGGCTGCTACTTGTTTCAAGCATAGTTAATACTCATCCCCTCCAGGGACTGTATCATTTGTCTTTGCATTACCATGGTCTGTGTAGTAAATCCTTAATAAACACATACTGAACCAATGACCCAATGTGAACAATTTATTGAGCACATTTTACTATGGGCATTGTCTGATGCTAAGCTTTATACTGCTTCCTGCCCCTCACTGGCCTCCACAGGCTCCTGGAACCCTTGCAAACCACCAGCATGTCTCAGGCTGAGCCTGACAAAGCTGCTGAAGATGTTAGGCACCTGGAGACCAAGGGGGTGGATAATGAGATGCTGCTCATTTACAGATGCTACAAACAAGGGACTGTGGGTGACATAAATGCAGACAAACTGAAATGTTGAACCTCAAGGGCAAGGCCAAGCAGGATGCCATGAAAGCTTACATTTTACAGATGTAGGAATTGGGTCTGGAGCAGTTGAGTACCTTCCTTAAGTTTACCCAGCCAGTCAGTGGAAAAGCCAACGTTCAGATCCAGACGGTTTATCAGATTCTCTGGGTGGTCTTCCAAGGCTTTTAAAATTGGTGATGGCTACCAATTTAGTCTAAAGTAGAAGAGATTAGGGTGATAGGCCATATTTTCCCCACTGGGCCTCCAATCCATACCCATTGTCATGTGTTTGCAGTTTTTACCATATGAGGTGGAGTGTCCTTTTTGGCTCCATTGATGTTGGGTTTGGCCCTGTGATTAGCTTCGGCCAAAGGAATGTTAGCAGATGGAAAGTGTGCAGAGACATTAAATCCACCCGTGGGGTTGGACTTGTACTTTCTGCTGACTTTTTCCCATGGGAACTCATGGGCAGGAAACCATTGATCTGAGGAGGAGAGTCAGATGGAGTAGCCCTAGTCCCTACCCAGGGCTTGATGTTGATCTAGGTGAGGTCCACCTAGATTAGTCAAATCTCTAACAACCCAAAAATGCCTGAGCAAAAAATAAATACTTTTAGGCCACTGAGTTTTGGAGTTGTTTGCGATTGGTATTTTTAGGCAGCATATTTTTGGCAGTAGCTGATGAATACAGTTAAAAAAATTAACTTCAGAAACATAAAATGTAATAATGTAAGAACATTATCCCCTCTCAGTGAAGACTAAAACGGGGCCTCTATCTTTTAGATACAGAAGAGAAAGAATTTGTTGATGATAACTGTGTTTCCCTGGACTGCTTAATTGGAGAACACTGGACATTTTCTTTTTGTAGGATAGCTTAATGAAGAGTAATTTTTCTAGAATAATTTCTTGTAGACTCAGATGTGGGAAAAGAATAAGCCAGAAATTGTTTTAAAACCTCTTAACACCCTGCAGTTTTTGAAGTCACAAAGACATTGTTAAAAACAATTTAACTGGCAACATTTTGATTACGTGGCAAAATTGTACTATTTATTTCCTGGCCAGGTTGCTCTTGGGGATAACTGCACCACTCCACGTTAAGAGGCCAAAAAAATAAAAAGGCTTTAAATTCAGAGAAAATGTGCACGCAGAGATTATAAAAGAGAATTCCACCCCTTCTAGCAAGTGTCTGCTGACCCCTCAGTGTGGAAGCCCTTCTCTGAGCTTTCAGGGCGGGCATGGTGAGCTGGGAGTGGTGAGATTCATTCCAGTTCCCCTTTCCGGAGCTCCATCTTGGCCTTTCGCTGGAGCTGTGTCAGCCTCCTTCTCAGACACCAGGAGGGAGACAGAAAGCTTGTGGTCACACAGGGTCGCTACTGAAGCATCCATTGTATAATAATTGCCTCACCACCAGTAATTTTTTGACAATCATTTCATGTTGATGAACTCACCAGGGGTGGAGATGGAGATCTTCAGCACTTCAGGGTCATTCTCTTTCTGCTGCAATTTTTCTTTTTATTAATTGAATGAGTTCCCGTCCTCCAAGTCCCCAAGTACAGCCAATGAAAGAATTAAAGAGAATTGCTAAGATTTATAGCAACACAGTCTGACCTACTTTGGAGCAAACGCATCCTAGGGAGGAAAGCAGCCCAGATTTCAACAATCTCTTTTCTTTGTGTCTAAATCATTCCCTCTTTTAGTTAAGATGAGCCAAAGACAAACATTGTTTCACTGAGATTTAGATAATTTAATTTTCTGCAGAGTCTAGTTAGAGAATAAGCATGATTCTCATGTAGGTGAAGGCCATTGCATAAAACAACAGCCTTTGTAGTTGGATCAAGAGCGCAGTTTTATTATAAAAATGAATTCCAATTCATTAAAAATCTCAAAGCTCAGACCAAAAACCTTAGCACTTGCAAAAGCAGACCAAATTGGGAGGATAAGTATTTAACTTTTTCTGAGTGCCTTAAAAACAGAAAGAGAGGCCCAACTGGGGTGGCTCAGTAGGTTGAAAGTCATCCTGTGTGCAAAAGGGTTGCCGGTTCGATTCCTGGTTGGAACACATATAGAAACATATGGCACATACAGAAAGCAACGGATGGATCTCTCTCACATTGATGTATCTCTCCCTCTCTCTAAGCATATCCTTAGAGGATTAAACACACAGACAAAAACACTAGAAAGAGAGGACAGGACTTCAAATAAATAAATAAATATTAGTTGACATTGGTGCCTAAAGCATTTTCTTAAAATATAGCCATTTTCAAAAAACAAAACTAAAAACATTCCGAGGCAAAGGTGGAAAAGAAAATATTCCAGATCTAGGCAATTAGTCAGATACTTTAAAACTTGACCATTTATGACACTTTAAATTTAATGATTAAAAAAAAAGAAGAAGAAAGAAAGACAAAGAAGGAGACTCAACCCCTTTCCAGTCAGTAAAGATCTGAACACTGACCTGGAGGCCTGAGTGCTCCTCCAGGGGAGTGTGGGAACTGATCATAGGGCGGCATTGGGGGCAGGTTTCTCTGCAGTTTCTTTTCCCTATTCCACTTTTTATCAAGGTTTTCTTACAGGTATTTCCACCTGCCAAGTTGTTCTGGGTCCGACACTTGCTCTCTTTCCTTTCTATTCTCCTCAGGATGGCGCAATACACGTGTAATTACAACAGACCTGTGGGAGGCAGTTAGACAAACATGAGCAGAGGGAGGAGGATGGGCCAGGAACCGAAACTCACCGGGTAGAAAGCCCCAGGAGCCTAACAAAGGACAATGGAGGATGAGACCTCATCCACAGGGTGACCTTTCCTCCCTAGAGATAGTATCTAGGCCTCAGTTGTATTTCAGCTCCAGGCCCCGGAAAGCAATAAAACCAGATAAGCCATCCAAGGCTGACCTCCCGACCAGTTGCTTTGGTTAATGATTCCCTGCCGTGGCGCTGACCAGTCAATCAGTGGAGACCTCTGTCGCTCCCTTTCCTCCTCCCCTCAAAGAACACACCTGGAAAGCTGCTGAATATTCTATTGAGACCTTTCCTTTATATATCCCCTAATATCTCCACCCTTAAAACCTTAGGATGAGGTGTGCTCTCCCTCGGGGGAGCACGCCCAAGCCTCTCCTCCCAGGCACATCACCTTTACCTTCTTCACTTCTAAGCTCCAAAGTCCTTTCTTTGCCTCTAGAACTTGCCTCTAGAACTTCCTAAGCCCAGTTCTTCTAGAAATTACTTTTTTTTTTTTTTTACCTTGATGATTTTCTAAATTAATGTTCTCTTATAGTTTCAGTCTTGGCTCTGAATTTTTTCCTTGCCAGAACTCAAATACCAAGATTGCTGAACCTGGTCAGGACTAACTCATGGTGCCATTCCCACCACTCTCAACAAAAGTAACTACAATAGAATGTAACTAGACTCCACAGGCATATGGTAGTAGCTGCTGTCATGGGCCGTTTAACTTAGTGACCAAAGCCCTGGGAGGATTAGTCCTGTGCAAGAACATTCATTGCCTGTCCACTGTCAGGGTGAACATGTCCCAGATGTCCAGAAACCTGAGAATAGTTATATGTATTAGGAAATATTCATTATATAGACTCCTACAGATGTTAAGACATGAGTAGATTTTTAAAGATGTTGAATGAAAAGAAAGTTGCTCAAGTGTCCTAAAGTATGACAGCAAATAAAAAGTTTCAAACACGCAGAGGCCTCCTGGATGGATCCGTGACCTTGTACAAAGTCCCCAGCTGCTGGCTTGGCCCTTGCAGGCGAAGACTCAAGAAAGCAGGCCCTACCCAACGTCGTCGCATCTGCTGGTGCCTGGGGCTTGGACTTCCAGCTTCCAAAGCTGTGAGAAATCAATGCCTGTTGTGTACTGGTATAAGCCACTCAGCCTATGGCATTTGTTTTAGCAGCCAGAATGGGCGGAGAGGAAGAGCCAGCACAGGGCCAGGCCCAGCTCCCAGCGCTGCCTCTCACCGCTCTCTCACCCTCGGCTGTCTAAGCCTTAGTCTCCTAACCCAGAGATGGGAAGACCTAGACCCAACACTCTAGGACGTGAGGCACCGCCAGCAGGAAAGAGCCCAGCATCTGTCTGCTTCTGAGCTTGTCCCCCAGGGTGAAGAAAAGAGTGGAAACTAATGTGACTAAGTGTGACCCCAAACTGACTGCCTGATGCTAACATTGCCCTGACCTGCTCCTTCAGCTGCTGGGGAAGCCATTGCAGCTGAAGGGGCTTCTGTTCTCAGGTTCTTAGGGAAGAGATTCAAAATTCTTGGTAGCCCACCTGATTATTTGGCAATCACTACCAAGAGGAGTACTGAACATGAGATAATGAAGCTGCAATCATCTTTTCTTTTACCCCTTTGTGTTTTGATAGTAATATTTTTTTTGGTAAAAATTACATCACAAAGGTCACTAAAATAACATTTTCTGTTTTGGAGAAAACTTTATGACTTGATGAAACATTGATGACACACAACATTAGATAATGAAGGAGAATATATAATTATATATGGTATAATCTCAATTCTGTTAAAAAATCACACACACACACACACACACACACACACAAGACTAGAAGGAAATGCACAATGTTGGTAGAATTATGGGTAATTTAACATTTCCTCTACATGCCTAAATAAATTTTCAATTTTTGTAAATAAGCATATATTACTATTATAACCAGATTATGTGTGTGTGTGTGTGTATGTGCATTGCTATCATTTCAAATGTGGTTTGTGTTGAACAGGGAGCTGTGTTTCTGCCACCACCTTCGGGCTCTTAGCCTAGCAGTAGGGAGCCTGAGCCAGCCTGAGTTAGTTAGCAGGGGCAAAGCACAAACCTCCCTGAGAGCCATCTATACACTAAGCCAGGTTTTCAAAAGCCTGGTCTCTTGGAGCCTTTCAAAGCTCCATTTGCCACATTGCAAAGGGACAAATGCATTGCCAGAGAACATTTGAATGCTTCCAGACCGTTATAAAGAGTGGAATGGAGTTGGTTCTGATTGCCAGCATAAAGTCTCTGTATAGGGCACATGTGTCAAACACAAGGCTCGCGGGCCAAATCCATCCCGCCAGGCCTTGCAATGTGGCCCGCACCGCGCTGTCATCACTGCACTCCGCTGCGTTTCCATCACAATGACAGTTTATGACTGTTCAGTAAACCATTCGGCCCGCGATTTAGGCTGGATTTTAGATTTTGGCCCCTTCTCTGATTGAGTTCGACACCCCTAGTACAGGGGATAATAAAATACCCTGATATATTTTCTCAGCCAGTGTTAGCACCCCAAAGCCTCTCATGAGACATCCCCTTAAACCACACAAACATCTCTATCTTAGTCAGCCGAGGCTGCCATAACACAACACCAGGAACTGTGAGACTTAACATTTATCTTTTCAGAGTTGTGGAGGCTGGAAAGCCCCAGATCAAGGTACCTTGATCTGGTGAAGGGGAGCTTCTGTAAAGAAACCCCACCGGCTTTCTTAATAAACCCCCATCCAGTCCTGTAAGGTTGGAAGTGAAGGGAGAAACTCCAGTGTGCAGGGATGGAAATAGGGACCCAAAGATTTATCCTTCTTTCTAGATAGCTCCCCCTACTAACAGCAAACACCATGATGACCCTAGGGATTTCTGTTCTCCCTTTAAGAATCCCATTCCTAAAGTCAAGGCGCCATTGGCTTTCTCTTCTCAGCTCCCTGGTAGATACAAGGAACCAGATGGGATCATTTGTCCAGGGGGAACTATTTCTTTACCCAGAGATCACTTTTTCTCAGACTGAGTCACTTAGGAAGTTCCTTGGCTGACAACTCAGGGTGTTTACTCCATGTCACCTCCTACAATGCTATCCTCCACAAAGGAAGTACCTGGTTGGCAGAGACTGGTTTTGCTTTGGAGCAGTGAGTAGGAAAGAGCAGGAGTTGGGATTGGTCCTCACAAATGCCCATCACCGAGTTAGGTTCATTACCAGCTTATGACTGGACCATGGAGAGAATGTATGGTCCTCGTGTGAGGATGACATGCTTCAAATGACCTCCCTACTCCAGTATGGAGCAGGCAGTAGACCCTCTATAAAAATATCTGTCTACTGCATGTGTGAGTAAAATGGTTAGTCAGGGCTGTTGGGTCCAAGTTCTGTTAGGGGCAAAAATAGAATACTGGGGATTAGTTATGGTTATGGGAACCGTTAATCATGCTTTCTTAACCACGATTGCCTTGTGCTGGTTAAAGAAAGAACATTCTAATCTGGCTGGGCATTGTATGCCCCTGGGATCTGGGGGTCAACCTTGGACCTGGGAGTCAACCTTGAAATGTGGTCCTTCTTATTCAAGAACTGCCTATTTAAAAAAATTATATATATATATATATATATATATATATATATATATATATATATATATATATATATATTTTGTTGATTTTTTTTACAGAGAGGAATAGAGTTAGAAACATCAATCAGCTGCCTCCTGCATACCTCCTATTGGGGATGTGCCTGCAACCAAGGTACATGCCTTTGACTGGAATCAGACCTTTCAGTCCACAGGCTGATGCTCTATCCACTGAGTCAAACCAGTTAGGGTAAGAACTGTCTATTATCATGGGAAGATTAACAACTTCGTTGCCCAAACAGTGGAGTCCCACCCCAGCTCACACTGCCTACTTCCCGAGGCCTGTAATCTCCCCTTCCTCGTGTAATCTTTGTCCCGCCCTATCTAAGCAGCTGGCTTATGGGGGGCTGCAGGGAAGATTTTTGTGGATGAGTTGCTGCTCTCCCATACTGCCGGCAGTATTGGAATAAACGCTTATATATGATTCAAACCTGTGTTTGCTGAATTGGCTCAAGTAGTGATAGGTAGCCCAGAACCGTAGCTTGTCAGGTTTCAGTTCCTCTGCCAGGGACTTTAGCTCTTTGGATGCCGGAAATTGGAAAAGGACAAGAGTAGCCATAGGTAAGTGGGTCATGCTTTATTGCAAACAAAGCAGTCAACAACCTGTTGGCCAGTGGCACCTTATATACTCACTCAAACAAAAGAGGCCTCATGCTAATTATCGACATCTGTGCTACATTTACATAAGGAGGTTATATAAAGGTGTGCCTTATATAAGGGCAGTACCTATAGTGCTACTGCTGAGTCATTCCCTTCGAGCATGCTTATGGCAAATGGACCTTTAACATAGTAATACTGCGTATGGCCATGGTCACCCTCTGGCATACCCTGGTCAGGGCCTCCACAGGGCATCAAACCCAGCAGTGCTTTCATCATCACCACCACCAACTACAATAATAATAGTACTTATTGAAGACTTACTATGTGGCCAGAACTTTTGAATTATATTTTAAAAGGGAAAGTCATTAATAAATAAAAGACTCACAGAGGTGCTATGATCCAGTGATCTCACTCGGAGCATTTGAGTGGCCCAGGGTAACTTGGAGGGCTTGGGCAGGGCTAGTCAGGAAGAAGTAGCATCACAGTTACCTGTCTTCTGTGTTGGCGGTTTCATAAAAGGTATCATTAGAAAGAGGGTCCCACTGCTAAAATTTGAATGGCATTTTCTCTCATTGAGAAAATCAAGTAGCAGAGTTAGGAAGAGGCTTAGCAAATATCATGCTGTCAGTAAGTGGCAGAGCTGAGACTGGAAGCTGGGCCTCTGGGACAGAGCTCTTCAATCACACCCCATCACTCTCTGCCACAGGAGTACCAGTCAGGGGACAGCTTCGTGATACTTGGTTTATGAATTGGGTGACTGTAATAATCAATGCTTTATTGAGTCCTCACTCTGTGCTGGGCATTATGCTGAGAATTTTATAACTATTACGTTTTTTTTTTTTGGTTAACTCTCATCCAAGGATATTTTTTCCATAGATTTTTTTAAGGGAGGGAGGGAGGGAGAGAGAGAGAGAGAGAGAGAGAGAGAGAGAGAGAGAGAGAGAGAGAGAGAACATTGATGTAAGAGAGACACATTGATTGATTGCCTCCAAAGAAAAAAACCTGCAATCTCGGTATGTGCCCTTAGCCAGGAATCAAACCTGAGATCCTTTCGGTGCACAGGCCGCCGTTCTGTCCTCTGAGTCACACAGGCCAGGGCTGTAGGTATGAATATATTTCATTATCACAAAAACCCAGATAAGTAAATGGTGTTATTGCTGTCACTCAACAGATTCAGAAATTGAGGCCCCAAACAATTAAGCCACTTGCTCAAGGTCTCACAGGAATTCTGTGCTGATGTTGGATTTTTTTACTTCAAACAATATCGCTTTGGAGCTTGTCTCCTGACAGGCATTTCATTCTGTGTCCCACGACTGAAAAGAATGTACACCGAGGCAAAGCTACACAGTTAGTCCTTAGCCATTTCCCTGGACTTAATGGCTGTCTTTTTCTTTCTTTTTTCTTTTTTTTAAAAAAAATATATTTTATTGATTTTTTACAGAGAGGAGGAGAGAGGGATAGAGAGCTAGAAACGTCGATGAGAGAGAAACATTGACCAGCTGCCTCTCGCACACCCACTTCAGGGGATGTGCCCGCAACCAATGTATAATACGTGCCCTTGACCGGAATCGAACCCAGGACCTTTCAGTCCGCAGACCCACGCTCTACCACTGAGCCAAACCGGTTTCGGCAATGGCTCTCTTTTTCTAATCACCTTCTATTCCTACTCTAAGAAGTAAAAATGATAGAGTCCTCAATGGATTCACTGGAGAGAGGAACTAGCAGTGACAGAATTACTTCTGCTTGGTGGATGAAGTAAGTGCCTTGCAGAGGGTCCTTGACGAGTCACCATTTCGCAGTCAGCAGTAAAGTGGGAGATGGCTCCCCAAATCGGTTCACCGGCAGTGTGAGCTAAGTATGGGGGATGAAACAGCACTGTGCACATGTGTGTGGTGGGTGGATGCTGAAGATGAGGTGGGGGAGGGGAGTGGAGATGGGTCCGCAGTGGCCCTGAAACTCCTCACTCAGGAGAGTGAGGGGACCACAGCCAGCTGCCTGCTTGAGAAATACCATTAGGCATGAAGACTGGATGGAGTGGGCAGTCTCCTTTAAATTGTTCTCGAGCGGACTTCTGGGAACACAGTAGGAAGCTGCTGTACGCCAAGGGAGATGCTGGTGCTGCGTTCAGACAGCGGCAGTGCCTGAGCAACAACATCTGCAGGCAGTGACACCTGAATGCTCCACATCTCAGTGATGACAACACTTTTTCATCCCCTAAGCTCTGGGGAAGCCCTCCAGTGTTGATGGAATGTAACGTTGATTGAAGGCTCCTGGTGTGTGGATGCTTGATTAGAGATTTCAAACTAACTAAGCCTGCCCCACAGGCAGTAGAAGATGAAAATTAACATACATTTATTACAATGTGGATGCTGCATAACTTGCAAGTACAGTACATGGCCAACAGCATAGGAACGACGTGCACGCTCTCAGGAAAGGTGAGTTGGATGAGAGCCATGCCCTCCACAATCCTTCTGTCTACAGTACATGCAACAGCCGCCCTGCCAGGTGAGGCGATGTTCAACAAAGGATGTAGGTGCAGGGACTGTGGGTGACAGATGTCCGCACACGTGGCAGGTGCTAAGATAGACTTAGCTTTTCACTCATTTAGCGAATATTTATTTAGCAGCTGCTACATCAGATATGTGAGAATACGTGATTGAATAACATCCACCAAAAAGTTTCTCTCTGGGGAGAGTTTATATTCTTGAAAGCATTTTTGGAGGAGGTGGGACTCCTGAAAGGAGAGACTTGATTGGCACAGAGAGGACATCACAAGGGGAGCAGCAAGTGGGCCACCCAGACTCAGGAAATGCTCATGGTGGGAACTAGAAAGAGGAGACTTGGAGAATGGCCAAGGCAAGTTTGTATTTGGGAATGGGATCGGCAGGAAATCAACTTGGAGGGTAAGCATGGGGCTGGGCCTGCAACTCTGGCAGGAGAAACTGACCTTTGTCCTGTTCACATCACAGGCCCAGGAGATCCCAGGCAAGCTCCACGCTGAAGGAGGAGGCAGCAAAGATAGCAGAAGGTGGAGCTGGAAATCTGTGGCCTTTCAGAAATTCTCTCTCTCTCTCACTTTGCCATGTCTTTTTCTCCATCCTCAGAGTTTTAAATGTATCTAAAATGCTGTGGTTATGTCTGAGTGCACAAGAAGAAATAGCAGTAGGTGGAAAAGGCACACCGGCCCATGGAAATTTTTATGTAAATGACTTAGCAGGAACCAGAGAGGGTAGAGAGGGTTCCCAGAGTGAGCACTTCACCATTCTTCTGCTGGCTACTTCAGTATATTGTGAGCTTAAGAGTAAGTCCAAGCGGTTGATGGGCTTGGGTGGAGTGGGTCCCCAGGCAGGGTCACCTGGACATAGCTCCTCCACTGGAAGTGCCTCATGCAGAGTTTAATTTTAATGGATGACAATAAAGCGGAGAGTGAAGAGTCAATGAGAGGGAGGGGAAATGGAGAACATCTCCACATTTCTCTCTTTTTCATATCATACACTCTGTGGAATCTTTTATCATTCTGACACTTGCCATTTATATCCCCTGCACCCAGATTTATTTTACTCATACTGTTTAAAAAAAATGAAGCAGTTTAAGCAATTCTCTGCAAAATGTAGATGCCCTGTGTTGATTTTAAGAGTCCAAAATCTCTTGAATTTTTCAGAGCAAAATGAGCATTACGATTATCTTGAAAAGGAGCTTCCCTGTCCAATTAGATGTCCCCAAGCTGCAATCATCTGATGATACAAAGGATCATGGGGTGACTGAAGAAACTCAAAGTTGGGGCACAATCTCCCCAGAGATTTCTGGGAGTTCCAACTGGGCCTCAGGAATGTGCTCAGGAACGTGTGGACGAGCTCTCTGTGAGAATCTGCTCTGCTTGGTACAGCATTCCTTGGACTCGGGGGCTGCTGGGTGCTCAGGTGATAAGGCTGCAGGGTGGTCTATGGTGAGCTCCAGCTTCATAGCATCAAAGCCCTGAGGTCTCACTGTCTGTATCTAGTCTCACAAAGGCCTGGATTTCCAGCCTGAACTGTTTTCTCCACAAGAGCTCAACACGAGGCCATCCAAATTATGCATAAGAATGTGTGTTTCTGATCTGTGTAAGTATTGGACAACTGGAAGTAAACTGACTTCCCATCAAAAGAAGAAATTGGCTGAAAAATTGCAATATAGCCATACTGTGAAATGATATTGGAAAGAATGAATTAGCACTGTTGCAGATGGTTTGGAGGAATTTGGGCTGTAAATAAAAGAGGTAGAAAGGTATATGAAATTTGACTCTACTTTTGCACAATAATGTAATCTCCTATAGGTTTTGGCATACGTGTACTTACAAAGGGGTTGTATAATATGGTTGTGTATAGGATTCTATTAGCGTTAAGGCATCAAATGGCAGGGCATAATTTATTTGTTATAAAGATATCAGACACCACTGTGCCCCACCTCACACCTTTTCAGTCCATCTTTAAATTATTTAAAAATTTTAAATTGTGGTTAAGTATAGGTAACATAAAATTTAGCATCCTGCCCATTTTTGATTGTATAGTTAGTGGCATTAGTATATGCATCTTCTGTGAAACCATCAACACCATTCATCTCTAGAACACTTTTCATCTTCACAACTGAAACTCCATACCTACGAACAATCACTCCACATCCTTCCTCCCTCAGCGCCTGGCAACCATCATTTCACTGTCTGTCTATAAATATGACTACTCTAGGTACATCACAGACATAGAATTGTGTAGGATTTGGCCTTTGTGACTGGCTATTTCTCTCAGCATAACATCTCATCCTTAGTGTAGCATGTGACAGAACGTCTTTTGGTTTCAGGGTGAGTAATATTCCATTGTGTATGTGTACTGCATTTTGTCTCTATTCATCCACTGATGAATACTTGGGTTGCTACCACCTTTTTTGCTATAGAGAACAATGCTTCTGTGAACATGGTGTACAAATATATCTTTAAGATTCTGCTTCCAATAACACAGGCTTGGTGTCACATTGTAATTCTCTTTTTAATTTTTCCAGGAACCTGTTTTCCACAGGGACTATACTATTTTGTTCCCATTCACACTGTACATATTTCAATTTCTCCACATCCTTTCTAACACATGCTATTTTCTGGAGTTGTTTTCTTTCTTTCTCTCTCTATCTCTCTCTCTCTTTCTCTTTTTTAGTGTAGCTATTGTAATGGGTTTGAGATTGTATCTAATTGTGAGTTTTTGCATTTCCATAATAATTCCCAACGTTGAGCATTTTTTCATGGGCTTATGGGCTATTTGTGTATCTTCTTGGGAAATGTCTATTCTAGTCCTTCACCCATTATTACACCCAATTGTTTGTTTCTTTGTTGTTGAGTTGCAGTTCTATATGCATATATCCTTATCAGATATATATGGTTTGTAAATATTGTCTCTCATTTCAGTCTGTTGATTGTGTCTTCTGATGCATGAAAGCTTTAAATTTTTATGTATTCTCCATTGTCTGTTTTTTCTTTTGTTGTCTGTGCTGCAGTCCACTTTTTATGCCAAACTTTGCGGCAGCTACAAGCCTCAGTCAAGTGTAACCTGATAGCATCTCCCCTTAGTTCCACCACTTAGTCTCACTTAGCATTTCTGATGCCCCTGTGTGGAATGCCTGCTGGATCTCACTTGGCCTTCCATGCTGACACCTGTATGCAGTCACACATCTCTCGGGTGACAAAGGAGAGAATGTGCAAATATGAGTCAGTTCACCACTGTTAAAATCTCAGGATATTATGCTGTGAATAATTATAATTATTGTTAAAGTTTCATTTTTACTCTATATTTTCTTTCCTTTTGTTAGACTTTCATTTACATTTCATGTCCTTTTTGCTTTTAAAGTATTTATTTATAGATTAAACAGTATAATAGTATATTGTACAGTATACGCACCATATATAGGAAAGGTTAAAAACAGGGACACTGGGGAGTCTGGAATGGATTAATTCAATATACATGATTTCTAATGGGAAAAAATAATTCGTTTTTCAAACAGCCTTCCTGAATGAATTAAGTTTGAGGAACAAAATTCCACTGTATTTACAAAGAATTTGTGATATTTACATATTATAATCAGAAAACACTGTAAGGAGGGGATTATAAAAGGTGGAGGAAAAAAAGTAAGCCTTCAGACTGAGGTGGGATTTCTCTCCCCAGACATCTGTTCACGAAACAATCCTCTTCCTGAAGCAAAAAAACAGATTATTCTCCACATATCAGCTCACGCTAGATAGATATTCTAGTACAACCAGAGCCTGCCCGCTCCACAGCAGGGGCTGGACTTCAATGTGAACTGAACTGGCTCTTTGGCACTTACACGCAGTCTGCCAACTTTGCTGAACGCAGATGAATCAAACCCCAATGGTAGGGGAAGAAAAAGAGGGTTCTGAGTTCACAGGGATTTGGTCTTGTCTCAAATTCCCACGATGCTAGTGCGCAAGGAGAGCTAAACAGGCTCAGAGCTTACAAAGGTCAAGTTGAAGCCTCTGAGAAATGATGCTTTCTATTCATTATTTTTCTCCTCCATTGGCTGAAGGTCAGCACGTGGGGCCCTAATCCCATCTGATTCTAAAGGCCTCGATCCAGGTCATAGTTTTAAGTGTCTTATTTAAAATTGTCCTCAACACGGCTCTGCTCAGTTTATCAGCTGAGCAGGCCCTGGGCGAGACAGTGGGAAGGAACAGAGGCTTTGCTTCTGGGATACACATCTGGAAGCCTTGAACCCCCTTGCTGAACTGGAAATTGAATTTTGGAAGACAGTTCTAATTTGAAGAGAAGGCAGTCATGCCCCTCAGAGAGGAAACATGGGCAGAAGACTTAAATAGGAAGGGTTTTTTAATGTGTCTGGAATGAAGAAGGTTGGTGAAGTTGAATCCGAAATCCCGGGTTGCCTGCCTGTTTGTGTGTTATGAAATCCTGACTTTAGAGCAGAAGGAATGTCCCATTGGGAAAACGGCATGAAAGCTGGTACTTGGTGCCTGATTTAACAACAGAGAAGAAAAGGCAGCTCTCTGCAAACACTATCCATTTAAAAGTGCCAGGAGCATCTATTTTTCAGCCTTAAGACCAATGTCTTACCACTCAGTGCTATTAAATAGTGTTATAAGCATTATTATTCTTTTAAAAATACTTTTTATCCATTTCAGAGAGGAAGGGAGAGGGAGAGAGATAGAAACATCATTGGTGAGAAAGAATTACTGATTGATTGGCTGCCTCTTTTTTGGCATGTGCCCTGACTAGAAATTGAACCTTGACCTCCTAGTTCATAGATCGATATTCAACCACTGAGGCACACTGGCTGGGCTAAGCATTATTATTCTTTATCGAAAACCAAATTTACAAATCAAACCTCTCAGATTCCATTGTTTCCTTTCTCCATTCCCCAAGTGTGGGTTTTCCTGAAACCTCACATTCATTGGCATCTCATCCATCTCTCATACCCTGTCCCTTGCCTTAAAGCTTCTTTGCTTTGCCAAGAAAATGTTTTCAGGGGCATGGGCCTGCTTTGAGAAGGCAGTTGGTAGAAGGCTCTGGAACAGTGTGCCTGGATGTCTTGCTGCTGCCTTTAGGGTAAATCTTCCCTCCCATCTCTGGTAGCTACCTCTGTGTCTCTCCAGGCCTGGGGGCAGCTGTCCACCCGGCAGGGGAGGTGGAGCCATCAATTTGCATAATATATATATATATATATATATATATATATATATTTTTTTTTTTTTTTTAATATATTTTATTGATTTTGTACAGAGAGGAAGGGAGAGAGATAGTTAGAAACATCGATGAGAGAGAGTCACCGATCAGCTGCCTCTTGCACACCCCCTACTGGGGATATGCCCGCAACCAAGGTACTACGTGCCCTTGACCGGAATTGAACCCGGGACCTTTCAGTCCCCAAGCCAACGCTCTATCCATTGGGCCAAACCGGTTTCGGTAATTTGCATAATATTTAAGTGCTACTGAAATATTTGTGTGCTCTAGAAATCTCCTGGGGCATTTAAAATGTCCTCTGTCTTGGTCAGAGAGTTGGTTACTAGGTATATAATGTATATAATGTATAAAATTAATTAGTTTTATATATTTGATTGTATACTTCAATAAAAGTAATTACAAATATGCCCTGGCCACCCCAGTCTGTGTACATGCAGCAGGTAAGTGTTCCATCTTCTCCCCCCCCCCCTTTCCCCCCCCCCCCCCCCCCGCCCATCCTCTCTTAAAATCCAAGGAAAACACAGCCTCTGTGAGGATTAACAACAACATCAAAAAAGTAGTTAAAAATCCACATGCCTTCAAAATATGAGTGAATAAAACCTCAGAAGTCTTTCTAGTGACTTTGGAATTGGAGACAAGAAATAGAGGTAGGTCATTGTGATTTTGCTGGACATTGAACACCACTAAAACAGAATTTCCGAATCAATGGCATCAGTATTTGCATCTTGTAACTCCAAAAACCTTCACTTTTCTTGGGAGAAAATCAGAACGTGGGGAAGTGGGCCTTTCACGGCAGGCCGCTGGAGATAGGAGGCCGCGGCTCCATCCAGTAGATTGGTTCTTTTCTCTCAGTGACGTTTCATTTATAGCTGACAGGGCCCTGGGATGCAGTTCAGTTTCAAAATGGAAAATGCTCAGTTGCTGAGAGGTTTGTGGACAGCTCTTACTGTCAGGATCCTCTCCCATGAGACCACCAGACAGCTGCCAGGCACCCCTGCTTGTCTGGGCTCCTGGCTGGGCTTGTGGGCATCATTTTACAGGGAAGGGGTCCTGCCTGCTTGTGGCTTCTGCTCCTCCAACTCTGGGCTCCTGAAACAGGACAAGACTCTCTGCAGACCACGGGCCAGGTGTCTGTTTATCTCTTGAAATCATGTGCTTTCATGGTACTAAACTAGCCCCGCTTTGGGGGACCTGCACAAGCTCTTTACCTCTCAGGGCCTCAGCTTCTTCGCCTCTAAGAGAGGGAGGTGGGCAGACCTGAGATGAGAAATTTGGAGACAGGTGAGCCTCCCTGGGGAGGTGTAGCCCGAACAGGAGAGCAGGTGCCTTTCAAGGCTGTGGCTTAAAGATGGCCAGAGCCTGGGCATTTTAGTCATGAAGAGCATGTTTTAAAAATACATGCCTGGTGCAGCAGTCTCCTTCAGCCTCTACCTCCCTGAGTGGCATCTAGAATACACTAGGCCAGCGTTTTTCAACCGCTGAGATGTTGCCTGGTGTGCCGTAGGTGCAGACAAGACAAGAATTTCATAATTTTTCACTATTTTGTTTACTTAATATTTCATAATAAAGTAATTATAAAAGACTTTCTTTGTGTTTATTTGATTCCTATTCAAGAGAATTACTTTATATATAGTCAATATAGGCACAGAGTTAAATTTTTTAACATTTTCTAATGGTGGTGTGCCTCGTGATTTTTTTCATGAAACAAGTGTGCCTTTGCCCAAAAAAGGTTGAAAAACACTGCACTAGGCTTCACTTAGTCTTCTAGCATGTTCTGTAGCCTGCCCGTTTCTTCCCCTTCACCCACCTCAAGCCATCTGTTCCTGTTAGAATAAATGAAACTATCTTCTGGTTATTTGTATTTTTAAACTTTTTCTTTTAAAATAAGTTTAACTATAAGAACTTTCAAAAATAATAGAAAAAGTTTCTGTGTACCCTTCACCCAGTTTCCTCTTACCCCCCATAATGACATTTTATGTAACCATCCTCACCGACCGTAATTTCACCATGAGATAAACCTTCTCCCCACCCCTCAACCCCCTACCTCCACATCAGTGATCAGTCTTGGAATTTGAAAGAGCCTAATATCAAAGGCAGCATATTTGAAATGCAAAACTAAGGAGCTGAGACTAAATCTCATTTTCTGGTTCCTAATCCAGAGTTTGTTGTATGATCTGGCTTCACAAGGAGGTTAAAAAACTCCCCGAACGAAGACCCATAATTTATTTATTGAAGGTAGAGGCAGTGAATAACTCATGAATTCATGCATTTGCTTATTATTCTCCCTCGCAGTGGAGATGGATGGATGAATCGATTTATCTCTCTGACTCTATGTCTCTCCTCCAGGCAAGGAAAATGAGAAAAGTTAGGGAAGGCACTGAGGTGTGATGAAAAGAGGATGTGGCTGAGGCTTAGGAAACTAAAGGTTTCTGTGACAGAGTGAGCTTGGTAAGTCTTTCTCTAAGCCTTTATTTTCTCATTTGAAAAGTGAGGGAGGCCCAGCCATTGTGACTCAGTGGTTGATCATCAACCTATTAACCAGGAGGTCACAGTTCAACTCGCAATCAGGGCATATGGCTGGGTTTCTTCGGGCTGGTCCCCAGTGTTGGGCTGCAGGAACCAGCTGATCAATGATTCTCTCTCATCATTGATGTTTCTATCTCTTTCTCCCTCTCCCTTCCTCTCTAAAACCAATAAAAATATTTTTAAATAAAAAAGAAAAATGAGGGAGGAGAGGTGGATAGGGGTGTAGCCAGAGGTTTGACTTATATGAGTCTATGGAAATGGGCAGAGCTGGTGGGGTTCCTAGGGAGCTGACTCTGAGAAGGGGGTGGCATGCAGGCTGCTGCTAAGGAAGAGCCCTGGGAGCAATATCTTGAAAGGGAAGGGGCTGAATACCATTGGGCAGAGGGAGAAACTGAGGTCCAATGAAAGCCTTGACCAACCGCATGGACAGCTCTGGAGCTAGAATGTTCTTGGGCCTAACGTCACCAAGTGTCAGAGAGCCAGGCCCTTTTACTCACATCGACCAGTGCACGCTGCCCCAGGATGGGCTGGGACCCTGGCAAGGCAGCTCCCTGCAGCCTAAGTCAGTTCTTCCCACTGACACTCCCAACAGCTGAGTCTTCACTGAAGAGTCATCTGAGAGGCTCATCTGTGTCCACCATAATTTGAAAGCATAAGGTTCTGTTAATTAAAATACTAGGAATAATAGGATATTACAATTCACAGGGACATTAGAGATCAGGCAGCTCAACCTCTTCACTGAACCTGGGAGGAAAATGAAGGTTCAATAACCTGCTCAAGGTCAGACAGCAAGGTCATAGCAGGCCAAATCCTTTCTTGCTTTTGTTCTTTCCAAAACAGAACAGCTTACGTGCTGTGTGCCTTGGACTCTCCAGGAGCAAAGAGAGGACCAGGCAGTCCACACGTTGTCCCAAGGGTGCCACAGCTGGCATCAGCTACAGCCAAGGGGGCCTGAATCCCGTGGGTACTTCTAACAACTCTACACCCAGTCCTGGAGCCTTTCAAAGAACTGGCACATATCCTTCTGGCTTTCTGTGAGCCTGTCCAGGGAATTTTTTTCAAGTAGATCTTTTCTCCTTGGCGGCTGGTTAAAAGGGAGGAGGTTAAAAATGCATTAGAATTAGGCCCTGTGGCGATGGTGTCTGGGTGCCTTCCACATGGGAAATTCATCATCCGGGGCTCAACTGACAGAGCGTGGAGCCAAGCCTGAGAGCACTGGGGACTGGCATTTCCCCCTGAATTTTTACAATTCATCCCCAAGCATTGCTCAGTCCATCTGAGAGGCCCACAAGGTTTGGGCTGAGAGCCACCCTCTGTACCTGGCAGTACATGGGGTGGGGGCTGGGGACCAAGGGAAAAGCGAGCCAGAAACAGTTCCATTTTGTAAGAAATGTGTCTTATCTTGTTCCATTCACAGTGGAAAAGAAAACATCAGCTCTGGAGCCAAATCTATTTCTCTGGGTAATCCATCTCTGTACAGCTGCTCCCTGCAAATCTCTCTGGCATTAGGTTTCTGGGCTTCAGACTAACGCACACACTGTATTCTTTGGAAATTTAATAAGAGCCCGACGTGTCTTTTATAATTCGTGCTTCTGTGTCTTATCTCTACTTAATGCATTAATGTAGAAATTAATTTAGTACTCATCAGATAGTGGAGTGAATTGTCAAGGTGTGGGTTTCTTTTAGCCTGTTGAAAGATCCCCCTTTCTCGCAGCTGAATACTTACTATTATCCAAATAGGGGGAAATTAACTGCCAATACATAGGGACTACTTTAGAGCAGGGATTCCTTAGCTTCCCAAGCCTGTATTCAACCTGGCCTCCCTGCTCAGTCTCCTTCCCCATCACTCTTACCTGTTTCCCACCTGGTGTTCTCCAGTAGAATGGATATCGAGAAGTTTTTTAAATGCCCGCACTTTTCCAAATCTCTGTCCCTCTCTATATGCTGGTCCCTTTGTCTGATCCCTCCTCCTTTGCCTTCTCTACCAAAAAAAAAAAAAAAAAAAAAAAAAAAAAGAAAAGAAAAGAAAATCTACTTCTTCTTTTAACCTGTTAACCTGGGAAGTTCCCTTTTAATACATAATTAAAATAAATTAAATATATATTTTTTCATTTATTTATATATAAAGCACAAAGGAAAATACAAAATTACAAACAAATAGAAAAGAATACCAACAAAAAAATGGAAACATCGAATTAAAAAATTATAAATTTTACAAACAATTATAAAGATTACAAAAAAATATATACTGTCCGTTTCAGGGCACAACATATATTTCAAGAACGTATTCATATGTCCTCCTTGTTCCAGATATTGTTTACGTTTGAGGTATTTATAAGTCCCGCACGGTTAACAGGTTAAGATGCCTAAAATGTCACTTCCTCCCAAGGATTGGATTTGGGCTCCTTCAGTACCTGGAAGGGGGCAGGGACCACACTGGATTCTGCATACAGTGAATGACCAGTAGCCCCAGGCATAAGAGGACCCTGGGCCTCAAGGGAAGGCTCGCTAATGGAGGCAGAAGCAGACTGAGTAGGAAAAGGGAGCATTACTCAGGAGGCCTGTGAGCCAGCTCCTACCCCCCACTTCTTGGCACTGTGACCTTTAGCAGGTCACTGTTTCTCTCAGAGCCCCAGTGAGGGCAAGGTGGATAGTAATAGTAGAGCACCTGCTAGAGTTCCCATGGAGACAATTCAGAAAGCCCTCTGTGAGTTAGAAAGCACTAAGTAAATGTTTGAGTTTAATTATTCAGCTCAATGTTTAAGGAGCAGAAATGTGTGCAATAACATTTAAAAATAGTTCTCTCCAATATCATGTGAAGTTTGACATATATATCCTATCTAATAAAGAGAAAATATGCTGCTGAAACTGGTTTGGCTCAGTGGATAGAGCGTCTGCTTGCAGACTGAAGGGTCCTGGGTTCGATTCCTGTCAAGGGCATGTACCTTGGTTGCAGGCACATCCTCAGTGGGGGGTGTGCAGGAGGTGGCTGATTGATGTTTCTCTCTCATCGATGTTTCTAACTCTCTCTCTCTCCCTTCCTCTCTGTAAAAAAACCAATAAAATATATATATATTTTTTAAGAGGGGTTATGCTAATTGACAGTCGCGCCCTCACAAAGAGGGTGGCACCTATAGCCAATAAGGAGGGACTATGCTAATTGATTGCCAGCCCACAGCCATAAGATGGTGGTGCCCAGTCCCATCGGCCTCATTGGGGTGGAGGTGCACAGCATGGCTGCCTCTGGAATCCACCAATCCCCTCAGCCTCTGAACCACCCAGGGCCAGCCTGAGGTACAGGTAACCAGGGCTGGGCAAGGCTTGCGCTGCTGGCAGTACTAGCAACAAAGTGTAATGGGGGTGTCGCCTTCCCCTGATTGCTGGGTTGCCTCCCGCCCATGAGGACTCCTGGACTGTGAGAGGGGGCAGGCTGGGCTGAAGTGCACCCTTCTCTTCCCCCCCACCTCCCCAGAGAGAGAGAGAGAGAGAGAGAGAGAGAGAGAGAGAGAACTAAAAATTTCCAGTGATAATAAAGGCAGAGTATCTGGAATCATCTGTGTTTGTACATTCATTCATTCATTCATTCGTTCATTTGTTTACCGAGTGTCTGCCATTGAGCAGGCCCTGAGCTGGGTTTGAATCCAGTGTTCTGGTTACATTGGGTATGTTATTCAACTTCAAGTGTCGGTTTCCTTATCTGTCAAATAGGAAATAATAATGATGCTGACCTCATAGTCATGAAGATCAAATGAGATGACCCATCTAGAATAGGGTTTATATCCTCGGTGCAGTGATCATTTTAGGCTGGGCAATTCCATGGGGGGCTGCCTTGCACCTTGCAGGATGTTTGCATTCCTGCTCCAAATGTCTCCAGACATTGTCAAGTGTCTGGTGGGCTGAAGGGCCTCTGGTTGAGAAGCACTGGTCCAGTATTCATAGCACAGCATCTGGCACATGTTGAATGATCAGCCTATGTTAGCTTTTATGATTTTCCTATCGAAAAAGTACATAGAAAGATCTAGGATCCAAATCCTGCTGTTGCCATGGCTGTTGCATCTAATCTTGGGAAGATTAATGAATGTGTGTGTACCTGGGTTCCTCCATCTCTGAAGAAATGCTATCTCACATAGCTGGTTTAGAGGACCCTCAATAAAATAATACATTTTATTTTAATAATGGTCATCCACATAAGTATATCTATGATAATGCTTGTATTGTTAAGGCAGGGTTGACAAGCACAGCCTGTGAGCCAAATCTGGCCTGCTTTGAGTTTTGTATAGCACACAAGCCAATTGGCTTAAAAAGATTGTTTTTATTGAGTTGAAATTGACATAACATAAAATGAACCATTAACCATTTAAAAGTGTACATTCATGACTTTGATACTTTTCAAAGGTAGAAAAAAATAAAAAGAAGAATAGTATTTTCTGACATGTAAAACCTATACGAAATTCAAATTTTAGTGTCCAAAAATAGACTTGTTGGAACCCAGTCCCCTCGTCTCATGGCTCCTCTCTCGCTACGGCAGCAGAGATGAGTAGTTGGGGTGGAAGCTGCCTGCAGGAAAGCCTAACATTTATCATCTGGCCTTTTATAGGAAAAGGGGGTTATGAAATACAATGGACAAGCTCAGGGAAGGGCACATGGCAGGCCTGACAAGCTCAGTGACTGGAAGTAGCTACACAGGTTGGTCTGGTCATAAATTCCTAATTGGGCAGATCACACCAGGCAGTCATGTCCCAGGCATACAGCTTCCTTAGCAAAGGTCAGTCTTCCCCTTAAGTGAGCCCTGTCCACTGTTCTTATGCACCTAGGATAGCATATCTTTGAAATATCAGAGTAGTTTCTCTTCTAGACCTTTGAAGGCACAACCACAGGCAGCAGAGCCTAAGACCACAGAACACCTCGCTGCTATCTTATTGCCCGCGGACCATCACTAGGTGTTGTAATAAATGTTAATTATCAATTATCCTGCACCCGCCAATGTAAAACAAATGTGTGTTTCTACTTTTTTGCTTTTCATAGAATCCTAGAGATTTCCCTGCTTTGCTTTCTCCCACCTCTTTTATCTGTCATCAATGGATTTCATGGACCTTCCTTACATTTTCTCCTTTGATTCGAAACACACAAAAGGAATGACCAAACAGTCATGCTCTGGAGCATTGCCTCAGACCATTGAGATCTTGCTTCTGGTCATGTTCTGAAAAATTTGGCTCAAATAAACTTGTAACATTTTCTATAGGTTTTGTCAATAGGTATTAACAAGACAGGGAAATTGAAGCACTTGTTTTTGGGAAATGTGTGCTTCTTCTCCTTTTGTCCTGCTTGCTAAGTTTAGTAAATTACAGAGTTTACTCAAACATACGAGGCACTGGTGTTTTCTTTATCCATTTGGCACATAGTTGGTAGGCTCCGTTGCCTGGTGGGCCTGGAGGCCACTGAAGAGGATGGCGCCATAAGGGCCCAGGTCAGGCAGCAAGGCCTCCATGTCTCACTCAGAGTTCCTGCTGGAGAATTCCCTTTGCTGTCTGGGATCAACACAGCTGTCTGAGCTGTCTCCGAAAGTTTCAGTTTGGAAGACGTTGCCAATTTCAACTACCAGCCACAGATTGAGGCTGCTGTTGTCCTTCTATTCTTGGTGTCACCTATTTCTACCTCTAATATCTTTTCTATAAAACCCCGGTGATATTGTGATTTATAAGATATTTTAATAATGGACATCCACGTAAGTGTATTCATTCATGCATTCATTCATTCATTCATTCATTCAAAGTTCCTGGCTCATTATTCCCCAAACCCTTGGAATTTTCTGAGTGTTGAGAGTGGTAAAGGTGCCTTTTGTTATGTTAATGAGGTGACTTTAGTGTCCTACCCAAGGGTGGGTGCTGATTGTCAGAAGAACCAATCACTTGATTAGAGGGCTGGAACTTTTAGTCCTCTTCCCCCAGCTGGAGGTGGGGTGGGGAAGAGATGGGGGCTGGAGGTTAAATCTATTGCCAATAATTAATGGCTTAGTCATTCATGACTATGGAATAAAGCCTCTATAGAAACCTAAGAGTATGAGGTTAGGTGAGCTTCCAAGTTGAGGAACGTGTGGAGAGGCACAGTAGTGTGCCTGGAGAGGGCATGGAAGCTCTGTACCCTTTCCCCATACTTGCCCTATACATCTCTTCCATCTGGCTATTCCCGAGTTATTCTGTGAGCCACTCTAGCTAATTACCCATATTTTCCGGCGTATAAGACGACACTGTGTTCTAGTAAAAAGCCTGCTCAGATTGGCCAGAGTCAGAGAGGCGGTCTATTAAAAAAAGAACTGGTGTTGCCTCGGAAGTGGGGGGTAGTCTTATACAGCGAATATAGACCTAAACCTATGTTTTAACTGTAAAATTAGGGGATCGTCTTATACACTGGAAAATACGGTCATAGAACCCAAGGAGGAGATTGTGGGAACCTCTAATTTATAGCCAGTTGCTTGGAGGCACAGATGAAAATCCACACTTGCGGTTAGCATATGAAGTGTGTGTGGGGTGGGGTGGTGTGGGGGAGGAGTGAGGTGGAGTAGGGGTAGTGGAGGGGTTAGGGGCAGTTTTCCCTGGAATCTGATGCTATCTCTGGGTCTCTAGTGTCAAAAGTACGTAAATTGAATTCTTGGATGCCCTGCTGGTATTCCAGAATTGTTTGTTGGTGTGGGAAGATTCCCCCTGGGATTTGGGTCTCAGAACATCAGTTCAGTGGGTGTCTGACATGGGATTTGCTTGAAACATGTGGTTTTTTAAGAGAAAGGGTAAAGGCAATCCACGGGGGTCTGGGAACCCAAAGGTCCATGACCCACTGTGGGTTCTTGGCTTCTCACAGGAAAGAATTCAAAATTGAGTCAGCAGAGTTTAAAGTGTGAGTTTATTAGTGAAGCAATGAGACAGAGAATGGGCTACTCCACAAACAGAGCATCTCCCACCCTATAGCAAAATGTGCTTCCTTTATTGAAGTTCATTTTATCAGGGGGTATGGTATTCCGTGAGAGGAAGAAATATTCAGGACCTTTCCAGGAAAGGGGTGGAGACTTCCCAGAGAAGCTCTGTTTGCCATTTTGTGTCCTTATCTAGGCTTTCTGTTCCCAATTTGTGGTGCAGGGTGTTTTGTTTAGCATGCTGATGTATTACGATGAGCCTGTAATGAGGATGGGGTTACCGTTAGGTGTAGTTATTTGCATGTTGGATTCAGCTGATTTCTGCCACTTAAAAAAAATATATTTTTATTGATTTCAGAGAGGAAAGGAGAGGAAGAGAGAGAGAGAAACATCAATGACAAGAGGGAATCATTGATCAGCCACCTTCTGCATGTTGGACCAGGCCTACAACCCAGGCATGTGCCCTCGACTGGAATTGAACCTGGGACCCTTTGGTCCTCAGGCTGACACTCCATCCACTGAGCCAAACCAGCGAGGGCTCTGCCATTTTTAAAGCCATAAATCAGGGGTTCGGGGGGAAGGGGTTGGTCAGTGATCTTTTTTCTTCTAAACAGTTCCTGAAGCTTTTACTGATTGCACTGTTTTGCCACATCACTTATCTCAGGTGGAGGTGAAGAAGTCTTTAAACCCTGGTGGCCACCTAGTCACCCACAGTCTGAAACTGCAGCTGTGCTGTATAACCAGTTACTAAAGGTAAAACTTACCAACATAACTTATAAATGGTGGTAGACCCAGCTTCCAAGAATTTGGCTCAAGGACTATCTATATATAAGGAAATGAAAAATAAGAAGCATGCTAAATATATGATTCTGTTTACTTATCTGTAACAGCCAAAATGAAAGTAAAAGAAAGTGCTGGGTTGGGCTTTGATGCTGAACCACACTTAGATTTGGGGTGATTTGAGCTTGCTAAAGCAACATTAGCCTCAAAGCAACAGAACGTACTGTACCTGTAACACCTTTGGTCTCCAAGAAGGTATTTAATGTAGAGGAGGGAAAATCCAAAAACAACTGAAACCAGGGGATACAGTATGAAGGAACTGGCTCATTATGTTTCACCAGCTTCCTGAAGATTCTTTATTAAAATGGATGGTGAGGGTGGCCAATCTGAGAGCCGCGTCTTTGGTTTTGAATGCTGCAGAATGAAGAGTACATTTAGGTTGGTGCAGGACCCACAGGTCACTACTGAACAACTACAGTTGGTTATATGTGATCCAGGCACACAGAAGACTACTCCTGAAAAAACAGTCAGCCTGTTGGACCGGATATAAGCCACTGTATTGTCTGTTTATTCTGATAGTGGAATTGTCCCCCAGTGAATGCCAAGTGGAACACACTGATAAGCAGTTGCTATGCTCTGTAAGTAGGCCACTGGGACTGGGTTTATGATGAATGGGATGGATACTCACCCACTGAATATGCCCTTTTCCCAGGTCATGGTTAAGGGGGCCCCTGTTGTGGTTAAGGGGGCCCCTGTTGCAGGGACACCATATGTAACTTTGTTGCTACTGAATTAAACAATAGTTTAATAAGCCTTATCAGATTTGTTCTCAGCTTTCCCATATGGGTCTTACTGATACCAAGACTAGTCAAGTAATTTGAAAATGAGGAGAGACACAGGGAGAGTCAAGGGATTGCGCTCAGCAGAGTGGAAGTCTTCAGATGGTTACTGAAGATTGGGATGAATAAAGCAGACGTTGATGGAGTTGAAACAAAGGTGTCGATGCAACACTACTAGAGATTGGGTGGGTCAATGGAACCTCTGCTTGCCCTCCAACATTAAGGGCTCCAAACAAGTCTACTCTGTTTATCTCAGTTTGAGGAATTTAAAAAGCCAGAAGACAAAATCTGACCAGAAATCCCCTGGGGTGATGGCTAGCAGGTTAATCAAGGTAAAGATTGTCCTAGAGGCCAGGGTCTTCAGGCAGCACCCCCAGTGTGGAACCCAAGGCCATAAGCACACATGCAGGTAACATGGCCAGGGGGAGGAGAATCTTTGATATGAAATCCCATTGCACTGTGATTACAAAACCTATTGGTAAAGTCTTAATGGGGCCAAGGTTAAATGGGAAAAAATGGAAATGCAACAGTTGATGGGATTTAATGAAAATTGGGGCTTTTGAACAGAATATGTGTCAGGTGGTGGTATCTCCTTTCCTTAAATTTTGGTTGATTGGAAAGCTTCCCCTACCTAATCTTGTAATACAGGAGGCAGGTAAGTCCACCCTCAGGTCAGTTTTACTTGGAGATGGCAAATGGGAACCAGTACAACTGCCAGAGCCCACACAGGTGGTGAACTTAAAGCAGAATTACCTGGTGGATGAAAAGAGATAACTAGTTTAATTAATGACATACTGAAAGCTGGAGTGCAGGAACCAACAAATTTGCTGACCACTAGCCTAGTGTGGCCTGTGAGAAAGATGGATGACTCACGGATGACTCATGGATGACTCAGTAGGCTACTGAGTCTTAAATAAAGTTGTAGCACCCATAGCCTCAGCAGTTCTAGACATGGTCTCAACCATACAGACAGTGCAGCAGGCTGAAGGAGGTTGCTGTTCAACCACTGACATTGCCAAGGCTTCTTCTCTATTTTGATCTGGAAAAAGAGCTAATCGCAGTCTGCCATCACATGGAGAGGACCCTTATTTACTTTCACTGTGCTGCCATGGGGTTCTCAGAACTCACTGGCTTGTCAAAATTTGGTCAAAAGAGATGTGGACTTGATGGAGGTCTCAAGTATAATAATGCACTATATTGATGACATTATGATAATATCGGAAACCAAAGAGCAGGCTAAGACTGATTTGAATGCAATGATGATGAACATGACCAACTGGGCTGTTTAAAAACCCAGAAAATGACCCTAACCAGTTCGGTTAAGTGGATAGAACATCGATCTGTGGGCTGAAAGGTCCCAGATTCGATTCTGGTCAAGGGTGCTTGCCTGGGTTGTGGGCTTGATCCACAGTTGGGGCATGCAGGAGGCAGCCAATCAATGATTCTCTCTCATCATTGATGTTTCTCTCTCTTTTTCTCCCTCTCCTATCCTCTCTGAAATTGATAAAAAATATTAATAAAAACAACAACAACCCAGAAAACACTCAAAGTCTTGCCCAAACAGTAACATTCTGAGGAATAACCTGGGCAGCAGTTACCCAGAATATTTCAAAAGCTAAAAATAAACTGCTGTCACTACCCATCCCTAGGACCAAACTAGAAGCCATGTGTTTGGTTGGTTTATTTGGATTTTGGAGAATAAATATTTTATAAAGGAAATACTATAATACTACACAAAAGAACACTATAAAGCAGGCCATGTCTAGATTACAAAAAAGGCTGCTCACTCACCTCTGGGTCCTTATGACCTCCACTCAAGTATGAATTTGGAAGGGTCTGCCACCAGAACCCATGCAGACTAGAGTTTTTGGCAAATGCCCATGAGCATCTCCCTGCAGTGACCATTGGGATTTTGGACCAGAACCTTCCTGCATGCTGCCCCTAGGTCCACACCATTTGAGAGACAATTATTAGCCTGCTATTGAGCATTAATTGAGACTGTTGCAGTGACATTAAATCATATGGAACCTGAGGTACCCATAATGTTCTGAGGAAGGCAGTGTCCAGAAGCGTCCCATATTAAAATGGAAATGGTTTATACAGGAGCATGCTGCCAGGGGAATGCAAGGAGACACCCACTGTGTCCACCGGCAGGTCCCCTGTTTCCCCCAGGACTGACTTTGGAGTCACCCAAAGAGCTGCCAGAACCAATTGCCACCTGTGAATGGCTCTCGACTGGACAACAAAAAGCTGCTTAGTTTATGGCTGGTAGTTCCAAGATGAATGGACATTACCCCTTTGGAAAACAGCATTAAAACCAGTGGATGGCATGACTCTGATTGAGGAAGGTAAGAATAAATTGTCCCAGTGTGCTGAACTGCATGCTGTTTTCCTAGTTGTGATGGAAAAATTGAGCAGTGGTAAATGCCCCTACATTTGGGTTTTTACTGACTCATGGGCAGTAGCCAGTGGCCTGGGAACATGCTCAAGCTGGAGGGCGATGGAAACCTGGCCTACTCGAGGTGTACCCATATGGGCTATGACCCTAAGGAAATTCGAGAGGCATTAAACTAGGACATGTCAATACCCATCTGAAGGATGCCTCCCCATTTTGGGAGGTGTTGGAATCAACAGCAGATAGCCCCATGTACACGCAGGAAGTGGACACGGACCTGGGCCCATGGAATGACTGGACATGGGGCACTGCAGCAATGCAGACATGGGTTGAGTGGAGACATTATCCTCTTGCACCCTCTGAGGCACAGAATGCCAACAATAATTGCTCTGTCTGTCAAGAGAAGGAGTGTCTGCAAATGGCTATGTGGCAGGTTCCCTGGGGAAGACCCTGAGCACAGCTGGTAAGTGTTCAGCTGTGCTAGGCTGGCTTCAAATAGAAAAGAATTAATTCATGACATAAGGAAAATATACCCATTAGTTTTATATTAAAGGTATCTATCCGAAAGTTAGTAGAGCGCAAACAGATCAGACTAATATCCTCAAGGTTCTTTATATCACTTAAGGAAAGTCTCCCCACACCTCCAACCTGGGGGAAAACAGTGACAATGGCTATGGAAGATGGATAAGCTACGCCATAATCACTTAACAATAAGAACATTACTTTTAGCTCCTGTTTTGGGGTTGTCATATAGATTTTGTACTTTTAATCTTTTGATACAAGATTGAAAAGTGGGACTTCTAGCATCCTGGTGGGGGTTTCCCAGGATACAGGACTCTCAGTGGTAAAAATAAGACAGATCCAGCAAACTAGTTTAGTCACCCTCATTTTCCTCCAAGAACCCACACCAACTAACTCTTACTACCCAAAGAAAGGGAGAAAGTCCACAAGGGCAATGGTTCATAACCTCACATCTTAAAGATAACTCTTCCCTAAACGTCATCCAATAAGTGCTACTATTTTAAAACCCAGGATATTGGAAAAAACCAACATCCCAACTTCTAAAACTTTCACAGGCTGCCCCAATATTGAACCAGGACTTAGGATGTCCTGCCAACCTGCCTCAGCCACTCCTAGAAATACTGTCCCCCTTTCACCAACCAATCCTACATCCCCTCATAGACAGAAATACACAATTTTTTACACTCTACTTAATCAATGTTGTCATTTATTCTGTCCACTATCTGGTTGGATGATTATTACTATACGAATTGGAGAAAAGCAATTATTAGCCATCATCTTACTAAGTGACTTCAAACCTCCCTGAATCCGTCATAAAGAAAGATATTTTCCTTCCTTCTTGGCCTGTATATGTACTGAATTGAGATTGCCTTTGTAAATTAAATATAGCGATGTACTGCAGAACATGGTGTGTGTGTGTGTGTGTGTGTGTGTGTGTGTGTGTGTGTGTGTGTATTAGGTGGTCTTCTTATCTGGACAAACGTGAGTGAAAAAGTAACAATGGCTAAGTTACAAGCACTGTCAGGTGTGGATTTGACCCTTGCAGGAGTCCCACCTGTCTATAGGCAGCTATCCTAATGAGGTGGAGAATCAGCTTAAGGAACCTGATGCTAAAACCAAAGGTAAGTTGTCTGTGTGGCCACTTTGATGCCCTAACACCTGTGTTTAAAATAAGCAGAAGAGATTTTGAGCTCTTCATGAGTAACATCTTTCAACAGGGTGTCTTAGGTCTCATCCAAAGTCCACATATCTCTAGGCACCTAGTGAAGATGCCAGGGAATTTCACTCTGAAAGCAGAGAGGTGTAATGCTTCGTTGAGCATTTATAGCACCTTAATGCGTATGTCAGCCTTGTTTGCTATTCTAATGCCATCCTCTCCAAGATCCTAGGTCTCTGTTGTTTCACCTGACGAATGCATTATTTTTCCTCTCCAGTATATTCTCGATCCCAATACTTCTTGTCTTGCTTCCACGAACAATAGCCCACATCAATTGCACAGATGGGGTTCGTCAGAGAATTGCTTGTGGTATTGCAGCCACTAAGGCTGCTTCTCCCAAGGACCATTTATTTCCTCTTGTCACCTGCCAGCTGTAAAACAACTATATGACCTAAAGAACGAGGCCGCCGATTAGAAAAAGGCCATCAGGAAAACAGCGTTTTGCCTCCTTTATCCTGTTTTACAAACTGTTGACTTCCATACAGTCATCCCAGAATTCTAATCCCTCCTCTCAGTCCATAGATCAGCTGGAGGGGACACCTGGGAAACTAGAGGCAACAGAACAGATCAGAACTGCCCTTGTGTGCCTGGTTCACCCAGCACCGCAGCTGGTCATTTGGCATGCCCTCTGCTTGCCGTGCCCGGAAGCTGGTCCGGGTCCCAGCCAGGACTTGACAGGAATTGGATGCCTTTCACCAACTAGCAAATTAAATGTATCAGCCTTCTCCTATCAAGTGGAAACCCCAAGTCCTGGTTATAACACACTTACTTCCAGAAGGATCCATGATTTTCCCTGCAAGAGTGATTTCCAAACTTCAGTACCCAAGAGGACCACCTAAGGGCTTGTTAAAATGCAGACTCTGGGCCACACCTTCAGTAGGTCTGGAGAGAGCCTAAGAATCTGCATTTTAATAAGTTCCCAGGGGATGCTGGTGCTGTGACTACATCCGGTGACTACATTGAGAATGGTTGCCCTAAAGAAAAGCAGACATTATTACTTTGCGAAAAAAGATTGCTCCAAAAATACATTCCTCAACATAGAGTCAGATTAAGTTTTCAATTTTATGGGATAAATTTTCCAATTTTATGTAAAGCCCTAAACATTAAACTCTAATCATAGAGCCCATAAGCTTGAAAAGCTTTGACAAGATAGAGAACAAAAATTATACATTAAGCAAGATTTAAAGAGATATTCCAATAAAGACCTTAACTGGCCCAAGGCCTTCCCAGACATGATAATGAACATGTCATTGTACAGCCGAGCCCAGCCCATGTGAAGCTGTGAGGAGGCAGTGTAGGATGGTTCTAACTCACATTCCGGCTGTTTTCCTCTAACAGCTGGAAAACCATGGCCCACAGGCCACACCTGGTCTCCCTCCGGTTTGTGTATGGCCTGCAAGCTAAGGATTAGTTGTACATTTTTAAGTGGTTGAAAGAAAAAAACTACTGCTTTAAATGTGAAAATTATAGGAAGTCCACATTTCACTGTCTGTAAAGTGTTACTGGAATACAGCTGAGCCCATTGTTTCTGTATGCTCTGTGGCAGAGCTGAGAAGGTGCAACAGAGACAGCATGACCCAGCAAACCTTACACATTTACTGTGTGGTTCTTTATACAAAGCATTTGCTGACCCCCAGAGAAGGAAAGGGTAGGAGATTGTGTAAAGCCTGCAGGGAAGTAGTCAAGAACTCTTTGGAGATGTGGGTTTACGACCTCAGGACTTGAGACATTGAGAAGAAAATGCTGTTTCCACATTCCCATAGCACCATGGTCGGCAAACTATGGCTCAAGAGCCACTTACGGCTCTTTGGCCTCTCAAAATACCACAGCCTGGGAGAGTCTATTTTGAAGAAGAGGCGTTAGAAGAAGTTTAAGTTTAAAAAATTTGGCTCTCAAAAGAAATTTCAGTCGTTGTACTGTTGCTATTCGGCTCTGTTGACTAATGCGTAACCAGTTTCTTAGCACAGCAGCTGCATTGGGAAAATAAGTCAGGGCGGGGCTTGTGTGTATGGCCCCCTTAATAATGGGAAGTCTTCTTTTCATGGTCTTACTATAAATATTTCATTTTGGTACAATTTCGTAGGTTGTGTGAAGCCCCCAAAGAGAAACAGAGTTGGAGTAATTCCAGATGAGAGGGTCCATGCTGATCAGTGTGGTCGCAAACAGGTGCCACACGCTTCACAAGAGTGACACATAGTCAACCGTTAGGTCAGGGCAACAGTGCGGCCTCACAGTCTCCTATGACTGGCTACGAATGGGACATATTGCATCATAGAAAGTTCCCCAAGGACACAGGCATTCAGCAACCTAAACACCAGTATCACTGAGTACTGAATAAAAGTGATGCTTTGTGATTGCAGTCAAGAACGATCGACAATTTGGAACACTCCAAGCAAACAATTATAAAATATTTGATTGAAAATGTGAAGCTTCCATTGATAAAGATAAAAGAACTTTTTATTGAACATTTGTTGAACTCTGTGTACTTCTACAGGAAAAAATGTGTGTATTTATTTGTATACTAAAAAAATATGAATTAAAAGCAAGAATTCTATTTTCTACTATATTCTTAAACTCAAAAACTTTTGATCTAAGAATAAGCAAACTAAAGCCAAGGAATAAAAAGTCCTGGTTCTACAAAGAGCATATATGTAGGGATTGTTTTGGTTTTAAAAGCCTTTTGTGGATCTTATTTTTCTAAAATGTATTTTTCAAATACAGATGCCTTTGTATACTATCCCTTTAAACTTCCAAAGGCAGTTAAAAAAACATTTACATAATGAAAATGGAAATTTTTAACATTTTGCTTAATATTAAGAATGTGATTTGTTGTTTTTCTTCATAGAGAAAAAGACCAATTGCATTATGCAAATGTAATGGATTATGGGATTTCAATTGAAATGTATTATAACTGTATTATGCTAGTTACAACTGTAAAAAAAAAGGCATCTTTTGTGAATTGGTGCTGGTAAAATCATTACTAGTATCTAAAAAATATACTCATTTAGAGAAATGCTTTCACTTGAACATTTTAGATAAATATTATTTTATTTGAATAGGTAATACAGTTTTATGGTTCAATAAAATAAAAACAATCCAAAAGGTATGCACTAAAATGTTTACTTACTCTTTTTTCTACTCACTCCATTCATCTTATTCGCCATAGGAAACCATTTATATTAATTTCCTGTTTATCATCCCAGTATTTGTTTTTGCAAAAAGCAAGCATGAATATTTATTCTTATTTCCCTGCTTTTTCGCATATAAAAAATAGCATAGTAAAGACACTGTTAGGCACTTTGCTTTCCTCACTTCGATGCAGATCTGTCTTTGTTGTACACAGAGCTTCTGCATTCATTTTTTCTTTTCTCTTTAGCTGTTACCTCCTCAATTGATCTCTTAATGCTGGACCCTGCTTGTTTCCAATGTTTTGCTGTTGTGCCCTTCAGGAATGTTTCCAAGCATTCCTCTATAAGTTTTATATATTTCCTGCTAAACAAAACCAGGCTTTGCTTATATTTTCTTCTTTCTCTCGTTCTCAATTTAAAAAGAAAAAATGTTTGTTTTTTTCTGAGTAAAATTTTGAGGTGTAATATCTATCACATTTTCCTAGGATCTGTTTATTACACAATGTATTGTATCTGGTTCAACCTGATTGTATTATCTAATATTCCTTTTTAAAAATTTAAAAATTGACAAGTACCATTATGTTAGTTTAAGGAGTACTATATAATTGTTCAATATTTGCATATATAACAGAATGATAACCACAATAAGTCTAGTTGACATCCATCACCACACAGTTACAAAATGTTTTCTTGTGATGAGAACTTTTAAGAGCTACTCTATTAATAATTTTCAAATATGCAATATAGTCACCAAGCTGTACATTCATCCCTATGATATTTGTTTTATAACTGAAAGTTTTTACCTTTTGATCCTTTACCCATTTCTCCCACTCCCCACCACCTGCCTCTGGCAAACACCAGTCTGTATTCTCTGAATCTATGAGCTCAGTTTTGTTTTGTTTTGTTTAGATTCCACATGTAAGTGAGCTAATATGATATTTGTATTTCTCTTTCTTATTTTACTTAGCATAATGCCCTCAAGGTCCATCCACGTTAATGCAAATGCAAAGATTTTTTTTGTTTTTATGGATAAATAATATTCCATTGTGTGTATGTAAACATGAATATATTTATATCTCTCTCACATTTTTGTTATCCATTCCTCCATCGATGGATACTTAGGTTGCTTTCATATCACATCTATTGTAAATAATGCTGCAATTAACATAGGGGTGCATATATCTTTTCAGATTAGTGTTCATTTCTTTTAGGTAAATACCTAGAAGTGGAATTGCTGGATCATACGATAGTTCTTCATAGCTCTATAATCTCTTGAGGATCCTTCCTACTGTTTTCCAAAGTGGCTGCACCAATTTACATTCCCATCAGCAATAAACAAAAATCAGTTATAAGTATGTGTTAAGATGGCATTTTAGAAATTGCTAACCTAGGCTCTATTTAAATAAATAAATAAATAAACAAATAAATAAATATTTGTTTGTTTGTTTTACCTTTTGATCCTTCACTCATTTCTCCCACTCCTCAAATATATATATATATATATATATATATATATATATATATATATATATATATATATACTAGAGGCCTGGTGCATGGATTCATGCACAGGTAGTGGGGTCTGGCCGGCCCACCCAGATGGGGGCCCATCAGGTTGGGTTGGCCGGGGGGTGGGGCTGCAGACAATTGGCAGGCATTCATGCCCCCAATTGGGGTGTTGGGGGCTAATTGGGGTCTGGATCAGGCTGGTTGGCTGTTATAGTGCTCGTCATAGCCAACAGTTTTCTGGTGTTCTGCTGTTCTGATTGCTCGGCTTTTATATATATACTAGTGGCCCAGTGCATAAATTCGTGCACGAGGGGGAGGTGTTCCTCAGTCTGGCCTGCACCCTCTTCAATAAGGGACCCTTTGAAAGATGTCTTACTGCCAGTTTATAGGGATCAGGCCTAAACTGGTAGTTGGACATGCCTCTCACAATCTGGGACTGCTAGCTCCTAACTGCTCACCTGCCTGCCTGCTTGCCTGATTGCCCCTAACCACTCTGCCTGCTAGCCTGCTCACCCCCAACTGCACCCCTTTCTGGCCTGTTCACCCCCTCCCTTCCCCACTGGCCTGCTAGCCTCCAACTGCCCCCCTGCTGGCCTGCTCACTTCAAACTGCCCCCCACCCTGCTGACTTGATCACCTCTAACTGATCCCCACTAATGGCCTGCTTGCCCCCAACTGGTTCCCCTGCTGGTCTGCTTACCCCCAATGGTCCCACCAGCCTGATCACCCATAACTGCGGTCCCATCCTGGCCTGATCACCCTCAACTTTTCCTCCTCTCTTGGCCTCTAACTGCCTCTACCTCACCCCCCCCCCCCCCCCCCCCCCCGCATCATAGCTTTGTCCAGAGGAACATCTGGAAAGTCTCCTGGAAGGTCTCCAAGACTAATTAGCATATTACTCCTTTATTAGTATAGACTAGATGCCTGTTGCACAAAATTCATGCACAGGGGTCTCTCAGCCCAACCTGCACCCTCTACAATCCAAGAGCTCTCAGGGGATATCCTACTGATGGCTTAGGCCCACTCCCTGTGGCTTTCTGCTCTCTGCTGGCCTGATGTTTCACTGCAGCCATGGAGAGAAAGTCCCCATGCCCTGCTTTCCACCCTCTGCCTGCCTCGTCATGCGCCATGGGAAGGAAGTCCCAATACCCTGCAGTGTGTTCTGTCTGCCAGGCCTGGGGGCTTTGCCAACACAGACACACTAAGGAAGCCCCCATACCCTGTTGTCCTGGCTCTGTCTGTGGATCCTGGGGTGGTCCTGCCACCACCTGTCTGGGCTCTGTCTGCCATGTCTGGGGACTTCCCCACCACTGCCATGCTAAGGAAGTCCCCAAGCCCTGCTGTCCTGGCTCTGTCTTCTGTGTCTGGGGCTTCCCCGCTGCCTCTGCTCTAAGGAAGCCCCCAGGCCCTGCTGTCCAGGCTCTGTCTGCTGTGTCTGGGGGCAGATCAAGCCTCAATACTTGGTCCCCCCATTATCTTGGTGAGGCTAACAGACCCGGCCACTGCAGCAGCAGTGGACAAGCAGGACACTCCAGCAGCAGGGCTGAGGGGACTGGGCATAACCATCTTGTGGCTATGGAGGCTGCCATTTTTATCATGAAGTAATGGTTAATTTTCATATTACTCTATTATTAGATAGAATTAGGCCTGGTGCATAAGTATGGGCTGGCTGGTTTACCTTGAAGAGTGTCCCAGATCAGGGTGGGAGTCCTGCTGGGGTGCCTGACCAGCCTGGGTGAGGGGCTGATAGCTATTTGCAGGCTGGCCACAGCCTCTGGCAACCCAAGCTCCCAGCCCCTCCTTTTTTGCTTTTTCCCCCAGTGCCTCCTTGAGCAGAGGCCAGGGCTGGCTGGAAGCAGGTATCTGTGATTTATTTATCTTCTATAATTGAAACTTTGCAGCCTGAATGGAGGCCAGGGCTGGCCAGGGTGGGCGGGAAGCTTGGCTTCCTCCATTGCTGGGGCAACCCAGGCCTCCTGCTTGCTCCAGCTCTGTGGCTGCCGCCATCTTGGTTGGGTTAATTTGCATACTCACTCTTAATTGGTTTTTGGGCTTAACAGAGGTATTGTCAATTTGCATGTTTCTTTATTATTATATAGGTCTAGAGGCCCAGTGCATAAAATTCATGCACGGGTAGGGTCCCTAGGCCTCGCCAACAAGCAATCAGGGCCCATCTGTGGGGCAGCCTGTGGGATGATCAGGGCCTCTGCTTACACCCACCTTGGCTGGCCTGGCCCTGCCCTCTCACTGGCAGGACTTTCCCGACACCACTGCCAGTCAGGGCCTGCAGGCTGGGGCAGCTCCTGCATTAAGCGTCTGCCCCCTGGTGGTCAGTGTGCATCATAGTAACCAGTCATTCTGCTGGTTGGTCGATTTGCATACTATGCTTTATATAGATAGATAAATTTTGTATCAGAGAGAAAATTAGAGGGGGAGATAGAGTGATGGAAACATTAATGACGATAGAGAATCATTGATCTGCTGCCTCCTGCAACACCCTTGATTGGGTACCGAGCCCACAACCCTAGCATGTGCCCTGACTGGGAATCAAACAATGTCTTCATCTTTCATAGGTTAACACTGAACCACTGAGTCACATCTACAGGGCCCAGACTCTATTTTAAGAGAACTGCACAGAAAAATTTTCCCATGTTGGAATATTTTGCTATGATCTTGTTTCTTAATCTAATTGATATACATAAAGGAATTCACTGTTTCCTTTGTAGATTTGAATTGTACACCTAGAAAGGTCAGTCAAGGAATGGAAAAGGAGTGGGGGTTGTTGATGAGTGTCCTAGAAACTTTGTGTTGTGTGTGTTTGCTTCACTTCTTCCTCTAAGAGGATTTAGGTAAATAATAAGGTTTTCTCCAAAGCTTAGAATATGAGGTTTTATTTTCTACAATAATTCATCAAAATTACTCTGAAGAGGAGCAGTTTAATAAGCCTATGATGTAGTGGCCAAACCTCCAAGGTCTTCTTCAAGGGAAAAAACATAACTTGTAAACTGCCTTCAAAGGAAGGTGAGTTTTGCAGTGGAGAAACCCTCATTATTCCAAGCACTGCTGAGACGAATAGCTCTGTGTAGTCAAGTGGGGTGAAGAATTTAAAATTGGTTGTGTGTATAAGAATCTGTGGATGAAAAGAGAAGAACCAGTGAGAATTATGATATAGACCAAGAAACAAAAATAGGACAAAACATCTTGGAAGAACATATCTATTATCTTAGGGAGAGAGTTATTTACTGTCTATGTGCCATCTAACCCTTGGCAGTCTAATGAATCCCAAGGATCAGTTTAAATACAAGAAATGCAGTATATACATTTACAAAGGAAACCAATTATATTGAAATATAATTATCAAAACATGAAAAAACAGGTTTGAGCTATAGTAACATAGAGCTTTATTATTGACATTTTACACAAAAAGATCTAATAACCACCATCAATTTTGAAGTAGTGGTGAGCATAGAGAATATATTTTCAGGTACAACATATACCTTGATATGAAAATGCCTGTGATTTCTGTTAGTAAGAAGGTCACATGTACCACTAACACAGTTGCCTATATTCATAATGGAAGTGCTTAACTAGTATTTTTGTCTAACCAAGTTCACAGGCCCTAGATTAGGGGTGTCGAACTCAATCAGAGAAGGGGCCAAAATCTAAAATCCAGCCTAAATCTTGGGCCAAATGGTTTACTGAACAGTCATAAACTGTCATTGTGATGGAAACACAGCGGAGTGCAGTGATGACAGCGCGGTGCGGGCCACATTGCAAGGCCTGGCGGGACGGATTTGGCCCGCGGGCCTTGTGTTTGACACATGTGCCCTAGATTAAGAACTCTGCTCTAAGGTGTTATGTACATCTCATACACGAGGTAGTTTCTTATAAAGGTTGCCTTAGAATGCCATGCTTCTGTGTGAGTGGATTTTCCAAGGTGACAAGCAGATGGGGGCCGAGTCCCCAGCCAACTCAGGGACCCTTGGCTCTGCCTTGCTGGGGTGGGGACATGACCTCTGTATACCATTTTGCACACACAATGCAGGTGACTAGCAGAAACACACAACGAATATCTACTTATAAGAGAAATGCACTTAAAAACCAGGAAGTGAGTAAATTAAATATTTCCCTAAGTTTCATGAAGACCCTTTCATAGCACTTTGAACTTCTCAAAGCATTTTTTCCATTCATTATCTAATTTGTTTTTTTACAACCACCCTGGGGTGGGCAGTGAACCTATTATTCTTTTTCTTCTTCATCCTATATAATAAAGACGCAATATGCAAATTGATCCTCACACCCTCACACAAGATGGCCACCCTCATGTGGTCAAATTGATCCTCACACCCCCACAAGATGGCCGACAGGGGAGGGTAGTTGTGGGTGACCGGGCCTGCAGGGGAGGAGGGCTGTTGGGAGGGGGGGAGGGAGACCAGGTCTGCAGGGGAGAGCAGTTGAGGGTGACTGGGCCAGCAGAGGAGAGCAGTTGGTAGCAATTGAGCTGGAGGGGAGTGATTAGGGAGTGATCAGGTTGGCAGGAAGAAGCAATTAGTGGCAATCAGGCAGGTAGGCGAGCAGTTGGAAGCCAGCAGTCGTGGATTGTGAGTTGGACATCCCCTTAGGGGTCCCAGATGGGAGAGGATGCAGGCTGGGGTGAAGGACACACCCCACACCTCCAGTGCATGAATTTCATGCACTGGGCCTCTAGTAAAAGGTGATATGATAGTTAGCAACTAAGGGTACAGCATGACCTCCTTCCTGATGAAGTTTTCACGTGCAAATATAATTTCAACTCTTTGTCCCATGGTGGGACATCACTCAGGCTGATCCATACCCTCAGTCATAGCTGATTGGTGTAAGAAGGAATCTGATCAAGGTTGGCCAATTTGCTTCCTTCTCTGGAATATTTAAAATTAAAATGGAGAGTTTCTGTTTTTTTTCTAAGACCACAGATTTTAAGAGGAAAGTTCCAAGGAACTGGAGGCAGAGTATTTCTTGCCATCTGGTGAAAACCCAGCTCTCGTGGGAGAGAATGGAGTCTAAATGAAGAGAGCTGCAGGAGACGGAGAGTCTGGTGGTCTTTAATTCCATGTTTCCAGTTGTACCTGCAGCCCCACTGTAATTTCTCCCTTTTCTGGTATTGTTTGTTCTAGCCTTTCTCATATTTCAGCAGCCAGCATATTCACCACTGGTATTTATTAGTGAGAGTTGGGTTTGTGTCACTTGCAACTAAAATAATCCTTTATAAAACTGAAGATTTTCCAGGGTAGGTGAAATTTGAGCTGAGTCTTAAAGGATGAATAGGATTTAGGTGTTCTAACTTTGGGCTCTTGCTCCAAGCTGGAGAAACTTTACCCTACAGAAGGGAATACATTAAACTCAACATACCTACATGGGCCAAATAAATGAGGCACGTGGGCTGCGAGTTTGACAGGCTTGCTTTAAAGTCCCTCTGCCTGCAATGGGCTGGATTCTCCACGACTCGTGTCAGAGCTTAGTGGACACATGCAGGGAAGAGAGCAGTCCCTGGCCCCTTCTCACCTTGGAGGCCTGTCCTCTGCTGGCACTTCCTCCCTCTAGACTTTGCTCTCACCACTCTCTGATATTATTTAACAATGTACTTTTTTATATTGTCTGAGTTTGACTACCTCCATTACTCTATCATGTTTTTATGTATGTACATGTACAATGCCCAATATTTTTAATAGGTTTTAAGAAGAAATTGTGAGTTATCTCTAAGCCTCCTGGTGGTCTTCCTGAATTTTGTCCCTTTACTTCCTTTTGCTTGTATCTTGGGAAAATGTTCTTGGATTTTTCATCAGAATATGACTCTATTTGTAAAATAAAAACATATTTGTAAGCTCAAAATCAAACAAAAGAAAATATACATTTTTAAACCTCATCCACTTTTTTCTAGTTGTTACAGTGAATGTGACGATCTATTGCAATTGTCTACATCAGAACCCAAAGCTAAATGTAGAAACCTAGTTCCTTAACTTTCAACCACTATCAACATATTGGTAATTCTCAATTTTTTATTTTGATCCAGAGCTTTGCTAATGAACCTCAGATCTTTACTTCTAGACTTTGATATCAGGTTTAGTAATAAATAATGTCGTTTTTAAACATTTGTTTAAAATCTTGCTTGGTGTTGACTTGTATTGACATAACCTTCAAACACGTGGTATCTACAGAACGTGTGAAGTGCAATTAACAAGTTTTGCTTGAAAAAGTTTGTGTTAGGTTTGGTTTTTGTGGCAAAACTAGGGCTAAGAAGATGGCGGATGAAGAGCATATTCGGCACTGCATGCTTTACGAGTTCCAATTAGGAAGAAAAGCAAGTGAGGCTGCAAAAAACATCTGTAGTGCTCTTGGTCAAGATGCCGAGGCCGTGTGTCCAATTTTGATCAAGAAGCTCTTCAAGCTCTTTTGGTGCAAAATCCTCAAATTACCCAACAAGAGCTTGCGACAACTTTAAATTGTTCACAAAAAACAATTTCCAATCAATTGCGTGCACTTGGCAAAGTCCAAAAGTTTGGAAAATGGGTTCCTCATGAGTTGACCGACAGCAACCGTAATTAAAGAGTCACAATTTGCAGTTCGCTCCTCTCTCGTCAAAACCGTTTGCCGTTTTTAGAGCAAATTGTTACCGGAGATGAAGAATGGGTGCTGTCTGTTAATTTGAAAAGGCGGCCTCAATGGTTGGACAAAAATGCGGCTCCGCAGCCCACGCCAAAACCTGACTTGCATGAGAAAAAAGTGATGTTGTGTGTTTGGTGGAATTTTAAAGGAATTCTTCATTATGAACTTTTACCATCTAACCAAACCATTACAAGTGCAGTGTATAGTGCCCAATTGGAAAGGTTAGCCCAAACTTTAAGAGAAAAAGAACCCATGCTGATTAATCAGAAGGGCGTAATTCTTCACCACGATAACGCACGACCGCATACTGCAAGAATCACTGCTGAAAAACTGCGCCAGTTGGAATGGGAAGTTCTCCCTCAACCTGCATATTCTCCTGATATTGCCCCTTCCGATTACCATTTGTTTCATTCTTTGCAAAACTTTCTTCTTGGAAAAAAATTTAATAATGAAGAATGCCTCAAAAATGCATTGACCGAATTTTTTGCATCAAAATCACAAGAATTTTACAACAGAGGGATTAAAATGCTTCCTGAGCATTGGGCACAAGTAGTAGAAAACAACGGCAACTATATTGTTGATTAAATTTTGTTGTATTGTTTAAATAAATTCGATTTAAAAAAAGTATTAGAAAACGACATTAATTATTACTAGACCTAATATCTAGGAGTTATATTCTAGTAATCTTAAACCTCTTAAATTTACATCATATCTGGCACTCAACATCTTTCTCCATAAACAGCTCCTACCTGGAAGTTCTTGTCTTGGAGAATATTCCCACTCACCCAGTCACCCAGACTTGCTGACCCCTCCTTCTCTCTCACTACCATATCAATGGGTTACCAATTTCCTTGTTATATATCTCTAAAATTATCAAATGTCCCATTCCCTTAACGTCCCTGCAACTGCTCTATTCAAGGCAATTAGAGCCTCTCTCTCTCTCTCTCTCTCTCTCTCTCTCTCTCTCTCTCTCTCTCTCTCTCTCCTACCTTCCTAACTACTTTAAGACATATCTTGTAAAATAAATATTTTTTTGAGTAGTCAAACATGATTGAGTCACTCCAAGACTTACAAATTCCTGATAACTCTAATTTCCACTGAAAAAAGTAGAACTTATTTAGAATTCAGAATTCCTCTACACCTAATCTGAACCTTTCTTCCTGGTCACATGTGCAGCACTCCCAATTAGAGGTTTGAGGGACATTGATGTTGTACAGCTTCACACCATTCACATGTTAGTTTATGTAAATGGCATCCGTGGAAATTCAATGTCACTGGAGTTTTGCAGTGAAATAGCCTGGTTATTTTTTCAAAATCTCTGAATTGCTTTCTGTTTCCTTTTGAAAAAAAAATGCATTCATAAATTTGTAATCTTTTCTCATTCCACCTAGAATTCCCTTCCTTAGCTTTACCGCTGTGAAAAATTCCCCTTCTACTCCAAAACTCAACTAGGATCATACCTAGCCATCTTAGGTGTTTATTACAGCCCCTTCACCCTACAGAAGGGAATACATTATTCCATCATTGCATCTTATATATCATCTCTCCTGTTAGGCAGTCAGATTTATATATCATCAGTCAGATTTACTTCAGTTTAAGTAAGTCTTTGCTAATTTGAGTTGGAAATAGTTTAGGTGGATTGGGGTGTGACATTGTTGAGAGCTTTATGAATATTATAGTGTGGAATTAGTACTTTTATTTTGTCGACAATGTGGAGGCATTAGAATTGGGGCTGGGTCCGTGGTAGTGATAAAAGGGACTCTGCCATGTTTAAGAAAAATGAGGCAGCACCAAACAAAACAACAGTCTAGAGATGTGTGTAGGCGAGAAAGGCAGCTGAGTTGCCTGCCCAACCCACATGCCCAGGTAATAATCTACCTTAGACATTAAGAAGTAATTGACCAATTTCTCAATTGTTCTCATATTAGCTTTCATTCTTAATTTCTCATTGTATGATCCAAATGCCAATTTGTTTAAATCACCTTGTATTCACATATGTCTCTTGATGGCATTGGCTGGGCTGGCTCTAGGTGCAGGCTTTATTTATGAATGGCTGCACACTTTACTGCCTGCTTAGATATGTGGGAAAATTACCTCTCAACTCAAGGGCAAGTGTACGTCCAATCTCTGTTTCACTCCCTGGTATGACCCCCATTTTCTTAACTGGATCCCACTGTCTCTCCTAACAACACCCAGGCACTCTCTAGGCTGGACATGAAGGGAACTTATTTCATGACAGAATCAGGTCATCCTTGACGCCCCTTCACATCTCCCTTTTCTGTATTTGCTCTCTTTGTTTACTCCTGGTTTTTATTTTTTATTTTATTAACCTCATTGTATATATATTTTTTAGATACATTTTGGAGAAGTCAGGCTGTAAATAAAACAAACAAACCAAAAAGAAATAGTAGAATGATTTTAAAAAAAGCAATCCATATATGTATTATAGAACTTTATGAAGTATAGACAGGTACAAAGAAGAAACTTAAAACTATTCATTTAGAGAATAGCAATAATAACTTTTTGGTACATACCCTTACATATCCTATCTAATAAAGAGGGAATATGCAATTGACCCACAAGCTGTCACAAAGATGGCAGTGCCCAGTCCTCTCAGCCCTGCAGGAGGCCCTCAGTCCTTTCAGCCCCGCCACTGAGAGTAAAAGCAGGGTGTGGGGGCTTTGTCGCTGTGGTGGTGGTGAAGCAGCCAGGCCCCGCAGAGAGCAGAGGACCATGTCGAGTGGGCCTAAGCCATTAGTAAGACATTCCTTGATGGCTTCTGGTTTGGAGAGGGTGCAGGTTGGGCTGAGGGAGCCCCCACTCCCCGTGTATGAATTTTGTGCACTGGGTCTCTAGTTTTTATATAAAATGTATATAATGTATTTATATATTATGGTCATATCTGTATCTATATTTACATATTATATATGTATATATCTGTATCTACATATACATATGTATGTGTAGTCATTGATATAGCTATATAAAATTCATATTGACAAAATTCATATTTTAATGACACTAAAACAATTGTAAATACTGTTTCATAACCTGCTTTTCATTTAACAATTTATCTCTTCTGGTCAGTATATATTTATGTAGTTTCCAGATTAATGAAAGATGAAGTTGGAGCAAACTTTATTTCCCTCTATATCTAATAAAATGAAAGCAGCAAACAAAATAAAACAAACCCAATAGCAACCAAATTAAAGTGCAATCCCATCATAACCTTTCCAGTTCCTAGAAGTATGGTATTTAAAGAGAAGATTAGTCAGCAATGTCCTGAGAAATTTTGCAAATGTCCTCTAAATGGTAAAAAACAACACAAAACAGTAAGAGTTGAACAAAAAGCTTAGGATCTTTTCTATCTGGCCAAGTAAAACAGTGCCTGGGAAGAGACAGGTGAAAACAAGATGCAAACAACCAGAACTGACAGTCTCATATGACATATAATCTTTAAAGAATCACACTAAATTCAGAGTATAATTCTAAGCACAAGTGCCGGACTAATATTACCCATTTTATTAAGTGGAATGAACCTTTTTTATAGGACACTTAACTGAATCTCAAATGAAAGCAGTCAGGCTAGCTTTTCCAACCAAGGTTGCACACAACCCATGCTGATCTTTACCTCTGGCTTCAAGAGGGTCAAATTTTATGCTCAATTCTTCAGTTGAAGTTTGGAGCAATGGGAAACAGACTTCAGGTGGGAAGGAGGTCAATGAGAATTTATACTCCTTCCATTAGAGGACAGAGCGTTCCTGTTATGCATAAGCAAGATCAAAAGAAGCTCTTGTGCTTAGGTCAATGTACTATAGAAACCAAAAATAATAGTAAGAATAGAAAAATAAAAATAATTTAATTAAAAAATAAATAAAAGCAATTATTCAGTTGACAGCTGAATAATCCATTCTGGAGGAAAATAACCCAACCAAAAAAAAAAATCTTCTACAAATATTTAATTCTATACAATAATTTAACAAAAATTTGAATTCAAATTTTTGAAGAGCTCAGAAATTAGATGATAAAACATCTGAATGAGATGGAAATGTAGGTTGCAAAGCTAAGGAATGAAAATGAAGAATAAATCAATATTACCAGAGAAAATTAGAAACAGGAAGGGATAGAATAATTTGGATGGAAATGGGATCATTGAAATCCAGGAAAAGCTAGAGATAATTCTAACAATTGGAATAGAAATCTTACAATTTGCAATAGCATGAGAGATCTAGAGGGCATTATGCTAAGTACAGTAAGTCAGACAGAAAAAGACAAATAGTATTTGATTTCCCTTATATGTGTAAACTAAAGAGCAAAATAAATAAACAAACAAAATAAAAACAGCCTTATGGATACAGAGAACAGCCTGACGGATGATTGCCAAAGTGGAGGATGATTTTAGGGGCAGGCTAAAAAAGGTGAAGGGATTAAGAATTACAAATTAGTAGCCCTGGAGATGTAAAGTACAGCATAGGGAATATAATTAGTAATATTGTAATAACTGTGCACAGTACCAGATAGGTGCTTGAATATTCAGGAGGAACATTTATAAAGTATATGATCATTTAATCACAATTCTGTACACCTGAAACTAACACAAAATTATATTGAATGTGAATTGTAATTGAAAAATAAAATTTAAAAATATGTACCAGCAATTATCAAACATTGAGGAATCAGGCAATATGTACACATGAGCCATTCTGGAACCAAATGAACCAATTATTTTGGGATTAAAATCCAGTCAACCAAGAGATTAATTTATACTTCAGTGGGAGGGCACTACTGGAACAATACATGCAAGAACATAATGTATTAATAAGCAATCATTATATGCATATATATATATTGTTATTGCTTGTGTATTAGATTTATTTTTGTGGTATGTATTCTCTTTGTTGTGCCTTTTCTATTGTGGGTTTTTTCTTCTTTTGAAGAAATTGAATAGTTCTTCTTATCCCAATTTATTTTCTGTGGATTCAAAACTTATACACTATTTAGTGTATAAGTTTTTAGTGTATATTTTTTTTAGTAATTAATCTAGAAATTGTATCATTAATGCTTAACTGATTACAATTTAAAGTTAACCAATATGTTTGCTAAATATCTCAGATATTGCCTGTCTTCCCACAGATGCTGTTTTTAAAAGTATGTTTTCATTCTATTCTTGTCTTGCTTTCTCCATGTAAGACATTATTATTGTTTGATAGTAATTTATTTTGCTTTTATAATATATAAACATTCCATGGTTCAAACAAGTTAAAAGACGATATAAAAGGGAAGTTCAATAAAAAAATTTTCTCTTATCAGTGATGATAACCTACCTCTTCACATGCTTCACCACACAGAAGACTTTTGTAATTTCTGATATTTCTCAGTATTTATACAAATAGCTATGAATAGAATTTTTCAATTTTTTTACATTCTTAAACAATAGCCAGCATACTGTAAACACTGTTCTCTGTACTTTGATTTTTTAATTTAACAGAGTTCCTTAGAAATCTTTTATATCAGTTCATACAGATTTTCATTATTCATTTTTGTATAGCTACACAATATTCCACTGTATGGATGTACAATGATTTATTTACTGAGGCTTTTATTGTTGGAAAATTGGGTTGGCTCCAATCCTTTCCTAATACAAACAATGATGCAATGAATACTCTATGTTGTAGTGAACACTGCCATTTTATATCAGAACTGTTAAATATGTAGATCAAATCCCCAGAATTGTGATTACCAGGTTTAAGGATAAATGCATTTTTAATAGAGCAGTTTGTTCCATATTACCCTGAATTCGGTTGGCTAATATTTTGGTGAAAATTTTTATATCTATGTTCAAGTGTGAGACTGACAAAATTTTTCTTTATTTTTTTGTCATGCTCTTGCCAGGTTTGGGTCTCAGGGTTATATTTGCCTCAAAAAATGAATTTGGAATGTATCCTTATTTACTTTGGTAGAGTTTCATCTATAACAATAAAAAAAATTAAAAGATGAATTTGGGATGGTTCCTTGTTTACTTTGGTAGAGTTTGTGTGAGACTGGCTTTATTTTTTGTATTAAATATTTGGTAGAATTTGTTAGGGAGGCCATCTGGGCCTGGAGTTTTTCTTGTGGCAAGGTTTTTCATTACAGATCCAAAGCTTTAATTGAATTATGTAGTTTGCCATTACCAAAAGAGAAAATTACCTGTGGCCTAATTATAGAAAGACTAGTGGCCCAGTGCATGAAATTTGTGCACATTAAAAAAGAATTAATTAGAGGAAATATTTTAATATTGCTATTTGCCCTTTTTCTATAATAGAAGTGTCAGAGATGAAAGAAAATTAGTAAAATGTATATGAAAAATCTTCCTCCTGTCAGAGTCTGGGGCATGCCTCAGGACCTAGAGTCAAGTCCCTGCCCACTCACAGCGCCTAAAAATTGCACAAGACCTCGAACCAGCCACTCCATCCCTTTGGGCAAGATCCAGAACTGGCCCGCCACACCCCTATCAAGTTCCGCTTGGCAGGGGGCACAGCCTCAGGTCTCCCGGCCCAGAGTGTGGGGTGTGGTCTGAGATTCCCCATCAAGCCTTGCCAGGTGGGGGGCATGACCTGAGGTCACCAGGATTGGCATCAGGGTCAGAGGTGCCACCTGAGGTCCCCTGTCAAGCCCCATGGGATCAAGAGGGGTATAGCCTCAGGTTGCTGCTGATTGCTCATTAAGGCTCATTTTGAGAACTAGGCCTCCACTGTGGGGGCAGCCATCTGTGTTACAGAAATTCCCACCTCTGCTGTGGGGGCAGCCATCTTGTGTTACAAAACCCCCACCTCCTCTGTGGACATAGCCATCTTTATGGTGGACAGTCAATTTGCATATTACCTCTTTATTATATAGGATACTTTCACATGTAAAAAATCCAGGTTTATGGTTATTTCTCTCAGCACAGAAAATTTTTAAATGTAGTGGTCATGAGCATAGCCTCTGAAACAAAGCTAACTTGATTTGAATTCAAAGTCTGACTCTAACTGTGAATATGGGGAAATTATTTAAGTTTTCTCTTGCAGTTTCTTGTATGTACAATAAGGATAACAGTAGTATCTGCCTTATTGTGATTTTGAAGGTTGAGTGGGTTGATGCAAGTAAAGTACATAGAACATTTCTAGGTGCAGTATAGATGCCATATACATTCTAATTTCTATTATTGAAGACATCATTCCAGTATATTCTGGTTTATGTTGAGAAGAGACTTGTACTTTAACGAGACTCCTTTGAAATTAATTTTTTTCTTCCTGGCTACTTTTATAATCTGCTTTTAATTTGGGAGTATTTTCCAGTTTGATTATGATATATCTCAGGATGTATTTTTAAATATCCTCATTCTTCTTTTTAAATCTGTGGATAAGAATAATTTATCACTGTTAAACATTTTTCACTCTTATTTCTTCAAATATATTTCTGCCTCATTCTCCTTTCTCTTCCTGGAATTCTAACTACATATACATATTTTGTGCCTCCCTACACCATCCTTTATGCTTTTTAACATTTTTTTTTGTGTGTGTGTGAGTGTGGTAATTTTCCATCTCTTTGTACTTACTTATGGCTAATCCTTTCAGTTTTCACTTCCAGTTCACTGTGGCTCTCTTTCTCTCTCTCTCTTTTTAAAAAAATATATTTTATTGATTTTTTACAGAGAAGAAGGGAAAGGGATAGAGAGCTAGAAACATCGATGAGAGAAACATCGACCAGCTGCCTCCTGCACACCCCCATCGGGGATGTGCCTGCTACCAACGTACATGCCCTTGGCCAGAATTGAACCTGGGACCTTACAGTCTGCAGACCGACGCTCTATCCACTGAGCCAAACTGGTTTCGGCTCACAGTGGCTCTCTTTAGCTGTGACTAATCTGCCTGGTAGCCAGTCATTGAAGTTTTCATTTCAATTATTAAATTTTTTCCCCTAGGAGTTTTATTTGATTCTTTTTGAAATCTGTTTGTGCACACTTTCTATTTCAAGTTCCTTGTTCATTTTCAAGTGTCCCCTCTATTTCTTTAAGCATGTTGAACATACTTTTAAATTATGTTCAATAATTTTAATATCTGAAATATTTCATGTTGTTTCAGCCCTCTCTTGCTTTGGCTTATTCTCAATAGGGCACCTTGTGTTTTTTTATTTCATTTTATATTTTATTGGTTTTTCACAGAGAGGAAGATAGAGGGATAGAGAGTTAGAAACATAGATGAGAGAGAAACATCTATCAGCTGCCTCCTGCACACCCCCTACTGGGGACGTGCCCGCAACCAAGGTACATGCCCTTGACCGGAATCGAAAGGGACCTTTCAGTCCTCAGACTGATGCTCTATCCACTGAGCCAAACTGGTTTCGGCGGCACCTTGTGTTCTTGTGTGTGTTGTTTTTTATTTTATTTATTTATTTTTTTGACAATAAATTCTAGGCTTCTCAATTTTTTTTGGAACTTGATCCGTAAAAATTCTCATGAGATGAATATACATTTGCTTCTGCTTTGTGCCTTAAGACACTATTACTGTCAAGGATGATTAAAATTATATTTTTGGCTTAATGTTTTTCAAGTCATGAGGAAATATAAATTTGGGCTGCCAATTTAAGTAAAACAAACTTTAATACTTTAAAAATACCTACCTGTATGTTCAAGTATCTGTCTGTATGCCCATCCATCTCTTTATCTATGTTTCTCTGTGTGTATGTTCTTAGAGAGTTATCTGAAGTAAAATCTAATTATAATCAAGTTTATTCCTAGGTAATGCAGATTAATGAGTTTTATTCTTTGACCTTTGTTCTATTTTGCATTGCTTAATTTTAGTTTACAATGATCACCTATGTTTTTGCCAAACAACTAACTTCTTAATTTAAAAACAAATAGACAAACACTTGGTTTAATAATCACATGTCATCCCTCAGTCTGACCAGAGGCATCTTGCCTGATCTCCTGTGCTTTGCTCTGTAACTGGATTCCTGAGGGTGCTCTAGGCCTGTCTCTGTCTGTGACATTGGATTAGAGTCCAGTCTCTGGTTTCCAATCCAGCATCTCCAGCTTTGCTACCTGCTGACAGATGTTTACCAAGCCTGCCTTCTTGGTTTTCAAACCTGGCCTGTGGGGGAAGTCTCCTCAGGAAACTCACAGCCAAGTAGTGAGAATAACAAGGGAATGAATAATTGTCCTTTTCATATTCTTGGCGCTGACCATTGTCTTGGCACTGCACCAGGCTCTTCTGGTCTGTCTCTCCAGATAGTAGCTCTGCAGACCCACCTGAGATTCTGCCAGTAACTTCCCCTGGACAGAACTTCCCTTTGGCAAAGCTACAATACTTGCAGGTGCCAGCTGATCTCTCTAAACCTCTCCTTCTTCTCTCCCTCCCTTCCTCTCTCCCTCTCATTTTTTCCATTTCACTTCTTCTTACCACTCCCCTTATCTCATTCTTCTCTTCTCAATTCTTCTTTGCCCCCCGCTTTCACCTCTCCTTCCACCCACTCTCCCCTTCAGTTGCCTTCCCCATTCCTCTCTTCATTCTCCTACCCCTCTTTTCTTTTTCTTTCCCTATTTATTCTCTTTCCCTCTACTCATTTCTTATCTATAGAACAATCTGTTAAATATAATTATAAAATGTGAGTTGTTTAGCATACTTTTGGATACATAGCAAATGTTCTCTCTATGGGAGTCATTACAATTATTATGTATTTATTGAATTATTTATTCATTTATTCAACAAACTTTAGTGAACCTGCTATGCATCAAACACAGTGCTAGGCATTCCCAGTTATAGTGAGGATTCAGATATGATTTCTGCCCTCAAGGAGCTCATAGCCAAGTATTGAGAATAATAAGGGAATGGACAAATGCTGTGCATTTAGCTGGCCATCTGTGCCCTGTGTACAATGTATGTGTCACCTTGTGTACACATGTTATGGATTGTGAAATTTGATACGTTGAGGCCACCCACCACTTATTAATGTTCCCTAAGCTGGGAAAGGAGTAATATCAACAGACTGTAACAGTCAAACAAGATGGATTCTAATTCCTCAAATACATGGAACCTTTTGTTTTGCTCAGAACTATGTCAGCTTGCTCAGCTCCTAAACTTCGGTCACCCCTGAAGCAGAGTTTAAGAAATCCATATTTGAGTCATTTGTAGAAACAAAGCAATAGATAAGAAATAGGGTGGGGGCACTGGTGTTTTCAGGAGGCCAGCTGGATCTAAGACTTGAAATTTCTTTTAAAAAGAAGCACAGTGCATTCTGCAATTTTTCACGGCCAGATTCGAGCCTCCAGCATCATCTCTTGTCCAGATAATTTTGCCTGGAAAATAAGATGTCCCCAGACATTCAAAGCACACTTTTCCACAAGCATTTTAACTGCTTTTAAAACTTAATCGTGTATGAAATGTACTGTTTCCACCTTGTTGGCCATTTGGCCTCTGCAGCAGGCCTCCTGCCAGCCCCCAGGCCGTTAGTTGGCCCAAGGTAGGTCGGGTCCAGCTGGGAATGGCAGTGTGTCCTGGGCAGCCCTCTTGCCACTAGTGCCAGGCTGGAGCCTGGAGCTTCTCAGACTTAATATTATTTAGTGCCCAAGTCGCCTTAGCTTCCCTATCTACCCCATGGATGTGAACAGCTGCCCACCGTTTCTTTAGGCTGGGTCCTGTGCCCTGGAACTTTTGGTACTGACCCTGCCAACAAAATCGATCTGTCACCTATCCCAGACCCTTAGGCTCCAACCATCTCCTAGTGACCTGAGGTATCCTAGGTGTTGTATTGTATTCTAGCTTTCCTGGTTGGAAAGTAAACAATGATCCCTACCAGTTGACTTAGAGGCTGAGTCAGTGACATGCAAATCTTCACAAGTTTTTTAGGATTGGTCCACCTTTTGCTGCAAAGTATCTGTGATATGAGGTTCAGGGAAGGGAAGGGTAAGCCAGACCTGGAGGAAGCACAAGAGCCTGACCCTTTGGTCTGGACCATTTTCTTGGGTTGTGTTAGACAAATCCCTACCAGCAAGTCTCTTTTGAATAACATTTCAAATTTTTTTTTCTTTCAGATTTCAAAAGTAATACTTGCTCATTTTAGGTAATTAGAAAGTTCAGAATGCACAGAGTAAAAAATACAAATCACGCATATTCTTATAACCTAGTTAATAACCACAGCTGTCATTTGGTATATGCATTTTTGGTGATAGATAGATAAATAAATACAAAGATAGGCAGATAGTTAGATACATAGATAGATAGATAGAAAGATATTAATAGATAGATAGATGATAGATAGATAGATAGATACTAGTAGATGAATAGATAGATTGATTGGAAGTTTGGTAGATAGATAGATAATAGAGAGATAGAAAGGTTGCTAGGTAGGTAGATAGGAAGGTTGGTAGGTAGATGGAAAGGTTGTAGGTTGGTAGATGAACATATAGATAGAGCAATGATGGATAGATGGATGAATAGATGGATGGATAGATAAGCAGATGGATGGAAAAAGCCTCCACATCACTACATTAGCTATGTCAAGAAAATGGAATTCCTTAACTCTCTAAAGGACTAGTTCTCAAGGTGTCATTTCTGGACTAGCAGCATCTGCAGCATTTGAGAACTTCTTAACAATGCAAATTCTCAGGTCCCACCATAGACCTTCTGGAAATCAGTAACTCTGGGGCTGGTTTAACCAGTCCTCTAGGTTAGTGGTTGGCAAACTGCGGCTCTGTTGACTGAGTTAACTGACCACTGGCCTAGACTCTCGATTCCAATAATTACAAGCTGTTGTTATTCCTTGTGATTAAGCCCCTATCCCAGTGGTCAGCAAACTCATTAGTCAACAGAATGGCAAACCGTGGCTTGCAAGCTGCATGTGGCTCTTGAGCCGCAGTTTGCGGACCATTGCTCTGGATGAATCTAATGTACGTTAGTCTGAGAACTTCTCTGTAACTAATCTGACTCCCGGTCCACTGTCCATTCTGAACTCTGGCCCATCTGCTACATGGGATTGTTAGATTTTCAAGCCAGCTCATTGGAGGTTAAACTTAGTCCAAGCCAGTATTTTATAGGTTTAACTTTGTCTTTTTGGGACAGCTGCTCAGTCTCTCAGATTCTTTCCCTGTTGGCCTCACCCAATTCCTCTCAGCATGCCACTGGAGAATACAGAGCTCTAGCTCCCATGCCAGAAGGATGCCAGGCCTTGTGCTGGTGCCACCATGTGCTGAGACATAATTGGCCTGGTCTCATCTTTGGACATTCTGCTGGCATTTGTCCCTGACATTTGTGATACTGACCTGTGTCCCAATTGTTCTCAGCTTTTTAAGGGGCTAGAGGCCTCCTTCTGTTATCTAGATCTTTCCATAGCTCCTGTAGGCCCCTGAGTTTCTACCACATCTTCTATATACTCTTGACTTGGTTGGTCCATGCATGCTTTCACTGGTCCCTGTCTTTACTTGGAGCCCATTGCCCCAAGGGGATGTTTATTCTGCTCAACTGTTTCTCTGCCTTATCAGTCATGTCCCATGAGTTGGCCTTGCACAGTGGTCTCTGCCCCAAGTGTCAAGAGAAGACTAGAATGAGGTCCTATTTGCCCTCAGTCCCTTGAGCTCACAGAACAAGCTTTTTCTCTCTGACCATTTCCCTGATTCTATCTCCATTTCTCTTCTCTCAAGTCTTTTATGCAAAGCTGCCGATATATTGAATGGCCCTCTTTTACCGGTGCCCATCTTTCCACCCCATCTCAGGTGTAAAATTCTATTTAAAAGCTAAACAGTAATTCTTTCTTTTGGCATCTGTAATAATGCATTACCCCGAGGCAGATGGATGTAGGAAGGCAAAATAGAAAAACACAATGATATGTTTCCAAATCCTAGCCTTTTTTCATAATCAAATATATACACAACTTTCATATATTATAATTTGGATTCTATTGCATGTACTTTTTGATAGGTCTTTTTTTTGGGTCATTTATCCATATGCCATAAACACTGTTTCCATGTCATTAAATACTTTTCTACAACATGACTTTTAATGGCTCTGAGGAGTTCAATTAAATGTGTGGTAAGAAGAAAAATAAATTGCTATTTTAAAAGCTATTGGCAGTTTGTCTTGGTTTCTTTAGGGTATGGTAGCAAGATTCATTCAAGGGAAAAATTGTTTTCTTTTTTTCCCATTGGGATAAAAGGACACTTAAATGGGCCTTTTAAAAAAGCAATAACTAATGACTTCATTGGAGCCCAAGTTTGAGACTTGAAGGAGATAAATGACAGAGAACAAGCTATTTTCTTGAGTTGTTCAGATTGCTGCTGATTGCTGGTTTCCTTTGGGGGTTGCAGGTCTGGGACCCAGGAAAGTGAGAAGGACATGGGTAAAGTAAGAGAGGCCGCTAGAGGAGGAGGTAGGCGGGGACAAAGAGGTGAAGTGCTCAGCAAGGAGCTCCTTGCATTGAATCACAAAGAATAAATTTACATATAAAGATGTCTGACTTTGAGACTGAGGTTTAATTTTCAGTTTTGTGTTCACTTTATGGTCTTTTCAGTAAAGACTATTGTACACAGTTATACGCCCAAGCGATGCCGTGAGAAATGAAGGCAGGGAATTGTTTTTATGTTTTCAGAAGAGTAGAGAAAGGGTAACAATATGGCCAAAGGATATTGGGAGTCAACTGCAACATGAACCAAGAGCTGATAGATACCCAGCCACTGCAGCTACTCCCCACCTCTATAGCTACTCCTGAGAACTGTTGGGAACATTCAGGAATCCCTGCGGCATAAAAGCATGGGAACTCCAGTTATTTTATTTGTGTATTAAATAGCAGGTAATTACAGGGCTGGCAAGGAAGGGATATTTTAACTTTAGTGTATCATAATTTATTCAACCATCCTCTATTTGTTCCCCCACCCTGCCCCTATAATTCATAATACTGCTATAAGCAGTCTTAGAGATATAGTTTGAGGAATATAATTGACTAGTGGCTGGGTGCATGAAATTTGTGCATGGGGGGGGAAGGTGAGAGGTGGGTAGGGAGGGGAGGGAAGGTTGTCCCTCAGCCTGGCCTGCACCCTCTCCAATCTGGGACCCCTCAGTGGATAACCAGCAGTTGGACGTCCCTCTTACAATCCAGAACTTCGAGCTCCTAACCGCTCACCTGCCTGCCCGATTGTCCCTATCTTCTGCCTGCCAGTCTGATTGCCTCTAACCACCTCTGTCTTGGCCAGTGATCTGGGACCAAGGATTTTCTCCTCCAGCCAACCACAGGCACCTGGGATTCAGGCTTCTGTCCCTCTGGTCAGCCATAGGTGCCCAGGCTGGGTGGAGCCACAGGGGATGGTGGGAAGGTGGTTTTCCTTGGGCTGCAGTCACAGGTGCTGGCGCCTGGACTGCAGGGTGGGCAGTTTCTGTATTTATCAGGTTGTAGCCAGCCACAGGTGCTGGTGCCTGGACTGCAGGGCGGGCAGCTTCTCTGTCTGGCTGAGGCCTGGGATCATGGGGCAGGAGGCTTCTTTGTCTCCCATGTTGAATCCAGCCTCAGGCGCTGGGGCCCACTTTCTCAATCTCCCCCAGGATGTGGGAAAGGAGGACATGAGGCTTCTACTGCCGGCTGAAGCAAGGGATCAAGGGACTGGTGGCTTCTTCCTCTCCCGGCTGCACCCAGCCTCAGGTGCTAGATAGAGCCTGACTTTTTCAACCCCCACAGGCCAGGAGCGGTGGCAGGGTGGGGCTGCCACCATATTTTCAGGTCAATTTGCATACTCACTCTGATTGGCAGGTAGTGTAGCAGGGTGATGGTAATTTACATGTTTCTCTTTTGTTAGTGTTTGTACCCTTTGTGCAAATTCCTGGAAGTGGAATTGCTTGGGCAATGGCACACCTGTTTCAAAGGCTTGTGATGTGGTACGATTTTGTTTTCAGTCTTTGAAAACAAAGACTCTATGGAAAATTGGTCATCAGAAGGGTCATAATTTGATCAGAATTTATACTCGGCATGTAATCTGTGAATCAGACAGAGCATTCCAGTATTTGAAGGAATGCCCATGTCCTTGGTTCTAATTCTGGCACCACACTCTGAATGGGTAACAGTGGGTAAATCAGCTAAGGCTCTGAGACTTTCCTCATTTCGAAAACAAGGATGATTCAGTATCAACCTCATCAGTTTGATTTCATGGAGATTATTCATAGAAACTGCATAGGATTTCGCATATACTAAAAAAAAACTGTCGTTATTAAAAATACTGACTTCTCTGCCATTTCTTTTTTTGGAGTGAGAGAAACTTGCAGATTTCAGTGCTTTCGTCTTTGCAACTCAGAAAGGAAAGAAAAATAGGCCCGTAGAACACGCTCGCTAGGTGTCTGTTAGCCCCAGTAATTTGATTCAAGGGCACTGATGACCTACTTTTTGAATCATGCAGCCTCGCTGTGCTGTTTCTGGTTCCCTTGCTAAGAAACCAGCCAACAAGCAGAGACCGCGTTTTCCTGTGAAGGAGTGGGGAGGCTCCTCTGGAAATTCTGGAAACCTTTCCAAGTACATGGTGCGAGCTGCTGGAATGATGGGAAAGGCAGTGGTGCAAACTTAGGTGCGTCCCACTCTTTCCTCTCCTCCGCCCCCCATGCCTGGCAGGCTGGAGCCTTGGGGAGAGTTCTTGCCTGCAGTGTTCTTCCATCAGACACTCACCGCCATAAGGGGAGCTCAGCCCCAGGGCACAGCCTCTCCCTCTTGCCCTCTTTCTTTAGGAATGGAGTCACGTTGGCATGGCACGCACAGCTATGCAAGAGGGAAAATAAGTGTTTCAGCAGCTCCTGGGCGCCTTGATGCCGAGAGTCACGTCCCAGGAAGAGATTCTTGTCTCTGCATGAGACAACATGCACAGACCAAGGGTCACTATCTTTCCAGCGCCCTGACACTGTTCTGGGGGCTTTGCTCAGAGGTCATCTCCCCCCGGGGGGGGGGTAGGGGGGGAGTTAGGGGAGGTGGGGGAGGAGCAGCATGCTAGTGCAGGCGTGGATTCTCCCTTTATAGAGTTTAAACATGTTATTCTTCATGATTTTTTTTTACATTCATTTTGATTTTACCGGTAAGAAATATTGCTGCCTTGGATTGAACAGTGTCCCCCTCAAATCCAGAGCCTCAGGATGTGACCTTATTTGGAACTGGGATCTTTGCAGATGTGATTGGTTAAGAAAAGGTCAGACTGGTTTAGGGGGGACTCTGAGTCCAGTGACTGGTGTCCTCAGAAGAAGGCCTGTGAGCACAGAGACACGAAGGGAGCCACCTGCGTGGAGCCGAACACAGTGCATCCCAGGAGCTGGGCCAGGCATACGTGGATTCATCCCTGGAGCCAGGGAGGGGCATGGCCCTGTGGACCCCTCGGTTGCTGACTTCCAGCATCTGGTCCTGTGACAGACACATGTCTGCTGTCTGTGGTACCCAGTTTGTGGTGCTTTGGATGGCAGCCCTGGGAAACGAACACAAGTGCATGACAATGTTGTTTATTCCATTCCCCAGGTTCCTGGGCTCCTTATATTGTGTATCCGGGTTGAGTGCTGGCCTCTCCTCACCTTACTGCTGGCTCTGTCCTCTCGCTTAGCCATTTGTAACAAGTCAGTGAGGAGCACACAGAGGAAGATGGCCCACAGGCACCTTTTGAAATGACATATACAATACATGGCTGGGATTAATATGACTTTACTTGGATGCCCAGTTGGTGAGGTCTGAACGTACCCAGGCTATAGACGGGCCCAGTGCTATTGGTTTAACCAACACTGGGCATTGGCAGGGTCAGAGCTGTGCTGAGTGACCACAGCAAAATGCACAACAGCTGCCTTTGAGGGGTTCACTGATGGAAGGAGGTAAGAAAGTGCAAAGCAGAGGCTGTGCTCCCCTGGGGGTTTTGTCTGCCCTGAAATCCTTCCAGGCTGCTTCAAGGAGTACTCCAAACTCCCTTCTATCTTTGGGGCAAAAGATGAACGCTGTGCCCCATCCTTCCTCTCCCCTCCTCTCCCCCTCCTCCCCCCACACTTCCCAATATGGGTGGTCCTCCCAGTGTCCTGCCAACACCTCCTCTCGCTTGGCAAATGTTGTGAGGCAGGAGGTCAGGCCCATGGTGATGTCAGAGAAACACCCAGAGCCAGGAGGCCCACACTGGGGTTCAGAAAGTGCGTTGTCAAAATAAAACAAGGAATACACAATTTCTTTGGGGCTGGCGGGGTAAGGACAGGGGCCCGGAGTGGGGCTCTGAGTTCAATAGCCATGGGGTATCCACTGGTGGTAACAGGATAAATCGGATCTCTGCTGGTTTGGAGAGCCAGATGGGAAGGAAGGGAAGAGGGAAGAAGCAGGGTGATGGTCCCCTGAGCCTGGACTTGCGGGCGATGCCCCCCCTGAAGGAACACCTCCAGCAAGAGAGGGGTGGGCGGAGACTCTGGAGCAGGACTCCCTCAGCTGAAGAGAACTCAGCTCTCTTGGAACCAGCTGTGCACATAAGCACGGGCCTGAGTGATGCAGCTTAAAAACAGTGGAAATTGCCAGCTCCCCAAGTGTGGTCAATTATTACCATTATTATAATTGGGCTGGAAATTAATCTATTGTGTACGGAGCCCACGACGTATCCACATTGTTTCAGGCCAGCTGGTCTGTGAGAGGCTAGCACTGCGGTGTGGTTGGTATGTTCCTGGAAGCAGTCAGAGCAGAGGTGGGGGTGGGAGGGAGCCAGGCCTGCTGCAGCGGTTGTGAAATTCAGAGCAACGAGAAGCAGTGCCATGGGGAAGGCAGGCTTGCCCTTCCCGGTAATGTTACACACCCTGCCCGCCCAGACACGTTAGCCTGCTACCTGTGGGCATGGGTACTGGTTGTGAGTGATCCGTGTGTTCTAGAGGGTCTGAAGAGGTCTGAGGTCTTCAAGAACCCTAACCTGACCTAAATGCTGAGGCTCACACGGAAGTTTTGCCCATTTGGAAAGCAACAAATAATGAAAAGAAATTACCCTGCACAATGTGGTGAGGGGACTAAGGGGTGGGCCTTTCCACCTGGCAATACGAGGCAGAACTGGACGAGGACGAGGCCTGCCAGATGCCTAGGATGCAAATGTAAGGAGGCCCTCACCCCCAGGTTCATGCAAGGGCAGCATCTGCACTTGCATGGACCTGAGCGTGAGAGCCTCCTTAGATGTTGCCCCCTCACCTCAGGCCTGCTCTCTTGGTGCCTGATTATGGTCTTCACTGAGGGAGACAGTGAGCTGGTAACAGAACTAAGGAGAAGGGAACCTAGAGGAGGCTCTGTGGCAAGGGCTTGCTGCCTCCCCCAGCATTCAATTCTCCTTCCTCCTTAGTGACTAGAGCCCGATTTTATTTGGGGTGATGAGCAGTGAACCTAGTTTAATAAAAGGACATAAGTAATATTTCTCAGGCGCCCTTATGTTTTGTAGCTTGGTCTTGAGACCAAGCTCTCCTCCTTGGAAAGGAAGCATAGGTGTATGTTGTGTGGGCAGGACAGCTGCCAAAAGGACTTGACTACCCACAAGAGAGGAAGAGACCTCCCCGCCTTCCATCCCCATTTTGACTTTTTCCCCTCTACACAGCCTGCAATTTGGAAGCTCCACGAGCATCTCAGACAGTTAGGTGATCTTGGGAGTGGTAGCCACGTGCTAGGGAAGACAGAATAGTGGGCCAGTCTGGGTTCCTAATGATACTGTGGAGCTGTTAATGATGCTATTGTTCAATTTCATCTGAGACAAAGCATCCTTACTGCTGAGAGATAAAGTGGCTTTACATCTTTATCCACAGAAGAGCTGAGCATGTACTGAAACCTAGGACTTTTGGATTGCAAACCTGTGTTCTTTGCTGCTACCCTGTGCTGCTATGAGGCAAGGGTACCCATGGTCAACCTTTGGTACCTTTGGAGTAGAGCTGAAAGCCATCCTCTTCCTGGACCTGGCTGAAAGATTTCTGAGGAGCAACCTGTGCTCCCCAAACCCAACCTGAAGCCTGTTGGTGGCTGGGTGGCCCCTGACTCTGCAGACCCTCCCTCCTGGGGCCTCTGAGCTCTGTTTCCAGTACACACCAGTGCCGTGCTGGCCCTGCCGGCCCAGCCAGGGGGAAACATGCTTCAGGGCCTTTCTCCCAACCTCACACACTCAGCCAGATTAGGTTTTCATGAAATATGAATGCTTTCTCCAGCAGCCTTGGAAGTGCGTGTCTAGCCAGACCAGCAGGGCTGACTGACAGTGCAGGCTGCCAGGGAAGGGAGAGGATTCTGGCCGGAGCATCTTCATGTGTTAAGGGGAGCTCAGGATCAGAAAGCTGCCTAGTGACAGATCTGCAGGTGATGGTGGCTAAACCTCACTGTTCTCAGGAAAAACATGCAGCCAAGAGACAGGGCTGGGCCTACCTGGCATAACTTAACCCTGCGCCACCCTCCCTCTCCCCCCACTACCCCTAAACTTCCCACTTCTCTGCTCCCGGGTACTCAGGACACTGCTGACCTCCCTTTCTTCTGGAAGACTTTGCAATTTTCAGCAGGTTTCTTAGCCTGGGTTTACATTTTGAATCCTGTATCTTAGGGTCGGGCTTGCCTGATCCTGTGAATTGCTGATTGGGGGGAGGAGGCATCAGAGATCTACATGGGGGGTCTACTTACATGAAAAAATGAAGGGTTTCAGAGGAAAAGAGCTCCAGGGAAGGAAGAGAAAGTTAAAGTGCAGAAGGTTGGCTCACAGTGCAGGAGAGATGCAGGCAAGACAAGCATGTTGCATGCCTCTGCAGGAGGAGGCAGCTGCAGTCAAGGGCGTGGTGCAAATGGGACATGTTTCATTCCTGCCTCCTTCGTGGAGCCCTCAGGTGGTCCCGTATCCGCCTGCTGGTTCCAGGTGGGGGGCTGACTCTGCAGCGATGGGTGAAGGGGCTGGTGGCCTCTGGGCACCCATGGTGCAGACTGTAGAGGGTAATGGTGACTTGGTCAGTGCTTGGTGACACTCTCCCAGCAGGGCTTAGCTGAGCATGAGCAGTGCGCTGCCCCCTCTGCAACTTGTCCTGGCCATGGATGCCCAGATGGCTGATTAGACATTCTAAGGGACTGAAGGTGTTTGGATGAGATTTAAATGGGCAGACTGAGTGAACCCATTGCCCTCCCTGATGCAGGTAGGCCTTTTCCAAGGAGCTGAGGTTGGAATGAATCCTACTAAGAGAGGATTATCCTTCCTAAAGGATCATGGGGCATCGGCTGTTCCTGGGTCTATAGCAGCTTCTGACCTTTGGACTCAAACTGTGAAATGAGCTCTGCAGATTTTTGCTTGTTAGCCTCCATAATTGTGTGCTCCTATATATTCACTGAATGGCCAGATTATTATGACCACCCCATCAGTACTTTGTTGGGCCACCTTTTGCCTTCAATACTGCGGCGATTCTTCTTGGCATTGACTCTACGAGATGTTGAAAGGTGATGAGAGGAATCTGACACCATGCCTTATGAATTGCACTGTCCAGTTCTGTGAGATTTGATGGTTGTGGAAGCAGCTGCCTGATGGCTCTTTTAACTTCATCCCACAAATGCTCAAGTAGATTGAGATTGGTGATTGTGGGGGCCACCTAAGCAAGGTAAAGTCTCCCTCATGTTCTTGAAACTACTCCTGCATGGCGCATTGTCTTGTTGGAAGAAGCCATCTCCACTGTGGTACACCATCAATATGATAGAATAAAGTTAATCAGCAAAGATACTTAGATATGTTGTGCTATCCAGACATTCTTCCACACGAATTAAAGGGCCCAAATCATGTCAGGAAAACATGTCCCAAACCATAACACTGCCCCCACCAGCTTGAAGGGTTGTAATCAAGCATGTGGGATGCATGCTTTCATGCTGTTTCAGTGAAATTCTCCTTCTGCAATCTACATGATGCAACTGGAAATGTGACTCATCAGACCACATGACTTTTTCCAATGCTCAACTGTCCAATCCTTGTGTTCCTATGTGAATTGGAGACATTTTATCATGGTAACTGCAGACAGAAAAGGTGTTCAAACAGGCCTTCGGCTTCCATATCCCCTATGATGCAGTGCTAATTTGCCTACAAACGTCAGGTGGTCATAATAATCTGGCCACTCAGTGTGTATCTCCTATTTATTTTGTTCTGTTTTTCTGGATAGTCTCTAATTAATACACACTATTAAGACGCATTACCATAGTGAGCTAAAATAAAGGGTCATGCCATCGAGTACCCAAAAGGGCTCTCTGAGGAACAGAATTACTAGACATAAATGTTTAGGAAGAGTGGCTTGTTCCCTTAGAGTGAGTGAGAGCATGGAGGACACAGCCAGAGACAAGTCTCTGAGGTCCTGTACTAGGCTGAGTGATGTTCACGTCCTAATCCTTGGACCCTATTCATGTGTTACATTACATGGCAAAAGGCACTTCATGGGTGTGATTAAGTTAAGGGTCTTGACATAAAGAGATTGACCTAGATGGTCCAGGTGGGCCCAGTGTATCCAAAAGGGTCCTTAGAAAGAGGTAGGCAAGAGGGTCCTGGAAGAGGACAGGAGATGTGATGATGAAAGCAGATGTGGGGGTGATGTGCTTTGTAGATGGACAAAGGGACCATGAGACAGAAGACAGAAAAGGCAGGAGAGACTAATATAGGTCCTAGCTGGGAACACATACCCATCACTTTGGAAGGGCAGGACATGAAGGAGCCAACCTGAGCAGAGAGGGAGCCTCTTTCTATAGAACTGGAGTGGTAGTTGGGTGGATGTCCCCCAAATGCACTGACAATATGGAACTGCTGCACTGACTCTGGGACTGTTACAATTGTCTATGACACTGTGTGTGTGTGTGTGTGTGTGTGTGTGTGTGTGTGTGTGTGTGAGTGTAATATGCTCTTATGAGTAAAGTTACTATTAGGAGGGTTTTCTGGTGTGACAGTCATTCTCACTACCCAAATCTATGATGGATTTCCTCTGGGCACCTCAAAATCTCCAAAAAAGGACGTGGGGGGCTGAGCATTTTTTGCAGACACTTAAGGTTTTGCAAGTCATTCCTGGTGCACATGAGGCAGGTCCATCCCACTGACAGGGAATGGTGTGGGTCCCTTTTGCTGCCCTGGGATTCTGTTTGATGTGAGTACAGTACCAGACAAGGCAGTTTGCTGATCTGATCAGAAGGCTTTGATGTTCAGTGAAGGTGGCCTGAGAGCGTTTTCACCGGGAAGGAACAACAGAAAGCGCTAGCCCGAGGAGCCCTATGCAGCAAAGAGACAACAGTCAGGGATTTAATTAGTTCCGGGGGGGCTGGAGGGAGGGAGGTTATGGTTCTGTGTTTTTTTTTTTTTTTTTTTTTGCTCCCCACCCATCCTGTGTCTAAGTTTGGTTCAGCTTCCAAAATAATCTGATTTTCACATTCTTTGTATTTTCTTTAGCTATTTTTAGATCCTTTGATTCAGCTTAGTTGGCAGCTGCTGTTCCCCAAATACTTGAAGAACTTCCAGTTCCATGGTGGATGAGGCAAAGACGGTGTTGGAAGCAGCCTCTTCCCTCTGCAGTTCCCGGGGTTTCTGGGAGAGGATGGCTCTGACCCAGCAAGCTGCTTGCCCCATTGGTGTTCTCCATGAATGCTCTAACCGAGGCTTTCTCAAGTGATGTGGGAGCTCACAGAGCCTTCTGTGAATGCAACATTTTAAGAGTGACCCTAGACATCTCTCTTCCAGAGTCCAGAGAACATAGGATAGCTCTACGGTTCTCTCTGTAGAAGTGAGCAAGGGTAGGGCTTCAGACTGACTCATGACCAATACATGGTTTTTAACTCAGCTGAGATTCCCATACTACTTCATGCTCTTTGAATCATGCCTAGGGTACTCCTTCTCTAAATCCTGGCATTGCTTGGTGGCTACCTGAGTTCAAATTCTAGCTCCCCCACTTATCCCTTGTGTGACTGTAGCCTTGTTATGCTTTAGTTTTCTCTTCTGTGAAATGTTGTGATAATAATAGTGTCTGCCTCCTGGTATTGTTGTGAGAACCAAATGAGTGAATGTAAATAAAGCACTTAGGACAGTGCCTGGCACATAACATGACCTGTAGGGCATGGGCTGTCATTTATTCCAACCTTTGCAATGCTCCACAAGCTCCCACACAGGCCCAATCCTGCATTCCCAGGCAATCATGTGCTGTCTCCATTAGTGCGAAGTAGAGGCCTCTGTACACAGGATTTCAACTTGATTCCACTTAAAACCTTTTACATCTCATGCATTTGCAGCTTCTTCTTCCTAACTTCAGAAGGCAGAAACCTCTCCTCATTCTGGGGCTGATGTTTCTGCCTTTGGCCCTGCTCCCTGCTCTTCTCGCCTACTCAGTCTCATCTTCAGCTACTCCTGTGCTGAGGTGTGCCTGCTCTTCCAGTCCACATGCCTTAATTCCAGTGCAAGTGGTAAGCGAAATACATTCATAGTAGAAAACATACCAATACAAACACAAATCACCCGTAATCTCACTTGACTGGCCTCATCGCCAATCCATTCTCTCTGCACATACTAAATGGTCTTTCTATGTGTCTATTTCATCACACCATTACTCTGCAACCTTCCAATTGTGGGATCCCTTAACACGACCCGCGTGGTTCAGGGCCCACTCAGGGTCCGGTTTCTGGAGAAGGCCGCACACTAAAATGAAGAGAGAGACTGGAAAAGAGTTAATTTGGGAAAATGGGGGCCAGGCGGGAAGTCTACCTCTAGTGGGAAGACTAACCGCTCTTTGGCCTTTTACCATTCCTTTTATTGAGATTCTGAAACAAAGATATCTCTTAAGGAGGAAGTTCTAACAGCAGAAAATCAACTTACATTTACATATGATTAACAGATTAAAGTTGCCTCAAGCACTACTATCTCAACTATACAAAGAGTTAATGCCTCTGACCATTCAGAGCCATCAAGGTCGCATAGCTCTTTTTACATTTTATCTCCAATGACAATGCTAGGTTTTGGTTCCCTGTTCCTGGTTCCTGGTTCCAGGTTCCCGGCATCCAATGGTCCCCACTTTCTACAGAAAATGCTTATCTTCCTCAGCCTGGCACTGAGCCTCTTTGGAACTCACCTTCCCATCCTTCTCTGCCTCCAGAGGCCTTTATGACCCCCCCCCCCCCCTCAACTATTGTTCCTGCTCTTTTCTCTACGTCGTCAAATCATAGCCATTGCAGCTACACATTATAAGTCTGTTCAGAAAAGCCTTTTTTTTTTTAACTACCTACAGTCAGCAGTGATTACTTCCAATGCTCTTTGTTGCATTGTGTTCAAATTTCTAATACAGCACTTATCACACCCTACCACCTGTGCAGGTTCAAATGTACATGATTCTCTTGATTCATGGAATTTGGCTGTTGCTGAGTGATTTCCTCTCGCTCAGCACTCCTGGGAATGGTTGAAATAGGAAATGGCAAGAGTGTCATTTTTTAGTTGTTCATATAGGCATTTAACTTACTGTTGAGTTAGCATATCATAAATACTCCCAGATTTCAATTTGCAACAGCAACAGGGTTTTTTGTTAGCTTATCCTGGGCATCTGTCCAGGGGCACCTTTCCTGGTGTTTCCAGGAGGCACAGGTGACTCATCTAGACCAGGTTTTCTGCTGTGTTTGACTTTCTGAGTTGTTTAGAATTTGACAATCCCTGAATGTTAGATCAGAGGTCCTCAAGTTTCAGGGAATGTCAGAATCACAGGTGGTAGGGGTGGGGGGTGGGGTGGGCTGGAGGAAGTGAACATGGGAGGATGGGTTAAAATGCAGATGGCTGGGCTTCGCCTCCAGAGACTCTGATTCCTGGGAAGTCTAGAGTGGGGTCCAAGAATGTGTATGTCTCCTAAGACCCAAGAGACGCTGGTGCTGCTGTTCTGGGGACCAAACCACTGCTCTAGGAAAATTCACAAGCTTAGGCTTTGCCCTCCTCCACTGCCTATCCTGTGTTTTCTTCCTGTCTCTATGGCGATGACCTTGGTTTTCCTTGGCTCATTAGCATCACTACTGGTGAGTCCCATTCATTTTAAACCTGATTCTTGCTCTTCCCTGGCCCCATCCCATTCTCCAATCAGTCTATGATTAGCACCCAAAGGGCAAGGATTATGCCAGTGTGGTTTTTATATCTTTAATGTCAACAATGACTGGTACATATCAGGAGCTTCAATAAATGTGAGAATAATTGAATTAGATGTCTGGTGTTGGCCCTGCTTTTGAATTGGTCTTTTTTTGGTAGAGAGTTAAATTCTCTCCATTCAATTCTTATTGTAGGTGAAATGAAGGGAATGCTACTTGACAGCAAATATGAATTAGAGAACTGGGTACAAAAATGTCTGCCTAGGAGGAAGGTTAATTAATAATCAATTAATCAATAAGGTGGAGACAGTGGCTGCTGATGACAACAGAGTTGTTGTATGACCGCCAAGTGCCCATGTGGCCTACAGAGCTATTTCATGGGCAGGATTATTCCAAGTTTCTCCACAGGAATATAGCTACTGCAGTACCTATGAGAAAAATTCTCCCCCAAGAATTTTGATTTGGGGAAAAGAATATGGAAATGTGAGTTCTACACAACTGCCCTGGCCTAGCACTTCACAAGATATTAATAGAGAGGCTGACTATAAGAAAAGAATAATGTCTATTTTTTTCTGATTAAAAAAATTAATTCACATGTTAGAATCTTCAAGAATACATTAAGTATCCTGAAGGTTACCTATAACCTTAGTATTCAGAAATTATCTGCATTTGCATGTTGAATTATTTTTTCCATTCAGTCTCTCTCTCTCTCTCTCTCTCTCTCTCTCTCTCTCTCTCTCTCTTTAACACTTTATAAAGTTGTAATCTTTATATATTCTGTATCCTATTTGTAAAAGTTTACCTCAAATTATAAATGTTTTTCTGCCATTTATCAGTCTTCAAAACCATAATTTTTAATCTTTACTTTTTAAATTACAAAAATACTATTGTAAGTAATGCTAAGGATTCAGAATTATATATAGTAGGAAAGAGAATTTTTCTCCTCTCCAAATCTACTTCCAAGAATAAATCATTGCTAACAGCTTGACACTATTTTTTTTTTTCTGGGCATAGTCAGCAATTTAAAGTTTAAAAAAATAAACAAAAGGGCTTATATCATTCTGCCTCTTGCTCTTAAAAATATTTAGCACTTTTTCTATATAAATGGCCTGTTTTGCTCATGTTTCAGATCTTTCTAAATTCTCTCAAACAAGCAGCATCTGTCCTCAGCTCTGGCATTAACACAGATGGCCTTGGTTCATAGATTGTCCTCACTTGGGCACCTCCAAGCCCAGTGCAAGTAGCAATCATCTGCATATCACTTTGTAGCTCATGCTGGATGGCCCAGGCAGATCACAGGTTGCAGATAACCTGCCTGCATCTCCCAGGAGTTCCCAGAGCCAGTGCACCCAGTGAACAGCTTCAGATCACATCAAAGCACCAACACCCAACCATCTACACAAGTGACACACTGAAGGGGTGGACTCAGTGGGTAGCAGAGCCCACTGAAGTAATTCCTGCTCTGTGGAGTGGGCCCCTGCATAACTCATCCTCCATGGTGGTCACAGGTTAGTGATCAGTGGTCATAGCCACTCCTTGTAGCTGATTGGCCTGGGTCAATCCCTTCCATTGACATGCCAATAGCAATTAAAGCTCAACTACAATAGGAGGGTGTACAGACCACATGGGGCACACACATTGAATGCCAAGCTTGGATGATAAGGGAGACTGTGCCATCAGACCCTATAAGATACCTACTACATTAGACCACTCTATGACACCTGAAAAATGTAGCAACTCTACCTAATACATAGAAACAAAGACAGAGAAGTGCCAAATGAGACAAAGAAACATATCCCAATTGAAAGGACAGAACAAAACTAAAAAAAAAAAAAAAAAAAAAAAAAAAAAGAACTAAGCAAAATGGAAACAAGCAATCTACTAGATACCAAGTTTGAAACACTGGTTATAAGAATGCTTAATGAGTCAAAACCGGTTTGGCTCAGTAGATAGAGCATTGGCCTGCAGACTGAAAGGTCCAGGGTTCGATTCTGATCAAAGGCATGTACCTTGGTTGTGGGCACATCCCCAGTAGGAGGTGTGCAAGAGGCAGCTGATCGATGATTCTCTCTCATTGATGTTTCTAACTCTCTATCCCTCTATCTTCCTCTCTGTAAAAAAAAAAAATCAATAAAAATATTTTTTTTAAAAAGAATGCTCAATGAACTTAGTGAGAACCTCAATAGCATGTAAAGTATCCAGTCAGAAATAAAAAAAAAAATACATTAACTGAAATGAAGAATAATTTATAGGGAATTAGCCATAGAATAGATGAAGCTGAGACTCAAATCAGCAATTCAAAATGTAAGGAAGCAATAAAAATCCAATAAGAATAGCAAAAAAAAAAAAAAAAGAAAGAAAAAAAAAAGAAAAAAAAGAGTTAAAAAAAAATGAGGATAGTGTAAGGAGCCTCTGGGACAATGCATGCATACCAACATTTGCATCATGGGGTTGCCCAGGTGGAGAAGATAGAGAGCAAGAAATGGAACACATACTTGAAAAAATAATAACACTAAACTTCTTTAACTTGGTGAAGGAAATAGACATACAAGTCCAGGAAGCACAGAGAGTCCCAAACAAGATGAACCTCAAAAGGCCCACATCAAGACACATCATAATTAAAATGCAAAAGGTTAAAGGCAAAGAGAGAATCTCAAAAGCAGACAGAAAAAAGCAGTTACCTACAAGGAAGCTCCCATAAGATTGTCAGCTTATTCCTCAACAGAAACTTTGCAGACTGGAAGGGATTGGCAAGAAATATTCAAAGTGATGAAAAGCAAGGACCTATAACCAAAATTACTCCACCCACCAAAGCTATCATTTAGAATTGAAGGAGAGATAAAAATAAATAAATAAATAAATAAAATAAAAAAAAGCTGAAAGTTCATCACCACTACCAAACCAGTATTAAATAAAAAGTTAAAGAATCTTCTTTAAGAATAAATAAGAAGATGAAAAAATATGAACAATAGAATGGAAATAAACAGATATCTATCAATAATTAAATCTAAAAAACAATATGTATGAACAAACAGAACAGAAACACAATCATAGACATGTATTAGAGGCATGAATGGAAAAGATGAAGGGATTAAAATGCATAATTTTGTTGTCATGTTACAGAATAGTCATGGAGATGTTAAGTACAGCATAGGGAATTTAGTCAATAATCTAGTAAATATATATGGTGTCAGATGGGTACAAGATTTATAGGGATCATCACTTATTAAGTTATGTAATGTTTAAGCACTGGGGTGTACACCTAAAACTAATATAATAATGTATGTCAACTATAATTGAAAATAAAAAAATGATTAAAAAAAAAGACAGCGTTTTGTGGCCACTTCTTTACTAAGCATAGTGAAAACATGATTTTTCATAACTACTCAATATTATTGAACATTTACACCAAACATGTCAAATCTCAGACTGTAGGCCTGCATACTCCCCACAACAAATATTTTTTCGGCCCAGCCAATATAATGGTATGTAAGATGTGTTTTAATAACAACTTTGTAACTTAATTTTTACAATGTTCTGTTATACATAATCCATACAAATAAAAGCATAATATGCTAATTAGACCAGACAGTCTTCTGGACGACCTTCTGGACAAACCTAGGACTGCAAGGGAAGGCTGGGTCTCGAGTGCCAGAGGGAAGCTAGTGCCAGCAGCCGGGTGAAGGAAGGCCTACTCTTGCACAAATTTCATGCATTGGGTCTCTAGTTATTAATAACAAACTACAACATTCGCAAATGACGGATTACTATAATCATGTTGCATTCATTTCCCTGATATGTCTTATGTGTAGGCACACCTTTTCTCTCAATACTAGCAGCAGATATTTTAACAGCTGGTTGCCACGTCAGTAGTCTTGGACTGACTTGTTTGGTGTGCACAGGAAATATTTCTCTTTCAGAAAACAGGAAAAATAGATTTATTTGTGTTACGCTTATTAATTTGTGTAGTTATTCAGTATCTGGTAAGTTAATGTTCAAGTTTAATTTTTATCAAAATGTTCTATTATTTTATATTAATGATTACTCATTTATTTCAGACCTTTGTATTCAGCATGTCTCTATTGAAATAAACCTATGTTTCTATGAAAATGGAAGCTTTTGTGTGTGTGTGTGTTTTTTTTTTTGTGTGTGTGTGTGTGTGTGTGTGTGTGTGTGTGTGTGTGGCCCACATAAACAAACCTTGTTTATTTGGCCCATGTTTGCCTTTGAGTTTGACATGCTTGATTATACTGTTTGACATTTTTAATAATCTCAAGAATGCTGAGATGAACACCCTAATATGTACTTCTTAACCAGTAAGAAAAAAGGTCACTTCTAATGGCTCTTGTTTGTTAAGCAAGTCAGTAACAAGGACTCAACCTCCAAATAGGGCTCTTGACTCCAGTCTCACCTTGACTCCTACCTTCACCCCTCACTTCCATCAGTTTCTCAAGTCCCTTTGGGGTTTAGTACAGTCTACAATGTGGAGTGTGAATCACTGAGACCCAGGTAGCCCAGGTCATGAGTCAGGGTGGCATTTTTTCTAGATGTAGGAGAAGTTCTGAGGCATTCAGAGGAATGGAAATGTCCTAAGTGAGAAAGGCTTCCTATCACTCGAGTCTGTGAACAACCACGGAGAGGGGGTGAGTGGGACTATCCCTGCTTCCTCCTTTCTTTTTTTTTTTTAAAATATATTTTTTATTGATTTTATACAGAGAGGAAGGGAGAGAGATAGAGAGTTAGAAACATCAATGAGAGAGAGTCATCGATCAGTTGCCTCTTGCACACCCCCTACTGGGGATATGCCCGCAACCAAGGTACATGCCCTTGACCGGAATGGAACCTGGGACCCTTCAGTCCCCAAGCCGACACTCTATCCACTGAGCCAAACCGGTCCCGGCTGCTTCCTCCTTTCACTCCTGAAGTGGAAGTCTTCCATTTTCATCTCTGATCCTGAGCCACACTAGAGCAAAAATATTTGGGAAGGAGACATCTAATGTTATCAGGATAATTAAATGTGGAGGACATTGTTACTGCTCATCCTGGAAAGGTCAGGCCAACTGCTAGTGTTTGGCTAGGGATCTAGAGACAATGGCTGGCTGGGCTGAAGGCTTTTAGGATGGGAGCTCACAGACATTTTTGTGGGAAGAGAGCAGGAATACATTCAATTTCACACAATAGGAACCCTTCTTGGTGAAAGGTTGGCAGATGGTCACAGTTCACTAGCAATGAGCAGGAAGTCACATCCTTTCAAGATGCACAGAAATAAGGGAGGAATCTTGGGTCCTTTAAGAGCACAGTTTATGTAGAATTATTCCAGGCCTGGGACTGGGACACAGTTCATGGGTCTCAGCAGCCATTTCTCATTTCCTCAAGCATATCTTGATCAAGGTCAAATCTCTGTAACAAATTATATATTTGGTTAAATAATATTATATTGTATTGTATTATATTATATTATATTTTATTATATTATATATCATATTATATTATCATGTTGCATACTTATATGGAGAGACAGTACCCACTATTTATTGGTAAGGTCAAATACCTGTAACACTATATGTATGGATTTATGTGAATATAGACTAGAAGAGAGTAAGGACAAGCTGGAATCCACAGCACAGTGGGAACCATGAGAATGAATTGAAGCTCATGCCAACTCCCATTGCCTCTGGCCTTAGTGGTATGAACATCCTGCAGAAGTTGAGGCTTTTCATCAAGGAGTAAAACAAACACCTGGCCCAGGCATTGCACTGGTTGAAGAAGGACTTAGATTTAGGGGAAGGTAGAGCTGTTACAGGCATGGCCGCTCTCTCACACCAATAAGATGAGCTAGCAGATAAGTGAGAACCTATGTGAGCTACAAAGAACCTGCTGCTTTCCTTCCACATCCCTCCCCTCTCCCCCATAAGGATATCTCGTGTAGCCCACTCTAATTAGAAGCACACAGGAAAGGGAATGTAGTAAATGTAGTCCAGTCTAATGGATCTGATCCATCACAAGGTCACCATTTCCTCTCTCTGTGCATTTGTCACTCAGACACATTGCTTAAACCACACTTAATCTCCACATAAAGACAACAATACAGTCATGTTCCTTCCTAACAGCACAACATGCAGTGAAACACTTAACCCTTTTTCTGAAAGAGGATATAACTTTTTTTTTTTGTCTTTGGCTAATGTTCTTCCTTACCCTGGGAGATCCATACTCCCTTCTTATCTGCTACCTTAAATACTGAAATACAAAGTGAATGTCTATTAAAATATATGAAGTAGGATAATAAGGGACAGAGAGAGAGAGAAAGAAAAATATTCAGTAATATGCATATGAACACTCATATCAAAATAAATATTTATAACTACTATAGTCTTTTATGCAACTGATTACAAAGTTGTAGCTGGTATTTATAACTACTTTCTTCCACCACCCATTCCATATTCTCTTTGCCTTCAATACACACCTGAACTTGTCATGGTTCCTTGCCTAGTGAGTTACCCAAACCTTTATTGCTGAAGGGTCTTCCACATCCATTCATGCTGCTTCTTACCTTTCTTGTATAGTAGCAACTCAACCCCCCTTGATAGGCAGGGTCACTTATCCCTTTCTGCCTGTTGATTCACTGGCACAAGGATCCTAAATGATCAGATGGCATGTCAATCTCCTGTTTAGTGGAATCATTGCTATGCTGCTAGGGAAAACATTTCTCCTTTGCAACTAAGACCTCCAGCCTAGTGGAATCTAAAGTTGAGGGGACAGGAAGCAAAATTTTACTAGTGGACCATGAGGGATCATAGTGAGTGGTTCCATGCCCATTTTCAATCCTTGATTCCCACTCTCTGTGAATCCTGGCTATGGGAGAAATAGCACCATAGGCTGATTTAGAGCATATACTGTATCTAGGAGGAGTTTGCCCCACCCTTCAATATTTTGCCTCCCCCCTAGTACTATAACTGAGTCTTCAAAAGGCCAATCCATCAGCCTGCCAAACTGGCTCCTTCAGAATGTTGGGGAACATCATAGTACCAGTGAATTCCATGAATTTGATGAACATGGTTCTATTTCTGCACTTCATTTTCTAAGAAATTAGTTCTTTGGAACTGAGGCTGTTTGCAACACCATGAAGGTGAATAAAGCATTCTGTAAGCCAATAGATGGTAGTTTTGATAGAATAATTGTAGGCAGGGAAGGCAAATCCATATTAAGTAAGAGGCTAAAAACAAAATACTCTCCCTTCCCTAATGGAAACAGTCCAAGGCAATTGACCTGCCACACCATCCTCCTGAGGAATGGAGCCATATCGTGGCTCAGTGTTGGCCCTTGTTATTGGCAGGTTGAGGACTCAGCAGTAGCTGAAATCACATCAGCCCTGGTGAGGAGAAGTCCATGGTCCTGTGCACAGGACCACGTTGTTCATGAATGCATTAGTCATGACAAGAGTGGCTGGGAAAGAGGCTAGCTGGTATCCACAGAATAGTCATCCTACTTACTTGATTATTAAATTTCTCCTCAAATGAATTCACCCTTTAGTGAGCATTTATGCACCAAGCACTGGTATCTTCACAATCCATTCTTATTTGGAGAGGCCTCTTCATATACCCTTCCCCACACATTCTTCCCATTGATTTCCCAGTTTTGTTCTTTCTAAGTCCCTGACCATCCAGCCCAAACATTAGCTACAGTCCATAAAGCAGTTTAGAGCCATACTTCTTGCCATCTCTACTTCCAGGAAAAATGAATGGGTGCCTTGCTCCAAATATTTTCATTTGTCACTGTCCTTCTGGCCCATCTTACTATGGGGATATAGCACTGCAGCCACCTGCTTTCAGATGAAGAACCATCTGTGAACCATTACCGAAGTTCCCATGCATCATTCCTGTGAGCCACTGACACTTGAAGCATAATTAGGTCTGAGGGTCCAATCTAATTAGATCTGGTTCAAGTGGCAAAACAGCTCACATGGCAGCCTATAGCCTTCTTTCATTCTGGAACCAACTCAAAACTGGCAATTTAAAAAAAAAAATTATTTGGCAAATGGGTATATGTTGCCTCTAAAAACATCCAGAGACCCAGCATGCACGATGGGCCAGATGTAGCATCTTGTCCTTCATGTTGGAAGAGATATCTCAACATACCTCAGACAAAAAAAAAAAATCATTAAGGTTTTATGGAATTTATTTCTCTTTACCTTACACAAATGTTAGCTCAAGGTGCTTACAGTAGTTACTCACCAAGTCCAATTAGCATAATGTCGTAAATACAATGGGTGAGCACAGTGTCCTGTGGGATGGAAAGGTGGTCATGTTCCTATGGACAAGATTACGCATAGAAGAGGAGAGTTTCTATAGCCCTGAAGCAGAGCAGTGAAGGCATGTTGCTGGCCTTGCAAGCTGAAAGAAAGCCACTTCTGATGGCCTTCTAAATAGGTATAGGGAAAAAGGGCATTTGACAGACCAATCCTGCATGCCAGGTGCCAGGGGCTGTATTGATTTGCCCTAATAACAAAACCACATTTGGAAGAGCAGCTGCCACTCTCAGGTCACCACCTGATTAAGATGATCAAAGCTCCATCTGTTTTCTATTCAGGCACATCGTTATCAGCTAGTTGCATGGGAATGAGGTAGTAATCAGCATCCCTGAATCTTTCAAGTCCTTGATGGTGACACTAATCTCTGCATTCTCTCCAGAAATGCAGTATGGCCTGTGGTTTGCTGGCTTCCTAGGTATTGAGAGTATTAGTGGCTTCCCTTGGCCTTTCTTACACTAACACTTTACAGATTAGGGATCCTGCTGAGTATGTCTATTCCACGTATGCCACTCCAGAACTGGGGAACTACAGGATGTAGTCACAGGATCCATAGACCCCTTATGGGAGGAAACTGAACCAAAACTTCATCAATTGACCTTCATTTTCTCCTACTCTGACTGGTGGCCCACAATGACATTTTAGTTTTTTAGGAATTAGTACCAATTCAGACTTGGTGTCCCATAATCCCCAAAGAGTCTCATTGTTTCTTCTCCAATGCACAGTCACCATGGTAAATTGTCACATACCCTTTTGGAGAAGCAGGGAGGGAAATAAACAGTATAAATTTTTTTACAGTATAGCAATATTCTTCAAAGACCCAATGGGTCTGAATTGGTGACCTGGTTCAAATCTGGGAATTGACTGAAAGGCAGGAATTTTCTAGTTTGGTGACTTAAGCCAGATTCTGTTGATCTGACTTAGAGCTTTTCTGCTTACTTAGATAAAATAAGACTGTAATATACTGCCTACATGTCTTGGTCTTAGGGACAGCATAAACAACTAGTCAATGCCAAAGAACTCTGTGGTTAGACTGTTTTGATAACTGTTGGCTCTGCTGTCATATGGCCCCTGTAGCACCAGAACCCATCATCCCCATTGTATTCAGAAATCACAATGTGATGACAGTTAATGCTATAATATCTGACCAAAAAGGAAGAGCAACCAAGTAGTACAGTGAAGGCATATTGGTCACCATTTATCCTATCTAATAAGAGGGTAATATGCAAATTAACCATCACTCTGTCACAAAGATGGTGGTGCCCATAGCCACAAGATGGCAGTGCTCAGTCCCCTCAACCTCACAGGAGTCCCCAGTCCTGGGGGGACTGCCACAGAGAGTGGGCAGCGTGGTGGAATGCTTGCTTTGCCCCTATGGCAAGGTCCTGACCATGGAGGGCCTCTAGGGAACTGGGGGGCTGGCCTGCAACTTCTGTGGCCAAGTGCAGGCCCGGAGAGGAGATGGTGAGCCTACCTCCTGCAGAAACAGTGCGGGTCCCTCCTGGCTCCTATGGAAGCAGCTCACCTCCCAGTGTCCCCCTGCAGTTCCTGCCGGTTCCCGTGGAAGTGGCCTACTGTGCATAATATTTCTCAATGAGCTACTAGTATCATTTATAAAACTCTTCAGGGATGCTGTGGGAAGAGGTCCCCTCATGAATTTATCACAGTCTTAGTGAAGGGTGTGTCCTCTAGACCCCTCCAGAAGGATTACCAGGTCTGTGTGACCAATTCATTCTAGCATTCCACTTTCCTTTGAATATATCAGTACATCAAGGAAGTTAAGGCAATTTATCTTAATTTACTTTTGAATATCTTTGTATACATGCTTCATTTAGGCAACCAGTCAGCATCTAAGCAAAATATTAGAGCTATTCCTATCTCCTTGAGCTAAATCACAAAAAATCTACAGAATGAGTCAGCAAGCTGGGGACCAGGAGAGCTGATGCTTTTGTTCCAATCTGAAGGTAGGCAAGCTTGATACCTAGGAAGAGCTGATGTTCATTTCAAGTCCAAAGGCAGGAAAAAGTCACTATCCTAATTCAAAGGCCTTCAGTCAGTAGAATTCTCTAAGACTTGGGGAAAGGCCAGTCTTTTTTATTTTTATTTTTATTGTTTTCAGGCCTTCTAATGATTAGATGTGACCAACTCACATTGTGGAGGGCAAGCTGCTTTACTTAATCTACTGACTTTAATGTTAATCCCACCCAAAAACATTCTCTCATAGGAACTACCAGAATAATGTTTGACCACGTATCTGGGCACCTCATGGCCAAGTTAAGTTGACAAATAAATTAATCATTATTAAGCCCTTATCAATAAATTTTGCCTGACCCAAAATTATATCTACCTCCCCCTCCACTACCCTGTACTAAAAGGGAGTGGAGGCAGAAGCTAGGATATAGAATCAACAAGATTTAATTTCTGTATTGGTCACCATTTATATCATGGCACATATTCTATAAGGTCTTCAAGGGATTGGTAAGGCACATCTATTAGCTAGCAAGGCAGATAACTTTCCCCTTAATTAGCTCATCTTTGCATTGTCAGCTTATTCTTGTTTTTTAGTATTGAAGTGAGTAGATAACAGAATTGGGAAATAATGCTATTGTCACCTGTTTCTTCCTTTTGGTAGGAATAGTATTAGCTCAATCTTCAGTTTCTGTCTCTTTAAATGAGCCACTGATTTGCCCTGGCCAGGTGGCTCAGTTGGTTGGAATGTCAACCCAGACACCAAAAGGCTGGGGGTTCAATTCCCAGTCAGGGCACATACCTAAGTCGCGGTTCAGTCCATAGTTGGAACAAACATGAGAGGCAACCAATCGATGGTTCTCTCTCTCAAATCAATAAACATATCCTCAGGTGAGGATAAAACAAAAAATAAATGGGCTACTGCTTCATGGAAGTTGTGAAGATTAGAGACTGTAAAGATCTTGGCACATAGTTGCTATATAAGAAATAGTTGGTACCTATTCTTTTCCTTAGACCTAACTGTGAGTGAAAATCCCATTCTCATCGCTTTTGCTTGAATAATTTGAGAGCTTCTTTGTTTCAAAAGAATGTTTTTATTGATTTTAGAGAAAGAGAGGAAATGAATGGAGAGAGTAACATCCATAGGTTGCCTCCAGCACCCCCCACCCCACACACACACACACATACACTGGGAATTTGGGCAGGTGCCCTGACTGGGAATCAAACTGGGAACCTCCTGGTGCATGGGATGATGCTCAACCACTGGGCCACATCACTTGGGGCAAGAGCTTTTTTGTTTTCAGTTTATTTTTTTTCCTACGCATCCCGAATTTTGTATAATTAGCAAGTTATACCTTTCACGCCCATATGCTGTTCCTTAAGAAAGGTACCTGAAGGCTCTTCAATCACAGAGACCCAGAAGGCAGTTCCTGGAATGTTAAACATGGCCATGGCTGGTTTGTTTTGTGCAAACTTCGATGCAAATGCTGCTTGACCAGTGAGTGGTTTGACCATTCACAGACTTTCTGTTGATTTTTATCATGTGTTTTCTAGAGCTTGGAAGACCAGATTTCAGTCGGCATTGAATGGACATGGGGCATAGGCATGGGGGAAGGGAACTGCAATCCCCCCGTGCTGGACCCTGTACAGGGCACTATCTCGCCTAATCTTAAAAAAATCCTCGAAATGACCTATTTTCTATCAACAGGAAGTAGTACAAGTAACTTGGATAAGGTCACTCAGAAAAAAATCCAGGCTAGTGTAGTGCTTCAAAGCATAAGTTCTAGAATCAGACGGTTGAGGTTTGAATCCTGGCTAAGGGTCATCTGTTGAATCTTTGTGCCTCTGCTGTAAACTTTGCTGCTTCGACTGTAAAATGAGGGCTGCTATGCTCATCCCAAAGGTTTGACATGAGGATTAAAGGAGTTAGTACCTTAAAACAGTTCCTGGCACATTGTGGGCGAGCTCAGCAAGTATTTGCTATAGAGCACAGGGCTCCTCAGTGAACATGGTTAATCAATGGGGCAACCTGGAGGAAGGGTCCACAGGAACCATCTGGATGGGTTTCCCCACTTGCTATGTCTTAAGCTCCTTCAAATAAAATGTTATGTAAAACAAAAGCAAATCTCCAGGCTCCTAAGTCTGTAGATAGCTTTTCTCCATCATCAGGACAAGGCTTTTTTAGTAATCTTCAACCAAGATGTTTGTTGTTGTTGTTGATTTGAGGAAGAGAGGGAGAGAGAGAAAATCATTGTTGTGTGAGAGAAACACCAATATATTGATAGTTGCCTCCTGTATGCACCCCAGCTAGGAATCAAACCCGAAACCTTTTTGGTGTCCAGGACAGGCCTTCAAGCAACTGAGCCACCCCTCTGGGCCAGAAAAGGCATTTCTTAAAAGTTACACTGCAGGAGCTGCTCTGGCCTGAGGGCTGCAAGGTTAATCAAAGAGAGAGTTTTTGCATGATCCAACTGTTCATTTAGAGAAAAGCTTTAGCTACATAGGGATTAACTAATTAAATCTTTAAATCTGCAAGGAACTTGTAGTTGAAAAGCTCAAAAGTTGACAGCTTTGAGAGAAAAATCATTCTGCCCAGTTTAATTATGAATGCCAGACCTCGGCTGAAAGTCCTCAGTGGTCTGAAATCAGGGTGTGTTTGCACACACGTGTCACACACCTGCCTTGGAAGCTACTTGTCACAGTTTGGGGCCCAAATGTTAGACAAATCCCTGTATAAGGATATGGAATATAGTTCTAATCTTGTGCATCACCTAGTTAAAACACACTAGAGAAATGTCTGGAAACACAATTTTTGCATTAGCAGGAGCTATGCATCCAGCCCTCCAAGGTCAGATTATTTTACTGCTGTCAGTCAGGCCCACAAGGATCTTTAGAGGCAGGGTTGAGGAAGAAACAAGGGCTTTTCTGACTCTTCCACATGGCAGTCTTTTTTATGCTTCAGTGGTTCTTGAACTCGGGAAGTATCTCAGAGAAAACGTTCAGACAAAAGTTCCAGCATGAGGTGTCCCTTCCCCCGCTCCCAGGTTCTTCAAAGACAGTAAGAAGATGGAGTCTCTCAGAGGATTTGAATGGGTGGTTTGAAACTCATATTTCAATTATAACAATGTTTATCTTTGGAAAATAAATTTAAAATTTTTTGTAATTTTATCTAGAAAAAGTAAAGCTGAATCAAATCTTTATGGCTGAGAGGGATATGTCAAAGGAACACATCAGCAATTCTTAGGGTGATGATGAACTTTTTTTATCAAATGGTGGTGTGGGTTAAATAAAAGCTATTCTAAAGTTCTGGTAGATAGTATGACTCTCCTTACCCTAAGAATGTCATCTTGTTTGCCCTTTCCTTCCCTCCCTACCCTCCACCACTGGCCAAGACAAAGCAGATGGCTCTAAAGTATTAGCAGACATTTTTCTTTGGCATAACTGAGGACTCAGTATTTGTATGGGGAATTGGAAAAACATTTATTTAAGTATTAATGCATTTAAAATATCCAGCACTTAAAAATCCTCAATAGCCCTAGCCAGTTTGGCTCAGTGGATAGAGTGTTAGCCTGTGGACTGAAGGGTCCCAGTTTTGATTTCAGTCAAGGGCACATGCCTCGGTTGCTGACTCAATCCCCAGTAGGGGTGTGCAAGAGGCAGCTGATCAATGATTCTCTCTCACCATTGATATTTCTATTTCTTTCTCCCTTTCTCCCTAAATATATATTTAAAAAGTCCTCAATAATATTACTGTCATTATTATTATTCAGTAGTGTAATTAATTGATCTTCTGCCCTCCTTTACCTAAGGGTGCCCCTCCCATTGACATGTGTGCTAATGTTTTCAGCAGGATCCTATATAAATGCATGGTCACGTTCCAAGTATGAATGCAATGTATGTGTAGGAAGACAAAATTAATCAAAGAGAATCAGGATTAGGAGACCTAGACATATCATCGGTAATTCAGCCACTGGTCGAGGTGGAATCTGAGTATGAAAGGCTGAATTCCAGGTTCCCCAACTTGGGGCATCTCTCTGGGTAAGAGAGGCAATAGTAAGACCTAATAACAATCCTCCACCTTGCCTGCTAATTTCTTAAAATTCCAAGTGCTTTCCTGCCCAGGCTTTGTCATGCAGACCTTGAAACATCACCAGTATTATAAAACTATAGGCTGATGCACAAAATTCATGCATGATGTGGGGGAGGATTCTCTAGCCTGGCCTGCACCCTCTCCAATCCAGGACCCCTCGGGGGATGTCCAACTGTCAGTTTAGGCCTGATCCTGCCTGTTGGCCTGATCGCCCCCTAATTGCTTTTGTCTCAGTCCTACCACAATGGCTTTGTCCTGAAGGACGTTCAGAAGTTGCCAAGAAGATGTCTGAATTAATTAGCAGATTACCCTTTTATATATAGATGGCACCCTTGCTGCCTCCTCCCTTTCAGGTGGGATTGCTTCCATTTTGTGAGAACTCGGGAGTTACGGACTCCAGCTTGATCACAGATGGTCCAGTGCCTGAAGCTCCCATGTGCCCTGACAATCCTCACGTCTCCTCTCTGAGAGCTCAGCTTCTCCCGAACCAGCTGAACTTTGCAAAAGCTCACTGAGAGCTACTTGCATTTACATTTCCAACTTTTTTTTTTTCTCCTTGGCATTTTGTTTCTATTTTTTATGCTCCTTTTTTTGGTGTTTTATGTATCTTTGTAAGGCACATGCCATCCTTTCTGGAATGAGATGGCATATAAATGAATACATATAGGCATACATAACATGTCTACTGATATTTGAGAAAGACATCAAATACAAATGTATCCTCCAGGTCACTAGTATTTAAGAGCGTGAGGGGAAGAGGAAGGAAAAGGAGCTATGTTTTTCAAAATATATATGACAGTATTCTTTGGCATGTATGCCAATATGTATTACCCAGGTAGTATTGGCATCATGGTGGAGGTGGGTTTATATTTTGAAAAATTCTCCCAGATGATTTAAAAATGCGTGTTGAAATCATGGCCAAGAGCCACATGCCCAGGTTTCTCAGCTCTGCTCCTGCATTTGGCCAGAAAGCACCCCACTCTGCATATGAGCTTATCTCTCCGTGGAAATGCACCCAAGAGTCACAGTGCAGTGCTATGCCTGGAACTTAGAGAGGGATAGAATAAGAAACAGACAGTTGCGTCCTAACTGGTTTGGCTCAGTAGATAGAGCCTCGGCCTATGGACTGAAAGATCCCAGGTTCGATTTTGGTCAAGAGCATGTACCTTGGTTGCAGGCACATGCCCAGTAGAAGGTGTGCAGGAGGCAGCTAATCAATGTTTCTAACTCTCTATCCCTCTCCCTTCATCTCTGTAAAAAATCAGTAAAGATATATATATATATATATATATATATATATATATAACACCACGAAAAAACAAACAAACAAACAAACAAACAACCCAGACAGCTGAAGGCATTTCTGAATCTTTGTGAAGCCTTTGATGAGACCATTGTCTGCTAGGGACCAAATGTCACCCAAATAAAGATTCCTCTTCATAATCCCTCATGGTATTCAGCGCTAGAAAAAAACGGACTCTTGGAGAAGCTGAATTCTGCCTGTCTGTACATGAAGAGAATCATGCCCATCACACTGTCCTTTTCTCCCCCACTATATGGAGATTCTATTTGATCCAAGACACATCGAGTGCCAGGGACCATGTTACATATGGGTCATAAAGATGCCATGTTACATACGGGGTCATAAAGATCAGCAGGGCTGGGTCCTGGGCTCTGGGCACTAACAGATTGCTGGGTGCAGAGCGAAATACATGTCCACTGTAGCGATGCTTTTCTCAGGCTTTCCTTATAATGACAGCGTCCTTTTTCTCAGTAGTTTCTGGAAAACTTTGTTCTCTGAAAGTTTAAATGCCCTATTCATATGTGGTTTTTTTTTTTAAATTTTTTTTCCAGTGGAAGAGAGGCTGTGGAGGGATTTTCTGTTTTGTTTGTTTGGTTCGGGCTGTTTGCTGTCCTATATACTTACTGCTGCCCTATATCCCCATTGTCAGAACACGGTCCCTTTAGGAGTCTCTCTCGTGAGCAATGCAGTGTCTCTCCCATGGTCATAGCTCACAGGCCTGGAGCGGGGCCAGTTGGGTTTTTCAGACTGGGGATTCGGAGTTGAAACTGAGAAACAAGCCAGGTGGTCTTGGGGCCGAGGTGGCCATTCTGAGATGAGTGTGCGGAACTCGGGGCAGTGAACATGTGAAATGGGGAAGGTGGCCTTCCGAAGGGAGGGGTCTGCTCTCAAAGCCCAGAGAGAAGATGGAAGGAAAGGCCACATAAAATGAAGGAAAAATGAGTCTAAGCATGAGGAAGTGAGAAAAGCATATGGGCCATATGCAAGTTCTCTTTTGATTACTTCAGGTTTCTCAGTGAAATAAAAGGCAAGGTGTCAGCTGACAGCAGGGATGGGAAGGGGGTGGGCAACTGGAGAAGAAAGAGGAAGGTGTGAATTACTCATTTCTGAGCAGCGGAGTGAGTTAACTAGGGGAATGTGGTAGGAGTGACAAACAGCACTGGGCTCACTAAGTGACTCATGGAGACTAGTTGTGCGCTTTTCCTCTGACCGCTCTCGGTGGTGTGGGTATGAGCAGGAAGAAAGCAGCCTTTAATCAGCACTGAGTTTTCCTCCAGTTGAGTATGACAGAAGAAGAGAGGAGCACAGGCCAAAATCGGTTTGGCTCAGTGGATAGAGCGTTGGCCTGCGAACTGAAAGGTCCCAGGTTTGATTCCGGTCAAGGGCATGTACCTCGGTTGCAGGCACATCCCCAGTGGGAGGTGTGCAAGAGGCAGCTGATCGATGTTTTTCTCTCTCTCATAGATGTTTCTAACTCTCTATCCCTCTCTCTTCCTCTCTGTAAAAAATCAATAATACAATAATAATAATATATATATATATATATATATATATATATATATATATATATATATATATATAGAGAGAGAGAGAGAGAGAGAGAGAGAGAGAGAGGAGCACAGGATTTACTATGCCTGCGAAGGAATGATAATAATGATGAAACATGGAATCTGGTGAGGACATGTGGTGACAAGTGGACATGTGGCCTAAGAATCAGCGGTATTGGGGTATAAGGGAGCAAGCTTCAGAGAGAAAAGCCTGTGTTTGGAGAAGGGGATATTCAAAACACGGATTATGGGGTCGGGTATGGTAAATGATAATGACGAAGAGTAAGGTGAGGGTGAGCAGAGGTGGGTGGTCAAAACAAGGGAAGATGAGAAGATCAGGAACCTGAGAGGTAAAGATGCTGGTGATATTATCTGTGTGGATAGGTATCATCAAGTGTTGTATAGTGAGACCATCAAGTGTTGTACGAGCAGGGTTGGAGGGAGAGAGTGGGAAATGAGAAGGAGGGACCCAGAACCTTTAAATGGCTTCAATAAGGTGGAGCAACAGATTGTACTGTATGGTGCATGTGTAAAAAGCGTGTGTGTGTGTGTGTGTGTGTGTGTGTGTGTTTATAGGGGAGGAATGAAGGTCTGAAAGTGGTGTGAGATAAATGTTTGATGTGAGTGGGCCGTGAGGGGGGGGGGGGGGGAGTGAGGAGCCTGACTTCAGCAGAGCAAGGAGAAGAAGGCTTTCAGCTATTTCAGACAGAGGAGATGTTGCTGATGATAGCTCATGAGTTGCAGAGGGCACAGTGGGAGAGTTCAAAGCAATATGGGTTTTATTAGGAGATTTGAATTTTATGGGGGCGAGAGGCCAGGTGGAGAAGACAGGCCTAATGACCTAGGGAAAGAGGAATGTAGGGCCAGATGGGAGTGGCACTGAGGGTCCTGGGAAGTGAACAATCCATTGTAAGTATAGTAGCCATCTTGAAAGTAGATTCTTAGGCAGATGGTAGCAGTGAGCAGGAAATATTGAAGAAGGGGTGCTTTGTGGTATTCCTGATGGTGGAGGCGTGGCTGGGTAGGCATGGTGGGGTAGAGGCATGGGCCATAGTAGTGGGCACATGACACAAATTCAACCAAACACAAAACCCTGGTCCCATCAGAGATGGTCTCTAATACTGAAAATCAATATTCCAAGTTTTAGTGATCACTGTACACATCCCTGCTATAGATCCACAGTCTATCATCCTTTATTCTGAAATCCCCAAACTGAAAACCCAAGGTTTTACATTAAACATCCTTAATCCTAAAGTTGTGAATATCCATGCATTTTACCATAAAACAGTTAATGGGTTGATTATGGGGTGCAGCTCCACATCCTACCTGGGCTGATACAGAGCCCATAGTATACACTTTGTATTATGTTTATAAGGTTGTAAAAGTTTGAAAACTCATCTCATTCCAAAAGTAAGTCTTTTGGATTTATAGACCCAGCCAGGTATATAAAAGTCCTTCTGAAGCCAGCCTAGGCACGGTAACTTCATAGGACTTGACCTTACCTTGAGACACTGTGAAGAGCACTGTGGGGTCTCCCAGGACCAGGGGTTCTATGGACCTGACCTGGTTCCTCTCCATCTTCTTGCATTTAGTCTCCATTTCTAAATGGATCAAAACAGAGTGGGAAGAAAAGCAAAAATAAATGCTTTAGGAGAAGCTATACCCCTGTGTGTTTCTTATCTCTTTATTGCTAAATATCTTTGACATAAAATCATTTGCTCTGGAAGAAAGTTAAAGAATTTTAATTTAGTTGTTGAAATTCATACCCACTGGAGATTCCAGGGCTGCTGCTGACCATGGTTCCTGCCATTAGAGAAAACTGTCTTTAGAGAGTCAAGGTAAAGAAGATAGTTGCAGAGACATGGGCTAAGCTCTAATGTTACATGCCTTGCCCCCTCCTTACCTCTGTACCTCTTGCCTTCTTGTTACATGATCTAATACCCTAACTTCTCAGTAAGTTTAGTTACAATGGCAAATATCTTAACAACACAGGCTTATGTTTTGTTTTTAATTTATGGAAGTAAAATTCATATAATGGCATGGGTTTTCATTATAAGACTAGAGGCCCAGTGCATGAAATTCATGCATGGGTAGAGGGAAAGGTACCTCAGCCTGTTCTGCACCCTCTGGGAAGGCTGGCTCCTAACTGCTCACCTGTCTGATTGTCTGATCACCCTAACCCCTCTGCCTGTCAGCCTAATGGCCTCTAACCTCCCTCCCCTGCCATCCTGATTGCCCCTAATTGCTCTCCTGCTGGCCTGATTGCCTCTAATTGCCTCGGCCTTGGACCCTACCACCATGGCTTTGTCCAGAGGAGGACCGGACAACCAGAATATGTCCAGTTGACCCAGACTAATTAGCATATTACCTTTTATTAGTATATCAATAGATGGAAATTCTGTAAGTAAAAATGCTTGCAAACTGCTTCACATCTTCAATGGGGAGGCTTTATCTCTGTGTCCATACCTTCTTCCTACCTGATCCGCTTAGTACTAATTTCTGAAATGCCTGCTGAGGGGATGCAGCAAGGAGCTAGGCTAGCAATTTTAGGTTATTACAGCCATGCAGAATTATTATGGGTTATGTGTGCTCGTCCTGAACTACGACAGACCTTTTGGTTCTAATTGTCAAGCATGTGACCCAAGGGGGCAATACCCATTTATCCTTGCTCCCAAGATACTTTGAAGAGAATACTGGAATACTGCTCTTGTCCCTTTAGTTCAATGCCTAATAGACTGGCTTGCTTGGGTACCTGAAGCAATAAGAGACACATACTCATATGTTGAATAAATGTATCTTTCAAGTATTATATATTTTTTTCTAGGTATAGCAAACATGTAAATTAGCCTTGTGTAAAAATAGAAGTATAGCTTATAACATATTTTGTATCTGACATGTTCTGCTACATAGAAGACTTCTTAATGCATTCCCTAATGTTTTCCCAACACATTCTCAACTTGGGTATCAAAGAACTGTGATATGGTACTATAGAAATTAGTAATTTATCCGTCATAGTCTTCAACTTAGACTGTATCTATAACAAACCACTGTACTGAGGACACTATCTCTATATAGGCCAGAGGGTGGGGCTAACTTGTAACTGACTCTACCACTGAGAGACCACTCAAAGCTCATCCTTATCGCTGGCTCTGCAGTGTCCTTACCAAAAGGCTGTGTTATTTGGAGAGAGCTAAGACCTGTGAGCAGAAGTGATCCATGGAGTGTCCCACCATTTATTACTGGGTAAACCCAGCGAGAAAAAATGTGTCTGTTTTTTCTCACTGCTCTTAATGATACACAATCTCATTGCTCCATCTCTCTTCTTAGCCTGTGCTGGAGCAAATTGTTTTGGGACACACACAATTTGAAGCATCCCCATTAAGTCAGGATGGCAAGTGCTGTAATGTCTCTACCTTCCTCCTTGGAGAAGTTAGATAAATATTGCAATTGGGCTTCCTAGGTAAAGACTGTAACAGAGCCTTTCCTAGGTTTAGAACAGTAGGCGGAGGTCCTTTCTCAGAAAAGAACCACATACTTATTTCTAGAAGAAATTAGAGATTTGTGGGTCTGCAAAAAGGTTGCAATTCTAGGGAGGTAGTTCTTGGGACACCTAGGCCAGAGTTCTTTCCTCTGAGCACTGCTGTTGTCCCAGGAATGCTCTTAGTGGGGCAACTCAAGTGTTCAATGGGTTCCATGTTTTAATCTTCATCACTTAGTTGGCATTTACTCATATCCTATTTCCACCCCTTTCTTTGCAACCTCATGCCCAACTATCTGCTGGTTATTGACATCATTCCATGACAACTGGAGAGTAGCTGGTCACTACATCCTTCATGCTACCAGAGGCCAAGAGGGATGAGAAATGGAAGGAATTTCCTTTGTTCATGAAAGGAAGATGGTACAAAACATTTCTGTTTGAGTAAGTATATATTGAGTACCCCACTACTGGTCAGGCCTTCAGGAGACATAGAGATGAATAAAGCACAGCTCCTGTCTCAAACTTCTCACTGTCTAGATTAAGAGTTGGCAAATTATGTCTGTGGGCTGAAGACTGTTGCCTGCTTTTGTAAATAAAGTTTTATTAGAACACAACCATGTTCACTCATCTACCTATGACCTATGGCTCCTTTTGCTCTACAATGGCAGAGCTGAGTAGTTATAAGAAGGATCATATGGCCCATAAAGCTTATAATATTTACTGTTTGGCTCTTTACAGAAAATGTCCACATCTGTACAATTCAGAGATTTTTGGTATATACAATATATACAGGAAAACCCTAATATTCATTAGCAGTCAGCTCCCTAACTCCCGAAAACCACTAATCTATATATCTCTATGGATTTGCTCATTCCTCACATATTATATAAATGGAATAATGCAATATGTGGCCTTTTACACTGGCTTCTTTCACTAAGTTTATTTATGTTGTAGCATGTGTCAGTACTTCATTTCTTTTTATTGCCAAATAATGTTACATTGTGTGAATAAACCACGTTTTATTTATTCATCAGTTGATGAACATTTGTGTGTGTTTTTTTCTCACATTTGCGCTATTATGGTAATGCTGATATGAACATTGTGTATAGTTCTGTGTGGACATAAATTTTCAATCTTCTTAGACATGTATACTTAGATGTGGAATTGATGGGTCATGTAATAACTGTATGTATATAATGTTAAAACAAGAGTTGACTATAAGTTTAACGCTCTGAGGAACTGATAGATGTTTCACCAAGCAACTGTTCTGTTTTACTATTCCAGCTGCAATGTATGAAGATTTCAGTTTCTCTGTATTCTTGTTATAGACTAGCTATCTGAGTGAGTGTGAAATGGTATCTCATCATTTTGATTTTCATGTTCCTGATTATTACCTTTCATGTGCATATTGGCAATTTTTATACTTTCTTTGGAAAAATGTTTATCAAATACTTTACCCATTTTTATTGAGTTATTATTAGATTGTGAGTTATTTATAAATCCTGGATTCTAGTCGCTTATCAGATACTAGAGGCCCAGTGCACGAATTTGTGCATGGATGGGGTCCGGCTGGCTGATCCCTGATTAGGGCCCAATCAGGGCTGGGCTGGCAATGGGGGGGGGGATCTGTGGGCCTGTCTCTAAATGGGGTTGCAGGGGGGGGGCAATCAGAAGCAGGGCCAGCTGAGGGAGGGTCCATGGGTGGTTGGCTGGTCAGCCCTGCCCCTGATTGAAGTGGGGGGCCAATTGAGGGCAGAATTGGCTGGGGGAAGGTGCCGTGGGTTAAATGGGGTTGTGAGGGCCCATCAGGGGCAGGACCAACCAGGGGGGAGGAGCCACAGGTGGTTGGCCAGCCTGCCCCACCCATAATCAGGATAGGGGTCAATCTGGGGTGGGCAGGGTGGGGTGGGCAGGGTGCAGGAGGTTGGCCATTGGCCCCACCCATGATCAGGCCAATTTGTTGGCTGCTATGGGGTGTCATAGCGACTAAGCATCCTGACTGTTACAGTGTTTTGGTCACTGGCTTTTTATATATAGATATGACTTACAAATATGATCTCCCATTCTGTGGGTTGTCTTTTCATTTTCTTGATATTCTCCTTGGAAGTAAAAAGTTTTTAATTTTGATGATATTCCATTTATCTATATTTTATTTTTTCATTTGTGTTTTTGGTGCCATATCTAAGAAATTATTGCCTAATCCAATGTCACAAAGACTTACTCTTATATTTTTTTCAAGAGTGTTATAGTTTTAACTTTTCCATTTAGGTATATTATCCATTTTGAGTTTATTTTTTAAATATATTTTTATTTCTCAATTACAGTTGACATACAATATATAATTTCAGGTGTATAAGCCAGTGGTTAAACATTAAATAACTTACTAACTGGTCATGATCATCTTGATAAACTATATATTGACTATAGTTCCTATGCTCTACTTTACATCCCCATGACTATTTTGTAACAACAAATGTGTACTTTTTAATCCCTTCAACCTTTTCAGTCATCTCCCACCCCTGCCTCTGTCTGGCAACCGTAAAAATGTTCTCTGTTTGTTTGTTTATTTGTTTTTTTAGATTCAATTTTTGATAGATATGTATTTATTGCCATTCTATTGTTCATATATTTTTTTTTTTTTTTAAGGAGACCCTTTAACATTTGATATAATACTGGTATGATGGTGATGAACTATAGCTTTTGTCTTCTGGGAAGTTATTTATCTGTCCTTAAATTCTAAATGATAGCTTTAGTGGTTACAAATATTTTTGACTGTAGGTCTTTGCTATTCATCACCTTGAATATTTTATGCCATTCCCTTCTGTTGAGAAATTGCTCAGTCTTATTGTGGTTTCCTTATAGGAGCAGCTATTCTCTTGCTGCTTTAAAGATTCTCTCTGCCTTTAACCTTTGGCATTTTAATTATGATGTGTCTTGATGTGGGCCTCTTTGGGTTCATCTTGTTTAGGACTTTCTGTGCTTCCTGGACTTAGAGATATACAGTATGTCTATTTTATTCACCAAATCAAGAAAGTTTTCTGTCATTCTCTTTTCAAATAGTCTTCCAATTTCTTGTTCTCTATGTTTTCCTTCTGGTATCCCCATGATGCAAATGTTGGTACACTTGAAGCTGTCCCAGAAGCTCCTTAAACTATTTTAATTTTTTATTATTTTTTCCCTATCATGATTGGGTGTTTTTTGCTTCCTTATATTCTGAATTGCTGATTTGATTTTTGGCTTTATGTACTGCTGACTACCCATAAATTATTCTTCAGTTCAATTAGTGTGTCTTTCATTTCTGACTGGTTATTTTTTGTAGTTTCCATGTCCCTTTTTTTTTTTTTATGCTGTTGAAGTTCTTACTAAGTTCATCTACCTCTCTCCTAATTTCATTGCGCATCCTTATAACTAATGTTTGGAACTCTGCATCTAGCTGATTGCCTGTCTCCATTTCTTTCTTTTTTTTTAATTGATCCAGAAAGAGGGTAAGGTAAAAGGAGAGAACAATGAGAGAAAACATCAATGAGAGAAAACATTGATTGGCCGCCTCCTATGGGAAATGAGCTCAATACCCAGTCATGTGTCCTAACTGGGAATCGAACCATGAACTCCTGGGACCCACCCAATTGAGCAGGACTTACATCAGTATAATTCTGGTGCTTGTCTAGGCCACCCCTTGAGTGTGTCACTTGTGGAGGTAGTTTGGAGGTGCTTCTATATGGTCTGAAGCTGTCCACCAGTTGCACTGGCTCTGGGGCCTCCTTGGTGGTGGAGGCCAAGGTCAGTTGCAGCTTTTCTTCTGCCCTAGCCTACCCAGTGTGAGCTACAAAGTGATTTGCAGATGGTTGCTACCTGTGCTGGGCTTGGAGGTGCCCAAGGAAGGCCAAGCTGCAAACTAAGGCTGGCTGCCACTTATACCAGGCCTGGGGCCACTTGGTGAGAGGTACAAAGTATGCCAAGGTGCTGCTTATTTGAGATATTTTAGGAAAGTCAGAAGCATGGGCCAATACAAGCCATTGGCATAGAAAATCCACTAAAAACAGCTTAGGTGGGCTCAAAAGTTGGGTTGGGTGGAATCTCAAGGACTCAATAACAAGGGTGGGGCAAATAATATTGCCCAGGTTGAAGGAGACTCAGATATAGCACCCACCTGTTAGCTCTGCAGGGGAAAGGCTCAGAAAAGAAACACTAGCCTCTGCCAGCACTTATGTCTGTGAGAAAGCTGTTCCTCCAGCTCTTGCCTTGATATCAGATAATTCAGTTCCTGCTTATATATCCCTGGTGCCTTTAGAGCTTCTGCCATAGTGCTGGAACTCAGAGGGAGTAAATCCAAGAAAGTTTGTGTGCAAGCCCTTTAAGAGGAATACCTGGAACTCCAGTAGCCCTCTGTCTCACTCAGGCACAATCCCTGCTGGTTTTCATAGCCAGAAGTTATGGGGACTTTTCTACCTGGCACTGGAGCCCTAGTCTGGGAGGCCTGTTGTGGGTCTGGGAGACCTCACTCTTCAGGGAGGGCAAGGCTCCTGCAGTTAAAATATCCCTCCTGATTTTTATCTGCCACACTTGGATGTGGCACAAGCTTGTTCAGCATCTCCATTCCTCCTACCTGTCTCGATGTGGCTTCTTTATATCCTTAGTTGTAGGACTTTCATTCATCTAGATTTCAGGTGGTTCCCCATTTTGAGTTTATTTTTGTATATAGTGTTAGGTTGGGTTCAATTTCATTCTTTTACTTGTGATACAATTTGTTGAAAAGACTTTTTCCCCAATGACTTGTCTTTATAACTTGTTAAAAATCAATTAACTGTAAATATGAGAGTTTATTTCTTGATTCTCAGTTCTATTCCATTGATCTATTACATTTTATACTTAAGAAGTATGACTCCTCTAACTTTGTCCTTCTTTTTAAAATTGCTTTGGCTATTTTGGATTCCTTGCATTTCCATATGAATTTTAGGGCAACCTTCTACTTTCTGTATAAAAGACCAGCTGGGATTTTTATAGGGATTGCATTAATCTGTAGATCAGCTTGAGGAGTATTTCAGGATCAGTTTCGATCTTTTGCCTCCAAAATGTTGTGAGCATGGGTCATCCGGTTACTCACATCAGTTTTGAGGATCAAGATACCTTTGTTATGCAAAACATTATTGTTGATTCCTCAAAGGATAAAAATTGTACTTTTCTATTATTAGTAACCATTAACAATTTCTTGCCTAATTACAAAAGGACAAAAAGCATTATGAATTCAAAAATGCTTTTTTTTACATATATTTTTATTTTATCAATTCATACCCGCATCTCTATAGAATTGAGATACCATAAAGCATAATGTGAAGAAATGCTAAATACTCTGTCTTTAGTTAATGAATAGTGTATTTGTAGGGTTGGTGTGCCCTTTGCAAAAAAGCATTGCTGGCTCCCAACCTGAGAACCTCTGATTAGCATAAAAGTTCTTATATAGTAGATCCATCTTTCCATGCAGAATTCCTCAGCCACAGGGGGAAACTTTGCCAAGAGTGGCAACTGAGACTAAATAACAATGCCATTAGCCCACAGTAGACCCAGTGATTGCAAGGAGTTGATTTTCCTGTGGGGGAAGGAAGTCCCACACTGAGCTGCTGCCCCTTCTGTCTCAGCTAGTCATGCTCAATGCCCCACCTGGCTTTGGAGTTCTTGCTCCCAGTATGTTCTAACAATTGAGCTAATTGGCAGTAATGCTCACATGAATGAATCAGCCAGGAGAAATACCTACATCTTTTCTTTGACTCCTCCAATTATCAGTCTTTATAAAAATAGAAAACAAGCAAACAGAAATCTCATGAGAACATTCTAATCTTTCTTGCTGTGACCACATTTCAGTATATTTAGAACAAAGTAAAGAAATGAAAAATTGTCATTTTTTCCATTCAAAAAGAGTCATTGACAAAAAAAATAAAGTACATTGATTGCTTACACTATTCCAGAGAATTATTCAGCTTTTTATTCTCCTTTACTTGGAAAGATCCAAAGATTTTTAAAAATCCTCACTCAAGGACACTTTTAATAATTACAATATTTTCTGTAACTCAATATTTATTTGAGCCCTCATCCTGCCATGATGGCACAGATATGATCTCAGTCCATGGGAATCCACCTTCCCTATCTGGGGTAGTTTTTCAATTCAAGAGAGATTACTTAGTGCCAAGGTTATTGAGGTCAGGAGAGAGAGGGGGAAATCTCCTGGTCCTTGAGTCACAGGTGTTGGATGAAATGGATCTCACCCAATCTGCTCCTCAGTCACCTGCCTAGATTCCTGTTCATGTGGTCCTTTCGGGATGCACTTTTCTGTTTTAATTATGACATATTGTAAAGGTTCTGAGTCAGAATAAAACATAAGATTTTTCAGCCAGGCTCTCTGTGGCCCATCTTGTGAGGTATCCTGCTCAGACATAACCTAGGTTCCTGAAGCCTCCCAAAGCTGAGGCTGGGGAGGAGAGTTGCAAAACCATCGTGCTCTTCAGCTACATTAAGTCAAGCATGTTAGACTCGTGGCCCGCAGACCCCATGCCTCACTTATTTGGTCTGTGCTAGCCTTTGAGTTTGACATGCTTGTTCCAAGTTTTCTGCAGCCCAGGGGCTCCCAGACCCTGCCTTTGAAACTGGGTGCACAACAGCCCTCTCAAACCTGTTGACTTTTCTGATCATTGTCACCTCTCCAACTCTCTCCTCTTCCCTTGGAGCCCAACCTCAGACCATTTTCTGGTCTGGGGGCAGGAAAGTAGGAGGAAAACCTTTTCTCTGTTGACCTTGGGCATTTTCCCTCAGAGGTACTCCCAATTCTGATATGCTTGAATTGGTGGAATAAAATTCATAGCCACCACACCACTGTTCATTTATTCCTTGTATATATTCTACCCGACTTGGTGTGAGTCCTTGGGTCTGGATAAATTATGGCACCACAAGTATTACTGAACTTACCATTTGCCTGGCTCTCTTTTAGATGTGAGGAATGCTCATAGATTAAGATGTGGTTGATGGTAGAAAGCCTTTAAGAAGGCCCCGCCTTCTGGTACTCATGACCTTGAGAGCCTCCATTTGGCTATGAGCTAGGCTCAGTGACTCACTTTAGCAAATGGAGTGTGGCAAAAGCAATGGAATGTCATTTCTAACATTAGGTTACAACATTAAGCTACAATGTGACTTCATCTTGCTCTCTGTCTTATTCTCAGGGAAGTCAGCTGCCATGAGCTGCTTCATGAATAGGTCCATGTGGAAAGGAACTGATATCTTTGGCAACAGCCAGTGAGCACCTATGTCCTGCCAACAGCAGTCGAGGGGAGCTTAGCTTCTCCCACTCTTGGACTTTTAGATGACTGAGCCCTGGTCGACATCTTGATTGTATCTTTAGGAGTGGTCCCCAGAGACACTGAACTAATCTATCTAGATTCCTGAACCTCATAAATGTTGAGATAATTCTATTTTAAACTGCTGAGCTAGGGGCTTATTCGATATGCAGCGTTAGATAAGTAGGATACGGCCCCTGCCCTCCTGAGCTCTAGGATGATCATTTCTTTGGAAAGGATCACTTTCCAGAGAAACCTGCAGCTTGGAAAGAGCATCCGCGATAATAAAGGTTAGTGATCTGGGCATAGTGGCATGGATGCTGTGATTAAGTTACAGGTAGTGAGATGGGAAAAAGGGAGAGTGAATGCTAAATAGGCAATAATGGCTTTGGAGGACTGTGATGGGTTTCCTCTAGCCAGCATTCTCTTTGGTTCATTTTCTTGAAATGACAATATTTGCATTTTCACTTAGTGGGTTGGCAAAAATTAGAGAAATAGCATTACATGGCAGAGATTTAAGCGCAGGGTTATGCTGTTATTGAATTTAGCTCAAACCAATAATTATTTTGGGGGTACTCCCTCTGTACTCACATGTGTTTCGCAAACTCATACATGCTCTGCCCAGCCTCTACCAGATAGATTTTTATTGATGACATCGTTGTTGGGAGAGGTTGTGCCTGAGATGACACCCCTAGACCTAATCCCTTCTGTGAGGTGGGGAACTCTGAGTCAGTGACTCTCATCTGCCATTGTTACAGTTGTACCAATTTTATTGAAAGTGGAAAGAGGTTATGATGGTGGCAGAAATAGCTATGAAGGAAAAAATGGGTCACTTCTCCTGAAAAGCTTTGACTTAGCCCAAATATTGGGAATGATGCTACCTTTTTTACTCTGCTACCTTTAGCTAAGAATATTCCCTTCTCATGCAACATGCTGTGTTCTAACAAAGCAACCCTGGGAGCTTAGGTAATTTCCCTGAAATTGATTTTTCCCTTGGGTAGCATCATATTGGAACATTATTCCTGGTTCTTAACTTCGGGAGCGTTCAGAAGAAAAGATGCATCAGCCTGGAGGAGGGCCCTGAAATCAATTACAAACCAATTATCTTGGAGTGGTTTCCTCATTCTTTTTCTTTTCTCCCCAGTTCTGTATTGGCAAGTCCCCATGTGCACTGCATTCAGTGCAGTCCAGCTGCTGCAGCCTCCTGATTACTGCCTCAGATGTTAGGAGCCACAGGGAGACTCCATTTCTGCAGAAGTACCTCTGAGATCTGTGGAACTATCCGATCTTACGGAATACCTTACATTCTACCTCATCAGCCCAACTAGCTTACTGCTTGTTGGATGTGATGTCAGAGATATCATCCAGTCCTGGGCACAATGTATATTTTGGCTGCTGAGTATTCACTCCACTGCCTTCTATTAAGAGCACTCTGGTTCTTGAGAGAAAAAAAAAATCCTATTTTTAGTCCCTATGATTGGGGTGGGACTGATCTCACCCCTGACTCAGGCAGGGGGCATGAGACCCAGATTTGGACAATCAGAGTACTGTATCACCTGGTCCCAGTGATTGGGTTAGGATGGACTTAAGACCCGATCCAGGCCAAGCATAGCCATTGAGATTTGATTTCAGGACTTTGGTTAGAAAGGTTGTAAAAAGACATGCCCTGTTTGGAGGTTGGTGCTGCAGGTAGCCAGCCTTCTTAGGATCACAAGGAGAATGCCGTCAGTGGGTGGAGACAACATAGAGGAAATGGGGATAGAGAGATAGTTTTGTGAGCTGATATATTTTTTCTTCACCTTCCTTTGTTTTGGTTTGTTTAAATAAGTTTAAGTTGGGTCTCTGTAACTTGCAGCTTGAAGAATCTTGACTATATGTTGGGGAGCGATCTTTCATGTGCCATGCACATTCTTGTTGGATGTGTCAACAATTCAAGTTCCTGGCTGATCTCTGCTTGAGACATTTCTCACAATGGTGTTTGCACTGAGCAGATTGAGGGATGAGGTTAACCTCCCTCACAGACAAAGAGCAGGCTTGCTTCTGCTTGCTGTAAAGGTAGTGAGTCACCTAATTTCAGTTCTTTTCTTGCACCACCTGCCGTGTGTGCAGACATTCATAGCCCACCTGTGTTGCCCACTGGGACTTGGGAAAGATGAGGAACAGACACAAACCAATGGCATTCTCATGGTTTATTGTCTGCAACTACTAAAGATCTGTTTTTTTGAAAGGGTAGAGTAGGGGTGTCGAACTCAATCAGAGAAGGGGCCAAAATCTAAAATCCAGCCTAAATCGCGGGCCGAATGGTTTACTGAACAGTCATAAACTGTCATTGTGATGGAAATGCAGTGGAGTGCAGTGATGACAGCGCGGTGCGGGCCACATTGCAAGGCCTGGCGGGACAGATTTGGCCCTCGGGCCTTGTGTTTGACACATGTGGGGTAGAGCAATGCTATAAGCAGAACTTCCCTTTTTGTTGAAGAGCCAGCCTTATGTGCGCTTAATGGTTATCTCGATGCTGGCCTTGAAAATAACACAATTCTATTCAATTAAAAATGCACCTGACATAGCATTGAGATTATGGGCATATCTAGTCTGTGGCCTACAAGGTCATATAGCTGAATTTATCTTCAAACAGGCTAAAGCAGACTAGAAAGCAAACATTTTTTAAACATAAGTTTTTTAACAAAATAGTTCCAGTTGCCTAACCCACCCTTAGGAATGCAGAAGGCCAAATAAACTAACTGCATCCAGCCACTTGTCTAACTGGACCCTGGCCCTCACCCCACTACACAACCCTAAGCCCTATAAAGAAGCTGTACTCTTAGAACTCAGGGTTCTTTGCATCCTGCTGCTGCATCAGTAGAAGTGGAGAGACCGTGCTCTGGCTTGAATAAAGGTCTTTGCTTTTGCATCTGACTCAGCTCCCTGGTCTTCTTTGGGGATCTTGAAATCTGGGCATAACATTTTAACCCAAGAGTCTGTGTCTTCTGCCAACATCCATGAAAATTCAAAAAGCTAGCTTATTTGCTTGATAAGTAAGGTGAAATCCCAGGTCCCTAACATTAGTTGACACTGTACAGTTCCTTTGGGCTTCCTTAAGCCTGTGAGTATAGTTTGGCAACTTGGCTAGGGGCATATGCTTGACTGGAAGATGACTGAGTTGAGTCCTGGCTCTGCCACTGACTAGCTATGTGACTATGAGTGAGTTACTTAACCTCTTAGGCCTTCTGGTTTCTCTTCTATGGAATGGAGATAATGCTGCCAATTACACAGGCTTTCAATGAGGATGGAATAAGAAGATGCTGATAGCGCCCTTGACATAGAACCTTGACTAGGGTAAGCTCAGCAGTGCTAGTTACTGTTAATTACTTGGTAGGAGCACTTAGTACATTCTATTAAATTTTAAATAATTTAAAATATATTCTTATTACAAAAGAAAAATATCCATTGTTCAAAAATTGGCACTTATATATCAGAAAAGTAAGAACAATTTAAAAAATTATCATCTCACAACCCAGACACCATTATTACCATTTTGGTCAATGTCTATCTAGAATTTTAGTATTGTGTGTATTTGTGCATGTGTTCTGATTGAGGAAGGATTATAATGTACACACTGTTTTGTCACCTGTTTTCCTTTTAATGTGACCATCTTATTTATCATGACCATCTTTCTAGTTCATACTTCTGTAGCTTCCCATTAAAGTGATGGATAGTTACATATACAAAAGAATGTGAGGAGTGTAGAATTTGCTAAGAAGAGGAATAAAATGAACATCCAGGAACCCAACATGCAGCATAAGCAGCAGAATATCACACAGGGTATGGAAGCTCCTGTGTAGCTCCAAGATGCTATGATTTTGAATTTTGTATTTATCATTGTCTTACAATGTAAGTAGTTTTACCATGCATGTGTGTGTTAACAAATACTACATCATTTGGCACGCTCATTTTAATATTAAATAGACACAGTATTACATTGCATGTATTTTCTGTGGCTTGCTTTTATGCCTAGAGTATATCCCAAATAGATCTATTTGTGTTGATACATGCAATGGGTCATTTAGGGGTTTGGTATCCCCATGTATAAATATGCTCTGACTTAGTCAATGGCATCTGGCTAATTCATCAGGAAAACATATTTGGGGAAGGACATTGACTTATCTCCCCTGGCAGGTGCTTCAGACTCTGGGTGGGGATGGGAGTACCACACTTGACCCAAGCTACTTGTTCCCAATCACTTAGTTCTCCAGCCTTTGCAGTCTAACCCAGACAGTGCAGGCCCTGATGCATTGTGGAGGAGACTCCCACAAGCACAGAGGGAGAAAAGCTTGCAGCTCTGGGGCTGTGAATAGTAGTCAGCCTGGATGCCACTGGTGGATTGCAGAGAAATGTACAATAGAAGAGATAAAACATTTTTTCATGAGGACATATGGCTGGAGATGGAGTATTGAATAAGCTGAGATTATTACTTAGCTAAGAAAAAGCAAGGAAAAAGTCATACAGTTTAAAATAACCTATGTGGGCTGAGTGTGTGGGAAAACTGACACTCCCTTCCATTACTAGTGGGAGTATAAATTAGCAATGCCTACATGTAGAGTAATTAGCCACATATAGAAAAATTTTAAATGCACCTACCTTTGATCCAATGATGGAATTTTAGAAGTTTATCTTAACAGATGTACAAGATTATATATGTACATACTTATTGCAGCATTATTTATAACAAAATATTCAAACAATATAAATATCTATAGAAGATTAGATAAATAGATTATGGATTATGCATCCAATGGAAAATGATGCAGCTGTTACAGAAAATAAAGCAACTTTTAGGTCCTTGTACAATATAATCTCCAAATTTTATTAAATGAAGAAGCAAAGTTCAATGGTTTAAAAGAGAAAGTGTGTGTGTGCGTGTGTGTGTGTGTGTGCTCGCACATGCACGTATGTTTGCTGTCTATGCCTAGAACATCCCTGGTGATGGTGGTTGCTTCTAGAATCTAGATAGTAGGGGGTAGAGATAAGAGAAAGATATTAGTTATCTTTCTATCTCTTTAAAATTTTGTACCATAAGAAGGTGTCAATGAGCCAAAGAGAAAGTGAGATGAACATAAAATGAGATGGGACACAGGGGTGGGAGAGAAAATGGTAGGGAAAGTGAGGAAGGTGCAGGTACAGCCACAGCCCTGAGGAGAGGCAGAGAGGTTTGTCCTGAAGGCGACTCTTGGAACATACACTGGTGAAGAGGATCTTTGAGAAACTTTGCAGAATGTCGGGGGACATATGGTCTTTTGCCACGATGCCCTTTGCCCAAGGAAATCTTGACTATTTAATGCCAGTTTAAAATTGGATTCTTTTTAATCCAGTTTAAAATTGGATTCTTTTTCTTCTGTTATATGTTTTTGTTTTGTTTTGCTCTTTTCAAGCATTAATTCTAACAGTAACAATAATAGATGAAGATAATAATACCAGTAATGAAGTATGGCCATTATCGTATCATTTACAATGTGACATACATTGACTAAGCACTCTACATGCATGATCTCAACTCTATGAAGTTGGTAGCATTATTATTGCCATTTTGGTATAGATGAGGAAACTGAGGCATGAAAAATTAAATAACATGTTCAAGATTATATAGCTAGCAAGTGATCGCATTGAAACTTGAATTCATATTTCTTTGCCTTCAAAAATTGTATTTTTAACCACTTTAATATATTCTTTTCTAATGAATGAGGGATTTGTTAGGAAGCATGGCACTGTAAGTGTACACATACACACACACACACACACACACACACACAACATCTAACTTCAGATGTTAACGGTGTACAAGTATTTATGGGCCAATTATCAGGTGGAGCTGGGATTAGAAAGGCAATAGGTGTAATAATCTTGTTCACCCGAGAAAAATATAGAAATTGTAGGACAACAGGCAGGGTAACCATTTGGGGAATATTTGGAGGAAAGATGCCTGCAAACCAACAGCCAAGCAGGTGCCATTACCATTCCTGTTAGGCTGCTGGGAATTCCCGGAAAGTGAGACTGAGGAGGAAATCAAAGAAATAGTCTGCTGACTCCACAAACTTGCAAAAGTATTTCCAAAACTCCATGCAGATTGCTCACTCTTCAGAGGCCCCAGACTCTGTTTGAAATTTCAGAGAAAATGTGTTAACCCAAAAGTTCTTCTAAATCACCTCACGGCTATGCTTAGCCAGGCTTCTTCAGCTCCCACGGGGACAAAGGAGCCAGTATTTTCCCTGGAAGACTATTTCTTCTTTCTCCTTTCTTCGTTTCCCTCATTGCTCCATCGAGGCCGACTCCAATGAGGTGATGAGAACAATTCCAGACTGGTTTTCTCAGCCTTCCTTCCAGAGGGAGCTGAAGTCATGTCAGCACCTTCATTACCACCAAGGCAGAACGTGTTTCCCTGCATCTTCTCCACATTAAACTGTGATTTGTTGTGATAGTATGATTCTACTCAGTTATTCGTATTCCCACCAACTCCTTGCAACTCTGGGTTAAAAAGAAAAGAGGCTCTGGACGAGTGCTGTCAATCATCCCTGAAATGCATAGTGTCTGAAGCGAGTGGTTCTGCATATGTAAAATGCACATGGTATTTTAAAGACTTAACATGAAAAAAATGGCACATCTCAAAACTGTAGGTTGATGATATGTTGAAATGCTATCCTAGGCAATCCTTGCTCTGCACAGTGCTGCGGAACCATGACAGTGACTTTGCAAGTGAACATCATACAAATGATTGTAACAATAATCAATAGGGGAAATGATGACTGTTATGTGACCTCTAAATTCTTTTCTGTCAAAATACTAAAAATTCTTACTGTCAGATGCAGATGTATGAAGAAATTAAAAAAAGTAGTAAAATTCATTTACATGGCACACAGTGATAATATTAGAAAAACTGAGAACTGAAGAGTTTTTCTCTCTGCAATAAACTTATCAAGAGTGGTTTGGCTCGTGCTTGCCAGTTTCTTGTGTAACTTATATATGGAGGGAGCATGTTTTCCAAGTCTTGGTAACTTGTCAGCCTCCTGTCTGAGGCCAGCTCCCAGCATGTTATCCTTTGCTATCTTAAAGTCATCAAACGTCTCCTGGAGTGTCTTTATTATGAAGTGTTTTGCTGGAGTCACTTCCTCTGCGACACCTGCATCCTTTTTGTCACAACTCGTCCCTCATTTATATCACCTTTGCTTTGACCAAGGTCCTCTGGCTGCACATCTAGTCTCCAGGACAGTGGAAGTGCTGACCTCCCAGTCATCTTTCTTCTCCTCACACTAGCGTCCACTCCCAACAATATCATCTTTGTTTCTTTGCTGCTCTCTCGCCACCTTTGTCGGCCAGTTTCCTCTTTTGATTATCCATTTTTGTAAAATGTCACATGGGTTTACCACTGAGAGACAAGGAGGCAACACAACTACACACTTTGCTGTCCCTGCATGACCTGAATAAAAGGTGTGCAGTGACCAGTCTCCAACAGACTTTGAAATAACCCAACTAGTCACTGGTGCTGCTGCACCTCATTTGTTTTTGTGTCCTTTGTGGACTGAAACTCTAGTAGCAAAGTTTGTACTTCATGCAACCACTCAGAGCTATTATACTAGTGACTTAAATTTGAGCCATGTTATTGAATATTGAATGACATTGAATATACTATTGCATAAGTAAGCAGTGGTAACTGAACTTCCTGCACATTGGAACCATACTAAGCAAAATTGCACATATTTTGGATACTGTGTTAAATAAAATGTATGATTAAAATTAATTATACTTATTTATGTTTACTTTCTGAATGTGGCTAATAGAAAATTGTAAATCACATATGTACCTACCATAACATTCCTATTGGACAGTGCTGTTCAGTGCCATACATGAATAAAAATGTTAGGAGAAAAAAAAAGAAAAGAAAAATGGAATTGGAAAAGATTCAAATATTGTCAAAGTTTTGAAGTGAAAGGACTAGTCAGAAACAAAGGAATAGAATCAAATCTTCACAAATTAAACATGATTGTAGAGTGGGGGGAAAAACAGGAAAGCTAAAATTATAGAGATAATAGATTGGGAAGACATTTGCACCAAATATGTAAGTTAAGGGCAAACTGCCAATATTATAAAATTATTCCCTCAAATTTATTCTAAATGTATGAAGATCCTAGTAGATTATAAAACAGGTGAGTAGCAGTTTCTACCAGAGGAAATTGAAATAGTAAGTGAACCCTTAGAAAAGCATTCATCTTGTCTAGTTACCAGACATGAAAATTATTGTCAGCTTCAAGTTACAGTTTAGTCTTCACTTTATTAAAAAAAAAAAAAAAAAAAAAAAAATTACAACACCCAACACTGGGGAATTTTGGTAATTTCATGCATCATAACTGACACTACAATTAGATACATGCTTTTAGAAAGCAATATCATGTAAATAGGAAGAGCCATATAGATACCCCTAGCCCTTTGACCCAGTAATGGCACTCTTAAGAATTACTCCAAGGAAATAATTCAATATGAACAAAAAGTTACATATGCAGTAAGCTGTATATTGTATCATTACTTGCTATAGCAAAAAACTGGAGCTTTCTTAAATATCTAATATAGATCACTGCATCCAACAATGGCAGAATGAACACACAGTGGTTTTCAAATGCACATGAGACGTGTACTAGATTTTCCATATGCTGTGTCATAAAAAATGTGCAATATATTTTAAAAGATTAAAATTATTCCCAGTATGCTCTATTACTCTCAAAACGCATAAAAAAGGCTAACTAGAAAAACACCAATTGCTATAAAATTTAGACATAAAATTCTAAGCAACCAACGAATCAAACAAAAGGAAGCACAATGATAATTTTAAAATATTTTGAATATTAAAGATATGGTATATGAAAATAGCTGAATGGTTTTCAAGAAAATAACTGCCTAGAATTAAATGATAATTAAAAATATCCTTCAAATATAAAAGATGAGATTAACATATCTTTAGATTTATAAAATCTGAGAGAATTCACTTCCATTCTTACTTTTACATATCTACACTAATAAAAGAGAAACATGCAAATTAACTATCACTTCGCCACACCAAGCCACACATGCCAGCCAATCAAAGCAGGCATGCAAATTAACCCATCAAAGATGGTAGGTAAATTTGCATATGCAGGTGGGGCAGGCAGTGGCATGGCCTGCCCTTGGGGGTACCAGTCCATCGGGGCTTTGGGAGGCCAGTGAGCAGTGCCAGATGCCACCCACGGGTCCAGGTCCATCGCAGGCCCTAGGAGGGGCAGCAACCTGCCTAGCCATGTCTGCAGGGCCCTGGGAACATCGCTGCCCTTGGGAGGAGTGGCTGGGCCTGCTTAGCCACTCCTGTGGGGCCCCAGGAACATTGTCGTCCTGGGGAGGTGAGGCCAGCTACCTAGCCATTCTGGTGAACATCACAGGCATGGGGTTGCTGAGACCCAGACAGGGCCTCTGGCCACAGATTCACAGCTTCGCGGATACCAAGTCTACTAGGCTGCCCGGTGGCCATGTGACTGAGCCACAGGGTGCCTGTTCAAGATGTGACACCGAGAGGAGGTGCGAGAGGAAATCCAGAGAATGGGATGTGGGGGTTCAATACTCACTTCCTTTGGGCTTTGTCCTTCTTGATCTTGGTTCTTTTCTTTCTGGCCTAGAGCCCAAGCACTGTAGGACTGATGAATGGATGAAGGCCGAATGTGGAAGAAGAGGTGTGAGTCCCGACTGAGGGGTTGTCTGAGGGGCAGCTCCAGGGCTAGTGCCACAGCTTTGGCAAAGCGGCTGGCCAGGAGGAGGGTTTTCCAAGGGGCGCCGAGCAGCACCTCGCCATCCCTCTATGAGCACACCCCACATAGGCGCTGCCTTCACCAGCAGGCTCTGGGGGACATCTGCAAATGCTACTGCAACCTCTAGCATTCTGGGCAAAGAACTGACCCTGTGCCCCTCTGGGCACCAGGCTTGCCAGGAGTGTGCTGTCACCAATGTCACAGATCAAAGGCAAAAATCTGGCGAGGCAGGGTGCACCAGATGGGGCTCGGGCTGGGGTAGGGGACCGGTGGGCAGGGATCTGCCTTGCCTGCAGAGAGAGAGGTTTTGCAGTGGCCTCAAGACATGGGTGGGCCTGGCCAGGGATCAAGGGGCATGGAAGGACATGGGGGCGGAGGGGCAAGGACCCGAAGCCCTGAGGCGGGGGTTGAGGGGCGATGCCACCTCAGTGGAGGGGTGTCACACTGCAGGGTACCATACTGAGAAGCTCTCAGTGCTAACCAGTGTGTCCCAGTGCCTTCACTGAGCTTTGATGGCCAATTGAGATAATATATAAGGAAAGTGAGGGAAGAAGTGAGAAAGAAAAGGAAAGGCGAACAACACAAAAGAAAGGCTGGAAGGAACCTGTAAACCCATTGTCACTCAAATAGAGAATAAAGTCAATGTGTTGTAATGATGGTATGATGCCAGGTGGGCACTGGAAATATCGGGGAACACTTTGTAAAGTATTTAATTGTCTAACCACTATTCTGTAACTAATATAAAACTTGAAACCAATACAAAATAGTATTGAATGTAAAGAAATGAAAATTGGAGTGAAATTTTTATAAATTTCAAATTTTAAATAAAGGCTTAAAGGAAGGAAGGAAGAAGGAGAATAAAGATAGTGTTTTTCATTTTACCATTTTATTGTCTTTTCAGTACATAAAAAAGATAGTTGTCTTTATATGGTGCTTTTATACTTTTCTAAGTCATTATCTCATTTTAATTTCAGGGCAACTTAAAGACAAGATAATTATTCCCACCACTATTCAAAGAAAGTAAATCTTGGTGTCTGGTCCCAATGATTCAATCATTAAGCCCTTATTGTAAAACAGGTTTAGTAAAATTTTCTGTGAAGGGTCATATCTATATTAATAAAAGCCTTGGGGGTGATCAGGTCATCAAGGAAGGGTAGTTGGGGGTAATCAGATTGGCAGAGGAGCAGTTAGGGATCATTCAGGCTGGTTAGGGAGCAGTTAGGGGCCAATCAGGAAGGCAGGTGAACAGTTAGGAGCCAGGGGTTCCAGATTGTGAGAGGGATGTCCAACTCCAGTTAGACATCCCTTAAGGGGTCCCAGATTAGAGAGGGTGCAGGCTGGGCTGAGGGACACCTTCTATTGTGCATGAATTTCATGCAAGGGCCTCTAGTTAGGATATAAAATGCTCTAATTTGCCGAAACCGGTTTGGCTCAGTGGATAGAGCATCAGCCTGAGGACTGAAGGGTCCCAGGTTCGATTCCGGTCAAGGGCATGTACTTTAGTTGCAGGCACATCCCCAGTTGGGGGTGTGCAGGAGATAGCTGATAGATGTCTCTCTCTCATCGATGTTTCTAGCTCTCTATCCCTTTCCCATCCTCTCTGTGAAAAATGAATAAAAATATATATTTAAAAAAAATAATAAAATGCTCTATATTGAGAATTCAAGGTTCCATTTTAAACCAAAATACTGCACCTAACAAAGTAATCAAAAGAAAAAAAGAAATAACAAAATAAAAACACATTAAAATTATATTTATAAACTCAAAAATAAAATAAATACAAAATAAAATGCAGTAAAGAAAATATTTCAAAAGTTTGCTTCTCAAAAAAGATGAATCAATTTGATAAAACTCTGGAAAGACTGACACAGCAAGAGAGAATAAGCAGGATGCCATATACCTAATAAAGAAATTTTGTTTTTAATGTCTCCACAATGTATAGAATTCCTGGCCAAAATGGCTTCTTTGGTGAATTCTAGAAAACATTAAAGGAAGTAATAACTCCAATTTCATATATTCTCTCCCAGATAATAGAAAAAGGAAGGTACTTTGCACAGTCTTTCTAAATAATGTGAAAATTCTAAATAATGTATTAGCAAGTATAATTAAGTGGTACATAAAATAGAAATGCATCTAATCAAATAAAGTTTACTCCAGGAATGCTAATAATATTTGACATTAAATAATCAATATAATTCACTATATTTACAGAAAAGTGAAGATAAAAAATGATTAACTTACAATAATAAGTACAGAAATATCTTTTTATAAAAATACTATTGATTTATGCTAGAACCTCTTAGCAACATTGAAGAGAAGACAATGCAATGGTGAATTATTTAAAACTTCTTCCTAAGATTAGTAGTATGATATGTATATCTATTATTACTATATCTACTAAAATAAAAATGGAAATCTTAATCAATGCAATATATATATATATATATATATATATATATATATATATATGCCTAAGCAACCATCCTATAATTCAACTGTTCGACCAGTAGGACAGGCACTGACCACCAGGGGGCAGATGCTCAACACACAGGCAGGAAAGCATGGAACAGACTGATTAATCTCAGAGGGAAGAGAGGAGAGGGGAGTGCGGAAAGAGATTAACCAAAGATCTTATATGCATACTAGAGGCCCAGTGCATGGATTTGTGCACTGGTGGGGTCCCTCGGCCTGGCCTGTGGGGATTGGGCCAAAACCAGCAGTCCAACCTCCCCTGAGGGGTCCCAAATTGCCAGAGTGCCTCTAGTTAGATAATAAAAAGAAAAGAAAGTCATAAATTTTAGAAAAACAAAACAAAACTGTCATTATTCACAGAAAACATTAATGTGTACTTAGAAAAATCTTTTTAAAAAGTTTAGAGACAAACAATCGAATTAACAAGTGAGTTATCCAGGTGTTGGATCCAAGGTCAAAATATAAAATCAACTTATTTTTATGTATCAGCAATTAAAGAATTACAAATAAAGTAAAAAGATATAATTTATATTACCATAAACCCTTAAAATTTAGAATTTATTTAGTGATACATGATTAAGAGCTCTGTACTGGAAACTATAAAACTTTACCAAGAGAAATTTAAAAAACCTAAATAGTTCTTCCCCCACTCTCATCTTCATGGGTTGGAAGAATTAAAATTGTTAGGATGTAAATTCTCCCCAAATAAATCTTTAGACTAAAAATCCTAACTATGATCTCAGCAGGTTTTATGTAGAAATTGACAAACTGATTCTAAAATTCATATAAGAATATGAGGTCAAAATATTCAAGGAGATCTTAGTAGAAAGAGAGAAGCTGGAGACTTATTATCAAATGTCAAGACTATTATAAAGCTATTAAAATGATGACAGCTGCAGTACTGTGGGAACCCCTTTCATGTCCCGCATGGTTCAAGGTTCAGGTTCAGGTTACTGGAGAAGGCTGCACACAAATGAAAGAGACTAGGAAAGTATTAATTTGGGAATATTGGGGGCCAGGTGTGAGCCCAAGAGAGGACTACACCCTGCTCTGGCCTTGCTATTCCTTTTTATTAAGACTATGGGATACAACCTGGATGGACTTGGAGAACATCATACTGAGTGAAATAAGCCAGTCAATGAAAGAGAAACATCACATGACCTCACTCATTTATGGATAATAAAGAACATTATAAACTGATGAACCAAAAGATAAATATAGAGACAGTAAAGCAACAAGCAGACTGTCAAATTACAGGGGGAGGGTAGGGAGATTTGGGGGAGATAATAGATCAACCGAAGGACTTGTATACATGCATATAAGTACAACCAATGGACACAAAACTCTGGGGAGGGAGGGTATGTATGGGAGGAGGGAGCAATGTTAAAATATGTACACAGATAATAATTTAATAAAAAAATGTAAAAACAAAACAAAAAAACTATGGGATACACCCATAGCCTTTAAGCAGGAAATTCCAGTAACAGAAATTTACATAAGACAAACAGGTGAAGGTTGCTTCAGATAACAATGTTTCAACTAAACTGAATAATTAACTCTGACCTTTCAGAGCAATTAAGGTTATTGACCAGCTACCCAGTTTCCCGTCCACATCTTTCTACATACTAGTGAGACAATGATCAGTTTCCAGAACAGTACACCTAAAACTAATGCAAAATAATATTGAATGTAAAGTATAATTTTAAAATAAAAATAAAAAGACAGAATGGCCCTAACCGGTTTGGCTCAGTGGATAGAGCATCGGCCTATGGACTCAAGGGTTTCAGGTTCAATTCTGGTCAAGGGCGTGAACCTTGGTTGCAGACACATACCCAGTGGGGAGTGTACAGGAGGCAGCTGATCAATGTTTCTCTCTCCATCCTTCTCCTTTCCTCTCTGTAAAAAATCAATAATATATATATTTTTTAAAAAGACAGAATGAAGTATGCATGAACATAAGAACCAATGGAGTGAGTATCACATCTGCACAGTTACCTGATGTTTGACAACGGTGACCCCATTGTATAGTGCAGTGGTCAGCAAACTCATTAGTCAACAGAGCCAAATATCAACAGTACAACGATTGAAATTTCTTTTGAAAGCCAAAAATCGACTTCTGCGCATGGGCCACAAAGTTTCAATTACATTGTACATTCATGCCTGCACATGGTATTTTGTGGAAGAGCCACACTCAAGGGGCCAAAGAGCCACATGTGGTTTGCCGACCATTGGTATAGTGTAAAATGCCCTCTTTAATCAACGGGGCTAGACTATTTGGATATTCAAATGGGAAAAATAATCTTTATCCCTACCTTACAAAAAAAAAAATCAGTTGCAGATGGATTATGTATTTATAAATGCAAAGAAAAAAACTTTTATTTTATTTTTTACTTTTTAAAATATATTTTTATTGATTTCTGAGAGGAAAGGAGAGGGAGGGAGAGAGTTAGAAACATCAATAAGATAAGAGAGAGAATCATTGATCAGCTGCCTCCTACACGCCCCTACTGGGGATTGAGCCTGCAACCCAGGGCATGTATCTTTGACTGGAATCGAACCCAGAACCCTTTCGTCCTAAGGCCAACATTCTATCTACAAAGCCAAACCAGCTAGGGCAAAAAACTTTTAGGAGCCGAAACCTGTTTGGCTCAGTGGTAGAGCATTGGTCTGCGGACTGAAGGGTCCCAGGTTCAATTCCGGTCAAGGGCATGTACATTGGTTGCGGGCACATCACCGGTGGGGGATGTGCAGGAGGTGGCTGGTCGATGTTTCTCTTTCATCGACGTTTCTAGCTCTCTATCTCTCTCCCTTCCTCTCTGTAAAGCACATGTGTCAAACACAAGGCCCGCGGGCCAAATCCGTCCCGCCAGGCCTTGCAATGTGGCCCGCACCGCGCTGTCATCACTGCACTCCGCTGCGTTTCCATCACAATGACAGTTTATGACTGTTCAGTAAACCATTTGGCCCGCAATTTAGGCTGGATTTTAGATTTTGGCCCCTTCTCTGATTGAGTTCGACACCCCTAGAGGGTCAATAAAATATATTAAAAATTTTTTTTTGAAAAAAAAAAACTTTTAGGAAAAAAAATCAGAGGACGTGTTTATTATGTCAGGTAGACAAACTTTTCTTAAAGCAAAATGTACTGATCATAAAATGTTAGCCACAGTTAGGACACCTTCATAATAGTCACCAAGACAGAGTCTGCCATGTGAGCTGTGCTTTCTAGCTAATAAAGGACTTCTCTATACAGTAACTTGGTTTCTTTTTTAACAACCTTCGAAGTAATAATTATCTTGCTATTTTGCTTCTCAGGAAACTGGCTGATATTTCCAAGGGAACACAACCAAGAAGTATAGAGCCATTTATGGCCCAGCTCTAAGTCCTACTGTCTTTCTGTACACCACAGTTAGAGAACCGGGTGTTTGGGTAAATAACTAAAAGGTCCTGTGGAATAAATGATTCCTCACAACTTCTCCATGAAGTTGGCATTTTCCTCACTTTAAAGATGTGGCTCAGAATTATTAAATAATCTATAATTACAAAAAGTACCGTGTTTCCCCGAAAATAAGACATCCTCCGAAAATAAGACCTACTTACAGGTTTCCTTCTGAGTGAAATAGAAGGCATCTCCCCCCGAAAAAATGGCCCCCCTAGGCTAAATATGAGAGATTTGGTCCACTGATTCTGAAAGAAATGGAGTCACAAGAAATTCACCAGGAAATTCAGGAATTGGATTGTTAAGATGATGTTCCAGAAGATGATGACATGATTGTCTTTGAATAAATGAGTAAATTCTTGATACTGTAGGATTCAGTTTGTCTGGTTTGTGTTGACAACTATCGTACTACTGTACCGTATACAGGTAATAAATTTCCTTTATTTTCATTTAACAATAAATGTGTACTATATTCTTCTTCATGGAAAAATAAGACATCCCCTGAAAATAAGACCTAGCGCATCTTTGGGAGCAAAAATTAATATAAGACACTGTCTTATTTTTGGGGAAACAGGGTAGTAAGTCACTAGGGCAGAATCTGAAAATGGATCTTTCCCACTGCAAAGTTCATTTCTTTTCAGCAAATGTAGCTGCCCATGAGCAGGTACAAGAACTGAGACAGCAGAAAGATCACTGCGGGGGTTGATTTGGGAGCCTGAGTGGAGGGGGAGGTGCCTTTGAAATGGATTTAAGCAGGAGACCATGGAGTGGAGAGAATTCTGGGTCAGGGGCTGGGTCAGGAAAGTTGGGGAGTTTCTGCAGTCAGTGAGCAGACTTGTTTGATGGATGAGAGGGTTTTTAAGTTCCATGAAGTCAGACACTGTGTTTTTGAACTGCGGTATTCCCAGAGCTGGGCACATTTGAAATGCTTGCTTGATACCCATTGAACAAATAAAAGGTTACATGAATGAACTGTTTGGCATCAACATTGAGTTGAAGGCAACTGTCTGTGGATTGTGGATAGTCCATTCACTCCACTGATAACACAACGTGACACACTAGTTAAACACTGGGAAGTACCTAGAACACAAGATGCTATCATCCAAGTCTGTGGAGAACATATTCAGGGAAACCACAGCTTCCCAAGCATGACTGCTGTGGAGTGCTGATTGTACCTCAGAGCAGCAGGGGCGACAGCTGAGGTTAGTATCTGACTAGGCCCAGCATCCGGACAGGATGCTGAGGTATCTGCCCAACTCCTTCCTTCTGGGCTTTAGAGCCTATGCCCTTCCTGTCAGAGCTGGCGTTGCTTGAAAACTTATTTTTGAGGTCCCTTTTCCCGGAAAAGTGATTTATTGTGATGATCGTTACACTGTTACATGGTATTTCAGGCGGCATCTGTTGTTGGAGGGGGACAATCGGCTTTTCAGATCACTGTTTAAGAAGTTCTCTTTCCTGGTGTGACAGGAGCTCCGGTCCTCAAGTCGTTCCTCCCGTGGGATGAGATGATAAATCTTCTAACCACAGCACCTCTGACATTTAGATTCATGTGCTTCTGGAAAGACTCATTTCTGAGCCATCAAGGTTGGTTGAATGATTGTTTCAGAAAAGTATTGATTCATGGATCCATGTCAACCCCTAAAGAAGTTTCTAATGGCCTGCAACAAGGTTCTGTCTGTGACTGTCCACTGTATTATACATCCAGGAAGGTGTGGAAGCTGGATTTCAGACAGAGGATTGGAACACATGGGTAATATATGTTGGACGAGAAGTTATGATACCAAATTTCAATGAGCTTCAAAAATATGCTGAAATTCAGTAAGTATAAATGATGTCATAGGTTCAGGAAGCCAATATTGCCAGTAAAGAGTGGGATACGTGAGACTACACTGCAGTTTAAATGTAAGTGGTTTAAGAGGTTTAATTAACTGGCCAGTCAAAAAAAAAAAAAAAGACTTTTTTTTCTAGTGACTCCTTGCTGGCCTGTCTAACGGGCACACATATTCTAGAAGTTTCTCTTCACCTGACCCTAGTGGTTGCAAGATCAGCACTTAACTCACAACATGACCTGGTCCTTGGGTCACGAACGTAGGAACCATGAGTGGACATTTGACGTAAAAATGAGAATCCATCTCTGAGGATTTAAAGTTAGCAATTTAAAGTTCTGATTTAATAATTATTGAGTTGATATTAATTTAAAAATCTGATTATTTTAAAGTTATAGAATCATATGCCAGTCTCTCTTTGGGAACCGGGGTTCTGAGTTGGAAAGCTTTGGGACTGTAGGCAGCCACATCCTCACCACATCCTTGGTCAGGTATTCCAGCTGCATTATTTCTCTCTCAGCATCATTTTATTCTAATAATCTACTAGAGCTTAATGAATTCCCCTTTAACTCAAGCTCAATAATTAAGTTTCTGTCATTTGTAAACACAAAATGTCCTAGGTAATAATACACAAAGTTAAGCTCCAACTATTATGTCCAGAGTAAGGGTGAGGTAATCATAAAATGCTCTCTTGCTAGCCCTAATCTAAGTTCTTCTTTGGCTAGACTAGTGTGGACTCTTATGGTCATTTCCAGGTTCAGCTTTCTAAGATGACCATTAAGACTTGGAGGAGGAGGCTCTAGCTGTGGAGAGATGTTTAATGGTTGGCAAGTGGAAGACAGACTAGATGTTCTATGTCGCTGCTATGGACAAAACTGAAACCAATTATCAAAAGTTGGAATAAAGATTTCAACTCAATATAATGTTACAGAGTTCCCGAACAATCAAACAATGCAGGAGGAGAGTTTGGAGAGACCCACTTTATTCATTGCGTGATGGGCTTAGAGAAAATGAATTGAAATTCTAAGCAAAGGTACAAGCAGAGCTTCTCTTTTTATTAAGTAGCCAGCTCTCTGTGCAATTAGTGGTTATCTTACTGCTGTCCTTGAAAACAAACACAGCTAAATTTATGGGCATAACTAGTCTTGACCTGCAAGGTCAGACAGCTAATTTTATGATTCTCATTTTACAAGCAGTCTAGAAAGCAAACATTTTATCTAAGAAAAACAGCAGAAAATTCCTAACAGCAGCTTTTTACAAAATAGGGGTTTCCTTCTCAATAAAATTGCCTTTGTAAGTGTTAGAGTGATCCAACAATGGAATAGATGACTTCATGAAGAATCAAGGCCTCCAGGAATGGGAAAGTCAGATCAGAACTTGGATATCCACTTATTTTGGTAATTTGACAAATAGGTAGCAAGTAATAGCTATAATTTATTGAAGGCTTTCTATGTGTGAAACACTACGCTTGGCAAATGCTTTATATAATCTTACTCAGATTAAATTGTCAGAAAAATCATACAGAATAGGTATTTTATAAAATGTACCCAATATTGTGTATATGGGCAATATTTTGTTGATTTCAAAATGCAAAAGATAATCTATAGAATTACACTACAGTTAGTATTAATTTTTGTCATAATTTTTTGTAATTTTACCATTTCATGGCATATTTCAAATTAATAAATAGTTCTAATTTTGAGTTAGCTATACAGCAAATGGCAAACTATTCAGATTTTCAAATAAGTGCAAGCTATAGCATTTTCATTTCTATTGTGATTAATTCAGAATAGTTGCCCAATAAGCTTCCTTAGAAGTGTTCCAGGACAGTGTCCTTCCATTGTTACATAGCAGGAGAACTGACTTGTGTTGTTTTGATGTTCCATAGCTCTGAAGCTCAACTACTTTATCTTTCAGAGAGATGGGTATGACAAGCAGGTACACTTTCTAGTTTACTGTTAGTCATCATCCCCAAATCTTTCCCATTATTCTCTGCTTCAGACAGATTCCAAAACCCACCAGTTAAGGGTTTGTTTAGCATCAGACTAAGTGGATTATTTCTTTTAGAAGATCACCTAAATTTGATAATTAGCCCCACCTACCACACATTTTATAAAATAAGGAAGTCTTATTTATCACACTAAATTCTAACATACATTTTTGAACTTTAAAATACTTCCTATAATTTTTGCATTTATTTTTTACCAGATACTATAAAAATTCTGCTGTCTCATATAATTGTTGCTTTATTTCTTTCTATATCCATACTCTTTTTCTAATGCATCTTGTTCTTTGTCTTTATAAATTGTCAGTGAAAAGACTAAGCATAAATGTACAAAGATCACAGCTAAACCAGATAATGCCAGATGCTGGAGATTCTCTTCAAAGTAAATACTCAGCACCAGGTGTCAGTTGGCTTAACTAATGAACGCGTACTTAGGAGGGATACAAAGACAGAGGAATTAGCGCTCATGCAGATAAAACTGCTATGTAATGAAAGTATGTAAGAAGGATTTGAAGTAAAAATAAAAATGAGATTAAGTTAAATTATTCATTCACATCTATACCGAAGGGAAATGTTATTGCAATATGTGAAATTTCTGTTCAAAATTACTACTTAGAAAAATGTTAGTATTTATAATATCAGCTAAAGGAAAAATCCTTTAATTATGCTTTAGTGACAGCATAATATTAAGTCTGCTTGCAACTCACTACAGACTGGTAATAATGAAAATAATCAACTTTTCTTTTTATGGGTCAGAATAGAAATATAATTTTTTGTAAAAATACATTGTATTGTACTGAAAGATTTCACAGTTGAAATTCAGGTCACTGCTTTACAACTGGCTGCAGTAAATGAAGTGACCATGTAGTATGACTTTATGCAGAAACTACTGATGTCAGGAGCATTTTAAGATATTTTCTTGGCTTCTGGTCAAGATGCCAGCAAAGGTAAATGTGGTCCTCAACTCCTCCCACAACCACATCAAAATTTCAACTAACATATAGAACAACTATCATTTAGAACCACCTGGAATCTAGTTGAACAAGAAGTCCTATAACTAAGGGTACAAAGAAAAAGCCACACGGAGACTGGCAGGATGAGCAGAGGGAGACATGGATGGGACTCATCCCACTCCCATGTGTGTGGTTACGAATTGGGAGGGATATCTTGTCTATGGAGGTCCCCCCTGAAAGCGAGGTATCCCAAACCCACACTAGACACTCCCCCTGCCCACTGTCTCCTCTTACTCCTCCTCCCCCCCTTTCCTGGCTCAGGGTTCCAAGATGAGAAATCTTCATAACTTCTGGCTATGAAAATCAGTGGGATTCGAGTGGACTTATTGGGATACACTTCCTCTGTGTTCTAGCGCTGGGCAACAGCTTGGAAAGGCACTAGAGTCATAAAGGGAGGAACTGAGTTGTCTGGTTTCAGGGTGAGGTCTGGAAAGGCAGCTTTCTCCCATACAGAAGCATTGGCAGAGACCATTGTTCCTTTGATGCTCCCCTGCCCCTCACAGCCATAAAGCAGATAAAACAGGCACCATATCTGAGTCTTCATCAGCTTGGCTAAGCCTTGGTGAATTCCCGAAATCCTTCCCCATCCAACTTGCTGACCCACCCAAGCCCTTTCCAGTGGCTTTTCCATACAAATGACTTGTCTTGGCTCATGCTGCCAACTTTCCTAAAACCTTTCAAAGCCCCACAATACCAAACAAACAGCATCTGTACTCAGGGTGCCTGTACTGCTTGCTAAGTGTGCTCAGGCCCAGCACTAGTGGCAGCCAGCCGTGGTTTGCAGCTTGACTTACCACAGGCACCTCCAAGCCCAGCACAAGTAGAAGTCATCAGCAGGTCCCTTTGTAGCTCATGCCGTGTAGCCATGGGCAGGGCACAGGTGATAGCTTATCTTGGTCTGCTCCTCCTGGGAGGCCACTGAACTAATACACCTGACAGCTTCAGATTGTGCTAATACAACCCAAGTGACCATCAATAGGTGAATGAATAAAGAAGAACTAGTGCATATATACAATGGAATATGACTCAACCATAAAAAAGAATGAAATCTTGCCATCTGCAACAACATGGATGGATGTAGAGGATATTGTGCTGAGTGAAATAAATCAGACAGAGGAAGACAAATGACAGATGATTTCACTTATATGTGGAATCTACAAAATAAAATAAATGAACAAGCAGAACAGAAACAGACTCAGAGACATGAGAACATTTGACAGTCACCAGATGAGAGTCTGGATTGGAGGGATGGGTGAAAAAATTAAAAGGATTAAGAAGTACAAATTGAGCCCTAGCTGGTTTGGCTTAGTGGACAGAGTGTTGGCCTGTGGACTGGCTTGGGTTGTGGGCTCGATCCCCAGTAGGGGACGTGCAGGAAGCAGTGGATCAATGATTCTCTTCATTGATGTTTCTATCTCTCTCTCTTCCTCTCTGAAATCAGTAAAAATATATTAAAAAAAAAAGAAGTACAAATTGATAATTACAGAATAGTTATGTGGAGTACAGCATAGGGGATATAGTCAATAATATTGTAGTAACTATTTATGTATGGTGTCAGATCAGAATGATCAATTCATAAATTATATGAATGTCTAATCACTGCATTATATACCTGAAACTAATATAATAAAAGGGAGAGTCCTAAGGATATCAAATAACTAACTTACCTATCACCACAAAGCCAATTAATTTGTAACTATTTGTAGTTTTCTGAATCTTATATTGAAAAAAAGATTATATGAGCTGAACATTAAATTCTCTTTCTGATTATATGAGATGAACTTTAAGTTCTCTAAACCAAAGTGTTTCTTAAGATTTATTGCCTCTCTTACCTGAAAGGCAATTTGTATTTACAGACATGTCATATAGTGCCTATAAAAATTATAAATAGCTTAATAAATTTTTAAGCCTTAGAACTCATTTGTGTCATAAACACATGGTAATCTATAAATGTCAGAATAACAGAATAATGAAGACTTATTCCCAAGCAGACTTGATCTTCAGGTCTCCTAACTGTGGTCATCTGTGTGGTTTGTTACCTCTTGGGAGATACTGGCACAGGATCGATATCTCAGGTGTTTTTGTTTATTTTATTTTTATTTTTTGCTAACACTTTTTGTATTTGGGGCCAGAAGCATCAGTGTTAACAATATAATCCCTGCAGTTTTCTAGCCTGGAACAGACTGATGATGATGTTAAGCCTGGGCTGTGACCTTAAAGGTTTTAAGAATAGGAATGTTTATAGTGTCAAGAGAATGAGAAGATAAGCCACCAGAGAGGAGAAAATATTTGCTAAAGAAAAAAATCTGATTAAGGACTTTATACCAAATATACAAAGTAATCTCCAAAACCAACAATAAGAAAAAAGCAATTCAGTTAAAATATGAGTAAAAGACCCAAATAGTCACTTCACCACAGAAGATATACAGATGGCGAATAAGCATATGAAAAGATGCTCCACATCATATGACATTAGAAAAATGCAAATTAAAACAATGTGATACCACTACACACCTATTAGGAGAGTAAAAACCCAGAATAAATGACAACATCAAGTGTTGATAAGGATGTGGAGCAACAGGAACTCTCGTTTATTACCGGTGGGAATACAAAAATGATATCGCCACCTTGAAAAGCAGTTTGGCAGTCTCTCACAAAATTAAGCATACTGTTACCACAGGATCCAACAATCGTGCTTCTTGGTGTTTACTCAAAGGAGTTGAAAACTTGTGTTCATGCCAAAACCTACATACAGATGTTTATAGCAATTATTCACAATTACTAACATTTGAAAGGAACCTAGATGTTCTACAGTAGGTGAATGTATAAACTGTGGTACATCCAGACAATAGAATACTATTCAGTGCTAAAATGAAGTGAGCTACCAAACCCCAAAAGATATAGAGGAGCCTTAAATGTATTACTAAGTGAAGAAAACCAATTTGTAAATGGTGAAAGTGAACCTCAGAACTTGAGTTCTGGGTAAGAGAGAATTCAGAGCCAAAACTCAAACGTGCAAGAGAAAGTTTGTTTTAGGAAGCAAAGCAAAACTACACTCAAAAGAAATTTTCAAGGGGCAGCTCTCTGGGGTGTGGGCTGGGGCTCCTTTTAACCTCTTGGAGGGGGTTTGTAGAGGGCTGCCTGAGAAGGCACATAGACATTCTTTAAATTGTTAGCTGAGCCCAATGCACTGGCAGAGTACCTTTGTCCAGTTGTTAGCAGGGGCAGGACTAGATATGTAAATCCAGTAATGCTAGGGCCTAGTTAAGAATGCAAATAAGCTCCTTTGACCCTATAAATAAACCTGCTGCGTGGCTGGGGAGTTCTCTTGCTGCCTCTCTATCAGAGAGGATGGCACCCACCTAGTGCCCAGCTTGATGAACCTATTTCTGTTTCTTGTCTCTTTCTTTCTCTAATTTCTTAATCCCCAGCTCCTCCACTCAGGAACCTGTTGTTTTCGGTGATGGACACGCAAAACAGAGAAACAGCCCCCCGTAGGGGTTAACTGTTTTCTTCTTGGAGCTGACCTATAGGGGCCTTTCTTGTCCTCTCCAGTCGAATGGAAGCCACTTCGGATTTCTCCAGCTCCCGTGTTCTTCTCTAAGGTGCGTGCAGAGTCATCTGCCCTATGACTATCTACATGCCAGGGGAGGAAAGCTCAGGGGGGCTCTGACCTTAATGACCAGAAATAATCCAGGAGAGGAACGGGTGCCTCAGAAGTGAGATCCTCACTAACAGTTCTCACTAATAGTACTTGTGCTCCCAGTTCTGCCTGTTGATAGGCATCTGTTGCTAGGTGTGCAGGACTTTGACCCTGCTCTGGCAAATGCCTATTGCCTTGCTAATCCTGGCCTATTGCCCTGCTCTGCTAATGCCTGCCTGACTTCCTACCACACCATGATATGACAGACACTCTGAAAAAGAAAAATGATGGAGACAACAAAAATGTCAGTGGCTGCCAGAGGTTGGAGGGGTGGAGGGAGGGAATAGATGGAACTTGGAGGATTTTTAGGGAAGTGCAATTATTCCATGGGATGCTATAATGATGAATACATATTATTCTATGTTTGTTCAAACCCATAGAATGTACAACACCTGTTGTACATTCAGTACATTTACAGCAGTTCATAAAGCCTAAAGCAGTTTCACACACTTTCATAGAATTATCAGAGGTTAGTGTTGGAAGGTAACTTAGAAGTTATCTAGCCTGCTGAAACTGGTTTGGCTCAGTGGATAGAGTGTCAGCCTGCGAACTGAAAGGTCCCAGGTTCAATTTCGGTCAAGGGCATGTACCTTGGTTGTGGGCAAATCCCCAGTGAGGTGTGTGCAGGAGGCAGCTGAAAGATGTTTCTAACTCTCTATCCCTCTCCCTTCCTCTCTGTAAAAAAATCAATAATATATATATATATATATATTTAAAAAGTCATCTAGCCCTCTGTTCATCTTTTCCATGAATGCACCAAGGTCTAGAGACCTTATGTAACGTATCCAAGTCATTTGGCTAGGCAATGGCAAAGTTATGATTGAAAACACAGGTGGTATTTTGCTCCTAAATGTGACTTTTGTTATATCTTATCTTTATTGGGTATGTAGAGCAATGTTTTACAACAATAGCTATTGCTTATAATCATTTACAAAATACCAAGATTTTCCCATCTAATTCCTACACAATCTTCCAAGGGGCTTAATTATTTTCCCATTTAAGGAATGAGGAATGGAAGCACAGGGGGGTTCAGTAACACTCAGCTAATAAGAGGTAGTGTAGGAACGAGTCTGTAAATTCTAAGTGTGTGCTCCCAATACCAAAGGGTGTTGTACAGATAGGGTTATTACAGGACAGGACAGATGGGGATTAGTTGAGTTGTTCAAACCATCTGTGTGAGTGGTTCCCTGTGACTGATATTTCTAGCTAGGACATATGGCAGTAGAAGGGGTGTCTGTTTTGGAGTTAGACAAATTTGGGCTGGGATCCAAACTCTAGAGAAGGAAGCCTTATCAAATGGAGTAGTTGAGTGTGGGCTTTGGTATCAATCTGACCCGTGTTTGAGTCTGAGCTTTGCCAATCACCAATAAAGTGACTTTGGGCAAGTGACTCTAACCTCTCTTTCCCATTTGTGAAATAGGGATATTAACAGTATCTATCTCACTGGGTTGTTGAAAGGAGGGAATGAGAATGATACTATTCATAAAGTATATACATATTAATAGTACTTTGTACAGCATTTATAAGGTGTTATAGAATGTTAATGCTTTCTTTATTGTTGTTTTCATTATTATTTAACTTCTCTGAGTCTTGGTTTCCTCATTGTAAAGATGGGAAAGTGATAACTATATTATATGTAATCATTAGAGAAATATATGTAATTGAAGTTCCTGGAACTCAATAAATGGTCACTCCAAAGTCCAGTGTGTTCTCCAGAATTCCAGAGAATTCTGTAATAAAGTCTTGAATAATTGCAGGTAAATATAAACATGTTGGGAAAGTACAGATAAGTAGTCTTAATGTCCATAATAATGTTCTGTGAGGAAATTGCTTCCAAATCCCCATTTTCCATTTTGTAAAACCACTATTGGGCAAACGAAAGCTATGGTTGGGAGAGATGTGAGCTTTGCCTGGGACCATGGATAGATGGCTGAAATGTCAACTTCAAAGTAAAAAAGCAAAATCTGTCTCTTGCCTTCCTTAGGAGTCATGGTAACCAGGCCTACCAAATCCTGAACTAGCTGAGACATTAGACTTTGCTAAGAAAAATGACTTTAACTAGTTAAAATAGAGATAATTCCAGAAGGCCTTTGAGTGGGGATAAAGTGGTGGGTGTTCCATGTTTTTGCAGCAGGCTGCTAAGTGTGATGTTTTCTCTCAAGTGTGCCTTTTGTGCTGCCTGAGTCACACCAGGGTGGGTAGGCACTGCTTGCGCTGGTGCCCAAATGGCCAGTCTCCTCATGCTCCTGGGCAGGCAGAGAAGCACCTGGTTTTCTGAAACTGGTGCCTGCTTGGCCAGTGATGGTGTCCAGAAAGTCTTTTTCTATTTCTGAAAAGCCCTTAACTCTTGTCTTAATTATGAAAAAAAAAAAATTTAGTTTTCTATAAACACTGTCATTTTCACACTCACATGATCATGCAAAGATCAATTAATGAATTCTGAATTCCTCATCTGCATAGAGTTTAAAGCCATAAATAAATACGCACACTCAGAATATTCTTTCTTATAAATGAGCTCATTGCTGAAGAGCAGCCTAAACTGGATCCTTTGACTATTACAACCTTCTTTGTAGAAAATAGAGGTATGGAAAAAAAGCATTTTCCCAAGTGTCACCTGTGGGTCTTCATATAGAGAGACAAAATCCACACCTCCCCAAAATGATAGGGCCCAAGAGGGGAGAAGACATAATATTTATTGTGCCAAGACCAGGAGCTGCATGATCTCATTGGACTTCCATAGACTCAGTTTCATTTTCATCCTTACAGCAACTCTGGGAGATAGACAGCCAGTCACATTTCTGTGCATCCTGCCTCCCAAACATGCCTCTCTCCTCACCTGCCTCCCTGCAATTCCAGGCAAAGCAGAGCTTCCCAACACTTCATACGTGGCACACGTGGACAAGGGGAACATTGGCATGGTACACTGAAACAAATAGCAGGTTATTTTGGAGCATTTAGATAAGACTTGGTGAAAAATTCGTATCTATAAAATACTGCGAAAAACAGAAAATACATATATCATAGAAGCTATAAATATTGAAGCATTTTAATTTTTAACAGAGAAACATAAGCCTGCTTTTCTGAAATAGCTTCATTATTTATTGGACATGTTCATTGAGGGTTAATTTGCATCCAGCAAAACACACAGATTTTAAGGGTACTCTTTTGATCATTTCTGACACATGAATACATTACCTCACCTCACCCCCATCAAAACATAGAACATGTTTATCACCCTGCAGAGTTCCTTGGTGCCTGCTCTCTGTCAATGCCTGGACACCACAACAGCCACTTTCACTGATATCTATTTCTATAGAAAGACTGGCCCATTTTAGACACTCATATAAATGGATAATACAGTATATACTCTTTTTTGTGTCTGGCTCCTTTTATTAAATGTAACATTTTTTCAGATTCATTCATCTTGTTGTATACCTCAATAGTTTATTACTTTTAATTGCTGAGTAATATTCCATTGCATGAACATACCATAGCTTGCTTGTCTAGTCTCCTGCTGATGGATACCTGGGTTGTTTCCAGTGTGTGGTTAATATGAATAAAGCTATGAAGCCTCTACAAGAGGCTTTTTGCAGGCATAAATTTCCATTTTCCATGGATCAATACCTAGAGTGAAGTGGCTGGGTAATATGTAGATGCATGTTTAGCAGTTTACAGGTTTCTCAGTTTTCTCAACTAATGGTACCATTTTATATCCCTACTGCCCATGTAGAAAAATTCCTGTTGCTTATAAATCAATGCCAATGATTACTGCTATTAAATTTTTCCTTTTTATTGAATTTATTGGAGTTACATAGGTTAATAAAATCATACAGGTTTTAGATGTACAATTGTATAATACATCGTCTATATGTTCACCACCATAAGTCAAATCTCAGTCCATTACCACTTATCCTTCTTTACCTTATTCTACCTCACAATCCCCTTTCCCTATGGCAATCGCCATATTGTTGTCTGTGTCTATGAAGTTTTTCATTTTGCTTACTGTGTTTTTGTTTTTACTTAATCACCCAACCCTGCAACCCCCTCCCCTCTGATTCTGGCTGGTTTGTAGTGATACCTAATTGCTGTTTAAATTTGCATTTCCTTGATACATATTGATGTTGAACACTTTTTTTCTTGTGCTTATTGGGCATTTATAAATCTTGTTTGTGAAGTGTTTGTTCAAGCCTTTACCCAGTTTTTATTTGGGTCATTTGTCTTTTATTTTGAGTTGTAAGAGTTCTTCATATATTCTGGATACAACTTCTTTGCCAGATTTTATTTTACAAATGTTTTTTCCCAGTCTGGGAATTATGTTTTCATTTTCTTAATGGTATTTTTTGCATGCAGATATTTTTCATTTTAATGAAGTCCAATTTATCCATATTTTATGGTTACTGCTTCCTCTATTCTTTCTATGACATTTTTACTCATACCAATGCCATGAAAAGAGTCTCTTATGTTTTATTCTAGAAGGTTTATAGTTTCAGCTTTTCAATTTGGATGATCCACCTGAAATCATTTTGTGTGTGATGTATATTTGGAGATTTTCTAGATTTGTGGTACCCAATACAGTGGTGTCTGACATTTAAATTTAAATAAATTAAAATAAATATTCATCTGTTAAGTCACTTTAGCCATAATTTCAAGTGCTCATTATTTACACTTGGATAGTGACTGCCATTGTGCTTTACAGATATAGAACATTTCATCATTGCAGAAAATTCTATTGGAGTATTTTGTTATTGATTTCTAATTTAAAACTGTTTTAACCATGCTGTACTGATATGTCTCAGAGGTTGAGCATTGACCCATGAACCAGGAGGTCACCTGTTTAATTTCCTGGTCAAAGCATATGCCTGGGTTGCCAGTTTGATCCCCAGTGGGGGTGTGCAGAAGGCAGCTAATCACTGATTCTCATCATTTATGTTCTGTTTTTCTGTCCTTATCCTTTACTCTCTCTTTCTCTAATATCAATAAAATAAAGTATTTTTTTTAAAGGAAAAGAACCTGGAAAAAATAAAAATAAAACAATATACTCTGTATGATTTTGACTTTTGAATTTACTTAGACTTGTTTTATGGCCCATAAAATAATCTTTGTTGATGAATTTTTCATGATCACTTGAGAAGAGACCACAATTCTTTTCTGTTGCTGGGTATAGTGTACTATAACTGTCAGTTAAATTGAGCTGTATTGTCTGAGTCTTTGCTGATTTTTTAATCTACTTGCCCTATCAACTGATGAGAAATGGGTGTTAAATTCAACAAAAATTGTGGATCTATCTGTGCTTTTCTTTATTTCTGTCACTTAAAAAAATTGTTATATTGCCTTGATCACTCTTTTATCACTATGAAATGTCTCTCTGTATTGGCAATGCCCAGGTCCTTTGTTATAAATTTAGTAATAATAGGTTTTTAATGTTTAGAATTTGTACATTATATCCTTTCCATTTTCAGTCTTTTATTTTCAACTTTTATGTCTTGGTGTTAAGATATGTTCTTTGTCAAAAACCATATACTTTGGTATTTTTTTTGGTCAGACTGGCAATCTTTGTCTTTCAATTTGGCTTTTCTAATCCTATACAATTATTGATTGTGCAGTCACTGCCAGCATGGCCTTGAGTTCAAAGGCTTGGAGAAAGGGCTGAAGTGCAAATTAATACACAAGACAAGAAATACAAATTTGGAAATTATGGGGGAAGCCATGGAAAGCTTAGCTATAGTAGTTAAGTTTCCACTGAGTTTCTGTTTCCATCTGCTTCTATTGATATTTACTAGAACACATAATTGCCTTTTAGGAATACAAACATACATATCAATGGTAATGTTTAGTAAACAGTAAGGTTATCAGGTTGATGGAGTTTGCTTTAGGCCATTGAGTCAGCATTAGGTAATAAAATGCAAATATTCACCCTGTGAATATCAAAGAGCCCAATTCAGTCTCCTGACTGGACTTCTCACATTTATATTAATTACTGTTGATCTTGGTTCTCAGCAATTGACATGTGGATTTTCATCTACTGTAGTGATATTTGATTTCTATTGTTCCATCTAACCTTTGGTTTCTTGTTCTTCCTTTTATGCCTCTTTTATTGTATGTGAATTAAGTATTTTAAGTATTATTTTTTGTGTTAATTATAATCATTAATAATGCTTCTTTACATTATTTTTTAGTCCTTGACCTAGAGAGTTTAATATGCATTGTTGTGGGTGATCAGGCCAGCAGGGGAGGGGCTAATCATCAATTGCACCTCAATAAATCACACCTGAGCTTTTAACCCTGCTATGTGGCCATTTGGAGCATGAATTTTAGTGGGTAGAGGTGGAGCTAGGTCCTAACTGTAACATGAGCAGCTAGTTTGTAGTGTCAGGTTATAGACCTCCATTAGTAACCCAAGTGTAAGAAGTTCCTAGGTAGGTCTTGAATGAGGATATATGTGTCTAAAGAAGAAATGTATTTTGCCATCACTTTGGAGTTAGAATTGCTGTTCCTGGGAACACATTCAGGTTTAGTTTGTAATTGAAGGTATTTTGTTCTGTGCAAGGATTCCAACTTTCTCTTCCTTTCCTGGGCCATGAAGATGATTTGGTGGAAGAAGAAACTCTGCAGGCAGCGTTACCTGTGGGCCCTGGGCTGCTATTTGCTGCTGGCTATTGTTTCTCTGAGATTCTATCTCAGATTGAAATGCGACTTTGATTCCCTGGATCTGGAGTCCAGGGACTTTCGAAGCAAGCACTGTAGGGACATCTTGTACAAGTCCCTGCAGTTGACAGCAAGTAGATCCATCAACTGTTCCAGAATCATCCAAGGGGATAAGGAAGCAGTGATTGAGGCTCTCCTGGACAGGCTGGAGGTCAAGAAGAAGCGGAAGCCTTTCACAGACACTGACTACATCAGCATGACCAGAGACTGTGAGTACTTTAAGGCCAAAAGGAAGTTCATACAGTACCCTCTCAGCAAAGAGGAGTTAGACTTCCCTATTGCATACTCTATGGTGGTCCACGAGAAGATTGAAAACTTTGAAAGGCTGCTGAGAACTGTGTATGCCCCTCAGAACATATATTGTGTCCACGTGGATGAGAAGTCCCCAGACACTTTCAAGGAGGCAGTCAGGGCAATTATTTCATGCTTCCCAAATGTCTTCCTGGCCAGTAAGTTGGTTCGGGTGGTTTATGCCTCCTGGTCCAGGGTGCAGGCAGATCTGAACTGTATGGAAGACTTGCTCCGGAGCTCAGTGCCCTGGAAATACTTCCTGAACACTTGCGGAACAGACTTTCCTATAAAGACCAATGCCGAGATGGTCCTGGCCCTCAAGATGTTGAATGGAAAGAACAGTATGGAGTCTGAGATACCTACTGTGTACAAAAGATCTCGCTGGCAATATCACTATGAGGTAGCAGACACCATATACAGAACTAAGAAGAGGAAGAACCCTCCCCCTGATAATGTACCTATGTTCACAGGGAATGCCTACATTGTGGCTTCTCGAGGCTTTGTCCAGCAGGTCTTTGAGAACCCCAAAGCCCGGCAACTGATGGAGTGGGCCAAAGATACCTACAGCCCCGATGAACACCTCTGGGCCACGCTTCAGCGTACGCCATGGATGCCTGGCTCTGTTCCCTACCACCCCAAGTTTCACATGTCAGACCTGACTGCCATCGCCAGGCTGATAAAATGGCAGAGCCATGAAGGAGACATCAGCATGGGGGCACTTTATGGACCTTGCTCTGGAATCCATCAGCGGTCCATCTGTATTTATGGCATTGGGGATCTTCACTGGATTCTTCAGAACCATCACCTGTTGGCCAACAAGTTCGACCCAAAGGTGGATGATAATGTTCTTCAGTGCTTAGAAGAATACTTACGGTATAAGGCCATCTACGGACTGTACGCTGAGGTACACTGAGAGAACTGCTACTTCAGATTGAAATGTGGGGCAAGAACATGGGCAAACATGCCCAGATTGTGCTGGGACAGTGTGGGGTGGGAGACCAGGTCTCTGGAATCCACGGCATCCCGCAGGATTAGGGGGCTGCTATTGGAGTGTGGGTAAGTAGGTCTGTTGCTTTGCAAATTGCTATCCTGGATGATCACTGACTTAGCTCACCCCACTCCCAGTAGCCCCTACACTGACTTTCTCACAGAGTTAGCATAAGAACTAGTCATTTGGGAGAGCCATGGAGGGAAGTGTAACAGGGGATCCTGGACTTTAGTTGAATGCTTGATGTCCACCTTTTTCATTCTGTGGATATGCCATTTCTAATAATTCTAAGCTTGGTAGGGGGAAGGGGAAATTTGATGGAAATAGGGCCTTCTCTTGTACTATTAACTTAAAAATAAATAGCTCCTAACTCAAATCTCTACCTCTGCTTTCTGTTTGGGAAGCCAAAAATTAACATAAAAGTGTGATACTTTTTTTCCCATCACTATTGGTGGCATTTAAAATTTCTCATGGCTGGCCCGAGTCTCCTCATTATTCCAAAATGATCATGGCAGGCTGTATTAACAGCAAATTCAAAAAATAGAGAGAGAGGTACAGAGCTGATGCTTTCATTGTTGAAAGCCCTCCTCATGTTGTTTACATTGCCAGATTCGTGACTCTTCTGTATGGGAAAAGGCAGGGTGATTTAACTAATCGGACCACAGTATCTTTATGGGAAAATTACAACCCTAATTTAGCTGGCTTCAAAGCCAACGTTCCATAACAAAAGTAATAGCTAGTTTAGGTAAGGTCACCATATAATTTATTGTCCAAATTGGAACACTTTTACAGGAGGGAGAGTGGCTATACTATTAAAATTATGTAAGAAAACAAGAATAAACTAGGACTGTTTAGATAAACCAGGAAATCGGGTTATTTCACATTTAGGCCTTTTGAGTGAAAACTCTTAAGTATGTGAATGGAAGAGTCATTATTTGGGGTTCTTTGGCTTATATATTTTCTTGTGGGGAGACAATTTTGTGTGTGTGTATTTGCCTTGACTCCCCATAAATGTTACCAAGTGAAACAATGATTTCTGAAGCTCCAGAGATAATTGTCATAGCATTATGACAATTATATTGGCTATTGGTAATACTCTTCTGTGATGGACAGGAGATACCACAGAAAAAGAGGCATATCTTGTATATAGTACAGTTGATCTTCTGCATACAATATGCTTTGGAAAAATGATTTAAATACAAATTAATTTGTGCAATTTGAATGCTGTTCCCATTAACATGTCATGATATTGTTTCTTCATTTCTGATTATGACTCAATCAAGTGTTTCCCTCATAATCAACTCTCCCTGTAACCCGTGTACTCTGATGTAGTTATCACTTTCTGACAGTGAAGTTTCTATTCATAATGACAGCTTTTGGTAAAGTTGTACTTTTTGGTAATGGGTATTGCCACCACCTGCATCATATTATTGAGTCTTCTTCACCTTGTCCCCAGTCCCGCCTCCGAGATGGCTGACGGATAATCATGGGCTCTGTAGATGAGTCTCAGTAAGGCCTCTTCCCAGCAGGGGAGCTGACAGACACCCTCACTGCTGTGGGAAGTGGGCAGAAAAGGTTCCCGGAATGCACGCATTCTGAGGAAAGAACCTGGCTGTGTCTTTGGCCTTATAGTTGACTTCCTCTGTATATTTTCATGTGAAATAAATTATCCTTTTTATATAAATAAACTAAATTGTGAACTTGTCATTTGGGGGGAAGAAGTTTCTGGAATTTTCCAAGTACTGACATTTTTTTCTCTCCTTGAAATACATTCAAATGCATAGAAAAGTGTTCTTTATTTAATAACATAAGGTTATTGAAATCGAAAGTGCCATTTCAGGCCACAGAGAGCCATTGTCAAGTTTATATTGTGGCCAGGTAGAGCATCTCAAGTTTCTTTTTCCACTGACCTGAACACTTTTACTCCCCTCCATATGTCGCGAACTTAAAAAAATAGATACAGGTCCACAAACCCCACAAAAAGACCTTGCTAACCTGACTTTTAAGATCTTTAATAATAGAGACAAGGAGACACAAATCCAAAATCAAAAGTGAGATCACGCCAAGGCTGAGGCCCAGTGGGAGGCCTTCCAGCTCCTAGCCACCGCTCTCATGAACCCTAAATGAAGTGCTGGTCCTCCAATGGTAGGTAAGTCAGGGCTAAGCCTCCTCTGGGCCCATGGTTCAAATGCAGCAAGGAAGGACACTGAGCCAAGTCCTGCTCAAACCTGAGACCCCTGCTGGGCCCTGCCCAAGTGTGGAAGGGAAGGCCACTGGAAATCAGACTGTCGTCTGGCCCTCCGGTAAGGCCTCAGCCAGTCCAGCATGGCCACCCTCTGGATCCAAGTTGGAGCTCCCAGACATCCTTGGACTGGACACCAAAGAAGCTGCCCAGGCCCTGACAGGGCCCCACAGACTTACATCACCAGGACAGAGCCTTGGGTAATGACTGTGGTGGCAGGTAAGCAGATCTCCTTTTTAATTGACATTGGGGCCACTCATTCTGTCTTCTCTGAATTCACTGGGACCCTTGTCCTCTCCTCAGTCTCTGTTATGCAGGTTGACTGATTAGTCTCACAGCCATCAACCACCTCATGTCTACACTGTATCTTACTAAATTGCCTCATTCACTCTTTTCTCATTGTACCTCTGTGCTCAGCCAGGGCTACCGTGCATCCCTCATAAAGGGATGCCCAGTTGCCCCAAACCACAGTCACCTACCTCAGATTCACTCCCTCACCCCACAAGGCTGAGCCATTCCTTGGATTGTAAATACCTTACGTCCTTATCTCCTCTATCATCATTATCTCTAGGAAAAATGCTGTGGTTTAAAATTCTAGTGGCTAGAGGCCTGGGAACAGGCTGCAGGGCCTGTTCCCTCCACCCTCTGCCTTTTCTAAATATTTTAAAATAGCATACAATACTGAAACACTGATTGCTTTAAACATGTTTAGAAATACTTAATGGAAGGTCTGAGGCATGGTTATGCATTTTTGAAGGACATAGAAGGAAGGATTGAAGGCTAATTTGAAAGTGTGAAATTTGTGAAGGTTGTGTATGTGATGAGAAGAAAAAGATAAATGTTGGAAGAAAGAAAGAAGTTCTAAAGTTAACGGTTGACAAGAATTGTAAAAGGGCCATTTTACTCTGAGCAAGAAAGTGAGGTTTCAGTCGCCAAGCCTGGCAGGACAAGTTTCTGGATACTTCTTAAGCAAAACCAGGATATCCACAGTGTCTAACACCTTATCCAACCATCCAGGTCCCCGGCGTCCACTACTCCTTTCCTTCCCTTTCCCTCCCACTTTCACTGCAATACAATCTCAACCACCTATCTGTCGCCCCTTATTGGTAGCGCCATGGTGACCACCCTCTTAGCTTGGAGTATGGAATTGGGAAAGGGAATCTCATACCCTTTAGCCCACCTCTTCTCCTTACACCTATTAGCTTGTCTCCATGATAGGGATTTTTCTTTCTCTGTGGGTAAAACACATACATCTGTGTCCCCATCAGCTGGACGGGAATCTGTACCCTCATCTATTTCTCACCCAATGTAGATGCAGCTCCATAATCAGTCTCTACCTGTCCCCATAACCCATTATATCTGACACAAAAGAGGAGTCCAGATAATCCCTCTCCTCCTAACCCTCAGCATTAAGCAGGAGTTGGAACTGCCATAGGGAGCTTAACCACAGCTCTACCTACTTTGAAACCCTGTCTCAGGACCTACAAGAAATATGTGGATGCCCAGCAAGGGGCAAAACTGAGAAAAACAAGAACCTCACCCCCAGGGTAACCTGTTCTCCCCTTTCATATCACCGGTGAGGCAACTGAGATCCCTACTCTTCCCCCCGCCCTGAAAATAACAGGTTTCAGTTGTCTTTCAGTTCCAGGCCCAGAAGAGCAGCAAAACCAGACAAGTGATGCTGTGGCAGCCTCAGGACCAGCTTTTACCTCCCAAGTGATTCAATAAGATCGCTCTTGAGACTTCACCAACCAGTTTCTTGGGGAAATCATGCTGCTACACAACTCATCCAGCACAGAAAATACTATCAGTTTAAAAAATACCTCTCAAACCACTACCTCAACTACTTCTACACCTTACTACTGTGCAAAATCGATGAATTTAACCCTCATACCCCTTCCCCTGCCCTCCATGGGTTTTTTTCTCCTCTGTGGAACTACAGACAGGCAGCCAAGTGCTTTATAGTTGGCCATTGATGGAGAGGTCCAGATGGAACCATTCTGGTTACCACCTGAGAGAACCACAGCTCTACTTTTAGACCTCATCACACTCGAGCCACCATTCAAGGAGTCCTGGAAGAGACTGCTGTGCCTGACATTGTCTTCCTGCCACCCCAGGCTTGCTGTGCAGATGGCTGAGAAATCAGCATCTTGCCACCTTAAACCACGGTACACACCAGTCGGGAAGCTCAGAGATGGTGTGTACTCTCACAATGCCTGGTCCCTCAGCTTCCCCTGCTTTTCTCTCACTTAATCCCGTGTTCTGAGTTCTTTCCTCAATTTCAAGGTTGCCAGATAAGATGCAGATAAAAATTACAGATAAACAATGAATAATGTTTTAGTATAAGTATGTCTCAAATATTGCATTGGATATACTTATACTATAAGGATTTTCCATTCTTTACCTAAAATTCTAATGTTACTGGGAGTCCTATGCTTTTATTTGCTAAATCTGGAAACCCTAGCCACTTAGATATAGCCAATAATAAGGCAAACTCCTGAATATTTTAGTCCTTAATTAGCTATGTTCAGTTAGCCAGCACACTCAACTTGTACATACCTGTCAGGGTTGGGTGAGACTCAAACAAGATAATGAACATAAATGCTGTTGGTATATTGGAAACCGCTCTGCAGAGGTAAGAGGGGATAATGATTGCAGAAAGGACTGAATCTAGTTCAAATGCCCAAGCTCTTTGAAGAGTCCTTTTGCACTGCTCTCATTTCCAGCAGGGTGGCAGTCCAGGGGGAGATGGGGTAATGTTAAAAGGGAGATACTGGCCGGGACCGGTTTGGCTCAATGGATAGAACATTGGCCTGTGGACTGAAAGGTCCCAGGTTCGATTCTGGTCAAGGGCATGTACCTTGGTTGCGGGCACATCCCCAGTGGGGGGTGTGCAAGAGGCAGCTGGTTGATGTTTCTCTCTCATCGACGTTTCTAACTCTCTGTCCCTCTCAATTCTTCTCTGTGTAAAATCAATAAAATATATTTTAAAAAAATAAAAATAAATAAAAGGGAGATACTGCTAGCACAGAGCTTATGGGGTGCTCTGTGTTGGCACTGAGTGTAGCAAGGGTGTGGACACATCAGTCCTATTTTGCTAAAAGGAGACTCTGGTGCTCCTTCTTTCACATCAAACAGGAGATTATGTCTTCTGCCTTTTCACAGTCATTTCCATAACAAATTAACAGATGTCCTGGCAGGGGTGGGGAGGTGGGGGCGTGGAGGAGGTGTGGGAATAGAGGGTGGGGAAGGGGAGGGAGTTGCTGTTATTACAGGAAAGAGGATCTGGTCCTGAGTGGGTCTGCCTTGGGCCAGCCTGCAGTGTGTGGGCTCTTGACTTCATGCAGGAAAGATTTCACAACAGGAGTGCAGGTGATTATGAAGGTACTTTTATTAAAACTAGGGGCTTCTTTGGCTCTCTGGGAAGTTAGAGAAAAAGAGGCCTTGGAGACAGGTTCAGGGGTTACTTGAGATGAGCTGCCACTGCCCATTGCTCCCCTGGTTGCAGGTTTTGTGAGGACCCTTAGAGTTTAGGAGATGCAAGCCAGTGGGGGAAGAATAGGGAGAAGGGAATGGCTCAGATGAGCTCCTAGAAGGGAGGGCTTGCTGGGTCCTTTGTTTTGAGGGCTTTATCTCTCTCTTACAGGTGGGAGTCTTAGGGAGGTCTCAGGGAAGGGTTTCGGCAGAATATTCATCAATTTCCCAGGTGCACCCTTTAGGGTTGTGGTCTCTAGTGATTGGTCAGAGTCAGGGTAGGGGGTCCTTAGTCATTGCAGCTGGAACTGGTAACACCCACCTGGTTTTGCTGCTCTCTGGGCCTGGAGCTGAAATGCAACGAGGCCTAGATGTTTATCTGTAAGCAGGATTTCTTCAACTTATTTATATAGGAAACACTTTTTTTTTTTTTTATGGCACATATTAACATACTGTGTAACTATTTTTACCTGTAACACTTCTGTTCAATCCTTTCAGAGCAAGGGAGACAGTCAAGTGGTGCTACTGTTTACAGGCGTGGCACCAACGGTGTGGAATGTCATTGAAGGTGATAAAAATAATCAGAAATAATCAGTACAGGAAGTAGCAACAGTAGTAAGACTTAATGGAAGTAAGGATTTGGTCTGATTGTATGAGTTGAGCTAAGTCTTCATCCACTGCAATCAAGAGACCTCTCAAATTAGGTCACAAAGCAATAGTGACATAAGCACAGTATGTGTAAGAAGGGCAGAAACCACCCAAACAACTGGAAACAGGGGTGGGGAAGCCTAGGCCAGAGGCTGCTGCCTTTCATTCCAAATCCCTCTGTAAAACCCGAGTTTTAAAGAAAAGCTGTGCATGTATTACTTCAACCAAAATTCACAAATAAGAAAAACGTTGAATTATCTACATGTTCAGGCTTGATTAACTCTAGGTTGCCCAACCCTAAAACTGATGAGAAATAAACATCTGGGAAATATGCCCTCCTCCTTCTCTTCCCCTCCACCTCCCCGTCCCCGCCACACACACACACACACACACACATACACACACACCACCTCCACATCTCAGCAGCAAATGGAGCTGTGGTCCATCAGTGCTAGCCAGCTGGAACTTCATACACTGCTTTCTACCTGCCCCCTTCCAATTTTGTGCTTGCTTTGGTATTCTTCCCTCCAACCTCTCTTCTTTCCTTTTTCACATTTCACGCTATCCTGCAGATCTACACTGCAGTGGACGATTAAAAAACAAACAAACTAATAAGCCAGGTCAATGGGCTGATTGGTGAATTCAACTACCGTCCTAACTAGATGATATTATGACTTGTTTCCTTCCCAGCAACTCCACATATGCCCACTCCTTTATGGTATTTTTTAGCAAAAAGATTCTATAAATTTGCTAGTACTGTAATCCTGAGATAAGAAGAATTTCTAAATGCAGCAAACTTTAGAAAATGGGATCCAGATGCATCATCTAAGCCCCTTAAATCTGCAAAGCAAGTCAAGGTGGCCTGCCCGGCTGATTAAGTGATTAATTCAGCTTGCATTTAATTTCTGGCCTTGTTGGAATGCAGCTACTCTAGATTAAACATTTAATCTTTTCTCCTGAAACCTGGGTCTATGATGGGACATCACTCTATCAGGTTGCTTTATATGGCAAAGGTGATGGGACAGTGTCTCTGTGACTGCCTTGTGTAAGACTCACCACAGAGGGCAGGGCTCACTCAGCTCTGCTGTCGCCTTGATTTTAGCCCCTAAGATGGATTTGGGACCTCTTACCTCCAGAACTGTAAAACAACAAAGATGTGTTATACTAAGCCACTAAGAATAGGTATCAATTTGTTACAGCAACAATAGAAACTAACAGATTTCAACCTCTGTCCCATTTCTATCCTGGAACTTGAATTTTAAGTGAACAGAGACTTGGATCAGATGGAAAGCATTGCAGCTAAATATCCTAGTGCAGTGCTTGGCAAACTCATTAGTCAACAAAGCCAAATATCAACAGTACAAGGATTGAAATTTATTTTGAGAGCCAATTTTTTTAAAGTTAAACTTCTTCTAACACCACTTCAAAATAGACTTGCCCAGGCCATGGTATTTTGTGAATGAGCCACACTCAAGGGGCCAAAGAGCTGCATGTGGCTTGCGAGCTGCAGTTTGCCGACCACGGTTCTAGTGCAAAACCCAGAATAAGTCTCTTAAATGAATTTCAGCAGTAGAGATGCCTATAGCATCTTAATCAATTCTTCTCCAGGCTGTTTTTTTAATTTTATTTATTTTTAAAAATATTTATTTATTTATTCATTTATTCATTTATTTATTTGTTTTAATAACAAAGGTGGAAATATATTGAAGAACAAATATAGACTCCCACATGGGGAAAGGGAAAGATTCTCACAGCACAGACTCCCACCTGGGGAGGGGGAAAGGGTCCCCCAGGCTGATTGTTTTGATTACCGGTACTCTTTTACCCACTTTGCACCCCAGTATCTTCATGAATTCCCTTTTCTTTTCTTTCCTTTTTCATAAGCTGGTCAAATGCAATTTCTTTTGCTTGCAACCAAAAAAAAAAAAAAAAAAAAAAAAAAAAAACCCTACCAGTGCTCATCTGGTCATCAATTACCCTCTTCTTCCCCAAAGAGTCTCTGCAGCCTGACTTACCATCCCAGGTTCTGTGCTTTGTCTTTAATTACGCTTCACCTCTTCACAATAACTCTTACAGTGATTCTCAGAGAGCTATTCTTATTAGTAGACCTGTGTCACTAAAGAGAAACAGACACAAAAAATTAACTTGCCCAATGCCAAGTGGTTATTTTGTGGCAACACCTGAATTCAGATGTGGGTTTCTTATTTGAAAGTCCTTTTGCCCAGCCACTAGGCAATATTGCTTTAAAGTCGGTGGTGTCTGAAGGAAAGGTAGAAAGAGGCACTCCTCACAGCGGGAACCGAAGAATCTGAGATTCAGGGCAAGGGACCCGTGTTGCAGCTATTCCAGGTTAGAAGCGAAGGGAGACTTTTCCAGAAGGGGAAAGCCCCTGCCTAGAGGAAGGAATCAATCACAGGGTTGATTGTTCCTCACAATACTTAGTTCTGAACTGTGATGCTTGGACAAAATATTAAGCTCAAGAATTGTAAGAAACAAAAGACATGGTTCCAGTTCCCATGGGGCTCTATAATCTACTTTTGATAAGACCAGTGGTAGCAAAGGAAAGGGCTGTTGGGAAGATTACAGGAGATAACACAAGGAAATCTCTTGACAAAGTGTTTGGCAAGTAACGAGGCTAAATAAACATTCACTCCCATCCCAGGCTGTCCACGCCCAGAGAGAGTTCTTCCTTTACATATGGTAGCGCCTCCACCTGAGGCTTGCCCCAGCAGCCCTGGTCCAAGGTTAGTTGCTTGCCTGTCTGAGGCAATCTTATTTTTCTCCTCTTTTGGTCCCTTGGAGGGGTTTTCACTTGGGCTCCTGCATATCAGCACCAATGCCTGTAGATAAGGTGGCATTTTCTCCCCTCCCCCATCCACTCCCTTCCTGAGTGGGGTGGCCAGAAGACCATCTTTGATGAGAAAGAGAAAATGTGGGCATAAAAATGCATCAGAGCTTACACCTGAAACTAATACAAAATAAGATTGAATGTAAACTGTAACGGGAAAACATAATAACGCACGAGACACACATATTTAGCAGCATCAGGTAGAGAAAGGTTGATTGCCTTTAATGATTCCCGCTGTGGCTGGATTATTTCAACCCAATATCCCCCAAAAGGAATAGAAAGGCTAAGCCTTCTTCTCCACTGCAATCTAGAGCAAACTGTGACAGGACAAGTCAGGGGCCTAGGGGAGAGGTGGGGCCTGGAGGAAGGGTGGAAATAAATAGACCAAAGGAGACAAAGGGAGAACTGAGAGAGGAAGTGGACTGAGAGGCAACACGAGAGGGACAAGTAAATTCATTCATTCTGTGGGTATTTATGGGCATGTAATATGTGCATTTCAGGGACTGTGCTCATGTGAAAAGAAGGCTCCTGTCCTCAAGGAATTCCCATGACAGTGAAGACTTGGAAATAGACTAGTGAACATGTGACAAATAAGATGTCTTGGAGAGTGACAAATTCTAAGACAAAGATAAAGGAGGAGGATGTAAGGGAAAATGTCTACAGGTGACAGTAGAGGGAGCAATATTGGATAGGGTGTCCTGGGAAGTTCTCTCTGAAGAGATGGAAGTTAAGCTGACATCTAAATGATATGACAGCAGCATGTGGAGACGAAAAACAATATCCCAGACAAAAAGAAAGAACTGCAAGTCAACATGGAGGCACAGAGAAAGTCTGGTCTGGGCAGAAAGAAGAGAAAGTTCAAAGTCTTGGTGGCCACACACCTGTCACGGTCAAGCAATGGGAAATAAGTGGTGAGCTGGAACCTGAGGGCAGAGGTGCTCTTGTCCCATCCTTGAGAGTACATGTATGGCATGATTGCCCATGGTGAGCATTTTCTCTCAAAGAGTGGACTCCCCCAGTCCACCCTGCCTGTGGTGGGCTGGCACAGCCATGGCATACTCAGCCCCATATTGGGCATCTTATGGGCCGCGCCAGCTCAGCCAGGTTTGGTGAGCCTGAGTTGGGAGGTGAAGGATTTGAGAAAAGACAGAGAAGAGAATGGAAGCTGGGTCTTGGCAGGACGCTGCCCTCTCTGATGGAGAGAGAAAGTGCCAGGGACTACAAACCGTGTCTTTATTTTAGAGCCAGATGCCATGAGGCAAAGTAAGGGCGTGGTCAAGATGTTTACAACATTCTCACAAGTTTTGATCCTGCTCAATTACATGCATCTGAACTCTATCAAACCCACATCACTCAGGCTCGTGGGGCCACGTGGTCAGGTCATAGGTTCAAGCTTACAACTACTGCTCTGCCCTCCAAGCTGGGACTTGCACGTGGCCATGAGAGGACTGTGCCCTCTCATTAGTCCGAGGCTTGAACCTGTCCAAACATTGTGGTCGCTCTCCACATCTACCAAATGCCAAGAGGAAGAGCAAATATAATGAGGCAACTTTTATAAACAAACAGCCCTGGGCACAGAGCAGTGAGATGATCCTCCCACAAACAGCAAGTATTTGAGCCAGTGCTGGAACCCAAGGGGTCTCCATCACAGCCACATACCCTTGCACTTAAACCACAGGGATGTCACCTGGATCTATTATAGCTCTTGGGCTGCCTACTTTCAAAGAAGTTTCTTTTCTGTACTCTCCATGCAAACCTGGCGTGGCATCATTCTTAGTTCATGCTAATCTTCTTTGTTTGGAAATCTGATCATTTTCCTCCTCCTTTCCACCCTTCTTTCTTTGTGAAGTCCAGTCTGCTTCCCTCCCTTTGGTTGACTGAGCTGCTGACCCACCTCAGCAAGCCTCTAGAGACAGGTCCTTTTGGCCAGAGGGTACACAATCATTTCAAAGTCTAAGAGGAAGGGAGGTAGGCTTTTACTCACATTGTCTCTTACCAAATGTTGGATCGTGGGAGTGGCAGGGGTCCAGATCTTCCCCTTCCTCTTCCTCTTCTGCTTGTTCTAACATTCCCACTCACCTGAGGGCAGGTATCACAAAGATGCTTGAATTTCACAGAAGGTGTCAGAATTCCCTGGTGCCCAGTAAGAATTCAAATTCCAGGGCCCTGCCATCAGAGCCCGATTCAGTGAGCCTGGGATGGAGCCCGGAACATGCATGTTAAAGACATCCCCATCAATTTGTTTTCTCTGAATCAAATTAAAATTATCTTGGTTACAGAAACAATCTGACTTCACTTTTTCATTCCCATACGTGTGTTAGTATGAGTTTCAAAATAGTCATAGTGTAGCGCAAATAAGTTAAAATATAAAAGCTAACAAGGCTACAGTATAAAATTTCCAAAAGTTTCCTATTATTTAAAGTAAAAAAGGGGGTGACAGTGGGAGAATATCATGTAAGGAAAAATATCCTGAGAATAATTTACATCTAAAAAATTTGTGCTTTAGAAAATTAACCTTCATTCGAAACACTAATAGCAAGATACCCATGAAAATACACACATGGTGACAAAATAAGCCAAGGTAAAATCATTTGGGGGGGAAAAATTGAAAAGAATCCTAAATCAAATTTAAAAAAATATATCCCTTTATTAACTTTTGGTCGAGAATATGTTTGTATATTTTCAGAAAACAACTCTGAGACCATCTGGAATCCTGTAACAGAGAGGAATAGGCAGAAGCGCTCCAGCCATGAAGACAGAAGAGACACAATTCAGAGATGGAAGATGCTGATGACGCCTCAGCATACCAGCAGACAGCAGCTGCGGGTTGCTGAAGGATGCCCAGGACCAAACCAGAGACGGGCGGACCTGCTTACCATCATTTGTCCACCAACCAGATCTGAAATATAATATCATGGCTGGCATGTACACATAAGGAACTATCTGGCATTGAAATTGGGACTCAAAAGAACTGTTGACCCAGAAAGGAACTCACTACAGACTGATTCATTTGCTTCTCAGCATAACCATTATGGCTTGTTGCAGTTTAGGTTCTTACAAGGGTATTTCTTGGATCACATGATCTCACACATCTAGAGGAAATAATGAACAACACAAACAGACCCAGAGAAAGAGAACCAGCAATCAGACTCTCAAACCTCAGAGGGAAAGTAAGGGAGGATGGGGGTAAGGGAAAGAGATCAACCAAAGGACTTGTGTGCATACATATGGGCCTAGCCAGTGGCCATGGACAACAGGGGTTGGGGGGGGGGCATATCTCGGGAGGGGTTTGGGATGGGAATGGGGGGATAAGGACAATTATGTGAGACCATAATCAATTAAAAAGAAAAGTATTTAGAATTTTTGAGGATACAGAATTTGAATTTAATATTGAATAAGTATTCAATATCAAACCTGCTGATAAATAAAGGATGCATATTGTTAAAGGTTAATATGATGTAGGGACACAGTATCCAATATTGCTCCCTCTACTGTCATCCCCAGGCATTTTCCATTACATCCTCCTCCTTTATCTGTCTTAGAGTTTGTCACTCTCTAAATTATCTGATTTGTCCATTTGTTCCATTTGTAATAATAGAACATCAAGTCGCTGTTTCTCATTTTTTATTAAAAAAAAGAAAAAAGTCTAACTTTCTCAATTCCAATGGGTCTTGGGGATGTCTTCTTTCCCAGAGCTCACAGAACAAAGGCTGAAACAGTGTCCGCAAAAAAGGTGAGGGCCCTTTACTATCCTACCTCCATGGGGGCCCCTGAGAGCCATATGTTCCAATGCACAAGTACCCCTTGAATCTGACAAATCTGCTGCTTCCTGGCTGGGTGTGGGGTCTAGGAACCTGGGGGAGGAAGAAGAGAGGGTCCGTTCACAATGAATCCAATGACTCCTCCAAGGGACCCATGGTTAAGGAAGTCAGGTAACATTTCCATGGTCTCATGACAGAAGGGTCCAAGCTACGTGAACACAGAGGCGTGTTCTGGTGGCAGCACAGCAGAGGGATGAAGAGAGCGGTACAGCCGGAGCCCAGCTGGCCTGGTTCTGCCACTTCCTCCTGACTATGTCCATGCTGCATCCTCACTCGAGTTGTGACGATCAGAAATGTTTCCAGTCATTGTCAAGTATTCCCTGGAGAGCAAAACTGCTCCTGGCCTAGATCCTGCCTCCTTGGCAAATGCGACCTCCTAAACAGAATCTGCTTCCTGAGAGCTTACTGGGAGTCAGGCACTGTGTCCAAAGCTCCAGCTATGGATGGAGTGTTAGTCACCACACCGTCCCCGCAGGGGGATAGGATGTGTTTGCACAGCTCTTTAGGTAAACGTATGAGGAATTGGTTTAACATCCCCCACAAGGTATCCAAGACCTTTCCTGGGCCAGAGATGCCCCAGTGCACACCTGCCTGGGCGAACAGACTTACACCAATTAGGCTTTTCATGGTTGAGAGGTTGTGTTTGGCAGACACCCTGACGTCTCAGTGCAGAGGTAGCTGAGCTCTACAGGCCCTGACAGACAGACACTACAGCACACAAAGCCAGGCCACGTGACCCATGACCTTGGCACAACCAGTTCAGAATGCTCAGGACTTGGTCAATGACTGCCAACTCCCCCACTTTTGCGCCAACTCTTCCAACTCGGGACCAAGCAGAGAAAGTTCAATGTGCTCCTCAAACTAATCACGCAAGATTCCCAGCTTCGTCAGCCCACCTACAGTTTCCTTGTGCTGGTAACTGAAACCAGGGCACCTCTGAAGTCTTCCCTTTTCCCCACTGTTCAGCCTCCCCACTCCTCGGCCTGCCTGTGGGCTCTGCCTAGCACGGTGCTGGAGGTGGATTCCCTTGAAGAGCAAACTCTCCTGAGTAAGTAGCCTCTGTGTGTTCTCATTTGGGGGGGTCTCATTTCTTCCCAGTCTCCTTCCCACCACCTTGCTGCCAGGTATTATGCTACATGGAAGCAGGCAGGTCTCAGAGGAATTCTGCCACACATACAGATATCGAGAAGCAAGTGATTGCGTAGTCACACAGGAGTTCTGCAGGCTGGTGGAAACCCCAGGCGGCATTTTCCCAGGCATTTTCACATCACCTTGTACGAAGCTTCAACTAAAGATAGATGAGATACTATTGTAGACTCGACAGGCAAAGTAGCTTATCTGTACTCCTGGAATCCCCTTCTAAGTATCTGAACACAAATGGAAGTCTTGCAGACGCTGGGGGTGGAGGGGGGTTGTATACTAAATTCTTGACTTCTTGTTCATGCAAGGCAGGCACTCCTGTGCAATATTTATATCCTTTCTGCATGTACTGAACACCACTTAGTTCACCAATGAAAAACTGCTTCTAATATCCCTGATACTAATTTATAAGCCCTCTGGCACCTATCAAAATAGCCAGATTGGAAGAGCTGCCACGGAGCTCTGGGTATGCATGCCTCATAGGGGCCTACCGAAGTCCCTGGAGGGTGGATTCCTGATGAGGGCCCATCAGATGGTAAGGAACAACGCTCTTAATCTTTCCGGTACCTTGTACCTTCTGTACCTTGGTGGGCTAGTGATGTTCCCGCACATCCCTTCCCAGAGTAACGTTTGCAAATAATGTTCCTAAGTGGAGAGGGGAGGGAGGAGGAGGAAGGGAAAGAGGAAGAAGAGAGAGGGGAGGGGAAGAGAGGAGAGATTGAGATTGAGAAAGAGGTTTGAAAACCATCAGACTGTTCACAGTGTCACCTCATGTATCATATCATTCTCAGAAATACTCTGTAAAGTAAAGGTCGGCAACTAAGTAATTGCGGGTTCCACACATACATGGCTTCAGTTGAATTTTTAGGTTTGCAGACGTAGTACAAATGTAAAACACATTTTGTTATTTGATAGTTGGCTATTCAGCTGTTAATCAGTAAAAAAAGTTTTTTGATCTGTTTTGTAGTTTTCGTTTGGCGTTCGTTGAAAAATGGAAAATCAAAAGGAACATTTTCGTCATATTTTGCTTTTTTATTTCCGCAAAGGGAAAAACGCATCGCAAGCTCATAAAAAGTTATGTGCTGTTTATGGTGACGAAGCCTTAAAAGAACGGCAGTGTCAAAATTGGTTTGCCAAATTTCGTTCTGGTGATTTTTCACTCAAAGATGAAAAACGCTCTGGTCGTCCAGTTGAATTTGATGACGCCCTAATCAAAGCAATAATCAATTCGGACTGTCACAGTACAACACGTGAGATTGCAGAGAAGCTTCATGTATCACATACATGCATTGAAAATCACTTAAAACAACTTGGCTATGTTCAAAAACTCGATACATGGGTTCCTCACGAACTGAAAGAATCACAGTTAACGCAACGCATTAGCAGCTGCGATTTGCTAAAGAAACGTAATGAAAATGATCCATTTTTAAAACGACTGATAACTGGCGATGAAAAATGGGTTGTTTACAACAATATCAAGCGGAAAAGATCGTGGAGCAGGCCAGGTGAACCAACTCAAACAACATCAAAAGCTGATATTCATCAAAAGAAGGTTTTGTTATCAGTTTGGTGGGATTACAAAGGAATTGTCTACTTTGAACTCTTACCACCCAACCGAACGATCAATTCTGATGTCTACATTGAACAACTAACGAAATTAAACAATGCAGTTGAAGAAAAGCGGCCCGAATTGACAAATCGAAAAGGTGTTGTATTCCATCATGACAATGCAAGGCCACACACATCTTTGGTCACTCGGCAAAAATTAATGGAGCTTGGTTGGGATGTTTTGCCACATCCACCATATAGTCCTGACCTTGCACCATCTGATTACTTTTTGTTTCGATCTTTACAAAACTCCTTGAATGGTAAAAATTTCAATAATGATGATGATGTCAAATCGTACCTGATTCAGTTTTTTGCTAATAAAAACCAGAAGTTTTTTGAACGTGGGATTATGATGCTGCCTGAAAGATGGCAAAAGGTCATTGATCAAAATGGGCAATACATTACAGAATAAAGTTATTTAGTTCCATGAAAAAATTGTCTTTGATTTTCTTTAAAAAATCCGCAATTACTTCGTTGCCCCCTTTCAGAGCTAAGGAAACTAAGGACACAAAAGGTAAGGTGCTCAATGGCACATGGCGGATAAGCGAGGACCCTGGGCGTCCTTCTCCCTGACTCCAGAGCCCACACCTCCAGGCCCCAGGCTCCATGCCTTAAGGCTGAGGCCTTGGGTGATGCGGTTGGAGTACTCTGCCTCGGGAGAGTTTTTCTAAAACTCCTTGGGGTGCAGGTCAGGTCATGTCCAATCTGTTTCAGATCCATAGTGGGTTTACTGTGCAGGACCATTCACATCTCCTGCCACCAACAGTCAAGCTTGCAACATCCCTGCTGGTCTGGCTCTGTGGAACTGACCACTGCCTCAGAGGTCCTGGAAGGTCAAACTGCTCTGCACATTTCTAATGCTCATGCTCACTTCCTGTACTCTCCCCTGGTGGGCCGGCAGCAAACAGCTCACAGATGGGCAGCCATCTGTGGACCACATCCAGAGTCGCAGTGGTGCAGAACGGGCACTGACACTGTCTCCAAGACTTCTGGTGAGCCATGTGGCACTGCCCAATGTACCACCCTTTCTCCAGGAAACACAGAGCAATCTCTAGGTATTTTACAACTCAGAGGCTGCCCAGCTGGCTCTAGATAAACAAATTGACAATGCCTTCATTCATGGGGAAGAATATCTATGACTCCTTTGAGACGCTAAATGGAATCTTTTCAAAGTTTGCTTTGTGTTGCGTGTGATGTTAATTACAGCGTATTTATGGCAGTTGCTGTGCTTTTTGGCTAAGAAGCAGTCGAATCATTCAAGAGCTGCCCTTTCAACAAGGACCTGTTGAGGTGTTTAGACATCTTTGCTGTTGGTGATCGTGCCTGTAATTTTTCTTGTCTTGGAGCACCCAAGGGTTTGAGTGTGTGTGTTGTAAAAATTATGCATTCACATTTTGTGATAAACAGATGTATTTAAATAGCCTGCTTGTCTCAGGATTATGATTTTTCACTGAATTGCAAGCTTATATTTTCACTGAAATATCACTTTCTATCGGCATTCCACACCGGAGGGAACATGTTTTCCAATTCGTTCCTTTGACCCTTGGTCTACTTCCTTGTGGGTGGCTTTTCCTCCCTGTTTGCCTGGCTCACCCCTAGCATCACCTCCAAACTGAACACTGCCCTGTTAGCTGGCTTTTAGACTCAGACACACCTTTTTGGTGCCATCTAGTGGCCAAATAGGTTGATTTCAGGTTCTGGAATGGAGACACAGATGTCTTGCTGGTAAACCTAGGCTCTCATTGTTTAAGGAAAACCCAAATGTTTGGAAAACAGAGGCACTTTAAGACAGGAAATGGCCATCTAGAATAATAGGATTGTGTTTTCCCTTTTTGTCCCCCTGAAAAGACTACTTAGAGTAGGGGTGTCGAACTCAATCAGAGAAGGGGCCAAAATCTAAAATCCAGCCTAAATCGCGGGCCGAATGGTTTACTGAACAGTCATAAACTGTCATTGTGATGGAAACGCAGCGGAGTGCAGTGATGACAGCGCGGTGCGGGCCACATTGCAAGGCCTGGCGGGACGGATTTGGCCCGCAGGCCTTGTGTTTGACACATGTGACTTAGAGCATAGTTTTTTGAATCTGCCAGATTTGAATTTGAACTCTGGCTCTAAAGGCTTGCAAGCTGGGTGACATTGAGCAAAATTACTTAACCTCTCTTGGCCTGGATTACTCATCTATAAAAAGGAGATAATAATATGGTGGTGAGAATTAAATAAATAATCCATTTCTAGTGTGTATCCCAGTAGTTGGCACATGATAACTGCTCATTAGTAAAAATGGCCATTCTTACTATTATTCTTATTATTTAGTGCCTGGAACTTCATAAATGGCTGTTATAGTAAAACTAATCAAGTCCAAATTATAAGTCAATTAGAATATCAATTATCCATTTGTAGGTTCAAATCTGGATGTTGAGTCTGGAACTGAACAAAATACTTTGGGATGGTTGTAGGTTCTTTGTCTCTTAAGAGCTTAGAATTCATCTGAGTGGAGACACACAGCCAAGGGCATGGTAGCTCCCTCTGGCACAGCGGCTGGGGTGGAAGGGGAAGGGGAGAGGGTGAGAGAGCCCTGGAGTGGGACCTGCTCATGGAAGAAAAGGAAATGAGTGGGTGTTGTTAGCAAATACTGAGGCAGGAAAGTGCAAGAAGCACTTGGTTGGCTACACAGGAGGGTGGAGGTTAAGACAGGAGTTTGTGTATGGGAAGTGGAGAGTCATCTTTGCCATCTTCTGCACTAGCTTCCGGTGGCTGCTGCCACAAGGAGAACTGTATTCTTGTAGTTCTGTTGCCGGGAGTCTGAAATCATGGAGTTGCAGGCCCATGCCCTTCCAGAGTCTCCAGGGGAGAACCCGTGCCTCATCTCTTCCAGCTTCTGGGGGCAGGCGGTGCTCTTTGGCGTGGGGCACCTTATCCTAACCTCTGCCTCCATGTCCCCTGGCTTTCTTCTCTTTGAGGGCTTCTCCCTGCCTTCCTTCAAAGGACACTTGTTATGGACAGCCTCCTCATCGCACATCCTTATGTCAAGCATATCTGCAAAGAGCCTGTTTCCAAATAAGGTCCTATTTACGAGTTCCAAGGGTGAGGGCTTGGCATCTTATTCTACTCACTGCATCTTGTTTCTTATTTTCCCCTCTAGTCTGAATTTTCTGAGCTTCTTGTTCTTTTCTAGTCCTCTTTTTCTTAAATCCACGTTTCCATGTTTCTTACTCTCCTCCACTATCCTTTCTCCAAAATTTCCCAGGAAAGAAGGAGTTCTTAAGCCTTTGACGATGAGTCCTGGTGATGACTCTAGCCCCTTCCTTTCCCTTCCCTTCCTCCTTCCCCGCCTCCTCCCTCCTTGCTTCCTGTCTCACTCTCTGTCTGTTGCTCTCCTGGGCCTTTTGCTTCCTCTTCCTGCCCTGCCTCCTTCTCCCCTCCAACCACAAGCCTCATCCTCCATTCCTGCCCAGGACAACACAGCCTCCTCTGGGAAGTGTTTCCTCACCAACCTCGCCTTCCACAAGGAGTTTTCTTAAGGATCTCCATGACATCCTGGGCTTTTTTTGTTTGTTTGTTTGTTTTTGTTTTGTTTTGTTTTGGGTCCACTGGGGTTTGGCAGGTGGCTCTGTTCAATACCATCTCTTAGGGACCTAGGCTGACAAGAAGGTCATGTCCACTCTTGCTTCCATCCTCCCACTGGCTGCTCAGGCTTCTACCTGGAAGTGACTCACGCTTCTGCTCACCTTTTTTGATCAAATGTCTACCTCCAAAGGGGTGGGGGAAGTGCAATCACGCCTGTGTCCAGAGGCAACCCTCACACTTCTGGCAGATGACACACGTGACCAGCACAAAGATGAGCCTGCTGCCAAATTTAGGTCCACACTAAGAGGACAGCATCCTCCATCCAGGTAACCCTGGGCTCAGCCCACTCAGGTACAGAGATTTACACACACTACGTAAATCCAGGACAGATGCAGGAAGAGGGAAGGCGTGAGAATAGCTATCTGTGCTTGCCCTCAAACCCACCGATTCAATTCCTGGACAGTGTTGGGGGTAAGAGGAGAAACCTGCTCACAGACTCCAGAAGTTAGGAGTACACAGAGGAGCTGGGGTTGCCCCTGAACCTCTCTCTGTTTGAGAGATTCATGGGACCAGAGAGAGGGACATGTCTGTGATGACCCAGGCTCTGCACGCCTCCCCGGAAGTTCTAGGAAAGTGTAGGAACAAACATCTGCACCACCAGACAGTGGGCTCAAGAGGCCTGGGTCCTGCCACTTCTCAGTCAGGAGAAGGTGCCAGAGGGGAGCTCTGGGGTCCCCTCCAGGGCTGCCAGGGCCTCCCTGCTCTGCCTCTTCGTTCTCACTGAGAACAAAGCATATCTTGGGATTTGGTGCCTTTCCGGGGTGTACGTTTCTTTATTTTATTGTTTGTTTTTCATGCCTGATTTCTTTAGTGGAAGAAGTGAGTCCACCATAGGAAACTTGATGCACACGAAACTGGAGATAAATTAGGGAAAGGCTCTTTGATCCTGGAGAGGGTTCTTTGATGTAGAAAACAGGATTTGCCCTGAAATGTAAGATACTTGAAATCTGATCTGAGCTACAACAACTCAGTTTGTATACAACATTCCAAGGACACATGCTTTTTTATTTTTTTATCTAAAGCTCATCTGCATATTGTGATATAAAGAATAAGGAGCCATTAGAATAAAAATGTAAATTCCAGAATTTGGATCACGCAGACAGTGGCGGACCCTGTCCCGGCCACTTACCGAGAGTTACGCAGTCTCAGGGAAGGTGCGCATCTGCGTTTCCTCAGTGGACATGAGCTCCTGTCCTCAGGGGCTCCCTAAATAGTTCACAAGCTGCCGCTCTCACAGCACCTGGCACCGAGCTGGCTCCAGGTACACGCTTTCCTGTTCCCCAAGGAGCCGATGCCAGTGTCCTCATTGTGTTTATAGGAGGTGTGTGTCTCTGAACACTTGTCCCAGCTCAGAGGGAGCGGTGCCAGAGGCTCGGCTACAGGCTGCAGGGACCTTCCATTTTTAGCTCCTGGCCCAGGCTGAGCAACAGGGAAGAGAAGGCGATTACTCCTCTTCAAGTTGCCTCTAGGAGGTCCAGGTATTTCCTCTGGGAGTCAGATAGGAAGAGGACTGTTCCTGAGTGAGAAACATTAGTAGGTTGAAAAGTCCCTGATGTTTACTTGCTGGAAACTTCCACTTGAGATTGCACTTTTTCCACAAAACTGACCAAGAAAGCTCCCCTGTGCTAGCCCGGTGGGTGGGGCCAGGAGAAGTCGCACAAGCATCTGCTGCTCCCCCGTCCAGGACCCTGGATGCAGGGAGCTCAGCTGACCTGCCGCCTGTGCTCGCCCAGAACAAAGACAGGGGCCCAGCAGCAGAGTTCAGGCACACTTGGAGGTCATTATCTGCCACTGATGCATCAAAATGTTTTCTCTTCCTCTCCTTCCTCCTCCTCCTCCTGGTCCTCCTCCTCCCTCTCCTCTTTCCACTTCCTTCTTCCTCACTTTCTTCTTAGTCCTCTCCTTTAATTTATTTTTTATAGAAATAAATATTCCCTTCTAATTTTTTAAATTTTATTTAGATGCTCTGATGGTTCTTTTGTGCCTCCTACCTTTCTGATTGTCCCTGCTCAGTCTCCTTTGGGGTCTGACCACTCATTCCTGAATTGTGGAAGCCCACTTCCTCTTCACTTCTCTTCTCTCCCCTATAGCTTCAGGAGATGCCACCTCAGTCCTCCTGAATCCATGTTTCTGAGTGAGACTCATGTCCAGCTGCCAAACATACATCACTGGGTTGTCCCACTGACACCTCAAGTTCAAGGTGCCTTGGACTGAACTTACTTTCTGTAAGCACCTGGCCCGTTTCTCAGGCTAGACCTGCCTGCCATGTTTATTACTTCCTCTCCCTTAACCCGCCAACAGTCCGTGGCTGTTTTCTTCTAACTCTTCTTACTGTCTCTTCTCTGGGTCACGATCCATCATCTACCATGTTTCCCCGAAAATAAGACATCCTCCAAAATTAAGACTTATTTACAGGTTTTCTTCTGAGTGAAATATAAGGCATCCCCCGAAAATAAGGCCCCCCTAGGCTCTGTCTCAGAATGCTATTGCTAAACATGAGAGATTTGGTCTACTGATTCTGAAAGAAATGGAGTCACAAGAAATTCACCAGGAAATTCAGGAATTGGATTGTTATCATGATGTTCCAGAAGATGATGACATGATTGTCATTGAATAAATGAGTAAATTCTTGATACTGTAGGATTCACAGTTTGTCTGGTTTGTGTTGACAACTACCATACTATCGAACCGTTTACAGGTAATAAATTTCCTTTATTTTCATTTAACAATAAATGTGTACCGTATTCTTCTTCATGGAAAAATAAGACATCCCTTGAAAATAAGACCTAGTGCATCTTTGGGAGCAAAAATTAATATAAGACACTGTCTTATTTTCGGGGAAACAGGGTATTACCTGCATCAGCCTCCTAATGGGTCTTTTATCTGCCACCTTGATGGCCCCAATATGTTTTCCATGGAACCACCAAGATTCCTGTGTAAAAACAGCAAGCGGGGATGTTTCTGTCCTTCAAAACTTTGAGAGTCTCCCATGATCCACAGGATGAGCTTCATTCTCCCATATAAGGCAAGGAAGGCACTGTGGCTCAGTGCCTGTCTCCCCTCTGGCTTACTTTCCCTCTGTTGCCACAAGCAGCCTGTGCTGCTTCAAACCTCTCTTCTCAATTCCAGAAAAAGTTTTTCCTTCTGCTGTTTACTCAGTGAACTCAAATACGTCCTTTGATTTTTATTTTTTCTCTTCTGTCTTTCCAAAATGAATTAATCTTTCTGGCAATTGCTGAAGCTCATGCCATTGCACCTTCATTGCTGCACTCGAAATTATGTTTTGTGAGTTCATTTTTCCCCTTAGACTGTGAGTGCTGGAGGGCAGGAACCGAGTCTTATTATTTGTGTATCAACAACTTCTGGCCCAAGGCCATATCATCAATATTAAATAGATATTGGCTAAGACCTCAAGTGTTTTCCAGGAGATGTTTTGTGCATTTAGTAGGGAGAGATACAGAAAACTCACTTGTCCAGTCCTCACATGTCCCTGGCCCATGGTTCAGAGGGTCACTTTGCTGTATGAGAGCTGCTCAGGATTCTGGCAACCCTGTACCCACAACATCCTTTCAGTTCTACAAACTTTCTGAACTCTTCTTTCTTTCCAAACTGTGCTCAGCTCTCCTTTCAATCTGGTAGATACACTATTATGAGCTAATTTTGACAAAGGTATCGATGGCTGATAATCCTACCTAATAATATGCAAATTAACCACCACTCTGCTACACCCACAAGCCATGCCCACTAGCCAATCAGATGGAGCATGCAAATTAACATCAACCAAGATGGCTGCAGCCACAGAGAATAGTTGAGAGATTTGGGTTTCCCTGGCAAAAGAGGAAGCCAAGCTTTCCATACACCCTGGCTGTCCTAGGCCTCCACTCAAGGATACAAAGTTTCAATTATAGAAGATAAATCCCAAGAAAAATGGCGGCAGCCACAGAGCTGGAGAGAGCAGGCTAGAGTTGCCCTCAGCAATAGAGAAAGCCAAGTTTTCCACCTGCCCTGGCCAGCCTAGGCCTCCACTCAAGGCTACAAAGTTTCAATTATAGAAGGTAAGCAAATTCAAACAGAAATGGCTTCCAGCTACAGATTGAGAAGGGGGCTTGGCTCTGCTCCAGGCTACAAAGTTTCAGTTGTAGAAGGTAAATAAATCCCAGATACCAGGGTCTCTGTGTGGGTTACCCATGGGCATGGCTGACCTGCAAACCACCACAGGCCCCTCACCCAGGCCACCCTATGCCCCAAGGGAACCCCATCTTGATCCTACATACCCTTCAGGGCAAACCAGCTGGCCCCCACCCATGCACCAGGCCTCTATCCTATCTAATAAAAGAGTAATATGCAGATTGACCATCACTCTAACACACAAGATGGCTTCCCCCATGTGGTTAAAGATCCTGCCCCCATGTGGACACAAGATGGCCACCACAAGATGGCCAGCAGGGAAGGGCAGCTGGGAGGCACCAGGCCTGTAAGGAAGGGCAGTTGAGAGGGACCAGGTCTGCAAGGGAGGGCAGTTGGAGGTGATCAACCTGCAGGCGAGGGCAGTTAGGGGTGACCAGGTTGGCAGAGGAGGGAAGTTGGGGGCAAACAGGCTGGCAGGGGAGCAGTTAGACATCAATCAGGCTGGCATGGGAGTGGTTAGGGGGTGATCAGGCTGGCAGGCAGAAGAAATTAGGGGCAACCAGGAAGGCAGGCAGGTGAGCACTTGGGAGCCATCAGTTCTGGATTGTGAGAGGGATGTCCGACTGCCTGTTTAGACCCAATCCCACCGGCAGATGAACATCCATCGAGGGGTCCTAGATTGGAGAGGGTGCAGGCTATGCTGAGGGACACCCCCCACCCTGTTCATGAATTTCGTGCACCAGGCCTCTAGAGACATTAATAACTATACAAAGTTTACATTGTGATCTGACTGCTCTTTAGGTTAGTTATATTTTAGTAAAAATAACTAACCATTTATGAGTTGGTTTGATTATTTTAGAAACTTGAATTTATACTATGTATTTTATTCAAATCATTTATTTATTGATAAGAATAAACAAAAGGGTTATCAAATAATTGATGAACTTTTAATTGATGTTTCTTCTATCATAAAATATGTTTCTTTATTTAAAAAAAAATTCATAACTAAAATTATAGAAAAATGTTAGGAATTAGATTCAGAACATTTGTTTAAATAACTGTTTCAACTCCAGGCACTATCTGCTGAATCCCTTCTCTCTTGTCATAATTTTGTGTGGGTCTCACACTTTATTATATGTCCTGCTTACACTTGACCCTTGAACAATGCAGGATTGAGATGGCCTTCTACATCCATGGATTCTTAATCGGATGGAAAATATATCAATAGTTAACCTTTGAAAAACACACACACAGATTTGAACTCTGACAGTCAATTGAACTGTCCAAGTCAGTTGAAAAATATTTGCCTATAAGTATACCTGCATAGTTCAAACCTGTTATTCAAGGATCAGCTGTAATTTATGCTCATCATAAGAATTCCAGTCACCTGGTAAAAAGCCTGGATAAAGAGGGCAGGGGACTCAGTGTCTGGCAATGGAATGTGAAGGAGGATTTGCAGGAGAGTCTTTAAAAATGTTTTGTTTTGCTCTTTTAATCTTCTCCTATTGGGCACTATGACATCTGCATGAATACCTACAGATGTGGCAGCCATTTGGAGAGGCAGGCAAGAGCCAACCCAACATGGAAGTGACACATGAAAGTGACCTGAGTCCTCTATTACATTGCTGCTACCACATTAACCTAGCGGGACCTCTCTGCATTGGGAATTACTACAATGTGAGTAAGTAAATCTTCTACCTTGTTTATCCAAGTGGTCTTTGAGAAGATAAACAGAATTGACAAATCTTTAATTAGACAAAGAAAATAAAAGAGAGGAAACTCAAATTAATAAGATCAGGAATGAAAGAGGGGACCTAATGACTGACCTTACAGAAATGAAGATGGATCATAAGGCCATGAATAATGACATGCCAATGATTTAGAAAATTATGATGAGATGGGCAAATTCCTAGAAGAAGTAAATTACCCAAACTAACTCAAGAAGAAATAGAACATTTGAATAGATATATAACAAATAATGATATTGAATTAATAATAAAATATTTCTGCCCTGGCTGGTGTGGCTCTGTTAGTTGAACATTGTCTCATGCACCAAAATGTCACCAGTTCAATTCCTGGTCAGGGTACATGCCTGGGTTGCAAACTTGATCACCAGGGGGCCTACAGGTGATCAATGATTCTTTCTCTCATCCATGTTTCTCTCTCTTCCTTCCTTTAAAATGTTTAAAAACTTCCCCAGGACAGTTGGCTTTACTGGCAAATTCCCATACATTTAAAGGAGAATTGAGACTAATTTTTTCATAAAGTCTTTATAAAAATAGAATTGAGAGGACTATTTGTCAACTCATTCTAAACAAAACAAAGACAACATAAGAAAACTATAGACTAATATCCCTTACAAGTATAGATTAAAAAACCTTCTATAAAGCACTAGCCAATCCAGCAATATCAAAATATTATATACCATGACCAAGTGGGATCTTTTCCCAGGAATGCAAGATTTGTTCAAGGTCAATGTAATACAATATTAATAGAATAAAGGACAAAAACTACTGTATATGATCATCTCATAGATGCAAAAAATGCATTTATTTTAATTTGATAAAATCTAACACTTCTTTATGTTAAAAACACTCAACAAACTAGGAATAGAGGAAACTTTCTCAAATCTGAAAAGAGATCTATGAAGAACCTACATCATACTTAATGTTTAAAAACTAGTCATTCCACCAAGATAAAGAGCAAGACAAGGATGTCTACTCTCATCACTTCTACTCAGCATTATACTAGAGGTTCCAACCAGGGTCATTAGGCAAGAAAAAGACATATAGGCATCCAGATGAGAAAATAAAACAATTTTTTTTTACAGATGACACGACTTTTATATAAGAAATCTTAAGAAATTCACACCAAGACATTATTAGAGCTAATAAACAAGTTCAGCAAGATTGCAGGATATGTGATCAATATTTAAAAATAATTATAATTCTATTCAAAGGCAGTGCCCAATCCAAAAATGAAATTAAGAAAACAATTCCATTTCTACAACATCAAGAAGAAGAAAATACTTAGAATAAGTTTAACAAAAAATATGTAAAAATTACACACCAAAAAACTATAAAACTTCATTGAAATAAATTAAAGGAAACTTAAGTAAATGGAAATACTTCTTATGCTCATGGATTGGATGACTTAATATTGTTAAGATAACTATACTCCCATACTGATCTACAGATTTAGTACAATCCTTATCAAGATTTCAATTGATTTTTCCAGAAATAGACAAGATGGTCCTAACATTCATATAGAATAGAGACTCAGAATAGACAAAATTATTTAGAGAAGAAAGATGTTGGAGGACTCACATCTCCCAATTTCAAAACTTGGTACAAAGCAACAATAATTAAGACTGTGAGGTCTTGGCTAAAGGTGGACATGTAGGTTCAATAATATAATTGGGAATCCAGAAGTAAAACCTTATATTTATGATCAGGTGAATTTTTATAAGGGAGCCAAGACAATTTAATAAGGAATAAACAGACTTTTCAGCAAATGCTGCTAGGACAGCTGGACATCCACACCAAAGAATGAATTTGGATCCTTACCTCATACTATGTACAAGAATTAACTCAAAACAGATCGCAGACCAAATGTAAGAGCTAAAACTATAATCTTCTTAGAAGAAACCACAGAAGTGAATCTTTTGTTTCTTTTTGTAGTTTTAATGGAATTGTAAAGGGAGAGTGCAAGAAAAATATTTGTGTTCTTCCATCTGTAGGTGAAACTCCTTCTCTGTTTAACATGGGAATCCTTGTTTTAAGCCAAAGTAATGAATCTTTTCCTTTGGAAATTCAAACAATTAAAGTGGGAGAATGCAGCTCTTTTTGGAGAAGCTCCGTGCTTTAGAAAGAGAAGCACTATGGAGTCCTGGAGTACCCTGGATGGGGAGTTAGCAGGCTTGGGTATTTGACTAAGTTCCCTTCCTTAAGGTACTTAAGCTTTTAGAGCTTTAGTTTTTTGTGTGTAAAACAAAGAGGATAATAAGAGCCTTACCAATCTCATAGGATTAGTGGGAAAATCAAGTGGAATAAACAATGTTATCCTATTTGTAAAATGCTATAGAAATATAGCATTCTATTTTTGTACCTTCACATCGAGCTCCCTGGAAAGCTGTCAGGGAATATGAAACAAAGGATGTCACAGCTACTTTTGCCTTTTTATTTCAATTGGATAGATATCTCCTAGCTAATCTGCAGTCACAGAGGAATCGTATTAATATGGAATTTATATAATTCACAAATGGCTACAGCAGCCTGCAAAGGCTTTAATGAGTTGCCTTCACTCTTAATTATTTTAAAACCTCAATAATGGCCAAATGAATTGCATGGCAGTTTAATTAATTTGCGTTAAGCACAAAGGTCCTGAATGAGTGGTGAGTTTATGAAAATGCAGTCTAAGGGCTGGACAGGGGCATGTCAAGCCTGAATGGGTATCTGGGCTGGTTCCCATTCCTTCTTCCCAAGTCAAGCTCCGTGTGTGTGTGTGTGTGTGTGTGTGTGTGTGTGTGTGTTGCAGTCACACAACTTCTATCTCTGTTTATTACATTAGAATTGAACTTGAAGCCTCTGAAGATGAGCTCACTTGCTGACACTTGCCAGATAAAATCTTTGGAATTATCTGTGAATTCCAGTTGTCTACACTCTCATTGAGAGAGAGAGAGAGAGAGAGAGAGAGAGAGAGAGAGAGGGGGGGGGGGGGGGGAGAGAAGGCTAACTGCTTTTATTTTTTGTGGAGGAGAATTGTTGCTTTTTACTTCTGGCCTATCATATTGGTTTGGTAATTAGCATATTTCAAAACAAAACTCCCACTGGGTGATGATGGCATTCCTGAATTCTTTCATTCTGAGCTCCATGCTGCACTGAACTGAGCCCGCCCAGTGAGATACATGGCTGTTCCTTCTCAGCCTGGGAGGCTGCCCTCTCAGATATGGTTCTGTTTGGAGTTATGAATAGGGAGGACTATTTGTCAACCTGAAGTATTTATGCTCAAATAGAAAGGCAAAGAGAAACAAAGAGGAAGTGGGAAAGGAGAGTTGTTCATCCGTCTCATTTCATTTTCCATCAAATGTGGCCACCCAGTCAGTGATATTTCGCAATGGCAGTACTAGCAAATGAGTTTGGGGTTAATATTATATATACCCCATATATCCCAAGTTGTGCAGATTTAATGATATGCTTTGAGGACAGCAGATACAATAGAATCTGGCACGTAGTGAAAAAGAGTGGATGTTTATTAAGCGTCCCCACTTAAGTGCAGGTCTCTTGCTGAGAGGGTTTTTCAATGTGGTGTGAGTTCTGGGCACCTGGAGCAGTGGTGCTGCGGAGAACTTGCTGGATGGGTAGGGATGTGATGTAGCACTCACTGTACAATGTGGTGTCACGAGGCACATGTTACTGAGCATTTGACATGTTACCAGTGAGACTGAGAAACTTAATTGTTCACTGACCTTACATTTAATAGGCACAGGTGGCCAGCAACTACTGACTGGGAAAGTACCGATCCAGGCCAATGTAAACTTTAGACAGCTCTTCCATCAGCCTGGGAGCCAGTCTCCTCACAGTCCCCCAGGCTAGTCTGTGATGTCATCATGTCATTGTCACTTAGCACGGTAGCCCTCGGGCGTCCAGCACATTAATTAAATTCTTTGCTACTTTCAGCCAAACCTGTTAAAATCTCTATTGCTGCACATTCTAAAGGCAGAAAATAATCTTAAGGAATGGCCCGAGTGGCCCATAAAGGGCTTTTATTGGATACTTGAGGGAATTTACATTTCTGCTCAAGTCTGCATGGATCTCTCTTGTGAAGAAGTTGAAAGGGGTAAGGATTTTTGCTAACAGAAGCAGAGGTGTGAGAGTGAAGCGGAGGTGGTGGAAAGAGGCTGAAAGGCGGACAAGGATCTTGATTCCCACTCTGCTTTCCAAAGCAGATCCCGTAGGGAGGTGCTTCTGTTTTTACTTTGAACATATCTCACCACTTCAGACAACACAAGCACAGCTGGAAGATAAATAGCTTGTGGGTAGAAGAGGAAGTCTTTATTACTGAAGTAAATTCTTTTTTTTTTTAAATATATATTTTATTGATTTCGTAGAAGAAGGGAGAGGGAGAGGGAGAGATAGAAGCATCAATGATGAGAGAGAATCACTGATTGGCTGCCTTCTGCACGCCCCCACTGGCATTTGAGCCTGCAACACAAGCATATACTCTTGACCAGAATTGAACCCAGGACCCTTCAGTCCTCAGGCTAACACTTTACCTACTGAGCTGGAGTCTGAAGTCAATTCTTATTTGACTGGCTACTGGGTACCAGGCCTCTAGGCAGGGAGTATAGAGAGAGCAAAAATATTATAGATGCCATTCTTGCCTTCATGGAGCTTGTAGTCTAGTGGTCCAGATAAACATGGTTATATAATGACACAAATAGCTGTGATGACAGGCGACAGCTTCCCCGGTGAAGAGATATTTGGGCTGAGCGCTACAGGATTGGTCCTATGTCCAAGAAAGTGTCCCTTGGAATTGAGAGGAAAGTACCGGAGATTAAGTATCCCTTGAATACCTTTATTTAGTACATAAAGCACTACTTTAGCTATTGGAAGGAGTGTCCAATGGGAAGTCTGGGAAGGCCCCATTGAGAACAGGCTTTAGATTGGACTATGAGATGGGCATGAGTTGGTATAGCCACCTGCTTCAGCTGGACCAGGTGGACTTGCACAAAACTAATATCACCCAACTAAAAGGAAGAGAGTTCTGTCCATATTACCTGGTGCCCTGTAAACCATATTGTATAGTCTCATAGTAATAATGGGTGGAAAGATATGAGGAGGGAGCCCACCAATGGCTGAAATTTTATGTTTCTTCAGCCAGCTGGTAGGGCTTAGTGCCAATTTAAATTGGGTGAAAGAAAAAACTAAGTGATCTTTGTTACATCTCAGGGTTCTGGAGTAAAAGGCATACTTGCTGTGCATGCTTCCTATCCTCAGGGAGCTTACCGCCAGGAGCATGGGTGAATAAAAGTGTGTTAATTTTTACCATTGTACAATTAGTGTTATAGATGAGGCATCTTCTAGGGCAGCAGTCACAGACTATCTGTGGTCCACCGACCACCAGTTGGCAACCACTGTTCTAGGGTGGAAGAAGGAAGGCCTCTTAAGTTTGGTAGAACCAACAAAATCTTAAAGTATACAGTAATATTTGGAATTGAGAACAGGTGAAATTTTTTAGAAGGGAAGGAAGGGCATTCTGTGTAGAAGAGTTTGGACAAAAACTTATGAATCCTGGGTCTTGTTCTGATGGCAGAGGTTTATCTAGGGCACACTGACAGTGAAACCTTGCCTTCCCTCAGCTCAGTGTCTGGAACAGGAATAAGTCCCATTGAGAATCAGTCTATTTTCTACATATTTCCCCAGATCAGGGATATTTTATCAACCTATTCTGCAAGTATCAATAGAAATATTTTATTAGAAATACAGTGTAATATTGGATATGCTTTTTATAAATTAGAAAGGAATGGTAAGGACCCTCCTTTAGACTCTGGCTCACTGCCAATCCTCTTCTTCATCTGAACATCACTGGTCTGGACCGGAGCTTAAGATCTAGGGAGCCCTGGGGGTTAGTGCTGGGAATTCAGTACTAAGCAGACTAAGCAGTTGGTACTGATTGGACATAGAAGAAATTGGTCAGATCTGAAGGCTTTGATCAGAATAGGGAGGATTTAATCAAGGAAGACTTTGCTGGAGAGGTTCTATGAACCAAGCATTGAAGACATAAAGAAAGTTCTATGGAGGGATTGTAGGGTAGGAGAATGAATATTCCTTAGTGCTATGGTGCTGAATGAATAAGCACCTAATAAATGAATGAATGAGGGAATGATTGAAAGGTGATATGAAGTGTTCAGGTAAAAGACCCCATGGATAGAGTGAGTCACTAAGGCACAGTTTCCCACAGGTGAGCATGTCACAAAGATGCCTGGCTCATATTTGGAACTCAGTAGGCTGATAGCAGGTAGAGAAATAAACATTATTCCTATTGTCACACGAGAAGAAAATGTTTCCTTGGGGCTAATTGAAATTTAGTGCAGCCACCAGCCTCGTTTCCTGGACTCAGCAGGAGCGGCTGTTTGACTGGGAATTTTATCTGTTCTCAGTTGAAAAACCAAAGTACTATTGCGTTCAGGTGAAATAACCCCAGAAAATCTCCTGGGCCTTCAGCAGATTAACTGTGAGTAAAATTCAGGCAGAAAAATAGAGGTGATGGTCAGGGTGTGTTGTCAACTGTTCAACTGTGCAACCCAGGGTGTGGAATTGGATGCAATTCAGCAGAAAATAATTTTCAGGGTGAGAAGCCACCTAATTGACTCCCAGGACTGAAGGAGTCAGTAACTTCGGCGGCTGGGTTGCCCAGAGACCACAGGCTGGATTCCTGTCTCCAAGGCACCCAGCAGCGGGAAGGGGTGGCGGGGGTGGCGGGGGGGGGGCGCAGAAACATGCTCATTAGTGTTTGATAGAAGACAGGTTTAGCCTGGAAGCCGACCACACAGAGGCCGGCTTGGAGGCTGGTGCTCGCCTTGTGGACGTAGTCATGGAACACTTGATAGGTGGCTTTTGCACAAGAGTTCTGCTGCCATTTTTAAAGAGAAAGCAAGGCACAACAATGTTTTAGATGGTCACACACTTGATCACTGCCCCTTTTCCTACCCATGCTCTAAATAATTTGAGAATCAAGATAAGGGAGAAACATGTAGAAGGCAGATGTCATCAGTATAATCTGTAGAAAACAGGATGGAGGACAAGGCTGTAGATCTGGTAGTGCCCTTCTGATGGGCACACTCATCCCTCCTCCACACCCAGAACTCTGGAAAGACCCTCCCTTGGAGGAGTACCACCACCTGCTCCCCAAGGGAGGCTCCTTGCCTAGACGAGAAAGGGGGGAGCTGAGACAAGACCATGGTAACCAGCCAAGTGGGAAACACTCTAGTATCAGGGCTTCCGGACTCATTCAGGAACTAACTCAGGACACAGAGGACAGAAGCTCTTTCCTCTCCTCCCCTCCTCAATGCCTATTGCTGAAGGGGGTGATGGTGAGTGTTGAATGACCAGGGGTCTGCCATCTTTGCTGAAATGAGACACTCTGCTATTCGCCTGAAGCCAAAAATAACTGTTGTTGACATGTGTGGGTGTCTGTGCACATGGGCATCTCCAAGAAAAGCTGTGGCGGGTGAGTGTTCGGGGGAGAAGAGTGCTGACGAGGCTTCCCCTGGGCACTGAATGGAAGGGCGGTACATTTCTAGAGTGATGATTTTGTGCTATTTTCCCACCAGAAGTGTCCATGACCCTCATGACAATGCCACCTACGCTCACTGGCCCTCAGTTTCCAGCTGTCTAGCATAAGGCTAAGGCCACCTGTCCTATAAATAAACAAACACTTCATAAATCCTTCAGACATTCCCCACAAGGCAGTTAGACTTGGAGCATTTGACTCTGAAGAACTGGAAAGACAAAAAGGGAGTATTTATTACCAGTTCCCATTTAGGCCAAGTCTGCTTATCCCGTTTATCTAAAATAAGCGCCAACAGTCTGGAGCGCCTTTGATTGGATCTAAATATTTCCCTGCATCTGTGTGGGCTCCAGGGGCCTGTCCAGCACGTGTGCCAGGACATCTGCGTGTTCTGGGGAGAGAAATCTGTGCGTGTGTGCAAAGGCTCTGTTTGGGCCAGAGACAGGCAATAGTATCATCCTACCCCCATCAGCTGCGTCCCACTGCCCCGAGCCGAGGTGAATGCCTAGCCTGGGAATCAAGTCACTGTGGGAAGCAAGCTTCTGCTTTTAGCCGCTCAGACCACTCTGGAGAGCTTAACGCTGGGATGCTGGCCTTTGCTCAGGCTCTGTTCAGGCTTTGGGAGAGAATTATCACAGGCAATATTTATTAAGAATGTATGTGTCAGGCACCATTCTATGCACAGTTCTTATGTTAACTCATTTATCCTTATAAGGTGGGCACTGTTTCTATTTCAGACATAGGGAAAGAGTGGTGTGGAGAGGCTTATGTGACAACATGGGTGATAATCAAAGCATTTCGGATGATCCAGGCACTGGCCAATCAAAGGTAAGTCTGTGGCCATTCTAACAGATGCTACCTGCACACAAAGCTGGCCTGTGTGAGCATCTTACCTGACTGAGCATCATCACACCAGGTGGGGATTCAGACCCAGACAATGGTGCAGAGCCCACATGCTCACCCCTCCTCTGTATTCTCTTTGCTTCACAGTGCGGGCTGCTCAATAAACACTGTGCTAAACTGAAGTGCTCTGTTGTCTAACTGCTCTCTTGTGTCGGGGTGGGTTCCTGTGTTTTCTGTCTCTTGCTCATTCTCTTGGCTTCTAGGGCAATGCCCAGAGCATGGTTGTGCTTTTGTGGCACCATTCACAAGTGGCCCTCTAGTCTCTGCTCTAGGACACCCCTCATACCTCCTGCTCCTGTCAAGACTCAGTGTTCACTCATCTACTTCCACACTCCCCTAGAAAAGCAAGCGACCCATTACTCCATTTGTCAATACTTCCAATGAGTTTTTGTTCCATACAATGTGATGGCCTCCCTGAATGCACTGAGACTTTGTGGTCTCAGGAGGTGGCCTGGGCTGATCCTAGGGTAGTGGGGTGGAGGTTTGGGCAAGGGTTGAATGACCAACCCTAGTAGGCCCTTTGAGTGCTCAACTATTTTTTTGGAGAAAGAAATAGAATAGAGGGATTTCCCCACAGATTAAAAACTGACACAGGATGTCTGACTCAACAGAGGTGTGAGATGGAGCCTGAGAATTTGCATTTCTATCATATTTCCAGGTGCTGCTGCTGGCCTGGGCACCGAACCCTGTGACTGCACTACACTGTTCCTCTGTCTGCTAGAGGGGAAACTCTCACGGGTGAATTTCACTTGGAAGATTGGAAGGCCCAGGACCTGGGCTGCTGTCGTCCTTTCTCAGCAACTTTGCCACATCTGCATTCTTGTGTGAAGAGTTTATCTTGACCAAAGTCCCAACATCCAGATTTGCTGCCTGAAACCAAGGGCAGCTCAAAGTGGGATGGTGGTGGCCATGGGCAGCCAGGACTACCTGTGATCTATGTCCTCTCACTAGGGACCTGTAAGCCATCAACATCACAGGCCTGCCATTGTCTCATTGGCACAAAAGGACACCTAGTTATCCCACCCTCAACCACTAAGCCTGCCTCCTCAGTCAGTCCATGTCCCCTCCTCGCAGGAGTCTTCTCCATCCTCTCCAGGTAAATGGCAGCTTTTGCTTCTGTGAAGCCCAAGCCCCATGTGCATGCCTTTGCCATGACATTTGTGGCATTGATTTAGACCATGAGCAACTCACAGGCACATGTCTCTGCATTGTTGACCCCTGTAAAAGTACAGGATGCACTGTCGGCACTCTTTGAATGTTTGCTAAATGAAAACAAAAGCAGTCATTTGGAAGACAACAGAAGTAACAGAGTGGCTTTGGAGTAATCAGACCCTAGTTGAGGTTCCAGTTTTGCTATTTGTTAATTGTGCAACCTTGTATAGAAATTACAACTTAGTTCATTCTTAGTTTTCTAATCTGCAAAGTGGGTACAATACTATCTTCCTCACAGGGCTGTTGTGGTATTAAGGTGAACACTTGTTAAGCTTTTAACCTGCATGTGGCACACAATAGTTACTCAGGAAACCATATTTATTGTGATGGGACCATGGGCTGGCCAGGTGAGGGGTCAGTGGAGAGAGCATAAACATAGTGGGAAGAGTCTTGGAGTCCCTTATCTTTCAAGGTTTTATCCAATATCATCTTCCAACTTGAAAAATAGAAGTGGATAAAGCAAGAAACTCTAGAGCTAAGTGTGCCTAAATCAAAGGGCAGAGCCAAGGAGAGTGGAGAGAGAGGAGACAGACACAGCAGGCCCTTCTCTGCTGGCCTTGTTTCCATCTCTGCATTTGTTTTTTCTGTTTGTTTTTTTAAATATATTTTATTGATTTTTTACAAAGAGGAAGAGAGAGGGATAGAGAGTTAGAATTATCAATGAGAGAGAAACACCGATCAGCTGCCTCCTGCACACCCCCTACTGGAGATATGCCTGTAACCAAGGTACATGCCCTTGACTGGAATCAAACCTGGGACCTTTCAGTCCACAGGCCGATGCTCTATCCACTGAGCCAAAAACGGTTTAGGCTCTGCGTTTGTTTTTAATGGTGTTAATTCACTGTCTGTCCTCCTTCACAGACAGTCTTTCTGTTTGTGTCCACAGCGGGTCTGAGTCCAGCCAAGTGTGGAGGTAATGACAGTAAACCTGAGCAGGCCTGTGCTGGGAGCCATGACGTCAGGGATCTGGGTTTCATAGATATTTATTATAGTCACATGATATTAAAAACCCTCCCCGCTCACTCCTCTAAACTGTGGTCGGCTTTTGGATTATGTAGCTAACTCCCTCTGTTGGTGCTTTGAAGGCTGCCCCACATAAAGGGGTGGACACTCTGAGTCCCAGTATCACTCAACATCATGCCCCACCCTCCCTCCCCTCCAGGCATGCAGCAGGGCTGCGCCTCAGGGTCCTGGGAGAGCCCACACACCTCTCTCTGTCTCTCCTGTGGTTTCGCAGGAGGCTTTGTTGTAGCAGCAGAACTACAGGATTGAAGCGACTGGACCCTGAGCCACAGCAGGAGGAAAGCTGCCTTAAAGAGGAATCTGCGTTACCCCAAGCCTTCGCTGCATTAAGTCCCTGGAATTTGGGAGCAGTTTGTTACCATAAGATAACCTCACTCATCTAAATACAAACATCAGAGAGAAAACACTATGCGTCTATTCACACTTTTCATCTTTAGCTTATTCTTGGCACTCCTCCTGCATTGTTGGTATACCTAGTACCTCCTTGCTTTATTTTCTTGATAATTATGTTTCTGGCCTGGAGCCTCACTCTTCCTGCCTCATCCCCATTTTGGAGGAATCACATTGTCAAAACTCTTCAACATGAGGTCTAGGTACCTTCCTAGTCAGACTGAACCTCTCCACCCTGTAGAAAAGTATTCACACTTTACTGGGAGTGAGAAAAGAGGACCCAATGCTCTGAAAAGAGCAGGATTCTGGGACGGATCCCTTCTGACAAGTGTAGAGAAATACTTGGGCCAATATTAAATACTTTGAAAATTGCGGTGGGCTGTTTCTCTGTTTTGCGTGTCCATCACGGAAAACGACAGGTTCCTGAGTGGAGGGGCTGGGGATTAAGAAATTAGAGAAAGAAGAAAGAGACATGGAGGCAGAAATAGATTCATCAAGCTGGGTGCTAGGTGGGCGCCATCTCTCTGATAGAGAGGCAGCAAAGGCGACCAGAGCCACACAGCAGGTTTATTTATAGGGTCAAAGAGGCTTATTTGCAATGCTTTTCTTTTTAAAAAAAAATATATTTTATTGATTTTTTACAGAGAGGAAAGGAGAGGGACAAAGAGCTAGAAACATCAACCAGCTGCCTCCTGCACACCCCCTACCGGGGATGTGCCCGCAACCAATGTACATGCCCTTGAGTCCACAGACCGATGCTCTATCCACTGAGCCAAACCGGTTTCGGCTTATTTGCATTTTTAACTAGGTTCTAGCATTACTGGATTTACATATCTAGATCCTCTCCTGCTGACACCTGGACAAAGGTACTCGGCCAGTGCCTCAGGCTCAGCTAACAATTTAAAGAATGTCCATGTGCCTTCTCAGGTGGCCCTCTATAGAAAATATATCATTGCTGATTTTTACTGTTCCTTGTTGGTGGTCTCCAATTGGAGGAGGGGGCACGGAGTAAATATATAGATCAGAGAAGTGAAAATGGGCGCTAAGGGAAGCCCCATTGGGTGGGCAGTGTGGTGAAATGTAGCCGTGGGCTGGCTCACTGCTGCATAGCAGACATGGTTTCTGTCCCATATGGGCTCAGGGCCTGCTGTACTTGAGGGACACGGCGCTGACTGTACAGCATGTCATGCGCTGATGGTGTCCTGTCTGTACCTGAGTTTCCTCGTTATGCAACGGGGCTATTGCACACTTCCCAGGTCTTCGGAAAAGATACACTGGTGCTTGGTACTTTTCGGTATAGCTTCACCTGTTCTGTTTTTTTGTGGGTAAATATAAGTTATAAAAACCCACAAAAAATAAAGACTTCTAAAGAAGCCAGGATCAGAAACATGGCTGAAATCAAAATTGCGAGAGATGAAACACCATAGAAGGCTCCCAGACATTGGCACGTGACCCTCTGCGTCCACAGTGGGACTCCTGCTTGTCCTTGTAAATAAACTTTCCTTAGAACACAGTAGAACTTTCTCATCTTACATAATGTTCACACTGTTTCTACAGGACGAGAGCAGTGCTGAAGAGCAGTGACAGGAACAGAGGAATCTTACAATCACCTGGGGCCCCTCTCAGTATTCCTAATTCACTAGGTCTCAGGTGGGGCCCATGAACCTGTTGTCTATCACGTTCCACCAGGTGATGCTAATGCTGCTGGCCTGGGGGCCACGCTCTGAGAACCTCGGAATTCTAATTGGCAAGATGTACGGGTGAGAGGCATCCCAGTGGGCGGCACGGGCACCCACTGTGCTGGGCTGTTCTCCGGCTTCCAGAACAGGGCGGAGGGGAAGGAGCGCCAGTGCCTGCTTTTCTCTGGTCCTTTGGCTCCATCAAACAACAACGGATGTGGCCGTCCCAGGACCACACAGAGGGTTAGTGCTGTAGGGACGGAGCTCACACTGTGCACATATTTGGGGAACTCTGTGAATAAGGCCATAAACAATCCCCCTGCTGGTGGGAGTGTGAGAGTCCCACACACCTGCAGCGCCCGAGGTGAAATGCTCCCAAAGTACATCAGCAGGTGCCGACTTGAAGCTAGTGCATTGCTGGAAGCTAGAACATGCCACAGTGCACTGGCCTTACTTCCTTCCCATGGGGGTCAACTGTGAACTAGTCTTTCAGAGAAGAAGCCAAGCGGGATAATCGGCCTTTTTTCTTCACGGACCCAGCCTTGTTCCCCCATTCCCTGTGGGACATTAGCTAACTGGTATAGTGTTACGGGAGAAGCCACTTGGCATAAAGCGAAGGAAAGGTGGTCGGTGGAGAGTCAGACCTGGATGTGGGGATGAATAGAGGTTGCGCACAAGAGTTCCTGTCTGAAGATTCAGCCACCAGGGGCGAAGGCTGCAGTCCTCTCACCCGTGAGGCCTCTGGAAGGCATCTGTAAGGGAGCTCCTGCTTTCATTGCTTGTTCCTGAAAATCCCCTCACACAGCCACACAGCCAGGAGGGCACAGCCACACAGTCAGGGGGGAACAGCCACACAGACAGGAGGACACACAGCCAGGAGGACACAGCCACACAGCCAGGAGGACACAGCCACACAGCCAGGAGGGCACACAGCCACACAGCCAGGAGGACACACAGTCACACAGCCAGGAGGACACACAGCCACACAGCCAGGAGGACACACAGTCACACAGCCAGGAGGGCACAGCCACACAGTCAGGGGGGAACAGCCACACAGACAGGAGGATACACAGCCAGGAGGACACAGCCACACAGCCAGGGGGGAACAGCCACACAGCCAGGAGGGCACAGCCACACAGTCAGGGGGGAACAGCCACACAGACAGGAGGACACAGCCACACAGCCAGGAGGACACACAGCCACACAGCCAGGAGGACACACAGTCACACAGGCAGGAGGGCACAGCCATACAGTCAGGGGGGAACAGCCACACAGCCAGGAGGGCACAGCCACACAGTCAGGGGGGAACAGCCACACAGCCAGGAGGGCACACAGTCACACAGCCAGGAGGACAGACAGCCACACAGCCAGGAGGACACACAGGCACACAGCCAGGAGGACACACAACCACACAGCCAGGAGGACACAGCCACACAGCCAGGAGGACACACAGCCACACAGCCAGGGGGGGGGCGGTCACACAGCCACACAGCCAGGAGGACACATAACCACCAGCCAGGGGGGCATAGCTAAACAGCTGGGAGGGAACAGTCACACAGCCAGGAGGACACACAGCCACACAGCCAGAGGGGAACAGTCACACAGCCAGGAGGACACACAGGCACACAGCCAGGAGGATTAAGTGAGGGGAAGTTTCTGGTCCCCACTGTCCCACACAGATTGGACTTGGTTCTCTCTCAGGCTAGATTTATATTCCAGGTGAGAGAGCTCTGCAGAGACAGGAGGAAGGCTGGGACCCACCACAAGCTGCCTTACCTCCATGGTTCCCAGCCCAGCCTCCTCCTCCTCTCCTCACTGCAGGCCCTCAGGACAGAGAAAACACTGCTGTCTAATCCTCTCCCATCCTCCCAGTCACAGTCCTGACCAACATTGACCCAATCAGGTTGCTTACATGTGAAGCGTGGCGGCAGGTAGGAGGCTGGCACCACGGCCTGATGAATCTGGGTTTCGGGGCACAGCTCCTGAGCGTGTTCTCTCCATGAGCTTGTCTCTTCCCTGTGGCCTGGGAGGATCTAGAAGGCGAGACGGTGGACAGCATAAGAAGGGCAACTCGCGCGTTGTACATCACAGGGCTCTGGAGGACCCTTATGCTGTGGATTCAGTTTTAGAACCGTCTTCCCTCTTTTCTCTGAGAAGGCTTTCCTGGCCTCCCCACCAGGGCTGGCCTCTTCCCTGTCTAGGCTTCCAGAACAAAGCTCAGCACAGCTCTGTGCACATTGCTCACATCATCTAGTTATAAGTCTACTTTTGCCTGTGAATCGTATGCCCCTTTATTTTACTTATTTAAAAACACTTAACATGTCTTAACTCTTCTGAGTGCTTAACAAATACTTGTTTTATCTTTGTTTCTTTGTATTGCTGTTCCCCAGCTTTATTGACTTATAATTAACACATAATATTCTGTAAGTTAAAGGTATACACATGAGGATTTGCTATATTGCAACATAATTTCCACAATAAGGTTTGTTAACACCTCCATCACCACACATAATTACATTTTCTATGTGCTGAGAACATTTAAAGTTTGTTTTCTTAGCAACTTTCATGTATATAATAGTGTTGTTAACTGCAGTCACCATACTGTACATGATCCTCAGAACTTACTCATCTGCTACAGAACATTTGTACCCTTTGACCAACATTTGCCCATTCCCCCAGCCTCCAACCCTTGTCAACCAGCATTCTACTCTACCTGTATGAGTTCAGCTTTCTTAGGTTCTACATAAATGAGATCATTCAGAATTTGTCTTTCTATGCCTGACTTATTTCACTTAGCATACTGCCCTCAAGGTACAAACATGTTGCAAAAATAGGCTTTCTTCTTATTCAGTATTCCATTGTGTGAGTGTGTATGTGTGTATGTGTGTGTACATACCACACAACATCTTCCTTATCCATTTACCCATAGTCAGACTCTTAGGTTGTTTCCATGTCTTGCTACTGTGAATAATGCTGCAGTGAATATGGGGTGCAGATATCTCTTTGAAATAGTGATTTCAATTCTTTCAAATATATAAACTGAAGTAGAATTGCTGAATCATATGATTCTTCTATTTTTAATTTTTTTGAGGAACTGTTTTGATTACTATGGTTTTATAATATAGTTTGAAGCCAAGTAGTGTGATGTCTCCAGTGTTGTTCTTTTTTTTCAAGATTGCTTTGGCTGTTTGGGATCTTTTGTGGTTCCATACAAACTTTAGAATTGTTCTGTTTCTATGAAAAATACTGTTGGAATTTTGATACAGATTGTATTGAATTTGTAGATTGCTTTGGTTAGTATGGATACTTAAGATTATTTTAATTCATGAGAATGAAATATATTTTCATTTACTTGTAAATCTTCTTAAATTTTTTTCATCAATGTCTTACAGTTTTCAGTGTATAGGTTTTTCACCTCCACAGTTAAATTTGTTCCTAGGTATTTTATTCTTTTTGATGCAGTTGTAAATAGGGTCCCCCGCCCCCCTTTAATTTTTTTTTCTGATTGTGTGTTGTTAGGGTATACTGATTTTGTATCCTGATTCTTTGCTAACAGTTTTTTGGTAGATTCTAGGATTTTCTATATATATAATATCATATTATCCATAAATAGTGACACTTTTCACTTTCTTTCTTTCCAGTTTGGATGCCTTTTACTTTTTTTTCTTCCCTAAATGCTCTGGTTAGGACTTCCAATGCTATCTATACTAATAAAAGCCTAGGTGACTCTCATGTGCACCCTCATGCGACACCCTCATGTTATCACAAGATGACCACCCCCCGTTGTCACAAGATGGCTGCCCCCACATTGTCACAAGATGGCTGCCACAGATGGTTACCACAAGATGGTCACCATAAGATAGCCACCAGGGGAGGGCATTTGTGGGCAAGCAGGCCAGCAGGGGAGGGCAGTTGGGGGTGACCAGGCCTGCAGGGGAGGGTAGCTGGGGGCAACTAGGCCTGTAGGGGAGGGCAGTTGGGGGTAATCAGGCTGACAGGGGAAGGAAGTTAGGGTTCAATCAGGCCGGCATAGAGAAGCAGTTAAGAGCAATCAGGGAGGCAGGCAGGCGACTGGTTAGGAGCCAGCAGTCCCAGATTGTCAGAGGGTGTGGGATTGGGCCAAAACTGGCAATCAGACATCCCCCAAGGGGTCCCAGATTGGAGAGGGTGCAGGCTGGGCTGAGGGACACTCCCTCCTATGCACAAATTTTGTGCTCTAGGCCTCTAGTGTTGATAAAAGTGGTGAAAGAGGTAATCTTTGTCTTGCTCCTGATCTTAGTAAAAAGGCTTTCAGCTTTTGACTATAATGTTAACTGTGGGCTTGTCATATGTTGCTTTTATTATGTTAAAATTTTATTCACTGCATTTATCAGTTCCAAAATTTGTTCTGTTTATTTTTATGATTTCTATATCTTTGTTAAACTTCTCATTTTGTTTATGTATTGTTTTCCTGATTTTTAAAACTTATCTTTCTACTTATTTGTTTGTTTGTTGGTGATATTTATATTTTTTAGCTCATTTAGCTTTCCTAAAACAATGATTTTGATTTCTTTATCAGGGAAATTACAGATCTCCATTTCTTTGGGATCAACACTGGAAATAGTTGTGTTTTTTGATGGTGTCATTTTTTCCTCTTCCTTGAAGTTTTGCATTACTCTCTCTGCATTTGAAGTTGTCTCTTCTTCCAGTCTATAATGACTGGCTTTAGGAGAGAAATACCTTCCTTCAGCTGTTATGATATTCTAAGCTTTCTATGGATACACCAGCTCTACATTTATTGTTTCCTCTTGAGGGGTAATTTTTAAGATTGTATTTTGCAAAGCCTGGTTGGGTGTTAATAGCTTCCCTTGTCTTCACTGTAGATAAACCTGGCCTTTATGGGAGCTATGTGCCACTGAACCCTTTAACTGCCAGGAGAAAAATCATGTGTTAGGGTGTAAGTCACAGTTCTATTCTTGCTGGGATCATGCATTGGCAAAATCTAAGCTGAGCCATAATTACCTGTCACTAAGTGACAGCCAACATTCTCTTCCCATGTGGCTGCATTTGCCACATTGGAGTTTAAAGTTACTAGATAAACATATAACTTTCTGAATTTCATTTTCTTTTATTAGCATTCATTTTATAATATATAACACTTCATAATCTGTCTATTAATTGTATTATCCTACTTAATAAAAGAGTAATATGCAAATTGACTGTCACTCCAACACACGAGATGGCTGCTCCTATGTGGTCAATGATGGCTGCCCCCATGTGGACACAAGATGGCTGCCACAAGATGGCCAGCAGAGGAGAGCAGTTGGGAGGGACCAGGACTACAAGGGTGGGCAGTTAGGGGTAACCAGGCCTACAGGGGAGGACAATTAGGGGCAAACAGGCTGGCAGGGAAGTGGTTAGACATCAATCAGACTGTCAGGGGAATGGTTAGGGGGCGATCAGTCTGGCAGGCAGAAGTGGTTAGGGGTAATCAGGAAGGCAGGCAGGCATGCAGTTAGGAGCAGCAGTCCTGGATTGTGAGAGGGATGTCCAACATCCCCTAAGTGGTCCCAGATTGGAGAGGGTGCAGGCTGGGCTGAGGGACACACACTCCTGTGCACAAATTTTGTGCACTGGGCCTCTAGTAGTTTAAATAATCACATAAATCTATGACTCTTATATAGTAGACCCTTGAACAACACGGGGGAGAGGGGCATTGATCCCCATGCAGTAAAATTCATGTAAAACTTTGGACTCACCAAAAATTTGGTTTCAGGACCTCCTCTGGATAGTAAAGTCCAAGGATGCTCAAGTCCCTTAAATAAAATGGCATAGATTAATGTATACAGTTGGCACTCTGCATCATGGATTCTCAACCACAGGTTGGAAACAGTTCAGGTATTTAAAGAAAAATCCACATATAAGTGGCAGTTCATAGCCATGTTGTTCAAGGGTCACTGTAATAAGTTAGAAATTCAGGAGCACACCTTTACTGGTTGGCTCCTGACAACCAGGTGAATGTCAGTGGGACAGATCCAAATCCTGAGCCAGCAAGGGTGTCCTACCACCCGCCTGGAGGGCTGATCATGTCCCAGCACCCTCCCAGCCCTCTTGGGATGGATGCTAGACACAGGGCTCATGGCTGGTGTGTGCCACTGCCATGGCACAAGCCTTTCCTGATCAGGACTGACTGGGCACTAGCCCGCAACAGGCACGACATGGGCAGGATGAGCAGGAGCGGCAGGCAGGAGAGGCAGGTGGTGTTGTATTGATGGTTTCTGCCCAATCCCCGCAGGCCACACTGAGGGACCACACCCATGCACAAATTTGTGCACCGGGTAACAACTTTCCTAATCATGTAGGACTTATATTCAGCTACAAATAACACATACTCAGCATGGAAAACAGTGTGGTGATTGCAGAGGCGGAGGGATTGGAGGTGGAAGAGAGCATAGAGTGGATAAACGGTGATGGGATAAATAAATAAACTAAAATAATATAGTGGCTCATTCCAATGAAGGGTTTTGTTTTTCTCACACAATGTGCAGTCTGGGATAATCAGTGCAGAACTGGCAGGGCAGCTCTGTAATGTCATCAGAGCCCAGGTTTCCCTCTTTCTGCTCCATCACCTGAGTGCCTGCTTGCCTCGTGGCACAATATGGTTGCCATCCTCCAGCCATCCCAGTTGCCTTTCTGGAGGGAAGAAGAGGATGGGCAAGGGGTAAACAAAACATGCCCACTGGGTCAGCTTTCCTTTAATGGAGGTTTCCCAGCATCCCCACCTAGTAACTTCCTCTTGTTTCCCATTGGCCAGATTTTTGTTACCTATTTATCCCTAAATGGAAAGATGGCTGAGAAAACTGGGGTGAGGGATGTTGACTATCCTTGGCATGCCGTGCACCTTTGAGCGTTGGTTGACTGTTCCTTGCTTATAAAGTCACTGTGGTAACTCTTGGACTGAGGTCTAGGCTTAGGGAAGACTCACCGCTGCCTATATGGTGGGAATCAAGGAGCTCAGAGGCTCAGAGGTCAGGTCCTGTGGCTCAGTAGTGGCTATATGACTAAGTTTCATGGGTGAGTGACTTGCTCTGGGACATACAGGAAGGGAGTTTGAGTTAGCTTCTCGTCCTGTGTCTTCCCACACACTACACGCACCTCATAGTAACAGACTCTTACCTCGTCAGTGCAAATAGGAACAGGCTGGGGTGGGGGCAGTTCAAAGAGTCTGGTGAAATATTCTCTCTTCAGTGGGAAGGGCATGGGAAATCCCCTTTTGGCCATGTTTGCGGTTGTCCAGGAGATGGCAGCAGACTGCTTCGAATGGTTCCAGAGACAGCTCGCTGGAGAGGGACTCAGCAACAGGCTCAGGTGCTGTCCAGGGAAAGAACCTCAGCTGGGACCCAGCATGGGGGCATGTAAGCATTCTCCATCACTGCAGGGACCTCTGGGCGGCTGTGAGGTGGCCGAGATCACAGCCTCTGAGAGCCAGGTGACAGGATTGTCACAGAGACTCACCACTGGGTATCTGAAATCGTGATTATTATGCATGGGGCCAGGTGGGTACTGCAAATATCAGGGGACCACTCCATAAAGTACATAGTATTCTAACCACTGTGTTGTACGTCAGAAATGAATGCAGATTGATATTGAATGTAAAGTGTAACTGAAAACAAAACAAAACAAAACAAAAGATGCTCGTGATGAGGGCTTTGGTAAGGGGACAGCCTTACCAGGTGAGGCTCGTTTCAGAAGAGGTGAGTCTGGCTAAGAGTCGTTAGAAAGAAACAACAAAACAACCAGCTTCATTCTGTGAGGACGTGGACCCCTCTGGGAAATCAACCCTATGACCTCATCGTGTCATTATCTAAATATCTGGTCCACCCAGAGGAGCGGAATGTGCAGGACCTGCTAAGGCCACAGGACAGGGAACAAGTATCGCCTCTCGGTGGTGCTTGTCTCTTTTTGAGGCAAAACTGAAGGAAAAAAAGAAAACCAAAAGCACCCAGTTCCCGGAGTCCTTTATTGTGTGTCAAATCACATGGAGGCCTGTCCTCTAAAGCTGCTTCCAGCAAAAGGACAGGCGCCTCCCCACTCGCCCTCCCTGCCGTCACACTGCACACTGACCCACACAGCGCGGGGCAGGCCTGTGTCTGCGGGCTCTGGGCTTGGTCCATCTGTCAGGTGATGTCTGCCGCCTGTCCTTATTTCGGGAGCCCTTTCAGGTTCAATTTTTAAAAATTAATTTCTTTATTGATTCAGGTATCACATATTTGTCCTCAACCCCCCATTCCAATCCCCCACCCCACCCCCATCATGTCCCCACCCCCCTATTGTTCTTGACCACTGGTTAGGCTCATATGTGTGCACATAAATCTTTTGGTTGATCTCTCCCTTTTATCCCCACCCTCCCTAAAGCAGTCATATTATAGTGCAACAAATAAATAAATAAATAAAATTTAAAAGCTATCAAGACTACATTATAAAAATTTCAAAGGCCTCCTAATATTTATATCAAAAAAGGGGGAAAGCAGAAGAATATCATGTAAGGAAAAATATCCTGAAAGTAAATTACATTTAGAAAATTTGTACTTTAGAAAATTAATTGTAATGCTATCAGCAAGACACCCATAGAAAACACACATGGTAACAAAACAAGCCAGAGGAAAATCATTTGGGCAAAAAATGAAAAAGGATCCCAAGTCAAATTTATAGAAAATATTCCTTTATTAACTTTTGGTCGAGAATATGTTTGTATATTTTCAGAAAACAACTCTGAGGCCATGTGGATTCTGGCATCAGGTTCAATTCCACATTGCAAATCAGTGCTTTCACCTGCGCCTTGAGCCACGACGGTTTTACCCATGACTCCCCTCAGGTGTTTGTGTTTCTCCCTGTTGAGTTCATTTCCATGTGGCAGGGTGAAAGAGTTTTTAGATGCATTTATAAATGTTAGTGAAAGGATAGCAGCTGAAGCCCTGTGGAGAACTTAGAGATCTTTGAAGCAGACCGATTCAGAAACAGATAAATGGACCATTCTACAGTGCGCCTTTAGGCTCCCGCTGTCTGCCATAGCAGGCCTGTGGGTACATGCATCTGAGGCTCAGAGCCGAACGTTCCCTGTGCCCTTGCTACCCAAAGTGTGGTCCACGGACCGGCGGCAGCCACACCACCAGGGAGCTTGTTAGATGTGCACTATTTTGAAGCTCAACCCAGAGCTGCTGGGTCGGAGTCTGTATGTTAACAAGATCCCCAGGGGATTGGCATGTTCTTTAGAGTCTGAAAAACGCAGCCCACGAGAGCCTTTTGAAAGCTAGTTCCAACAGCTAATAGTCTGAGAGGGAGGGGAGGACCAGAGAGCGGGGCCCTGCCTCTCGGTGGGCAGGTTATGATCAATCACCTGAACTGTTCTCTGTCCCATCATCCCATCTGAGGGGAGGCTAGGGCTGGGGGTGGGTATCAGCATATTTCCTTAGATAATAGTCTGGGGCTACATCTCTGGGCCATTTTAGAGCAAGAGGTGTGGATTAGTGACATACAGACAAAGAGAGCTCTGCTGATGAGCAAGTAATGAGCAGAAAGTTTCCTGGAGGGAGAGGTAGCGGGAAAGGGCAGGAAAGCAGTGGGATGGCAGCACAGACACATTAGTTGAGCAGCCAGAGGCCGCCTGGAAGTGTGCGGCATTTCCTTCCATGAGCGTGGTGTGAACAGTTGGGAGCTGAGAATACGCAGCCTTTTCAGGGAAAACCAAGGATGCCATGTGATGTCCTCAGGCCAAGGGCTCTAGGCAGGGCTCAGGCTGCCCAGGGCTCTCCCCAGGGATGCTCTGTGCTTAGTGAGACAACTTGGCTGCAGCGTTGGGTGGCAAATGGAGACAACACGCAGGCAGCAGCAGCAGGTGACACACTCACAGAGAAGGGATTTTTGTGCCCATTAAAGAGGCTAGTGGTGGCCTTAGAGGAAGTGCTTTTCCTGATCATCACATGTGCTGGTCATGCAGAGGTCACAGTCTGCTCTGTGCGAGGGTCACAAATGCTTTGAAGCAGGATCCAGCTTTTGTCTGAGATAAAGACAAATTCCTCTCTATGAAATTTGCACACTGGTGCAATGGACAGCATCTCTGATCTGGATTCTCTTACTTTTAAATAAGAGCAATGTTCATCTCTACTGGTCAGGAAGCAGTGGGAGTGAGGGAAGTGGTGCCGCCCAGCAGAGAGGAGAGCGAGGGTGGCGGTGTTCAGGTGATGCAACGGCCCGTTCCTTTCTCATTATCAGACACCAGGCTGCCCATTCAGGTGCTCAGTTTCCTCCCTTACCCCTGAGCTCCAAGGCCAGCCAGTCTTTGGAATTTAGTCTTGGCACAAGGAGAGGAAAGCACACCTCTCTCCCACCCTGGCTTCTTTATTCCTAGGGCCTCAGCTACCCGGCAGGCTCTAGTTCCTATCTGCAGAATACCACTAGGGGAACTGGTGCTGGTAGGCAGGTGGGCCTTAAAATTAGGTTGGAATCTCAAATCCAGAAGCTGAGTGCCCTGCAGTCAGGCTGTGTGCCCCTTTGATTCCTCAGCAGTCAGCCAGCCACCGCTCTGATCTCTGCCCCTTCAGTGTCTTTCCGCAGGACAGGGGTCCTGCCATGTCCTCTTCTGCAGCTGTGTCTGTGGGCTCACCCCTCCCCCCCCCCCCCCGACCTGCTGGGGGAATCTGAGTCACTGGATGCTGGGGCCCCACCAGCTGTAATTAAGCAGGTGGCTTTATTCTGATGTTTTGACATCTGGGACCTGGATGTCCCTGGAGAGACTGCCCCCAGGGTCACCAATTCCTCAGCTCTGTGAAGAACCCACCTAGGAGAGACCCTTCAGATGCAAACTAACCAATCCAGGGCCGGTTCCCACCACCTCCTCTACCAGGCTCTCACACTTGGGCAGTCTCCGACTCTGAGTGCAGCAGGGCCAGCTTCTGGACAACTAGGAACAGCCTCGATGCCCTGGAGCCTGCTACGCCCAGGCTGTTCACCCATTCCTCCCCAAGGAAACCACAAGAGGGTGGTGCCCACATTTCCTCCTCACCCCCAGTGTCTCCTGGGTGACCCGGTGCTCCCCTACGTGGGCCTGCGTGGTGTGCTATGCCTCCTGTTCCAGGAATTGTGAGTATAAAAAACTTCTTTGTTGCTCTAGCTGATTTGGCTTGGTGGATAGAGCATAGGCTTGAGAACTGAAGGGTTCTCTGGTTTGATTCTGCTCAGGGACACATGCCTGAGTTGCTGGCTTAATTCCCCAATAGGGGGTGTACAGGAGGCAGACAATCAATGATATTCTCTCATCAATGGTGTTTCTATCTCTTTCTTCTTCTCTGAAACAAATAAAAGTATTGTTTTAAAAGCCACCTTTTTTTGTGTGACAGTTATTTGGAAATAAATGTCTGTGTGTCTTTCCATCCCTGTCTTTCCATTGAAATCTGGGATACGTTTTCAAACGTGAGCCATCACATCCCTAGATTGATCAAGCTCTTTGAACCCACACTTCATGTCCCCTCTGGGTACACCTCCTGTTCTTCCTGAATTCCAATTTGAAAGCCATCCCCACCTTGTGATTCTTTATTTTTATCTGATTTGCCATTCCAGGAACAACAGCATCTGGAAATTAGGAGCAGGACTATGGTGTACGCGTCAAACACTGCACCTGAGCCTCTGTACTGGGGCTCTTGCTTCTGGTGGGTGGATTCCAGGAGTAAAACTCTGGGCTGGGGATGCCTATGCAGTTCATTTTGGTAGATGTTTGCCAATAGCTTTACAAAGAGCCTGTCACCGTTCACATTTCTACCCGCAGGATGTGAAGTGACCTTTCTCTGCCAGCCCCTGGCATTCTTGGAGTCCAGTTCTCCAGTGTTCCATGAGTGCATCCTCTCTACCAAGAAGGTGAGACACCCACAGGGCTGGGCTAGGCCTGCTGGCAGCTCACGGGTGCTGAAGTCACCCAAGAATGCAGGCTGACTGGGGAAGGCAGGATCCGCCCACAGGTCCCCGCAGTGGGTGGTGGTTCTCGGATTTGAGGTCCTGCAGGTGGCATTGCTCTGGCCATGCTGTCGGAGGGGCAGTTACTGGCTAGAATCATTCTATGGAGCAGGAGGAGAGGAGTCCCTCTCAAATGGCTTCTGCTACATTTATTTTCATGAGTAGTTGAATACCAAGAATATTATGGTTACTGTGGTGACTTGTCTGTTTTCTGACTTTCTCATCTGTGTTAATGCCAAGTTAAGACCAGTCTTGGTGGCAGTTAGCTCTCTAGGGTGTGGGAACCGAGGCCTTTGCTTACTTCTCAAGACCATGCAGTGACTTCCTCTGTATTGTCAGGGCCTCCCTTTAAAATCTTTTTAGACTATTGCACTGTTATTATTTTATAGAGAAAAGTACAGTTATTCAAGCGGAAAAATTACTTAAAATCTCACTAATTAGAAATGACAATTACTAGCAATTTTGGTTGGGTTATTTTCTAGACTTTTTCATGAAGACAAAAATTATTTTTGGTCTGCAACCCTCATATTTCAACCTGAAAAAAGTCATGTGTGTTATTCCTTGTCAGAATATTGACTCACAGTAGCACTTTGTATGGATGCCTAAGCATGTTGTCAGACCTCACATTGTTTAACTGACTGCCCATTGTTGGTTGACTTTCCCCGACTTTTTGCTATTGTAATAACTTCCATTAACAAACAGCTTTGCATATATGTCTATATAATTTTCGAATTATATTCTTAGGCAAAATGCCTCGAGTGGGATTACAGAGTTAAAGCAGAATAACTATTTCAAGGCTTTTGTGTTGAATTGCACTCCAGAAACTTACTCTCTTCCAACAGGTGTTTGAGTAACTATTTCCTCAAACTCCCCAACACTTAAAAATTCTTATTATTTTTCATCTTGGACAATTTGAAAAGTGCTTTAAATATATTTATCAATAAGGGCAATAAACCCAGTTCTCACTTCCAATGAACCTCTATTCTTTACTACCTCACTGTTTCCCATGAAGGCTAAGAACTTGGGGTCTATAGGCAGAAAGACCATGTGTATATGATCCTAGGAAAGTCACTTGATTTGTGTATCTCAGTTTCCTCAACTCTCAAATAGGCATAATAGAAAGACAGGCCTCACTGCATTGTTGAGTGTTTGAATGAAGTAATGTAGGGGAGGTGCTCAGCATGGAGCTTGGCATTCATGCATTTTCTCTTTTATTGAAAAAGAATTTTTTTATTGATTTACAGAAACATTGATGTGAGAACAAAACAACAATCAGCTGCCAGAAGTCAAGCCCTCAATGCAAGTATGTGCCCTGACTAGAAATTGAACCAGCAACCTTTTGGTACGTGGGACCTGGGAGAATGCTCAACCAACTGAGCCACACTGGGTAGGGCAGGCCCATGCAGTTTCAATAAGTATCTTTTTAGAGAATCTTCAAGATGTCACCTGTCTGTCTTTTGCTTTAAGCAAACCCCTACTCAAGCCATAGGGACCTCTCTTTAAGAGGCAAAACCCCAACAAAGAGCTATGGGGATGCATTTGAGACTTGCTTACTAATAAGGAGCTCTTTACATACTTAAGTTCTGTTTAAAGTTTTGTGCACCCTATATGTGAGTCCTCTCTCCTCTCTCTCTCTTTTTCACACACACACACACACACACACACACACACACAATTAGTCAGATTTTGATTCGATCAATAATTAACGAGGACCTACAATATGCAAGATTTGGCTTCTGGGAAAATTTGAGCAAATTTACCTTTCTTGTGCCTCAGTTTCCTCATCTGTAAAATGGGAATAGTACCTACCTCAGAGTTATTATGAGGATAAAATGGGTTGGCACATGGTGAGTGCAGAGTTTCTTACCTAAGGGGATGAGTGCTGGCCCAGTATGTCCATGAGTGTAAGGGCCCTACAGGAAGTAGGCGAGAGGCCCACAGGCCAGGGTCCCTGTGTAGTTCATGCAAAGGATGCCAGGATGGTGCCCCAGTGTGCCAGCTGCACAGATGGAGGAGTGGATGAGGATACATTAATATGCAGCCTTTCAATGCAGTGGACAGGCAGGAAAAAAAGGGAGATTTAATACAGTTTATGTGAAGAGAGTTCTGCCAGTCCAAGGAGGGTCAGATGACTTGATCAAGCGTCTATCTCATCTCATCTCCCTCCTTGTCACTTCAACTCCAGTATCACCTCAGGAAGATGATTCCCTCAAGAAACTTGAAACTAGAAGCTCAGCTGAGATCAGAGGCACAGGCTGGCCACCTGACTTTCCATGTGAGAATGATCGGAAAGCCCCAGGACCTGCAGCCATGTCACCTTCCTCATAGTGCAGTCTCCTTTCTCCCAAGTTGGGCCTCAAGCAAGGGAGAGGATGAGTCCCTTTAAGCAGGGTTGTCACCTGTCACGGAAGTCAGCATCAGGCTGGCCATTTGGACAAACCCACACTCCATCAGTGATAAAGAAGGACCCAGTGAGGGCTATGGCTCTCTGTTGTGTGGCTGAGGTCCCCTGTCACTTGGCCTGGCTAGGGCGTGCAACCTGGAATCGGCCTCCCTCAGTGGTGCTGACCCCAGAGGGGCTGAGGGTGTCTGGCTCAGTGTGTTCTAAAACTTCTACTTGGGATGCCTGGGGATTGGGGATTAGTGTGGGAGTTGCCCTGGCTCTCTTAGCCCTGCCCTGTCATCTGTTTCACTGCCTGCTTCTCAGGGGACCTGCCTGGCTCCTGTGGGCCTGTGGGATAGCTGCCTTCACTTGGAGGAGACCCTGGGTCTTGTGTGATTCTCACTGAGGGGCAGCTGGGCTGGCCCAAAGCACAGATTGTGGCATCTGCATCTTCTCTTTAGACCCCATGCCCTGGAGGGTCCAGTTCTTTGTTCCTGCCCCAGCCTGAGGCAGGAACTCTCTCCAGAGAGCTTCTCTGCCTGGCTCCACAGCATTCTTCCACCCTGGAACACACGTTAGGTCATTTAGAAAAGTTTAAATTACAGTCAGTATACTTCCTTCATTGACTTTAGTTCTAAGCTATGATACCTTTTAGAAAGATTTCCATTTAAAATGCTTAAAGAAATGTCACTTTTAGCTACAGATTTACATAAATGCTTCAGGGAGCTTGGGACTCTCCAGGCCTGCTCCAGGGGCTGATTGCGTAAAGGGCTCTAGGCTTTGGGGAAATTGCTGTCAGGCCTTTCCACATTTAAATTTAGATTGTGCTCTCCAGAAAGTAATGAGGAATAGGTCACCTTCCCAGATCCACCAAGAGGCAGAAAGAAGTACCTCCTATCCCACTCTCTTCCCATAGGCAGTGACCAGCTATGAAATCCTTGCCTGACAATGGGACAGAGGGCAGTGTAATATCTACTCTAGAGCTCCCTACAGGATCAGCATGAAACTGAGACTTTCCCTTAAATTGTACCCTTGTCTCATCTCTTCTAGTTCCCTTACTCCCTTACCAGGTTTTCTTGGGGAACTTCCTTAATAAAGCACTGACAGGTGAATTCTTGTCCCAGCTCCTGTCTCCAGGAACCCTGAACCCAATCAGGTATCTAAAAATTAATTGCACTTCTGTGGTAAAGCACAGCATAGGGAATATAGCCAATAGTATTGTAGTAAGCATGTACAGTGTCAGATGCAGACTAGAAATACTTAGTAAAGTATATGATTATCTAACCACTATGCTGTACACCTGAAACTAATACAAAATAATTTTGACTGTGAAGTGTAATTGAAAAATTAAAAAATGCAAAATAAAAAACCCAAGACATTTAATTATGCTTTTAAAACATTTTAAATATCAATTTCTATTAAAACGAGTGGGCTGTTACACGAAACTCATGTACGGGTAGGGACCCTAGGCCTGACCAGCGGGGTGACCAAAGGGGCGATCAGGGGAGCCCCCTGCTGTCACCCGTCTTGGCTGGCCTGGGGCCTGCAGCCCGGGGCAGCTCCTGCATTGAGCATCTGCCCCCTAATGGTCAAAGCACATCATAGCAACTGATTGTTTTACTGTTCAGTCAATTTGCATATTAGGGTTTTATTATATAGGATTTCTTCAGCATTTCATTATTTCTTTTAATAGTTTTCCTGTTTGCATACAGATCCAAATATGGCCCATACATATCAGTGGGGTAACTTTTTGTATCCATTTTAAGTTTTAGGTTCCCTTTCTTTCCTCTCTCACTGCAGTTTTATTGTTTAATTTGGTTTTTGAGAAACCAGGATGAGTTTCTTGAGAGTTTTCTGCAGTCTGGCTTCAAATGCTGGCATGGACTTGGTTTTATCTAACATGTTCTTCTACCTGTTCTCTTTGTAAACTGGAAGTTGCCTCTTGAGACAGGATTAGAGTCAGGTTTGATTTTTGGGCAGGGGGTGTGTCTTCCATTAGCAGGTGCCTAATTTTTGTTTGTTTTTCTCTTTGTGATATTAACATTTATCGATACTTAGTATTAAGACACATTAATTTATTGGGGGTTGCCAAATGATAATATTAAAATTTCATTTCTTTTCTATTGACTGGAATATTCTGGAATATTGGCTGAAACATCCCCTTATCAACTATTTTGTAACCTTGAAGTACAATTTGTATAAGGAATGCAAAGAAGAGATGTTTTCTTTTAACCTTTATTTAGCTGTTTTCAAAATAATGAGTTGTTTCCTGAACATCCTTGAAAGTTTTCTAATCTTATTAGATTTCTTTTTGTATCATGATGACTCAGGGATTTATTCATATAGCATGTTTTTCAATCCACTGCTTTTATATGGATTTTTAAATGTAAATACTATCATAGTTATATTTTACTTTGTCGTTTTCTGTTTAAGACTCAGCAATATGTCTGGCAGATCTTTCCAGGCTCACATTTAAAGACTTACCACATTCTTTTCCTTGCTACTGAGAATGACATGAGACAAATGTTTTATGATAGGCCCTTTCCTTGTTAGGCTAAGCCTTTTGGGATGCATTATTTCACACAGCCTTTAACACCATTCTGTGATGGAGTTACAGAATTCTTATTTTTTGGATGAAGAATTGCAGCCCATGGTTACTTAGCTTGAAGTGATGACCTGAGATTTGAATGCAGCTCTGTTTGGTCTTGGAGTCATTGATCTCTTGACCACTGACTGGCTGGACCCACCCTAAATTGCTTTCTTGTCCCAGTGGGTTTCTCACATGCTGCCTCCTGCACCTGAAGCCAGTCTGCCTCTGTGGTCTGGGCAGGACTTCCTGCTCCCTCAGGAATGCTGCTCTAATCAGTGATGCCTCCTGCCTGCCTACTTCTGTCAATCAAGTGGACCCTCCAACTTAGGAGTGAAGCATGTAGGTGTCTCCTCCATCCTAGGAAAACCAAGCACCCTCCCCTTAACCCTAAGTGCCCTGTGAGCAGGGCCCACCTCTGTCCCCACAGCTGCTGTTCATTTGATCACATCAGATGAGAGTTGATGGCTTGTGGACTGGCTCTGTGTAAGCTTCCTAAGTGACCTTTGCCCTTTGTTTTTGCTGGGAGGGACCATCTCAGCCCACCCACTGTGGTGGCTCTGTCTTTGCAGAGTCCTAGACCACCCCCACTTGCCCTCCCTCGGCTCAGTCCTGGGGAGCAGGTACATTTTGGAAGGTCAAACATGGCCTTTGCACTCCTGGCTTGGAGAAGTTTCAAGAGCAAAGTCTTGATTTGCAGAGGGGTGGGCTTTTCACAGCAAGGAAATGCCTCTTCCCATCCTGAGGACTCATTCTTTCTTTGCGGATTCTTCCTTGACACGCTAGGCCTCCATCAATATTTATGTTTCTGCACAACTAGTACCAGTTCTCTGCACATTATGTTTCATGTAATTAGCTCTGTTCAAATATATTTGTGAAATTTTGAGGGCTAGTGCATCTCCTAGTCTTTGACTCCCGCACAATGGTTAGCCCACAAACCACCCTGTAGGTGGTGGTCTAAGTCATTGTCCTTTACAAGCCTTTGGGGACAAATGCATAACAATGCACAACCTAGACTACAGGGCTTTAGGCTCCATCTACTGACATACTGTCCCTGGGCAGTGTCACACTCTGCTCCCCCAGAGGCCCATTTATGACACCACTAAGGTATCTGTTTTAGAATTGTCTGGTGTTTTTATATTCAGGGAGCATTGCTGTTCCTTCCACAGCTGAATTTTGGGTTTTCTGGTGTTCAACCCTTTTAGCATTAGTACTAAGCCAGGAGGAGCACCTCAGCAGGGATGGCATTGCTTCTGTCTGCCAGGAATCTCTTCTGCCTTTTCCGAATAGATTTTCTCTGGGAAAGCATCTATGTGCAAGTCATTGGGTAGGTCCAATTCTCCCACTCTTACCCCAAGTTCAGGGATGGACACATGACCCAAATCAGGCAAATGGAACTCAACTTTTTGTGGCATGACCAGGAAAGATACATTTTCTCTCTGCTGGATTGGAGTTTTGAGAATGTAAGACTGGAACTAGTTAGGTGCCATGAAAATTTAACCATTCCAAGAAAGATGCCCACTGAGAGTGTAATCCAGTCCTGATAATGTTTGAGCCCCAATGTGCCTAGCATTCTACCACCCCCTGGATTGACAGTTATGTGGGCGAATTGGTCCTCATTTTGCTCAAACCAGTCTGTGGTGCATTTTCTATCACTTTGAACCTAAAGGGCTCTAACTCATACCATGTCTCCGGCTTTCACGTTGTCAGTGGGGCACAAAATTCGCAGGGAAGGAGCTCTGTTAACTTCTATGTTCCCATGGGTCCCCTGGTTTCTTCAATACTTTGACAATGACCCAGCATGAAAAGGAAGGCAAACTAAAGCAACAGACCCATGTTGTATGAATACCTTCTTCCCCATCCCAGGAAGGCTCTATTGCTGGGCATATCCGTCATGAACATGTTTAACCTTACGTAGAAGAAAAAGCACACAACAGAATTTTGTTGTGTAACAAAAAGTCTAGAGGTAGGTGGTTGTTGGTGCAGATGAGGAGAGCAATAATGTTAGGACCACTCCTCTGCTAGCCCCTTGGTCTTGCTCGGTGGTCTTCCTTCATATTGGCACCTTGTGGTCAAAGGTGGCTGCTGCTAGTCCAGACCTCATATTCACACTTAAGTCAGAGTGAAGTTGGAAAGAGAAAAGTGGTGCCACCACCATCTCTTTCTTTTGGTTTGGAAAGTGAAAGCTCCTCAAATCTCTGTGCAGATTTCTGTTCATGGCTAGAGCTCAGTAATGTGATCACTGCCACTTGTAAGGAAGACTAAGGTAACAAATGTTCAGCTAGCCATATGTTGATACTCCTACCAATACATGGGTGCTTGTAATAAGAAGGAGGTGAGGAATTATTCATTAGCTACTTAGTGAACATATGACTTGTTCTCCCTCTCCTCACTTAGTTCTCTGCCAAGAGGCACCTCAGACTTCTCACTCCATCCAACTGGCCTCTTTTTCAGGTTGTCAAACCTGTCAGAATCCCAGCTAAAGCCATGCTGAACCACCTCCATATCTGACAAAAGTGGATCATTTGTTAAGAACAAAAGCTAAATTAGAAATACCAGTAGTTTAACTTTCTCATTGTGTAAAAAGAGGTGCAATAAAAGTGGCTGCAGATGGTACCATAAAATAAAAGATATAAATGGCCTAATACATTGCCTAGGATATGGTTGACATAAAATAAATATGCATTTCTATCTCTCTCTCTCTCTTTCCTATCAGTGCTCCCCCTCCTCGCTTTCCCCACCTGTGTCAGTAGAAAAGGTCATTGCAGTGATCACTGGGCATTTCAGCTCTTTGATTCATGATCCAGAATGTCCAGAGAAGGCTCTCAAAGAACACTCCAATACTCAAGACCCACACATCTTTGCTTTAATTCAATTCACAAGTTGTTCAGCCAGAAAACTCAAATCTATGGCAAACCAGGCCCGATTAGTTCTGGTGCTTGCTTCATGAATCTGCTTGTTATCCTGTAATAACATATTCAATACTGCCCGCTTGGCATGGAGCAGGGGTTTCATGGGAGAAACTCAAGAGGTCACCGGTCTGCATGACAAAAAGGGAGCTCATCTGAGTTTTTTTTAGAATAGAATTCCTTCTCCACTGCGGTAGGGAAGATGGGCACTCATATGGTGTAGTTTGATAAGACCTCTCCTGTGTTTTTATTTGGAAGGGGCGCTCAACTAGAAGTTAAAATATGGGTTTGGATTTTTATTCTACCACTGGCTAACTATATGTTCCTAGGCAAATTCTTCAACCTCTCTGATCCTCCATCCTTCCCAGGAAAATGAGTTGTTGTGAAAATTAAAGCTTTTGTGAGAGAATGTGGCACATAGTAGGTTTTTCAATTAATGTATGTCTCTTCTCCTGACCAAACATTAAGAGCATCTACTATGTAGCAGGCATCTTCTCAGGGTCAGACAATGAAGTGTGGGTGAAATCTTCAATTACAGATGAGAGACTAAATAATCTGTCCCAAATTAGAAATTGGTTAAGTGGTGGAGCCAAAATCTGTACCCAGGTTTGCTTTATTATAAATCTTTCTATGTACTATAGACTGCTTATCAGATAGTCCTTCTTACAGGGTTATCTAAAATCTTATTGCTCTACCTGCCGCATTTTCAGTTTAATAGGAAATAAACAGAAAGCCTTAATAGAGGCATTTCAGGCATTAACAAGTTAAGTAAGGAGATTAACCTAGCAACCAAAGTTGATTTGATGTACCAGACTTTGGCACTATCATACACCCACTCTGCCCACAGACATATCCTGGGAAGCATGAGTCCACAGCTTCCCTGGTCTCTTGGGTCTTCTGAGGGCCCACTCCCCCTTTCTCCTGCAGGCCCACCCTCATTATGAAATCCCAGCAGAGAATGCAGTATTTACTTCTCTTCCATTCTACAACTTTCGAAACAATTTAAAATGCCTTTTGGTTTCTCTCTGCTGCAGAGTAATAGAAAAAAAAAAAGGTTAATCAAAAGGTCCTGCAGACCTGGTTTGGGTCTCAGCTCTGCCAATTGTAAGATTTGGGGCACTTCCTCACCCCCCCCCCCCACCTTGCCTCAGTTTCTTCCTTCCCCAAAAGTGGACAGTAGTGGCATTTCCTCATGGAGTTGTTATGAAACTCAATGCATAAGCCTGGAGCCCAGTGTAGTGCCAGGTCCATGGTAAACAACTAATAAGTGTTAGCTGGTAATAATAACCACCCTCCTATGGAAAAATCCAAATGAATGTCTCCAGGTTTTTTGTTTGTTTGTTTGTTTTGTGTGGTGTTTTTTTTTCCTGTCTTTTTTCCATTTGGGGAACTACAACAAAAAGAGAGCCAGCCAGCCAGACCCCAGAGTTCAGAATCTGTCACTATTCTGCATCTTCATGACAAGGTGGGAGAATCATATTCAGAATGGTAAATCTTTCCATTCACGGAAGAAACGCACACGAGTCAGAAACCTGATGATTGAGGACCAAACGAGGGTCCCGGACGGAGACTGAGGACATAATGTATTGCCACCATGTCACTGGGTGAATCATGACTGGGGTTTTTAGAGGAAGTGGGCAGACAATGAAGTGAAAGATGTGTCTGGACGTTTTCCCCGGGCTCCTTCTGCTTTGATCTGAGATCTCAGGGCTGTCCTTTGAAGATGGGTTTCCGGGGCTGACGAGCTGCAGGTGGCTTGCTGAGCAGTCATGTGACCATTCATCATTCTCCTTCACATGTTTTGCCAACTCCAAGGTGGAAGTTTTGTAACCTTTTTGGCTGATTTATGGATGTAGAACATGACAGGTACATTCTAGGTCTTTGCTTGGGACCATTGGATATCCTCCCTGCTGGGAGTGTGAGCCCACATACACATTTAGGATTGCTAATAGAGACCATGTCTGCAGACCACCCCAGAGGTCACCCAAACACCATGAATCATTTACAAATGAACAGCTGTGCTCTCTACACAGAGGGACTGTGTGGGCAGAGACCAAAAAAAGCTACCCTTTCAACATTTCCCTGGTGAGTGGGATGCTACTTTTGTGATTTCTGTAAACCATTCAAACAGTGCTTCCCTCCCTGACGCCCCCCGCCCCCATTTATCATACACATTAGCAGGAAATAATTAACGAAAACCAATGAAGTTCTTTTTATTTTTTGAAGGAATTTTAGGCACCATGTGAATTTGCTAATACACGAGTTCTGGACCTGAAAATTCTTGGGATAATATAATCCTTTAGGTTAATTGCTCAGTAATTTAAATGATTTACTTTAAGATTTTTAGATTTAAATGCTTTTATATATTTCCAATCCAAAGTTTCCATATACTCTGAACCCACGTTGAAACTGCTGGATTGTCACTGACTGCCAAATAGATAGACATTTTTTGACAAGCTCTGTCTGGTAGAACTTTCTGTGATTTTGGAAATGGCCACTCTATGTTTTCTGCAGAAACCAGAGCCACAGGTGGAACTGGATTTTAAATTTTACTTAATTTGAATCAATTTTGATTTCTGTTTCAATAGCACATGCAGCTAGGAGCTCCTTTACTGGTCAGAGAGGGTTTGGACCACTCTGTGGGGGCTGTCAGAGGACCGAGGTCTTGTGAGCATGGCTGAGGTTACATAGAAGAGCGTTTTGCTTTCTCAAGGTCATGAGAGGCCGTGTTGCAGGGTGCCCACTGGCTCCCATCGCCCAGTCCTGCCTACATCTCACAGCCACACAGCCTTCCCTGGACCCTCTGGTCAATGTGTCTCCCTTCTGGGTATTACCTATAGGTCATCACCCGAGCCCTGTAACTAGTACTGTGTGTGTGCCACCCTGCATAGCTAGCTTTTACCCTGTAGATCAAGGCTCTGTGTACCTGAGACTGTAGAAGTGTGGCACCATCACGCCACTGGAAAGTCCTGTCCCAACACAGGGAGAAGAACCATCCCAGCAAAAACAAAGCAGAAGGACCTCAGGGGAAGATTTGTGAACATTCTGAACTCACCTTGACCTGCTCTACACCTTTGCTCCTCCCCACGTCACCTTGGGAACTCTCCAATTTATGTCTCCATCGTTCTGTTTCCCTGTGAATGCCTCCTGGCTTTGACCCTCTCCCTCAATTTCCACCTTAGGATTGATCTCTAGTTTTTGGTACCTTGAGTTACCCACGTGCTTCCTGAGAACTGACCTTTTGGGGGTTAACCTTTGGGGTTGTCTGCCTCCTCCATTCAGTATAGAAACCCATCAATATTTTGCTCAATATGGACAAAAGCTTATTTTTAAAAGACATGTCTGCTTTGTTTTGTTTTGAATTGCTCCTCAGCTATACCACACACACAGTTGCTTTGCAAAAGCAGAATCAAGAGCAGTTGACCATATGGGGATCTATCTAATAAGTTGTCCATCCAAACTGTTTCTTCTCTGTTATTTTTTTACCTACAGTGCAGTCTCTGTGTCCAGTCTCAACGCAGTATGTTGTCAGAAAGGTGAACAGTAAGATGAACAATCCCATTCATTTGCCTTCAGTGCATGGGCAATGTTGGCCCTGAGAGAGGGGGTTCTTTCTGTAAAGGGGCAGGAAGGAGGTTCATAAGGTGACAGGAGCTGCTTTGCCAGGTTGGAAGGGCGAGTATATCTATCTTAGGGCTGTATTGCACCAGGCACAATACCAAATGGTAAATGCTTTGGGCATAGATGGAAAACTGCTACCCAAGGCTTCCCTGGGTAATTCTAAATCAGGGAGAATATTTTCTAAAATTTAAGCAGCATTCAATTCTTCCTTTAAATGGAGTGCTCAGGCACTAGCTGGTCTTTTAGAAAATATGTAAGTGTGCACATACAAATAAATGTATGTGTTCATAAAGATAGCCAGTGGAATTATGGATTACTCCTATCACCCCCAGATGTGTAAAAATGTGGTTTTCTTATTTTGCCTGTTACTGATATGATTTCCCTTCTGAGGCCTTTCTTCTGGCTGGTGGGAAGTCCCGGAAGGGACTTAATTTAGCCCAATCTGGAAATCTTAGCCAGAGTCAATTGTTTGAACAGTCCCTCTAGGCAAGGATGCAGACCAGGTCACAGTCCCTCTAGTGCTCCCTTTTCTATTGTATCTGCGCCCTTGGTGGGCACTGTCCCTGTGGCCAAGGCTTGCTCTCCACCTCTTGCAAACTACCTGACATCTCTGACCTGCTTCACCTTCCAGAGAAGTACAGACATTGAAGACATCACAATCCTTTCTCTCTTCCTCTCCTCCTTCCCACAGCTTCCAAAGAAATCCCACCATCTGGATCTTCCAGTCCTTAATCCTGATAGGCTAAAAAGTCCAGACCCTCTTCCCCCAAGAGCCAATCCCTCCCTGAAGCATCAAGACCCAGAACCTGGAAGCCCCAGGGGCAAGGAGGGGCACAGAGTGAGAACTATATTTGAAATTACCTGAAATAACAGACTTTATGTGCAACCCACCTTATGTTTATGAACAAGTACATACCTTCAATACTACAATATCTTTTTTGCTTCCCTAAAATTTAATGGATTTATTTGTATGAGCATTAGCAATTGTCAGAATATGTAAATAATGTTATCTATACTAATAAAAGGGTAATGTGCTAATTAGACAGGGTCAACAGGACATCTTACAGTCATCCTGTCCTCCTTTCGGACAAAGCCATGGTTGGGGGAGCTGAGGCAGAGGTGGTTAGGAGTGATTAAGTTGGCAGGGGAGGGCAATTAGGGGCGATTAGGCTGGCAAGCATAGGGTTAGGGGCAATCAGACAAGCAGGCAAGTGAGCAGTTAGGAGCCAGTGGTCCCAGATTGCGAGAGGGATGTCCGACTGACTGCCAGGATCGGGCCTAAACCGGAAGTTGGACTTCCCCCAAGGGGTCCCAGATTGGAGAGGGTACAGGCCAGGCTGAGGGACCAAATTTCATGCACCAGGCCTCTAATATTTTAATAATAGAATGTCATTTTAATTATAATAATGTCATTGCTGGAGGGAATCCCAAAAGTCTCTATTTAGAATCAATTCTGAAGAACTGACATAAAGAACTTATTCAAATTTCTAACAGCTTTAATAGTTGAATATCCAGGAAAGCCACTGCTCCAAAGCCACCCCCTCCCAGGACTGGGTCTCTTCTCCTAGGGGGTTAATAGTAAGCCCATGGGGTGGGTGGTCATGTAGACCCCCACAAAGGACAGTGGATTTCTCAGTTAACAGATACCATCAGGCAGTTAGCACACTCTGCATTCACTAAGCTCCTCCCTGGAGCCTGACCTGTATCTCTGGGCGGCTTTCCCATTTTCTGGGTAATAAGCCACACCTTGAGGCTACAGAGAGTTAAGCAGAATCCAACATTTCCCAGGTACGTTTTGAGTTTCCCTCCAGTCATGTTCTGTAACTTCATCTCTGAGTTTCCCTCCAGTCATGTTCTGTAACTGTAATATTCCAAGCACGAGTGTCCTAAGGGAGTTTGTTAAATTTACTTCAGAGACTCCCAAGTGAAGTGATGCCATGGGTCAGAGCAGGCACCTCGGGGCTCTCCTGTGTGAGAACTATGAGGTCCCCAGAGAACTCTGTGGGGCTGCACTGTTGGGCCCCAGGATCCCCCTCTGCCCAGGACCCTCCATGCTCCCAACCTGGCCTGACATTTAAAAGCAGTCAGAGAAAGACAACTGCCATGTGGTCTCACTTATATGTGGAATCTAATGAACTGAATAAACTTATGAACAAAATAGAACCAGAGGCATGGATGCATGGAACAGACTGACAACTGTCAGAGTGGGAGGGGGGGAGAGGGCACGGGAAGAGGGGAGGGAGCTGGATGGAAGAAGGGGAAGGGATTGACCAAAGAACATATAGACACAGACAACAGTGTGGTGATGGTCAGAGGGAAGGCGGCAAGGGTGGGGTGGAGGTGGGCAAAGGTAGAGGGACATCTGTAATAAAGTCAACAACAAAAATAAAGTTTAAAACAATGAATTAAAATATGAGGAAGAAATAAGAAGAAATGTACTGTCTTAAGTAGTAACACACATTGTTCAAAATGCACAACAAGAAAGGCGACAGTGACAAGGCTTTCTCCCACCCCCCACCCTGCCTCCACCCCACTCACCCCATCCTCTCACCCTGCCATCCAGAGGCAACTACTCTATCTTGTTTCTGTGTGTGTGTGTGTGTGTGTGTGTGTGTGTGTGTGCGTGTGTGTGTGCGTGCGTGCGTGTGTAGTTTAAAAAGAAGATGGAGCTACTGTGAATATAGACCTTGGTCTTTCTTGCTTTCACATAGAAAAGGCACTATTCTATACCCACTGCGCTGTACTTGCTTCACCTCATTTTTCTGGAAGTGTTTCCATAGGAATTCATAGAGAGCACCACATTTTTCTTCTTTAAAGAAATAGCTGTGCAAGGATTTCATTTTTTGCTGCCCCATACTATTTAACTAGTCTTCTCTTGAGGATCACTGGATTATTTCCAGTCTTCTTCTGCTATACACAAAACTGCAGCAAACCAGTAAATCAACTCATATACATGTCATTTTGAACCTGTTAAGGGGAACCAGTCTTTGGTGGTTTTGAGAGCAGTGGCCCTGGCCCAGTGCCCTCCCTAGAGGCTGCACCAACGCACAGCCCTACCCGTCATTCATTCCCTACATAACTGTGATCACGGGTCTTCATTGTGACAGGTGTGGACGTGAGTCTGATGGAGGCACAGGCAGTAGAGACGTGACCCTCCCCCGAACCTCCTTGTCCATCGTTCTGGATGCAGAGACACCCCCCCCCTTTTTTGGTCCTATAGATGAAAGCACCATGTGAATGCGGTGCATGCTGGTGTGAACCACCCAAGTCAGGGGGCATGTCTCCCACCTTCTCCAGAAGAGCCCCTGTGCTTCTTCTCCAGTTTGCTTGCTCTCAGAGGCTTTGGCCCTGGCTGCTCACCCATCTGCTGGTTCCCCAGTAACTATCCCAAAGCCGCTGCTGTGTCCTTGCTCAGCCCTGACCTGCCTCCGCTCAGGGTGGAGATGGTGAGCCTTGCAGTCTCAGAATCTCAGCAGGAGGCCAACAGGAGCCAGCATCTAACCAGCACCTGCTGGAGTCTGGGTTCTTAGAACTGTCTCATGCCTTCTGGGCTGGTCCTCCATGTCTTTCCCTCATCACCAGAGAGGGGGCTCCAGGACTCAGCAGCATGCAGGGGTCGCCCAGATGGAGTGTACGGAGGGGGGCCTGGGGAGGCACAGGGGGTAGGCATGCACTCTAATGTCCAGTCAATGTGTCCATTAGGAATGCTGAGCCCAGGGAGCCAGAGTATTTGCAAGAGAAGCTGGGAAGCTAGGTTGCTGTGTTAAAGTCTCTAATATTAAATGCTGGCAACTAGCTCATATTTAAATAGCACCACCATCCATGATAACAGCGGTAGGGACCCCACACAGCACATCGAAGTGCAGGGCTTGGCCCACTGGCTGCCAGACTGGGCCTCTGCCTGGGCTCTGTCTTGCTTCTCAGGGACTTCCCAGCAGCCTCCACGTTTCCTCTGTCCCTGATCTTCCCCTTGCCCCCCACCCCTCTCCCCACAAGGTGCTCACTGCATTCAGACCTGATGCCCCTGAAGACACTGCTTGTGAATATCGCTGGCTGGCTCGAAATTAACTTTTCTGGGACAGTTCTCTTTTCTACAAACTACTGACTGATTTTAAGGTAATCACATTACAGTAAAATGTGTGACTCCCAGGAACCTTTAGAGGGAAATCCCAGTGCCCCCAGGCCCATGGACCTTTGTTCCTGGGCACCAATGCTTCTCCAGAGAGGGAGGGGCTGCATTGAGAAGTCACAAGGACTGCTCCTCCCTGCAAGGCCCACACCACCTAGTGCCTCTGCCCCTCTTCACCCCCTCCATCAGAGCCTGAGGCTGTCTTAGTTGGAGTCTTGAGTCACAGCTGCACCTTAGTTCTTTCTAGAACAGTCTTCCAAGGAACCCTTTGCTTGAGTTGACCTCTCCTCTTAGTTCCTCCTGCAGCGGCAGCTCCTGTTCTGAGAGGCAGCGCCCAGTGCTGGGAAGAACATGTTGGCTCTGCGGCCTGAGGTCTCTCCCAGCCTCAGTGTCCTCAGCGTGCCCTCCTGACCCACAGAGCAGTGGTCAGAGTCGCATTGCTTCATAGGGCACTGCGCCCTACACCGCAAGCTGCTGCAAACTGTGTCGGGATTTTTTTCTTTCTAATTTTTATTTATTGCACAAGACCATCGCAGCCATAAAAAGGGCAACATTGCAGACACAAAAAAGGGAATGGCCTTTCTATGTGGGAAGAACTGAATGAGAATGCAAAACAAGGTGAGGATGATCCTGGCTAAGACATGTCCCCCAGGGCTGCTCTCTGCCCTCTGACTCCAGCACAGAGGGGTAGGGGGAGCTGAGAGGTGGGAGATGGGAGGACCCTCTCCTCGGAGCATACTGGGTGAATGTTATCATGGAGTGTGTTTAGAGAGTTCAGATATTTTATGCAGTGTGAGCAGCCTAATGCAGAGTCTACCTAACCAACGGACAGATATAAAGTGGACAAAAATAAACAGTGATGCTTATTTTTCAGAATATTTCCTTGTTATTAAAGGCTTTCATGTGTATCATCTCATTCTATCCCTTTAACAGGGGTGGCCGATAGAAAGGACAAACAGACTTACTTACTGTTATTTAGCAGCTGAGAGCAAGAAACCCAAAGAAGCTAAATGATTTATTCAAGGTTATGGTTAGTACATGCTGGAGCTGGGTTTGGAACTCAGATTTGATAGACTCTTCTCGATCTTTAAATTCTGACGATTTAATTTCATCATCATCTCTGTGCTCAGTGTTGATATACTAGTACTTTTTTACTTAATCCCTTCATAATACACCTCCCATAATGCTCAATAAATATGCACTGATTATTTGATTGATAAAGTTTCTTGGAAGCGACATGTATGATTATGTGAATACTAGAGGCCCAGTGCTCAAAATCCATGTACTTCAGGAGGGGTGGTCCCTCAGCCTGGCCTGTGCTCTCCCTCAGTCCAGGAGTCCTTGAGGGATGTCTGACTGGTGGCTTAGGTCTGCTCCCCTTAGTGCTATGAAGGCAGGAGAGGCTCCAGCCACTGCTGCTGCCCTTGCTAGCCATAAGCCTGGCTTCTGGCTGAGCAGCACTCCCCCTGTGGGAGTGCACTGACCACCAGGGAGAAGTTCCTGCATTGAGTGTTTGCCCCCTGGTGGTCAGTGCACGTCATAGCAACCAGTCTTTCTGCAATTCAGTCTATTTGCATGTTAGCCTTTTATTATATAGCACTAGAGGCCCAGTGCATGAAATTTGTGCATGGGGGTGGATCCCCTCAGCCTTGCCTGAACACTCTCCAATCTGGGACCCTTCAGGGGATGTCTGACAGCCAGTTTAGGCCCAATCCCAAGGCCAAAACCAGCCACTGGACATCCCTCTCACAATCTGGGACCACTGGCTCCCAGCTGCTCACTTACTCACCTATCTGATGGCCCCTAAATATCCTCCTGCCAGCCTGATATCCCCTAACTGGCTCTTCCTGTTGGCTTAATTGCCCCTAAACTTCCCCCCTGCTGGCCTGGTCACCCCAAACTGCTCTCTCTCACGACGTGGTGGCCCCCAACTGTCCCCCTCTGCCAGTCTGGTTGCCCCTAATTTCCACCCTGCCAGCAGCCTGGTTGCCCTCTACCGCCCCCTCTGCCAGCCTGGTCACCCTTAATTGCCCCCTGGTAGCCTGGTTGCTGCTCACTGCTTCCCCTGCCAGCCTGGTTGCTCCCAACTGCCCCTTTCCCCATTGGCCTGGTCATCCCCAACTGCCCCCTACCAGCCTGGTCACCACATGCAGCCTGCTGTTCAGTTGTTTGGTTGTTCCTCACTAGCCCCCCTGCCAGCCTGGTTGCCCCACACAGCCTGTGTTCGGTCATTCGTTCAGTTGTTTCAGTCATGATGCCCTTCGCCTTTTTATATATTAGGATTAATACAACTATAAGATATAAATCTTGTTGCTTTGCATGTGCTTGGAAGAAGTGGGTCACAGACTGAGATCTAATAGTTCAATTATAATTACATTTGTGCCTAACTTTGAATGTGATTGTAAAGTTTGCTCTGTACAGTCACACTTATCACTTCACACAGTCCTCACTGCACCCTTTCACATAGACAGGGCAGCTATGAAACAGGTGTGCCCAGGACTTCCAGCCTTTTGGGGTTACCTTCTTCTTGAATATCCAAGTAAGAGGACCCAAGTCTCCCTTCTGTGTGGAGCAGACTTTTCAGAGGAAGCGACCTTGGGGCTGGGGTGGAGGGGTGATGAGTTTTGTTTGGGCCCTCATGAGGGAGGTTTACATGGCCAGCCTGCGAGGCTGCTGTCTGCCTCAGGAGCTGCGGATCCATGAGCACGTGATGCCTTCTCACCCTGTTGTCCCCGTGGGCAGCCTTTCTTCATCCCGACAATGTGCCACTCACACCAGGTTCTCCAGTGTTGCCGGCTGCACGGTGGTTGTGGGGAAATGGCAGGTAATTACACCGCAGGTAGAAAAACACTCTGAATCCCATGTAGGTGTTCTTGTTCATACTAATCTACTAAGCACTTTTCACCACAGGCAATCTGTTTGCCTGCTGCCCTATTACAAGGGCCTCTTGCTGCCCACACAGTCTCACCTCCCTTCCTCTCACTTCTAATGATTCCCTTGCCCTTTATCCCCAGCTTAAATGTTCCCTTACTTTGATTTGCTCAATTCCTCTCTCCAGGTCCAGAAAATAACTGTTTAATACAAAACCAACCTAAAGACAGAAATTTGTTCATCTTTTCTAAAGATGTATAATCAACCTCTCTTTTGAGGTGATGCTCTGGAGGGTCTCACCTTTTCCTTTCAAAGAAGCTCATTAAGGTGTTTTCCTAAATAAAGAGCTACCTTCTCAGTTCTGAATTTCTAATTATACAAAAGTGGCCACAGATGGTTTTTATGATAAATATTGATTTTCCCTTTCCTCTTCGTAAATACTTATTTCCATTTCACAGATGAGGACACTGAGCTCTGAATCTTTTTAATGAATTTTAAAAGAATGGATTTTTAGAGAAAGAAGAGAGGGAAAGAGAAACAGCAATGTGAGAGCAGCTGGCAATTGAGCTCACAACCCAGGCATGTGCCCTGATTAGAAATTGAACCAGTCACCTTTCTGTGCACTGGATGGTGCTCAACCAACTGAGCCACACCAGCCAGAGCACTTTCTATGTCTTAAAGGGCTTGTAAAGCACCGGAGTGAGCAAGTAGTGGAGATTTTTCCACAAGACCCTCCTGTTTTTCAAGAGACTTCAATGTTAATGGTATTTGTTGTAATGATATCAAGCTGTACTTTTTATTTACTTTTCACTATTGTAAGTGATTGCCTCTAGAACACTTTGCATTGACTTTCCACTGCTCAGAATTCAAGGAGCAAAATCTTGATGTGAAGGAGCAGCAAATGTCACAGCTGCTGTTAACACTGCCAAGTCAGGCTGTTTATGCTCCTTGTAAAAATAATTGTCTCATTAATCTTCACCTCAACCACCTAGTCCTGTTGCCAAGGTCAAGTTAAAAATCCAGGTGAATTGCAAATATGTCATCATGCATACAAAACACGGTCCCCATGCCAGTGCTGTGCAGGGTGGCGGTGAGGGTTAGGGGTCAGGAGCTGGAGATGAGAGAGGCAGAGGTTCACCTCTGTGAGAGCGGGAGATGGCCCAGCTCTCCTACCACCAGAAGCATGTTGTGTGTGTCAACTGGGCATGGAAAGGCCCTCCCAGCCAGGGAGGTATAAGTTTCCATGGAATGCACTTCTCCCCAATCTCCCCAGTGTTGATGTAAATGGTAAACTTTTACTCCCTTCTAGGTAAACATTTTTTAGTGGCCATCCTGCTATGGCAGAAGGAATTACTTAAATGCAAAACAATCCACACAGACGGGTTTTTGCTTCGATGCACAAATTACGTCACTGAATACTAACTGGAAAAGAATGTACTGTGGCAGGTCATTGATTTAATATGAGCCAAGCTTAGGAGAAGGGAATGAGAAAAGGATCCTCAGAGGTTGATTACACATTTTTAGAGAAGGCACGTCTTCTTTAATTTACTTTCATATTCAGCAGTTGTTTATTGCACCAGGTAGAGTGTAGGGCTCAGGGAAAGCAACAGTGACCACGGCAGAGTCTATTTTAAGAAGCTGGTGAAAAACGCTTGAAAAAAGAATGACTGCCCAGATGTGATAGGTGTTGTGAGAGCACCAGATGCACATCTGGGTGGTCAGAGAGCACTTTGTTGAGGAAAATAAGCTTGTGTCTGAGAATTAGGAGGTTGTCAAGCACAGAGAGAAGTAGGAGTAGTTATTCCAAGCAAACGGAAGAGCAAAGTTCAGAGGTGGGAGGGAGAGTGGTGTGTGAAGGCCACCAGGCGTGGTGGTTGAGAGGGGAAGAGAGAGGAATGTGTGACATCTTGAACATGTTGAGATTGATGTGCTTTCAGAGCATCAAAGTTGAGATGCTCAGTGGAAAAATTCATATCTCTGCTGAGGAGCAGATCTGAGGTGAAACTGTAGGCTGCACAGTCATGCCACTGGCATGACTGTGCAGCCACTCAGCCCAGGATCACTGGGCACTGAAATGAGCACCCATAATGCACTGCACAGAATGGAATGAGGAGGACACTGAGGATGCAGCATTTAAGAGATGGACAGAAGTGAAGACCCCAGGGGAGACTAGGAAAGCAAGTCCGACGAGGGAAGGAAAGTGACATGATGCTATCCTATTTTGCATTTGGGTGCGTTATTGCTTTAGTGACCTTCAGATTGGCCACCCCTGGAGATGCTACATCTCCTGAGCCAAGCACATCTAGTGCGACACGGTGCCTGCCACACAGCATGTCTTCTAGGTAGATTCAGCTGGATGGTGGCCAGTCTGAGACCCCTAAAAAAGACTAGTTCATTAATATCACAAATGAAGAAACTGACAAATAGCATTCTTCAGAAACCTGAATTGAATGCAGTCAATCCCTCATTCTTTCATGGTTTGGATAACAGAGATTTCACGGTGTGAAATTGCTATGTCTAGGTCTTTTTACAAAAACCTTCATTAAAAAGAATTTCCCTTTGGCCTTAGGCAGCACAAGCCAATTCCTCACACGCCTCTAGGCACAGAAGGGAAAACACTTAATCTTTCCTTGCATTTTCTCTTCCTCTCTAATTCGGTGATATTCTGAGAAAAAGAATTTTCTGAGACTCTCACAGGAGGATGTGATAATAAAGAAAGCTTTATTTCTGTGGAATCAAATTCCTGAGTTTTCAAGTTTTCATTTCTCTCAGTCCTGCCAAGGACGAAGTCCCATTTGCCTCTAACAGGGCCAAAATCGGAGCCAGTGTCCAGAATTTCCTTTCCATGTCTGCGTAGTTCAGTGCAGCACCAGGCTAGCTTAACTTGTGTTTCCTCACTGCAGTCCACCAGTCCGTTGTATGTGGGGTACCCACATGAAGGAAAAATGTGAATACAAGCAAGCCAAGAGCATAAGAGAGCAAGAGAGAGAGAGAGTTCCTTTGTTTAGTAGATTGTGTATTTACAAATTTCCCCACACTTACAGTGGCCATACCCATTCTGGCCAATGATCTTTATTTCCAGGTGTAACTGACAAACAAGTACCTTCCCTTGTCACCTCAGTTTTATTGGGCATGTGTCACTTCCCTTTGTTGGATCCCTTAACCCAGTGTTTTGCAGGAAATGGGCCAGTGGTTCCCTGGGGAGTGCAAAGTTGCAGCTTCCTGGTGAAGCTGTCCAAATGACATGCCTATAATGTCTGGCTTCTCTCTTTGATCCTTTCCTCTTATTAATGACTAGCTAATCACAATGGAATCACTTTCATCCTTTCTTTCTGCCTCTCTTTCTCACCCCCTTCCTCTTTCCCTCCCTCTTTTTCCTTGCTTTTCTTTATAGCTTCCTTTTATTTCTTCCCTTTTCTTGACCTTTCTTCACTTCTTTTCCTTACTTTTCTTATCTTGTTTCCCATTTTCATTTCCTATTTATTGTTTCTTCTTTTTTGCTTTTATTTTATTACTAGAGGCCTGGTGCATGAAAATTCATGCACTGGAGGGGGGTGTCCTTCAGCCTGGCCTGCCCTCTCTCACAAGTCTGGGAGCCCTCAGGGCAGGAGGTGACTCAGTGATCAGGCGAAGGTGATGCCCCCATCACACTTCTGCTGCTGCCACTGCTGGCAGCACAAGGCTCAGCCAGCTCTAGTTACTTGAGCCTCTGGTGACCCTAGATGGCAGGGCAGCCGCTATTCGAAGCTAGCTTGCACCTTGAGTTGGTCCTGGGTGGCTGGGAGGCTGAGGGGACTGGGGGATTATGAAGGCAGGAGCATGAAGTGGCCAGACCTGCCAGGGGGCAGGCCCAGCCATGCCATGTGCCTGCTGCCCTGGTGGGGTTGAGGGGACTGGGCACCACCATCTTGTTGCTATGAGCACTGCCATCTTTGAGGGTGTGGCAGTCAATTAGCATATCTCTTCCTTATTGGCAGTGGATGCCACCATCTTTGTGAGGGAGTGATGGTCAATTAGCATATCCACTCTTTATTAGATAAGATTTTCTTTCATAGCTTCCTTTATCTTGCTTCCATTTTTTGCTTTCCTTTTCTTAGCTCCCCTTATATTGCTTCCCTTGCTTTCTTCCCTTGTTTTTTCTTTTTGCTTCCTTTCATGCATTCCTCTTCTCACTTCCTTTGTCACTTCCCTTTTCTTGCTTCCTTTTCTCACTTCCTTTGACTCCCCTCCCTTTCATGCCTCCCTTATTTTCACTTCCCATTCTCAGTTTCATAGTCTACTTCACTTTTATTACCTCTATTTTTGAGTCCTTTTTTATGCTCCCCTTCTTGCCTTTCCTTTCTTGCCTCCTTTTTCTCACTTCCCGATTATTGCTTCCATTTTCTTGCTGCTATCTTACTTCCCAATTTTTCTTGCTTCTCACTTCTAGCTTCCATATTCTCACTTCCCTTTTCTTTTCTAGCTTCCCTTTCCCTGTTTCACCCTTCTTGCTCCCCTTTTATTATTTCCCTTATACTGCTATTAGTTTCTGGCTTCCCATTCTTACTTTTCTATTTTTGCTTTCCCTTTCTACTTCTGTCGAAATATTATTTACTTTTTACCTTTTTCTTGTCCCATCTTCTCTATTCTTATTTCTCTTTCCTTGCTTCTCTCCTTCCATATTTTATCTCAATTTTCCTGCTCTTTTTTCTTACCTCTGTTTTTTTGCTGTCCTTTTCTTCCCTTCCCTTTTCACTTGTCTTTTCTGGCTTTAATTTACTCATTTCCTTTTCATGCTTTCCATTTTCACTTCTTTTTTCATTCTTCTATTTCTTGGTTCAATTTTCTTTCTTATTTCTCCCTGTTTCTTGCTTATTATTTTCTTTTTTCTTTCCTCATTTTTCTTTATCTCAGTTCCCACCCCTTCCTTGCTTTTGTTACTTCCTTTTTTTTTCCACTTCATTTTCTCACTTCATTTTTCTGGCTTATTCATATATACATATAGATGTATATATGAATAAATATATATTTCAGTGAGGAAAGAAGGGGGGGGTGGAGAGAGAAAAACATCAGTGATGAGAGAGAATCATTGATTGACTGCTTCTTGCACAGGGCATGTGCCCTGACCAGGAATCAAACTGTGATCTCCTGATTCATAGGTAGACACTCAAGCACTGAGTTACACCAGCTGGGCTCTTTACTTTTATTTTGTCATTCCCATTTCCCTGTTCTTTTTTTTCTAATTTCTCTTCACTTATTTCATTTTTTCTTGCTTCACCTGTCTTGGTTCCCTTTCCCGTTTCTCATTTCTTACTTCCCTTTTCTTGCTTTTTGTTCCTTCCTTTTCCTTTCCTTTCATTACTTTTGTTCATTCCTCCCTATTATGCTTCTCTCATTGCTTCCATTTTCACTTCCTTTTTTTGCTCCTCTTTCCTTCTTCATTCTTACCTCCTTTTTCTTCCTCATTTTTTTTCTGGCTTCTCTCTTTTTCCTTCTTTCTTCTTTAACTTGTGTTCCTTTTCTTATTTCTTTTTTCTTGGATCCCTTTTCTCACTTTCATATTATTGTTTCCATTTTCTCATTTTCATTTTTTCTTTTTCTTTCCTTCTTTTTTCTTTTCCTTTGCTTGCTTTCTTTTCTATATGTATTACTTCTATTACTGTTGATTTCTCTTTATATTTCACTTTTCTTTTCTTCATTTTCCTTTCACATTTTTCTTCCTTACTTCACTACTTTTTTCCTTCTTTTGCTTCTATTTTTGCTTCCCTTGTCTTCCTTGACTTTTATTTCTTGTCCTTTCTTGTTTCCCTTCCTTATTTCCCTATCTTATTCTTTCTTGCTTGCAGTTTCACTTTCACTTTTTTCTCACTTCTGTTTACTTCCCTTCTTTCTTTGCTTTCTTTTTCTTGCTTTCCTTTCTTAGTTCCATTACTTGTTTTCCTTTTATTTCTTGTCATTCTCATTTCCCTTTAGAAACTTCCTTTTTTAGCTTCTTATTTCTTGTTCCCTTTCTAGCTTTGTTATTTACTTCCCTTTCTTGCTTCCCTTTCTTTGTTCATTGCTTTTTTTCTCTTTTCTTCTCTTGCTTCCTTATCTAACTTCCTAATTATGCTTCCCCTTTATTACTTCCATTTTTACTTCATTTTCTTTTTGTCATGTACTCACTTGCTTCTTATTTTCCTTTCTCAATTCCCAACTCTCCCCCCTCCTCTTTTTTTTATTTATTTTCCTTTACATGCTTCCCTGACTTATTTTATTTTTTCCTCTTCTTCCTTTACCTCTGCAGCCTTCCTCTTCTTTTTCTCCTTCCCCTTTTCCTTCTCATTTTCTCTCTCCCACTAGCTCTCCCACTCTCTCTACTCCTACTTCTACCTCTTCCTCTTCTTCACCTTTCTCACTTCTTTTTTCTCACTTCTCTTTTCTTCTACTTTTGTTCTTTTTTGTTTTCTTTTCTCTTTTCTTATCTTTTGTCACTTCTATATATAACTTTTATCCCTTCTTGTTCTTTCTCCCCCTTTTGTCTATTTTCTTCCCTTTTTCTTTCAATTTCTTCTATTTTTTATTCCTTCTTTGTTTCTTTGTCTTTCCTCCCTTTCTCCTTCCCCATTTTTTCTTCGTCTTCCTCCTTCTCCTTCATTAGTTCTTCATCATTCTCTTACTTGCCTGGTAACTAAGGAAATTATAGTTATCAATATATGAGCTCTGATAACTAAGAAATCATAGTGGTGTTATTGAAAGAGCACCTATTGTACTTTGAAATAAACTAAACTGACACTCAACTCCTGTTCCACCACTTTTTAACTATGTGAACATGGTGGCAGTTCACTGCAGCTCTCTGAGCACAGTGTCCTGATCTTTAGGTAATGTAGTTGTTGGATGAGCTTCTCACCTTTGGCTCAAACCTTATTCACTGTGCAGCAGCATACAAGCTCTTAGGTTGTGACCCAAGAGAATTATCTTCTTATTGAAGCACATCTGTGGTTAGCAGATAGCAGAGGGATTTGGGGGTGCTGGAAGGGGATTCTTCTGATTCTAGGTAGCATTCAGGGAACAGGTAAGTCATATGTGCTTAGCTAGATGGCTGTCCAAAGCCTATGTAAACAGTATATTTAGGGGCAGTCTATAAAGACTTAGGGGCAAGGATGAAGAGAGACAAGAGAACCTGGAAGCCATGAGCAGCACAGGATTCCCAGACTGGGGACTTCACAGGTTTCTCCTGAAACCAGCTGCCCACAAGCTGATGCCAAGCAGCTTCTTTGCCCCTGGAACTGCTTTCCCATGGCTGCCCCTTCCTCAGTCAGCCTGAGGTTGCTGTCTTGTAGCAGCTGGAGAGTGGAGCTGTGAACATGAAGGTGGGGCCTGGCACATATATTTCTGTCAAGAACGAAAACTTTCTCTGGTTTGGGAATTCATATCAAAAGACCCTCCCTGAATTGGGAGATGAGTCTGGCCCCTCAGTCCACTGCCTCTAATTTCATAGCACTTAACATCACTGTTTCTCTAGTATTCTCAGGCCTGTGTCCCTTTTCCCTGCCAAAGGCAGAATTAATTGTTTCTTCATCTTTGATCTCAGTGTATTCTGATATTAGGGCATGCTTTACATTTTACTATAATTGGGTGTTAGGGTGTCGGCTTCCTCTCCTACACAGTCACAGATTTTCACATTCACACACACACACACACACACACACACACACACACACACACACTCATACCTCCTGAATATCCATATTCCCGCACACTGTGTCTGGAACATGGTAAGACATATTAATAAATTATTAATTTATTGTGGCATGAACAAATGACTGAATGGGAGCTGACCCACTTAGAATTGCTTCTTTTACTGTCTATCGTGTTTCACTTCTCACCCATCTTCTCCCTGTCATGAAAGCCTAACTGTTTCTTTAAAGTCCTGCTAGGCAACTGGCTTAGTAACTTCCCAACCGGAGAGTATTCCCAACTATGGCAATGTGATAATATATGCATCTGCATTTTATGTTTCCCTGCACTGGCAATTTTTCAGACAAGTGTCTTCATCTTTTAATCCAAAAGGGAATTATTTCCCCAACTGCCCTTCTCAGCAACAGTTTTGTACTCTTTTTGGTCAAGTGCACATTTGTTGTCTCTTAAGGGACATGCTACTATCAGCCACTGAAATTGCCTAATTCTGGTGCATCCTTGATTTTACTTCTCCTCAAGCTTTTCTTCTAATTTTCTTGTCACTGCAACATTTTCCAAACCATAGCAGGTGCTTGGGGATGGCACTTTTGTACTGAGCTTCTCTTCCTATGGCTGGCTGAATGGGGCAGCTGCACCCTACCCTGCTCCTGAAGACATTGGAGGGGATCTTCTGCCACCTTTGAAGGAGGTGTGGGGTAGCTCACAGAGTAATTGGGCATGTGTATTAAGCCTAAGCTACTCAGGTTCTAAAACTCTGAATGTGACCACAGGGACAAGCTCAGCATATGAACAAAATAAATGAATTTAGTCCTTTCCTTTCTATGGCATAAAATGTGTCCACCTGAATCAGATTCATTTGCAGATGTTCTTGCTCATCCCAGTCAAGGATGCACCAGCCTTCTACCACCTGACAGCTAATAATTCAGAATTTGCTGATTCAGAGACTGCTCATGGCTACAAAAACCGTAATCCATCACAGTGTATAACCGGTAGCTGCTCTGCTCATGTATAACTCCCCACAGGAGCTATCAGCCCTACATGTGCGCGTTTTGACAAGCCATTTCTGCACATACAGGATTAAAACATTTCACAGGGGAAGGAAAAGAACTAGAGATGAAAATGTTGAAGGCTTCAGGAAAGGGGAGAACAAGGTCATTGCAGCTGCTTTTCCTCTCCGGCACATTCAGAAATTCTTCTAGGTTTGAAGGTTTAGAGAAATGACTGATGTAGCAGGTCATTTATTAAAACTGCCTTCTTCAAAGACACAAGCCTAAAGATTTTTAAAAATCTTTATTATTGAGAGTATTATAGATGTTCCCTTTACCTCCCTCCCCAATTGTCCTCCTCTACCTGGTTCCCGCCCTGCCCCAGGCCTTCACCACCATATTGACTATGACCATAGGCAATGCATATCCTATATACTAAAAGCATAGTGTGCAAATTGTCCCCTCCACTAGAGCTGTTCTGGAGTTTGACCAGGAGACAGGCCAGCTGGGGGAAGGGAGGGAGGCCCTGGCCAGCAGCAGACAGCTGCTAGGGACCCTACCAGTACATGAATTTGTGAACTGGGACTCTAGTATGCATATAAGTTCTTTGATTAATCTCTTCTCACTGCCACCTACTTCCCTGTGAGATTCATCAGTCTGTTCCATGTCTCCATGCTTCTGGTTTTATTTTCTTCATCAATTTATTTTGTTAATTAGATTTCTTGTCCATTTATTTTTATTTTCAGATTTAATTGTTGATAGCTATGTATTTATTGCCATTTTATTATTCATATTTCCCTCTGCCTCCTCCTCCTCCTTTTTCAATACCATTCAACAACCCTAGTTGTTTTGGCTCAGTGGATAAAGTGTTGGCCTGCAGATTGAAGGGTCCTTGGTTGGTTTCTGATCAAGGGCACATGGCCAGGTTGCAGGCCCAATCCCAGTAGGGGGTGTGCAAGAGGCAGTTGATCAGTGATTCTCTCTCATCATTGATATTTCTATCTCCATTTCACTTCCTTTTTGAAATCAATAAAAATATATTATAAAAAAAGAATATCCTTTAACATTTCACATAATACTGGTTTGATTGTGATGAATTCCTTTAGCTTTATTATCTGTGAAGCTCTTTATCTGACCTTCAATTCTAAATGATAGCTTTGCTGGGTAAAGTTATCTTGGTTGTTGGTCATTGATCTTCATCACTTTGAATATTTTTTGCCAATCCATTCTGGCCTGCAAAGTTTCTGTGAGAAATCAGCTGACAGTTGTATAGGGGTTCCCTTGTAAGTAACTATCGATAACTGCTTTTCTCTTACTGCTTATAAGATTCTCTTGTTATCTTTAACACTTGGCATTTTAATTACAATGTGAGTTGGTGTGGAAAAACTATTTGATGAAATAATGACAGAAAACTTCCCATAACTGGTAAAAGAAATAGACTTACAAATCCAGGAAGTGCAGAATCCCAAACAAGAGGAGCCCAAAGAGGCCAACACCAAACTTAAGGTTAGAATACAAAGAAGAGCATATGAAGCCAGGCCTGTGGGAATGTTTAGGTAGTTGAAATCCTGTGGACACCATTCCTCTGGTTCTCATAGCACCTTCTTCACTGAAGCACATGTGTGTTTATTTAATTCATACCTGTGTCTTTTAAACTCAGTTTCCTTTTTGTTTGTTTAAAAAATGTTTTTCAGAGAAGGGAGTGTGATAGATAGAAACATCAATGATGAGAGAGAATAAGTGGTCAGCTGCCTTCTGTTTGCTCCACACTGGGGATCACACCTGCAAACCTGGGCATGTGCCCTGACGGGGAATTGAGTCTTGACCTTCTAGTTCATAGGTTCAACCACTGAGCCACACCAGCTGGGCTAAACTCAGAGTTTCTTGATGATACAGATTAGACTTCATATTACAGTATCTCTGCCAGCTACATAGCAGACACTCACAATTGTTAGTTATTAGGGCCAGTACACTGACATCTAGCATTTTTAAGACCCTCTTCAAATACAAAGGTGAGAGAGATGTACAAGAGCAGGGGAGTCTGGGCCACCTGACTGCAATGAAACTAAGTCTCTGGTTGAATGGATTTTGTGCCATTAAGTTTTTATTACAAGGATTTGAGTTGAGGGGATGGTAGCAAAACAACAACAACAACAATAGTAGTAGTAGTTTATTCAGGAGACCTGGGTTCTGGTTCTGCCAACATTAATAATGATGTTACTATTACTAATGCTGTCACTAGCATTACTACTATTTCTGTATTTTAGATTTGCACAAACATTTTTATAGACTTTAATCTTCACAAGAGCCCTATGAAATAGGAATACATCAATGTACCCATTTTTAGGTATGTAAAGTGAGCACCTAAATAAATAAATAAATAAATAAATAAATAAATAAAGTGAGCACAAAGTTTCAAATATTCAGGCAAGTCACTTTTGGTCTCAGGGCTGGACTCTCTAAGATCTGCTCATTTTAAAACTTTATGCTCTATTCACTTAGTAGGCTGTGAAATATCATTGTGCATCAGAGTATACTCTGCCTCTCTTTAGTGCCTCAGAAACAGGGAATCATAGGGAAACATTCCACCATGGTGGGAGTTTTAATATGTGCAACAAGCAAGTTGCATAAAATTAAATACTTAAGGAAGAAATAGGGTCATGCAAGTGTTTATTTTAGAATATTTAGTCTTATTACTTTCCCTCTAGGCTGGGTAGAACCATTACTCTTATCTGAGAAGTTGCCATGGAAACCAATTTGTACTGTTCTCCCTTTGACATAGTATTTTTCTCAGGCATGCTCTATCTCTCGAAAATCTTAATAGCAGTGAACCAGACATTAAACTCCAGAGAATTAAAAAATAGGATTTGTATTTCTTCTCTCCACCCCCACCTTCAAAGGCATGACTATTGACAAATAGGTGGCTCACAGAGTCCACCAACAATGGTCTCTTTTCCACAGACAGATGCTGACAGGGGCTGCCACGCTGATGAAGGCAGGGCTGTGACTGCCCATCTGTGGGTCTCCTGCCAACTACAGTCCCACCTGCAGTAGAAACAGGTGCTCTCTCCTGGTTGAAGGATGAGAGCCATTCATCACACTTGGAAGAACATAGGAAACACAGAATTATTGTTCATCAACATCAGAATCATCAAACAGGTGGCAGAAATGGGGATGAGAAAGAGAGGTTTTGTTTTTTTTTGTTTTGTTTTTTATTTTTGTTTTGTTTTTAGGGTTCTGAATTTACTGACCAAATAGGCATTTAAGCAAACATGAAAAAAATATGAGAGCCTTATATTCTTAAAGTTTTTAATCTTGATGGTGAATTTGCATTATGGTCAAATGAAAGTACAGTCATATCAAGTCTATTCACGATAGGCGTATGAGGTATTCCACACAAGTATTCTTGGTTCTATTGCAATCTAAAGTGATCTTAAAAGTTAGTGATGTAAACTGGCAACCTTTTTTTTTTTTTTGCAACCACTTAATTTTGCTCGCCAAGTTGTGAATTAGAAATTCAAGACATTCTTGGCTTAGAAGATCTCACTTGGGACCTTTAATATGATATGGTCAGAGGTTGGCTGGGGCTGCTGTCCTCTGAAGGCTCAACTGGGCTGGGTGTCTGTCATCTCAACGGGGCTGGGTGTCTTATCACCTCACAGGGCTGGGTGGTGGCTTTAATGCTGGCTGTGAGTTGGTCATCCATGTGACCTCTTCAGAATGGTGGTTTTGGGAGACTTGGATTTCTTGCACGGGGGCCAGCTTCCCCAGAGCAAGCATCCCAGGAGAAGTAGGTGCAGCTGCATGGCCTTTGATGCCCAGCCTCAGAAACCCTAGCCCCGTGGTTGGCAAACTGCAGCTCGAGAGCCACATGAGACTCTTTGGCCCCTTGAGTGTGGCTCTCCAACAAAATACCACAGCCTGGGCGAATCTATTTTGAAGAAGTGTCAGTAAAATAAGTTTAAGTTAAAAAAAATTTGACCCTCAAAAGAAATTTCAATCATTGTACTGTTGATATTTGGCTCTGTTGACTAATGAGTTTGCTGACCACTGCCCTAGAGCATCTCTCCTGTCACACTCTATTTGTTGATGCCATTACGAGCCTGTGAAGATGCAGGAGAAGGAGTCACAAACCCTAAACTGCTGATGACTTCAAGTGCAATCTTTCTTAGCTTCTTTCTTGATATCTCAGAATTTTATTATTTATTGAATTTATTGGGGTGGCATTGGTTACTAAAATTATATAAATTTTAGGTATACAACTCTGCATTGCATCATCTGTATAACTGTATCGTGTGTTCACACCCCAAGGAAAGTCTCCTTCTATCACCAATTATACCCCCTCTAGCCTCTCCTACTTCCCCTCATCTCCCTTCCCCTAAGAGCATCCATTAATGCACTCTGTAGAAGTAAGTGTTATCCACAGGACATACTGAATAAAATAAGGTGTGTGTTTTAAATTTCCTTTTGCTCACTGCTTACTCTGTTCCAAGTGTTTTATCTCAGTTAATTTCTGTGGTAATCTAATGGTAGGTAGACACAGTGTTAGCTGTATTTTAAAGGTGAGGAATCTGAAGCTCAGAGATAAAGTGCCCGAAGACACATAGGCAGTAGGTTCAGAGGTACGTTACTGACTCTGGCTGCTGGTGACAAAAGCCAGATTTTTAGTGGGGGAGTGAGGATGTCCCTTTAAATTTCTTATTGGAGGAGACAGGGCCTTCTTCACGCTCTCCTTTCTGTCTCTGGGACAGTCACTCTCCTTTCTTCTGTGATGAAGCCACTGCTCCCCTTCCTCCTAAATAAGTGCTTACCTATTGGTTTTGAATGACTGCTCAGAATAATAGGCATCTACTTCTTTATAGCTCCAAACCTTCCCACTGATAAATTTTAGGGATTTTTATATAATCATCTCTTTGAGGGTTTTGTTTTGTTTTTGGTGCTGTCTCATACCATCTTCCCACATCCTGCATGCAAATAACAGCCTCATGTGCCCATGAGTCCTGGGACCTCAGCCCTTCCTGTCTGGATCTTACTGTCTGGATCTCTCACTCTCTCTCTGCTTCTCTTCACACTGTTGTTTTCCTCTCAGTTTTTGTTCTTTCCGGTTAAAACCCTGAGTTTTGTTCTTAAATTCTTGCGTGCTCTTGCCCTTGGTGTGCCAGGACTGTCTTTTGCCTTCTCATTTTGTGACTGTCCACACAGTCCACAGACTTGGTTCCTTGTTGCCCCCTGGTTCTCTTGCTCCCTGTCCACTTCACATTTATTCCCATGGGCCATTCTCAGACCAGTGCCTTCCCAGCCACCGTTTTGGCAGGCTCCTCATTCTCTGAATACCCAGGCTTGCACTTTTTATTGGTCAGGGCCTATTCTGCATCTTTCCTAATAGAAGGAAGACAGAAGACAAAGGAAGAGAGAGGAGCATTTGATCAGTACATCATTGCATCCGTACCTGTAATTCTGTGTGTACTGAGTCCCTCATGACCCCAAGCTCTCTCAGGATCTTTGTACCTGAAGACACAGGAGTCACTCTGATGTCCCGTCTGGGCACCACATTGGAAGTCTGCACATATTTGATGTCATTGCAAAATTATCTTCTTTTCACTGGCTGCTCTGGCTTTCAACTAGATTGTCACTCTCAATGAGCAGCATTTGTGCTCTTCCTCTCAGATTGAGTACCTAGGAATGGTATTCTCCTGAGTCTCATCACCCCGGAGGCTAACAGCATCATCATGTTGGTGTCTGCTCATAGCCAGCTTCCCAGGTGATCCTGTTTACAAATCTTTCCTGGAAACTCTAAGTGTGCAAATGAGAAGTACTTTAGAAAAATAGTTCTCTGGCTATTGTGAGCCTCCACTCTTATCACAGAGAGGAAGTGTTGATCTCTGGGTCTTGTGTAATTCCAATGAGAGAGATGCATAATGAGGTCACTTAGGCAGGGTAAAGAGACCTTGAACTTCTGGAATATGGCTCCCAATCCTTCACTCCTTCTGTGTGACTGGCCTACGCCCTCTATGGGAGAATTAGACAGCTTTGCTGAATTGACGGGCTTGGTGACTTGCTTTGGCTGGTGGAACATGAGCAGACTGGGCACTTGCTATATTCAGTGAGAGTCAGTAAAAGTGAACTCTGCTCAACTTCTGATGGCTCTAAATGTCCCGCCCACTGCATGTCCCAGAGAGGAGCTCTTCCCTCAGGGAAGACTCACATTTCTGAGCTGAGTGGAGCCAAGCCAAGCCAAGCCCAGCAGACCTGATCAGAGTCAAGGTCAACCCACAGCCTTTATATAATGTGGACAAGAAAGAAACATTTATTGTAGTAAGCCATGAGAAAATGAGGATTGTCTGTTACTTCAGCAAAACTGGACTAATACAGCCCAAGAAGTACTGAATACTCACTACATACTCATGGAATATTTGCTGGCTGATTAAAGGTGATCAGGAGAATGGACTCAGCCAGACTGCTTGGGTTTAAATCCCAGTTCTGATCTGATCTGATCTATGAGAACATGGCTAAGTCACTCAATATTTCTGTAAAATGGGGATAATAGTAATACCTACCTCAAAGGTTTTTTTGTGAAGATTAACTTAGTTTACATATATTACGTAATTTACATATGCTATTACATATATTTACTGCTTAGAATTGAGCAATGGCACACAGTGTTTGCTAATATTATTATTCAATATTCATCTTTGTTTCCTTTTGACAATATTGTACAATATATTTCTTTTACATTTTTGAGCCTTTCTTCATTTCATGTGTTAAAGTGGCTTCTTGCCAAGCGTGATGCATTTTTTCAGATCAGTTTTGTGCTGAGCATTTACGAGCTTCCGCTGCGTTTAGTACTGCCCTGTACTCAGTGGATCAGGCTGGCATCCTCAGCTCCCAGGTGGAAGATGAAAATGCGCAGCAGAAACATGTTTTGCTCTGCGTATCTGCTACTGTACCAAGTGGGAAAGTACTTCTGTTAAGTGGAAAATAATTAGTCGAAAGAAACACAGAACAAAATTAAATGTCAAGCAATTGAGGACATTCCAATACTATTGGAAACTGGAAAAACATGATGGAAGAAGAGACACTCATATTTAATAGTTACCACTTAAAACTAAGGCGGAAAACCAAGAATCAAGCAACATTTGCATCTTGGAGGAAAATCAAAAGCCCTGAAATTCAGTAAGTCTGTCAGTACCCAAAGTTTCTGTTTTTTCTTTTTTCTCTCTTATGAGTGATTCCCATTCTTTTAAGCTTCTATTATAAAACATAATCATTTTTGAACGGCTCCCAGTGCCTCCAGTAAGCTTTAGCAGACCACCGGAAAGCCTACTGCTAGCTGAAGGTTTTCCTTTTATTCCTTTATCTTTACTGGGCACGGAACCTGAGCCATCTATCACTGCTTTATACTCAGCTCCTGAATAGGCATTTGTTACCTGCAACTTCTTCCCCAGCTCCCCAGAGTTTTCAAAACATTCACTGCCCCTTGAAATACTTTTAAATCCAAAAATATAGACCTTTCAGCCAGAACTGATACTGTCACAATGCGACCATTGATGGCCTGCGTGTTTATTTTTGAAACCTCATCAGACAATGGATTTGAACAGAAATGGAAAATTCATCCAACACCCGGCGTTAGCTCTGTGAGGTGCTGTCATTTAATATTAAGGTATGTTTAGCAGCACAGAATTTTCCCCGGGGAATAGAAATCCTGAGACCAGAGCAAGAGTCATGGCTGATACTTTATTGCTACAGATAAATCCTATCTTAGGATGAGCTGATGACAATATAGAGATAATAATGATACCACCAACAACACGTGGGATTCCTAGGAGACAGTGTGATGGACTGGAAGCTCAGGGACGCGAGAGGCAGGTTATCTGTGGTCTGGTTCCTATCTTCATCAGCACATCTTTGTGGGTGTGCCCTGGGTCTCATTCTCCTCACCCAGAAGGTCCCAAGTATCCTTCGAGCAAACAGAATTGTTTTCTCAAGTGGGATCCAATTCAGTGTCACTCTTTGCATGTTGTTGTCATATACTTTTTAGTCTCATTTAACGCTGAGCACTCATTTCATCTTTCCTTGACTTTGATGATCTTGACAATTTGAGGAGCACAGGGAATTTCTTTCGAAGCGTGTCTTTCAATTTGCTGCTAATGTTTCTTCACAATTAGAGTCAGGAACTACATTTTTGGCCAGACCCCTGTGGAGGTGACGCTGTGCCCTGTTAGGCGTCAGATCACTAAGCACATGAGGTCCATGGAGTGGTGGGGCGACCTTGACTTGGGTCACTTGGGTAAGGTGGTGACTTCTAGGTTTCCCTGTTATAAAATGTGAATTCCTCCTTTGCAGTTGAGGTAACTTCTAAGGACTTATATTGACACTCTGCATCTTAGTTCTGGTCAGTTTTACTCAATAGTTTTATCATCCATGTACATATTTTAGAGATGCCACCAATTCAGACTTTTTGTTTGTTTGTTTCACTTTCATTGTGTAAGGATTTTCCGCATGTTTTACCTCCCTTGTCCATACCGTTTTGTCACCAGGTCCTACAAGATGTAAGGCCCAAAAGGGCAGGGACCTAGGTTTTCGTTCACCCCTGTTTTCAGTGCCTAGTACATTACCTTGCACAGAGCAGGCAGGTAGGTTGGTTGAAGTTCAGGATGCCCTGTACTGATGCAATGGTCTCATGGGACTTCAAGTTCAGGGACACATTGCGCAGGGGTTCATGGAGGTGAGACTGAGAATCGAGGAACTGAGGGGCCGCGGAGCAGCCCTTCTCCCCCAGTGCATCTCCCCCAGTGCGATCACTGTTCCTCCTTCCTGTCCCAGCTGCCTCCTAAGTTATCTGCACGTGACCCTGGGTATTTTCCCACGTGAGCCTCAATGCTCCCATGGGTCTCTGCCTCTTGGTTCTCAGTTCCTTAGGGACAACCTGGTTAGCTGAGCTCGCCTGTGGAAACAGGCCTGCGATGGGTGGTGTCAGGAGGTCAGGCCTGGTCCAGGCAGCTGGGCTGGCTGGGCAGAGGCTCCCACAGCGCAATGCATGGCCTTCTAGGGAGTGGGGCCTTCGATAGAGCAGTTTCCCTAAGAGGGAATCTGAGCCGATGAGCAGACAAGGAATGATGGACATGTCAGGCAGGACCCCAGCAAGAAAAAAATGGCACCGATTGAGGACAGTTCCACAGGAGACTACGTCAAAGGTGTGAGCAGGATGAAGGGGGTAGTGCAGTAGCTGGGACTGGGAGCCTGCAGGGCGAGGCAGTGAGCAGTTCCCAGAACTGAGACAGGGAGGGACCCCCAGGCAGGGGGAGGGAGGACTCTGCTTGGATTGAGTGCTGGGCAAGAGAAGAGGGATCGAGTGATACTCTGACCTTTCCCTCCTCCCCCCCCCCCCCCCCCCCCCCCCCCCCCGCTTCCTGCCTCACCTCCCTTGAGCCATGGTAGAAGCTGGAACACAAGAAAACACTTGGTGCAGTCCGGGTCGCCAGCCTGCCAGGCAGGCACGAGGGTCTCCACAAAGAGCCAGTGCTGGCACAGCGAGAGACCCGGCACCAGGGCACCTCCCGTTGGAGAGGACATAGGGGTGAGGAAGCAGAGGCCAAGAGCGTCCACTGAGTCACCCAGAGGCAGGGCTGCCCAGATCCCTGCCCAGGAGGGTTTTGTGAGGAACAGGTCTCTGGTGCATGTGCGTGTTAATATCATCCTCGGTGTGGTTACTGTGGATGTACTGGGGGCTCCTAGGTACACACAGTCAGGGGTTGCCCAGATTTTCAGTGGCCGCTCCGTCTCAGATAGCACGCTCCAATGCCCTCCCCACAAAGCCTTTTCCGGGCTCTCGTGCTGATGGTTAGCTCTCCTTTGTCATAATCAGTGTGCACAGGGTGGAAGACGCTGGTCTTGCCATCAGTAAGCTGGGTTAAAAAAATCCTACCTCTTCCTCTTATTACCTTCACTGGGTGGATGGAAGCAGTGCAGCCTCTAGGAACCAGTTTTCTCATCTGTGAAATGGGTACGATAATGACAGCAATCTCTGTTTCTGTACCTATCAGTGCTGTGAGGTAGTCCTGAGCCACTTAATGACGAGGGTGAGGTCTGAGAGATGCATCGTTAGGCAAGTTCATTGTTCTGCAAACCTCGTTGGGTGCACCGCAGCCCTAGAGGGCCAGCCTCCTGCTGTGTGTATGTGCTGTGCTGCACATGCTGACGGCACCACAAGCCTGTGATAGGGTGCGAGCCCTGACAGTTAGCTTTTCTCTCTGTCATGCAAGTGCCCGATTTGGGGTTGGATGGCCTAGGGCAGTGGTCGGCAAACTCATTAGTCAACAGAGTCAAATAACAACAGGACAACGATTGAAATTTCTTTTGAGAGCCAAAATTTTTAAACTTAAACTTCTCCTAAGGCCACTTCTGCAAAATAGACTCGCCAAGGCTGTGGTGTTTTGTGGAAGAGCCACATTCAAGGGGCCAAAGAGCTGCACTTTGCCAACCATGGCACTAGAGCACATGTGTCAAACACAAGGCCCGCGGGCCAAATCCGTCCCGCCAGGCCTTGCAATGTGGCCCGCACTGCACTGTCATCACTGCACTCCGCTGCGTTTCCATCACAATGACAGTTTATGACTGTTCAGTAAACCATTCGGCCCGCGATTTAGGCTGGATTTTAGATTTTGGCCCCTTCTCTGATTGAGTTCGACACCCCTACACTAGAGGATAGGGATTTTCAGTTCTGTAATAATCTTGTGGGATTACAGTCCTATATGTGGTTTGTTGTTGACCGAAATGTTGTTATGCTCTGCATGACTGCATATGTAGCATAATAATTACAATTACTACTATCACCTAGCCCTTTGTACGTCCTTGCACACCATTAGTTATTTGATCAACCCCTCTCTCTTCTACTGGCCCAAATTCCTCTTGGGGGCAAGGAAAGGACTGGAACTTGCTCATCTTTGGCCCCCCCCCAAAAAAAAAAAAAATGACTGTCACAAGCGATTATAGGTGGTCTTTAACAAGTACAGTATTAATAACTTAGGATTTACAAGAACAATGGCCTTGTTTTGTCATTTGTGAAGTAGAGAGAAAACTGTACTGAAGTCATCTCCAAGTGTCTTCCAGCTCCATCCCTAGCCACCCAGCAGCCCGCGCTGCAATACCATGGCTCTGTGTTTAGGGAGCACAGGCCTGTTGCCTATGGTCATGGTACAGTGTGAAGTGTGTGTGTGTGTGTGTGTGTGTGTGTGTATGTGTGTGATGGGGGTGGGGGGAAATTAACACGTAACTGAGGCTAGACAGCTGGAACAGAATCAGTTCTGCAAAAGTGGGATGTGGGGTCCTGGATGTGGGGTCCTTACTGTTCTTCTTTGTTTTGATTCTGGAGATGGTGTCTGTTACTTCAGAAAGTAACTCCATTTTCTAGATTTGAAAATTAGCACTTTCCTTGAACATCATTATTAATATCAAATTCCACATTTGCCTCTTATTGCCTCTACGGCCCTGGAAAAACAGCCACGCTCTGCCTGTTTCCTCATTAGCGAAGTGGGACTTGGGGTGGATTTAAAACTTGGCACATGACAAAACTTGATAAATGTTAGCTATTGCCACTGTCATTACCACCATCGTCGTCTTCATTATCCTCATCATCACACTAAATCCATGTTTACTAGGAACTAAAGAGCGTCAAGATTGTTTTTGTTCATTAACTGTCTCCTGTTCATGAACTTCTCATATCACATGGTGAGGGCCCAGGCTCTCCTCTTCCATTCTTACTTGCCTCTTCCTGAGAAACTCCCAGTCCACACGTCTAGGACTCGTCTCTACAATTGGAGAAAAAGCCTTAATAGGGGTGTGAAGGTAAGAGAGACTGTTGTCATTAAGAATTTGCTGCTCATTGGATATCCTAACAATGTCCTAAAACTCAGTGGAAAAGAACAGTTAAGTATTTTGCTTCTGGCAGAGCTGAAAACAGGCATCAAAAGGCACTGAGAGCAACCTGATTCAGGCTCCCGGCCCACCCATTCTTACCACTAGATGGCGCTGTAACCCTAGTTTTAGATTCTTTATTGGTTAGCTTCTTTAAGAATCACAAAATAAATAAAGTTTCTAAAGAGGATTACTTGGTATGAAAAGGTACCTCCCAGGATTAAATTAAGAGCTTTTAGAAACAGTTGGTGGATGGAACAATTTAAAGCTTTTTGTGTGTGTGTGTTTTCTCAGTAAGATGATTAGCCAGCAAGCAGAAAATTGGTGAAATTCCTTCGAAAGGGTGAAGTTGATGTATTAGTTCTCTTAATGAAGCAGCAATCATTTCTAAAACCCAACCTCCCTTCCCCTTTAATCCTGAAACATAATCTTCCCTCCTGGGCAAATAGAACTCTAAACTTATTTTTTAAATGGCTATTACGTGATACCAATAAATGGTATGGATTTTAGATTAATGCCTAAGAAGCTGAAATGCATTCAGCAATTAAAGATACTTTTCTTCATGGTTTTCCTTTTAGATATAAAGATTTTAGTTAGAACTAACACCTGCAATTTTTAAAGGGGAGATCACATATGTAAAAGTAATATGTAAAATATAAGTGCAGTAAACTATTATTATTTTTAAGTTAAATTGATTGTGTTGAACACATGAGAATTGTTCATTGAACTATGCTATTGATGATCTACATATAAAATTGTGTTTAGATAAGAAAACAATCACAATAATATAGAGAAAGAGTATGAGGAGAGAGAGTGAATGGGAGAGAGAAAGAGAGAGAGAGAGAGAGAGAGGGAGGGAGGAAGGGAGGGAGGGAGAGAGAGAGAGAGAGAGGAAATGCCATGAATCAATAGTGTCCAAATGAATTAGACATTTGGAGCACAGAAACAAGAAAGCAGACACACAAAAAAAATGGATGGATTTTATTTCTGCCTTTAGAATTTAAAATTTAGGGGAAGAAATAAAACAACACCATCTATCAGGAGTAATTTGGTAAGATACACATGTAAATGCCAATTAATTTACAACAAAGAGTGTGCCTATGGCTGGTGGGCTGCACATTGACCTGATTAAAAAAAAATAATAAAACAAGCTTAATGATGCAAAACTTCAGAGCATAAATGAATTCCAAAGTTTGTAAGACTTTGTGAGACAGAGGTGGTTTGGTGAAGCCCAGAAGGCCGGCATTTTTGGGGAATTTGTGTGTTGGGGGAAAACATGCCCCCTCTGAAGATTCAGCAATCAGGGGACAGCAGAGGAGAAGAGATGTCTTGTTGACATTCTCAATCTCCACAGCAGAGTCTAACGTTAGGGTGAAATCTACCTTCTCTTGGGCATGCCGACACCCTTAGAATTAGCAGTACTGCTCCCTGTGGAGGACACCTCACAGAGTCTGATCTTCAGCTCTCACCCCTCTATGGCACCCTGGCCAAAGGAGCACTCACCCAGGACTGAGGCTCTGGCTGTGCGCTCAGCAACTCTTGGTAAAATAGGTTTTCTTTAGAATCGAGATTCAGCGTAATTTTGTTGTTGTTGCTTTTAATTCTTTCTTTCCTGCACTGTTCCATTTTGGAAGTCAGTGTGGAGTGGCTCTGCTCAGTTGAGGAAAGGTTGAGTCACAGTTACCACTTGAAATCGAGTGTAGGATGAGCTGCAGGAGAGCCAGAGTGAAATGATGCAAGCAGAGGGAGATGTGGTCTGTATAAAATGCCCTGACAGGTCATGACAGTGTCTTCATTTCATTGCCTCAAGAGGAGGATGGTGTTGACCTCTCACGTCCTTTGGGCCCAAAACCTTATAAAACTTGTATCTTCTGGGCACTTATTATACACAGCTCAAGGCCCATTTTTTCCAACCAAAAAACAAGAAAAACAAAAATCAAAAAAAGAGAATAAACTCTTTAACATTTTTATTTTTACATAATTACTTGGTTTTCTTTTCCTTCTTATATTTCTTAGTGAAGAAGTAATAGAAAATGGGTGGCAAGGAAGGCATGATTGTAAAATGCTTTTTAAAAGTGTGTTTGGCTTCTCATTAGAGGAATCCGGCCTCATCAGGGCCCTGTGAGCCCTCCCACCATGGCAGCGTGCTTCCTACAGCCTCACAGGCTGAGCTGCCTTCATTGGCTTCCTGGTGCTGGGTGCTGGGTGGGCCCAGCCCTTCACCTTGGCAGTGCCCAGGGGCAGCAGAGGTAACGGCTGCTGTACCTTCAGCTGCTGTTTTGAATGTGGCTGCTGGTGTATTTTAAGTATTCTCATTAATTCCACTCCTGAACCATGCAACTCGCGTTGTTCAGGGTTTCTGAGGTGAACGGCACTGGTTTTGAAAAGGGCACATCAACCTTGATCTGCTCAAGTCCGTGTGGGTTTAATCTTCAGGTTCTATGATGCAAACTGGTCTTGGGAGGTGTGATGGGAGGGATCCGGCCCCCGCACTGAGCCACAGTGGGGAAGACTATTGGAATTGTGGTAGAAGCCAAGGTCAAGATGAATAAGCAAACACACCAGCAATCTAGAAGCAGGGCTTGGGCTGTTGGGAAGGTCAGAATGGATGATTCTGGAGAAACTTCTGGACAGCAAGGGGGTCAGGACCACTGGTGGTTCCCCAGAGCACTTGGGGAAGCTCACAGCCTGGTCCAAGGGAAGCAGGTCATCCAAGAGTCCCTGTGGGCCTCCAACATCTTCTGGCCCTGATCCTCTTGCTGGTACGTTCTGCCTCTGCCTGCCAAGCACTCTTCATGGAGGGAGAAGCTCACCTGGTCAGTGAGGCTGAGAGCAGTAGCTGCTCACAGATTCTGAAGGCATAAGGCAACCATGCTGATGCCCACGTGCTCTGCCGGGGACTTCATGCCCTCCCCATCTTGACTGACACCTGCCAGCTATCCTGACCCTGTCTGTTTCTATGTCCCCTCCTCTGGGCGGTTTGCCTGCTGGGGCCCTGCTGCTCCTGTGATGCCTCGCTTTCTTTCTGCCCGGCTGTGAGCTCCTCCAGCGCAGGTGCCCCAGGCCTGGTGTGGCACTTGGTGCAGGAAACGTGCCCAGTGCTTGTTGAGAACACGCAAGGAGTCCAAACCAGGGCTTTCAAACCGCAGTCATTTTGATGCCACGTCCCCAATGTTTGCCATGTCTGAGTGACCCGCCGTAATTTAATTTAGCTTTTTTCAACATATCCATTTTCAATCAAATTGCTGTTTAAAGACCTAGTTTTGTTGTAAGCACTCATACCTGTGAGGCGACAGGCTGGCCATGCTGGCAATAATTTTTTTAATGCACATTGAAACGAGTGAATGCCAATAAGGCACCAAGTCGCATCTGAAGGCCTGCCTTGCATACCACCTGCATGGATGCACCTGCTGCTGGTGCTCATACTAACCAGTCCCAGGCGGTGGCCATGCTTCTGAGCTCACTCGCAGCATCACCATCACATCACTGGAAGTGCCAGGGACTGTACACGCGCCCCCCCCCGCCCCCACCGCCAACCTGCCTGCTCTAGATGGCCCTAGTCCTGTGGCCTTCGCCTGTCTCCGTCCACAGCGCACCTAGCCAGCCTCCTATTTCCCCGTGGCCTTGCTCTCTGCTGGGCCATGCTTTTATCCGTAAGCAATGGATTTTATCTGGGACAAGATATTAAAGGTTAATAAGATGAGACAGATGAATGTCACCCCGGGATTCTGGGAAATGGAATTTTTAGGCATGAGTAGCAGATTGTTAAAGAAGAAAACCTGGAGCGAAGGGACCTTTTGGCATTGCTCACTATTTCGGCACATCCGCCCTTCGGTGAGGTATGTCTTGACTCTTTAATGAAACGGCATTTGTCTGACTAAATGATTAAATTATCCCAGCCTCCCTTACATTGGGGTCCATTGGCTGTTTGAATCCCTGTGTGTCTGATTTCCCCCTAGTTTTCCTTCTTGGCTTTTCTTGGTAGAGGGGAGGTAACAAGTGGACGAGTAACTTCTGGGGAGCTAAAAGGCACAATGCATGGGTGTGAGTGTCTCCACATACAAGAAACACACTCAACGGCCCTGTGAATGTGCTGCATTTCCTCCTAATCATGCCCGCGGATCCAAACCCTGCCGCTATTACTTGGAGCAAACCAACGATTATTTCTTCTAAACCGTGTCCTTAGTAAAGAATATGGCTATATTTTCCATCATGTGTTCACCCGGGATTGCAGAGGGGGGGGATGGGGAGGTGGGAGGGAGGGGGGCGATGGAGAAGCAGTGCAGTTGCCACACCTGTGCCTGAGCTCTGCGCGCCTAGGGCTGGCTGGTTGTGCCCTAAGGGTCAGCTGACTAGGTTTTCCTCTCACACTGAGGTCCTCCCCGCAGCGGCAGCTTCTGCAGATGCTTCCGACACCGAGATCCACAGAAGAGACCTGAGAGGTACTGTACATTACAGGAGGATGCCACGCGTTGACACGGGCTCTAATACTTCTCTCACGTCTAAATGGGGTGAGCCAAGCCTGCAGGGTGCAGCCATTGCATTCCGAGGCCTCCTTATTTTGGTTCCGTTGCTTTAACAAGTCTGTGGAGTCGGCCCCGAGCCAAATCATGGGCAGCGTCTGCCAGGATTGTCTGAAAGCCAAGCAGGAGCCTTCTGGGCCAAGAGTGGTTTTTGGCCCAGGGAGGCTCCGACACCTCAGACCCAGCAGGGAGGGGGAGCCCGCTGCTATAAAACTCGGTTGAAAAGAACAAAAAGCGACATTGAAGTCGGTATGACTCCGGGGGAGTTTCAATGGAGACTGGCAGATAGAGGCTCACATTCTGGAATCTGAGGTCAGATTGTTGCCTCCAATCAGAGGCGACACTCCCAGGTACGCGGTGACCTCATTCTGCTCTGGGGAGACATGGATAGGTATCACAGGACTCCCATCTGACCGGGGCTGAATGGCAGCCTCTGTTTGGAAGACAGATGTCTGACAGGGCCGCCAGGATGATGGGGGATGTCAGGGGAGCCCCGACAGGGACAGGGGCCACTCACACAGAGCTTCCCTCTGTGCGGGCGGGAACCGATCCGAGGCGCCCAGAGACGCTTCGTTCACAAGCTTCGTATTCCCCCTCCTCCGCCCCAGAGCAAAATGATGTAATTGTGATAAATAACCGCAGTGAGCATCCTGGCCTGCATAAATCTATCCTTGTTATTTGTGCTTAGTTTGAAACCTTTGTCATCACAGATCACGCCTAATCCAAATACATGTCTAAACTTAGTTCTCGACCTGCAATGTTATTAGTGAATTATGTTGGTTCGAGATGAGGGTAATATATTGTTAGCAGGCTAGTCAGCTGGAGGAGGGAGCAGTGGCTGTCCCCACAGGACCTGAATAAAAACACGATGTCTAATATTTCAGCCAGTCCCCCCTCCACGCCCCCAAACCATTGCAAAACCTGGCCATTAGGGCTGCTACTGGAATCTTGGCACATTCTTTCTGCCTCGTTGCTGGGAGTCATTTGTAAAGCGATGTTGTAGCAATGTACTAGAATGATACTAATCATGTCCAACTCTGTTATTTCTTTCACACTAGGGACTGTGTGTTAGTAACCAACTCAGAGCCTATCACAAAAATCAATTTATTTCCCTCTGTGACGTTAGGATGGAATTTCTTCTTTAAAAAAAATTCACATTTTGATTCTAGTTGACCCTTCTCTCGTCTAGAGATAAACTTGGACCAGAAACCATTAGTCTGGAAGATATTTCCAGGATCATTTCTTGGCGTGGGTTCCTCTTTTTAGGAAAGATTAAATGGGCAGGAAGAGGAGAGGAGAATGAGTGTGCTTTGAAGCAGCATTCAATCTGACTTAATGCAGGTGGTTTAATTACATGAAATGGCTATTTTCTTTTTTAATTAAAAAGCTTGGGAGGGGAGGGGGGGCTAAGTAATTCTTGAACATGGTGAAAACTTCAAACAGTACCAAATATATACAGAGTTAAAGTGACACTCATACTCCTGACCCTTAACCCTGCAGCGTACCTGCCTCAGGCAGCAATTCTTACCCATTTCTTTGTGACCATTGAAAAGACAGTGTATGCATATAAAACGCACTAGAATGTAAGTTCAGCGTCTTGCATTTTGTTGTGTTTGCTATTGTAGCTCCAGTTTCCAGAACAGAGCCAGGCATCTGGGAGAAGCTTGATAAATATTTGTTGAATGACTAAATAAATGAACAAGCAGAAGGCAAGCACGCACACATACAATTGGCAGTGCAAGATCTACCCTGCTTTGCGCCTTGTTCATTCACTTAATATACTTTATAGCTACACCTATCATGTTGCCTCATTATGTAAACAGTTGCCTAGCATTCTGTTGCAGGGATGTACATATTTTATTTCCACCCATCCACTAACAATGGGCACTTAGATCGCATCTATCTTTTCTCTGTTAAAATTAGCTGCAATGATATCTGTGTATTTATGCCATCATGTACATTTTGAATTCACCCATGAGATAAATTTCTGCTTAGGCCTCTGAGCCATCTGTAAAATGAAATTCTTAGAATTACTTGAGCAAACTCTGTGCATATGGGATGGCTGCACTCCGAATAACGCATCCCTGCAAACGCTGGGGAGAGTTTGCCGTTCTCCTTTGTGAGGCAGTGCTTTCCTCTGCTGTTCCTTTGGCCTAGAGCCTCTCGTGTTCTGTCATTGAAGAATTAGAGTTAGCTCTTCTGAGCAGCGCTAATATCACCACTTCTATGGGAATCTTCCTATCACGTTTAACTGCTATTTATTTATGAAGCTGTTCCTCCAACTAAACTGAACATTCCTTGATGACCAGGGCTGGATCTTATTTCATCTCTGTATCCCCAAGTGACTGTCACTAGGCCTGCTGTATTGCAGGTACCGATGAAGATTTGCTTAATGGTGAGCATGACTGAATTTTAGAAAGTCGGTGTGGAGAGCTAAAGATTCAGCTTGCCTTGTGGGGTTCAGAGACAAGCCTGGAAGGCAAGGTGGGCTTCAGGTCCAGCCAGACTGGGGAGGGCCTAGATGGTATCTCAGCAGGGGCTGGGAAGGTCAGGTACATAGGTTAAAGGTTAAAGTTGGGCAACTGGCCCAGAACCACGTGAATGCAGGTACAAGAAGAAAATAAGATGAGTCCTAACCCAGCTATTCATTTGAGCAGAACAGAGGGGATGGAAACAGAGTTAGGAATTAGGTGAGTTGTCAGCGATCCAAGGAGAGTTGTCTCTAAGGACAACTGGGTCCAGTCTGGTCCTTTCAGCCAGAAGAGACAAAGCCACATTCAAACTATTTTAAGGAAGCTTTTTAAATGGAAGCTTACAGAGCAATAAAAGGAACAGAGATCTCCCAAAAGCTAATAAAAGTGCTTTAGTGCCCATTGCTATATAGCAAGTTACTCTAAAATGTAATAATTGGAAACAACAAACATTTATATCTCACAGTATCTATGGGTCAGAAATCTAATGGGGCAGCTCCAGCTCAAGGTCCTTCAAAAAGTTTCTGTCCAATAGTTTGCTTCCAAGCTAACTCCAGGGCTATTGGTCAGCCTTAGTGCCTCACTGGGTGTTGGCTGGAAACCTCTGCTCCCCCAGGCAAGCCTCTTCATTGGCTGTGTGTGTCTTCATTACATGGCAAGGGTCCTCCCCCAGAGGGATCCAAGAGTGAGAGCCCATGACAGAAGCCAACCTTTGATTACTTACTTTCAGGTTTAAAACATAAAAGTCTTTTATAATCTAATCCCAGAAGTGAGGTGATACCCCTTCTTCAAGACTCTAGTTATCATACATACCAGCCCTGTACGAGGCTCTGTAAGGTATGGACAGTGGGAGGTGGGGCCCATTGGGTGCCATCTGGAAGACTGGCTACCAGAGAAAGGAACTATACAGCTTCCAGACCTTATTGGAACTAGGAAGACTACCTCCTTACCTCCTTACTGACTCCTTAGGAGCTGCTAGGTCTTGTCTTCATGGCATGGCTGTGACTTTATGCACATCTGCCCCACTCTCTTCTGGTTTTATTCATGGATTCTCTCTTTATTTCATCAGTTGGCTTATATGTGGTCCTACAAGGGGTCTATGGTCCAACCCTAGTTATATCATGTAACTTTATTTCTTCTTCCTAACTGTCTTGATTACCCAATTTTAAATTCCCACACGAGAAATCTGATGGTTCCATCTCATCTTATTACACCCAATCACAGGTGAGGGGTCGGCCTGAAGTCGAAGAACACCCGGGTTAAATGCCCACCTCCCAGCCATCGGCCATTGTTAGGGGCTTGGATCCCATAGTTCACAGCAGGAACTTTGAGGCATGAATATCTGAGGTTGGGGCAAGTCTTTTGGAAACTTTGATCACAGGGGAAACATGGCCATTCTTTAGTAATTCAAACTACAGATCAAGCCTGCTAAAGTGGGGCTTGGTCCCCAACTTATCAGCCATGTTTCTTTAGGTAATGCACATATGCAATCTCTATAAAACAGATGTTATAATAGCGATGTTGTTCTTGATAGCATAGTCATAAAAATTGAATAAAATTGTGCCTCCTAGAGCATAATAAACTTTAATGAATGCTAACTGTAATTTCTATTAATTTAGTTTAATACAGGTGATGTTTTCAGTGGAGAAAGGATAGAGGAAGTCCCAATTAATTTCATTCCACAAATATTTATTGAAATTTCTTCTTTTCTGTTGGAATTTGCTCTTTAGTTATAGCATATGCATTGAGATTGGACCTCTTGTTGTCTCATTATCACATTATTCACACAAACTCTTCAAGATGTTTTTCTTCTTTTTAAAAAAATATATTTTTATTGATTTCAGAGAGGAAGGGAGAGAGATAGGGGGAAAAAAGAGAGAGAGAGAGAAAGAGAGAAGCTTTGACTGCCTCCTGCATGCCCCACACCAGAAATCAAGCTCACACAACTGGGAATTGAACCATGACCTTCTGGTTCATAGATCAACACTCAACCACAGAGCCACACCAGCTGGGCTTTCTTCTTTTTAAAAATTCTCTACAAGTGCCCAGTTTCCCCAGAAGCCTACTCTCGCTTTTCCTAGATAAAGTCTTGTCCCCTCTACTAGAAGAGGTAATAGTGGTAATGGAAAGAATCCCAGACGTGGCACAGGCAGAGATGCAAATTATAGTCCTGGCTCTGTGTCTAACTGGTTGGCAAGTTACTTGTCTTCACTGAACTGGTTTTCTCTCTATAAAATGGTTATAATAAAACTTAGCTCACTTCACATTAGGGGCCTTAGGGTGTGGTGGCTAAGAACACAAATTCTGAAGCCATATCATCAGGCTCAAGTTCCAGGTCTCTCTTTTACAAGCTGACCTTGCCCACGTTGCCTAGCCTCTGGTGCCTCTGGTTCTTCATCTACAATACAAATGGGCTAAGAAGGCCAGCACCAGCACCATGCCCAGAGGGTTTGTTGAGAGCGTTCAATGAGCTGATGTCAATAAAATACTTAGAACTATTATACCTGGTACATAGCCATTGCCACATAAATGTTATCTATTTATTTGTGTAATTTTGCTCGTGGATCTAAGAAGCAGTAATAATAGCATTTTACTATCTCCATCAGATGCAGGAATAAAACAAAAACAACAGACATACTCAGAGGTTGGAAGTCAGGAGTGCCTCATCCTCCTTATATGTCTCCCAGAAGTGGTTTACGTAGTAGTCTCTTTGCTAGTGCTCACGCAAAACACGAGAGAAAAAAAATGCTCTTCTATTCTGCCACCACTGGTTTCTATCTCTTCATCACCAGCCTAATGAAAAGGGAGCCATGGTCCGTTTTCAACAACTTTTTCTTTTCCAACTACTTTTGGCTCCTTGGACCCTTACATGTTTGTGCCCTCCTGGTGCCTTCACTGGCTGCTCAGCGGGAGCCCCTCCCAGTGGGAGCCCGAGGGCCTTCTCTTCTGGCCCAGCGTCTGCAGGCCTCATCCTTCTGAGCAGCCACCTGGAATTCTGCCCGATGGCCCATCTTTAAAAAGATTTGGATCCCCCTCTTCTTATTTTGATATTTACATACTTTTCCTTAGTTCTCAGGTCTGTCCTGAGTAACCTCATTGGATGTGCCTCTCTCCTTACAAGTCTGTTCTCTGTGATGGCTTACATTCTTGTACCTGTGAAGGGGACTTCCAACTTGTAGTTCTTACTAACTTTCTGCGTCTGAGTCCTTTGAGCTTTAGACTCAATATGTCTGAAGTGAAATGCATTATCCACCTTTCAATCAAACGTGTGTCACATCTCCTCGCTTCTATAAATGTTTCCCCAAACCTCCTCCCCGCCCCCTCCCCCACCTTGCCCAGAGTTCAGAGACATGCCCTCTTTGTGTATCCAGCTAGTTCAGTGTCTGTTGTGCGACACGCACTGTGCTAGGCATGGAAAATGCAAGCTTGCCCGTGACAGTCTTTGGGTTTGAGAGCTAGGGAGAGACAGATGTTGTGGTGGAAGAATTTGGCAAGCGTGGACAGGGCGCAGAGGAGGGAGTGCCCCACACACTTGAGGAGTGGGAGCAGGTGAAGCTTGCCCAGAATGTTCCAGGTGAGAAGATTTTCAAGAAGAGGTAGGAAAATCCAAACAAAGGAGAGTCTGAGCCAACACCAGAGACAAGAAACAGCCAAGAGCTGTCGGGACCTGAGTGCCTCCCCACTGGGCGCTCTGCCAGCAGCTCGGTTCCCCTCAGGCCTGCGCGGATGTGTTTCTGGCATTCGTCTTTGCCTCTCTTTCCTCAGTTCCTGATTCAATCCTTCATTGCCTCCTTATTATTTTGATTGTACTATTGACTTTTTATTGTGAAACTTAAAAAATCCACACAGAAGTAGGTACTCTAACCATCTCCCATGCACCCATCACAGTTTCAACAATAATCAACTCTGTATTTCACCTAGATCCTCCCCATTTTATTATTTTGAAGTAAGTTTCACCAACTATATCATTTTACTCACAAAAATTCCTAAAAGATAATGAACTTTTAAGAACCATAACCACAATATATTATTTACAGCTCAAGAAAGAAATGTTTCTTAATATTTCTTTAAAAGTTTCTTAAAACATTTAAAATGTTTCTTAAAATAAAAATGTATTAATAGTATCATAGAAATGATTTTATTTTTCACAACTTGTTTTTACCAGGATCCATGGGAAGTCCACATTTGTAGTCAATAGCATCTTTAAGTGTCTTAACTTATAGGTTCTCCATCTATCCACCTTTTTCTCCTTCTTTTCCTTGCAAATTGTTGAGGAAAAAGGGTCTGATGTCCTTTGATTTCCCCCACAATTTGAGTCTTGCTAATTGTACCCATGTGATGCTATTACAATATATATGTTCTGTCCCTTGTATTTCCTATGAATCGATGGTAGACATACAGATTTGGTTTACAAATTAAATTATTTTTGGCATGACTACTTCACAGTGGCAAAGGCAGGCACATGGCATCTGCTTGTTTTCAACAGGCATTGATGCTTAGAACCATTTGTTCATGTGAAGTGGTGAAATGGTGATATTCTAATTCCTTTCATCCCTTATTCATTTTCAGCAGGAGCACTCCTATACAAATAAACTTCCCTTCATTAGTGGGTGGTTCACTTCATGTAGGAAGACAAACACATGCGTTATTCTTTCCCTTACTGACCAGCTGGTTCCCAGCCTCTTCCAGTGGTGAGCAATTAATGTTTTTTTTTTTTTTTAATAATATCATTATGGAATTGTGGATTTAATTCTTGTGATGTGTTTTAATCCCTTCAGTTATGATCCTGATTTGATGCTCTGTGTTTGGCATGTGGTAGCTTCCAAGTTGGCTCTGAATTCTCTATATACAACCCAGTGGTCTCCGATGGCTTCTGTGTTGTCAGATATAAAAGATACTCCAGACCCATCTTGTGTATCTCCTGCCCCAGACTAGGAGTCAGCTATGTCTCAAAGGACTTCTGGTTTCTTGTAGCGGGAAGTGTATGTCAAGAACACAGTATGTGTCCTAAGGTTCTCCAGTACTTTTAATCTCAACTGTCCTAGGAAACCTGGCCCACCAGCTTCTGGATCCTGTGCACTTCACAGCTGTGCTGCATTTTTGCTGTGAGATCCTCGAAGCTCAGAGCTAGTCCTGTTCTGGCTTCCGTGTGGCCATTTCACTGGCTTCCCTGATCCATCAGGCATATCAGCTGATCAGCCGGGCACTACAGATGTGCTCTCAGAGGGTCCAACTCAAGTTGCTTGCCAAGCACCAGCCAACTGTCCCACTAAGTGGTTCATGACTCTGCCTCCTGTTTTCCCACCTCTGCACTACTGTTCATGCTTTGGACTCATCTGGGCCACCCTTCTGCTGTTCCTGTGATTTTTTTAAGTAATAGATTTAAATATATTTTTTATTGATTTTGTACAGAGAGGAAGGGAGAGAGATAGAGAGTTAGAAACATCGATGAGAGAGAGAGTCATTGATCAGCTGCATCTTGCACACCCCCTACTGGGGATATGCCGCAACCAAGGTACATGTCCTTGACCGGAATCAAGCCTGGGACTTTTCAGTCCCCAAGCTGATGCTCTATCCATTGAACCAAACTGATTTTGGCTGTTCCTGTGATTTTTGATGTCCTTGGAGACATTCTAATTCCAAGTCTGGGACAGAAAATGCCCTCCCTTAAATGTCACCTCTACTTTGGGGGCTGGCCTGACCATCTCATGATGAAAGCTTTTTCCTGAACACCCGTGGTTCTTTCTCATGTCACTGACACACACATACCCTCAAAGGGACCATAAATGTCTAGGGGCTTGGAACTTGACTTTTATATTTTAAATTCCCAGTGCTAAGCATTTTTTTCTCTGAAATATAGCAGATTCTCCAATATGTCTAAAGAATGAAGGAATGCTTGAATGACTAGATGAATAACTTGTGTTCTGCTTGGTTATTAGGTCTCTCTCCTGTTTTCACCTACTTTTGCTCCCATAGTCTCCTCCAGGGCAGGGATGGAACTTCCCTGCCTTTGCCTCTCCTTTAGCCCCTAAACAGGGCAGCCCTTGCCTTGACGCAATGCCCAGCTTAGCTTATAGTAGCCACAACTGCATAGTGGCTGCGTAGAATTTGTGGGGGAAAGAGAGGAATTTAAATCCGGCCTCATTCTATTGTTTCAGCCAATGAAACTGTGAGCCTTTGACCTGTTCTTTTCTGCCCAAGGGCACAAGATTTCAGAGCCAAGGGAAGGCCTGGTACTGAATGGCTTGGCCACCATGCGGGCAGGACAGAACAAGTTAATATTGCAATTTCTCTGTTTCCTTCTTGCCTTGCATTTCTTTCTCTCTTAGGCATCCTGTGGGATCGAAGCTCTTCCAAGCCCATTGCAGAGGCTCAGCGTGGACGTAAAAATGCTTCCCAGAAAGCCATCCAAGAACAAACAACCCGTGACCCCGGGAGGATCACACACAAATGCTGTTGACAAAAGATGGGTAGAGAGCGGTTGCCTTTATTTGGACAGAGCGAGGAAAAGAACTGGAAGGGAGCTGTGAGCCAAGAGCAGCCGGGGTGTTCCGTGGCTCTTTGGGGAGAGCAGCATGCCTGCACTCTCTGGGGCCAGGGAGGAGATCCAGCGCATTAATGGCTGCTGAGGGCCTCCTGAGTCGTGGGGGTGGGGTCACCAGGACCAGGCACCCCGCCAGGTGGCTGAGCTGGGCCTTGGATTCCAGGGGCTGAGTTTTCAGGCCCAAGTTCTGTCTGCTATGCCCATCCCTCTTTTCTTTTGTGAGGCAGCCCAGGACATCTCCCTCTTCCTGCCCTGAGGACATGTAGAAGCCAGATGGATATCAAGGAACCTGGGTGTCCTGAGATCTTTTTTTTTTTTTTTTTTAACTTTTGTATTTGTATTTTTAAATTTTAATTTATTACTTAAATTATTTTTGTCATTGCCAGTATTGCAGATGTTCTGCTTTTCCCCCCCAGTGACTCCCTCCTCCCCACTCCCGCCTTTCCCCCAGGCCTTCATCACACTGTTGTCTGTGTCCATGGGTTATGCATCTATCCATGCAAGTTCTTTACTCCTTTTTCACTCCTGTTCTTTGAGTAACTGGCTACAAGACACTGGACTATTTCTCTGGCCATTCTTTCTCATGTCTTCATATGCCAAGTATGTGCTCTCCGTTATCCCTATAGTCAATTTTTTTTTTTAATTGAGTTCTTGACTTTCCTGCTGTTGGAAATTCTGCTGATTAAAATAATTTCTAAAGCAGCCATTACAATATGCAGTGGCTGGCAATTTTAAAGAAATCAAGTCTGGAATTCTCAACTCTGATTTGCAGGGCTGTTCCTAAAATGTGAAATTTGGAACACAAAAGGGAGGGTTTCCCAAACAATAACATCCGGCTGGCTCCAGGCTGGCCTCTCCGCTTCCACTTGTTCCCCTCACACAGGGAGCACCCATGAGTGCTGAGTGTATTCAGGCTCCCAGGTGAGGAGAAGGGTGTCAGGCCAGCGAGGCCTAACATGAGGAGCTGTGTTCTTTCCTGAACTCTGTCAGCACTGAATTCAGCTGGTGAGGCTGTTAGTGCACAGACAAGGCTGACAATGGCCATTGCCTTACCGCCTCCTCTGTGCCAGGCCTGGGGCTGAATGCAATTTCGTGAAAGGGTTATTTTTATTCTCAATTTACTCATGAACCTAGGAGAGAGACAGTGCTCCCCGGAATGTTCTTATTAAGAGGGGTGGGGGGGGGAAGCAGAGGGGGTAAGGAGGAACAGCAGGCTTAAAGGGAAGTAATTTCCTCAAAACTACATAAAATGCCAAGCTTGTTCTTGTCCAAACCTAGTGTTTTATTTCCTCCTAACTGTTATGTTCAAAAAGGCCCATGAGTACCTCCCTTCTCCTGCTTGGCCTCCTCTGGACTCAGTCCCCTGGGCTGCAGGGGGATGTGCTCATCCCCTGGGAGAGGATGGGAAAGGAGCCTTTCTCACCTCCCAGGGGGTTAGATCAGGTTAGTCTCACCCTCCCACAGGTTTCCAGCAAAGGCACCCAGGACAGGCACTCTCTGAGAAGGGGCTGGAAGGGAGTTAGGCAGCCCAGCACCTGGAGAAGTGCCCAGCGAGGGGATCATCTTGTCCTTCCAGAGAGAGAGGCCTGGAAAGGGGCCTGCGGGTGTCCCACCTCAGGGTAACGTGTGGTGTCTCAATCCTGCACTTATACAAGCCAGACATGGCCCACCTCCAGTATGCGCTTAAACCTAACTGCTGATTTACATGGCTAGGCCTTGTTCTTGGAATCCTCTCCCCTGTTTGCTGCTGACAATAGCAACCTGAATTTTGCCAAAGTGCCCCTCACACTACGAGGATCATCATTCTCTTTCAGAATGTGGAGTGATGGCCATGTTCAGAAAGCCACCTTGACACCTGGAACCAATACAAAATGGCGTTGGAAGTGAACTGTAATGTAAAAAACGAATTAAATTGAATAAAAGAGCCCCCACTGGCTATTGTTGCTCAGTGGTGTAGGCAGGCGTTTATGGGCTCAGCGTTAGTGGAAACCAGTCATCATTGTTTCCATGAATGACTTGGGTTTCCTCTCAGCCCCAGCAGCCATCCTGCACCACCACGAGGTGTGCATGGACCGGAATGCTAATGGCTTAGGGCAAGCTCTTTGTCTCCGGGGGGGAAAAGTCACTTATTTCACACGCTCCCTGACAGAGACTCTCCACCCGCCTTCCTCCCGCTGGGACAGAGATGCTTTCTTCCTTAAAGAGAAAAGGGACGTGGCCTTGGGTAGCCCTGGAAGCTCCCTCCACCCCCACCCCGCCCACTTCATTTGGTGCAGGGCCAGGCAGTGGTGCTACTTCCTTTAGCACACTTTGGCCTAAACATGGACTCAATCTCTCTTAGTTTAGATCTTTCTCTGCAGTGCAAACAAGAAGATTTGAGATCATGTGCATAGAAGGTTGAGAACAGCTGAGGGCCATGTCCTGCCCTCTTCCTTGCTGTCGCCATGGCCCAGTAGGTTTTCCAGCAGTGAAATCCAATGCCTGGGTTTTATCTGCCCTAGACTACCTCCAGAAACAGACTTCCAGCCCATTTTCAATAATGTCTTTGAAATCACAGCAAACTCAGATCTTACCCTGATGGGACCTATAGAATTGGGTTCACTTATGGTCTCACATTCCATTCATCCCTGTGCTCCTATATTTGAACTTCTGGCAACTAATCTTCCTACCCCTCCAGAGGAGATGGGTGATGCTGGCTTGGCTGACCCAGCTCTTTTGGGGTTGCATTGAAAAATAAGGGGACCCCTGCACTGAAGGCTGAGAGGAGCTTTTACCTACACTGTGTCATGCAGGATCAGAAGGTAAGGGTCAGATGGGACTGTAAGAGCAAGGAGATCTGATGCAAATTTCAGGAGTAATTGAATATTGTCAAGCTGGGGAAGTGTTTGCTCAAAGAGGAAAGAAGATGAAAATGAGAAACACTGCGAAGCAATGAGCAGATGGCATAGCTCCTAAGCAGTGCATGTTCCCTTACCAGTGGTTTTGCAAATTTCCATCAGCATATGTGTGCATGGGGTAGATCCATTCACAAAGACAGGGGGAGGTTGTGACTCCAGCAGGTAAACCCATACTTCTGTATCAATTCACTGATGAATTTGGATTTGACACTGTGGTTTAACAATGAGAAGAGTCAAATCATAAGGAAAGCCCAGGCAATCACATGTAATATCTGTTTCCTTATTCTGGGTACCTCGAGTAACTGAATGGGAAGAATATCTTTTCTTCCCTTTCTTGATGCCAAAAGTCTGGCTCTGGTTTTCTTTAGCAGTTGATTTTGTCAAGCTTACTCCAATAGAACAGGCTTTTGTGTATTTTTCCCCCCACCAAATCCCCTTGGCCTCTGAACTAAAGCAAACTCCATTGAATGTTATTGCTGAATAGCTCGAGGCATGTTTACGATATGTGTGACTTTCACTGGCTGACCTCACTGAAGGGGGCTGTTGCTTAGCCAGGGACCCATTTTGAGTGGCAGGGGATGAGAAATTATAGACTGTCCAGCCTAACCTCAGAGGTAGGCAGATCTGAGAGAGATTAAGAAGGAATGAGATCACAAAACATCTGGAGAAATATAACTGACAAAAACTAGCCATTGTGGTTTTGTATAGGGTAAATCTTGTTTGACAAGTGTGGTGAGAAAAAAAGACAGAGAGAAAATAAAGGAGATAACGTGGAAAGTAGATGGTTATGAGATAGTGGACATGAACTATCAGGGTTTCAAAAAAGACTGTGGATAATGTATTGCTAAATGGGCACACATATTGGGTGTCACCTCTAGACTTTCTAATGGGGTGTACTTCAGTCATTGCAACCAAAGCTCAAATCAAGTTGTAATTACCCTTCTTTTCTCCCCAAGTGTATTGTCTTAAATCCTCATTATTATACTCTTGGGTAGTGAGACTAGAGCCAAGGAAGACTGAGAAGTTTAATCTCTAACTTTCTCTTGCAAGAGTTAGAGTAATAGGTTGGCTTGGTGTGTCTACAAAAGCTGTTCTGGAAAGATGACTGAGTTGTGTGAGTAGGACCATCAGGCCATCAATAAAATAGATTTCTAGTTCAGGGATCAGCCAACTACAGCCCAACAGCCAAATCCACCTGCATTTGTAAGAACAATTTTTTGGAACACAGCCACACCCATTCATTTACATATTGACTATGGCTGCTTTCATGATGTAGTGGCAGAGGTAAGTATTTGCAACTAGATTGACACAAAGCCTAAAATATTTACTATCTGACAATTTATAGAAAAAGGTACAGATCCCTATTCTAGTTTATCTCCAACATGAGATAAATCTTGGATGTCAGCCTTTTAAAGTAGCCCCATGGTGACTTTCTATCATTTAATTCTGTTTTATTTTCTTCATAGCTAATATAACCATTTAAACTCTGTTGTTGAGTTATTTACCTATATTTTGACTATTGCCTCCAGCTAGAAAGTTTCTTGAAAGCAGAAATCTTGCCTGTTTCATTCATCACAGTGTATTTTATCCCCAGGTCCTGGCAAATAGAAGTTCTTCAATTACTGGTTATTGCATGAATGAATGTATTAATGAATGAATACAGGTGAGAAAAAATGATGAGGGAATAGAGGTGAGAAAGAGCAACAAAAAACTTTAGTGACTAACAAGAAACAAAATGGTCATACATTTGTGCTTTTTACACAACTGGCTAGACAATGTTAGTTCCATATTATTTGGAAGAATTATCTAAATTGATCCACTCTCTCTGTTATGTCAATTACAACCCATCCTAAGCCATTCAAGGCAAATATTTCTCACCATGGTCCCTGAACATTTTCAAGAGTGGATATTACTAGTGGTGGCCTGGTCCCTTCTAGGTCTCTTATGGATTTCGCACTGCTGAGCCCTTGACATCTGGGCCCTGCCCCCGAGATGGGAAGGCTGCCCATTGCTAGAAGGAAGGAGGCAAACTGAGGCCAAGCCCAGAGATAATTTTGACTAATCCCATTTGCTATTTGGAAATTTAGAATTACCTACATTATATTTAGTTTTTACTTTTAGAAGAAATCCTTATGAAACTGACTTTTGCAATTAAATACTCTTGCAAACTAATAATCATGTCAAACGGAACTTTGTGGTCTTAAGGAAACAATAATGTAAGCCTCATAGATGTTAATATGTATTTCTTGAGCACTTGAAGAAAATCTTCAAGATAAAAAGACGGAGCTCTACCCCTGGGTTCCAGCCTTTTCCTGGGAGCATTTCTCAGGAGGGCTCTGAATCAAGCACAGTTCAGTGGGTAGCATGACCTTTTGTTAGACTGGGAAAGAAGAGAGGTGCTCATCTGCATGAAAATTCTCTTTATTCTGTGGGTATTGTAATTTGTCTTAAAATGACTGCCATGGGCTACTGGGGTCAAGTCAAAATAACACAGGAGCCTATTTTAACTAGATTCAACTGGTCAAAAATTAAACAATTTTAGGATCAAATAAGGACACTTAACTATAATGGATTGATATTCATCAAACATAATTAAATTAATAAGTTCAAACTACATTGGGTGGAAATAATTGCTTACCACTGAAGGATGTTAATAATGAATTGACTCATTATTATGAACACTAAAGGGAAAGAATATAATATTCATTTTGCCTTTCTTTCTGTACAAACCCTACCACTGAGTGAGTAATCAAATAGTAAAAATGGGAAATTTATATTTATAGAAATAGCCAGCCTAATAAGTGAAGAAAAGACAGATGATGGCATCGGGCTGTCACCATAATGAAATCACTAACAAATGAGTGCATCTTGACATTAAGCACGGGTGGTTACTGACATCACAAAAAGAGAAAAATGAGACAATCTCCTGACCAAAGGACACACCACCACCTTTGAAGTGAGTAGTTTGCCAATGGATGAAACTTGAATCTGATCGAGCTACTAGATACAACTACAGCCTTACAGGAAATGCAGAGGACAGTGATCACATTAAAAGACACATCGTGAATGCAGTCGGCAAAATCCAGACTGGCAGCTCTACAAGACAGATGACCTTGTTTCTTCAACCAAATTGTAAGAAAGAGAAGGAGATGAAAGGGAAAATCTATGGATTGAAAGAAAGTTAGGGAACTTATCAATCAGTCATAATGGGTGGATCTTATTTGTGTCCTGATTCCATGAACAAACTACAATAAATTGTTAAGATCTATGTTTCAATTAGGAATTTGAACACAAACTTGATATTTTTATATTAAGGGAATATTAATTTTTAGGTGTGATATTGATATTATGTTTTAAGAGTCCTTTTAGAGATACTGAAGATAAAATGATGTGCTGTTTGGTATTTACTTTGAAGTAATATAGGGCAGAGAGTTAGGTGAGGGTAGAGACGAAACAAGGCTAGTTGTGAGATGAAAATTACTGGGTGATGAATTCATGGGATTCATTATACTGTCCTCTCTATTTTGTATGACTGACACATTCGTTGTAAAATTTTTTTAATGACTAACTTGCCAAAAAAGAACAATGGTTATTCAACTAGCTCTTTTAATGGCAGATAGAGAAGGTGACATATGACTATCAATCATTCATTGTGAAACTTTTCTATATGAGCCAATACTATATAAATAAATAATGTTTTATGTATAAGGTAATGTTATTTATATTGTAACATTAGGTTAGGCTATACATATAGGTTATTTCATTAATCACTGGGTTATTTCAAGTGACTTATAAATATTTACATAATCAATTAAAATGATTTGCTTAATGTGATGCCTGATACCATTTCATCACAGGTTAACACACAAATAAGGGCAGTTATGATTGTGTAACACAAACCTAATTAGTCTATTATTTCTATGAAAACTGTTTCTTAGGAGTCCAGTATGGGCCAGCACTAGTCTAGGCTCTAGTAGGGGTGTCGAACTCAATCAGAGAAGGGGCCAAAATCTAAAATCCAGCCTAAATCGCGGGCCGAATGGTTTACTGAACAGTCATAAACTGTCATTGTGATGGAAACGCAGCGGAGTGCAGTGATGACAGCGCGGTGCGGGCCACATTGCAAGGCCTGGCGGGACGGATTTGGCCCGCGCGCCTTGTGTTTGACCCTTGTGCTCTAAGGGTAAAAATCATCTGAGTCATGGTCCCGCTCTGGAGAAACTCATTTTGCAGCGGAGGAGACAGACAAATAAAAACCAAAGCCCAGCCTCCCAGCAGCCCAGCAGCCCCGTGAGCTGTGGCTTTTGGTGCCAAGGGAGTACAGCTGCCCAGTCAGTCCTGCTGTGAGAGAAGGGGTGCCCTGGCCAGAAGGCTGAGCTTCCAGGGTAAAGGGCAGGGGAAGATGAGAGAGAGGCCAGGGCAGTGGTAACAGCCAGGAGCTCTGGGAGGGCACTCACCTGGCTTGTTGAGCTGGATCACTGTGTGAGGGGAGAAAGGGAAGGACAGAGACTGAATGGGAAACAGTTGGGGCTGGATAGTGTGGAGCAGGCGTCTTCAAACTATGGCCCGCTGGCCACATGCGGCCCACAGAGGAGTCTGATCCGGCCCGCCAGGTTTTTTGGGCAGTGAGCGCAGCCAAGGTGTTACAGTAGGAATTAGTAGTTCATATAGTCCGGCCCTCCAGCTCTCTGAGGGAACGTGATCTGGCCCCCACTTTAAAAAGTTTGAGGACCCCTGGGTGGAGGATGTGGAAGAAGCAAAGGCACCGGGCTCTGCTCCTGGACTGCCCTGAAGGGGACAGCAAAGCCTCTCAGGAGCCACCCCTCAGAGCTCCCTTCTCGCCCAGCTTTCCTCCCTGCAGCCTTTCTTCCTAACTTCGGGCCTGTGCTAGCTCCCAGCTCAGGCTCTTTGCTGTCCTCTGCAATCTCAATCTGCAGAGGGCCAGGGCTCTGACTGTCTCTGCACTGCTATTGGCCGCAGCTGGACGCTGCCTGCACTCCTGCTCACCAGTGACCTCCATGGCCTCTTCCAGCTGCGTTTGTCAACCAGAAAGGACTCTGGCAATTAAACAATTTGAACATTTGTTTTAACTCAAAGAATGATTTTAAAGTCGTAGCATGTATTATGTGATCACTTTTCTCTATTACTTTGGTTTAATTTACCCCTTTAAAGAAGAAAAAAAAAACACACTTAAGTAATCCAATGAGGGTAATTCCTTGTCATTTATTGAGAGCTTTTTCTTGGTCAAAGCAAAACATTAGCATTCTTAGCAGTTCACTTATTTATACTACAGGAAACCAACAGTTATGCAAAGCCGCTGCCAACATAACCATGAGCTGCTGTGTGGAGTCTGAAGTACCTCATGGAAAAATAACTCCAAGTTGGAATTCTTCCCAACAGCCAGATTCGTTAATGCTTTGACAACTGAGGTAGGAAAAGAAAAATCTAGAAAGCAGTCATAAATATGGATGATTGTTAAACCTTTCGGCAGGGTAATTTAGTGTAAAAAACTTAAGATATTAGCACACAGGCTCTTGCAGTAGTATCGTAGCTGTGCCATGTCTTTAATTTACCTAGAATTAATTGCAGGTTTAAAATGCTTTATAGTTTAATGAACTAACAGAACACAGCCTCCAGTATGTTTTATTAACCTGGCTGTGCCTTGTATTCCAAAACAGTCTTTAAAAATGTGGGAGACAAACTCTGTGTGTGTGTGTGTGTGTGTGTGTGTGTGTGTGTATGTGTGTATGTGTTGTGTGTGCAAATATTTATGAGACTTCACAAGAAGCAATGGGAGAAGGATGGACAATGGGGCAGAGAGTGTGGTATGTTGACACAGCCATTCTCAAAATTATACATGTCAATTATATGGCAATTAAGTCTTGGACAGGGCACTTGCTGGATTCTTGTGTTTAAAAGGAGTTTCTGATATTTTTCTTTTGTTCCTTATTTTTAAAACAGGTTGCCATGCGCATTTCCTAAATGCATAACCTTTCATTATAAGTGAGAGGCAGGAGCTATGAACCAAGTTCTAGAGCTTTGTAAATGAAAATGTTTATATGTTTAGTTGAAGATTTTCATCCCTATAGAGAAAACAGGAGAGTAATAGTAGACACCATCTTTCTAAACAAAATTGTCCACAGGTTGGATTTCCAAGACTTAATTGCCTGTAGTACTCCAGAGGGTGATCATTACATCCATATATTTGGTTTTATTTAAATATATTTTATTGAATTTTTACAGAGAAGAAGGGAGAGGGAGAGGAAGAGGGATGAGAGTTAGAAATATCGATGAGAGAGAAACATCCATCAGCTGCCTCTTGCACACTTCCTACTAGGTATATGCCTACAACCAAGGTACATGTCCTTGACTGCAATCAAACCTGGGACCCTTCAGTTTGCAGGCCAATGCTCTATCCACTGAGCCAAACCGGTTAGGGCCCACCTCCATACGTTTTTTATCTATAGTTACTTGGCCATAGTCTCTCCTTATATTTACACCCCTATTTCACATGCCAAGTTAATGGTGAAGGAGTTCAGAATGAGTTACTCCAAGATGTACCTCTGTGATATGTGGATTATTTTGAATTAAAGACAATTGAGACGCTGTGGGCTCAAGAGAAACTTCTGCCCACCCCCTTAACTACCTAGAAGAATGTAAATTAAAGGCCTTGCCTATAATAAGTTATTATCAGAGATAAAAAATTTTTGAGCTATCTATATGGCAGGGTAAACTTCTAATTACTGAACACCTGCTTTTTTAAAATCATCCTGTGAATGATTTTCCCCCATCCACTGAAGCCCCAAGGTACCTTACCTTGCCCTTAGCTCAGAATAGCACATGCACCCCATTACGTCATTATAACTTTCATTTCTTGACCTCTCAGGTATGTGGGGTCTCTGATTCTCTCATGTATGTGGGGCTCCCACACATACATATGTAGTTATATTTGGTTATGTTCTCTTGCTAATCTAATCTATCACATGTAGATTCCATCATTAGACCATACAAAGGAACCTTGAAGAGCAGAGGACACTTTCTTCCTCCCCCCACAGTTGTCCTGATCACTTGGCTGCTTCACATGACTTGACCAACTGCAATCTTGATTCCAAATTGCCAAGAGAAGGAGTGATAAACATTCAACATGGCAATGATGACCACAGTAGCTAATGCTGACTGAGATTAACAGTGGATCAGGCATGGACAAAGCCCTTAACTCCCACCATATCCAATCCTCACCATAAGCCTCTGGGAAGGACCGATGATTATTCCCTTTACTCAGGAGAGGAAACCAAAGCTTAGTGTGCCAAGTCAAGGCCAAGGACAATGACCCACACACACATGGCCGAACTGGGCTTGCAGTGCAGGCTGCTGCTGACTCAGGCTCTTGGCCAGCGAGCTCTTGGTTGTCACAAGTCTCCTGAAGCCAGAGGACTCCACTCAGCTTCAATCTTTGCCAGGAAACGAGTAATTTCTCTCCTCATTTCCTGGATGTGTTTGAAGTTTCCAAGCTGTCCATAAATCACATTTACACTCTTTTTGTTTTTAAAATAAAAAAAATTATTTCTAGAATGAGATAGAATGTTTTTCTAGATTTAAAGTTTTATTATAAAAGTGATAATGCTTGTTATAAAAATGTAAATATTACAAAATGGAAATAAGTAAAAATGTTCTCTTTTTCCTTGCATTTTGTAAACCACTTATCACATTCATTCCCATTTAACGATCTCTAGGCCCAGTTCTACTCATCAGATGTAACAAGGTTCAAATTTGAAATCTATCACCTTTATTTCTGTCTCTGTCCTCCCACTGCTCCCAACATACACACTATTTGGCAGACTTGGGGCTAGACTCCCCTGATTTAAATCCTAATTTCACCATTTATTAACTAAGTGATTTTATACTAGTGATCAATCTCCTTATCTGAAAAATACAGATAATAACATTACCTACATCATAGGTTTATGTGTAGATGATATGAGTTAATATATAAAGCAGCTAGAACAGAGATCATCTTAGATTAACTCTCAATACGTATTTTATCTCTAATATCTCTTTGTATGTACACATATATTTAACTCACATGAAGGTGAGAATACACAAATCATTTTGCATCTTGTATTTTTGACTGAACAAGATATTATTTTAGTAATAGAAAACTGCTGTTTCAAAACAACAACACTTATACAATATTCCATTTCATACTGTCAGTAGACTTTCAGATGTGTCTATTTCTTTACTCTTATAAACAGTGTGGTCATAAACTTCCAGGTGCATAAGTCACTATGCGTTTGTCTGAGTACCCCTGCAGGACACATTTCTAGAAATAGAATTGCTGATAAAGAGATATTCACATTTAAAATTTTGGTTAAAACTGCCAAAGTGTCCTCCCCAAAGGCCATATCAATTTAAAATTCAGAACATCAACATTGAATGTGTCTAGTTTCCCACAACCCTGATCTTTAATGCTGAGAGTATTTTTAAATCTCTACTAGACTGGTAGGTGAAGATGAATATCTTATTGTTCCTTTCATTGCACTTACTTGATTAGAAGTAAGATTTAGATTTTTTAATGAGTAAAATGACTATTTGTAGTCTTTTGTGAATTGGTTATTCTTAGCTTTTGTCTATTTTTCTCCTGGGGTATTCTAAAATTAAATTTTAAAATTTTTATATATTAAGGATTTCAATTTTTTTTTAATCAAAGTCACATATGTTAAAAAGTTCCCACATGTTTGTTGGTCTTTAAATTTATTATTTTTACTTCATAGAAATTTAAATATACAAAGACAAAACTGTGGATCTTTTCCTCTCTGGATTGGAAAGTTCTTTCCCATTGAAAGTTTATAGAACTCTCTTATGTTTCTTTTAATAGGTTTTGTTTTTTTAAATATTGACATGTATGCCAAATAAGATAGCTATATGAGTGGTATGGTGTGAGGTGGAGTATTTAACTTAATTTATGCCTAAATAAATGAGAAAATTGAAGAAAAAGAAAAAATATATTTGGAAAAACTATAATACACATCCATTTATCCATTGCACCAATTAAACACATGTTTCTTGAATAGGTATCATATGACATGTACTTTGTAGGTCAACAGTGACCCGTATAACTTTCTGTGATGATGGAGATAATCTATATCTCTGCTTTTAAATGCAGCAGCAACTAGTCACACGTGGCCATTAAACATGGCTAGTTGATCTAAGAATTGAATTTAAACATTTTTTAAATTAATTAATTTAAATTTGAAGAGCTACTTTTGGCTATCATGTAGAATAGTGGAACTATAGATGATGGTGGTGAAGGTGAAACAACAGATGATGATGATGATGATGATGATGTGTGTGTGTGTGTGTGTGTGTGTGTGTGTTAAGAGAAAGACAATACATAAGAGAATGCAAAAGGCTTAGGCAAATGCTTTCTGTTAGACATTGTCAAATTTTGGAAAAACTCCAATTTTTTATCTCCTTGTGATTTAAGGATAGGAGAAATAGGAAGTTTGGACATCTTTGGTCTTTTTGGCCTTGAGATTCTTGGCTTCCCAAATGGGAAAGAACAATCTGCTAGTTAGTAGCCCTTCCTTCTCCAGCCTTTAAACTGCATTTTTGCCTTCATTCTGCAGCCCCATCTTTTCCCCACACACCACACATCTCCTTTTCAAGAAGGCTATAGCCAACTTGCAAACCCAATGACCTGTCTCTATATTAGCTTCTCCCTTCTGGGGATAATGAGGAGCTCCCTTTTCAAAATGAGCTGAGAAGATGCCACTATGGAACATTCTGGATGTGGATTCTGAAATCTCTTTCATCTTCTCTGTAGAGTCCCATTAGTGTTTCAAGAGTTTGAGGTCATGGCTCTTAACTCACTTGATACTGAATTGTTCGGAGAAGCCCAAGGAATACTCATGTGATGATGTTAACGTGCAGATGTATTTGAATGGCAGAAAGCCCTGTGGATTCTTGCCTGGGAAACCTTGATTTCCATTTTCAGAAGAAAACAGGGACACATGAAGCCGAGCCGGTCATGACCATAGCCAAGTTGTTCTTGTGGCTCTGGGAGCCAATGGTTGTGTGTGAAGGAGTGGTCTGTATGTGACAGGAGGATGGGGAAAAGCCAGCCTGGGTTCAGCAGCACGAATATGCATGTGATGAGCCACAGGAAAGCTGTCAGGCATATGACCACCAGATTTATCACCAGGTAAAAGGCATATATTATGCGCAGAGCCAGCTGGTCACCTGCAAGCTGCTCAGCACCAAGGAGATAACAGCTAAAAGGAAGACAGCAAGTGGGGGCATCTGAAGGAAAAAGTCCTATCTTGCCAGGCACACCTGCATGCTTTTTTGTGATAAAACTGGAGAGTGAGAAGACAAAAGCAAGTGCTGTCGAAGAGTTAGACCTTGAGGTATAGAGAATGTTTGAAGTGGCAGCTCATGAAACTTTAATCATGAAATTCATTCAAATGCATTGAGATGAGTGGGATGATAGGAACTGACAAGTGGCAGCAGCCGTCTCAGTGCAGGGCGGTGATTTATGGGGAGGCAGGGAGCAGAATGCTTCTGGCTTTTCCCTCCAGTCTCACTTAGCAACTTCATTAATAACCCAGATAAACAAGCCATCTAGTTCATGAAGAGCATCTGATATTAAATTGAGAGGCATGGGGAATAAAAGAGAAATCTTAAATAGACTATGGGCCCACGAGGAGAAAATAAGAATACTGACCAGGAGTAAGTAGGATTCTATGCGAGTATGGAAGATTTAGAATTCGTCTGATAATTCCCAAACATATTTGAGCAAAAGGATAAAAATCCTCCTAGTAATTGCTGATAATTATTGAGTACTTATCCCAAACACTCTCATTTAATCCTCACAGCAGCCTTATGATGTGGACTTTATTCATTTTTTTTTTCAAATGCTATAAACTGGGGATCAAGAAGCAAAGGTAATTCACCAAGAACCACATGGATGTAAATATTAGAGTTGGGATTTAATATCAGCCTTTAGAAGCCAGTGTTTTTTCTTCTGTATTCTTACAACTCAGAGTGTGGTCCATGAGCCAGCAGCATCAGCATCACCTTGGACTTTGTTAGAGATGTAGAATATTAACTGTCTTTCCTCAGTCCCACAGACAGAGAATCTGCATTTTTGGCAGGCTTCTCAAATGACTCATATGCAAATGAAAATGTGAGAAGCCTTGTCTACACTCAATGGAAAAGCAAAATCCTAATGTAAGCATCCTCTGTAACTGTCTCTCTACTGCCCCAGGGTCATTCTCCTGCCACCAGCTCCTCAGTCAAGGCAATCTTCAGCCTCATATAGCCATTGGTCCTCACAAGCTCTCACTTCATTGTGCCCATTTGGGAAGTAAGGAGAAGTTTCCAGAACAAATAACTTTAACCTTTGTTTATTCACACCCAGTGTTTATTGCTAACATAGCACTTACCACACAGAATCATAGTTGCTGTTAATTTCCCATCAGGCTCTGAAGTCTTGCGGGCAAGGGTCTGTCTGTTACCCATCTGTGTTTCCCTGACAGCTGGCCAAAAACCTCACCTGGCCCAGAGAGGAGATGCTCAATGAATGCTTGTTGACATACAGTGTGAATGAATAAACACTGGCAAAGATTTTTATCTGCCTGGGCTACATCTCATTGATGACTTTCCCTAGACACTTCCAAAATCAGAGATTTGTTGAAAACATCTGGAAAACTCTTGAGTTCCTGCCCTACCCTTAACCACAGGTATATTTTCCTTCTAGGCCTCAGCAGATGTTCTCTTCTGGCAAAACTCAAAGGAAGGAAATCTACAGTATCCTCTTGACAGTGAATTTAGAAATAAAATACAGTTGTAAATAAGAAAAATACTTGCACAGATGGAATTTTTATGTTCTCATTTCTTCTGCACATTGTGATTTGAAGTGGGAAGCTAAGGTCAGGGCACATTCATTCACTCATTCAACAGATATTTATAAAGTCCTGTTATGCACCAAACGTTAGAGGTATTCATGAGATTAGATATATATCTTACTCACCCTGTGGAGCAGAGAGATTGACAAAGGAGATAAGACTAACATTGGAGTAACTAATTCAAAGTAGTTCATGAAGTTCAACAAACATTGAGTCCCAGTTCTTCCCCGTGTACTGTTCTAACTACTGGGGTGAGAAAGATGCTTAGGACAGAATCCCTGAGACAGAGCAGCTTGAAACCCCGTGAGACATGCTGATAGGTTATTTTTTTCTGTGGAAGGCACAGAGATAGGAGGGTATCAAAGATGTTTAAGGAGCACACTGAGGACAGTGAAGAGGGGCAACTGGAAGTGGGTATCTTGATAGAAGTGATGCCTGAACTGAGTCTTAAAGCATGAGTAGAACTTGGACAAGCAAAAGGGAATGAACATGGATGTCCAAGTTTCTTTGACTTGATTGAACAGTCTAGACAGTTAAGTGTCAAAATAAAGGGGTGCTGAAGTGCTATGAGAATCCTAGGGCTGGAGATGTCAAATGTGTCTCAGAGCCATGTGGGACCATGTGAAAGTTTTGGGCACTGAGATGGAGTAAGGACAGTCCACACCCTGGAAAGGGTCTAAGAAGACATGCAAGTGACTTCCTTTCTCTCTTTCCCTCTCATTCTTGGTCTTTCGTGCTCTCTCAACTCTCATCTTTTGTATTTTCTAGGATGTTCAGACATTAAGATATTTAAAAATAAAGTTTAAAAATTCAAAACAAATATCCAAACAAAATATAATCATGGGGTTTATTTTATGTGCCAATTAATTGTTCATTAAAGTCAGTTGTTGTAGACAAAATTTAAAGGCGTTTGATGCTCATCTCCACTTTCCAATCCTGTCGGTAACTGACTATATATAGCTTCTTTTGAAGGTGGCTTCCAATGTGCACATCTGCAAGCCAATGGAGAAGGAAAAACCTGGCCCAGATGGTTCTTCTGGAACAGCTACAAGCCACAGTGTTGTGTTATTTTATTTTTTATTTAAGAAGGTATCCACTGAGAATGTTATGGGTCTGCTTGTGGTTTGGGTGGGACTCCTTACATGCACACACTTAGTCTCTGCCCGTTCCTTCTAGGTTCTATCATATTATAAGGGTTCACAGTAGGAGAGTGTCTCATTCACAGTCTCCCAAAAGCCTCCAGGGACTTCACATTGTAGCAAAGAGCTCTTCACTGCCCTAGATCCTGAGGCCCAGATACAAAGTTTGTCTGTATCACAAGGCAATGATGAAATGCTAAGAAAAGCTTCTTGATGCTTTCCTAAGGTATTGATGGAGAGACTTTGGGAATTGTAAAGCATTTCAGAGCAGAAAAGATCTCAGACGAAATCATGAAGGCAGGGAGAACCAGCACCCCCATTTGTATTCCTCTTCTCATCGTCTATGCCCTGATCTCAAGACTTCCCTTATTTTAACTTTCAATGTGTTTTCAAAATAGAGCTCTTCCCTGCTCTAGGGATCTCCTCTTTGCTATCTGGGGTATGAATTATGGGTAACATGGAGAATCTCCAATTGTTATATGACTAACAACTGCTCATAAATAAGAGCAGGGTCAGAAGCGCACCCCCCCCCCCCTCGCCCCGTAACTTCCTGTGTCACCCTAAATCACAGGGCAACCTTTCATGCCAGGATTTTCAGGAAAGACAAAACTTATGTTCTCTGCTTTCTTTTCTAAATGTGTCACAGCACATTGGACATAGAGATCAGGTCCCCTCACAGCTGGTGCAAGAGTAGAGGGTGTGGTCTTTATTAGGATTTAAGTCACTTAAATTCCCATTGTTCTTTCCCTAGCTGCAAACATAAATAAGATGTACAAAATGAAAAAATTTTCTGTAAGAATCAATTATTTTTTTTAAAAAAGTAAAAGCATTGTTGACATAAAAATGTGTTCTTTAGGTTACCAAACTTTACCACATGATGGTTCTTTTAAGTGAGCTCCCTGGTAAAAATTTGTCTGTAACAATGACTCCCCATTGCATTTTTCATACTTGGTCCCATAATATGTAATGGAAGATATGTGAGTTGATTTACTTCCGCAAAGTCAAGGATAGTTGTCTTGGTAATAGTAACAGTAGTAGTTGTGCCGCTGTATCTTTATGGTAGAGTGGAATATGGATAATTTTCTTGTCATTGCTACATAAAAACCATAATTCTTAGCACAAAATCCACTTACACGCAGCTTTAATGGAAAAAACTTGAGCAAATTTCCAAAGTTAGGTCTCATATTACCTAGCTTTCATGAATTAGACATATTTACTATGAAGTAATAATATCATAAATACTTAAAATTAAACTACAACTGTCAAGATAAATAAAATATGTTTTATGATCCCAAGTGTCTCCTTTTATGGCTAGATTTAGTGGCTACTCATCCTTCAATTTCATTAAGCCATAAAACATTTCCTATTAAACACTACAAAATGAGAAAGTGTGATATTTTTGCTCTTAGTGTAATTTTTATAGCGAATTTGTGTTCATGTGTTTGCACTTGCTTGGTGAGGCAGGGAGGATGATTATCTTCATTCCCCAAGATTGTACAGTCAGGTGATAACTAACAGACACCCTTCTGCATGTGTGTGTGTGTCCCCTCCTTTGTTTTAGAGATAGCCTGTGCAGGTTTTGAATAAGGCATTTGATTGCTTGAAGCCTGAGGTAAAGTCAGATTGATTTTGGCTGAAATTTAATCTATGATGTATTCTTAGGCAAATAAGTTAGCCTGTCTTAAGCCTCAGTTTCTTCATCTGTACAAGGGGTATATATAATTTTCAGGCTTTTGTAAGCATTAGAGATCTTTTATATATAATAATTGTAGTGCCTTGCTCCAAGTTTGTGCTAAATAAATGTGCCTATTATATTCCAAATGAATGTATCTACTGTATGACAAATAAACACACAAAATAAATGCTAAAAAAAAATGTCCCCTATTCTATAGTAGACACTGTGTTATCTGCTGGGAATAAAACAAAGAGGAAATTCTAGTCCCTATTCTCTAAGAGCTTATTTTGTGGAGGAGGGAAGGCAAGGGATACACACAGAGAACTATAAAATAAATCAGATCAAACCCTCTAAACAGGATTATGAAGTGCCTGGGAACCTGAAAGTAGGAGAGATTCTGATTAGGGAAAGGGGAAGGGGGAAGTTAGTGCTTATTGGGGAAAACACCTATAAAAATAACATTGGGGAACCTTGAAGAAGAAACAGAATTTTTATAAGTGAAAGAATAAAGAATCCCAGCAAGAGCAGCCGCCAGCGTTAGGAAAGGTGCGCTGGCCTGGGACATGGCCACGGAAGTGAGCTGCAACGTGGCTCCTTTCCCGTTTCACCTGCTGCCCACCCTGCAGATTGTGGCTCGATATATTTCATATTTAAGTGTTTTTATACAATTGACAGGACTTACTTCTATTTAGTTGTGAATTAATGGCCATACACAATAACAGACATGCTATTAAACCAGAGTCCCTTCATGGAGATTTCACTGCACTAATGGAGTCATTCTCTGTTTTTCTTAGCTCACTGCTTCTTGGTTTTTTTTTCAATCCCTTCTCCAGAGGCCCCGCTCTCAGCGCTATTGGGATGGATGGAGTTAAGGTGGCTGACTGCGTGCCGGGCTCCAGGAGCTGCCAGAAATGATTGCATCTGCTGGCCTCTCCCCTCACTTTCCTGCTTCAGGAGGCAGGGAGAATAAGGCACGCGTTATCTTGTCATGTTCTGTACACGGCTGTCTGCATTCCTTAATACCTAGGTGCACATTACCAGATCCCAAGGTCTGCACGCACTCGAGCTGAATTGTTCTTAAGTGAAAACTGTGAAAATCACCATATATCTCCCTGCCCAGAAGAGCTGATGTGTGCTGCAAGAACTCCTGGCCTGGGCCCCCCTTTCGGATGCTGCTGTGATAATAATAACATCTCCTATCAGAGAGCTGCTTCATTTACCGCTTCACTTACTTTATAGGTATTATTTCATTTGATTTTCACAAACATTAGCTAGGAAAGGGGTTCCTACCCCAATTTCATGTACATACACGTATGGATACGAAGCCTGAGAATGTAACGCACATGAACACACAGCCAAGTCCCACCTTTTTTCTGCTCTCCTCATCCTTCCCCTGTAGCTCCATCTTTCACTAATATCTATTTTGATTTTATCTTTATTGTTGAAAGTATTACAGATATCCCCTTTTTTCCTTCATTTACCCCTCTCCTCCCCTCCCTCCCCCCAGCCTTTGCCACACCATTGTCTGTGTCCATGGGATATGCATATAAGTTCTTTGCTTAATCTCTTCCCACCCAGCCAGCCACCCACCCTGCCTCCCCTCATATTTATTTATTAAATTCTAAGCCAGGTATTGGTCTGGGTCTTGGAGACACAGTGAGCAATAAGACAGACATCTTCATGGACCATTTCCACAAGCTGTTTCCAGTCTAATGAGGGAGATGGGCATGAAAAATACACACAATCATCAAACTTTCCTTGTGGGAATTGCTACTGGGGAGAATATGAGGCTTTAAAAGTGTACACATATACTCATTTACTCAGCCGAGTTCCACGATAAAGTGTTGCATACATGTCAATGCTCCAGATAACCGGGTCTTGCCTCTTTAAACGAACTCTGCCGTTATGCATGGCAGCCTTTTGAAACTACAGATAAACGTGCCTGCTTTATTGGGACACACGGGATACCTGTCATCCTCTGCTTGACCTCTGGCTTATCCTGATGCATCCAGCAAGAAGCTCAGTTTTAATGCTCTATCGACTTCTTACTCAGCAAGGAACAAATGGCACACTCCAGAGGGGCGACTGGGAGAATTAAGTAAAGATGTCATTACAGAGGTGGAGGCAGTCTCCAGGGATGAGAGTTACAGAACCTAGACTGCAGGAGCTGTGGAAAGGGCTGCTTGACAGGAGCTGTTCCCTTCAGCCACCATGTGGCAGCGCCTCTGGGAGGGAGTGGGGAATAGCACCCTCACATTCTCCTCCTGCTCTGTGATCTGCTGGTCCAACCCTTGGTCAGAGGCAAGGGAGCTGGTGAGAAGGGTCAGAGAGGTCTGGAATAGCAAATGGAAATGAATAGCTTCTTTTTAAAAATAACATATTTTTATTGATTTCACAGAGGAACGGAGTGGGAGAGATAGAAACATCAATTATGAGAGAGACTCATAGATCGGCTGCATGCCCCCTACTGGTGATTGAGCCCACAACCCAGGCAGGTACCCTTGATTGGTATCAAATACCCAGGATTCAGTCTGCAGGCCGATGCTCTATCCACTGAGCCAAAGCAGTTAGGGCAGTGGCTTCTTCCTTGCTACCAGGTCTGCCTTTAGAAGCCTTTCCTTCCACTGGTTTTAACTCCGATAGTCTCATGAATGGTCTCCCTGCATGAATGTACTATTGGCCCTTGTAACACAATTCTTTTTCCCCATTAGCAGTCAAATGATTTTAGAAAAAGCTCATAAACTAAATAATGACCTGCCCCCTTTCATGCTGCTTAAAACTGGCCAATTGCTTCTCATTGCCCTTAGATTAATATCCAGACTCTTCCCGAATCAGAAGGCCCTACCTGAGCAGCTCAGCGGACTCCCAGCTTCATCAGGTATTGCTCCTTTCCTTGCACATCACATGTGGCCTTTGTTGCCCTCTCTGCCAAGCTCATGCTTGCTTCAGGAGCTTGATACTTTCTGTTCCCTCTGCCTGAAATTCTGCTGGTAGTCTCAGAGCTGTTTTTTTTTTCTCCTCTTCTTTCTCCACCTCCTTTTCCTTTCCCTCTTCTTCCTCCTCTTCTTTCTTTTCTCTCCCACTTTCTTCCTTCTTTATCTCTTCCTCCTCCTCCTCATTATTATTATTATTATATTATTATTATTATTATTATTATTATTATTATTATTATTAAAAGCAATGACTTTTTTTTTGAGGTATAACATCGCACACTAAAGGGCCCAAATTTTACATATCAGGTGGGCACACTTTCGCAATGCATTCAACCATAAAATAACCACTCAGATCAAGATATAAAGCATTTCCTGAAGGCTCTTTCAGTCAGTATCTGCCCCTTCCCTGAGAGAAAAAGTATTGTGAGCTCTGTCACCATAGACCAATTGTGCCTGTTCTTGAACTTCATATAAACGCAGTTGAACAACATGTCCTTCTGTGTCTGCTTCTTCTGCTCATCATGGTGTCTGTGGGATCCATGCATGTCATTGCTAATACCGGCAGTTGGCTGTGTGCTATGTAGTAGTATTGTGTGAACATACTGAATTTCATGTATCCATTTCACTGCTGAAGACCCTGCGGTTCTAATTTTTGGTTATTATGACTAATACTATCATGGACAATCTGTTGGCTCAAAGTCCAGAAGTGGAATTATTGTACCATAGAATACAGATATGTTTAGCTTTAGTAGATACTGCCAAAAAGGTTTTCAAAAGTGACTGTACCAATTTACCCTCCCACCAGCAGGGAGCTCTCATTATTTTACATCCTTGTCAGCACTCCATACTGACTTTTTGCTGTTCTGCTGAGTGTATAGTAGAGTCACATTGTGTTTTTTATTTTTATTTTTAATTGATTTTAGAAAGGAAAGGAGAGGGAGAGAGAGAAACATCAATGATGAGAGAGAATCATTGATTGGCTGCCTCCTGTATGCCCCACACTGGGGATCGAACCCACAACCCTGCCATTTGCCCTGACCGGGAATCAAACCAGGACCTCCTGGTTTATAGGTTGATGCTCAGCCACTGAGCCAACCTAGCTGGGCTCACCATGGTTTTAATGTGCATGCTTTTCTGATGATTAATAATGTCAAGCAACTTTTCATGTTTATTGGCCATTCAGATAGTTTCTTTGTGAAGTACTGATCAAGCTTTCTTCTTTAAAATTTTTTGATTGCCTGTATTTTTTATTGATTTATAGAAGCTCTTCACATATTTTGGATATGATTTCTTCACTGGACACATGTGTTGCAAATATTTCCTCCTAGTATGTACCTTGCCTTTCTACTTTCTTAATAGTCTTTTGTTTAACAGAAATTCTGAAGTCAAATTAGCATCTTTTCTTTTATAATCAATACTGGAGAATCAGTGCACAAAATTCGTGAACTGTTAGGTTCCCTAGTGGCTACTGGCTGCCAACCTGGGCCTCCCTCCCTTTCCCCAGGCTGGCCCTACCCCCTGATCAAACTCCGGGACAAACTCCCTGTAGAGGAGACAATTTGCATACTACCGTTATATTATATAACGGATTCTTTGTGACCTGTTTAAGAAATCTTTGAATATTTCACTTTTCATTACAGCCTCTCCAGAGAGCCCTGCACTGTGCTTGCATGTGACACTGGCCTCCTTATTGTATGTTTCACTGTCCAGACCAACACTGACTCTCTGGTCCTGGAGTGTGAGTCCAAATGGTGTCCTTTGATATTCTTGCTGGTGGACCAGTAGCAGTGGGCTTGGGTTCAGACTCATATTCAGACTTAAAAGCCCCAAATGGCCTTAGGGGCATTAAGGGCAGTCAACAACACAGCAGTGATGTGTGTGGTCACAACAGACTGGGCTGGGAGGTTAGGGACTCCCTTAGTTACAGAAAACTCTAGGCTTTGGGTCCTTTCAGCTTCATAAGTATTTCCTATGGTAGATTCTAGAAGGCTGGGTCAGATAGTCCACCTGATTCCTTTTCTCCTATTTGTCCAGGGATGTTGGCTGCTGACAGGTTTCAGATTTACTGCTGAGTCTCTTTAAGAAGTCACTCTGACATGCGACACTTCTGAAGGACCATCCCTTCCCCTTCCCAGGAGATTAGCTGAGTCCTCCTTTGCAAATAAATCAGTCACTTTCTCGCTCTCCCTAATGCCCTGCCTTCACTCCCTCATAGGTGTGGGTCTCTGGGACTCTTACAGAAACTTCCTGCAAGCAAACCTCCTCTCAGAGCCTGTTCCCGGAACCTCTAGGGACCTTCAGGAGTTTGTGAGCAGTGCTGCTCTGCTGTGGCTCATCGATATCGGTTCCTCAGTTCTCGATAAAGTCTCAGTAATGAGGTGCAGGTGCTTGGAATGGTGCACAGTCCTCTGCCGGATCCCATTCATCTTGGATGCAGTACAAACATTCTCTGATGACTCCCTGAGGTAATGCTGACCCAGGGTCAGGTCCTCAGGTATTCCTGAGACTAGAGGATCAGCTGTTATGCATTCTGTCCTAAAGTATGTGTGTGCATGCTCACGCTCATGCACATAGACACACACATGTCTCTGAATTTATGTGTATATATGTGAATCCACATATATCTCAGGTGTGGGTACATGTGTACATTACATACATAAGTGTGTATCAAACTAGCAAACTGTTAAAGAAATATATTCTAACTTTTTGCCCTGACAAAATAGGAATACCAGGTTCATGGTTAGAAATTTCAGCTTTTGAAGTTTTGTGGCAGGATTTTGCAGCACTTGGAGACCCACTCTCACCCATGCCAGGGCTGCCACTGTTTTCCTCCATCTTCAATTCTCACACCTGGGGGCCTTTATCCCTTCTCTTCCCAACAACCCCATTACTCCTCAGGTTTAGAGGTGCCCCCATCTGTGTTGTGACAGACCCTAGAGGCAGTCATGGCCTATGTGGGCAGGGCAGTGAGGCTCCAGTTCCTTGGCATGCAGGAAGATTGGGCTCCAGAGTGGGTGTGCCCTTGCCCACAGATCTCCCTAACCCTCCCTGCCCTACCAGCCATAGGGAGGGCCAGAGCCCTGAGAAAGTGGTGGAGCCTTCACTCTTGCTGGCCCTCTTCCGTGTGCTTCTCTCTGATTCTAGTGTTTTTTCATTATTCTCAGCCCTCTGGAGTGATCTTGTTCATTTATTGTTTTCACATGTTCATTATCAATCTTCCCTACTAAGATTGATGTTGCAGGAAGGCAATGATCTTAGCTCTCTTATTCATCATTGTATCCCCTGGGCTTAGACCGGTGCCTGGAACATGAGTGATAAAACAGACACCCGGGCCTGTGAAAAGTGTCTGCTAAATGACTACCACAAGTATAATGAACAAACCCGAGGGGTGAGTTGTAGTTAAGGCAAACAGTGGCCTTCTCACTTGGGAGAGTAGGATGACTAACCTACCTAAAAAATTTACTGGTCACAGCAGTACATTTTTGCATCCTGACCAACCCCTTCGTCCTGGGAAGATGGAGACCATTGGTTGGTCACCCGGTCAGGTGTAGTCAAGGTCTGACTTAGGAAGAATTGACTTTTTTCTGCTTTCTTCACACCTACTTATAATAAGTAAGAGAAAGAATATTTCTTAGAATTTAGTGAAGCTGAAAGATTTATACTGTACTGTATAATGATTATACTAGAACTGGATTAAACATCATGTGATGAAAAAGCTGTTTTCAGAAGTACGTTACATGGAACTTAAAAACATGTCTTGATGAATAGGCAGTAATTGGGATGGCATCTCATTTTTGAAAACTTTCCCCTCGTTACATTCTGAATGTATAGTTTGCTGCTCTCCCTCCATTCATTTGAAGATTTTATGAAAACTCATAAGTTGTTGACATTCCAGGCACTATAATGATGAAAACCTATTGTCCATTATGCCATGTTGAAGGGAACAGAAATTACAGTGTCTGAGGAAGGCCTGGCAACAGCAGCATGGCATCCAATGCAGCCACAAATTCCAATTAAAGGAGCAGGGTTCCGGGATGTCTGCGTGTAAAATACTGTGCTAGGAGTGCCCAGGTCCAAAAGCGCCTTCCTATGTAGGTAGAATCGTTAGGTGCTGAGACTCCCCTCCCTGTGGGCTCTGGTTAGGACTGAGGGCTGCAAGGACCTGAGCAGGAGTTGCTAGTGAAGGTGGAAGGCAGCCAGTTTGGGCTGCAGCTCCACTGTGCCTAAGGGACCGGTTGCTTATCTCTCTGCTTACCCATGCTTACCATGTGTCTTTTTTGTCTTCATGCTTATTTCATGCTTTCAAGATGATTGCTTCACCACCTAGTGTATCTATTTATATCTAACTGGGGAACAGAGGGAGGGTAAAAGGCAATACTGTGAGTGCCAGCTGAGTTAAAAGAGCTTTGCCAGAGGAATCCTCTAAGAATTCCTATTTGTTTCCCATCTGCTAGAACTGTATCACATGGCCAGCCAGCCATTTTATTAGCTAGAATGCTCCCACTCACATAGTCATCTATACATCTCATGGCTAGGACCGTGTCATATGGCCAGCCAGTGATCTCATTGGCTAGAATTATGTCACATGACCTTCCACATATCTCCTTGGTTAGCACTGTGTTACATAGACCCCGATGCCAGCAAGGGTTTTATGGGGAGGAAAATAAGCTGGGAAATATCACTGCTTCTCAGGCCTCTTTCTCTCTTTTTTTTTTTTTTTTTTTTTTTTTTAAATATTTTATTGACTTTTTACAGAGAAGAAGGGACAGAGATAGAGAGTTAGAAACATTGATGAGAGAGAAACATCAATCAGGTGCCTCCTGCACACCCCCTGCTGGGAGTGTGCCCACAACCAAGGTACATGCCCCTGACTGGAATCGAACCTGGGACCCTTCAGTCCACAGGCCTACACTCTATCCACTGAGCCAAACCAGTTTCAGCCCAGGCCCCTTTATTTTAAATCAGGTTTCTGTCACTGGGAAAAAGAAAGAAACATGGGCTAGGCAGCCAGCAGTGTTTGGCACAGGGTGAGAGCCTCTCCATCTCCTACTGAAAGGCAGGTTAGAAATCTAGGTTTGATTCGGCATGTGCTTAAATGGAGGGCATATTCACAGTGTAAGCTCAAGTCTGTGTAATACACAAAGTCCCTTGGTGCCATGAAATGCCAAATGAATAGGATAAGCAATAGGAAGACTTCATGCAACTCTGTGAGGAGAAAAAACACACACCATTGAGTGCAATGTAAGGGGAAAATAACCCAACATTTATTTAGAAGAAATGAGCTAGAAATACCTATATTTAAGCTAGAGGCTTCGTGCACGAAATTCATGCACAGGGTGGGGGAGTGTCCCTCAGCCCAGCCTGCACCCTCTCCAATATGAGATCCCTCTCACAATCCAGGACTGCTGGCTCCCAACTGCTCACCTGCCCGTCTTCCTGATTGCCCCTAACAGCTTCTGCCTGCCAGCCTGATCACCCTCTAACTACTCCCATGCCATCTTATTGATGTCTAACTGCTCCCCTTCCAGCCTGTTTGCCTCCAACTTCCCTCCTCTGCCAGCCTGGCCACCCCTAACTACCCTCCCCTGCAGGGTTGATCGCCTCCAACTGCCCTCCATTGCAGGCCTGATGCCTCCCAACTGCCTCCCCTGCTGGTCATCTTGTGGTGGCCATCTTGTGTCCACATGGAGGCAGGATCTTTGACCACATGGAGGTAGCCATCTTGTGTGTTGGAGTGATGGTCAATCTGCATATTACTCTTTTAGTAGATAGGACAGAGGCCTGGTGCATGGGTAGGAGCCAACTGGTTTGCCCTCAAGGGTGTCCTGGATCAGGGTGGGGGTTCCCTTGGGGTGTGAGGTGGCCTGGGTGAGGGGCCTGTGGTGGTTTGCAGGCCAGCCACACCCCCTGGCGACCCAAGAGGAGGCCCTGGTATCTGGAATTTATTTACCTTCTACAACTGAAACTTTGTAGCTGGGAGCAGAGCCAAGCCTGCTGCTTGCTCCATGGCTGCAGCCATTTCTGTTTGAATTTGCTTACCTTTTATAATTAAAACATTATATCCTTGAGTGGAGGCCTAGGCTGGCCAAGGTGTGTGGGAAGCTTGGCTTCCTCTATTGCTGGGGAAACCCAAGTCTCTCAACTGCCTTCTGTGGCTGCAGCCATCTTGGTTGGGATTAATTTGCATACTCACTCTGATTGGCTGGTGGGTGTGGCTTGAGCAGAGTGATGGTTAATTTGCATATTACTCTTTTATAAGGTAGGAGTAATCTAGTGCATGGTTCATGCAGCAGCTAAACTTATTTCTAGCATCATGCTATTGATCTGTGAAATAATCATAATCTATGATTTCTTCCCTTAAATGGTCATGTTTTGTTTAGTGGCATAGGACTAATAAATGAAAAGTTAAATAATAGCCAATTGAACAACTTCCCAGTCAAACTAGGAAAGGTTACTGGGCTGGAGTGGTCACAAAAGGGTGAATGGAACAAGGGAAGCACACCTGAAACTTTGGATAGGGGTGTGAATTTAAACAGCTAGAGATGGTGCAGCATGTGCAAAGTCAATATATTCCTGGTCTGGGATGGCCTGTTTTGGGTGAGGAATTGTGAGACAAGTAGCTTAAAGGTAAGGTGTGTAGAGACTGCTAGTTGCTTACACATAACTATCTTTTTCCTTTTTCTTCATAGGAAAAAGTTCACTTTATTGGATATAATAATATGTCCATTTATAAAACTACATTTCCCAACATCCTTTGCAGCAAAAATGGCAAATGAGGCATAAGTATGAGTTTTGGGGTGAGTCTGGAACTCCAGGACAGATCTTTGAAAGGGCTCTTGGCTCTCTCTTACATTTGGCCATGTTTCCTCCATAGTCATATGGCCCTGAGTACCCCACATGCCATGGACAGCAACTGGGAACACAAACTGAGCTAGCCCGATGCTGGACTGGACACTGCTCCAACATGGGGCAACATTTCTGGGCACTGGCTTTGATTCTAGCTTTGCTGAAGCCACAGCTACACTTCTTCCTAGGGTGGATGAAGGGAAATGGGACCTTGAAACTCAGAGGTTTAATTCCACAGAAATAAGCTTTTTCTGACATCTCATCCTCATGAGAAACTCTTTTTCTCAGGATGTTGCAAGAAGCCCACTCTCGTGAGCAAGAGATGGGGATGAGGCCCTCTCCCTACTGATAACATAGCCAGAGCTTACAAGATTGGCACTGTGGTCTCTGCAGTAAGAGGATCCACGTGACAACCTGTAGCTCTCAGTTGTGATATCCCCATGCTTGCCAACAATTTTGTTGTAGTTAGCCATTACCTGCTCTTCCATGTTGCCAGCATACATGCATCAGAAGATTCCAGTGGTTCTCCATTCAAGAATCCATACAATATGTTTAAAAGAGCATGGTGGGGAGTGAAGGATATTTAAAGTTGAGCTTTGAGCCCTAACCCAAATCTTCCCACCTAACTACCTAGCCAAGAACAGAGAAGCCGTACTTAGCTTCTTTAGGGGGTCCAGTGTAGGTGCTTTTTTAGGCCTCTCAGGTGCCTTCCAGGAGTATCCTCTGCCCTTTCCCAAGGTCAGTTGGGTCCTTCAGAAAGCAGATGCTAAGACTGAGTTAGAAGCAGAGATTTAGGGGAGGGAGAGGCATTATCTGTGAAAGATGAAAGAAGAAAGAAGAGCAAGATTGTGCTGGGAGAGCTTTAAGCTGTGATGCGTATCTGACCAATCTCTGCCAGAGAGCTTTGGACCTGAGATGCACACTGGAGAGGTCTTGCTTTGGGAGGAAATAGTCAGATTCCCTTGCTGTTGGTGCTGTTGTTAGTCACTAGCTGGCAGATGACCAGGAAGACTGTGGTCTAAGAGAGAGAGCTGAGGTAGGTAGATTCTAAATTTGATAACAGCTGCAGGTTATCAGCTAAGTGCTCTTCTCACAGCTGGACAGCTATTCTTTTTGAAAGGAGAGCTTTGGGCACCTCAGCAGCTCCTACATCCCTCTGTATTTCACCCTACTTTCCTCCCCAGAGTCCCCAGACTTCTGGGGCCATCTGTCTTCCCTCAAAAACCATCAAGTTTCAAATTCTCACATGCATCTGATACATGTTTGGCCTTGGCTACTTACTACTGAGGCATTTCTTCTCTGCGGTTTCTGCTGCTCTGTGAAGTGCTCTTCTACGGTCTCCCAACTTGGCATCTGGGTGAGCACTGATCCTCTGGGGGGTGGGGGTGGGAGGGCCACACTAAAATGTTTAAATGCAGCAAACCTCTCAGCTCAAGGATGACTCTCCTTCACAGACCCCCTATTCACATAATTTGTTTTCATTTTGTTCTCATAATATTCTTAAATTTTTTTTTACTTTTCAACTAGAGGCCCAATGCATAAAATTTGTGCATCCTCAGCTTTGTGTGAAAGGTTGTCTGGATGGTCGTTCTGCTGTTTGGTCTAAATAGCATATTAGCTCTTTATTATATAGGATTATAGTTGACATTCAATATTATTTTATACTAGTTTCAGGTGTTACTTTAATTATCAGGGGGATAGTACTCATATTGTACCATTATTCAATGTACCCATATCGCCTATATTTTCTATGCTACATCCCCATAACTGTTCTGTAACTACAAATTTGTACTTCTTAAACCCTTCACCTTTTCAGCCAGTCCCTCAACACCCTCCCATCTGGCAGCCATCAGTCTGTTCCCTGTATCTATGAGTCTCTTTCTATTTTGTTTGTTTGTTTGTTTTCTTTAGATTCCACGTGTTAGTAAAATCCTTCAGTATTGGTCTTTCTCTGTCTGACTAATTTCACTCAACATGATACCCGCTAGGTCTATCTGTGAGGTCGCAATGACCTATTCACATAGTTTTGAGGCTGTTTCCTAAGGACTGTAACCCAGACTGTGTTGTGCTAAGAATCTGCTTCCTTCCTGTGTTCTTTGGCTCACAAAGGGAGCTGGGCCTGAACTCTAGATGACCTTCCCTGAGAGGCAGAAGACTCTTCTCAAGTCCACTTTGACACCCTAAAGTAACCCCCTGCATCCTCATGGTCACCTCGCTACATGTTACATTCACCACTTAACATCTGAGGCAGCCAAGATGCCATGTGTTGAGGCAACTAGAACAGAGGGAACCAGGATGTGGACATAGATCCACCTGGCTGCACGGTCCGGTCCACGCACTTCCTGTTTGTCTGTGGTCAGTAGGAGAGTGGGAACTTCTGAAACCATCCATTCATTTGTTCAGCACATGACGCTTACTCTAATATGGTCTATGCTTCCAGGCAGCTTATGTTCGGTGGAGGCACCAACACTAGTTTCACTTGTCTTACTAACAAATGTGGACTGAGTATTGCCAGGCACAGGCTGAGCTGCTCTCCTTAGTTATCTTCCCACACCACCCAGGAAGAAAAGGGAGATACTTTACATCTTCACTTTGCTGCCAATGAAGCCGAGGTTTAGCAAAGTGAAGCAACTTGCTCAAAGTTAAGCAGGTAAGTGGCAAAGTGGGGAATTAATCTCAGGCAGTCTGATGCCAGGGCTCCTGTACTTCATTGCTGACTACATGATTGCTCCTTCAGGAAATGAAGAGACACAGAAGGTCTTTAAAGCAAAGCATGTAGGTAGTGAACGAGGATGTGCTGCTACAGCAGGACACCACCCAATGCAACAGGGGGGCCAGCGTGCTGGAACACGCCTGGCTGCTGGGTCCATGGTAGTCATGAGAATGATCATGGGGTTTACCCCTGAGATGGGTTTTTCAAAATGATGTTCAGCTAAAAATATTATAGACTGCATTGGAATATTATTCCAGGTTCATAAAATTCAACCACTGGGTGTGGACAAGGTGAACTCAGAACTATTCTTTCAAATCCGGAAGATGAGAAAGAAGTGGCTCCTCCTGTTCTAGAACATAAAGAGGGGCGTATGGATCCATGAAGTGGGTGGGTGTGAGTGCTGGGTGCTTTCTGTGTGTTGGGAAGAGCCAGGACTTTCTCCTCTCTCAAGCCACTTTGAGGGAAGCTGTGGTTTTCAAAGTTTTTACAGATAAACTTGTAACTTTTGTTCAGATGGCATTTTATGTAAAAACTGGGCATAAGGCACATCCAGAGGGGCTGCTGTGGGGAGGGGAGGGTCTCTTGGCTTATGCCTCTTAGAGGCAGCTTCACAGAGCAGGACTGAAAATCACAGGAGAATTCAGGTTCCCTGTTTGTGTGCCGGTAGACGTTCTTAATCAAAGGACACAAGAACACATTTGGGCAGCAGGCAGCAATAAACCTTTGGCAGTCATTAAGCTACGAAGTCATGAGCAATCAGTAGGGAAAGGTGGAAGTTAAGAAGGGGGTATTGCCCAAGAGCCTGTGCTTGCAAGCCTGGGAAAGGCCTGGGAAGTGCTCCCTGGGCTCGGGCAGCCTGGCAGATGGAGTTGGAGGAGAGATAACAGGGAGGTAGTAGATTTAGAGGCACACATCTGGTTCCTTGGGGTGTTGGGTGGGGAATTAGAGGGAAAGTCCTGTTATCAGTTCAGCCTGAGATTGAGTAATGCTGGTGATTTGTGGGGGCAGGATGTTACAATCCACACATATGGTCTGAGATGTGCTATGAAATCATATCCAGTCATAAATTAGGGTATGGCTGGGGGTAAGGTTTTCATCCAATTATAAGATTTGTGATGCTTGTTTTTAATGTTTTGACTTGGAACTCAGAGATACACAAACCACATTTGGGCTGATTTTCATTAGCTTTCAGTAGCTTTCAAACAATTTTGCAGTTGTTTCCAAATATTTCTTAACAGCAGAATTCTGAATTCTGTTTTCAAATGAAATCATACTTGTGATTCCATGGTATTGAATAGTCAATGCAGTCGTTCATAAATTTAATTTGTAAGTCTAAATGTATAACATCTATTTCAAGTAAAGTTTATTGGGGGAGGAAATGGGTCTGTCTTGATGCTTCTCAATATTTGAAATTAAAACTTAATGTCGGCCAAAACCGGTTTAGCTCAGTGGATAAAGTATCGGCCTGTGGACTGAAAGGTCCCAGGTTCGATTCCGGTCAACGGCATGTACTTGGCTGTGGGCACATCCCCGGTAGGGGGTGTGCAGGAGGCAGCTGGTCGATGTTTCTCTCTCATCGATGTTTCTATCCCTCTTCCTTCCTCTCTGTAAAAAATCAATAAAATATATTAAAAAAAACCCTTAATGTCAGTCTTTTATCAATTTCAGAATACAATTTGTTATAGATTTTTTTCTTTATTATCTCAGATTTGAGGAAACAGTGATTTACACAGATGAGGGGCAGTAAAAGTTGTGTTTTTAAGTAGCTTGCTATATAAGATAATTTATTCTGTTTTCCTTCTAAATGCATTTTATTGGCACACAAGTCAGCACACGAGTTGTTTCCCATGAGATCATGTTTTAAAATTAAAGTTTAAAACCTCATTATTTTATAAGTTATGGTTGAGGTACTCAGTGCTATTTATTTCTTCTGAATGGTTTCCTGATCTCAAATTCCAGCAGCTCCTGGGAAATTCCGGAATCTTTTGGGACAACCTCGGTGTCACTAGTGGTCCATTTCACTGGGTTTCAATCTGTGTTTCATGTAAACAAAGATTTCATTTTAAAACATACTGCCCATGTTCACAATGTCATCTTAAAAAGTCCAGGCATTTGGTCACATTGGAGACATCTGACTGTACTGTCCAGCACTCCTTCACAAACTTCATAAAGCATCTCCTGTCACTGTCGGTTAATGGGAGAGAATGCTGAGATTAATCGAGGACAGACCTTTGTAACAGGGATTTCTACTGACCTTTGTAATGACCATTTTACTTCTCTTTCTTAAAATGAGACCCCTCAACAATGTACGCAGTGAGAAGACAGTTCTTAGACTTCAGTAGGATGTGACCACATGATCTAGTCCTGGTCAATGAGAGATAAACAGAGTGATATATGGCACTTCCAGTGCATTTCTTATAGGAGATTCAGGTCTACGGTATTCTTCGCTTTGTGCTTCCATATTTTCCCCTTCCTTAGTCCTGAAATGTAAATGTGATCACCTCAGACCATGAGGTGATCCTGAGAATGGCAGCTTAAGAATAATAGTGCAGAATGATTGAGGAATCTGGAGGCCTCCATTATGGTGGAGACATCACACTATCTCTGGAGTCCCTATGCTGAACTTCTTTTACTTCTGCTTGCTTATATATAGCCCAACCTAACTGATATATCCTTCTGATTACACACAATAGACATCCATGTAATGTTGGATTATGCAATAAAGTATTTAGTTGTTTTATATAATAGGGAGTCAGTAGATAGATATTTACAGAGCCAATTTAACATCTTGTTAATCTCATCATGGACTCTTTTAACCTCTGCATTTAGGAAATGTCTCCCCTCGCAGTCTCACAATAACTAGACACAATCACACTCAAGGAAGTGAGCTAAGCAGCTGTTCCACCTTTGAGCATCCCTGACTTTTTTTTTTAAATCAAGGAATACACATTGCCAATATACTGTCCATCAGACTTCACTATATTAGCCAGATCTGGACATCATGCCCACCATAGACCACTCACTAACAGAATATAGTTATTATCCCTCAAGGTTGCGTACTTTGCAACTTAAACAACATTGGAATTCTGCAAACTCAGGATGAAGAAATAAATGGCTCCTGGATGGGTAACATAATAGACTTTCCTAAGAGATTTTAAAAGTAACATTTGGACTGGCAGGCCTACTAACGAGCAGTGACCCTAAATGGAACCTACCAGCCCGCAGGACCTCCTGGGACTTGCCTCTGCCTACAGGGAGGTGAGTCATCTCCCAGGCTGGCTCTGGGGAAGCCAGAGAACACTAGCAGGCAGGACTTTCCTAGGAAACACTGTGGAGTAGGGGAAAGGACCCCCCACACTCAAGTTGCCTCCTCCAGGGGTAGAATGAAGTGCAAGTTGACCCCCTGCTCTGCAGTCAAGTCCACCAGCTTAATCTGATGCAGCTGGGAAATGAGGTTGACTGTATGAACAAAATGTGCACGAAACTTAAAAGACTAAAATATTAAATAATTTCCCTAAAATATATATTCTTCTTCCTTTTTAGGTAAAGTATATGGTATATTAAAAATTTGTTTTGAAGATCAGGGTCATCTTTAAGAATATCAATTTTAAAGATTTAGAGAGATAAAATTTATATACCATAAAGTGCATCTGTTTAAATGCACAACTCAGTGATTTTTTAGTAGAGCTGTGTCACCATCACCACTATCTAATTTTAGAAAACTTTCAATCACTCCAAAAAGAAACTTCATATTTATTAACCATCACTTTCCATTACTGCTCTCCTGCATTCTCTCTACCCGCCACTCCTCATCCCTGCTATTTGTCTCTATGAATTTGCCTAATTCTGGATGTTTCAGATAAAGGGGGCAATCACCTACTTTGTATAATGTTTTAGAAGTTTATCCACAATGTAGCATGTATCAGCACTTCATTTTATTGCCTAGTAATGTTTCATTGTATGGGTATATCACATTTTATCTACTCATTCATCCTTGGATGGGCATTTGGATTATTTTTCCTTTGTGGCTATTATGTATTATGTGGCCGTGAATACTTGAGTATATGGCTTTGTGTAGGCATAAGTTTTCATTTCTAAGAGCATCAATTTTATGGAAGAGGGCCACGTACTTTGTGGGAGAGGACCGCGTTAAATGACAGTAGGCATAAGTGCTTATGGATGCCAGGTACTGTTGTGTTTTGTTTTGTTTTTTTAAATATATTTTATTGATTTTTCACAGAGAGGAAGGGAGAGATAGAGAGTTAGAAACATCGATGAGAGAGAAACATCGACCAGCTGCCTCCTGCACACTCCCCACTGGGGATGTGCCTGCAACCAATGTACATGCCCTTGACCAGAATCGAACCTGGGACCCTTCAGTCCACAGGCCGACGCTCTATCCACTGAGCCAAACTGGTTTCGGCGTCAGGTACTGCTCAACGTCTCCCCCATACTGCTTATTGGTGTGGCCATAGTGATCCTGTCAAGAGCCCTGAAAAAGCATTCAGATGAGATAGAATTCCAGCAAGGAGAAGGGGGCAGAAGATGTGTGTGTCTGTGTGTCTCTCTGTATGTGTGTGTACATGCACACACATGTGTGTATTTTGTTTTAAGCCATGATGTTATTTACTAATCAGTCTTTATTTTCCCATTGAATTAGTCCAGTGGTCGGCAAACTGCATCTGGCGAGCCACATGCAGCTCTTTGGCCCCTTGAGTTTTTAGCAAAGGCCAGCTAAGGAGTACCCTAATTAAGTTAATAATAATGTACCTACTTATATAGTTTAAGTTTTAAAAGTTTGGTTCTCAAAAGAAATTTCAATCGTTGTACTGTTGATATTTGGTTCTGTTGATTAATGAGTTTGCTGAACACTGACTTAGTCAGTTGTCATGGTGTCAACCCAATTTAACCACCGAGCCCTAACAATCAACAAGGGCTTGCCGTGGCCACTAAAGCTTGCTTTCATGTCTCTCAGCTTTGTACTGGCCTCTGGCAGCTGTCTTCCATAGTGAGTGAATACTTGGTTGAGTACAGTGTACTCAGAAAAATTCCAGGATATTTTTATGAAGTACTGGATCTCTTTGTTTTTATTTTGTTTTATTTTGAAGTGCTGAGTCTCTTGGTAGGGTTGGATACACGTATGTAAGTAGGTAGAGAGTAGTAATAACCAACTTTTAGGAGTTATCTCTGTGTCCACACAAGTGAATTTTCAGCCTGGCTGCACATTAAAATAATAAGGAAAAGCTTTTTAAAATGCCTTAGCTCCACTACTAGAGATGCTGATATAATTGGGCAGGGGTGAGATGGAGGCATTAATTTTATTAAGATATGACCAGGTATGTCTAAGATACATCTTGATTTAAGAACTACAGCATGATGGAATGAATGGGCACTTTTGCTGCATTATCACCCATCTTCTCCATAATCTTCATGGTGGATGGATGTCAATATATCTTATTAAGACTTTAAACACATTTCTTGAGCACTTACTATGTGCCAAGCACTTTTAAGCATTTTACATGAACAACTTGTTTAATAATTATAATGGAACTTTGGAATAGCTGCTATTTTCACCTCATTTTAGATGGGGAAGCAGAGTCTCACAATGTGGAGTAAGTGTGACTAATAAATGGAGGAGGAGGAGTTAGAATTGGAATCCACAGTCCTAACCCTCATACTCTATTCCAGAGGAGAAACTATCATTCAAAGTTCTGTTCTAGGAAAATAAGTTATTCACAAGGGTAGTTTGGTAACCAGGTCTTCATACTCCAAACAATAGCAATAATGCTACTATCAGTTGTGATATTAATAATAAAAAAATAACAATCTAATAATGACAATAAAATTATCATTTCTATTGTAAGATGTCACTTACATTTATTGAGCGCTTCCATAATCCAGATTTCATTTAATTCTTGTACCAATGCACTAAAGTACCTCCTATTTTCTCTACAGTTTTGTTTGGATCAGATAATGGAAGCTTAGAAGGGCAGGAATGGTGCCTGAAGTGCCGGGTGAAGCTGGGATTTTTTTTAAATTTCTTTATTGATTAAGGTATCACATATTTGTCCTCAACCCCTCATTCCAATCTCCCCCCCTACTCATGCCCCCACCCCCCTATTGTCCTTGACCACTGGTTAGGCTCATATGTGTGCACATAAGTCCTTTCATTGATCTTTCTCTTTTACCCCCACCCTCCCTTTGAGGTTCAACAGTCTGACCCATGGCTCATTATCTCTGGGTCTGTTCTTTTTTTATTTTTTTTTATTTTTAATATATTTTACTAATTTTTTACAGAGAGGAAGAGAGAGGGACAGAAAGTTAGAAACATCGATGAGAGAGAGGCATCGATCAGCTGCCTCTTGCATACACCTTCTGGGGATGTGCCTGCAACCAAGGTACATGCCCTTGACCGGAATCGAACCCGGGACCTTTCAGTCGGCAGGCTGACGCTCTATCCACTGAGCCAAACCGGTTTCGGCCTCTGGGTCTGTTCTTGTTCATCAGTCTATGTTGTTCACCATTTCCCCTAGATGAGTGAGATCATGTCCTACTGGAAATATACTTATAAGAATAAAAAATGAGACAAGCAATAATCGTTATGCTAAAAGGCATATGGATCTGGGATTTAAACCCAGGTCTGGCTGACTACAACACCCACTATCTCCGTGGCCCTCTACCCACATAAACATGAATGTAAGCCCCAAGAACCGTGCTCTTCCCTTCAGCCTTTCCCATGATCCCTTTGTAGGCGCTATCAAATTTCAAGTTGGTTTGTGTTTTTTTGTTTGTTTGTTTCTTTGTTTGTTTTGTAAATCATGTCACAAAAAATTTATCTGAATAAGTGGTTCTGGATGAGTATTGGTTCTGTGTGGAAAAAAGGGATAACGGTACTTGCAGAAAAGTGAAAAAAAGTCATAGAGAATTAGCCGTGGTTGGCAAACTGCGGCTCGAGAGCCACATGTGGCTCTTTGGCCCCTTGAGTGTGGCTCTTCCACAAAATACCAAGGACTGGATGAGTCTATTTTGAAGAAGTGGCATTAGAAGAAGTTTAAGTTTAAAAAATTTGGCTCTCCAAAGAAATTTCCATCGTTGTACTATTGATATTTGGCTATGCTGACTAATGAGTTTGCCGGCCACTGGCCTAGGCTAACTCTCCCTAGGCTGCTGGGGGGCAAGAGTAAGTTTCCCTCATGTGTAGGAAGCGTGTCTGAAGCTGGGTACATTGTCTAGGCAGAACAACCTCTAGGAGGGGCGTTCAGAGTGGACAATGAGGAGGAAGGGGTGGTCTGTCCAGGAAAATGAAGGAGGATGGAGAGATGTTACCTGGAACCAGAGATCTAATAGACACAACTGAGGCCTATTCCTGGTGCAGGGAACACCGATGGGCAGCGAATACAGAAGGAGGCGTGCGGCTTCAGAGGACGAGGGTGCAAGTTCATTTCATATGTCCTGGAAACAGACTGGGTGTCTTAAAGAGATGCAAACATGAGGGGAACCAAGGGCAGGGTGGCTGTGGGTCATAGCTCACGATGAGAAAATGTCAAATATAAATAAAGAGGAACTGAGAGTCATACCTTCCTTATTTCAGGAACAAGAAAAAAAACAGGAGAATTGATTAAACTAAAATTTCATAAACATTTTTTGAAATGCTCTGGGCAAAATTCGTGCTGAAATAGCTGCAGGGTACAAGGCCTCGGCTGAACTGACAAAGTGGAATAGACCTTGGGAGGCTGTGTCATTGATCCCACAGCCTCTTGCTGTTGAAGGGTGAGTCCGCCCTCCCATGGCATATCCTTCTGATGGCCATCGTCAGAGGGCTCCTGGCCGCTCCCAGCCTTCAGCGGGCAGCTCAGGCCACGTGGTATCCTGACCGCTTCTGAGTGTAGGCGTCTTTGGCAGCAGTGCTGAATTCCACGGGCTTCCACCAGAGGTGATGAATTTATTGAACAAATGTGTTCTATCTGGAGAGCAGGTCAGCTCCCAGTCCCCTGCACAGCCGCTGAAAGCCATGTTGTGATTGCTCCCTGGTGTGTGAGTGTGTGTGTGTGGGCACACACGTGTGAAGTTTTAGGTGGGCGCTGGAGGCAGAGGGAAGGGGAAGGTCAATATTTATGAGTGGGTTTCTCAGATTTTATTTTATTTTTATTTCATTTCCATGATCAACATATGCCTTCTGGTGTCTAAAGCCCCATGATTTCGCATTTATAAGTGACTAGAAACAAAACCTTATTAAAGGAAATTAGATTCTGTTGCTTTAGCTTATTTTTCATTTTTTACTTCATAAAAATGGAAAGAAATTCTATTACCAGAGAGAAGGCTTTCACTTAGAATGTTATTAAAAAAAATACCCCAGATGCCTGGGATACAGACTGGACTCTGTAAAGCCCCAAATATATTCACCGCGCAGCCCAAGTTTCTACGCACCTTTCTCCAGCACCAGCCCACGGAACACACGCTTTCCCTCTCTCCAGGCCGCAGGCTCTTTCTTGGTTTCTCCCCTTTTAATTCCTCCTGGTCGGAATGGGAAGCTTCTCCTCTTCACGCATGACTAAACTTGGCCTAGAACTTGCTCATGTTTCACCAGGGGCAATCTCATCCTGGGCCCTCAGTTCCAATTATTTAAACCATGTGACTAATCTATGGAAAATCCCCAGGTTTAGCCATTCCAGACATTCTGGCATCTTTGCAGTAAAGTTGTAATTTTTCCAAAAGGCTGAGTTTGGTTTTTTCACTGTTAATTTACACTAGTCAGAGAGCCTGTCCTGGTGAATCCCGTTGCCTTTGCCAAACAGATGACCCAGTTTTCCAGGGTCTGGTGTGAGTCGGGATGCTGGTGTTGCCTGAGTATTGAATGTGGAGCAGCGGTGTTTATCAGACACCCACTGTGTGCCTAATGCCACACTGGCAGCTGCAAGCATGTTGAAAGGAAAGCAGTGACATTGCATTTGCCCCCAAGGAGCTCGCCCTGTAAGGGGGAAATGGGGTGAAAGACAAACATTGATGGAAACAATTAAAAAAAGAGAAAATAATCAAAGACCAAGGACTTCATGTACTCCAACTTTGGCTGGCTGCCCCCTCCCCCCAATGGGACCCCCAGGAGCTGAGTCTGGATGAGAACAGGGAGGAGCAGGGTGGACAGGCACATGGTAGGGCCTGCTCACTAAGGAGCTGTTCAGGGGCCTTTACAATTTCTGCCATATCTGCCAATTTCTGTCCTTACAATTTGTAAACATTTTTTATACTTCTCACTAAAAGGATATGTTTTTTCTCACTAAAAGAATATGTTTTATTGATTGGGAGAGAGAGAGAGAGAGAGAGAGAGAGAGAGAGAGAGAGAGAGAGAGAGAGAGAGAGAAAACACGTCCCTTCTGGGAACCAAACCCTGAAAGCTAGGTATGTGCCCAGCCTTTTAGTGTACGGGATGACACTTAAACCAACTTAGCCGTCTGGTCAGGGCTAATTTTTAAACATTTTATTCACTTTTTCTAGAAGTTATATTCATTTATTTAAAAAAGTTATTGAAAAATTAAAGAGAAAATGTATGTCAATATCAATATGATAGTTGTGAATACATAATAAGGACAAATCTATCTTGGTATCCATTGTATAAATACAAGGAAAGCAAGACACTATGGTTACCTTCCAGCTGGTTATTGATGCCGGTGGAAGCTGAGCTGAGAACGGTTGTCTTGGCACCACAGGAGGTTGCCCACTGTGAGGAGTATGTGGACCACCAGCCTGAGCTTATGCACCTACTTCTGTGAGGTCAGAGGAGAGAGAAAGAGCTTTGAAAGGGGAATGGTGCCCACCCTTCTCATTGTGAAGCTATGTTACTTTCTCCTCAGAGGCCTTATAGCTACAGAGCCCAGGCCTGGCCTGGGAGGGCCAGCTATGCCAGCCCCCAGGAGGGAGCTCTCTCCTGAGCTCATGGTCATGGTCAGGAGGTGTTGCAGCTGAGGGCTGCTGGGTACGGTGTCCAAAGTGGTTCAGTTGTAGGTTAGGCCAAGCCATGGCCAGGACATTGATTCTGTGGGCAGATTCCGGCTTTCAGTGGCAGAGCCCCTGAAAAATCTCTCCGTGGAAGTGCACCAGTGGGCAGCGAGGAGGAATCAGGTCAACCTGGGGAAAGGCAGGAGGTAGAGATTATGGGTGGACAAGTATTGGAAGTTTGCTCCACACATGTCCATCCTGGGGACCATAGCCTCTCACCACCCTTGAGTTTCCTCTTCCTGGAGGCTTCTGCCCACCTGCGGGTCCCCTTCACCGCTGTCTCCTGCCCTGCTTATAGTTTGGACTTTGTCTCTGATGCCACTATGGCAGGATAGTGAGAAGCTAGGAAAATTCCTGGGCCAGTGGAATGGGGAAACTGAGGCAAGAAAATTAAACAAGACCAAACAGTTTGTGCAGCTTACAGCCAGCCTGTGAAGCAAAGGACCTTATCTTCCCCAACCAAGGACACTGAGAGCAAACGGTTCAGACTCTCCTCCCTATCCAGAGAACACAATGCTCACAGCGCCCTGGCCAGGGAAATAGAGAACAGGCCCAACTAATGCCACTGGTGCCAGCCAACTCAAGGACAGATGAAGTTGGGGAACAGATAACCCCATTGAAGCCAGACAGACCTAAGATAAGAGTAAAACAGACCAAAGAATAATCCAAAACTCCCCTTTACTCTCATTTTGATGAGTCAGCATATTAAAAATGCCCCTGGAAAGCCGATGATGAATATTCCACTGAAACACTCCCTTAAAATTATTGCCTGGAGAAAAAAATAAATAAAAATCCCTCAGAACAAAGAGGGATTTTTTGTGTGCTCTAGAGCAAGTCCTCAATGAGGACTTGCTCTAGAGCACACCCATGCCCCTTCCTGGGCATGAACTTTGTATTTCTTCCTAAACTCTAAGGGTCCCCTCAAGACTTGCAACCAGGAGAGCAGTGGGCAGCAGCCGCTGGACCCAGGCTCACCCCAGATGCTGTTGCTAGGGACCCCTTTTCTCTGACTTCCCAGTGCGCTGACAGCAGCCCTGCCTTGGCTCATTCTTTCCTATCAATTTCTAGGGACCCAAACCAGAGATGCACCTATGCTCTCTACCATTTCTTTTTCTACCCTAATTTCTTTGTTTCATGGTCCTCAGCTTTAGTAAACCTGCTGTCAAACCCACTTGGATGCATGTTGTGAAGTCTTTCCTGCAGGAAGTCAAGAACCCACACACTGCAGGCTGGCCTGAGGCAGACCTGCTCCAGGTATGTCATTGTCAGGTAATGACCCCTTTGGAATATCTCCTTGCTGTCCTGCCCACACGACAGGTGTGACTAAGGTTGTTAGGGCTGTGACAGATAAAAAATGCTGAAGGAAGCAGTATGAAACACAGTTGCAACATTGACCTGGGGAGGCAGGTGCTGAAAGGATGCTGCCTTCAGGGGCTGGCCCCACCCCCAAAAAACAACTAGTGTTAACACCCCCCAACTCCTAAACTACCAGAGTTCCCTGCAACTGTGTCAGTCCCCATGGACACAGCTTATCCACCACATGAGGAAGTCTAGCACCCAGGACCCATTAGCACAGGACAGACAGAGGGAGGAACACAAGGGCCTGGCAGCTGAGCCTACAGCCCTGCATTCCTGAGCTGGGCTTGTGAGTAAGGTAGGGCCCCACTAAGTGATAGGACTGCAGTTTCTGTCCTCCTGACATTTTGAACACAGGGCCTTCCCTAAACACGTGTCTTGAGGGTCTGTGGGCGACATGGTCAGGGTCTGTTGCTCAGGCAGATGGGTGTGCCCCCTCCCAGGCATGCTCTCCCCTTCAAGGCCCAGCTGTGTCCCCGGTCTGCTTGTGTGCCCCCTTCACTCTGCTCACACTACCCTGATGGACTGGAGTCACTTCCTGTCTCTGGGCTGTGGGATCTTGGAAGCTGTGCTCATGTCCTTGTGTCCCCACACATGCTATGGCGTTAGCACCATGTGGACTGGCAGTCAGTCTGCTTAGCTGGTAATCAGGAACTTCCTTCAGCTAGCTTGAGCAGAAAATGTCCAAATGAAATAGGTTAGTGCAAGTGTTCACAGAATCTATGGGAGGGCCAGCATTAGGCTTGGAGACCACTCAATCAGGAGCCATGCTCCAGCCCCCAGCCGCATGAGGCTGGTCAGTAAAGACCCACATCTTCCACCTTCAGGTCCGGATACCTCTGTTCCCAGCCTGATTTGGGATGCTGGCCAAGGGCCTTTGCCACTGTTGTGACTGGAAGAGCATTTCTGCCGTCTTAGCCTCTCAGTGCATGGACATCACTTGTGAGGGAGTGGATCTGCTTTTGAAGTCTGAGGCTGGGAAAGATGTGTGTCTACACACAGGAAGGCAGTAGGGCTCATAACAAACCGCATTCTCTGAGTATAGGAGGGCTGTTTAAAAGACAAAGGAGGCATGAAACCTGATAAACACTAAACAATAAATATATATATTCAACAAATAAAATAAAAGCTTCGCCGAGACCGGTTTGGCTCAGTGGATAGAGCGTCGGCTTGGGACCCGGGTTCGATTTCGGTCAAGGGCATGTACCTTGGTTGCGGGCGTGTCCCCAGTAGGGGGTGTGCAGGAGGCAGCTGATCGTTGACTCTCTCTCATAGATGTTTCTAGCTCTCTATCTCTCTCCCTTCTTCTCTGTACAAAATCAATAAAAATATATTTAAAAAAAAAAAAGCTTCATTTAATTTTTTCTCCCTCAAAATTCTTTCCTATGGACCCGAACCTTTGTTTTACATTCAGGCCAGTGTGGCAGGAGCTTCTACATATTGGGGGTTCCAGGCACTGCTGGAGTGGCTCTGGGAACCTGAGGGTAGAGTGCCCGGAAGGACTCCTCGGTTTTCACAGTGGTCATGGACAGACATGTATAATATGAAGCACCCACTATGTGCCGGGTTAGCTTTGGATGGATTCCTGCCAGCCGGTTTACAGTTTGTGCCCCTCACTGATGGTTTTCCACAACATGAACGAACAAATGTGAGAACCCTAGAGAAATTACGGCAGTTTTCATCTGTGTCGCACTGTTATGTGGGAGCTGGTCCCCTGGTTAGAGGGCAAATGGACTGGAAAATTACTCCGGCTGACCGGTCTCAGGGAATGTCCTCATTTACATGAGTCCTGGCAGAAGGTGCTCTCGAGTGGTCTCCTAGTTTGTGGCAGGATTGGAGAGCCCGTGCCACACACAGACAGGATGGACTCTTTTTCAGGCATCAGTTCTGCTAGACATGGTCTTGCCTCTATGGCTTACTCAGTTTTGCTCACTCTAGACAACAGAATATCAAACAAAGCAGTCCTCTTTGATACCCCAAGCCCAGGAACGTGTCTGTGACATGTATGCATGTGGGGCTCTGTGGCTCTGAGGTTTGTGGCAATGACCAAATAAATCGTTAAGGGTGACTGAGACCAAATTCTGAAATGAGAATAACTGTTTTGCCAGTTATGCTGTGTGGTGGGGAAAGGGAGAGGTACAAACAACACAGCATCTTCCTTTAGTTTATAATATCTCTGCCCTATCCTCCCACCCCTTACTTAGCATATGTAATATCCCAGCACTAGGACAAAATACAAAATATTATCACCAGGAACCTCAAAAACTATGAAACATGATAGTGAATAGAATCAGCTACACAAATGATGAAACTTCTTCTTCTTCTTCTTCTTCTTCTTCTTATTATTATTATTATTATTATTTTTTTTTTTAGGGATATAGTCAATCTTTCAACATTTCCAGCAGGGAAAAGCATGTTCCCTGTATTATGGCAGGAACCCAACACAGTCCTTTCAGCTACAAAACCTCCATCTCTATGGGGAAGGGGGGGAAAGGACCTGTGTTTACTATAGGAGCTTAAACTTAAATAATTAAAACAAAATAAAGCTTTGAACAGCACACCTCTAAGTCAAGAAAAATGTAAGGTACCCAGGCAAGCTACCTGTCAGCTCGGCACCTGCCCGGCTTCCTGCCGCTCTGGCTTTGCCTTGTCATCCTGGTTAGCAAACCGGGGCCCTTACCTGGTTCTTTGTGCTTTAACTGCCACCTTGAAAGGCAATTCCTGTCATGTGTTCCTCTTGTCTTGTTCCTTTCAGTCTGGCCTGTATCCTGTCTGGTGTCCAAGTTTCCCGAGACCCGGGAATGCACCTTGCTTCCAGCAGATAGGGAGCGTGGTCCTGCGGCTGCTGTGGCTGCCTTGGCAAGAGCTCCCTGTGTGTTCCAGGCCACTTGCCAGCCCAGATGTCTGCAGTCAGAGCTGCCAGACCCCCCTCAGCTGCCGAGTATCTGTCTGCTATCTAGTCTTTGTCCTTGTAATTCCTGCCCCATGGAATTCGAACTAGCTATTTCTGGTAGTAGATTAATGCTTGTGATGGGGAAAACTGGGGATGTGTAGGTTGATGTCAAATCGAGGATGGTCTTGAACGCTTACTCAAGAGGGCAGGGTTCATTGTGGGGGTATAATAACAGGGAGTAACTGTTCTGTGCAGGGTAACAACAAGGTCCCAGCCCCACTTCAGGAAGTGATGTTAAAACTGTTTCTGGCATAGCCCAGCCTGACTCAGTGGTTGAGCATCGACCTATGAACCAGGGGGTCATATTTGGATTCCTGGTCAGGGCACATGCTTGTGTAGTGGGCTTTATCCCCAGTGGGGGGTGTGCAGGAGGCAGCCGACCAATGATTGTCTCTCATCATTGATGTTTCTAGCTCTTTCTTCCTTTCCCTTCCTCTCTGAAATCAATAAAAATGTATTTAAAAAATAACTATTTCTGGAATAAATAGGACAGGTCTAGGATATTATGGTAAAAATGCAGCTGGAATAGTTGACCCTTGAACAAGGAGGAGGTCAGAGTAACCCCCAGGCAGTTGACTATACTTCTCTGTATAACTTTTGAATATCCAGTTGGCCCCTCACATCCACGGATTCAGCCACCTGCAGATCAAAATATTAATAGTGTTTGGGAATCCGCGGTAGCGAATGCGAAAATGCTGTTTTCAACCTGCAATTGGTTGAATCTGCGGATGCGAAACCTGCGGGTGGGGAAACCTGCGGGTAAGCAGGGCAGACTGCATTCCTTGAAAAACATCCGCCAATAAATGGCTGAGCAGGTCAGGTCTGCGAGGTTCCAGGGTCAGCTGTCTAAGGAGGCCCGAGGAGACTGAGCTGAGTCAGGCCCGGCGCCGTCCACCCCAGGGACTGGGTGAGGCTGAGTTCGCGATATGCTGTTTGCGGGTGGGGTGGGGGGAGACGGGTGTGTACTCTTGGACATGTTAGAGGCGGGGCACCTGTGAGGGGTAACCCAGAGTCTCTGAGAAGGAGGAAGGAGGATGGAACCGCATGGGTCAGTGTGTCCGTGTGGAGACCCCATGGCTTTATGATGCGGCGCAGGGCCTCTGGGTGGACAGGCCTGTGCACTCCATTGGACCTGAACCTGAGCTCCCGGACAGGCTCAGGGCGCTGCAGCCGGACACAGACCACCCCCGGGGAGAGCATGGAGGCTTTCAACCAGAGGAGCTGATTCAGATCTGGCTGACATGTGTGCAAGCTGCGTGACCCAGGCAGGTTACTGAGCACGTGTGAGCCTGCCCTCCTCATGTCTAAAATGGGATAATAATGCTCTCTAGCACGGCCATGAGGCGTAGTGATGCTTGATGTTGGTGCTTCTGGTGTTGTTGCCACAAAGCAGACGTGGAGTAAATTATAGTCTATTATTATTACTAGACTTTGGTGTTCACAGATGATTATGGTATTTTGTAAAATGTGCATTGTCAGTCATCAGATGTGTCGCCTTGTGTTTCTACAGGTTTGGCTTTTTTTTATTTTTTACTTACATTCGCTTTAGTTTTAAAAATAATTTAATACTTTTTAATTGTTGAGAGTATGACAGATGTCCCCTTTGCCCCTTTAGCTCCCTCCACCCAGCCTCTCCTCGCCCCCGGCCTTCACCACATGATTGTCTGTGTCCATAGGCTATGCATATGTGCAGATGCAGTCTAACCTCGGTTCTCAGATGTTTCCCATCTTAAACAGTTTGGTTTTTGAGCAAGGTGTTCATGGAAAATGTCTTAGTTCTTGAATAAAACGTCAGTTCTCAATCTGACAACCCTTTCATGCGATAACTGTAAGATCAGTCATGTATCTCTAAGGTGACAAGGGAGAGAAGGCATGAGTGTGAGTCAGTTTACTGCTGTTAACATCTGAGGAAATTATGCTGTGGATCTTTTCATATTTTGTGTTTTTGCTTTTGATGCTGTTTATTATTGTTAAATGCATACAGTAAGTCATTAAGAGGTTAGTGATAGCAGCAAAATAAAAAGGAAAGTTGTGAGAACAACTATAGAGCCTAAAAAAGAAATAATTGCTAATTATGATAGAGATGTTCTCGTGTCTGATCTGGCTACCGAGTATGAAATTTCACATGGCAAAATCGATTATTAGCTCGCAACATTAAGGATTAGTTCCAGTGTGCACGTAAATTTTCATTTTTTACTGTACATTTCATTTCCCTTTTGTTATATTTTCATTTAAATTTCATGTCCTTGTTGTTTTATTTATTTTTATTTATTTATTTCTTTAAAAATATATTTTATTGATTTTTTACAGAGGGGAAGAGAGAGAGATAGTTAGAAACATCGATGAGAGAGAATCTTCGATCAGCTGCTTCTTGCTCATTCATTACTAGGGATGTGCCCGCAACCAAGGCACATGCCCTTGACTGGAATTGAACCCAGGACCCTTCAGTCCACAGCCCAAAGCTCTATCCACTGAGCCAAACCGGTTTTGGCTCCTTGTTGTTTTTAAAGTGTTTATAGATTAATCAGTACATTAGAAGTGTACTGTATATAGAATGGTTAAAATAAGGAATCACTTGGGGGTCTGGAATGGATTGATTCAATTTACGTTATTTCTAATGGGAAGAAATGCCTTCTGGGACAAATTAAGTTAGAGAACCGAGGTTCTACTGTATGTTCTTTGGCTAATCTCTTCCTGCTCCCTATACCCCACCCTTTGAGATCTGTCAGTGTGTTCCATGCTTCCATGCCTCTGGACCAGTTTTGTTCATCAGTTTATTTTGTTCGTTAGATTGTACCTATAAGTGAGATCATGCGATATATGTCTTTCTCTGGCTTATTTTGCTTAGCATAATAATCTCCAGGTCACTCTATGCTGTCTTAAAGGGTAAGAGATCCTTCTTTTTCAAAGCTGCAAAGTATCCCATTGTGTAAACGTACAACAGCTTTTTTATCCACTCATCTACTGACGAGTACTTGATCTGTTTCCAGATCTAAGCTGTTGTAAATAGTCTGCTATAAACATAGGAGTGCATACATTCTTTCTGATTGGTGCTTCCAGATTCTTAGGGTATATTCCTAGAAGTGGGAACACTTGGTCAAATAGCAGTTCCATTTTTAATTTTTTAAGGAAACTTCATACTGTTTTCTACAGTGGCTGTACCAGTCTGCATTCCCACCAGCAGTGTACTGGGGTTCCCTTTCTCCACATTTTCACCAGCACTTCTTCGTTGATTTATTGATGATAGCCATGGCAGATGTGAGGTGATACCTTATTGTGGTTTTAATTTTGTATTTCTCTGATGATTAGTGACCTTGAACATAATTTTATATGTCTATTGGCCATCTCTATGTCCTCTTTGGAGAAGTGTCTACTCAGGTCCTTAACTCGTATTTTAATTGTATTGTTTGTCTTCTTGGTGTTGAGTTGTATATACTTTGGAAGTTAAACTCTTATCAGATGCATGATTTGTGAATATGTTCTCCCATACACTGGTTTCCCATTTCATTTTGTTAAAGGCTTATTTTGCTGTGCAGAAATTTCTTAGTTTGATGAGTCCCATTTGTTAAAAAATAAATTACTTATTTAAAAAGTTAAAATTACATATTTTAATTAGTACACCATTATACACATAGTGAAATAATTATTACAATCAAGTATATTCATCTTCTCAGTTACCTTGTTTTTGTAGTGAGAACACCTAAAATCTACTCTTAACAAAATTTTCAGTATACTATATGGAATTACTAACTATAGTCATTTTTTATACATTAGATCTCTAGAACTATCCTTCTATTTCTGCTTCTAGGAATTCAATTTTTTAATATTCCACTTATAAATGAGATCATGCAGCATTCTTCCTTCTTCACCGTGTTTTTATTTTTATTTTTATTTTTTATTTTTTTCAGAGAGGAAGAGAGAGCGATAGAGAGATAGAAACATCGATGAGAGAGAATCATCGATCAGCTGCCTCCTGCACAATCCCCACTGGGGATGTGCTCGCAACCACGGTACATGCCCTTGACCGGAATCGAACCCGGGACCCTTCAGTCTGCAGGCCGATGCTCTATCCACTGAGCCAAACCAGACTCAGCTTCACTGTGTTTTTAAGTTCACTAGTTCCACTGAGACTCTCAGGACTGGGAAGGGTAGGACGTTTTAACATGTGAGCATCCTGGGGCCAGAGTGGGTGAGGCGTGCAGTGACAGTGTGTGCAGGCCTCCCCTTCACACTCACAACCTGACCAGAAATCAGCACTTCTGGGAGGAATGTGCTGAATCTCACCAGGTTCTTTGACCTGCTCTCTTTCTATTTTGCATTGCAGATTATCCCTGGGAACACAAATTAATTATGCCTTAAGTAACCATCTGGGTGCAGTTGCTTACACTCCCTTCAGGAGAAAAACAGGAGCCCACTCCCACCTCCTAGCTCTTATCTCCCTGTGCAATTCATGTGTGCTAATGCCAGATCAGGTTTACAGATTGGAATCCTTGTTCTCTGCAATTCAGGATTCTACTTCAAACTCTTGTCACCATCTGTCAGGACGGCATGGCAATGGGTGGGAAGTGGGGGGTGGGACAGCAGGCGGTGGACCCTCTGCATGAGTAATCCTTCTGGGCCTTAACTTGCAGAGGGCCAGTCCCCCTAGGCAACGTGAACAAGCACACAGGTCAGTGGGGCAGGTCAAAGGAGAGGGTGCAGGAGCCCAGGAACAAAGACCTGTCCCTCACTGTCATTCTTTGTCCCCAGTGGAAGCCATCCATCATGCGGCTTCCCGCCACAGCTGGATGGGCCAGCTGCCTCCCCAAGGGATCCTTTCTTTCTCTGGCTGCCCCAGGAGAACTTGATGGCTGTCTTTTCAAAGCTATTTCCTCTGAAGGCCTCTTATGCACAACGTTTTGAATTCTGAGAGGCCACCTCCATTGGACCCTTTTGAAGTTTTTTCATTGTGGTGGGCGGAGGAATGCAAACTAGGGATCATCTTGGCTGATCCCACAGAAGTTGTCCACAACAAAATGGGGGCTTTGAAGTCAGGTTTCTGAGTGCAAAGACCTGTCATGCTTTCGAATCTCCCTTGTCTTGATGAAGAAGAAAGAGCGGACAGACGCATGAGGCAGCCTGTGGCTTGTGTGAATCCAGTGGTCCTGCCCCTTTTTCCTTCTGATGTGATGATGTGAGCACCGAGCTACCGTGAATCTGGAGGCACATTGTTATTGCATGTAAGCATCACCCAGCCCGTGTTGCAGCCCTTGTTGCAGACATTTTCCCAGAGTCCCGAGTGAAGTCTGGTTATGTTCAGTCATGATGGAAACACGCTGCATGTGTGTTGCATGATAGCAAATGAGATTTAGTGACTCGAATGAGCAGTTAACGTAGATTTAATGGGACTGTAATTGTACAGTGAATTTTAAATGCCCTTTTGATTATTGCATCAGGGTTTTATTGAAATACATACTTGGCATTATGTCTTGATGTTTTAAAAATAATTACATCAAACCTAATGAGAGGGAACCCAGTAAAAACATCCAATTACCTCTCAAGGGTGCCAGGTTTTCCATTTCAGCTTTGTGGTTTTCACTGACCTTGACATTTTCCTCCTAATTGTGATATAAAAGTAATGCATTTGGTTGGCATAATTGATTATTATTCTCATTGTACAGTTTTTCTAATAAGGACCCCCAATAATCAGGTCTACATTTTTTTTCTTTAGACGGCTTGCTGCTACTCACATTTGTTTTCTCCTTTTCTCCCCCAAGCTGGTGAAGATATGAAACAATATACTTAGGATTCCCTAGGATAAATGTGTTCTTTAGTCTAATTCAAGAATAGTTTAGAGCCTACAACAGAGGCTTTGTACTTGGTTCTGGAACGTAAAAGTGAATGCAAATCTGTTGTCTACAAGCCTTGCTCCTTTAGCCTTCCTGATCGTTCTCTTTCACAATCATAGTAGTTATCGTCACCCTCATCATCTATTCAATTTGTTCTTCAGGAGCCTTCGTACTCTCTTTCACATGTCTCCTCTCATTTATAGCTCATAAAAACCCTATGATTAGGTGCCAGTGTTACTAGTATTCCCATTCTGCAGATGAAGAAATCAAGACTTGGAGGAGTTAAGTACCTCAGCAGTGGAGCTGGGGTTCAAGCTGAGGTCTATTTGGTTAGGGTTTCCACCCTTAGAACCTTAAGTCACTCCTCATGTCACTCTTACTCCCCACATTTGGAGCAACTTTCCAGGATCTGCAGAATGGGTCCTTCAGGGGGCCTCAGTTAACTTTTTAAAGTTCTGGTTTCACTTCTGTGCCCTGAGACTTAACCCAGCAGGTGGGACTACTCACCTCCCACTTTCCCCTGCTCTCCAGGCCTTTGTGCATGAGGCTTCCTTTGCCAGGAGTGCCAACAATCTTTTCTCCATCGGTCAAAACCCTCCCCACCCTCCAATGCCTCATCTCTGTGAAGTCCCCTCTCACCTTGAGTTAGAATCAATCACACCTTTCTTCATGAATGCAAATCTTGTTACCTCTTTTGCAGTCAGTAGACCATTCTGCCTTGTTTACTATTCACTTTCACCCTCAGTGTTTTCCACTCTACATGGTTCTTGAATGGATCTTGCCCATCTTGGTAGCTCCCTGACACCCAACACAATGTTTTATAGATATGAGTCCTAAGACATACTTGCTGAATTAAATATTTATGTCGGTGCAAGACATGAATGGCATAATTTAAGCTGCTATAAGTTAGGAGAAAATGTGTTCTATAATTCTAAGATACAGTTTCTGAAATTCTCTACTAAAGGGCTTTCTATCAGAATCAGGTCATCCAGAGAGAACTCAGAATGCTTTTTGTGAACTAGATAACTAATTACTAAAATTATGAGGAATCATAGGAAAGATAAGATTTAAAAAAAATTATTATTTTTTCATCCCTGAGACTACTCATAGAAAGGAAAAGTTTAAACACAACTAATATAAGCATGAATAAGCAACTAAGCATAGTGGTAAAGAATGGTCTTTGAGTCTAAAGGAATGGAAAGGTACCAGCATGGATTTGTAAATTTAATCTTGTTTGTAGGTCTAGCCATATATACAGGGGTATCAAAAGTAGGTTTACAGTTGCTTCTGCATCATTATCTATTATTTTTCCATACACACAACTGTAATCCTACATTTGCCTACCCGTGTGTGTGTGTGTGTGTGTGTGTGTGTGTGTGTGTGTATCTATCTATATAAAAGGCTAAGTGACCATTGCATCAAAAAAAAAAAACTGAACAGGCTGCATGGGGCTACTAGGCCTGCAGGGCAATTAGTGAGAAGCGACCAAAGAACAGAGCAGCAGACTGTGTGGGGCGACCATGCCCACAGGGGGCACAGTTGGGCGAAACCAGGCCAGAAGGGGATGCAGTAAGGGGCGACCAGGTTGGTAGGGAGGCATTTGGAGGTGACCAGGCCAGCGGGGGAGGGGGGGCAGTTAGGTGCGATCAGGCAGGCAGGCAGGTGAGCAGTTAGGAGCCAGTGGTCCCAGATTGTGAGAGGGATCAGGCTTAAACTGGCAGTCAGACATTCCCCAAGGGGTCCAAATTGGACAGTGTGCAGGCTAGACTGAGGCACCCCCCTGCTCCCTGCCCCATGCATGAATTTTGTTACTGGGCCTCTAGTTCTATCAATATATAATAAAAGGCTAATATGCAAATCGACTAAATGGTGGGACAGCTGGTCACTATGACACAAACTGACCATCAAGGGGCAGATGCTCAACACAGGAGCTGCCCCCTGGTGGTCAGTACACTCTCACAGGGGAGCACCACTCAGGCAGAAGCTGGGCTCATGGCTGGTGAGTGCAGTGGTGGTGGCAGGAGTCTCTCCTGTCTCCATGGCAGAGCTAAAGATGTCCTACTGCCGCGGGCCTAAGGCGTCAGTTGGACATCCCCCAAGCACTCCTGGTCCATGAGAGGGTGCAGGCCAGGCTGAGGGGACCCCCCTCCCCAAGTGCATGAATTTTGTGCACTGGTCTTTTAGTATACATATAATGGTTATCACATACAGTATCGCAGGTGTTGACTTTAGGGTTAGTTCTCTTCTGGGCTGCATGCTTTTGCCTTGATGCATCTCTTGATGCATTTACATATATAAATTATTCTACTTCCTTATTAAATGGTGAGCTTGCTGAGTGGTTGCTTGATGGATACATGTTCAAAAAAAGAGCCATGTGAATTGAAGTGAGATTTGAGTCCATTTCAGTAAATAAAATTACGTCTGAGTTGGAATAGTACAGTATTGACCATAAATATAATAAGAAAGTTAGCTCTGAGACTTTACCTAGCCTGTCTTAATTTTTGGAAAGGAATGATGACAATAGCTAGCACTGTTTGTATCCTACCATGCACAAGGTTCTGGTCTAAGTGCTCCTGTTCTGTTCTCATTCTCTTTATGTATGAGGAAATTGAGGCAGAAGTTTAAGTAACTTGTTCATGGTTTCATATCTAGTAAGGGGGTATCCTACCAGAGTCCAAACTTAACGATGCCTGAGATAATCATCTTACCCTGCATGTGCTTATGACTTAATTCTTTGCAAGTATGTTAACACATTCTCTTATGTTTTTTATTATTTATTGATCAACTTTACTCTAATAATTGTACTTTTTTCCTGGAGGAACAAAAATAAATAAGTGTTGCCGAAATTGGTTTGGCTCAGTAGATAGAACGTTGGCCTGTAGACTGAAAGGTCCCAGGTTCAATTCCGATCAAGGGCATGTATCTTGGTTGGAGGCACATCCCCAGTGGGGGGTGTACAAGAGACAGCTGATCGATGATTCTCTCTCATTGATGTTTCTAACTCTCTATCCCTCTCTCTTTCTCTCTGTAAAAAAATCAATACAATATATATTAAAAAATAACAAAATAAATAAGTGACCAGCTCAAAGATTCATATACTTTGTGTAGATCCTTCCCCCCTCACCCCGCCATGTTGAGATTCCTGGTTGGGGCACATGTCTGGGTTTCAGGCTTGGTCCCTAGTGTGGAGGCAGGTGGATCAATTATTCTCTTTTATCCTTGATGTTTCTATCTCTCTCTCCCTCTCCCTTCCTCTCTGAAATCAATAAAAATAAAATAAATTAAAAAAACCTCATGTGGCCACAGGAGAACAGTGTTGTCTCTTTTCTCTCAGTATAAGAAAGGCCTCAGGATCTAGTGGGAATGGCTTCAGAGCACTGATGACCTGGCTTCTTGTTCTGATATCTATAATAATAAAAGGCTAATATGATCGGACATCATTCCTGATGAAGCGAGGGATGGAAGGGACCCAACTTGGGTGCCAGGTACCTGCCGGCAGCCAGAGGAGGGAAGCCTGGGTCCTGGGTACCAGAGGGAAGCCGGTGTCGGCAGCTGGGGGAAGGAAGGCCTGCTCTTGTACGAATTTTCATGCCTTGGGCCTCTAGTAATTAATAAAATTTGTGGCATTAGTCAAGCCATTTAATCTCCTGGGGATGAACTGGATGGTGAGGCTAGAATTAACTGATCATCAAAAGCTCTAAGATACTATAATCAGCAATGAATAATGAATCTTCAATGTGTTCCAGATCTCTCAAGGTGACAGAGTCAGGCCAAGCCCAGATGAATATCTTATTAGGGATACTCTCTTAAAGCTGATGCTGGGCCCTTTTAGTTTTATGTGGAATATGAGGAGGAGTTTTTATTTGTCTTTTGATTGATAATAATAAAATTTACATCTAAAATGAATCTTATTATTTTGTTTGTGCACTGTACAACTCTAGGGGGCACCACTCACATGAACTGTGATGGGCATGACACCCTTGGAATTGGGCAATATAGTATCTCAGTCCTTGGCAACTCAATTTTCCATAAAAGTAGCTCCTTTGATATTGTCTTATTTCTATGTTAGGACAAAGCTCCACATTATAGAATGAGAGATTAATATAATGGCAGAGCATCAGCAGGTATGCCTGGTGCAATGGATGGAGATTTTGCATCCTCTAAGTCTCTTGGATCCCTTGATCCAGACTCATTTACTTTGTGTAGATTCTAAAACCCCTCCTGTGGTCCCAGGAGACCAGTGTTGCCTCTTTGCTCTCAGTGTAAGAAAGAAAGCAAAACTGAGCCAATGATGGAATTATATTCAAAGTAGAAAACTGGGAGCAGATAGTGAGGGAACAAGACAAGTTTATCAGGCTCAAGGTCAGGATCAAGGGATGAAGGGAGAGGCAGAGATGAGCAAGGCATGGAGGTGGAGTCCAGTGACGAAGAACATTTAAAATTTCAGCCGGGAGTGGGAAGAAACAGAGCCAAAGTATCAAAATGTATTTACTTTTAACAGATTCATTTTATTTTACTTTTTTTATTGTTTAAAGTATTACAAATAGTAGTACATATATCTACTTTTTTTCCCCCAACTGACCTTCCCCCAGCCTCCTTTCCCCCCCCTTCCAGAGTTTGCGTCCACTGGTTATGCATATATGCATGCATACAAGTCCTTCGGTTGTTTCATTTTTCAAGCCATGACCAAAGGTTCCAAGATGTCCTCACCTTGCTCTTAAAAAGCATTCAGTCACCTTTTTGGTAGTGGTCAGTCTGAGTCCGGTATCCCCCCTTATCCCAGAGGTGTTTGCATTTTCAGTGTAGGCCAGGGCAGTGGTCAGCAAACTCAGTAGTCAACAGAGCCAAATATCAACAGTGCAATGATTGAAATTTCTTTTGAGAGCAACATTTTTTAAACTTAAACTTCTTCTAATGCCACTTCTTCAAAATAGACTGGTCCAGGCTGTGGTATTTTGTGGAAGAGCCACACTCAAGGGGCCAAAGAGTTGCATGTGGCTTGCAAGCCACAGTTTGCTGACCACGGGGCTAGGGGATGACAGTAGAGAATTAACTTCATTTTAAGTGATGGTTGAGAGAGAAATTTTGGGAAAGGGACACTTCTTGGAATGCACCATGTCAGGTGACTCCCTGCACATGCTTTTGAAGCCTACCGCAGTCCAGGAAAGGGAGAAAGCACAAGAACATCTCCACTCACGTGGCCACAAAAGGAAAATGTTTACCTAGAACTGAGAGACATTGTTTTTGCCACTTAATAATAGAAACTACATGGTCCACGTATTATTGAGTTCCTTTGTGTTATCTTCAAAAAACTTTTTTGTTTTTATAGTTTTTAAACACTTTACTAAATTTATTGAGGGTGCATTGGCTAATAGGATTACACAGGTATAAAGTGTGGAATTGTATAATACTGCTTCTTGTATATTGCCTTGTGTATTCATCACCCATCATTTAGATATCATCACTTAGTACTTAAAGACTTGAGGATAGGCAAAACAGTTTTTTTCCTGACTCATATAGTGCCTTCATGACTATATACCATTTAAAATGAAAACACTAATTAATCACTCAATTCAACATAATTGTCTATATTACTCACCTAAGTAGTTGCAGAGTGTTCTGGTTCACAGAAAAAAATGACATCAATTACAAATTACCAAAGTTCTTTATAATTCTGTAATCCCAGGTAACCCATTCTCTCTCTCTCTCTCTGTCTCTCTCTGCCATGTGTATAACATACACACCTCTGGCTTTCATTATATTCACTGCCCTCTGGTATAGTTTTTTAATAAATGCTTGTGTTATATTCATTATTTATTCTTCAAAGTGATAATAGAAAATAAAGGTTCTGCTTCTGAGGCAATGCACAAAGGGTTAGGATGAAATTCCCTGAAGAACCTGTGGTATTTTATACGCATGAAATTCTCAGTTCTGCTATGTTCAGTTCTAATTATTGTTCAAGAAGAGATTCAAACCATTACTTTTCTGTCTAGGCAGCCTTTGTAGGACAACCTTTTGCATTCATCTTTCAGTCACTCCCATTGGCTTTCTGGTACTTGCTGGCAGGATCCCGTGGTCCTCAAGCACCCCTACAGCCATACTATGGTACCCTTTCTCTACCCTCTTTCCTTGTACTGTGGGCAACACTTCATACTTGGAGTTTTCTCCATTAGCATAAGCCTATAGTCTAATAAAAAGTGAACACTTGATCTTTCCCTTTGATTCCTTATCATAGAACTCCTAAAACACTTAGGCTTTCCTGAGTGAGGAGTGTCTTTTGTATGCTAATAAGATGATTCCTAGTAGGAGGTGGAGAAATTGGGGAATCAGGGAGTGAGAGGAGGAGACTATATAGTTTCAGGATGGGGGTTGTTTGACAGAAAATAAGAAGGTATGATTAGAAGGTTGGAACTTGCAGCCCATCAGCACCTTCAGGAAGAGAAGAGGGGCTGGAGATTCTCAATTACCAATAGCCAGTGATTTAATCAATGATCTCTGTATAGAACTTTCATAAAAACCCTTAAACAGTAGCGTTCATGGAACCTCCAAGTATGTGAGCACATCCATGTGCTGGGGCGGGGCGGGGGAGACATGGATACTTTTCACCTAGCTGCTCATTTGCATTCTTTATAAGAAACTGTAATAGTAAATTTATCACTTTACTGGGTTCTGTGAGTTGTTCTAACAATTAAACCTTAGGAAGAGGCCATGGGAACTTTCAAATTTGTTTTCAGGTGTGGGTAGTGTGGGTACCCCACTTGTGTCTGGTGTCTGAACGGGGGGCAGTCTGTGGGAATGAATGCTTTATCTGTGGGGACCTGCTAACTCTGGATGTCAGAATTGAACTTAATTGAATTGAACTGAACTGAACTAAATTGAATTATTAGACTCAATTGGCACTGGAGAATTGGACAGGTGGTTGGTTTTAGAAAAAACACACATTTGGTGTCAGAAGAGTTGTCTGAAAACACTACACAGACCCTGATATCTGTTAGGACCACTTAAAATTCATATTAAAATCACTAACATCTTAATGTGAAACGTTTCCAAGGCAACATACTGGCATTTTATCAAGGCCTACCATACCTTTATTCTAAACGGTTTTCAGTTGGAGAATCTCCAGTGTGGAAGGCCAGTGCAGAATATATATTTGGGAGGGCAGTGTAGCAATGAAGAAATCATATCACCTAGGCAATTGATATCGAAGAACCATTGGATATACTATTTTGAAACAGTGGCATCAATGAGGAAATATTTTTATCACCTTAAAAAACGTGATATGAGTGGCTAGAGTGTTCACAGAGCATGTAGATACAGGATAATAGTGATGATGATGATGATGATGATAACAACGAAGATAAACCTTTAGCATTTAATGATTCATACCCTGTTGTCTGTTCCTATCACTGTGGAAGCACTGCGAACAGAAGTGTAATTATCCTTTTAGTTCGAAGGGTGAAAGTTGCATTATGTTTTTCTACAGCGGTGATTATGGAGCCTTGTGTTGAGATGATAGAGCCACAAATTTGATGAGTCTAGAGTATTCATCACCACAAGGCAGAGAGCTGCGTGGAAGAACTGTTGAAATCTGTAGTAGATTTGTGTGAGCAAGAAATACACTATTGTTGTGTCGAAGTGCTGAGGTTTGGGGTTATTTATTGCAGGATTGTCTATCTATGTTTCCTTTAAGAGTCATCTTCCTCTCAGGAAACCCAACATCAAAGCTCCCCTTTTCTGTGCATAAGGAAAGGCCCCTCTTATTTCCAATTGGGGTAGAAACTGGCCCTTCCCTCTTGAATATCTCATTTGCAGGCCAGGAAGGTACCCAAGGAAAACTTAAGGGTTAAGTCCATGCTCCCAGCTTCTGGGCTCTAATCTATCTATCTATCCAACAATTTACTCTGGCTCTCCTAGGCAGGTCAAGAACTTTACTCTGATGGATGATCTCCACATGGGACCTGAGGCCTGGGGAAAAAAGCTTCCCTATAGTACTTCCCAGCCTTTTTTCTCTCCGCAAATATGGAGCATACCTTTAAGCCCATGATCCACCAGGCAGGTGCAGTCCCCCTTAGGGTAGGAGATCACTGCCTCTCAGGGAGGCCTACCCTGTCTGCCTGAGACTGATTTCCCAAACAGAAATTCAGAATTTGTATTCCCGAGAGCACTTTTGGGCACTGCTGAGCACTTTGCCCCTGAAACTCTGAAGTGGGTGAGGCCATCAGCTGGGAAAGTCAAGGGAATGGGCTCCTCTCTAGGGCATTAAGAAAGGAACGCAGCCTTATGGACACATTGACTTTAGTCTAGTGAGAAGCATGGCTACAGAACTGTAAGGTAATACATTTGTGTTTCTTAAGCTGCTGAGTTTGTGGTAATTTGTTATAGCAGCAATAGGAAACTAATACAGCTCTTAGGAAGACCTCCCTGTCTTTCTTACTTGCTTTCTCTTTTTCTGTTTTCTCAGCTGAACCATGAACTTTTTCTATATTGGAGTTTGAGTTGATTAAAAACCTTAAGAACTGAAAATTTTCTCAGATACATTGGATCCGAAGTTATTGGCTTTTTCTTTGGGATTGTGTTTATATACATTAAAACATTGTTCTTATATTTTAAAGGTTAACTATGTGGGAATTAAATTCTTTCAATCCCAATGTACTCGGAGAAAAAAATTTTGAAAGTTTTTGAATATGGCAAAATACTATTTTACCCTCTTTCTTCTTTGAGCTATTTATATCTTTCTACTATCCATCTCTGCCTCACACATTTGAAAAGTCCAGAATAAGTATCTGCCATACCACAGAGTGTTTACAATTCTGCCTTCAACAGACATCTATTACAAACATCATATTACAACAAAAAGCTTTTGGTGTGACACAAATAGCACCTGTATCACGAAGGTGAAAAGTATGCGTTATTGCTTCTGAATGAAAGCTTGCCTCTGAGTGCATGTTATCTATTACATAATAATGTCAATAACAATGTGTCTGCTGGCATTGCAGACCAAACTACAAATATCTTGTTACAGTATTTTCTGTTCAGGGAATAATGTAGACATCTCTTGGATACCTTTTCCTTTTCTGACCTGCATACAAATGGGGGAGATATTGGTTTGTTCTGATAACTTGCTTGGCATATACAATAGGGCCAAAGCAATTATCTCCTTGGCTGACCTATTTTAGAAAACCTGGAGATATTTGCATTACATGAGGGAGTGTTTTCCCATGATAAACACAGTTCTGATCAATAGAATTTGATCGAGAGGGCTTTTTTTTTCCTTCTTCTACTTTAAAAAAGTCATTGGTTCACAAAACTGTACATTCTGGCCCAACTCTGGAAAGTGGTAGAGCACTACAGAAAGGGTTCAAAAAAATTTTATAGCTTGTGCCCAAGCTCTTGGCCAAACAGGGAGCCAGAATGTTCTGGTGGGGAGGGAATTATTCCCGGGAAGGCTCCGCCATCTGTTTCTTCCCCAGGACCAGGAACAAGTGTGACATTTCCTCCTCCTGCACTAACACCTTGCAGACTTCCCAGCCTCCCTTCTCAGGCGCAGTAATCGTCTTCTTTGCTTTCAAGGTAGGTCTTCCATGACTCCCCCTTCTACCTCCCAGCTTATTTTACCTCATCTAATCAAATTTTTCTCCCTTCACTACTCTTGGGGTATTGAGGAGTGATAATTGTAAACCAAAAAAAGAAAATATACAAACATCAGATAGGGTGTCAAACACCCCCAATTTTTGTTAGTAGAGCAGGATTGAGGATTGTGACTTTAATCTAAGACTGAGAAACAAATTCCTCTTCTTCCTTTGCTAATTGGAGGAGGAAAGGGCAGAGAGAGGAGGAAGTGCAGAGCATGGTCTTAGAGCTCACAGGTTTCAAGGGAAAGAGCCAAAGAGAGCCTAACACAAACATTGATGATCACCCATCTCCCAAAATCAAGTGAATAGTGTTTCTCTTATGATTGGTTTGCTTAACTGTTATTATCACTTAGTCATAAAAATTATTATCATTTAGTCATAAAAAAGATATCTGCACCCCATGTTTGTTATAGCATTATTTACAATAGCCAAGACCAATGAATAAACTAAATGTTATTAGCCAATCACAGAGTAATGGCTAATGAAAATGTGAGATATATATGACTATTCAGCCATAAAAAGAAGGAAATCCTTCCATTTGTAACAATATGGATAGGCACTGAGGACAATATGCAAAGTGAAATGAGATAGAGAAGAAAATACACGGCATTATCTCACTTATATGTGAAATTAAAAAAAAAAAAAACTAAACTCATGCCCTAACTGGTTCGCCTTAGTGGATAGAGTGTTAGCCTGTGGACTCAAGGGTACCAGGTTCGATTCCAGTCAAAAGCATGTACCTTGGTTGCAGGCACATCCCCAGTAGGGAGTGTGCAGGAGGCAGCTGATTGATGTTTCTCTTTCATCAATGTTTCTAACTCTCTCTCCCTCTCCCTTCCTCTCTGTAAAAATTCAATAAAATATATATTAAAAAAAACTAAACTCACAAAAAAAATCAGATCTTTTGGTCAGGAAACTTTTGTCTTAGAGGTGAGTACTATTTCTGTCCTTCCAAGTTTATTTCGCTATACAAATATTCTTGAAAAATAAAAGTCTGAGGCAATTGCTGCTAGAATATGTGTAGAAACATCAGGAAGAATTGTCTTCAACATAAGGAACAGGTAGGACAAATAACACCTAGCAAGATGGTAGATTTTTAATTCAACCATATTACATGTGATCAGATTAAAAAATAAATATAAAACAGAAATTGTCAGATTGGTTAGAAAACCAAGACACAACTAACTTTGTTCCTTACCAGAAATCCACTTTAAGTATAAAGACATTGATAGTTAAAAAATAAAATAATAGGTAAAATAAAGACATAAATAAAATAATAGAAAAAGATATGCTGTGCAAATGCCAACCATAATATCGATACCATTAGAGGAGCTATATTAACCAAACAAGGTAGGCTTTAGACAAGGGATAGTATCAGGAATAATGAGGGATATTGCAAAAAGATAGAAGCATTGATGGTGCAAGAAGACAGTAATTGTAAATGTGTATGCACTGAGCCACACAGCTTCAAAATATATGAAGAAAAACTTGATATAACTGAGAAGAGAAATCAACAAATTCTTAAATATAGTTGGAGATTTCAATACTGAGTATCTAATAGAGCAAGCAGACAGAAAATCAGGAAAGCTCTGGCCAGGATTCCTCTGTAGTTAGAGCTATATATTTGAATTTTGGTTCTGATACTTATACTAGAAAAACTGGTAATGAGTTAATGTAGGAATTTTTAAAGATTAGTTAGGAATCCACTTTAGGAAATGAGTTCTATGTATCGTGGAAGCTCATTGCATTTAGCAAGCTTTGCCAGATATGCCTTTGACCTGGGCTTGGATCAATTAAGTAGGGAATATTCAATTCCAATTCTATTTTATTACCTGGTATTTACATAGCTACCGTGTTTCCCGGAAAATAAGACATCCTCCGAAAATAAGACCTAGAACATGGAAAGATAAGACATCCCCTGAAAATAAGACCTAGCGTAACTTTGGGAGAAAAAATTAATATAAGACACTGTCTTATTTTCGGAGAAACAGGGTATGATCTAGTAAATATCACTTTCATATTACCTTTATATAGTATAATTGCTTACATTATTATCATAGTTTGTATTAATCATTAATTTACCATCAAAACAAAGTTATTGTTAGTAAGGAATTCTATTCACAGTGTCTACAAGGTCCTCCTATACAGAACAGGTGCAGGGAAATACAAAATACTGGTCCTGTTAGTAGGTTTTTTGTTTTTGGTGTTTTTGTGTGTATATTGAGTTTTACTGAGAGAAACACATGTTATTTTAACCTTTTCTTACTGTGCCCAGCCATGAAGAATTCTTTGAAGCTGGTCTGAACGCGTTTTGTTCTTCCCCGTGGGGTCCCTTTCTCCCACAACTTCTGATCTCCTACCCCTTTGGGGGTTGCTCTTGTATGCATTTTTCTCTTCCTCTATTCTCCCCCAAGCTTTAGCATTTTACTTTTGACTTTGGCTTTGTTCCTTCAAACTTTTTTTTTCCCTTTCATTTGACAAGCCCTCCAGGGGTAAGAGGGGGGAAAAAATCCAGGAAAGTAGTTATTGAAACTAGATGTTGAATTCCCAGTATTGCTCTGCTAGATTAATTAGTGTTAAGATTTTGGGTGATGACCAAAAACCCCTGTGTTTTGAAAAAAAATTACCCAAGCTGCATATAATACTATTTTGCCCTCAAAACACTTGTTTCTACAATGGTAAGTGGAATTTTCTACCCAGGGCATCGGCAGTCATGAGTTAGTTTCACTTGTGTTTAGTTAGCTTTAATACACCCTCTAGCTAGACAAACAAAAGTTTTTTGAGCCAACTCTTGTACTGGATTGATGGAACTATAATGGCAGAGGTAAATTCAGCCTTAATGTATTTCGATGTATTATTTTTACAAATGCCAGCTTTATTGGGAGAGGGGGAAGTGCTTGGGAGGGTAAAGGCAGAGGGGGAGGAAATTGAAAATAGGAAGGTGAGAGATGTCCTGAAATGCCATTCCAGCACTTTTTAGAATGTCTGACATCATCTGAGACCCTGGCTAAATGATTTTCAGCATGTTTTATATCACAGCCCACTCTCAGAAATGAAGACACACACACATTCACAGGCAGATATATGAAACACAATTTCACAAAACAATTTTTGCCTGTGGCTGCCCAATGCTGGTGTTTTCTATTCTATGTCCTATGAAATGCTGCTTGCAAATGATGACATTGATTTCCTAAACCACTGGTGGTCTGCATTTTGTTTGTCACTGCTCTAGAGATGGGGACTAGTTATGCATTTCTGTGGATAAATTCTCATGTCTTATTTTCCAATCAACTTTTTTATTGTCTTCTTTTTCTCGTTTCCTGCAGTGGCCAGTACTATTTGTGAGATGGATCATGACTTGACTTTTCAGGACCTAGTTAAAGACTTGGAGATGATTTATTTATTTGTTTAAAGGGGAGATTGAAACTCTGAAAGCCCAGGCTTAAATGTCAGAAAAGTAAACTCATAGCCCACACCTTTTGGGAACAAATGGGAGGTTACGTGACAATGAAGAGAAAGAGATGAAAATACTGTTAAACACAGTCAGAATCTGAAAATTCAATATAAACAAAACCCACATTCTGTCCACTGAAGTGCACGTGTTTACAGAAAGTATGTAGATTTCATCTACTCTAGGTATGTTGTGCAGATGGGGCTATTTATTGGCAGCCCCTCCACTAGTGGGAGAAATGAACCCTAAGAATATAATTGAACCCCTTTCCCCTGGAACAACAGCAATATCTGCTATTAAGGGTAATGTTACTCCTGAGGAGTAGCCTCCCTCCAGCCCAATCCCAAAGCCAGGCAACTCCTTTTACATAGCAAAGGGTTGCTGATGTGGGGGTCTCAGCACCTTGTCTTCTGGAGAAAGGGCTTTCCTTTACTCTTGGAAAAGGCACTTTGAGTGGTTCTCCACTATGGGTGACACATAGCATCATGTAGGAGCTTTTTAAAAATATTGACCCGGTTAACAACCCCCCTCCCTCCCCGCTCCGGGATGAGTATACCTTAAAGGGAAAGAAACCAAATGCCTGCAGAACACTGATGAAAACAAACAAAAAATGGAAATCTGAACTGAGGACCCACAGTACTGACTATTGGACTTGACCTTTCTTTCCACCCTTCTCTCCCCCAGATGTTCTGAGGGAGAGGCTGTTAGCACTTCCTAGCTGCAGCCCTGGGAAGCCCATCTTTCCTACTCACAGGGTGGCGCACACCCCAGCAGTGCCAGCATCTCCTGGGGGCTGTTAGAGGGTATGAGGCCAGTGGCAGCAGCCCTGGATGCCACTAAGGGAAGACTGGAAGGACCCCTTTCCCTACGGGCATGTTTAGGAACAGAAAGACACAGAAAGAGGATTAGACAGTGTCTTTTACTCATCCCTGTATGACTGAGGGACAGAGGAAGCTATTCAACATTTGAGTTTCATAGGTGAAATTCAGTTTACACACACCTGATAAAGACATTTCTAAATCACATAAGAAGAAAAGTCAGAGGATTGTTGGCTCCCTATAATACAGTGTAGGCTCCATAAGGTCAGGTATTTATTTATTTTTTCATTTTTTTATACACCCCCCCCCCCCAAGGTCAGGTATTTTTGTCTGCTATATTCACTGCTATATCTGCAATATCCATGTCAACTTTATTCCCTTTCACACATACAGACACACATGCTCATACTTACCCACAGGCAAACTATATATCAGTTTGATAGGATAGGGTATGTTGCAATAACAAACAGCACCTTCACACACAAGTCCAACATAGTTCAGCAGAGGAGCTCCGCTCATGGTAGTGACCCAGAGATGATGGGAGCTTTCTCCCAACATGGGCTTCCTGGGCACCATGGCAGAGGTAAGTAAGTTTTTACAGGTGTCACTCAAAAATGACATAGCAGTTACACTCAAATTTCTTTGGACAAAGCAAGTCATATGGTCACACCAAACCTCAGAGAGACAGGGAAGTGAAACCATACCAGGCATCAGAAGGAATAGAAGGAGAAATATTTGGTGAACTGCACAAATGGACTAATGACTAGCAGTACTAAATATTGATAGAACTTACGAATCAAGCTCTACAGAAACACAGATAGCAGAATAATTTTCTTAATTAAGGTAAACAAATACAGTCTTCAAAACACTTTCAAATGTGGAGCTGTGCCCAAGATTTGGAATCAGCCAAAGTGCCCATCAATAGATGAATGAATAAAAAGCCATGGTATATTTACACATTGGAATAGTACTCTGCTGTAAAAAAGGAAGAAAAGTTTGCCCTTTGCTGCAACATGGATGGATGTGGAGAGCATTATGATAAATGAAATAAGCCAGTCAGAGAAAGATAAGTACCATATAATTTCACTCATATGTGGAATTTAATGAACATACTGAACTACCAAGCAAAATAAAGACAAATTCATAGATAGAGAGCAGGCAGATAGTTTTGGTGGTGGTGTTGGTGTTGGGGGAGCAGTATTTGGGAAGGGAGCATGGAAGGATTGAGCAAATAAGAAAAAGAACTAATGGACATGGACAACAGTGTGGTGATGGTGGAAGGGGGACTGAGGGGTAATGGTAGAGGAGGGCATAGAGGGGATAAATGGTGATGGAATAAATTAAAAAATAAAAAGCAGTACCAGGACTTATGCTAAGTGCCTGTGTAATTACCTAAGAAATAAAAAAAGGGAGTTGTTCAAAGAAATTGAATTTTTTTACATAGACATATCAATTTTAATGCAAGAAAATATTCTCAGTATCAGAAATAGATCATATGTTTCTCTGTTCTTTCTCTCCTTTTATTCCCCCCTGCATGGAATGTACCCCTTCATTTCTTCAGGCATTTGATGATTTTTGTGATATAATCATAGGAATGTGGGCTGGATCATAGCTGATGAATGATTTGAAGTTGCTTGGATGATCTGTAGTAGTGTGCCAAATTTTTTCTCTCCTTTGACAATATTTATCATGGACCTGGATGGAGGCATGGAAGACATGCACACACATACACACACACACACACACACACACACACACCTTTTATGTCTCCATATAGGTTCATGATAAATACATATACCTACATACATACATATACCTATATACTGTATAATAATTCAGATCACATCAAATTGGGAGGGCTAAGTTGTATGTTGGCTGAAAAAAATTGGAATCCAGAAGGTTATTATACAAGAAAGATTGGGAAAACCATAGGATAAATTTAACAAATTAAATCCTTGCTTTCAGGCAAAAACAAATATAATCACATAAACACTTTCTATATTTGTGTATCACTTTATTCCAATACAGGTGTATGGTCATCTTAAGGTGTATGGAATAAGATAAGATGAGTTAAATGAAAAGTAGATGAGACAGAATAAAGAAAACAAGTTTGGGCAAAGAAAGAGCCAAGAAAGGAAGTAAAAATTATCTACATGATGGTGTACATAAGATGGGAAAGTAAAAAAAATAAGATTGTTAGGGATGCTTGTGGACAAAACAGAGGTTAACATGGCTCAGGGTGAAGACAGGGATGGCAAGAGGGATCAGCTTAGGTTTCAGTTCTGATAAGTAGATTCATTAAAAAAAAATATATTTTTATTGATTTCAGAGAGAAAGGGAGAGGGAGAGAGATACAGAAACATCAATGATGATTGGCTGCCTCCTGCATGCCCCCTAATGGGATTTGAGGCTGCAACCTGGGCATGTGTCCTGACTGGGAATTGAACTATGACCTCCTGGTTCACAAGTCAGTGCTCAACCACTGAGCCACACTGGCCAGGCTGATAAGGGGATTTTAGGAGCAGTGTGATAAGAGGTCTTCTGAGACTGGATCTAGCAGGAATCGACTGGCCAAATAGCAGTCATTAGAGGAGATTGGAAGAGGTGGCATTTGTGCTGGGTAAGGGACAATCCCAGGACAGATTCCCCATTTGGCACTAGAAAATGTGCACAGAGAGGAAAGCAGATGTCAAAGCACAATGATCAGGAATAAGGATTAGCTATTAGGATTTAGTTAAGTGGCAGATATGGCAGCAGGCTCATTCAACACCCACTTCTTCTACTTCATGAAACTCACTCTGCACCCCCTTTTACAGGACCTGCAGCCTATCTCATAGGTCCACATGGAGTTTGGTGGATACTGGAATGGATTTGAATGTTTTGGCTTGGAAAGGCATACGCTGCCATGCCAGCCTTTACTTTATTTCCTGCACTGTCAGAGAATCCCTGTTATGTGCCTTCTGTTCCCAGTCTCCATCCTGGAGCCTCTTGCTCCCCATCAGTGCTACCATGTATTGCTCAAGACAGAGAGGGAGGATGTCTCTTCTGAAAATTGCCAAGCCCAAGCTGTATCCTTTCTACTGACAACTGTCATCTCAGGAGCACAAAAGAGGGAGATATTTCCTCACTGTGGGTTCTGAGGTTAATATAGCCAAGTTCTGGGAAGGTGGTTTTCTTCCCAAATGTAGAACTTGGGGAGAGATTTAAATGGAGCAGATAGCATGGATTGAAGGTATACCAATTAGCTTTTGCTACATAAGATGTCACCAAAACCCAAAATCTTAAAACAACAAACATTTCTTATTTCTCATTTTTCAGTGGGCTGGATTCCCATTTCTTCTGGTGTTGCAATGCTCAGCTGATCTTGGCAGTCAGCTGGTGACGTGGCTCAAGGTCTAGAATGGACTCCCTCACATGTCTGGTCGTGAACTTGATCTCATTTCTGTGACACTTGGTATGCAAGGTTCCCAAGAGCAGCAGGAGAGGGAACATTCCAATGCACAAGCACTTTTCAAGTCTCTGCTCCTAGAAGGTTTGCTGTTGTCACACTGGCCAAAGCAAGTCACCACGGCGAAGCCCGAATTCAAAGGGTGAACATTCACCACTTATTCAAGGGGGAAGTGGTGACTCCACCACTCCCTTATAGCAGGCTTGCAAAGAGGCATGCATGTAGCAATGGAAGGGGGTGTCTTTGTGGCGATTTTTGCAACTGCCACAGAAGGAAACACATGCCTATCAACACCGAGCAGCCAAATCAATCCACGCAGATTGTCCAAGTATTTTAAAATTGGAACTGGAACCCCGCTTTCCCATTAAAACACGTTCAAAGATGGTTAGGTCCCTTGTGGAAGCTGTGTTCCTGGAAGCCAGACCACCGGTATATGGTCATGTTAGGAATTGGGTTCTGAAGATTCAACTTACAAAAGACCTTTAAAACTATAATCCACTTGTAATTTGGGGATTGGCCCATCTTGTTAGCTGAAATAGGCTTGCAGAAATGAGTGAGTGCTTTTCTTTAAAAAAAAAAAAAAAAACCTTCATTCTGTACTCTGACAGTAAGAATTCCTTTCTGAGGTGGATACAGATGATTACCTCCTGATTTGAGTTGGGAGTTTGCACTATTTCATTTTTGGCTGATTATAAGCAGAAATGCTGTTTTCGTTGTAGAGCCAAATGATTATTTATACTCCTCTTGGATCATTCTTTATATACCATTAGCAATGACATGCAAAGCACGAGGGACTGAATATTTACATCCCAAATTCTGAAGCGAATATTCTCCCTTTGGCAGATACAATTGCTCAGGGCTGTGAGGCCCAGTAATAAAGAACCATATGTCATTTCTGGATTGTAAGTTGCCACAGCAATGGCTTTTGAGCAGCTGTAGCTCTGCATCACCCTGCTTCCCACTCTGTGTCTGAGTGTGGCTGGGGATTGGTTAGGTGTTGGCTGTTAAAGAACCTGAAAGACGACAAGAAACATCGTTTTGTTTTTTCCTAATGACTGACTCCTCTTATGAATGGAGTACTGTTATAACCCACAGCATGGCAGGATTCAGGGCTCAATGCAAAAAATTATATATTTCATAGGCATTTAGAGATAGTCTTGGCTTGAGATTTTCCTGGTGAGCTATGAAGCAGTAGGCATGTTCCTTGGCCTCAGTCGCTTATATATGGGATGTCCCAATAAAATGTATACACACTTTAACAGCTGATAGCTTGATTTTGAAAATGAAATGTAGTTTAATAAACATTGCCTTTACAATTATTCAAAGCGTGTGTATACACCTATTTGGGGACACAGTAATCAGGGAGCAAGAGAGGGGCAAACGTAATTGTAACAGCAGACAGAATGCACTGAGTCCCAAAAAGAATGCAAAGAAGGGGGTATGAAATTCAAAGGGCAGGAGGGAAATATATTGTTCAGCTTATACTCATAGTATTTATCACATGGCATTACACATTTGATTTTCTTGTCCTATTGAAGGCAGACGAGGGTCTCTGGGCGTTATCATCTCCAATGACCTTCAAAGTGCCTGCTGCCCAGTAGGACAGATGGATGAATACATTGGCTTACTGGAGAGGAGGAAGAAGGGTTCTGTGGACGTGGTAAAAGTTGCAGACACTTAGAAACACTGATAGACACCAGTGGATTTTGGAGAGGAAGCATTTGCGGTGGGGAGCACAGACTGAGCAGAGATTTGGAACTGGGAATTACAAGACATTTAGGAGAAAAAGTAATATAGCTTGGCTGCAATGTGGAGGACACATTGAGATCCCATCACTTCTAAGGTGAAGCTGAGGTGTGCATCAGCCATGGGAGTTGCCTTGGTGGTCCTCCCTCCCTTCCTTAAGGGACAAGCTTCAACCCATCCATTCTGTCCTTGATTCCACTGCAGATTTGGGCAGATAAGGCCGAGCAGTGGCAGGGTAAAGAGCCAGCAATGATGTTCATGGTACCTGAGTCCCCAGACAGTGACCACCATCATTATAATAATAATGACAGTAGTGGCTCCAGACTCAGGAGCTCTTACTAGTTGTCAGGCACTCTGCTGACTACTCAATATGGCCATCTCATTTTATTTTCCCAACAGACCTAACTGTAGTATTGACAAGAAGGCTACATATTCTACATGGAGATATTTGGATATATAAAGTAGCTACATTTTTTTTAATTTATTTATTTATTTATTTATTTATTTATTTATTTATTTATTTTACATATTTTATTGATTTTTTTTGCCCCCCTCCTTTCCTCCCACACATCCCCTCCCTCCCCAGTAAAGTAGCTACATTTGAAAAAGCCCAATTGTATCTTCCTGGTATGGTTCCCAATAACTTCCATATATTATCTGTCTTTATCAAATTCATGTTGATATCATATGCTACTTTTCATGATAAAAGAGAGGCAGTTCAGCACAGTGGTTAAGAACATGGACTCTGCAGTTATACATTAAATTCTGTCTCTGGCACTTTCTGTGACTGTGGGAAAGAAGTATATCCTCTCTGTGCCTTAGTTTCTTAATCTATACAATATGAATGATCATAAAAGAACCTACTTCACAAGGTTGTTATAGGAATTAAATGGATTCATATTTGCAAAAGGCCTCAGGGACACTGTATAGTTGTTGGCTGCTGTAACTGTGGCAGTCTCTACTTTACAAATGGGAAGCCAAGGCATGGAAAGATTAAGACACTTGCTCCACATCACACAGTCAGTGAGCAGTGGGCCCAGCATACTGAGCTCTGCCACCAGCCATATGCCATGAAGGAACCAGCCCTCTCATGGGTCTTATCCTGGCATCACAGCATCTTTCATAGTTACATCCTTGGCCTAGTCTCATCACACAGACCCATGCAAACTTAAGCAAGTTTTCCATTGTTTTTTGTTGAAAGAGTATGAAAGCCAACTGCTCATACCAGAAAGGTCACTAACCTCTGGGCAAGCAGAGTTCTGTCGATTACCTTCTCTGCTCAGGTACAGAAGTCAGGGATTCAAAGAGGTACGTGGTAATACTCCTTACTCAAAGAACTCACAACCTATTGTGAATGGACAGATGAAGTGTATTCGTGAGAAAATCCCAGCACAGGGTGTATTTTACTGCTGTTTGCCATGGACCATAGACAAAGAGGCAGTGGTCCCTATTTCACTGTGGGCTGGAGTGACTAGGAATGGAGATCCTCTGAGGAGACAAGAGTTATATTAAGCCTTGGAAGAATAGCCAAGAAGAGAGAATTATATTCCTGGGCATAGTTGGTGTGAGGGGGTAGTGTGTGTGTGTGTGTGTGTGTGTGTGTGTGTGTGTGTGTGTGTGTAAAACATGTCCAAAATGTTACATGAGAATATGTAAAGAGATTTGGAGGACAAATGAGTAGATGGACAGATTGGGACAAAGAACAACTCCAAGAAAACAAAGGGCAGCCTGAGGACCGATTTTTTAACCTTGGTGTGAGGTGTGGACTTGAGACTCTGGTTATAGGTCTAAAATGAACCCCACTGCTTCATCTGGTGCTTCAGAAGCACAGGTGTTTCAACATTCAATCTTGATTTTTCCTAAGTGGATATAGTTTTTACATAGGTTGACTGAACCAGGAACTCCACCATGTTTGGGACCAAAGCTCACCCTCCCACCATCCCTCAGTCTCCCTATTGTTTATTATCAAGGTGTTCTATTAATAAAGGTAAAAAGTTTCACACATATGTGCATTTGGGTCAGTAATCATCTAAAGAAGAATAAAGAAGCTTAACCCTAGTAGAATATCCTCTAATTATTATCTCACTAGTTTGATCATAGGCTTGGAAGTAGTGGTATCCCTTTTGGTTATTTATTGATTTCCTCTTAGAAAGCTTTCTGTTCCCATATATCAGCATTTTGCACACATCTTACCAGATTCTGTACTTGATTTCTATTATACATTTTACTTTTTTTATCACATATGGTTCAAGTCATTTTTTGAGTTAAAACCCATAAGTACATAATAAATAATTACATTATTGATCTCTTCTTGATGTCTTTGAGAAACTGCCATTTCCCGAACTTGTATTTGTAGACTCAAAAATTAGTTCTAGCTTTACTGGGCTTACATTAAAATCCTTTTTTTTTTTTTTTTTTTTTTTTGCCACAACATTCCCCAGTTTGCTTTTCAAAAATGCTTTTCCTATAATTTAATGAAAAGGAACAAAAGTAGACTGGAGGGAAGACATTGAAAAATGGCTAATCTGGAGGATAAGAAAAATGCCATTTAAATATAGTGGCTTTGAAAAATTAACTTTTTCAAGTACCAACCATATTTATGAAAGTATTGCTTTTTTGTTTTTGTTTTTTTAAATATATTTTATTGATTTTTTACAGAGAGGAAGAGAGAGAGATAGAGAGCTAGAAACATTGATGAGAGAGAAACATCGACCAGCTGCCTCCTGCACACCCCCCACAGGGGATGTGCCCGAAACCAATGTACATGCCCCCGACCAGAATCTAACCTGGGACCTTTCAGTCCGCAGACCGACGGTCTACCACTGAGCCAAACCGGCTTCGGCTGTTTTTTCTGCTTTTAAAAAATAGGGTTCAAGTTTTATTTAAATGCTTCTTGAAATTATAAAATGATTATATGCCCTTATCATTAAGTCAGCTTAAAGTTTTATCACACTGGTAAGTCTGGTGAGCAAACTGGCTTATGAGCCATGTTTTCTGGTTCCTTCCAGGTGTAATTGGAATTCAGTGACATTCTGTTTGGGAGCCGGCAGAGCAATTCAGTGTTTTATTTTCCATCACATGGGGCTATTCTTACAACTGATTTTGCTTATGCAGCTAAAGATAATGTCAATAGGAGCCTCAATTCTTGGTTATAATATCTTTAAATCCAGAGTACTTGTGAACAGGTTTGTGAGTAGGAGTGCTCCCTTATTTTTACATTGGTAGCTTTAATTTGGGATGACAGTGGAGAGAAAGAGGAATTAACATGAATTAAGGACCACTAAAAACAAACAAAAAACAGACATTTTTACATTTAATGATCTGTGTACCCCTTACAAAGTCATATTATCATCCCTCCTTTGAGATGAAGTCTGAGACTTGGAGAGGTTAGATCAGCTACTCAAGGTCACACAGCTCATAAATGGCTGATCAGATGCTGACCTTAGGTACGTCTGACTATGATTATGTCATCTTTCCGTTGGAACCTGTTGCCTCTGCCTGAATAGAAGGGGCTTCTTTTTTTGTAGGAAAAAAAGTATATGATGCAGAGACGGGTTGGGCATCTGGTCAACCTGAAAACAGCCTTGAGAAAAGCTCAGGTCCAGAATCTCTTACTTCTCCCCTCCTCCTTCCCTGCATTTTTACCCCTAGGCCTGTTCTTCTCCCTCACCTAAATCCTGGGAGGGTTGACATGCCAACGAATAGCCAAGGCAAGGTGTGTAGGCAAGAAATGCCCAGGAGAAAAAAAAAATCTCTCCAAAATAACAAACATTAGTCTGTTTCTGAGAGTACTGAGCCTGAAAAAAAAAAAAAAAAAAAAAAAAAAAAAAGGTCAAGAGTTTTAGCAGAACAACAATAATACTGTTAAGAAGTCTCTGTAAACTGTAAACTGGTCTGTAGAGACCTATGTGGAGGGCAAGAAGATGCCCTGGCTATTGAAAGAAAGTGTTAGTACAGACAGGGCAATAAAACCAGGAAAATTGGGGCTCTGTGCACACTGCTCAAGTCCGAAGGCCCAGCAGAGTGTGGCCACAAGAAGCAGGATAGGCGGCGGTTAGCAATTAAACTTCTGTTTGAATGACAACTCCCTCACCTATGTCACTGCGTGAGGACAAGCAGCTGTCTCTGTCCCTCCATGTGGAAAGAGTAACAAGGCCGTGTGCCTTCCTGGAACTGTGTACACCTGAGCATGCAGCACAGGCCTGAGGCACAGGAAGAGCTCTCATGGATTGCTTCTCATATAGGCGATTGAGGTGCCTCCTCAAGCAGCCAGCAAATGAAGGCCTAGACGATGCACGACCTCATGATGACTCCATATGATAACAATTAGGAAGGACCACTCACCAAAAGTACATTTCTAAACCCATAGCAATTATTTCATTTATCATTCACTAATTGGATGAATTCTTCAATGGAGAAAATGGAAGTTGGAATTATATACAGTGTTGGGCAAAAGTAGGTTTACAGTTGTTCATATGGAAAATAATGCAAGTAATAAGTAATAATCCTATCTACTAAAGAGAGAATATGATAATTGATCATCACACTCTCACAAAGATGGTGGCACCCACAGCCAATAAGGAGGGGATATGCTAATTTACTGCCATACCCTCAAAGATGGCAGCACCCACAACCACAAGATGGCAGTGCCAGTCCTCTCAGCCCAGCTGGGGTAGCAGGCTTGCGGCACAGCCAGGCCTGCTCCCAGAAAGATCTAGATGCTCCATGCACCTGCCTCCGAAGTCCCCCAATCCCCAAAGCCCCCCAGCCACCCAGGGCCGCCTGAGGCTCAGATAACCAGGGCTGGCTGAGGCTTGCCCTGCCAGCAGTGGCAGTAGCAGAGGTGTGATAGGGGCTTCACCTTCCCCTGATTGTCAGATTGCCTCCTGCCTCTGAGGGCTTTTGGACTGTGAGAGGGGGCAGGCCAGGCTGAGGGAATCCCCCTCCAGTGCATGAATTTTCATGCACCAGGCCTCTAGTACAAAAATAAATAAGCTCTGTTTCGTGTATTCACAACTGTAAATCTACTTTTGCCTGCCCTGTATTTGTTCGCAACATCCACACTCATGGATGCTCCAGCCTGAGTGGCTTACCAAACTATTGGTGGTTGAAGATTCACCCCTAATCTTCTGACAGCTCTTTAAATATTAGTGTTTTAAAGTGCAGTCAGGGAATGCAAACACAATTCGGAGCATTTCTCTGCCCTCTTGGTCTCTCTATCTCTATCTCCCAGCTATACATTATTATCTGTTCACTAGATAAACATCTGAATTCCCCAGTGCTTAGCAGCCCACTGATGTCACTAAAAGGTTGTCTCAGGCAGTTCTGAACCTGAGGTCTGGTTTCTGAATGGCTAGCAAGATTTATTTTCCCTGGTGGTTGGAGCTGATATATTTTATCAAGGCAAACCCCTGTGCAACAAAGGGATAAATACACGGGGTGGAGTAATTTTCATAAGGGAAGTGAACCCCATCAATAAAACCCATTTATTTTGTTATCAGAGAATGAGGTCTGTACTGGCCTATCCATCAGAGACAGCCTCGCTGACCTTTCCCTCTGCAGTTCACACCAAACTGCACAGTCTCACCAGCAGCCAGTCTTCTCTGAATCAGCCTTGGGATTCCACACTCAGGGGCTTTGACCTCTGCCAGACTCTGGGGATGAGGAGGTGCCCATCACTGGTACTGCCTTGTACAGCACAGTCCAATAGACTGAGCGCAAGTTTCCTGCTTGCTTCTTGGAGCTTAGCTTAGAGTTGACAGGCAGGGTGGTTTAAGGAAAACAGAAATAATGCTGGGTATAATTTTGTCTTTATCAATTCACATCTGGGCCTCAGCTTATGAATCTGTAAGATGAAGATAAATACCATTGTCCTCATGGCATTTTGTGAAGATAAATAGAGGCATATGTCATGTCCAGCATAATACCTGCCACAAAGCAGGTGCTAGTCAAGTGTTTTCCACTTTGTTTTTCTCCTTTCCTGCCTCCTTGCTACCTCCCTTCTTTCCTTTCCTCCCTCTCTTCCCTTCCTTCCTCACAGCTGATCTTCAGTCTGCCTGGGGCTCTTTGTGTGTCTCTAAGTTATAGCCTCTGGGGCAGTTGTCACTTTCAGGGCCTCAGATATGGCCCCTGAAGCCTGAACATGGACCCAAGGCTTCCCCATCAGCCTTCAGCCCCCCTTTCTAGGCCAGGACATTCCTCAGCAGAGATCACGTCTTTGGTCTAAGGTCCTTAGGTCTCATCTTTCTGCAGAACTTACAGATCAGTTTACTTCACCCTGACACTACGCTTGGGCAAAATTGCCAGAAAGTTGGCTTACACAGTAGATGCCCAATAAATGCCTGCTAAATTGGATGTATAGTGGCTAAATTGGATGTATAGCTCCAGGAGCTCTTGGAGAATGAAACATAGATCCTGAGCACCAGGTATTGTGGGAGTCACATTAATCAAATATACAATCAGCCCTGGCTGAGTGGAGTATCCTTCTATGCAGCAAAAGGTTGAGGGTTCCATTTTAAAAAAATATACTTTATTAATTTTTTACAGAGAGGAAGAGAGAGGAATAGAGAGTTGGAAACATCAATGAGAGAGAATCATCGATCAGCTGCCTCTTGCACATGCCCTACTGGGAATGTTCCCACAAGGTACATGCCCTTGACTGGAATCGAACCTGGGACCTTTCAATCCGCAGGCCGACGCTCTATCCACTGAGCCAAACTGGTTTCAGCAAGGGTCCATTTTTGATCAGGGCACATACCTAGATTATAGGTTGACTCTCTGGTCCGGGCGCAGATGGTAGGCAACCAATTGATGCTTCTCTCTCTTGCCACCTCTCTCTCTCTCAAACCAATAAAGACATACCCTTGGGTGAGGATTAAAATACCTATATATCAACAAGCCTGTCTTCTGAAAAGACATCTGGAACAAGTGAAGCAAAAAAGTCGTGTGTGACCTGGACACATTGTTTTATTGGCTTGCTAGGAAGTAATTAATTATTTCTTGCCTCAGTTTTTCTTTTTAAATGGTAATACTTTGGACTAGTTGATCTCAAATTCTATTATTCCTTTTTTTTCCCAGAATGCTAACCTATTTTATTTGTTAAGTACCAGTCCCAGAGCATGGTAGCAGTGCAGCTACCAGCTACAAGGTATCAGCAACATTAAGTATTTGTTGTAGGAAACAACTTCTTTTCTAGAAGAAGTATTCTGTTTTGCATGGTTTCTGGTAAGGCTGGAGCAGGCCAAAACACGGTGTAAGGGCTGGTTTTGGAGAACAGCTTTGGGAGCATAAGGCAGCACTCCAGTAACACATGAGCCATAGGAACTCAGAGGCGGGGTCAGCAGTGCCTTTGAAGCTTTGGCACTGAACTTAACTTTGTCAAACCATCCATCAAAGCTCTGGGGCAATTTTTCAGTAGATTATGGTTATACATGAGCTTTGTGCCCACAGAATGAAACAGTGGGACTGGCTATATGAAAAACAAAAAATGTTTCTGAACCAGTAGGGTGAAGTGTGGTCTCATGATAAACAATGAACCGCTGGCTCAGGGCAGACCAGCGAGAACCTCCCAGATAATTCTCACCCTCGGTATTTGCTGGGGAGAACTGTATCCCTAAATCCTCCTCCCCAGTCTTCTCATTGGCTCCAAAACCTAAGGCAGAAAGTTGGGCGAGACAAAAGGAAGGTGCCATCCAGGATGGTCTTCCCAGCAGTTTTCAATTTCAACTCTGTCTGGAAGCAGATAGATTGATATTGTCCCTCTCAGAACCAGCTGCATAATATGCCAGGCCCAAAGCAAACCCGGCCCGGTTCCAAAGTGACAACTTTTAAGATGGTGTCAGCATAGCCTTCATTCAAGTGCAGGTCCCTCTGAGCAGGGGGCTCTGTGTCTGTGGAACAGGCTTCATCCTTTCTCACAATGCCCCCCTCCACCTTCCTGCAGACAGTGCCTGTTCACTCAGGGTCCTGGTGCCAGTCTCTGAGCTGGTCCATAAATCTACCCAAGCGGCTTGCATGCACCATTCTCTCTCTTGTACCACCTTGTTATGAACTACGGGCTGTTTTATTGAGGGGAAAAGGCATCAGAATAAATTTGGCAATGCTGTCAAGCTCATGTATTTTATGTCAAGACCCTCCTAGATATTCTCTCTGACTCTGAACCAGAGTTCTTAATGAGGAGTGAAAATCAGGATTACTTGAGATGCTTCTTCAAAATATACACTTTTAGGGATTCTAAATCTGTAAACCAGTGTACAGACGCTATTGAAGTCTTCTCAGCAAAATATTGGTAAAGAACCACTTGAAAGCTAGTCCATTTCTTTATTTTATATATCCTATATCATCGTTATTTTATGTTTTATATATATAAAGCATATATATATATGTATATATATATATAAGCTTCAAGTATATATTGGCTAGTATATACTTCAAGTATATATTGGCTCCAAAACCTATTTTGTTTTTCATATATATATATATATATATATCCCCCCTCCCCTCAGAGCTAGAATCTGTTTAAACTGACATTTGTGTCAAAGTGTTTTAAATTGCAATTTGGCTTGCAAATTTTGTGTGGTGATGATTATCCACTTTGATAATCATCTGGGTGGGTTTATTTGTGACTTGATCTAAAGGAGACCACAAACTAATGATTGCAATCAACCAAGAAAAATACAGGGAATGAGGAGATGCCATGAGTATTGACAATATTTATTGTAGCATATGGCTAATGTATAAAGAGGAACTAGGACGATGTAGCTCAGGGGATTATTCAACAGGAAAATTACTTAGATTAACTTTTCGGGCAAACCAAATTATGTATGCTAGCCCTCCTGTAATGCTGTACAAAGTCAGGGTTTGTGAAGTGTAGCACTGGGGGCTATAAATCAAGACTTTCCTGAACTGTTGTATCTGCAGGGATTTTTCTCCCTTCGTGTTTTTGGCTCTCAGATGAATGAAGAATTTTCTCAGCAAATTATTAATTACTCCTGCTCGCCTATAGAATGGAGTTCACTGTAGTGATGTAGGAGTCAATGGCATTCAAACTGCAGCTTTTGATGAAGTAATCGGCTGCTTCTGGGGCCTCTTTCAGCTGCCCTGGGCGTGCTTCACATGTAAACGACTGCCAAATGGATTCTTTCGACATTCCAGCCAATTAAAATACATTTAAAGTGCAGCTGGTAGAGAGGCAGGCTGGGCGATTGTGCAGAGAACTTCAGGGCAGGGAGACAGAAAAACAAACTCCGGGGAACCCGGTTCGGCAGCCCGGCCTCGGGGGCAGGGGAGAAAGTCACAAAAAGCTATCTTTAGCCGCTGTCACAATCAGAGATGACACTCTGAGCGCCACCGTAAGGGACACAAAAGAGGGAAGCATGTTCGTTAGGGTGTCAGTTTTCTCCCCTCGCCACTTGAAACGCCGTGAGCTGGCCGGTTGCCCGCTGTGGTGCTGCATACAAATATTGACAGAACACAGCCGTGTTTGTGAAACCCGGCCCGGGGAAGCCAGTGATTAAAACTCTTGAAGGAAGATCCGATCCGAAAACCCGGGAACTCTCCTCAATAGGGTAGGACCTTGAGCGAATGAAAGAGAAAGCACTGAGTGGGCTAAAGTGAAACGCTCACCGCCCCTGGCTGCTATGCCTTTTCGGTAAGGACAGAATTTTCTTTTCTCTTCCTTTCCCCCGGAATGTTTATGTTGGTGTGGAGGCAGGCGTGTCCGGCGTACCATGCTCTCTGCTCCAGAGCTCTGAGGTGCAGAGCAGAGCAGGGGTGGACTGACATTTTTCTGGAGGACGTGAGGGGATTGCCCCCTGTACACAGACACAAGCATCACCCAGCACATGGAGCTGCCAGTGCTTTTCCACAATCCGGAACGATCCAGTTTTAGGTGTGTCCTGCCTATGCCCAGGTGTCCCCAGATTGATAGCAAGTAGGTTCATCCTTTGAACTAGTCACTGTGATGTGCATGCATCTTTTTTATTTTAGTTTTAAGCGTCCTCTGCTGCCAGTCTCACACCTATGTATGCAAAAAAATGTCTCTTTCTCCTGGGTTAATATTCAGTCGAACACAAGTGTTCTGTTTTGCTAAAGTACAGCCAAAGGGTTTGGAAGTGCCTTGCTTCATCCTGGTTTGCACTGGAGAAGCTGCTAACCGGGAATTTGCTCTGAGTCTCTCTTTTCTAAGCTTTACGGAGCCAGCTGCGATGGCACTGTCTCTGAGGTTCTGCAAGCTCCATAAGTGCCCAGCTCTGTGGGTCCTGCTCAGACCCCTCTCGGAGAGTTCCTGCGAAGGCTGAGGAAGGGTGGCTGAGCAGAGGCATTGATTCCTCCCCATCCACGTGTCACCAAAGACACACACAGTGCCTGATTGTTTCCTGTGGCAGCCCTTTCTGGCTTCGGTTTTGTCCGCTGCAGACAAGGAACCTCGCACATTTCATGGTGCGGGATCACGTTGCACTGTCCTGAGCTTAGTTAGATGCACTTTATTAATCTTTAATGTGCCAGTAGCTCTGAGGCTATGCCAAGCTGAGACTTTCCAAAACTCTTCAAGCGACCTGCTGCCAAGATAAACAGCGCTAGGCCCAGAAGGGATATTTTAAGGAAACTTGCAATAGCAAGGCAAAGGTTTACCCATTAAGCTTGTCATGAGTCAATGAAAGAAATCTTAAATAAAGGAGATTTCAGAGAGACCCGCTTCAGCTCCACACCCTTGGTGTGAGGGACCTGCTGCTGGGCTGCTGCGAGCCCGTGTCCTCACACACACAGGTCTATGCTCCGGGAGGGAAGAGAATCAGGCTTTCTGCTGCAGGGGTGTCGGGCTGTGTTTATGAAATGGGTGCTGTGTGAATGGAGACATGTGTGAAGGCAGAAAGCTTTGCTGCCTGTGGCAGTGTCTGAGCCCAGGAATAAACAAGGCTCCGCATGCGGTGGGCCGCGTGTCCAGCGCGACCATTTCAGACATTCCAAAAGAGCCAGAGCTGGGCGACGGTCACAGCCGGCCCCTAGGAGAAATGTCACTTTGCACAGAAGAAAAACAGGGTGGTGCGCCTCCAAAAGCTGGGTGCTGGCGGTGACTGAATGACTCGGAGGACAGTGCGAGCCTGTGTGTGGGATTGGCCAGGTCCTGGAGAAGGTAAGGCTGTGCCCTCTTGGATTGCTCATCAGGCCAACTGACTGTAAATGGTGTCACCAGCACAAGGACCCTACCTTCAACGCAGTCCTGTAAACAGACGTCGTCTGGCGGGGGTGGCTGTGGGGAGAGCACTGAGCTGGAGCTGGGTGGAATCCTAGGATCTTGATGATTAGAGGCAGTGATGTGGAGACTTTACAGAGACATGCAGACGGAAATGAGAAAGGATAAGGAGTGCAAGGTAGCTCTAATTAAGTAGATAGTTTTGTTACTTAGAACATTTTTAAAATTGATTTCAGAGAGGAAGGGAGAGAAAGAGAGAGACAGAAACATCAATGATGAGAGAGAATCATTGATTGGCTGCCTTCTGTATACCCCATATTGGGGAACGAGCCTCAAACCTGAGCATGTGCCCTGACTGGGAATTGAACTGTGATGTCCTGGTTCATAGGTCAATGCTCAACCACTGAGCCACATCGCCAGGTAAGTTTTATTACTTTTAGAGCCAAGTCCAGTCTCCTTCCTCTGGCCTAGAACAGGGGTTGACAGTTTATGCATCACAGGCTAACATCTGCCCACTGTGTTTTTGTAAATAAAGTTTTATTTGTACACAGCCACGGCCCTTTGTTTGCATATTGTCTATATCCACAGCAGGGCTGAGTAATTGTAATAGAAGCCCCGCAGCCCCACAAAGCTGGAAGCATTTGCTATCTGGCCCTTTACAGGACGAGTTTGACAAGAGCAATGCTTCTCCAACAGTCTGTGGTGAAGGACCAACTTGGTTTTTTGGTTTTTAAACATGCCCAGTTTGTTATGGACTGGTAGTTTTGTTAAATATGAAAATGTTTGTCTGCTGTGGTGATATTAAATTGATACAAAATTCTTAAGCATTTGCTGTTAAATTTTGTACTTATCTCATCATGGATTCTCAACAAACGGCAGGCTCCAGCCAGTTCTGGACCACACTTTGAGCAGCGGTAGCCCTGCTTAATTTTCTAGTCTCATTGGTGCCATTTGTCCCAAATCTCCAACTGTGCTACTACTCTTGCTGAGGACTGAGTTCAATAAACTCTTTTCCAAATCTGGGCCTGCTCATCCTGGACATCTCTTACTCGAAATCTTTCCTTGGCTCCTTCCTCATTTCCTTTACGTCTCCTTCAATTCACTCCGTCGGAGACTTTAGACCACCCCACCTGAAAACTCTTCCCTCGCCGCTCATCACTGTTTCTGTATAGCACTTATTACTACGAGTACTCATCTTGTTTAGTTGTCTCTCTGCCTATTTTTATTTGTTTCCATGTATTGATCTGGATTCATTAACAGATAACATAGTCCATTCAGGTGGCGTGAGCAGACAGGGATTTTGTGCTGGTTTAGGTGGCATATATAGTCTTGAAAGGGCAGGGGAACAGGCAGAACTTCTGAGATAAGGATCAGAGCAGCACGACAGAGAACCACTTCTCTCTGTCACTGTAGAAGCGTGGAATCAGGAAGCTGACCTGGCCACTGCTAGCTCCCTGACCACACTGCCTCTGCCATCACCTTCTTCACCAAAGTGAGCATCTCTGTTTCATGAAAGGCATGAAGCTAGGGGCAGGATACCGGCAAGACCACCTATAGGTGATCGTCTCATTTTTGAAATGTACCTTGTTTTTCCAAATTGAAACATTTGGAAAATGTAGTTGCAGTTAGCTAAGAGATAAGAGATTTCTGGTTACCTCCTAATATGATTTCCTGAGGACTTATTGCGAGCCATGCTCTCCATGAAGTGCTATATATGCATCAGCTCATTTAATCTGCAAAACATCCCAATGAAGTGTGCATTATTTATATTTACGGACAGGAAACAGGCTTTGAGTAGCAAAGTGACTTTTCCGTGTCGCAGAGCTGGAAGTGTTGGGTCCAGATTTAATCTCGTGCTTATCTGAAGTCTGTTTGTACCATTAACCTCTAGTTATAACCATGTATGTAATTTATCTTCCTGGCTGTTGTTTCTTCACTTAAGATGAGCCTCTCTTGTTTTCATCCGAGTGGCTTATTAATCTACCCCATTATCTACGTTGTGCCTTAGCAAGGGGAGATCTAATCATCAGGTCTGAAATATCACTACAGGTTCCTGCTCTTCATTGTTGAACATTGCTGACTATAATCGAGGATTTTGTGGGTCCATAGATGAGGATTTAGAAGGGATAGGAGAGAACTATATCTACAGTGATGAAGGGTATCAAAAAACTCTTTTAGGATAAAAACCCTAGAAGATAGAATATTTCTCTTATAATGGAAAGATCTGCCAACCTCGTGCTCTATGTCTGATTAAAATTTTTGAGTTTTTATGTTCTGTTGGTTGCTGTTTTACTTCACATTGTCTCTATTAAACAGTGATGTTTGGTAATAATTGTGCCTTGTCATTTGGTAAAATAAATTAAGTTGAACATTGTTTTTACATTAGAAATTTGTAAGAACTCAAAGAAACCTCCTTTGAAAGAAGTTCTAGGAGGGATGAGGTTCCCAACAAATACTTCTTGACAGTAATATATATGATTAGTTAGTAATGTATATGATTAGGTATACTTAAAGTCCTTGTCCTAGTGCCTATAAAATGCTAAGGGGAATAGAAGAACTTCTGGAAGAGTGAAATAAAAACCTCTGGAAATTTACACTTCCATAAAACCAAGGAGAACATTGGTAAAGAAATAGTCAAATCAACATTTTTTAAAAAAATTGGGGCAATTAAACAAAGTCTTGGAATAATCTGAGGAACATTTATTCAGGAAAGAAAACTCCTGAATATTAGTAGAATCAGTGAGGTTGTTTTTGGTCATTTAACTTTTCCTCTTTTCCCAGCTCTGAGGAAGCCTTAAAAATCAACATTGCCATCCCTGTGAAAACCAGAATCCTAGCAGCCACTAGAGGGGGAAAACCTGTTTGGAGCTCTTAGAGCTCATTCCCAGAGAATCATCATCATTTGACCTATCTGGTAACTTCCTGGGAATACCTATATGCATGTTCTGTCTTTATTTGACTTCTAAACTTATTCAGTGAAAAAAAAAAACCTTTCTCCTGGGACTTGTCAAAAATAATTACAGCAATTGTTTAACATTGCAACTGCTTGAGGCAGCAATAAGAGTTTGGGGGAAACAGGATGCTAATTATAAAAATTTAAATTAAAACTGGGGAATGAGTTGTCCATTAAAACTTTGAAAAGCTCACATATCTGTGGAAACATGCATGGAAAAAGGCATGTAGTTGTGTAGAGGTGTGCACATTCTCAGGGAAGAGTTGAAAAACTAATCTCTCACCTGTGGCTGACCTTGAAGCTCTACACAAGCAAGGAATGAAGGCAAGGAAGATTGTAAGCAGCTGGCAAAATGGAGATGTGTCCCACTATACACAGAAATCCTTTCAGCAAAGTCTGAAATACTTCCTGTTAGAGGCATTTAAAAATGTATCTGCCCAGCCATTAGCTGACTACTTAGCTAATGGCACATGACAAAGGAATAAGGACTCCATATAGGATCAGGAATGTCACTAAATGAATAGTTACAACAATAATGACAACAAGTAGAAATGATAACGAACCATGGTTGGAGGAAATCTAATTTCCAGAGTTGCTGTATTATATTAAATGTCCAGATGTTGTTTTTTAATATAAGACATGCAAAGAAAAGGAAATGTATGTGCTGTACACAAGAAAACAAAAAATCAGTCACTAGAAATTATCCTTGAGTAAGCCCAGACATTGGACTTACTTGACAAAGGATTTAAATCAGTGACCATAAATACATTCGAAGAACTAAAGCAAATCACACATAAAGGAATCAAGGAAAGGGCTAAAACAATATCTCATTAAACCAAAAATATAAAGATAGAAATTTATAAAAAGAAACTAAGTAAAATATTTGGACCTGAGAAGTACTATAACTATAATGAAAAATTTACTAGTAGAGTTCAACAGCAGGTTTGAGTAAGTAGAAGAAAGAATCAGAAAAATTTGAGAAATATCAAATGAGATTATGTAATCTGAAAAGAAAAAAAAAGCATGAAGAAAAATTAGTCAAACCTTAGAGATCTGTGAAACACTATTAAGTGTATGAATATACCCATAATGAGAGTCTGAGACAGAAGAGACAGAAAGGAGCAGAAATAATATTTTTAAAACATAATGGGTATAAACTTTACATATTCAATGAAAACTTTGAATCTACATAATCTAAAAAGCTCTATAAATTTCAAATCATATAAACTCAAAGAGATCTACTCTGAGACATGTTATAATCAAATTGTCAATAATCAAAGAGAGAATCTTAAAAAAAGCAAGAGAGACGTGTCTTTCAATGTATAGGAAGTCTCACTAATATTAATAACCAATTTATCATCAGAAATTTTGTGGGCCAGAAAGCAGTGAGATGACATACTCAAATTATGGGGTGGGGGGGGGAAGAGTGTCAAATAAGAATTCTATATCCAGCAAAACTATTCTTTAAAAAATGAAAGCAAAATTAGGAGATTGCCAGATAAACAAAAATTGAGTGAATTTACCATAATCAGACCTCTCCTTCCTTAATTGCTTAATGGAGTCCTTGAAGATGAAATGGAAGGAACTAGAAACTAACATGAATCCACACAAGGAAATAAAGAGCACTGGTTAAAATATAAAAGACAGTATACATGTATTTTTTATAACCCCCTGCCCCCCATTCTTATTTAAAAAAAGCACCTGCAAGACAAAGCTATAACTATAAAACTATATAAACTTGTATAAAAATGTAATCTGTATGATAATTAGAGGACAAAGTAAAGTAGCTATATAGTAGCAGTTTTTGCATACAATTGAAATAAAGCAGGTATTAATTCAAGTAGATTGTTCTCTTAGATAATCTAGAATAAATTGACAAATTTTTAATTACAAAATACTGAAACTGACTAAAAAAACAAATGGAAAATTTTAATGGACCTTTAACAAGCAAAATAATTGAATTAGTAGTCAGCAAACGTACTACAAAGAAAAGCCTGGTGAATTCTATCAAACATTAAAAGAAGAATTAACCCTAATCCTTCATAAACACTTCCAAAAAAAGAGAAGGAAGCACTTCCCAACTTAGTCTAGGAGGCCAGTATTATTCTGATATAAAAAACCAGACAAAGAAACAAAAACTACAGACTACTATGTCATATAAATGTAGACACTATAATCCTTAACAAAGTACCAGCAAACCAAACTCAACAACACACACACAAAAAAGAATTCTACACCATGACTAAGACCAAATGAGGTTTATTCTAACAATGCAAGACTGGCTGTGTCTATGAAAAACAATGATGTAATACAACAACATGTTAATAGAATAAAGAACAAAAATTATGTGTTCATCTGAATAGAGATATTAAAAAGTGATAATATTTAATACCTCTTTATGATAAAGAAAAACTCTCAACAAACTAGGAATATAAGAGAACTGCCTCAATCTGATAAAGGGCATCTGTAAAAAGTTACATCTAATATTCTAATTAACTAGATAAGAAAAAGAAATAAAAGACACCCAGATTTTAATGAAGAAGCAAAACTGTCTTTATTTGCTGATGATTTTACATATAGAAAATCCTAAGGAATACATTATGAAATATAATTAATAAAAACATTTAGCAAAGTTACAGGATACAAGATCAATATACAAAAACCCAATTGTATTTCTATACAATATTAATAAATAAACAATTAAAAAAATCAAATTAAGAAAAGCAATACAATATATGATAGTATCAAAAAGAATAAAATATTTAGGAAAAATATAACAATAGAAGTTCCAAACATGTATTCTAAAACTATTAAGTATTGATGAGTGAAATTAAAGAAGATGTAGCTAAATGGAAAGATATACTATGTACAGGTACTAGAAAACTTAATATTGCTAAGATTTAGAGGGTCAACACAATTGTTATGAAAACCCAAGTTGCCTTTTTCAGAAACTTGACAAGCTGATACTGATTTATCTGGAAATGACCCAGAACAGTCAAAAGAGAAATCTTGAAAAGGAGGGAGGAAAGTTATAATTCCTGTTTTCAAACTTACTATATACCAAAAGTACTAAAACATTTATTATTTAACACAAGACTAGAATAAGGATCAATGGAATTGAATTGAAAGTTCAGAAATAAACCTTTAAATTTTTGGTCAATTGATTTATTTTTTGTTAATCCTCATCTGAGGACATTTTTCCATTGATTTTTACACAGCGATGAAAGGAGAGGGGGAGAAACAGAAAGAAGCATTGATGTGAAAGAGACACATCAATTGGCTTCCTCCCTCACATGCTGACAAGCTAGGTATTGAACTTGCTACCCAGGTACATGCCCTTGATGGGGAATTGTCAAACCCGAGACCCTTCTGTGCGTGGGCCAGTGCTCTAAGCACAGAGAACACCAGCCAGAGCTGGTCAATTGATTTTTGACAAGGGTGTCAAGACAAGTTAATGAGGAGAAAGAATAGTCTTTTCAACAAATGATGCAGGGACATGTAAAAGTTGGAAACCTAACTCACACCTAATGCAAAAATTAATTCAAAATGGATCATAGACCTAAATGTGAAAGCCAAAACTATAAAACTCTTAGAAGAAAACACAGGAGTAAAGCTTCATGATTTTGGATTAAGTAAAGGTTTCTCAGATATGACACCAAAAGCAAAAGAGAAAAAAATAGGTAAATGGCACTTCATCCAAATTAAAAGCTTTTGTGATTCATAGGATACTATTTAAGAGAGTGAAAAAGACAGCTCACATAACTATAGAAAAATATTTGCAAATCATCTATCTAATAAGGAACTTGTATTCCATATAATAGCATAGTGTTCAATCAGAATATATGGAGAACACTTACTCAACCAGAAGAAAACAAATAACTTATTTTAAAAAAGGGCAAAGGATTCAAAGTCATTTATTCTAATGATATATATATAATTTTGTACCTATTAAGATGTCTATAATAAAAAGAAAGCAATAAATAATATCAACAAGAATGTGGAGAAATTATATCCATGACATATTGCTGGTTGAAATGTAAAACAGTATAGCCATTTTAGGAAAGATTTGGAAATTCCTCAAAATGCTAAAATAGAGTTTCTACATGGGCTAGTAATTCTCCGAGGTATATAACCAAGAGAATAGTAAACATGTGTCCACACAATAATTTGTATATCAATGTTCTTAGCAGCATTATGCAAGACTATGACAGCTGATAAATGATATGGTATATCCATACCATTTCAAGTAATATAAAGGAATTAAGTGCGTTGCACACTACAATATGGATGAATCTTGAAGATATTATGTTAAGTGAAAAAAAGAGACAGTTAAAAAAAGGCCACATATTGTATCATTCCATTTATGTGAAATGTCCAGAATAGGAAAATCTACAGTGACAGAAAGTAGAGTAGTGGTTGCTAGGACTAGGATAAAAGGAGACTGGTAAGGATATGATATTTCTCTTTGGAGTAATAAAATGTTCCAAAATTAGCACAACTCTGAAGATACTAACAAGTACTACTTATGATTTTTGAAAAAGATAATTTTATTGTATGTGAATTATATCTCAATTAACTGTTAATTTAAAAATGCTAAGGGGAGAAAGCAGAGTAATTGGGAACCTCAGAGTTAGATTCACCTTACCAACTTCTGAGCATGAGGCAAGAGTACAAATAGAGGTCCATATACCACAAGTCAAATGTTTTAAAATTCCAAGCCAAGCAAATGCAGTCTTAAATATGTTCCATTCTTCTGCTTTGACATATATACCTTTGTTCAAGAACAACTTTGTATGGCTGGCTAGGGAAGGCAGCAAGGCCTTTAAAACAGTGATCTGATCATTTCATCATGACTGAAAGCCTGTTGGCAGCCTGGTCGAGGTGTGAGTAGAATAGAGTTGGGGAGGGGGTGCAGTTAGTAAGCTATGGAATGGTCCTACCAGGAACTGAGGAGGGCTCACACCAGGGTCATAAGTAAGGAGAGGATGTGACAGATAGATGCTGGATGAGCAGAGATGGATGTGGAAGAGGAAGGAAGAAAGGGTTGGAAGGAGGGAGGGGAGGAGAGAAAAGAGAAAATGGCCATCTGACCTTGAGAGCCTCAATGAGTCAGGCTGCTGACATCATTACCTGTGAGAGAAAAGCAGAGGCAGGTTTTGAAGGGAGTGGATGAATCTTGAGATCTGGGCTTTGGGTATGTGGGACTGAGCTCTGTGTGGACTTGTGGTGTGAGTGGCCAGTTACCATTTAGAAGCACGTGCTTGGAGCATAGAAAAGGGGTTTGATTTAGTAAAACGATTTAGAAGTCAGTAATCAAATATGTTAGAATCCCAGAAGAAGGAAAATTTCACATATGACTAACAACCAAACAGAAAGAGACACAATGCAGCAGAGCCATTAATAACTACATCCTGAAGAGTTCCTATCATTTGCTGGAAACGTTCATTCTGACTACTAGAATCTCAATCTTATGACAAACTTGATGCTATAGGTTAGAAGATGGTGATGATAATATCCATAACCAGTAATATTTAGGAAAAACAACCAACATCAGATGAATCATAATGGAAAAATATGTAATTGAACTTTTATATGTAAATTATAACTTACATAGAAAAATCTGTATAACTGATAAAATATATTACCAGCATAGCTTTGCTTGTTATGATTGCTTTTGTGTGATAACTTGTGTTTGAAAGAAGGAAAACAGGCTGTTAATTTTTAATTGCCTTACTTGGATGATAATGTTATTTAATGTTGCTGTAGAATTGCATAACTCCGAACCATTAATTAGACATTTCTTATCAGCTCTCTGCATTAGACCCATTCTTGCTACTCTGATTTGAATTCACTGGAAGAAGCACTTTTAACTGAGAACCTGCCTTGTTTTGGTTACTGAAATAGTGTTGATTTTCCCTGGCTGGTGTTGCTAAGTGATTAGAGCATTGGGCCTGTGCCCCAAAGGGGCACAGGTTTGATTCCTGGTCAAGGGCATGTGCCTGGGTAGAAGGTTTGATTCCCAGCCCCAGTTGGGGTGCCTGTGGGAGACAATCAATTGATGTGTCTCTCACATCCACGTTCTCTCTCTATCTTTCTCTCTCTCTCTCTCTCTCTCTCTCTCTCTCTCTCTCTCTCTCTCTCTCTCTCTCTCTCTTACTCCTACTCTCTCTCTCTCCCCTCCACCCCTCCACTTTTCCTTTCCTCCCTCCCTGCCATGCTCTCTGAAAATTTCTAGAAAAAAATTCTTGGGTAAGGATTATCAACAACAACAGAGAGAAATAGTGTTGAGAAATAGTGTTGATTTGAATTTGGTGTGGCAAGGTTTCTTTATTTACTAAATGAGGAAAATCTGCATGTTTTCACTGGCTTAAGCTTCAGTGGGAAACAACCTTCTGTACTGTGGTTAGCAAACACTGGGCTACTGCTATTTCCTGTCATCCGGGCCTAGTTCCAGGAGTAGCTGCTCTCACCTCATCACCAGGAAGTGGTCCAACATTGGGCCTTGTTCTTGTTTCTTTGGTGTCACTGGGACTTGGCATTTCCAGGGGACTCATCATAGGTATTTGCACAATAGATGATCATGCTTAGTTGGTGGAATGTGGGAAGGTAAGAAGTTGAATGTGTGCAGTAGGTTTTTAATCTTCAGTGATCAGCAGTCACATATTTTCAGCGAACTAGGAAGGAGCTAGGTTTGGGCCAAATTTTAAAGGCACAAGAGATTGTATGCCTCCCCCTTTCAGTTCTACCTCCCTTTTCCTGGCAAATAGAGATCCTGCAGCAGATTGACTGCTGTATGTGCCTCTGTGATGTATGTGCCTTGCTCTTTGATGTCTTTATCTATATCCTGTGGCAGAACTCTGAAATGGATATGAAATGGGTTGCTTTGAGGTAGGCTAGTATCTTACTATTTGATGGTGGGAGTAGAAATTGGCATGGCTTTCATGGAAAGCATTTTAGCAATATGTGTTAGAGCATTTTAATCTATTCCAATTTAATCTATTCAGTAGAAATAATAGGTGATATATACAAATATCTACTTATAAGAATATTTGTTGCTATGTTATTTTGTAATGCTAAAATTTGGAAAACAGCTGTATATCAATAGAAGAATTGGCAAATAACTTATGGATTAGAGAGAGCTCTTATAAATCAAGAAAAAGATTACTATCCCAATAGAAAATGGCTAAAGGAAGTGAAATGCAGTTTACCAAAGAGAAATATATAAATTGTAAAAAAAAAAACAAAAAACAAAAACCCACATTTGAATTAGGAATTAAAAGGATACAAATGAAAATAATGAGATATTTTAACAATATAGAAAAGATTAAACTATTCCCATTGATGAAGAGGTGGAAAGCAGACATTTTCATTTAGTCTTGGAATGTAATTGGGACACATTTGGGGGGAGGAAGCAATTTGGGTGAGACAGAGCATAATTTTGACTCAGCAATGCACTTCTGAGAAAGTATGTTAAGACAGAATTACGCCTTGGTCAACGTGGCTCAGTCGTAGGAGCGTCATTCAATACATTTAAAGGTTATGGGTTTAATTAGAGGTCAGGGCATATACCTAGGTTGTGAGTTTGATTCCTGATCAGGGCACATATGGGAGGTAACCAATCCATATTTCTCTTTCACATCCATGTTTCTCTCTTCCTCTCCCTTCCTCTCTCTCTCAAATCAATAAAAACATATCCTCAGATGAGGATTTTAAAAAGAGAATTAGTCACAAGTTTACAAAGAATGTGGATAGGCATTTTATCACAGTAAGATTTATACTAGTGAAAACTGCAAGTAATCCCAAGTCATTGGCAGGTGATTGTTAAATAAATGAGAGTGCAGCCACACAATAAAAAAGCATGCAGTCATTAAAAACAGACACAGTTGTTAGAAATGATGCCTATGATACAGTAAGTGGAAAATGTAGACGAAAAAATGAATTTGGAATCTACTTGGTGTTAATAGTATTTATCCACAATAAATACTTACAACAAGAATGACACTTATCTCCTGGCCAGTATGGCTCAGTGGATAGAGCATCAGCCTGTGCACTGCGGGCCCAGGGTTCAATTCCTGATGAAGGTCACATACCTAGGCTGCAAGTTTGATCCTCAGCCCCAGTTGGGACCCTTGCAGGGAGGGAACCACTCGATGTGTTTCTCTCACACCCATGTCTATCTCTCTCTTCCTCTCTCCCTCCCTCCTTTTTTCCCCTCCTTTCCTTCCACTATCTCTAAAAATCAGTGGGAAAATATCCTTGGATGAGGATTAATAAAGAAAAAAAGAATGACACTTATAACTAAAGTATTTGTAATAAAATACATTACTTTTATATTCAGAAATACAATTTTTAAATAATTTAAGTACATGTGTATAGTGTTCAATTTCTCTGTACTCTCTTTTATAAGTGCCACTAATCAGAATTCCAATTACCTACTAATACAGTTTTTTTTGTAAAGCATGTTGTACATACCAGATTTATGTCATGAGCCAGTGAAAAATTCTTATATGTGGAAACGTCTATAATTGTGGTCACTGTAGACACCGTGGCAAGTACATTTTTAATTAGTTGGGTCTTCTGGAGAGTTAGGCCTTATACACACTTATTAAAGCACTTCTTCATATTCAGAAAACAATCTATAGATGGGTAAACGGTGAAAACAAATTAGGATCCACATTATTATACTATCTTCTTTTTCAGAGAGAGAATTTTTAAAATTTGGTAAGGTGTATTTTTTTGCCAATTCATCCAAAGTAATTTAATAACTTAGCCTCCTCTTCTCTCCAAGAAAAAATTACCTTAAGTTTATTTAGTCTATAAATCGTTTAAATCATCTTCTTAGAATATCATGTTTGATTTTACAACAATTCTGTGAGGTGTGCAGGGTAAATGTTTACATTTTGTAAGTAAAGAACGAGGTTTGAGGAGGTTAAATACTTTGCTCAAGATGTCAAACTAAACTGGGCCAGCATAGCTTAGTGGTTGAGCATTGACCTGTGAACCAAGAGGTCACCATTCAATTCCTGGTCAGGGCACATGCTCTGGGTTGTGGGCTCAATCCTCAGCATGAAGCATCCAAGAGGCAGCCAATCAATGATTCTCTCTCATCTTTGATGTTTCTATTTCTCTCTCCTCTCTCTTCTTTTCTGAAAACAATAAAACATACATACATATATATATATGTATAAAATATATTAAAAAATATATATATATATTTTTAATATATTTTATTGATTTTTTACAGAGAGGAAGAGAGAGGGATAGAGAGCTAGAAACGTTGATGAGAGAGAAACATTGACCAGCTGCCTCTTGCACACCCCTTACCGGGGATGTGCCCACAACCAATGTACATGCCCTTGACCGGAATCGAACCTGGGACCTTTCAGTCCGCAAACCGACACTATCACTGAGCCAAACCGGTTTTGGCTATATTTTTAAGAAAATATCTCAAACTAAAAAAGTCGAGGAACTGGGATCTGAACTGACGTTTTTCTGACAACCCAGGTTAGTTCTAGTTATTGCTGAGTGTACTTACTCCAGGTCCAGTTGTTTTCCTGTACCATACTACTCTATTCTCGCAGAAGCTTAACATGCCTCCATTGAAGTTGGATCTGTTTTTCTAATGAGGCACCAGTGAGCATAAAGGAAAGGAGAAATCTAGATCACTGACCATGGTAAGGTGCAAGCCAGAGGAAAGGACTGGGAGTGGGAGAAGAAGGGTATGGTCTCAAACCCCTGTGTCTGCAAAGGCCATGCAGGTTACATACATGAAGGCGGCCTGCCAGCAGCGAGAAAAGCACGAGCGGCTGCGGGAAAAGAAACGGAGCTGCCATGCATCTCATTGTGGCACAGGCCGGGATTCGTGGGCAGGCGGGCAATCTGAGCATGTTCTGCTGTCTGAAAGATGTAGCTCTAATTGTTGCCGAAAAGGAGCTAGTTCTGTGCCTTTACTTTTTTAATTGTTTAAAAGAAGGTGTAAATCTTATTTTTAGATAAAATCTCTCCATTTTAAAGGCTAGCAGTAATTTAATATTTTGTAGGCCAACTAAAATATACCCAAAGGCCATCAAAACCCCTCAAGTTGCTGGTTGGTGATTTCTGGGACATATTCTGTCTATGGGTTTGTTAGACTTCAGACAGATTCAATTCCATTTCTGTGTCCTTGATGTCTTAATGATGCCACTGTAATTTGTGCCCATTCAGGAAGACATGGTGTTTTCATCGTTGTACCCACCTGAGCCAGTCACCCCACCTGGTTCTTCCTCACGGTCCGTCCGAGAGATTGGGAAAGAAGGCTGTGTCTGAGAGGATGTCTCCCAGGGGACCCCTAGAACAGGCTGCGTAGACACAGCTTCTGTGAGCGCAAGCAAGGGCCCTCAAGGCTTGGGAAAGATGTGCTTTAATTATGTTTCATTTCTGACTTTAATGATTGCCTAGAAGTTTTTAAAAGACTGTAATGTATGAGTAGTGGCTTGGCATGCAAATCACTCAGGTTTTCCTCGTCTAGGAAGAATGCAACCAGAAGGCGCTAAGGCAAATGCCAAACAAAGATACACAGCCACAGCGCAAATGGCATGTTAAATCTGCACACGGGATTGAGCATTGACTGATGGCCAATATATGTTCTCCTATCCATGGGAAGCATCTCAACAAAGCCAAAACTAGCCCCCCAACTCCCCGCCCTCACCACCACTTAGATTTAGTCCAGTGAATATTCTGATACACCTCTGGGGGCATCTTGACTTTGGAGATAATTCTCCTTATAAACCACCTTGGAGCTAATTTACATTTAAGTATGTAATGTTTTTCCATTTATAGCATGTTTTAAAAATTCCTTAGTGATTCTTTAAAGAACATTTGAAAAACACCACCAAGTATCTGGAAGAGAATAAAGATGTACATGTAATCTGCTCATCTAGAGACACTACTGGGCCAGCCTACACTCGTCTAAGCTTTGTGCTGTCTTTTATGAAAACCTGACAAACAGATGAACCCCCCAAACCCTCAAAACAAACAGGCTCTTGAATGTATATGAGGAATTTGAATATGAATAATTAACTTATTTTTGGCGAATTCATTCCACAGACATAACCAATAAGAAAACTGTGCTGAGAGGTGAGGCCACCAGAAAATCAGAATTCCACTTCTAAGAGGGGCGGGAGGGGGAGCATTTCCTCAGCAGCATTTTAAGTGCATTTTGGCTGCAGGGATAAAGGCACTGAGGACAGAACCATTGGGGCATTGGCTACACTGAGGACAGGTGAGACACACAATACACAGCTTACAGCTCCTGTCAGAAACAGAGGATGCTTAGAAAAGAATGCGTCAGTCCAATAGCTTTGGGTTGGGAGGAATCCTTGTACTAAGCCAGCCTGAAGCACCTTCCATTAATCATTCTGATTCCAGGACTTTCTGCCTCATCAGTCAATCCTGATAAGTAAAAGCTAAAAGATTTTGAGCAATTACTATATGCATATCTGTATGCAATGGTTAGATGTATACATTTTAAAAATGTACATTATTGTATAGGCACCCACTTATTTTTTTAGTAACTTTATTGAGATACCATTCATATGCCATTTGAGGTATATAATCCAGTGGTTCTTAGTATATTCACACATTGGCAGTCATCACCACTGTGTAATTAGATGGCATTTCATCACACTGAAAGGAAACCCTCTATTAGCAGTCACTTTCATTCTCTCCTAACGGCTCAGTGTATTCTAGTGTGCAACCCTTGCAGTTATATAATTGGCAAATGTATTCTGCCATTCTATGGCTTGTGTTTTAAATTATTTGAGGGTGTCCTTTGACCTACAAAAGTTTTCAATCTTGATGAAATGTTACTGATCCTCTGGGTCAGGGACCCAAACCAAGGTCCTTCTGCTCAGTGCTTCCCGCGCCAATACGAGACCGAGTTTGGTAAAGCAGAGCAGAAACTTTATCCTTTGACCAAGGAGTGGAGAAAGAGAGCTCCTGCTCGAAGGGCTCCTTCTTCCCCACTGGGGAGGCCTCTGCACTTACAGGCTGTGGCGTGGAGCGATTAAATTATTTAATGTGTAATTATTCTTCTGTTGAACTCGGCCCTTTTGTACATGGTCCTTTCTGCATACGATGCCCCAACATCAGCCTGGGTTTTGCACTACTTAGCACCTTGGTATTGGGGCTCAGCCCTCCTCATTTAAGGTAATTCCTGTATAAGGTGGAGGGTAAGTAGGGGTCAACTTCATTCCTTCACAGATGGATATCCAGTTGTCCTAGCACCATTTGTTAAAAAAAAAATCTCCCAATTTAGTGTTTGAATTAATTTTCACAGTAGTTTAATGAGGTAGGAATTATTGCCCCTCTTTGCAAGTGAGGAAGCTAAGGCTCTGGAAGATTAAATGGCTTGCCCTAAGCTCTGGAGAATTCCAGTAAGAAGTAGAATTCAAATGATTTCCAAAGGAAAGGTTCTTTCAATAATACCAAAATGGGCATCAGCTGCATGCCAGGTGTTGGTAAAACAATTACACACAACAAACAGTCCTCATCAGCTGATGCCTTTACTTTTTTTTCAGTTAAATATACCTTTCCCAAGGAGCTACTACATGTTGAGAGTTTCAGGTCTAGGAAAGATGAATAAGTATAGTTCCTATGTTTTTATTTTTTTTAATTTATTTTGAAATTACAGTTGACATGCAGTATTACATCAGTTTCAGGTGTATAACATAAGGATTAGACATTTATATACCTTATGAAGTGATCACTCTGATAAGTTTAGTACCCCTATGACATCACACATACTTATTACAATACTAGTGACCCAGTGCATGGATTCATGCACATTGAAAGGAAATTAATTAGAAGGTGGGACTAGGCTAGACAGGGCCAGACATACCCTGGAGCCAACCACCTGTGGTCCCTCCCTGGCCAGCCACACCTTGGGTGGTGCCTTGGCTCAAATGTCATCTGTGGAGTGAGCAGGGTCCGTCAGGCAGGTGGGGTCCCTTGGCCTGGCCTGCGGGGATCAGGCCAAAACTGGCAGTCCAACATCCCCCAAGGAGTCCTGGATTGTGAGAAGGCGGTTCTCGGGTGACACCCCCCAGAATTGGGCTCCCTCCTCTCTGGTTCCAGGTATGTCACCTGAGAGCTGTCATTGCCAAGTCACTGCGGCTTGGCAGGTCCTGTGTTGAGCGTCTACTCCTTGGTGGTCAGTGTGCATCATAGCTACTGGTCTAATGGTTGACAGTCCATAGATTATTGACTACATCCCCAGGATTATTTTTGTAACTGGCAATTTGTATTTTTTGATCCCTTTCGCCTTCTTGTCCATCTCCCTGAACCTCTCCCATCTGGCAGCCATCAATTTGTTCTCTGTATTGGTGTTTGTTTATGTTTTGTTTATTCATTGATTTTGTTTTTAAGATTCCACATATGAGGGAAATCTTATGCTAGTTGCTTTTCTCTGTCTGACTTATTTCATTTAGCCTAATATCTTCAAGTTCATCTATGTCATCACAAATGGTGAGATTTCATTCTTTTTATGGTTGAATAATATTCCATTGTATTGTATATATGCACCACATCTTCTTTTTCATTCGTCTGCTAAAGACACTTACGTTGTTTCCACAACTTGGCTACTGTAAATGATGCTGACGTGAACTTGGGACTGCATAGATCTTTTAAAATTAATGTTTTCATTAGATAAATACCCAGTAATTGCTGGATCATAGAGTTCTTATTTTTAAAACGTTGATAATAATACAGTAGAAACAATGGAATTTCCTAAAAGAAGGATGGCCATAGAGGTCAATATTTTTGGTCAAGGAAACCAAAGCCAGATTAAGGAGCTCAGATAGTCAGCAGGACACTGGAGCCCCAGCAACAATGTGGACCCAAGGCTGGTTCAGTGGCTCAGAAACAGGAAGCTAGAGATTGACTGTCTTGGGCAAAGTCACAGGCTGGACATCATAGCTTTTGCAGAACCCCGCCTTGGACATTGTGAGTGAGCCTGATTGTACCTGAGTCTTTGAATCGGCAGGTCTAGATGCAGAAAAAGATGGGAGCATTGGCTGGTGAACCCAGCCTGTGTAGTGTGCCTATGCTGTGTGGGCAGGGGACTGGGGTCCATCCCATCCATGTCACACTCAATGACAATGGGGAGTGGATCCTGGACATACCCACTCCCAGGACAGTACAGAGTCTTCTCTTCCCTCTGCTGTTCCAATTGTTTTCTTTGTATCAATGAGTCACTGAGCCAAAGGGTCTCCTTAATTTTAGTCCTTTTAATATTTCACATGACCCACTTTCCTATTGAGAGCCTCATCCTCCCGCGATTAGGACCTGCATTTTACATAACACTTGCTGATGACTCCTAGGGAACCCTAATCAATTTTCCCCTGGGGAGCACACTCCATTCTTCATAACCTATGTGTGGATTCTCTCTAGCCAATTTGTAATTTTAAGTCTGATTTTCCTTCCAGCCTAAAATTATCCTAAGGACCCTGCCCCTACCATGGATGCACAGGGAGTGTGTTTATCCCCTTCAACATCAGCCTGATTCCAATGAGGTGTGGGTGGGGGGGTTGGAGATGAGCTCCCCCCCTTTTTTTAGGGGAGAACTCTGGGCCAAGTTCTAGCGTTAGCCTCACCCATACATTGCTATTAATATCGCCTTCATTTTGAACTTCCCAGTGACTCAAGGCAGTTCTTTTTGGGGCTTGTTTCATCCATCAAAATTCTGTGGAGTTTTGGGTTTTTTCTCTTGTTTACCATCAGAGGCCAGAACTAGTTGTCTCTTCTGGTTTGCTAAGCCCCCAGGGAGAGGAGTGGAATCCCCCAAATAGCTGAGCTCTGACTCAGACTTTTGAGGACCTTCTTCCCTGCCTCCCCCAGATCCTTTCACCACTTTCCATACTTTACAAAGCCCGCAGGTCATGGGATTCACTCACAATAAAAGTATCTGTGGCTGATTTGCAAAGTAACATCAGGTTCTGATTTTAATCAGATACATTCAGGGTGAAAACTGCTAGACACCACAAGAAGCATTAACTTGTTGTTGTTCCATGTCCTGCTATAGCTTTTCTTGTCCTTGGCTGCAATGACTCTTGAAATTTCAGAGAAAAGAGATATTGACCATTTGTCTTTGGAAATAACAGGCAGTTTTTTGTAAGAGCCAAGAGGAAAGGAGGTTAAGGTGAGGAAAGATGAATAAATGCAGTCCATTAATTGGTAAATTGTTCTCAAAGTTTGCATGCTTAAAGGTTATTTTTCTCTCAGGCAGCAATCATTACCCCTGGTTGTATAAAAAATATATTAAATGGATTTCAGTGGTTTGAATTATTAACGTGTTCGTTAGTGGTCAGCTAACATGTATAGCCAGGACTTCTGCAGCACATGTGCTCTTGACAACAGCCCCACTGCCAACTTGTTCCTCGCGGCTGAGGGGCATGGAGAAAGCGGGCAAGAGGGAGCTGGTCAGGACTTACAATGAGCTGTGCTGTGTTGATGTTATAGGGAGACAAAGGTGTCTTGTCATGAGAGAATTGGGTGGGGAAAAGTCTCTTGTTTATTAGGATTTGAATCCAAGGATAAATAAACCTTTAAATTAATATATATTATTTAATATATATAGTATTTAGAGTCAAGACTGATGAAAAGGATACCACACTATATACCTTTTATTTTAAATTGGACTTTGATTGTTGATCATTCTTTACTCCATTAAGACAAGAGACTTTCCAATGCCATGTCTGCCTGGGAAGAGACAGACGCTGAAGCAGGGTAGAGTGTTCAGGGAGGTGTGAGGGTAAGTTTATTTTGCTTATTCCCCATGACTGTGTTAGACTTACCTCCTCTCTCCTGAAGGCTACTTTCTAGACCCCATGAACCAAGTAAGCCCCCTGTCCCATTTTTCAGATCTACGTGAATCTGATGAAAGGATTCCATGAATACTTCTTGGTGAGTACCTACTCTGTGCCACACACTATTCTAACAACAGACCATAACGGTAGCTATGGTATTAGTGTTTACATGTGTCGGGTGCTTTGAGTATCTTACCTTGTTTCCTCCTCAACCACATATTGTAACTGGGGCAGGTAAGGCTCAGGGAAGTTGAATGACTTGTCCAAGTTCAAATAATTAACAGGTGGTCTAGTCAGCATTTGAACTCAGGTCTGTTTGCCTTTAGAATCCATCTGCATTTCATTGACTAACTTTTAATATGCTCCTTTGTCCTATTTTTAAGGTGGGTGTTACATTTGAATAGGGAAAAGAGATCCATTAAAACTTTTGAAAATTTATGAGACTACGCAACCTGCCAGAGTGGACACAATTCAGCAGCAGAGCCGCACCTTGACAATGCTATAATCTCAGAGCCTAGATTAATACCTTTGGTTACCAGATTCTGTCCTGTCTGGCCCCAGCCTGCTGGCTGTGATGTACAGGCAGACCCTCTCCAAGCTCTTCTGGCTCCACGCACACTTCAGATCTCTATCTGCTCCACTGGGCATCAGAATCTCTAAATTCCTACTGCCAACATCTATTGCTGCTAAGTTGCAGCAGCTGCTACTAGTTTTGGTAGTTGCAGCTCTCCCTGTTAGCACACTGCTTTACCCTTACTTTACGGATGTCACTGAAGGCCCTTTTTTAGACCTTTGGGATCAGGTTCCTTCCTCGGTTTGGGGAAGAGAGGACAACTCAGGGAAAGCCATACCCTGAGAATCTGTTTCAGTGATACACCACCTCTAGAAAAAATGTATACCTTGTGCTTACATTGATTAACTACAGTAGGACATTAAAACTTATTTGTGTGGAAACCTGCAGCCACGCCCCTTCACAGTAGAGTGAAATCCCCAGTAAGATGTGGAGGACGGTGCTCCATTTGGGAGACTATTTCGTCATAAGGTTGTCATGATCTCACTAGCTGCGGGAGTAAAAGATTTCCTTATTTAGAAATGTGAGAATTCAGTCCAAAGAAAGAGCTGAATGAGGAGTGAATGGTGATATGGCTTCTTGCAAATAAGGTTGTGGGCTGAAGGAGGCTTTGGTTGAATTGGAATATGAACTAAGT